>NC_056630.2:129656764-131020514 GCF_002870075.4 Lactuca sativa | reverse complement strand
CACTATACTTTACTTTGAGTAGGTAATCAGAGTTATGTGTTAGAGTATGTGTATGTTATGTGTTGTACTGCATGATGTCTATGTGATTTATGTTGTGCATGTTTATAGAGTTGGAACCGGAAGGTTCCCAGAGTTAGAACCTGAGGCTTCACAGAGCTTGGGTGCACGGACCCACAGAGTTATAGCCTCGAGTGATTAATATATATGTGTTTATGTGGTATTTTGGGGAACTCACTAAGCTTTGTGCTTACAGTGTTAGTGTTGTTGTTTCAGGTACTAGCGATGACCGTGGGAAGGCGCCGGCTTGATCTGTACACACGCATGGGATTTTTGATATACATCGATCTTGGGATTTTGTATAATGTGAATTGAGATTTAAACTTGATGTTTTTATGAAAAGTTAATGAGAAATGTTTTTATAAATTGTGAAAAATTATTTTGAAATTCACGGTGTTACATTAGCGAAGGAGACAAGAGATCTTGGCAGATCCAGACACATTGACAGAAAATATCACTTCATAAGACACAAGATAGAAGAAGGACTCCTCGTGACAAAGAGGGTATCATCAGAAGAGAACCGAGCAAATCCCCTCACAAAGGGACTGAATAGGGTTAGGTATTTGCAGCATGCGAGGCACATCGGGCTGAAGGACGATATTAGTTTTACAGATTAGATAGCTATTTCTGAACTTGTAAAATTTAATTGACATTTGATGATTAAACAAAAGTTGTTGTTTATTTATAAGTAAGGTGTTGCTATATCGTGTCAATCGTTTACTATTGTTTCAACTTTGCATGTTTTGACTTCCAGAATAATTACTTTATTTTAACTATCCACAACCAGTCATATGTTGGAAGTAGGTATGAATAAAGACTGTCATGAATTGGGCTTGTAGATGTCTAAGGTGTTGGACATAGCAAAAGTTGCTACAACATTCATGAGTTCTCATAAGTTATGAGTATTGGATTAAACCCACACTCACTTGTATCACTTCATGGAATTTATCTCGAGTGATCGTGAGACGGTAATATCATATAATTCTTCAAACCTAGAGATATGAGTTGTTGACTATGAGTTGGTTGTGCATTGAATGTACGAAAACACATCAGTAACTTGATGTTATAAAACGTGCCTTTGTGTATGATTCAACAAGTAGTAGTAACAAGCATATGATTCAAAGTTTATCTGTTCCTTTTAATCCTTGGAGGATCAGAAGCGATATCTGGGCCCCTCAATGATTTTTTTTGACGTATGTGTCGGGCCCGGTGAGAATTGAATTGATGTGTTCAGTTTAGTTCTATGTCAAACAAATCTGAAATCGGGAAAGAAACTGCTAGACAATAAGTACGATGTGGTTCCATGTATTTTTCCGACCGATATCTTGAGAACAGAGGGTTATATGATCACTTATCTAAAATGGCACTTCATAGTTCAACAGAGTTTTAAGAGCTACAATTGCTAGTCTGTTCCTGAAGTCACACTTGCAACTATAGTTATCGGACTTATCCAAGTTGGAGACAGTTGGATAAGGTGTCTAAGTCCGTAACTATATTTGGTGCGCACTTGACCCGACCCGGGCATGGTCCATTCGGGTTGAATTTCACCAAAGCAATTTGTATGGATAATCTTTTGAGAATAATATGTTTATGATTTATTAATATATTATAATTTATAATATATTAATATGAAATCATATTATTTAATTAGTATTGGTCAATAATTAATTTGGGAATTAATTTAGTGATCAAAAGAAACTAATTAAATATGGACTCTTATATATATAGAATGGGCCAAAGTTCATTTAGGATGGGCTAAGCTTGCATGGATAGTCCATGGAGTTTTTAACCCATGGATCCTATGGAAATGAAAGGTCATGGATATTAGGGTTTACATACATGTAACCCTAATACACCATACTATCTAAAGAGGTCTTTGGCACACTAGTGTGTGTGAGAACAATGGTGGGCCGATTTCTAGTGTGCTTCATACTCTCTCAAAGTCTTCCAAGTTGTTTTGGTGATTTGTGATTCCACTTGAGGCATTCACATTATTGGTGCTAGGCTCTTGAAGCTCTAAGCAATCAACCACAAGAAAAGGTAAGTCATTCTTCTAGTTTTTATATTACAAGTACCCCATGATATGCTAGTTTGGATGAGAACCTTGGATAAATCAAATTTGCATTTATAATAGAGAAAGCATAGGTCCAAGGTTTCTAGGGTTGCATGTACACCATAGGATTGTTAGAATGCTCAAAAACCTTCAATTTGGGGGTGTGACACACTCGCTACATATCCTCTAAAGTTTGAATAGTTCTCTCACATTGGCTATTAGTTTGTGCATGATAAGTTGTGCTCAAGTACAACCACGTACCCAAATCATCATGGAATCTCTTCCAAAACCTGGAAGTGTAGAGAATGTCTCTGTTAAAAACCATGGAAGTCAACATCCCATGTCGAGCAACCACCTCTTGAATATATATGTCAGCCAAACTACCAGTTAAAGAACTGTCCTGAATTATAAATGATGTGAGCACTCTTGGCTAGTCGATCCACAATGATCATATGGTATCAAATCCCCTAATAGTCTTTGGTAGCTTCATGATAAAAACCATGGTGATCTTCTCCCATTTGCATAATGGGATCTCCAACAGGTGCAACTTGTCATAAGGTCTCTAGTGTTCGACCTTGACTTTCCAGCAAGTCAAGCACCTCTTGACGTGTCAAGCCATGTCTTGCTTCATGCAAGGCCACCAATAGTTGTGTATCAAGTCTCTATACATCTTCATGGCATCGGGTTGAGTTCAAAACTTCAATTTATGAGCCTCATCCATCAATGTCTGTAGGGCCCAACCCCAATATGGAACCCAGACTCTACCATGCAGAGTTGGTAAACCTAGACTGTTGATATCCAATGCTGACACTTAACAAAATATTTTCTCACTTTTTCAGTTCTCTTTCTTGATCACCTCAACCTGCAGTTCCCTTAATTTAACACAAAGCGCAATAACTCTTCTCGGAATTTGTTTCCGTTGAAGTTAATGATTATGTTCTCTAATATATTGCTAACAGTTACATTCCTACCACTGGGTACTTCTACCATAATAAGGGTACTTAGCCTATGTGGAGATCACTTAAGCCTTCTACCAAATTCATGCGATAAAAAGGTGTGATCTACTACCGAATCAAATAAAATCTTGGCAAGAATTTGGTTTACTACGAATGTACCTAAAGCAATGTTAGTCTATTCCTTTTCTTCATTATGGGTCATTTGGTAGCTTTCTACCCTTTGGTTTTGCTGTCAAGATCCTTGGGGTTGGTTTCTCAGCTGTTGGGCACTCAGCCTTCATGTGCCCTTCCTCTCAACAACTGGAACAAACTTTTCCTTTCATTGGGCAGTTTGTAGAGATATGCCTTGGCTTCATGCATTTATAGCAGATGACGCTGTCTCCGAAATGCTTCTTCTTGCACTGGTCGTACCACTTCCCTTCTTTGTTGCTCCCAGATTTGTTGCTCGACTTCAAAATTTTCTTCTTCTTCTTTTTGTTGTTGTTTCCTAATGATCAATCATCTTTCCTTTTCTCACCGATATTAGCTCTATTAGCAATCCTATTCTTTATCACGGTCTCAACAAGCCTTGCAACCTAGATGGCTATTTCAAAAGTAGGGGAATGTTTGACACTCCACACTCCCATGGCAGTCCCTTAGAGTATCTATCAATCTTGGATAGTTTGTCAGACACCACACCCAAAGCAAACTCTATTTTTTTTTCGTGAAAGCATTAGTGTACTTGTCAACTGTCAAGCTTCCCTTCTTCAACGTTAGTATTTGATCTGCTAACTCTAACATGTCTTTAGCAGAGCATAATTTGTGCTTAAAATGGGTCAAGAACTGTTCCCACGTCAGTTGCATTGGCTTGTTAGGGGTTAGCATTTTTTTCCAACGGATCACTACACCTTTGAATTGCCTTACAGTGTAGGTGGTTTGCAACTTTCCAGTAGAACCGCATGTGATGAAAGCAAGATCTATTTCCAAAATTCGGTCCATGACTCCATATGGATCCTCTTTCCCACTGAAGGATAAGGGCTTGCAAGTCGTGAAATTCTAATACTTGTAGTAGTCTCTAGGTTCGTCATTCCTTTGAACCTTTGACTCTTTTGGTCCTTGATAACTCTAAGATTCATTGTTTCCTTGCAAGACCGTTGTTGTGTGAGAGGGAATTGGTCAATTGTTGACTCACTCAACGAATATTTATTCATTGATCACCAGTGCTCCACCTCTAGCATTCGCCAACTCTTGAGTTAGGAGATTCATAAACTAACATCGTTGTTGATCGAGTAGATCTTGAATCATTAATCGAGCTTCTCCTATGGTGAATGGAGCAGCTCCTACTTCGGCATTCTGATCTGTTGGACCTCCTTTGCTATTAACAATTCTAACACTCCTAATGATCGTCATGTCATTCATCACCCGTAGAATACGAGTATTTTTAGAATAATACTATTTTATTTAGTATATATATTTAGAATATAATGGCAGTTATGGCAGCTAGAAATTAATTCATCTTCTTATAGCTTGCTACTGCTTGTGTATATAGTAATTTAGTCATCTGTCCTAAATCATTCTATCATACAACTCACCATTCATACTTAGCTTCTAATTTTATGTCTAGAAATCTAGCAAAATTCCTATTTTTCTTAAACTAATGGTTTGATACCAATTGTGACATCCCTTTATTTTCTGAACTAAATCAAACTTTTTCTTTACGCTATAAGTATTTGTGTTGCGGAAAATCCCAGTTTAAAACGATTGAGACAACATATGTTATTTCATTTTATTAAAATACCATGGATGCCACCATTAATATCCAAACATAGGTTACAGGGTAAAATAAAAAGGTCCTAAAATACTAATACAGGCTCATCTCTTATTCAATCGGCATCCTAACTAAATTTCAGCAGCCTTAGTCTCGCTACCTATGATGCATATAAATTGAGTGGGTCAGGTTTGGGGAACCTGGTGAAATGCATAGGGGTTTTAAGCCCATAATAATTTTAATGATAATAAATCATAATAAAATTCTTGCAAACAAACATTATAGGTGTATATAATCTGATGTAAGACCACGTACCCTGCCTAATCGATTCTCACAAATCCAAAATTGATGATCATCTGGAAGAATTAACTTACCTGGTGAATCTTCTGAGAAACTATTGAATACACAACTAAGGGAGTCCTTGTCTAGTATAAGTCGTATAAAGGCAACCAATATGCATAGTATCTGATAAATATGGCATCCCATGCTATCTACTTATGTAGGTTCTAAGACCACACTAGCAACATAATTCAGTAGACCGCCTAGAATAGCTAAGTATTGTCATCTACTCTGGTCGATGACCCAGACATACTTGCCAGTTGTCTGATCTGGACCCACAACTTATGGTCATCCAAAAAGTGGAGGACTACTACACTCCACTCTCATCTCACACTCTACCCCGAAATGATATATATCATATGTTCAGCCTATTTTGAACTAAGTACCTTGTATAAGTCTATAACTAACCCAAACTATGATTTAAATGAAAATTTGTTTCCCAACACAGTCTTTAACAAACATTACCTTTATAGTATACAAATAACACAGAGTATAATTAATACAATTAACATTTAACATATACTTATTTTAAATTATGCTTTTGAAAGTAAGTGCGCACTCACCTGACAAAAGTAGGTGATTTGAGGTTAGGGCAGCGCTTCGCCCTAACACTTTATTGTTTAAAAAGACCTAGATTAAAATGGCACAAAGTCTTAGGTGTTGTTTCTTTTTTTTTTAAGGCAAAATGTCTGCAGTCTGTGGACCACATCTACAAACCTCTATAGTAGAAGAGGTGGACCAAACGTCTGCAGTCTGAAAGAAGAAGACTGTTCATTTTTTAACATCTGCAGGGTGTTAGAATAAATAAAATCTTAAACTGATTTAAAAAAAAAAAACTTACAAGATTTTTTTGATAATTTTATGCATGTATTATAGATAATTAACAAATGTAGATTAACTTTTATGTATTGTTGTCTAAAAAGTGAAAATAAAATAGTAAAAGTTATTTTATATATTTGATAAAAAACCAACAAAATTTGGTCGTAAATTTATACATATGCATTGTAATTAGGGATAAAAGAATTTAACACATAACATGAATGAAAATAAACTTTGGTTTTAAATGAAAATTTTCGAAGTTTTTATTTTACCTTTTCAATTAAATCAATTATAAAGTGACCAAAAATATTTTTTCCATGAAATGAAAGATGTTGCATTGAATAATGTTTAATAAAATTTGACACAAAAAAAATATCAGACAATATTATGATTTTTTTCATATCTATATAAACAGCTCCACCAATTATTATTGTAATTAAATATTTATTTATAAATTTGTCACAAATGTCATGATTGTGTTATCGAACCTTTTTTTCTTTAAGTATTGTAACTTTTTTTCCAATTATTTATCATAGATAAAGTTTGAATAAATCTAAATTGAAAAAAAAACAAACAAAAAAACACAAAGTATGGGTTTTTAGGGTAGAAGATGTCTCAAGAGGTTTGAAGACTCTGGTTCACATCTGCACCAAGAAGAGGGCGCGCATACCTTAAACATTTGCAGTCTTCAAAAAACAGTCTGTGAAGCCTCATGTCTGCGTGTGGTCTGCACAACACAAACACAAGAGGTCAAGAAGATCTGTAGACAAAAAACAAACAACACCTTAGTCTATTTTCATAATTCTGGTGACTATAATGATGATACTCTAGATTCCTCAATAATCCCAATCTCTAGATCAAGATCAATCAAATAAGGAATAACCAGGTAGGATCATATCGGAGGTAGGGTCGATTTGGTATACAGAGTATATTGTTTGGAAATCCCACTTTAAACACCTCACTAAATCCATCCTAGACATCACTCCCTTAAGTAGATCAATCAGTATAGTAACTTTGAATTATTGATACATCTTATTTATAGGTCCATATAACAACTATGACTAAAAATATAAGTTACACTTAAACTTAAAATAAGTGTAGCCTAACTTACAGAGTCTTCTAACGAGAACCAGTAACTTCACAGGCAGAGCTTCGACCTGGGAGCTTCTATTTCTCCAGCTTTCTTCTGCCCACGTAGTTACCTGTTCTTGCTATAAAACTTTGTAAGTTAGGCTATAGTTATTTTAGTTTAAGTGTAACTTATATTTATAGTCATATTCACCATTATGAGCATATAAATAGTCGGTAAAGTAGTCGGGAACTAAGGAGTAAAGGGTCTAAGGGGTGGAGGAAGTTGCAGAGATATTTGAATGGAAAGTTTGTGAGAAAAGAGATGAGAAAACGCTTTGTTTATAGACCATGAAAGACAGCACGCTTCACCTTTTAAGATGAATGCCACGCACTTGGTCGGACAAGGGTGACGTGGCTTGCTGTGGTGATAATACGTATCAGAAATCTGGTGGAGTGTCAGACGCACATCACCCACCTTGTCGGTGCGCACCCAAGCATGTGCATTTTTATCAAAACTTCAAAAAAGTTTAACTTCTTTGTACATGCTCTGATTGTAACATTCTCTATAACCACACGTACCTATGGATGAGATCTACCACTTTCATTTATACTTCGCCGGCTAATTCTAACTTTTTGTTAAATCTATATTTTTAACAGGCTTAGACTGTTAAAGTTCGTATAAAAATCATAACTTTCTTGTATGAGATCTTCAACTCTTGTTTAACTTGTTTTTCCTAACAATCGACCGATTTCAATTTCGGTTTTTGAGTCGTATACTGCTACGCTGAAACATCAAAAAATGTTAACTTTCTCTTACAAAGTTAGATTTGGGTGTTCTATATATGCTTGAATTCGCTTTTTTCGAATAGTACGAATTTTTTTAGATTATTTATCCTAAATAATTTTTATTTTTAATTTATATTTTTTCTCTATTTATTACGTTTTGACATAAGATTTCACACAAATATCATATACATGTAATATCTATAAAAATTCGCATAAACACACACACACACACACACACACATATATAATATATATATATATATATATATATATATATATATATATATATATATGTATGTATTTGAATAGTTTGCTTTTATTTATTCATAGAAGATTTCAATAGTCGAACGACATTCATACATATTCTTAAATATGCCTAGCTCTAAATGTGGGTGTTACATGTAGGATACCAAATTACAAGTGTAGGAGTTTGATGTATATATTGAAAGATATTCTTCACAGGAGTGAGATGTGGTTCACTTGGGTTTACTTGATACCTGACACAATTACACATAGAAAATATGATATCAAGTTGACTTGCTATCAAATATAACAAAGAACCTATATTGCTTCGATATGTCTTCAAATTAATAGCAGAATTATCCAAATATAGACTCAATTGCTTGCCACATGGCATAGGTACTTTCATGTCTGAGCAGTTGCTCATGCCATATCGCTCAAGCTAATTCTTCGTGTAGGACTATTGATTGATAAAAATTCCTTCTTTGCTTTGGTGAGTGTTCAACCCCAAGAAATAGTTTATTTTTCCCATCATGCTCATCTCCAATTGATTGTTCATCAAATCCTCAAATTACTTCGACAAAGAAGGGCTAATATAACCAAAAATTATATCATGTGCATAAATTTGAACAAGCATAAGATGATCCCCAACTTTCTTTTGTAATTATGTGGGATCAACTAATCCTTGCTTAAATTTTGAGATTTTCAATAAAATGGTTAGTATTGCATACCAAGCCCTTGGTGCTTGTTTCAACCATAAATAGTCTTATCGAGAATATAACAATGATTAGGAAACTTATCATTCCCAAAGCATAGTGTTGTTAAATGTAGAGAGTACACCTTTGAGATATGCACATTTAACATCCATTTGGTAAACATCAAAGTTCTTATGAGCTGCATAAGCAAGAAAAAATGAAAACTACTTCGAGTCCTGTGACTGGAGAAAAGATTTCATCATAATCAATACCTTCTTGTTAAAAGTAACCTTTCACAACAAGTCTTGCCGTATTGCAAAAAACATTCCCTTATTTTACAACTTTATTTTTAAATACCCATTTAAGTCCAACCGCAGAAGCACCTTCTAGTTTAGGAATTAATCTCCAAAATTTATTTCTATCAAACTCAGCCAATTCAGCTTGCATAGCAGCAACCCAATCAGGATGTTCCAATGCAACCTTAACTATCTTTGGTTTGATTTTTAAAATAAAAACATTAAACATAAACAAATTTTGGTGGAAATTAAGAACTTCATATATAGCTCTAACCTATGCTCTAGTTAACACACTATAATTAGGATTACAAGGAATTTATTCATAAGGATGATCACGGGTCCACTTTTCCATTGGACGATAACTTGGATCAAAATCAAGATCAACATCCTGAAAGATTTATAATGCTTTAAAAAAAACTCCTCTTCAACAGAAAGAGTATCGTTAATATCATCACTAATATTTTCATTACCTTGAGCATCTTGTTTATCTTCAACATGCATTGGATTGATATCTTAGTGTTTAAACTTTCCCCCATAACACATGGACCTCATATATGTTGATCAACCTCAACATTAAAATTCGATATCAATTGCTCCTCCTCAACTGGAACTGGTATCAAAGTTTGAACTTCTTGGAAATGAGCATTTCATATCGAAGTTACACATTCATATTATTGTCCATCAGTAACTATGGAATCATTAGAATGTTTCGATGCCTCATGAACTAGATTATCTTTGATATTCACCTTAAAATTAATTTCTCTTTTAGGAAAACCAAAAATTAAATCAAAATCCACATCAAAAATAAGCATTTGTTCAGTATCCTCATTAGAAGAAGAAATAATAAGATTTTGAGGAAAGACGGTGTCGACTCTCTTGACATAATAATCATCAAATGTTAAATTGAATGTCTCTTTAATCCTTCGTGATCTTTGGTTCATCACCCTATATGCCCCTGAATTTTGCAGAAATCCAAGAAATATTCCTTCATCAGCTTTCACTTGAAATTTTGAAAGATGATATATTAAAATTCATAACGAAACATATACAACCAAAAACATGAAATAAATTGACATTAGGTTTCCTTTTGTTAATGATTTCATATGGGGTGATATCAACTATTCGACGTATGAAAGAACGATTTTGAGTGAAAACTGAAGTAGAAATCACCTCAACCCAATAGTATTGGGGTATACTCGCATATGTAAGCATATTTCTTGCAGCTTCACACAAAGTATCGAGAACACGATTCTTGAAATCTATTCCATTATCACTTCTGATGCTTCTGACTGTTTTGTTCAAACTTACTTCAATATGTTTGATAAAATCAATCATGAATTATGTTGTTTCAGACATTTGCCTTAGAAAATATACTCAAGTGAAATCATAAAAATTACGATCACTAAGATATAATTTTTCCAATTGAGAGAATCATTTGTTGAGGGAACACATAAATCAATATGTAGTGATTCCAGGGGCTCCACAATCTTCGAGTCAATGGCAATTGGATGTCCTTTTAGATGTTGTTTACCTTGCTCACAAGCTACACTAAAAGAATCATTATCAACTTTAGTACAGGTAAACCTCGAACGAAATCTTTTAAAACAAGTTTATTAAGATTTTTAAAATTCAAGTGGGAAAGCTTTGGATGCCAAAGCCAGCTTAAATCTGATGAAGCCTTCGATAATAAGTAGATTGATGGTAAACCATCAATAGGCTTCATGGCCAAAGTGAACATATCTCATTTTCGTTTAGACTTCGATAACACTTCATTTGTTATTTTTTTTTTGATATCACACTTCCTTCTTCATCAAAAAACACTTGAGTTCCTATTCCAACATCCAAATGAGATACAATTATGGGGTATGCTTCAAACCTTCGAAATAAGAAACTCTTTTGATTGAAATCTTTTTCCTTTGTGCTCAAGCCAATGATTAAATTTATCGGCATCATTTTTACATGTAGAAAAGGAAAATTCCAATGTGTGTTGATTTTGGATTTGGAAAACGTGGCTTGTCATATTTAAGTATCACATTTTTCTTTGTGACATTGCTTGTATGTTTTGTTGGACTTGATTTTGGAGAAGAAAGATGTGGATGTTTTTGAAAATGAGTTTGATATCGTTGATGATAACCAAAGCATGGCTCTTATTGAATATCTTTTTGAGTGCCTTTTTGGCCATGATTTTGTTTATTCGTTGAAAACGATTTTCATTCCTTTAATCATGTCCAAACTTTGACCCTTTTCTAAAATGATTTTGTTTGCGAACCCTTTTGAAATCATTTGGTGATTCTTTTGAGAAATGATTTTGACTTATTTTGAAAAATCTTTTGTTTATTGTTTTGTGAATTTTTCTGAGAACGTTTTTGTTTTTGAAGATATTGTCTTTTCTTCCAATAAGCCTTATTTCGAGCATTTCGATTAATCTGGGACTTTTCCAAAGGTGATTTTTGTTCATTTTGATTGGAATTTCGAACCTTTGAGATTTGATTTTTCAACTCATCTAGAAAAGACTTGTCAACATATTTTGACTTATGTTCGACAAAAGATTGAATTTATTTCACAACCTAATTACTATTTTTGTCATTTTTGTTATCTTTGGGATATGATTTTTGACTCTTTGACGTTGAAAAGTTTTGACCGTTGATTCAAATAATTTTCCACAACATTTTGATTTAAATAAAAACCTTCATCAGCGACTTTCAAGTTATCTTCTTTCAAAAAATCATTCAACTTTGAATTCACATTGTCAATATTTCAAGATGCTACAAATATTTGATTTAGAAAATCTTTAAATTGTGGATATAGCACAAAATTTAGTTCAAGAAAGTGTTTTCCTTTTTCACTCAAAACTTTTCTGTATTCATTAGTACACTTGAACACATGTGCTTCAACAACTCGTGGGATTTCCTTTTCATCAAAAACATCATCATCAAACTCACCTTCATTGTTTGTGACATCTTTGATATTAACTTTTTCTTGAGTAAATTTAGTTTCAGTTTTGAAAGATGGATGTAACACTCTAAATTTTCAATCAAAAATTTCATTTTTAAACCACATAAAACTCAATATCACATTTCACAAAAACCACAAATGTATCAACTGTCAAAACAAAAATCAACAAAATGACTGATAATATCCCATAATCCTCAAACATAATCGCGAACAGGTGTGTACAATCAATTCGGTGCCTTCCCGCGATCCTGAGAAGTACCTGAAACACATATCACATAACACGCTAAGCACTATGCTTAGTGAGTTCCCCAAAATACCACATACGCAAATAATAAGCCTTTCATGGCTATAGCTTGATATGGACCCTCCGATCATGCGTCTTGATGAGGACCCTCCGGTCTCACAGCTCGGTGTGGTCCCTCCGGTCATGTGTCTCAGTGAAGACCCTCTGGTCTCACAGCTTGGGTTGGAACCTCGAGTCCTGTATCTCAGTGAAGACCCTCCGATCTCACAACTCGGTTGGACCCTCCGGTCCTAACTCAGTAAGGCACAAAATAATATAGCATATATCACAAAGACAAAATGCATGATCTCACATAACTCAATATAAGCACATAGGACCCTCCGGTCGATAACTCAAATAAGACCCTCCGGTCACATAGTATTACCACTCAGGTAAGTATAGTGAGAAGACTCACCTCGTAAGTAGAACAAGAATATCTCGTACGCAACGATAGGTCTAGACTCCGTCTACATGTATCATCCTCATCTCTAATTAAAAATCTGTAATAACCACTCCGAGATGTTATACTAACTCCTCCATTGAATCTCAAAAGGGTGAAAAGACCATTTTATCCCTCCATGGTCTCCAAAGTCCAAAATTGACCAAACCCTAAAAGTCAACATAAGTCAACGCTTAAGTCAACAGTCCATGTTGACTAAACTCGTCGAGTTCCCTCTATTTTCAAAAATCAGAAAAACTCAAGCCCTCGCCGAGTTGCCTCACCAACTCGCCAAGCTTGTACAGTGTCCAGAATTGTAACGCCCATAGATCCGGGCTATCAATTTAGGGACGATAAGAATCAAAATTGACTTTTTGATTAAAGATTATTTAGAATGAATAATCTTAACTAGGTTGTAGTTTTTGTGATAAGGATTCTAGATATATAAAGAATGACGAAATCCGAGTTATAACGAAGAAGTTATGACCTGTCGAAGTTTCATGACAGTACTTGTATGAAACTGCGTGACGTAAATAGTGAATTTACGATAGTGCGATATTTAGCCTTAGTAATCTAAACAAAAGTCGTAGAATATGTTAAACCGAGAGTGTGCATAAAATGAACGTTTAAATCTGACTTCGTATAAGGAAGTTATGATTTTTTGAAGTTTCGACTTAGCGATATGCAGCCCAAACTTCGAATAAGAGATCGAGTGATTTATAGCCGAAACAATCTAAACGAGAATCGAAGATCTCATCGATAGTAGTCCAACGGTGAAAAGACAGACAAAAACGGACGTCAGATGAAGAAGTTATAAATTTCTTACAGAGTGTTCCTCTCCTGGCCAACTAAAAATAATATAATAAAAATAAAGTCAAAATTAGCCAACAGAGCCTAAACGAAAGTTGTAGAGCATAGTCTCAACGTCAAAAACAGAGCTCGTATGCAGAAGTTATGAATTTCAGAAGTTTTTAAATAAATAAAATAAATAAATAAAATCATAAATTCGGAGCTTATCCGAAGTCGTGACTCGTCCGGTCTGATCCACCCAGTACTCCCGGTGTACATGTCGACAGCGGAGTATGCCCAATATACTCTTTGAGTACACCCAGCGTAAATCGGGGTTCAGTCCCTATAAATAGAACTCGAGGACTGCCGATCTTTTTGCTAATTTTCCACTTCCCCCCCCCCCCCCTTTGTTTTCTTTCTTCTACTTGGCAAGAAATACCCCTCGAAGCCCCGGTATCATCATGACACCCGAAGCAAGTCCCGAAGATCCCGAGATATAGAGTTGTCGAGCCGAAACTCTGCCCGCAAGAATCCCGATTTTTGGAAGATATCCCAGTTTCATCGAAGATTATTATTTTAAGAGTCGTAGTGTTGTCAGAGCATTGTCTTATCAAGTGAGTGCATAGTCCATTTCATGAACATGATTTTAATACAAGTATTGTTTGAATGTATTAAATATATGTTTTGTGTGTGTTATTTGATGATGTCTGAATTATGTGTTAAAGAACATACCTGATTTTTTATGATAACTTAGGTTAAAGAGTAATCCTAAGGTTTGTTATAATGGTTATGGGGTAGTATCTCTTTATGAGTACGAGCGAGATATATTCGGAGAATAGAATTTAAAATATGTCATTGATCTGGAAGCATGGATTAGACATAGTTATTCGTCCCTAGTTCGAGAGTACAGATTGGACTTAGTTATTTGTCATTAGTCCAAGAGTATGGATTAAGACTTAGTTAGTTGTAATTAATCTGGGAGTATGGATTAAGACATAGTCAGTTGTAATTTAGACATGGACCAATTGTCCCTTATCCGGGAGTATAGAATGGGCACAATTATAGACTCAAGAACATGGATTAGATTTGGGAGTAAGAGTTAGAATTTGAGGTCCAGGGGTATGGATAGTCTCGTTGAGAGGATTGACGGGGTGGGGTAAAAGATGGTTACGTATATATACAAAGAAAATTTTATATTGTGCGAATTCTAATATATATATATATATATATATATATATATATATATGTGTGTGTGTGTGTGTGTGTGTGTGTGTGTTATAACATTTTGGGATTGAAATCCTTATGAAATCTCCAGGTTTTCCAAACCTGACCCACTCCGTTTTCTTTGTATCACAGGTAGTGGCACAAGAGCATAAGTTGGTTGACATGACGAGAGATTTTGGATTATAGATCTGTAGTTATAAATAACTGTTTTAAGGTCTGTTTTATACTGTTTATGTTTTTGGTCTGTATCGGAACATAACATCCCGAGATTTTGTTAGTTAATGAAAATACATTTCTTTAAATAAATGCTTAGATAGATTCTTATCACATTTTGTTTTGGGAACAAATTCCACAACAGTTTTCTTTAAACAATTACTCTGATTTTAAAACAAAGCATAAACAAATTATTCTTTTTCTGGCCGTGAAATTTAGGGATGTCACAGTTGGTATCAGAGCATTAGTTTAAGCGAACTAGGAATTTGTAGCATTTCTAGACTTAAACTTAGAATGCTAAGTGATGTTCGTGAGATGAGTGTCTACCATATTTTAGACAAGATCACTAGTACAATTTAGGAAAGATGCCTAAAATACTTTTATGTGCTAAATGCTATATGGTTTCCGTATATGAAATTGTTTCTTCGGATCTATAGTCTGCTGCCGACCAGATCTGGAAACCTTATGTGTTTAGGATTCTAAGCGTACGACTACGATATTAGAACTAGCATGTAAATAGTTCGGAGTGGTAAGGATGATTTGAATATCTATCGTGAATGAGGATCTAAGTTCACCTTATTCGGTGTATAGATCAGAAATGGCAAGAACCAGAAGTGGAGCTAGAAATGCAAACGAAAATAGGAGTGAACCACCTGTGATTGAGCAAGTAGCTGTTGTAGCAGCAGCACCTAAACCAACCACAATGGTTGGAGTGCGAGCCATGATTCAAGCCATGATGGCTGAACAAAGGTTGGAAATGAGACAATTGTTGCTGAACAACAGGAGTGAACCTTCAATACCTATTGTACAACCATAAATAAATAATGGTCGGTCAGAGGAGGGAAATTACAATAGATATCTTGGTCGGACTAAACCGCTAGTGGATAGGAGGAATAATAAAGAGGAAGGAGTTGAGAGAAATGGATGAAAGTACAAAGATGTTATGACTTGCAAGCCATCAACTTTCACTGGAAAGGAAGATCCCGTTGGAGTAATGGATTGGATCTCGGAAATGGAGTTAGCCTTTATGGCATGTGGTTGCAAAGGCAAGTTACCAACCATATTTGCAATGCGCCAGTTCATAGGTGGCGTTGTTCACTTGTGGAACACTCTGGGGAAGACCCTAAGCCCTAACGAGCCACTGCAACTGACTTGGGCGGAGTTCTTGGTGCAATTCAAGCGCAAGTTCTTTTCGGCCTAAAATCTGCTAGAGTTGGAGAACAAATTTCTGATATTCAAGAAAGACAGCATGTCAGTTGATGATTACACTAATGCCTTCACAGACAAGATGGAGTTTGCTTTGCACATCGTCCCAAACGTGCTGACAAAAGTTGACCGGTACGCAAAGGGACTCCCATGGGAGTATGTGGTGCTAGTGCGTCAGACACTTACTCTGGAGGCAGCTATCTAGGCTGCCAAGTCTGTTGAAGATATGATTAAGAGAAGAACTGGCAGCAAGGTTGAAGTTGGCGAGAAAAGAAACTTTGAAGGATCCTCAAGGTCCTATGAGAAGAGAAAATTTTCGAAGTCTGGTTCGAAGAAGTTCGAATAAGAAGCACAATGGTGTGGTAAGTGCAAGAGGAAGCACATTGGGAGATGCTCTAAAGAAATGAACTGCTTCAAATATAGGAAGACTGGTCATTATCCCAGCGAATGCATAAACAAAAGAGAAGCCTGCTTTAAGTGTAGTGAAGAAGGACACTTCAAGGAAAACTGCCCAAGAAAGGAAGAGATTACAAAGCCAAATGTGCTGCTAAAGCCAAAGGCAAGAGAATTTCAAATGATCCTTGATGAAGCAGATGACAACGCGAGGAATCAAGGATGAGGATTTTATATCCAAATATCAAGTTATAAAGTAGCAGTGTGAATAGTAACTTATGGTGTAGCCTATTAGAGGCATAGTATAGGGTGAACTTGAAATTTTGTGTAATAGTTTCAAGAAAATAATATAAACCCTAGTTTTGTTATCTAGTGTGTTAAATGATTGTGTGATTTTCTTGTGAGGTGACTTGGATTTTGTGACGTCCCCAGAATCTCGGCCAGAAAAGACCGATTTTCATTTATGCTTTTAAAATAATTTCAGAGTAAATCCTTTTGATTTGAAAGAGTTGCGGAATTTTTTCCCAAAAACAAAACGTGATAAAATAATATTTACCAAAGCATTTCATAAAGAAATGTATTTTCATCATATGAAAACTCGGGATGTCATGTTCCGATACAGACCATAAAGCATAAACGATAACATTACAAGTCATTCAACAAATATATTCATATACAAACTTGTAAACAAAACAACTTGATGATTCATCCATCTTATGCCCTTGCGCCACTTCCTGTAATACAAATAAACTGAGTGGGTCAGGCTTGGGAGCCTGGTGAGCATATAGGGTTTTCAACCCACAATAAATAATTATATTTAATTCATCCAACCAACAATAACCCAATTACCCATTCCCATTATTTTCACTTTACGTCCCTAAAACAACTAACACAAGGGACCTAGTCTTAGAATATTTCATCGGGGCGACAACACATGCTTTCGGGGGTTTCCCGGCAATATATGTCAAATAAGGCAACCATGAGGGGGATGGAGCACAGCGAATGAACACCCAAGTTCATTAACACCTACAGGTGGCGAACCTGCTAGCGTTCCACATGACTGTATAGAAAAGTTTGTGGTCGTCATCTAAACTCCGCTAGATGACTGAATCAAAAACAACATCGAGGTCTCTCATCTTTTTATCACAAGACATCTATCTACCCATGTTCTAACCAACATTTTAGTAGATGAAATATATATTTTTATACATAGTTTAAAACCTGTATAGTATGTTCATTCAAAACACATTCCAGATAAAAGATGAGACACATACAGATAACACATATTTCATAGAGAATAAATCATATCCATGATATAGAAGAAAGTGAATATACATTCACACATATAACAAAAAATATACACATAACACGTATTTTATATAAAATACTTCATAATTATGCGTTAGAAGAAAGTAACTACACACTCACTTGATCAAAAGATGATCGAACAACATTACGGCTTATAGAAGTAGTATTCTTCGGTAGATCTGAAAGAACTTCACAAAAACCAGACTCCTCGTGGGCAGAGCTTCGGCTCGGGAATTGCACTTCTCGGGATCTTCGGGGCTTCGGGACTTGCCTCGGGGCTCGGGAATGATACCGGGGCTTCGGGACAATTCTTGCACGAAAAACGATGCGAAAACGCGAGAGATAGGGATGAAATGAGCAAAGAACTCGGCTGCCCTCGACACCCTTTTATAGGGGGCTGGAAACCTAATTACGTTGGGCGTAATGTGGATCAGCTCGCTGACTCCCCCCATGGATAATATCGGTTATTTTATAATTAAATTAAATATCGAAAATATTTAATAAACTTCAAAAATTCATATCTTCCTCATACGAACTCCGTTTTCGACGTTCTTTATATCCCCGCATAGGTGAGACTACGCTCTAAAACTTTTGTTTAGACTCTGTCGGCTAATTCTGAATTTATTTTTATTATTTATTTTTAGTAGGCCGGGACAGGAAAACTCCGTTATAAAATCATAACTTCTTCATCCGACGTCCGTTTTCGCCTATCTTTTCATCGTTTCACTACAATTAACGAGATCTTTGATTCTCGTTTAGATTGTTTCGGCTAAAAACCGTTTGGTCTCAAATCGAGTATTCGAGCTGCATACTGCTAAGTCGAAACTTAGAAAAATCATAACTTCCTCATACGAAGTCAGATTTCGGCGTTCTTTTTATGGACGCTCTCGGTTTAACGAACTCTACGACTTTCGTTTAGTTCACTAAGGCTAAATATCGCTCTAACGTAAATTTCACTTTTTATGTCATTCAGCGTTGTCAGTTCTGTCGCGAAACTTCGACAGATCATAACTTCTTCGTTATAACTCAGATTTCGGCATTCTTTATATCTTCGGAATCCTTGTTTCGACCACTACATCTTTATGCAAAGATATCGGGCTTATCTCACACTTTAAATTTGACGCTTATTTTATTCTTAATTCATTAAATCATAATAATTAAGAAAATAAACACATAATTCACATAATACTCAAATATTTCATCATTAATACTTCAAAAAGAGTTACAAGGGTTAACCTAGACTATTACATCAATGATAATGCCTAGCCTGGAAACGCGGGCGTTACAATTCTCTCCCCCTTAGGATGATTTCGTCCTCGGAATCACACATCAACAAACAAATGCGGATAGCGACTCAACATGTCACTCTCCGTTTCCCAAGTGAGATTTGGCACATTCATATGTTTCGAAAGGACAAGTACTAATTCGACTATCTTGCGTCGAAGCTTCTTAGTCTTTCGGTCAACAATTGCCTCTGGTTCTTCAATTAATCTCTTGTTTTCATCAATTCTCAATTCAGAAATTGGAATTATATCGGGAACTTCTGCTGTGAACTTCCTCAAATAACACACATGAAAAGTGTTGTGAGTTCCATTCAGTTCTTCAGGTAATTCGAGCTTGTAAGCTTGGTTCCCAATTCTCTAAAGAACTTTAAACGGTCCAATAAACCTTGGACTCAACTTTCCCCTTTTACCAAATCTTATAAGTCCCTTCCACGGCGAGACTTTAAGCAAAACCGAATCTCCAACCTCAAAAGTCATCGGTTTTCGCTTCTTGTCAGCTTAACTCTTTTAACGATCCTGAGCTGCTAACATTCTTTCTCTAATTATTTTCAATTTTTCAGCGTTTTGATGGACCATCTCGGGACCCATAAACTGCTTTTCCCCAGCCTCAAGCCAACACGACGGCATACGACACTTTTGTCCGTACAAACCTTGATAAGGTGCCATCTTTATGCTCGAGTGGAAGCTATTATTGTAGGAAAATTCTACCAAAGGTAAATGTTCATCCCAATTACCTAGGAATTCCAGGGTACATGCTCTCAGCATATCTTCAAGTGTTTGTATTGTTCTTTCACTCTGACCATCAGTCTGCGGATGGTAAGCTGTACTTAAACATAACTTGGTACCCATTTCCTCTTGTAGGCTTTTCCAAAACCTTGAGGTGAAACGGCTATCACGATCGGATACAATCGTTAACGGAACACCATGAAGCCTCACAATTTCCTTCACGTAAGAATTTGCAAGCTTTTCCATAGACCATTTCTCATTGGCTACTATGAAATGTGCACTCTTAGTGAATCGATCAACGACCACCCAAATCATTTCGTGACCACTTTTTGTTCTAGGTAGTTTAGTGACAAAATCCATCGCAATGTCTTCCCATTTACCCATAGGCACAGGTAAAGGTTCTAAACTCCCATATGGTTTCTGATTTTGTGTCTTGACTCTCGCACAAGTCACACACTCGGCCACATACTTTGCAACATCAAGCTTCATCGTTAGCCACCAGTAGTAGGGTTTCAGGTCCCTATACATTTAAGTGCTACCAGGATGAATCGAGTACATGGTTTTGTGAGATTCTTCCATCAGAAGATCTCTTATTCCTCTTGACTTAGGTACCCAAATACGATCTTGGAATACCTTCAGTCCATGACCGTTTGTACCAAACACCAACATTTTGCCCAAACGTTCCTCCTTTCGGTCATTTTTCTCAGAAGCTTCTTCTTGAGCTTTCTTTATACTCTCCACAATTGTCGAGATAACTTCTATCCTCAACGCTCTTGGCCTTTTTCTCTCAATATTGACTTTCTGACTAAGAGCATCAGCAACAACATTAGCTTTATCGGGATGGTAAAGTATCTCACAGTCGTAGTCCTTGAGTAACTCTAACCAGCGTCTTTGCCTCATATTTAACTCTTTCTGATTAAAAAGATATTGAAGACTCTTATGATCAGTGAAAAGTTTGCACTTCGTGCCATAGAGGTAATGCCTCCATATTTTTAGAGCGAAAACTACCGCTGCCAACTCCAAATCCTGAGTCGGGTAATTATTTTCATGCTCCTTTAGTTGTCGAGACGCATATGCTATCACCTTTTCTCTTTGGGTCAAAACGCAACCCAATCCAACCCCAGACGCATCGCTATAGACGACGAAGTCTTCAACTCCATCAGGTAGAGAAAGTATTGGTGCCTCGCATAGCTTCTTCTTTAGCTTCTCGAATGCTTCTTTATGCTTATCATTCCAAGCATAAGTGGCTCCTTTATGGGTCAAAGTTGTTAATGGAGTAGCAATCGAAGAAAATCCTTGGATAAACCTTCGGTAATATCCGGCTAATCCTAAAAAGCTTCGGATCTCTGTGGGACTTTTCGGTTGTTCCCACTTCATCACAGCTTTAATCTTTGCTGGATCAACCATTATCCCTTCCTGGTTGACCACGTGACCTAAGAATTGGATTTCACGAATCCAAAAATCACATTTGGAGAACTTTGCATACAACTTCTCCTTCTTCAAGACTTCTAACACTTCTCGCAAGTGTCTGCCATGCTCCTCTTGGCTTTTCGAGTAAATCAGAATGTCGTCTATGAACACTATCACGGATTTATCAAGGAACGGATTACAAACCCTATTCATTAAATCCATGAATGCTGCTGGAGCATTGGCTAGTCCAAACAACATAACCAAGAACTCGTAGTGTCCATATCTAGTTCTGAATGCGGTCTTCTCGATATCTTGCTCTCTTACTTTTAGCTGATGATATCCTGACCTTAGATCGATCTTCGAGAAATAGTTTAAACCTTGCAATTGATCAAACAGGTCATCAATCCTTGGCAACGGGTATCTATTCTTTATTGTTGCCTTGTTCAGTTCTCTGTAATCGATGCACATTCTCATACTTCCATCTTTCTTCTTCACGAATAACACAGGAGCTCCCCAGGGTGATGAACTAGGTCTAATGAAACCTTTGTCCAATAACTCCTGAAGTTGCATCATCAGCTCCTTCATCTCCGCCGGTGCTAATCGATAAGCTGCTTTTGCTATTGGCGTGGTTGCTGGTAGCAAGTCTATTCTGAACTCCACTTGTCTATCAGGTGGTAATCCAGGAAGATCTTCGGGAAATACTTCCGGATAATCACACACCACTGGTATACTCTAAATCACCTTCTTTTCCTTCTTAGAATTGATCACGAATGCTAGATATGATGTACATCCCTTGGTCAAACACTTTCTGGCTTTCATTAGGGAAATGATTCCAGAATTTAGTCGCCGTTTGTCCCCGTACACCATAAATGACTCTTTCCCTGGCGGGTTTACTTTTATTATCTTCTTTCTACACAATATCTCGGCGTCATTGGCGCTAAGCCAATCCATTCCCAGAATGATGTCGAAACCATTAAGTTCGATAGGTAATAATTCCTTGTGAAACTTAATCCTATTAAGGTCGATTAAGATGTTTTTCATACGATGGCTAACAGGTAAAAACTTGCCACTAGCAACTTCGACTAATAAAGCATTATCTAGTCTATCAACAGGCAAAGTTAGTTTCCTACCAAACTCATGCAAAATAAAGGAGTAGTTGGCTCCAAAATCAAACAAAATTTGAGCAGGTAATTCATTTACGAGAAAGGTACCTGAAGCGACATTAGCTTCATCTTTCGCAGCCTCAAGTGTCATCTGGAAGGCTCTCGCCTTCGACTTTGGTGGAATGTTGGGCTTAGCTGCCTCCTTCTTTTTCGGACAGTCTTTCAAAATGTGCCCTTCATCGTTACAACCAAAGCACATCCTTTTGTTGGACGGACACTCATTGGCAAAATTCCCAATTTTTCCACACTTGTAGTAGGTTACATCCTCACTAAATTTCCCAAAGTGCTTTTTCTTGCACTTCTCACACCATTTTGCTTCGCCTCCTTTTCCTCCAAACTTTTTCGAATCAGACTTCGAAAATTTTCTTTTCTTGTTGGAACCTAAAGTTCCTTCAAACTTTCTCTTCTCACCAACTTCAACCTTGCTGGCGGTTCTTCCCTTGATCATGTCCTCAACAGACTTGGAAGCCCAAATAGCTGCCTCCAGAGTAGGTGCCTGACGAACTGGCACTGCGTACTCCCATGAGAGTCCCTTTGCGTACCGGTCAACCTTTATTAGCTCATCTGGAACGATGCGCAAAGCAAACTCCATTTTTTCGGTGAAGTTATTAGTGTATTCATCAACTGACATGCTCCCCTTTGTCAATGTCAGAAACTTGTTCTCCGACTCCAACAGATTTTGAGCCGAGCAGAACTTGCGCTTGAACTGCGCCAAGAACTCTGCCCATGACAATTGCAGTGGCTCATTAGGGCTTAAAGTCTTCCCTAGAGTGTTCCACCAACGAACGGCTCCACCTCGGAACTGACGCACTGCATAGGTAGTCTGCAACTTGCCTCTGTAGCCACAAGTCATGAAGGCTAACTCCATTTCGGAGATCCAATCCATCACTCCGATCGGTCCTCCTTTCTAGTGAAGGTCGATGGTTTGCAAGTTATAAAGTCCTTGTACTTGCATCCCATTCCATCATTCCTTCCATCATGGTTGTTTTGCCTAACTATCGTTGGGTTGGCTTGACCAACAGATCCACTGAAGTTTCCAGCTTCTGAGTGCCCTTCATTTAATTCAGGCTCTTCCACTTGAATTGACAGTTCTTCACGATTCTGTTGAAGCAAACGTCTCGTTTCATCCATCTGACGATCCAACATCATCTGAATCATCAATTGTACACCAACCATTGTTATTGGCTTAGGTGTTGCTGCTAGGACAGGTATTTGCTTAATCACTGGTGGTTGATTCCTATTTTCATCATCATTTCCTACTCCACTTCTTGTTCTCACCATTTTTGATCTACACACCGAATAAGGTGAAATTAGATCCTTATTCACGATAGATATTCAAATCATCCTTATCACTCTGAAACGTTTACATGCTAGTTCTAATATCGTAGACGTACGCTTAGAATCCTACACACATAAGGTTTCCAGATCCGGTCGGCAACAGACCATAGATCCGAACAAATAATATCATATATGGCAACATATAACATTTAGCACATAAAAGCATTTTAGGTAACTTTCCTAAAATAAACTAGTGCTCGTGTCTAAAACATAACATACACATATCTCAAAATTTCACTTAGCATTTTAAGTTTAAGTCTAGAAATCCTACAAATTCCTAGTTCGCTTAAACTAATGCTCTGATACCAACTGTGACATCCCCAAAATCTCGGCCAGAAAAGACCGATTTTCATTTATGCTTTTAAAATAATTTCAGAGTAAATCCTTTTGATTTGAAAGAGTTGCGGAACTTGTTCCCAAAAACAAAATGTGATAAAATAATATTTACCAAAGCATTTCATAAAGAAATGTATTTTCATCATATAATCAAAACTCGGGATGTCATGTTCCGATACAGACCATAAAGTATAAACAATAACATTACAAGTCATTCAACAAATATATTCATATACAGACTTGTAAACAAAACAACTTGATGATTCATCCATCTTATGCCCTTGCGCCACTTCCTGTAATACAAATAAACTGAGTGGGTCAGGCTTGGGAGCCTGGTGAGCATATAGGGTTTTCAACCCACAATAAATAATTATATTTAATTCCACCAACCAACAATAACCCAATTACCCATTCCCATTATTTTCACTTTACGTCCCTAAAACAACTAACACAAGGGACCTAGTCTTAGAATATTTCATCGGGGCGACAACACATGCTTTCGGGGGTTTCCCGGCAATATATGTCAAATAAGGCAACCATGAGGGGGATGGAGTACAGCGAATGAACACCCAAGTTCATTAACACCTACAGGTGGCGAACCTACTAGCGTTCCACATGACTGTATAGAAAAGTCTGTGGTCGTCATCTAAACTCCGCTAGATGACTGAATCAAAAACAACATCGAGGCCTCTCATCTTTTTATCACAACACATCTATCTACCCATGTTCTAACCAACATTTTAGTAGATAAAATATATATTTTTATACATAGTTTAAAACCTGTATAGTATGTTCATTCAAAACACATTCCAGATAAAAGATGAGACACATACACATAACACGTATTTCATAGAGAATAAATCATATCCATGATATAGAAGAAAGTGAATATACATTCACACATATAACAACAAATATACACATAACACGTATTTTATATAAAATACTTCATAATTATTCGTTAGAAGAAAGTAACTACACACTCACTTGATCAGAAGATGATCGGACAGCACTACGGCTTATAGAAGTAGTATTCTTCGGTAGATCTGGAAGATCTTCACAAAAAACGGACTCCTCGCGGGCAGAGCTTCGGATCGGGAATTGCACTTCTCGGGATCTTTGGGGCTTCGGGACTTGCTTCGGGGCTCGGGAATGATATCGGGGCTTCGGGACAATTTTTGCACGAAAAACGATGCAAAAACGCGAGAGAAAGAGAAGAAATGAGCAAAGAACTCGGCTGCCCTCGACACCCTTTTATAAGGGGCTGGAAACCCAATTATGTTGGCCGTAAATTTACATTACGCTGGGCGTAATGTGGATCACCTCGCTGACTCCCCCCATGGATAATATCAGTTATTTTATAATTAAAATAAATATCGAAAATATTTAATAAACTTAAAAAATTCATATATTTCTCATACGAACTCCGTTTTCGACGTTCTTTATATCCCCGCGTAGGTGAGACTACGCTCTACAACTTTCGTTTAGACTCCGTCGGCTAATTTTGACTTTATTTTTATTATTTATTTTTAGTAGGCCGGGACAGGAAAACTCCGTTATAAAATCATAACTTCTTCATCCGACGTCCGTTTTTGCCTATCTTTTCATCGTTTCACTACAATTAACGAGATCTTCGATTCTCGTTTAGATTGTTTCGGCTAAAAACCGCTCGGTCTCAAATTCAGTATTCGGGCTGCATACTGCTAAGTCCAAACTTAGAAAAATCATAACTTTCTCATACGAAGTCAGATTTGGGCGTTCTTTTTATGGACGCTCTCGGTTTAACGAACTCTATGAATTTTGTTTAGATCAATAAGGCTAAATATCGCTCTAACGTAAATTTCACTTTTTATGTCATTCAGCGTTGTCGGTTCTGTCGCGAAACTTCGACATGTCATAACTTCTTTGTTATAACTCGGATTTCGGCATTCTTTATATCTTCGGAATCCTTGTTTTGACCACTACATCTTTATGCAAAGATATCGGGATTTTCTCACACTTTAAATTTGACGTTTATTTTATTCTTAATTCATTAAATCATAATTATTAAGAAAATAAACACAAAATTCACATAATTCACATAATACTCAAATATTTCATCATTAATACTTGGGAAAATGACACAAATGCCCTACGAACTTTTTAGGGTTTACTTTTTGAGTCCCTAAAGTTTTTTTTCGGGCTTTATGGGTTCTTAAACTAAGATATGACTTGCTCTTTTACTCCCCGTTAACCTGTAATAGCCGGTTCAGTGACCTTTTAGACCAAAAACACTCAAATTGTGCCCCTATAAAGCCAAAAAAATAAGTTTGGGGATCAATACGAATTGAGTGTGAATTGACTTTAGAAGAAAATAAGAGTTTTTTTTGTACGAATTGATCTCCGAACTTTTTTTTTTTTTGCTTTATAGGGGCACATTGTGAGTTTTTTTTGTCTAAAAGGTCACTAAACTGGCTATTACAGGTTGACAGGGACTAAAAGAGCAGGTCATATCCTAGTTTAAGGACCCATAAAGCCGAACAAAAACTTTAGGGACTCAACGGGTAAACCCTAGAAAGTTTGTAGGGCATTTGTGTCATTTTCCCTTAATACTTCAAAAAGAGTTACAAGGGTTAACCTAGGCTATTACATCAATGATAAGGCCTAGCCTGGAAACGCGGGCGTTACAGATTTACTGCGGGACAATACTTGGGACGAGAATGAGTAGGTGTGAATGGTAGTAGAGGCTTATACTACCGGAAGCACATGACTCACGCTTGGATCAGGGAAAGTCACAAGGTTACCAAGAAGCTAATGGTTGGTCTCGTTTTACTCAAGTATGTCGTTACCATCGTTTCAATAATGACTAATAAGATGATTGTTATTCCGAAACTAGTGGTCATATCAAATTGAGTCCGGCTACGATGAGTTTGTTACGTGGTTCATAGAACCAAGTTCGATGTAACATCTGACTTAAGTCAGAAGATTGAAATCAATGCGATCGATGGCATCACGCTCGTTGTTAAGGAAGCTTGTAGATAGAAATACTACATGAAAAAATGTGATTATATCACATTAGAATATGAAGGAAGGTATATTCCATTCTGGAATTTGACTCTAAGAAACTTGAGTCTAAGCGTTGTAACATACGATAAGAGATCATTAGAGCATGACCCATCGATCTGTTACTATTGATAAAGGAAAGTACTTATCCTAAGAAGAATAAGGAGTCCTCAATAAGGATTTTTTTTGTAACTCGTAGGTTAAGATTGAAAGTCCAACATAGTACGAAGGGCACATGCAAGATTGAGCATCGCCTGCGGTCAAGAAGCCCAAGAGTTAGATACTCGTTCGAAGAAACATATATATTACGGTTATTACTTAGGATGGAAAGATAACGTATGGAATCATTATAAAAGTTCTATTTTCGTTGATGATTACGGGACGTAATCATCCTAAGGGGAGATAATTGTAACGCCCGTAGATCTGGGCTAGTCAATTTAGGGACGATAAGAATCAAAAGTGACTTTTTGATAAAATATTAATTAGAATGAATAATCTAAACTAGGTTGTAGTGGTTGTGACAAGGATTCCAAATATATAAAGAAAGTCGAAATCCGAGTTATAACGAAGAAGTTATGACCTGTCAAAGTTTCGTGACAATACTGGTAAGAACTGCGTGACGTAAATGATGAATTTACGATAGTGCAATATTTAGCCTTAGAAATCTAAACGAAAGTCATAGAATACGTTAAACCGACAGTGTGCATAAAAAGAACGTCTAAATCTGACATCGTGTGAGAAAGTTATGATTTTTCGAAGTTTCGACTTAGCGATATGCAACCCAAAATTCGAATATGAGATCGAGTGATTTCTAGATGAAACAATCTAAATGAGAATCGAATGTCTCGTCAATAGTAGTCCAACGGTGAAAAGACAGATGAAAACGAACGTCAGATGAAGAAGTTATAAATTTCTAACTGAGTTTTCCTGTTCCGGTCTACTAAAAATAATATAATAAAAATAAAGTCAAAATTTGCCGACGGAGTCTAAACGAAAGTTGTAGAACATAGTCTCACCTACGCGTGGATATAAAGAACGACAAAAACAGAGCTCGTATGCAGAAGTTATGAATTTCTGAAGTTTTTAAATAAATAAAATTATAAATTCGGAGCTTATCTAAAGCCGTGACTTGTCCGATCTGATCCACCCAGTATGCCCGGTGTACATGTCGACAGCGGAGTACACCCAGCGTAAATCGGGGTTCAGCCCCTATAAATAGAACTCGAGGGTTGCCGATCTTTTTGCAAATTTTCCACTCCCCCCCCCCTTTTCTTTCTTCTACTTGGCAAGAAATACCCCCGAAGCCCTGATATCATCCTGACACCCAAAGCAAGTCCCGAAGCCCCGAAGATCCCGAGAAATAGAGTTGTCGAGCCAAAACTCTGCCCGCGAGAAGCCCGGTTTTTGGAAAATATCCCGGTTTCATCGAAGATTATTATTTTAAGAGCCGTAGTGCTGTCCGCGCATCGTCTTATCAAGTGAGTGCATATTCCCTTTCATGAACATGATTTTAATACAAGTATTGTTTGAATGTATTAAATATATGTTTTGTGTGAGTTATTTAATGATGTCTGAATTATGTGTTAAAGAACATACCTGGTTTTTTTTATAATAACTTAGGTTAAAGAGTAATCCTATGGTTTGTTATAATGGTTATGGGGTAGTATCTCTTTATGAGTATGGGCAAGATATGTACGGAGAATAGAACTTTAAAATATGTCATTGATCCGGAAGCATGTATTATACATAGTTATTCGTCCCTAGTCCGAGAGTATGAATTGGACTTAGTTAATTGTCATTAGTCCGAGAGTATGGATTAAAACTTAGTCAGTTGTCATTAATCCGGGAGTTTGGATTAAGACATAGTCAGTTGTCCTTAGTCCGGGAATATGGACAGGACATAGAGTCTGTCATTAGTCTGGGAGTATGGATTTAGACATGGACCAATTTTCCTTTACCCTGGAGTATGGAATGGGTACAATTATAGACTCGAGAACATGGATTAGATCTGGGAGTAAGAGTTGGAATTTGAGGTCCAGGGGTATAGATAGTCTCTTTGAGAGGATTGACGGGGTGGGGTAAGAGCTGGTTACATAAATATACAGAGAAAATTTTATATTGTGCGAATTCTAAATTATATATATACATATATATATATATATATATATATATATATATATATATATATATATATATATATATATATATATATATATATATATATAGATATGTGTGTGTGTGTGTTATAATGTTGTGGGATTGAAAATCCCTATGTACTCACCAGGTTTTCCAAACCTGACCCACTAAGTTTTCTTTGTATCACAGGTAGTGGCACAAGAGCATAAGTTGGTTGACATGACGAGAGATTTTGGATTATAGATCTATAGTTATAAATAACTGTTGTAAGGTCTATTTTATACTGTTTATGCTTTTGGTCTGTATCGGAACATGACATCCCGAGATTTTGTTATTTAATGAAAATACATTTCTTTAAAGAAATGGTTTGATAAATTCTTATCACATTTTGTTTTGGGAACAAATTCCACAACAGTTTTCTTTAAACGATTACTTTGGTTTTAAAACAAAGCATAAACAAATCGGTCTTTTCTGGCCGTCAAATTTAGGGATGTCACAAGAATGTCGGGGAAAACTCCAAATACTCATCGATTTGTCCCATCAACTCGTCTAGTTCACTCTGAGTCCAAGGACGGGCAAAACCCTCTCAACCCGTCGAGTTGGATGTCCAACTCGTCGAGTTCCTTATCCATTTATCATTTTAGTCGATTCCAGTGCTCCAAACTCCAGATCTAACCTCCTAGCATGAAGTTACCACGTAAAGTTGCTAACTTTACGTGCATGCAATGCCCCCGCACGGCTAGAACACTCAAAACTATACTTAAGAAGGGGCTTAGGCAAAGAAGAGGGATCAAGCTCCATAAATCTTGAGACTTTATGCACAAAAGGGTTTGGAGGATTCCAGATCTACAACCACATCCTCTAGACATGCTTAACCCGAGAATAATCCTCATTTTTGCACCAAAATGCCCATAACTCACATACTACGGGATCTAAGAAATGGTGAGTTAAGGTAAAGACTTTTTACCTCCAAATAGATGTTGCAACTGTATGGAAGCTGGATCTAAAGGCTCCTTCTTGTTCCAAGTTCTTCACTCTTCAAGCTCCTTCAAGGAAATGCACACTTTTGGCTTCACACACTCAAAATATGGGTTAACTCACTAGGGTTTCTCTCTGGACGTGATAAGGTGATGAGGGAGGCGAAAATGAATGCTTAAGGTCCTTTAAATAAGACACAAACCCTGAAAATTAGGTTTTCACACTCAACTCCTACTCGTCGAGTTGGGGTCCTCCAACTCGTCGAGTAGACTCTAAAAATTATGCGGCCAATAAATCCTCTACTCGGCGAGTTGGGGCTTCCAACTCGTCGAGTTGCTCTGAAAACATGAATAAAAATCAGTTAAATATTATACTTAGGAGTCAGGATGTTACAATGGATTAACATTAAGCTTCGACATTGAATCAACAGTCTCATCACTTTTAGCTAACAAACCAATTTTAGCGACTGGAAAATTTGAACAATCAACACATTCCTCTTCTTCATTCTCACTAATATTGTCAGATCGCCTTTGATATCGGCAAAATTTTCTTGAGAACATTGTGTTGAAGATTCAATTTTGTTTAAAATTTTCATTTGTTTATTTTTACTTAAAGTATCATTAACTATGTCAAATAGTTCATCAGTATTCAAATATTCATCAATATTCACTATACAATATGCATAAGAACATTTGGAACCTGATCAAACTAAGAAACTTTATTATCACATTCAAATGTAACTTCATTAACTAATTCTTTCTTAAATTAGATGAATGGTAAGTGTTGCGATGTTTCTCCTTACAAATTTCAAATGAGTGATAAAGTAGTATGAGTTTACCATAAAGCCTCTTAGCTGTATTGCAATAAATGTTCCTCTACTTAGTTAACAAAATGTTATCTATTATAATAGAGTCACAATCTAGAGTAATATTATTCAATCTGAAATTTAAATTTTCTATCCTAGAGTTTTTCTCCTTAACTCTATTCGTAGCCTTATAGAGCTCTTCTTTGGGTTTCTTCACATTAATACTCATAGAAATCAACAAATCATTCAGATAAAAATAAGCATAATCAAAGTAAGATAATGTACCTTCTCAGTTATTGGTGACTTTGAAGTGGTTGCCATCAGACACTTTCTTTCAACTTTCTTTTCTCCACCATCACTTGCTTCTTCATAAGCAAACATTCCAGCTTCACAATCTGACTTAAACTTGCCACTTTTCACAAACTTCTCATCTTCCCAAGCATCAAAAACTTTTCCATCATATTCAACAAACATGGCTCCATGGGAAGTATTGCGCATTTCTTCATCATCTGATCCAGATGGCCATATTTGATAAGTTGCCTTCATCTTCATGAACACCCTTCGCAACAAGTGAAAGATTCTTTCTTTTTTCTCTCAACTCTTCGATTTTCATGGCATAGTATGCTTCATCTTTCACTTTCTCTTTGCATCTCCTCCATTCTCTTCAACATGGAATCTCTTGCTAAATGGTTTTTGTCATTGCAATAGTTGCAGTCATAGCCAGAACCCCCAACTAATCTTTTATCCACCTTCTTCTCATCATAACTACCTTGTTTCTTATTCTCGACAATATGATTGGATGTCGAAGATGCCTTTTTAACCGTGTTACCTTTGAAGTTTCCCTTGAAAGACTTCTTGTAAAACTTTTTGACATTATTGTTTGAATAGTATGCCACAACTTCATCATATGAATTCACTATCAAATCCTCTTCATCAACATTTTCTTCTTCATCAAAACACATATATGTCACATTTTTCTTAGACATAGGTGCAAAAGGACCACACAAGTGCATTTTGTCCTTCTCATCAGACAGTTCCTTAACTTCATTTTCATGAATCTTCAGGATGTTGTAAAGATTAGATGGAGAATACGAATCAAAATTCTCTTGTGTCTTGATTATCAAAAAAATGTTCTTCCATTATTTCCTTCAACCTTGAATAAATGTTTTGTTGAATTCAAGAACTGTATGAACAACACTATACCTTAAACATTTGTAAATCAGGTCATTGAATCGATCGTAATAGGCTTCAATCGATTATGATTCCTTCTGTTTGAATTCATACAATTCAGCAAGCATTGTGTCACTGAACTCTTTTAGGTATGTTCATTGCCTTGAAACTTCTCCTTTAATGTGTTCCATATCTTTTGAGCAGTTTTGCATCCATGGATGTAATTATAAATGAATGGCGGTAAAGCTGCACGCAATTCACGAATATACCTTTTGTCAGTTGCTTCTATCTTCCTTCATGTTACGATGAAATTCTCATGATGAGCAGCTGTACCAACAACTTCAACCATTGAAGCACGAAATGGACCGTCTCTGATTGAACGCCATAGATCTTCATCTATTACATTGAGGTAATCTTCCATTCATTCTGCTATTGATCATAATATTCTGGAAATAACATTGGGGTTTTTGTTGAAGAACCGAGAAGATTAGCAAAGTTTATCATTATTTTAACATTCAAGTTAGCCACTAAATTGATTAGAAAAGATGAAAAGCTTGAATAGAAATGAAATCAGATTCAATTGATTCATGTCAATTGTAGAATCAATAAATCTCAAAGACCGTTCGAAGAACAACAATTTTTAAATGGGGAAAAGTTGAGTTCAAAAGAAATGAATCAACAAATGAAAACGAGAAAGAAATCCATCAAACAATTTGAAGATTCCTGCTCTGATACCAATTGAAGAGTCAAGAATTCAATCAAGTATCGATTTCAAACAGAAAAATGAATACGGAAGTAAATAAATATGTTTAAGCTCTTATTATCTGGAAGGCAAGCATAGTTACAAGTGTGAGAAATGAAGTAAGAAAATTGTCTTAGTAACCTATGTTGCAGCACTATGTGTAGTGCTATCAACATATACAAAATGTAGTATGCCACTCCGACATTAAGTACACAAACTAAATGCTCCTACAAATCCATAAATATATCGAAGTTACATAAACTTCGATATAGACAACTACACTACACTTTGACATCCCAATACAAGACTTTGCATTAGAAGAACTTTGCAACTTATGAACTCTGCATATTTTAATGCTGAAAATCTTCAAGAACACTTTTATCATGAGCTAAAAACAAAATAAGTAAATAAATAAAAGTTTATCAAATGCAGTTTTTTTTGGGAAAAAGAAAGAAAGTTGTGAATTTTTTCAAAAATATAAGTTGACGTTTTTAGGAAAAAAATTGTAAAACTGGAAGACACTTGCTAAAATAGTCAAGTAAACAAAAAAAAGAACGATGTAAGTTTCTTTTTAAAAAATTTTAAACAAAAAAATTAAAATATAAAACTTTTTTTAACAATTAAACAACTTTTTATTAGCAAGTGATATCTAGCCTAGTTGGGCTGATGCACCGGGTTTTAAATCCATGTGGGGTATGAAATTGTGGGTTTAAATCCCTTAAACTACATATGAGAAATTTTTCACTACATTCTTGTGGTGCTACATATGAGAAATTTTTCCTTGTAAATCTGTATAGGGATTGAATTTGTCCTATAAATAAGCTCGAACATGGGGTACTCAATGGAATATAAAGAGTTAGATCAACCTAATTCGTTTTGCCGTTTAAAAAAACAACTTTTTATTCATATTTCGGACGATTTAAATAAGAATCACTCATCCGAATCCAAACAATAAGTCGGTTCACTTAATCTAAATATATCAAACCACATGAAATTAGAATTCAAATGGATTGGGTGGTGAATAATTTGACCCAATTAGTGAACAAAGTTAACTATCTCCTTATTATATTATATTATACTAATAAAGGATTAGTTGATTTGACATGTGTCACCATATTAGACCTTTTAATTAATGTCATGTCATTTGTCAAGCTATTGATTCTCCCTTTCAAATTTTAAATTTTAAATTATAGAATTTTCACTATAATTATATTAAATTAATAACATTAAAATAAAAAATAAAACAAAATTTATACTATTATAAGATGGTATTATTTCACATATTTATTTGAATCAATGCTTAAATTTTATATAATTAAGAAATATCTTTTAATTAATAATTTATTTAAAATAACTGATTAATAATTTGAATTTTTATTATGAAAATTTAATTAATTTTGTAATCAAGGTTTCTACATATTATAAACTATTAACTTTATAATAAAGTATAATAAAGTGGTGTAATTTAGATATAAGCATTGTCACTATCCTCCCTAATAAATGAAAATATTTTTGTCACTTGTCATTTTCTCCTTTATTTTGACACATGTCATTTTTTAGGATTTTTAAAATTGTTATTTTCTACTTATCATTTTTTGGGGATTTGAATTTTCTTAAAACAAATTTCTAAAAAACTCTAATGGGTATATATATATATATATATATATATATATATATATATATATATATATATATATATATATATATATATATATATATATATATATAAGGTTATCATTTTATTAATTTGATAATAAATTCTCATAAATGTTCCAAAAAATTATATTTTTTTTTTTGGAAAAACATTATTTCATAAAATATTTAATGTTTATATATATATATATATATATATATATATATATATATATATATATATATATATATATATATATATATTAAATTTTTATTTTTAATAAACTCGTATAATACACGGGTTTCACACCTACTAACAAATATACGTGTTCTTGAGTTTCATTCAAACAAGTGAATGTAATAAATCTATATTACCTAAATAAACTTCATTCAACTCAAAGAACATATTTAAACATCACATAATGAATTGCTAATAATAGTTAAAGTTTAAACCAATAAAAGAAAAGTGAGATAGACGGGATATTAAAAGTCACTTGTCTAATTTTCGATCTAACCTTCACCAAATTTACGTAAACTTTTGTCATTTTCCTGTTAAATTTACGTTCCATATGGTATTTGTTCTGCTTCTAGATTAACGATGGTTACGATAATTTCTTTTGTCTTTCGTTCCAAAATATCTTTAATGAGCAAGTACTTCTAAATGCCTTCATACGTTTTCATTAATTCAACAACTTTTCGTTGGACATATATAGATACATGGTGGTCTTGAAACTAAAAGAACACTTTATATGTGCGGTTGTTAATATTTGAAAATAAATTTTAATATTTAGTTCAGTTGTTTACAATCTTTAAATGATTCAAAGATGAATCACCCACACTCAAATGATTTAAAGACTGAATAAATCTGGTTATGATTAAAACCTGGTAGTTTGGTAATATTGCTTAATGGTGAAAATTATCATTCTACCATTTTCTTTATAATTACACAACATCAAACTCAACTGAAAAAAATTCACAATTCAACCATTTACCATTCACTCAAATGGATTCACCATTGGATTCACTAGATACACAAAATGGAATAACATATTTTGACAATAAAAATGGATTCACCAAAATAGATAAATACAAAAGATCGTAAAAAAGACGTTCATTTTCTTTAAAACATCCAAAAGTTGTTCATCACGTTCACCCCCGACTATCACGTTTACGATCATCTCCATCAGCCAACACCACTGTCAAACCACCACCTACGATCTTCAACTTCACTCCTCACTATCTCTCAGCCATTTCCACGCCATCATTATCTCCCCGTCATCATCATCTCAATTGTTGTTCTTCGATTTTTTTACACGAGGTCTAGAAACTTATATTTTAAAAGAGAGAATTGAGACACATAAAGACCCACGAAACCCTATTCATGGTTTTACATCTCAATCCATTATTTATTGGTTCTAATCAATATGGAAGGGAAAAAGATAGCTCATGTAGACCTGAAATCCTATTCAAACCACTTTTATGTGATCGAGAGTTCTATTTTAATAGTTATATGATATATATGGTCATCTGTTATATAACGCTAATTTTAGTAAATTATATATATATATATATATATATATATATATATATATATATATATATATATATATATATATATATATATATATATATATATATATATATATATATATATATATATATATATATATATATATATAAGATTATGTTCATGTGAGACCATCATATTTTGTGAGGCATGGAGACTCAATCCTAACCATTCATTTTAAAGATAAAAAAATATTTTTAAAATGCAAAATAAATGAAAATTTTTGAAAACTTTTTTTAAAAGTATTATTTTCGTCATTAATTTATCCAAAAAAAATTACCGTTTTTTTTCAAAAGAAATACATGAAAGATTCTAATAGAATATTATACTGCAAATATTCAAATCGAATTTTTAAAATGTTAGAATATTCTAATATAATATTAAACTATAAATTTTTCAAAAAATTCTAATAGAATGTTAGAATATTCTAACAAATCTAAAAAATCAAGTAGAATATTAGAATATTTTAACATATCCACCAATTTTAGTAGAATATTAGAATATTGTAATATTCTAAAAATTCGATTTAATTATTTACACTGTAATATATTCTTTTAGAATATTTCACTCATATTTTGAAAAAAACGGCGATTTTTTTATTTTATATATTATTTATTTATTTATTTATTTATTTTTTGGGATAAATTAAATAACGAAAATAATATTTAAGAAAAGAACTTTTGGATTTTTCCTATTATTTTACACTTTATAACTTTTTTTTAATTTTTTTTATCTCCAAGATGAGTGGCTACGATCGCATCTCTATATCTCACAAAATTAGCATGGTCTCAAATTAATATATATATATATATATATATATATATATATATATATATATATATATATATATATATATATATATATATATATATATATATAGAGAGAGAGAGAGAGAGAGAGAGAGAGAGAACAAAAATAAAAACAAAAAATGTATCATCCATATAATTGAGTTATCCTTCATGTTAATAACATGTATTAGATGAATTTTATGGTTATAATGGTAACACAGTTTTTGGATTTTGTATTAGATAAATACAATTTTCTAAATTTTCTTTTCTCTCAAGCATCTATATAATCCACGTTTATATTTTAACCTAAAAAATAAGAAAATTCAGTTATACATTTGTTTTTATTTTATTTTATTTTGGTATATAGAGTATTATTTTTACATTATTATAGAATAAAATTAATAATCGAAGGTTAGAACACAAAATGTAGACATGATGATTTTATTTATTTTTACATGATGTAGATAAACATTTAATAACATAGATTTTATTTATTTTTACATGATGATAAAAAAGTAATATGTACTAAGATATAAAAAAATGAACAACTTTATATTAACGACAATTAAATTTTCCAAAAATCTTAAAACTTTTGATATATGTTAAAAAAATTATTTTCAGTATCTAAATGAAATATGAGTAGATACTAATCATATTTTTCTATAATGTAACTATTTAATAAAAGTTTAATAAAAACTATACATACAATATATAAAGTAATAATGACAGTGAAAATTATTACCCTTAAAGGAAAAATTCGACTATTAAGTATTTAATTGTGTTGTTTGTCTACACGGTTCTACTACTTGTATGGAGAAAAAAAATAGAAGTAAAATGTTACCTTTATGGACAGAGTAGGTATATAAAAATCTTCATATACTAATAATAGAATATTTAATAGTGTTATTTCACGTTTTTTTTTCAAAAATTTATGTTTTTTTTTTCAAATATTCTATAAAAATGACACTTATTTTTTTCTCATTATTTTTTATTTTTTAAAAAATATTGATATTAATAATAAGTTAGACAACTATTTATTTTATATTATTTTATCCCTGATTTTTAGATGACATTTAAATTCGTCTCGAATAAGTTTCGGTTATGATTGCCGACAATTAATTATAGACAAAATTTTGTGTATGTCTTTACTGAACATCTAAATATCATATTTGTCCAGCAAAAACTCTAAATATATTATTTGGCCTTCTTAATGTTTTTTAATATCATATATATCCAAATTTATTTTTCTAATAATTTTTATTGAATTATAATTCATTTTCATAATCTTAAATCATTATAATTAATAAAACATTGTAAATGAACAATAGTGCTCTTAGTCTAAATTTCAATACATCTCAGATCAATCACGTTGATTGCAACTCTATATGGCATCACAACTTCTTCGATATCTCACATTGATTTAATTTTGCAGCCTGTATACTTACGATCGTAGCCACAACTTCCTATTCTCATGTTGTCGTTATGAAAATCAAGAGAATAAAGAATTATAAGTATAAGCTTACCTTCTTTTGAACTGTAAACACTCCAATAACATCAAAATGAATTGATTTTTTTTAAATGATTTACATCTTCAGTCCCTTCACTAGTACTTGCTTTACTAAAACAACACAACTATAATCCACTAGTGAGTGTATACACTCCAATAACATCAAAATGAATTGATTTTTTTTAAATGATTTACATCTTCAGTCCCTTCACTATTCTTTTGAACTGTATACACTAGTGAGTGTTTGGGATAACTTTTTGACAAGTTAAAAAAACAAACTTAATGATCGATTAGATCTTCTTAACAGGTAATGCGATGAAGTAAAAACAGTAAATAACACAAGTATAGATCAAGATGTGTCGAATGATTAGACCAAACAATCCTCAGCAGAGCTCGACTAAGAACTTCCGCTGTAGAGGATTCTAGGGTTACTAGAACGATAACAATAAACTTGCTGAATAATAACTCTCTGATCGTTCTATTCTATCGTTACTTTCTAGGAGCATGCAAGCACCTATATATAAACTAAACCCTACTAAACTCACGGATGGACAGGCCCATACCGTAGATACATAATGGACTAGCTAACGAGCCCAATAGACGCAATACATAACACAAAACACGACCCAACAATCTCCCCCTTTGCGTCAAATTGGAGCGAGACTACTTCTTCTTCTTGCTTGGGCCAGCAGCGGGAACTTTCTTCGTAGTATCAAACAGACGAGAGATTAGCGCCAGGATAGTCTGTCTGAACCAAATGTACCATTGAATCATATCATCATGGCGAAAAGACATTTCTGTCCCCAAAACGTGCTCCAAACATGTAACACCGAAATATTTAAAAATTTATTTTTCACAATTCATAAAAACATTTCTCTTTTAATTTAATAAAACATCAATTCCAATTTCCAATATGTATCATACAAATCCCAAGATCACATAATTATATCAAATTCCTCCACGTGTGTACAGATCAAGCCGGCGCCTTCCCACGGTCATCGCTAGTACCTGAAACAACAACACTAACACTGTAAGCACAAAGCTTAGTGAGTTCCCCAAAATACCACACATAAAACACATATTAGCCACTCGAGGCCATAACTCTATGGGTCCGTGCACCCAACTCTGTGAACCCTCAGGTTCTAACTCTATGAACCTTCCGGCTCCAACTCTATAAACATGCACAGCATAGATCACATAGAAATAATGCAGTACAACACATAACATGCACATAACATACATACACTAACACATAACTCTGATTACCGACTCAAGGTAAAGTATAGTGAGAAGACTCACCTCGTGTGTCTCGGTATCTCACAATCCCTGGAAATCCCTCGTGCTCGATCCTCCGAGCTCTAATCCTCCTTTAGATTGAAGGGTCGAGCTTCCAATCCACCAAATAGCAGTCCCCTTTGCCTCCTCTTGGCTAGAGCCTCTTTCTTCTTTGCTAAACAACACACAAATGTCAAGAAATGCCTCCTCTCACTCTCAAATCGCTAAAGCACTTTTAGGGTATCTCTCTATGGAATGATGGATGCAAAAGACGGCCATAAGGCCATTTAAATAGGTCCCAAACCCGAAAAATTAGGGTTTCATTAAACAGCGTGGACTCGCCGAGTCCATATCCTGGACTCGCCGAGTCCGAACGAATCCCGCGTCCAGAATCGCGACCCTACTCGGCGAGTCTGAGCTCCAACTCGCCGAGTCCCTTCTCAAAACTCAAAATATTAAAACAATAAAATACCTGGGGATCCGGGCTGTTACAATTCTCCCCCACTAGGATTAGACTTCGCCCTCGAAGTCTCGCTCTAAAATAGCTCCGGATGCTGAGCCCGCATCTCGCGCTCCGGCTCCCAGGTCATCTCTGATCCCTTCCGGTGTTGCCACTGAACCAACACCAAAGGTACCTCCTTGTTCCTCAGAACCTTGATCTTCCGATCTCTGATGGCTACTGGTCTCTCGGCATAATTCAGGCTCGCATCCACCTGAATATCCCCCAATGGAACTACTGCCGACTCATCGGCAATACATTTCCTCAATTGCGACACATGAAAAGTGTCGTGGATTTGCCCCAACTCCGCTGGCAACTCCAAACGATAGGCCACCCGGCCTACCCTCGCAATCACGCGAAATGGCCCAATATACCGGGGCCCCAACTTGCCCCTCTTCCTAAATCGTATCACTCCTTTCCAAGGAGAGACCTTCAGGAGAACGAAGTCGCCGACCTGAAACTCAAGCTCGGACCGGCGTCTGTCTGCATAACTCTTCTGTCGACTCTGGGCGGTCAATAACCTCTGTCTGACCTGCTGAATCTGCTCTGTCGTCCGAAGCACAATCTCGGTACTGCCCATCACTCTCTGCCCAACTTCTCCCCAGCAAATGGGGGTCCGACACCTCCTACCATACAACAGCTCAAAGGGTGGCATACCAATGCTCGAATGATGGCTGTTGTTGTAGGAAAACTCTGCCAAGGGTAGATACGCATCCCAGCTACCCCCAAAATCCAACACACATGCTCGAAGCATGTCCTCAAGCGTCTGAATCGTCCGCTCACTCTGACCGTCTGTCTGGGGATGATATGCGGTACTAAAATGCAATCTAGTACCCAACTCCTCATGAAATTTCTTCCAGAATCTGGAAGTAAAGCGCACATCACGGTCCGAAACAATCGAGATCGGCACCCCATGCCGAGATACCACTTCTCTCACATATAACTCTGCCAACTTCTCTGCTGAAGAACTCTCACTGATGGCAAGGAAGTGAGCGCTCTTCGTCAGCCTATCCACAATCACCCAAATTGCATCAACTCCTCTGGCAGTTCTCGGCAATTTGGTGATGAAATCCATAGTGATCTGTTCCCATTTCCATTCGGGAACCTCCAATGGCTGCAACTTGCCATGCGGTCTCTGGTGCTCGGCCTTAACCCTACGGCAGGTCAAGCACCTCTCAACAAACCATGCGACGTCCCTCTTCATACAGGGCCACCAATACTCTCTCCTCAAATCCAAATACATCTTCGTAGCCCCCGGATGGATCGAAAATTTCGACCGATGTGCCTCCTCCATCAAGGAAGTGCGCGAACCACCCACAAACGGTACCCAAATCCGACCCTGAAAAGTCATAAGCCCTCGCCCATCCGTAACGAATCTCGAAACCAAACCAACGACCCGTTCTCTCTTCTGCATCTCCGGCTGCACAGCCTCGGCCTGTGCCCCACGGATGGCATCCAATACCGGAGCTATCAGGGTCAACCTCAAACATACATCTCGTAATGGAGTGCTCTCCGCCCTGCGGCTCAACGCATCGGCCACCACGTTGGCCTTGCCCGGGTGGTACAGGATCTCACAATCATAATCCTTGACCACATCTAACCACCTCCTTTGACGCATGTTTAGATTGTGCTGATCCATCAAGTACTTCAGGCTCTTATGGTCCGTGTATATCGTACACCGAACCCCATATAAGTAGTGGCGCCAAATCTTGAGGGCGAACACTACTGCCCCCAACTCTAGATCATGCGTGGGATATCTCGTCTCATGAGGCTTCAGCTGCCTCGATGCATATGCTATCACATGACCCCTCTGCATCAACACCGCACCCAACCCTAAAATCGATGCATCACAATATACTACAAAATCCTCCATCCCTTCCGGGAGAGCTAATACTGGGGCTTCGCACAACCTCTGGCGAAGTGTCTCAAAGGAGGTCTGCTGCTCGGGACCCCAAGAGAATGCAACACCCTTCCGGGTCAACCTGGTGAGCGGCACTGCGATCTTGGAGAAATCCTTGATAAATCTCCGATAATACCCTGCTAATCCAAGGAAGCTCCTGATCTCAGAGGGTGATTTTGGCACCTCCCAACCCATCACCGCCTCAACCTTGGCCGGATCGACCAGAATCCCTTCCTGGTTAACGAGATGTCCTAGGAACTGGACCTCCCGTAACCAGAAATCACACTTGGAGAACTTTGCATAAAGCTTCTCCAATCTCAGTACCCCAAGGACCTCCCTCAAATGTTCCTCATGCTGCTCCCTAGATCTCGAATACACCAGAATATCATCGATAAATACAATCACCGACCGATCCAACATCGGCCTACATACCCTGTTCATGAGATCCATGAACACTGCCGGGGCATTGGTGAGCCCAAAAGGCATCACCACAAACTCATAATGCCCATAACGCGTCCTGAACGCTGTCTTCTGAACGTCCTCATCTCGCACCCTCACCTGATGATATCCCGACCTCAAATCGATCTTGGAAAACCAAGATGCCCCCTGCAACTGATCAAATAAATCGTCGATCCTCGGCAACGGGTAACGGTTCTTGACCGTCAGCTTGTTCAACTCCCGGTAATCAATACACATCCGGTGTGAACCATCCTTCTTCTTGACAAACAGAATAGGTGCTCCCCACGGCGAGCTGCTCGGCCGAATAAATCCCTTCCCCAGCAACTCCTGAAGCTGCGAGGATAACTCTTGCATCTCTGGAGGTGCAAGACGATAAGGCACCTTAGCTATAGGCGCAGCCCCCGGAACTAAATCAATACCAAACTCTACTTGCCTCACAGGAGGTAATCCCGGCAGCTCCTCGGGAAAGACATCTGGAAACTCACATACCACCGGTACTTCCCCAACTGAACTCGGTCTCTCGGAAATCGCTCGCGTATCCATCACATACGCCACAAAACCCTTACAGCCCTGCTGAAGACACTGTCTCGCCCTGGCGGCCGAACAAAAGGCTGATCCCGAACGGGTACCCTCACCGTACACCGAAAGAACTCCCCCACTAGGGTCTCGTATAGTCACCAGCTGACGCTCACAGTCGATAATCGCGCCGAATCGGCTCAACCAGTCCATGCCCACAATGACACAAACATCGCCCATCGCAATAGGAATCAGATCAATCGGAAACTCAACCCCGAAGATCTCTAACACACATCCCCGGAAAACCTCTGTGGCACAAATCACTCTATCATCAGCTATGGAGACTCTCAGAGGCCGACTCAGTGCCTCACGACTAGCACTGATATACTGGCTAAAGGCCAAAGATACAAAAGACCGACTCGCACCCGAGTCAAATAACACTAAAGCAGGTACGGAATTCACAAGAAAAGTACCTACACATAACATAATATAAGCATAACATCATATATCAAAATAAATACACGAAAGGAAACATACCAGCCACAACATCGGGCGCGGCGCGGACCTCCTCCGCAGTCAACTGGAAAGCTCTCCCTCGAGCTCTCGGCGTCTCGGCCTTCACAGGCCGACTCTCTGTAACTCTGGTGGCGGCAGGAGCAGACCCCTGAGATGCTCCGCGCAACTGCGGACACTCGGCCTTCCGGTGTCCAGTCTGGTTGCAGTGAAAGCACACTGCAAACCCCTTGGGGCAGTCCTTGGCCATGTGCCCCTCCTTGCCACATTTGTAGCAAGACCCTGCTCGGCAGACTCCGTCATGACCCTTGCCGCACTTTCCGCAAGTGCGGCCCTTCAGGCTCCCTGGTCGGGGATCAGCAGGCTTGGCCCGCTTGGCGGCCGGCTGCGACAATGCCGGTCGCCGATCCCTCCCCTGAGACTCCGCCTCCTCCCTGGCCTGAGTCTCAAGCTCAATCTCCCTCTTCCGGGCATTTGCCTGAAGCTCGGCAAATGTCCGGTACGAGGAGTTTGCAGCGAACTCCCGAATATCCCTCCTCAAGATGCTCAAGTAGCGGCTCATACGTGCCTGCTCAGTGGACACGTGCTCAGGGCAGAACATCGCCCTCTCGTGGAACATCCTCGTGATCGCTGTAACAGACTCAGTACCCTGCTTGAGGGTCAGAAACTCCTGTGCTAAACGCTCCCTCTCCACCTGGGGAACGTACTCATCTCGAAACATAGTGGTGAACCTCTCCCAGGTCACCGCAGAAAGCTCAGCAGGCGAATAATGCGCTGTCACAAACTTCCACCAGTCCTTCGCTCCCAAGCGAAGCTGGTTCAGCGCGAACCGTACCTTCAAATGCTCAGGAGACGAGCAAGTGAAGAAACACCCCTCAATATCAGATATCCACCTCATAGCTGCCACCGGATCCTGAGTACCATCGAACTCCGGTGGTTTCGTGTTGCTGAACTCACGGAACAACAACGCATCCCCACCCTGCGGCCTCGCAGCAGCAATCGCTGCGGTAGCCGCTGCTGCAGCAGCCTCAGAAAGAGCGGCATAGCGCTCATCAAACGTCTCAATCAAGGTGGTCTTTATAGACCCAAACATCTCTGGTATCTCTGCCCTGATGGCCGCAGCCACCTCCTCCTGAATGATCCGGCGGATCTCCTCCTCACTGGTACCACTGCTCTCGGGCATCAAACGTGTCCTCACCATGATCTACCTCTGAAATACAACATACGATAAATTAGAATCCACACGAGTATGCTCTCACTCGACAACTCTTTCTCCTTGATTCTTGGCATTCCAAAGATTCTGACTTGGGCTGCACACCGCTCCGGTGCTTCCAGTAGTACGGGCCCAATACTACTGTCCGCACCGCACCAGAATACACTCCAAGTCCTTCTCTTCGGATCCCAGGTCTCAAGTACTTTATCATGCATAGACTACTCTCTAATAGATCTCTCATAAGTCCCTTGCTGCTACCTACTCACTCTCAAGCATCTCATAGCAGCTCACCTCTCCCTAGGCTAAGGCATCACACATCAGGCCACTCTAGTCCTAATAGCAATACCTAGCCTACTCTAGCATGCGGATACATCATATCAATATGAATATCACATAATACAAAAAGGTATTTTGGGAAATCACCGTTCGGGCGCTGACTGATCGTACACACATCTCTTGCTCTGCGTTTTTCGAAAATCTTTTACTCTTTTTGGAAAATACATCTCAAATCCTCAGTTTGAGTTCAAATACGCCCGAAAGTGTACTCGAATCCCTCAAACCAAGGCTCTGATACCAACTTGTAACACCGAAATATTTAAAAATTTATTTTTCACAATTCATAAAAACATTTCTCTTTTAATTTAATAAAACATCAATTCCAATTTCCAATATGTATCATACAAATCCCAAGATCACATAATTATATCAAATTCCTCCACGTGTGTACAGATCAAGCCGGCGCCTTCCCACGGTCATCGCTAGTACCTGAAACAACAACACTAACACTGTAAGCACAAAGCTTAGTGAGTTCCCCAAAATACCACACATAAAACACATATTAGCCACTCGAGGCCATAACTCTATGGGTCCGTGCACCCAACTCTGTGAACCCTCAGGTTCTAACTCTATGAACCTTCCGGCTCCAACTCTATAAACATGCACAGCATAGATCACATAGAAATAATGCAGTACAACACATAACATGCACATAACATACATACACTAACACATAACTCTGATTACCGACTCAAGGTAAAGTATAGTGAGAAGACTCACCTCGTGTGTCTCGGTATCTCACAATCCCTGGAAATCCCTCGTGCTCGATCCTCCGAGCTCTAATCCTCCTTTAGATTGAAGGGTCGAGCTTCCAATCCACCAAATAGCAGTCCCCTTTGCCTCCTCTTGGCTAGAGCCTCTTTCTTCTTTGCTAAACAACACACAAATGTCAAGAAATGCCTCCTCTCACTCTCAAATCGCTAAAGCACTTTTAGGGTATCTCTCTATGGAATGATGGATGCAAAAGACGGCCATAAGGCCATTTAAATAGGTCCCAAACCCGAAAAATTAGGGTTTCATTAAACAGCGTGGACTCGCCGAGTCCATATCCTGGACTCGCCGAGTCCGAACGAATCCCGCGTCCAGAATCGCGACCCTACTCGGCGAGTCTGAGCTCCAACTCGCCGAGTCCCTTCTCAAAACTCAAAATATTAAAACAATAAAATACCTGGGGATCCGGGCTGTTACAAAACAGGCAGTGGTGTATAGATGTTTGTCTGCCAAGGCGAAAAGACATTTCTGTCCTTCGTTCCTGGTAAACATGACCGAGTTTCTCTTTGAGTCGATCTTCCCCATCTGCATCAGGTTGAGATCACTGGCAGAGCCAACAAGAGATATTGTAGGTTTCTTCTTAAATACGCTCGCAATCTCCTGATCCATCAATGCAACTTCCATGATGTAGCACACGAGCATCCTCTTGAAATGGTCGATGATCAGACCGTATTCATCTTCGTTGGTGAGGAGGATGTTGTGCAAGATAATCCAATCATGGGGATTAAGGTTGGGAAGACCTGCAAGGGAAATAGCATGTTTGGTTTTGGCAGATCCCCGAAGTACCTTGAACCAAACGTTGACGAAGTTACCTTCACTGTACGGCTTCAAGACCCGAACGTTGACAATTTTCAGAACGCTCCAAGTCTGGTATTGGGGTTGAGCAGCCTTCAGAGAGAAATTGATTAAGTTCTGATCAACCTGTGGATGAGGATGAGGGAACTCTGCAACGTTGGAAAAGGCATGAAAGATAAATGCCTTTCGGGTCAGTGACATGTCGAACTGTGAATCGACAGTGTTGGAACGATCTAAAGAGATCACAGGTTCCAGCCACAAGATACTTGGTGTGTTGATGGCTTCTTTAATCATCCTCTCAAGAGTCCAGGAAGGAAACAAAGTTTTCCTGCTCTCAAGAAGGTCGTGGGCTTCCTTCTGTTTACGTTCGGCTTCTTCAGCCTCTCTTGCCACACGAGCACTGATGTCAGCCTCATTGTTTCGACTTTGCCGCTTCAGAATGTCGGCAATTGTTTCTTTATCATCATCTTCACTCTCCTCAGCAATCTTTTTTGCTTTGTCTTTCACACCGGAACCGGAGGCTTGGCCTACTGGAGGAGGTTCAGTTGTGTGTGTTGCTGTGGAAGTAGGAGGTGGTCGAGACATTGTTTCCTTCTCTCCCCCTTGTTTCGGAATGGACACGAAATCAAGGAGCCCTTCAATTTTGCTGAGTAGGGCGAGGGCGGGAGCGAGCTTCTCTGCAAGGTCACGCCTCACAGTGTAGTTGAGAATTGGATCATGTGCTTCTAGGATGTTTGAGATAGCAGAGTGGACATCCGAAACACACGATTTTATCACCTCTCTTTCAGATCGAATAGATTTAATCTCCTGTTGAGAGTTAGAGAGTTGAATGCTCTTGACCTTCAGAGTGGTAGTCTTCCTCGCAAGAACGTCCATGAGAGTGTTCTCGGCAGCCAAATCTTCTTGAAGCTTGGAGAGACGCTCTTCGATGGTTGTTCGGAAAGCTGAGTTGTCGTCAGAAATTGTTTGACGAAGAGAAGCGAAGGACTTCAACTCAGTTGCGACTGATGTTGCCAGCTGGTGGACAATAGGTTCCAGCGTAGTCTTGGCGGCGTTGGCACTCTCCTGTAAAGACTTCAACAGGGAAGAAGCATCAGTAAATAGTTTATCGACTTTTTCGATCGCAGCCTGACAGGCTTTGGTGGAGGCATCTATGGCGGTGGTGGCTGAATCAAGTGAAGCTTGCTGAGCTTTGGAGAAAGCGTCAACAATTTTCTGAACTGCAGCTTCAGATAGGGATGACTGAGAAGTGGAAGAGGAGGCGATGAGTGAGTCAATTTTGTCATGGAGCTCCTGGAGATGCCTTTTGGTGACAGGAGCGTCATCATCTTCATCACTTTGCACTTGAAACGGGCTATAGTAGACCGAGTCAAAAGTCATATTCTCCCCGCCAAGGAGTGGTTCTTCTTCCTCTGATGCGTGACCAGGAGAAGATGGTGGTGGTGAAGCTGGTGGTTCGATAGTATGGGTAGGGTCGGGTTGGGTTGTTTGTTCGGGTGTAGGTGTGGGTTCGGGTGCTGGGGTGGTTTCGGGTGCTGGGGTGGTTTCGGGTGCTGGGGTGGATTTTGGTGCGTCAGTATGAACCCCCGTATCAGATACGTTGGTTCTAACATCTGCAGTGGTGGTTGTGGTTGCTTCAGTGAATATTGGTGGAGGTACTGGGATGGAAGTGGGTGGTATTTGAGTAGTGGAAGTTATGGGGGGAATAGAAATAGGAATGGTTTTAGGTGGAGAGGAAATAAGAGAAGTGGAGACATGAACTTCAAGGGTTGGAGATCGTGGTGGAGTGTTACCACGTTGAGAGCCTTCAGAATCAGAACTCTCACCCTCAGACTCGCTTGAGGAGGAAGCGATAACCAGCTTTCGCCTTGGTTGGGTTTTTCTTCTCTTCTGCTGTGGAGACTGAGCAACCCTGGTGGGTTTCCTCTTCATTGGAGACAGGCCTTTTGCCCCCTTGGCCACCTGTTTTCCCTTATCAGCCTTCTTGCCTCTTGGAGCAGGCTTGTCGGCGTCATGAATTGATTTCAGCATCTCCGGAGTAAGATCCCTCGTACTAGAACTCTTGAACTCCTTGTATGTCCTGATAATCCGGCTATCAGTAGGAACATCCCCATACATGGTTTCCGGGATAGACCCGTTGAAGGGAAACTTGGAAGCATCCGACACAATGATCTTCGTGGTATGGAAGGTACCAATCGAAGACATTGGAGCAGCAGCGACAATGGGGACGTGGTACTTGTCCATCACCCATTTCGTGATAATGGTCCAGAACCGAGCATACGAGATCTCTGAGTGTCTGGAAGTGGAGGAGAGACTCTGAATGAGTTGTTGCCACAGAACTGACCCGTAGTCCATGTTGATGCCATTGTAGATCCCATACATGATGGAGAGAAATAAACGACTGGCTCCATCAGACCCGACACTTCGTTCAGATAAACCCTTGAACAAAACAGTAAACATCCCATTCCACTGTGGAGGTAGGTTCGACTTCTTGAATTTCGTCACCATAGTAAGCACCTCCGTGTATCCCATGTTGTAGAACATGTTGAACAGATGACCCATGGGGATTGATTCCGGATTGACCCTGGAAGAATCCGCGTCAAACCCTATCAACGAGCAAAACCGCTGCTTTGAAATCGACGCCTTGTGCTGAAAGACATCGAAGAAGATTCTGTCGACGACCTTGTCGTAGTGAGCGGTGGCAAAGATTTGTGACAGGAATTCCATTAGAACTGTTTCAGCCCTGGTAAGTGCAGGAGCGATTGGAGAAAACTTTAGGCATTTGATGATGGGGAACATGAATGCGTCATACGAATGAGGGGTTAAATCGATGATCAAGCTTTGCTGTGGGCAAATGGGCAAGATGTGGGATGTTGCATGGACTGAAGAAGAATCTGCCATTGTTTTGAAGAAAGTGGAAGAGATGATGAACAGTGAAGGTTGAAGAATTTCTGGCTCTCTGGAAATATAGGCACGGTAAAGAGGTAAATGGTGGTTTACATTGCCTTTTATAGTGAGGGTAAAGGAGAGAGAAAAATCTTTCCAAATCTTCGATCGAAAAACGAAGAGTTTTCGGAAGTGACTGACGCGTGACAGTTGGCGCTGGCGATGATCACACATGAGAGAGAGTGTCAGTCCCTAATTACACGCCTTCCCATCAGACGCCGTTTGGAGATGAAACGGTTCCTATTCACACGCTTTCCCTCTAGCGCCGTTTGAAGTCAAATCGATTGGACTCCCGCCTGAGTCATCATGTCGTCATCTTATCCCTTTAAATTGTAACGGCATCTTTAAAAATTCTCCCACGTGGATTAAAATTCACCACAATCTTTTATAACAACCAAGCCAATTAAAACTCCTTGAAATGAATGAAACCAGAATTTTGGAAAATCAAAAAGATTTTCGTGCTGAGTGTGTAAAAAATAAAAAGAAATAAAACAACACTTTTTGAGGGATTTTGTGATGTCAATAATGACACGAAACAAAAGATCCCGGGCACGAATCTCTTCCTTCAAAGTCAAGAGAGACTTTAAAGTGTTTTTGTGGTTTCCCGTTGAATAACGATCAGACACTTATTAAGAAGTGTTGAAAGACTTCTTTTAATTTAGGCTTATGAGGGTGGCTTTCGCTTCGATTCAAAATTCCTAAACTTGATATAAGACAGAAATGGAACGAAGTACTTGTGAGACCGGGGTAGTCTGTTGAACAAGTAGGTTGAAGATAATTTAATTTAGCTAGGAAATGTATAAAATCTCAACAAAAATTAAAACTGGATCCCAAGGGAAGAAATGTTATGGGTGTTAACAATTTCATAGGAATCACTCAAAAGAAAAATAGAGATTTCATGTTGTACGTTCGTCAATTCATTAGTGAAAGCTTGAGCAAATTAATTGTTCACCATCAATTCGTATTGGGTATTGAATTTTGGGTTTCACTTAGCGCGTAGTGGCATGACACTAAGATCATAAACGCAGAAATTGTGTAACCATAAACTTCAGTGGTAATTTCTGATAGTCTCAAGGGTTACATTTGTGAATCGAATGTGATGGAGAAATGCAATGTAGATGGTGTAAAGAAACCAAAATACCTCTCCTGTAAAAATAGGACCAAGCAGAAAACTCTTATCTCATGTGAGAAGAGAGTTAGGTAGCTCATGATTAGAATAAATATGATAGCCTAATTGGGAAGACAAGGTTTGTTTATACCAGGTCAGTAAGGCTATTATTCAGAATCAGGTGAGGCTTTGGACACATACAACAGCATGCTTCTAGGGACATTTAGCTAGTGAAATGATTTACCCACAAGTAGACAAAAAAAAGCCAAAATAAAAAATAAATAAATAAATAATAAAAAAATTAAAATATTTTTGGAGTTTTTGAATTTACGAGAAAAAATATTTTTGGAATGTTTGATAATAATAAAAAAAATAAGACATAAAAAAACTAAGACATAAAAAAAGAATACAAAAAAATGTTGGAACCGAACCCGAGCGATCGGTCTATTTCGGTTGAGAAAAACTTTGGAACCGAACCCGAGCGTTCGGTCTATTTCGGGTGAGAAAAATTTTGGAACCGAACCCGAGCGTTCGGTTTATTTCGGTTGCCAAAGAAAATAGGTTTGAAATAGAAAATAACTTTGACAATAAGATAAATGAATTTGGAAAAATTATACATAAGATCTACAACAAAAAAAAAATTACCTTTGAGTGATAAGCGAAGATCAGATGATACAACCGAACCCGAGCGTTCGGTTCATTTCGGTACATGAGCACAAGACCCGAACCCGAACGTTCGGTCTATTTCGCTTCTTACTTTTGATCTTGAGAGGTAATTTTTGGTACTGACTCCGATTCCATCATACCTAGCCCTTGTAGTATTTTGTTAAAAGATGCTTCAGGAAGAGCTTTGGTGAAGATGTCAGCCAGTTGATCAGTGGTTCGAACAAAGTGAATTTCGACATTCCCATCTTCCACATGATCCTTAATGAAGTGATACCTCAGTGCTATGTGCTTAGTCTTCGAGTGTTGCACTGGGTTATGATAGATCCTAATTGCACTTTCAGAGTCGCAATATAGTGGGATCTTTTTCATATTGAGTCCATAGTCCCGAAGCTGGCTTTGGATCCAAATCACTTGAGATGTACAGGAGGCAGCTGCGATGTATTCTGCTTCAGCGGTAGACAGAGATGCACAGGTATGTTTCTTTGATTGCCAACTAACCAACTTCCCGTCAAGGAATTGGCAGCCTCCAGTGGTGCTTTTCCTGTCTAGTCCACAACCTCCAAGGTTTGCATCTAAATAGGCTTGAATGAAAAAACCTGAGTTGGATGGATACCATAAGCCGAGAGAGGTAGTTCGCTTGAGATACCGGAGTATATTCTTCACTGCAAGCATGTGAGGTTCACGAGGATTTGCCTGAAATCTAGCACAGTAACAAACAGAAAACATTATATCAGGCCGGATAGCAGTAAGGTACATTAAAGAACCGATCATTTGGCGATATAGAGTAATATCGACTGCTGGCTTATCCAAGGATGGAGTGAGCTTGGTGCCGAACGCCATTGGAACTTTAACCTTTGAGTCTCCCATCATGCCGAATTTCGCAAGGAGAGTCTTGGTGTAAGCTTCCTGGTTAATAAAGATGCCTTCGGGTCCCTGTCTAATATTTAAACCAAGAAAAAAGTTAATCGGACCCATTGAGCTCATTTCAAATTTAGTCTCCATCAGCTTTCTGAATTCAGCCGTTAAGCTAGGATTCGTTGAGCTAAAGATGATATCATCGACATAGATTTGAACAATCATAAGGTGGTTACCTTCCTTCTTACGAAAGAAGGTTGGGTCAACCGAACCTTGTTTGAATTTGGACATCTTTAAAAACTTGGTTAGCGTTTCATACCAGGCCCTCGGTGCTTGTTTCAGTCAATATACCGCTTTGTCCAGAATATAACAGTGATTGGGATATTTTTCATTGACGAATCCAGGAGGTTGCTCCACGTACACCGTTTCTTCGAGTTCTCCATTTAGAAATGCACACTTTACGTCCATTTGGTAGACCTCAAAGTTCTTGTGTGCAGCATAGGCAAGAAATATTCGAACAGATTCCAGCCTAGCCACAGGAGCAAAAGTTTCCTCATAGTCGATTCCTTCCTCCTGGCAGTATCCTTTCACCACTAGACGAGCTTTGTTTCTTATCACATTGCCTTCCTTGTCCATGTTATTTCTAAAGACCCATTTGAGACCAACAACCGAGGCATCTTGAGGAGTTGGAATGAGGCGCCAAACTTTATTTCTTTCAAATTCATTATGTTCGTCTTGCATAGCTTGAACCCAATCGGAGTGATCAAGAGCAGTGTTAACTGTCTTTGGTTCAACTTTTGAGACGAAGGAGTTAAACATACAAAACTCTACTTTTGAAAATAAGGAAGTTTGCTTTGCCTTTAGTTGAGATCGGGTCAGGACCTTTTCCGAGACATTACCGACAACCTGTGAAACAGGATGATCTCTGGTCCATTTGACAAGAGGAGGGTAATTTGGATCATAGGATGGATCCAATTCAGCATTTACCATCTCTTCTAGTTCAGATTGACTATCATCGTCATAAGACATATCGGCATTCTCCCCCTCGACAGATGAGCTTTCAGGTGTATCTTGACTTTCCGGAGCTACAGGAGTTTCGGGTGGTGTTGAGCTTTCGGGTGTTGCAGTACCTTTGGGTGTTTTTGAGCTTTCGGGTACCACAGGACTTTCGGGTGCAAATTGGCTTTCGGGAGCAGCTGAAGAACAGTTCTCCCCCTCAACATGTGAGCCCGGCTGTGTTGAAGAAGGTGGATCCTCCTCCTCAACTGAAGCACCGTGTTGTGGCAGGTCGTTTGGACTTGATCCTCCTTCATTCATTTGCTTGGCAACATCTTCGATGAGTTGCTTCAGATGATCTACTTTGTTTTCTGCTGCACTAGCTTCCGAGAGAGTAGCCTTCTCTGGTTCATCAAATAACTCAACAAACTTCTCAAACAGATTTGCAATCGAGGCTGTGACTTGGCTTGTTTGAGAAAAAATTTCTCCAACTGTGTCTTCACTGGCCTTCAGCTTTTTGACATAGCTATCATCAAAAGTCACATAATAAGTTTATTCTATCTTCCTCGAACGCTTGTTTAATACTCGATAGGCTTTCGAAGTGAGAGAATATCCCAGGAAAATCCCTTCATTGGCTTTGACGTCGAACTTGTTATGATGTTCTTTAGAGTTGAAGATGAAACACCGTGAGCCGAATACGTGGAAGAATTTGACATTTGGCTTCCTGTTGTTGATGATCTCATAAGGAGTGAGATTAAAGCGTTTATTGAGATAGGACCTGTTCTGCGTAAAACATGCTGCAGCAATAGCATCAGCCCAAAAGTATAAAGGTAAAGAAACAAAACTTAGCATGGTTCGGGTCGCCTCACACAAAGATCGGTTTCGTCTTTCGACAATCCCGTTTTGTTGAGGGGTGTAGGGAGCTGAGAAGTTGTGACTGGTTCCTTTTTCTGCCAAGAAGTCGTCAAATTCTTTATTTTTGAGCTCCAGCCCAATGTTGCTCCTGATGTTGCGAACGACTTTCCTCAGGTGCACTTCAACCTGCTTGATGAACATCTTTAGCTTGAGAGTTGCTTCAGATTTGTGCTTCAGAAAGAACACCCATGTAAAACGTGAAAAGTCATCAACAATGACAAGAATATACTTGCTGCCGCCGATGCTTTCGATAGATGATGGACCACACAAGTCAATGTGAATTAAATCTAGTGGTTCAACAACTTTAGTGTTTACAATCGATGGGTGACTTTGACGACTCTACTTCCCCATTTCACACGCAACACATAAATGTTCGCGGTCGAACTTGAGCAACGGAAGACCTCTAACATGACCTCCTGTGACAAGTTTGTTGATATCCTTGAAGTTGAGATGAGAGAGCCTTCGGTGCCACAGCCAGCTTTCGTCAGATTGTGCTTTGGACAAAAGGCAGATAGCTGGTTTTCCTTTGATAGGTTTGAGATTAAGAGGAAACATTTCGCCTTTGTGCTCCGATTTGAGAATCACTCTTTTTGTTTTCTTCTCTATTATTTCCGAACCCTCATCGTCGAATGAGACCTTGAGACCGGTACCTCCAACGAGCTGAGATACACTGATGAGGTTGTGCTGTAGTCCTTCAATGTATGCAACCTTTCTAATCGTGAAATCTCCATTTGTTATCATTCCATAACCTTTTATCGTGCCGAATGAGTTGTTCCCGAACTTGACATTTCCCCCGTTTGAAAGAGACCAAAATTCCCTCAGCTCTTCCTTCCTTCCTGTCATGTGACGTGAGCAGCCACTGTCAATATACCATTCTTCGTCAAACTGCTCGTCACTGATAACCTGCAAAAATTAAGCAGATTTGGGAACCCAAAGTTTCTTGGGTCCACGTGAGCCTTTCACGGGAACAGGAATAGTAAGAGAGATGTCAACAAGATATGTTCTTTTTATTAAAGTTGTTTCATCTTTCTTTTTAATGGTGAAAACCTTAATTTTGTTGAGATTTGTTACAGTCGGTTTGGATTCAGGTTTAGGCATTTAGACTTTGGAATGATTTTGATCAGTCTTGACTGAGGAAACCTTCGATTTTCCTTTCAAATCTGTTGAAGATTTTGGATTTTGAGTATGAACAAAATTTGATTTAGAATGAGGTTGAGAGGAATTAGAAGAATTAGAACGAGAGAAGTTAGATTGAGAAGTTTTATTGACTTGAGGTCCTGAGTGACACTTTTGTTTTTGGTCATTTGTGGGACCGAATCTCGAACTTTGGTCGCTTTTGCTCTTGGAACCGAACTGATCCTTTCGGTAGCTGGTGTTCTCTGAACCGAACCTTTCCCTTCGGTTGTTATGATCCTCAGAACCGAACCTTTCCTTTCGGTTATTATTACTTTCTTGCTGCCTAACAACACTTTTCTCTGACTTTGAATTTCTGTCATGATAAGAGAAATGGGCGTTTTGAGATCGCCAAAAATGTTTTCTTTCAGAGAGATTTTTGTTGTATCTCTGATTCCTTTGTTGTTTTTGATCCTTCACTTGCTTCAGCTGTCGATGGATATTGGCTTTTTGCTTTTGCTTCTTGTCAGCCGGTTCACTTTAAACTGATGATATTTCGCTTGAAGGAGTGACTTCTTCTACAAGAACTCCTTTTTCTTCAGGAACTTCTTTTGTACCACTAGTACTTGGCACGTCGAATTTGTCAGGCTTGTTTAGTGGCTCTGGCACATATTTGCCTTTGGTTTTCCAGGACGTCCGCTCCGACAGACCAACGGTTTCGTCAGCATTATCGATAGGGGCGGACCAGAAGAACTCATCACAACCATCAGCATTATCTTCATTTACAATGTCTGTGAGTTCGGCTGTCTGATATTCGGTTACTCCTGTGACCTTATACACCTGATTTGGAGTCGTCCCTACCTTTTGGTATACAACAGCTTTTTCTTCAAGGATCGGGGACTTTTGTTGGGACAGACGAGCAAACTCCACAGAATTTTCTGAAATAAGATTTTTGTGGTTTTCGGGTTCGCTCTTGACAAACTCAGAACAGTCAACTTCATCCTCTACAGAAATTTCACTCATATCATCATCCTCATTAAGCTCAGATGCATTTTCAACATCAATTTTATTTTCTGAGCTCAAGTTGGCATTCAATGAGTCAAACTTTTGTATGTTTTCGGCCCTTAGTTTCAGTTTATCATTTTTATCCAAAAGATTTTTCAGCATGTCCTTATGGTCCTTGGACTTTATGAAAGATTCGATTTTGTCTAGACCATACATATAAGTCGGATTTACATCCTCAGACGAAACTACACTTTCGCAATTATATGCTTCAACGTCAATTTCATCTTCCTTAAACTTAAGGAAGGGCAAAATCATGCGATGAATTTTCTGTCCTATTTCACAGTTAAGATGAAGTTGAGTGATGTTAGAACGCTTAGCAATCAAACAAAACACATTTCTTTGTTTCAAAACTTTTAAATTGTCTCTTTGTAAATAAATGTTTTCGTCTTTGGATTTGATCAACTCCGACTCCTTCAGCTCTATCCACATCCTCCGTTCCTCACTCTTTGAAGACACCCTGCTTATTTGGTCAGTTAGGTTAGAATTGGTGACCCGTGTTTGAGTTAAACTGCTGTCTAGATGAGAGATTCTTGAATTTACATTTTTTAATTCTTTTTCATATGAATTTTGTGAGACTTTGAATGAAACAAAAATGGATTGTACCTTCTTGATTAATTCATCAAGCTCATTAAACTGCACGCTGAGAGGTTTTGCTGTGAAGCACAAGTCCTCTTGCTCCTTCGTGTCTTCATTCCCACCGTCTGTGTTGTATCCCCTCATTTGAGATACATCCGACACCATCAAACACTTTCCACCGCTTCCTTCACCATTCACAACGTAAGCCTTTCCATGAGATGGCTTTCTGACTTCATCATCCTCAGAGTCGGTTGACCAGACCTCCATGCCACCGAACTCATCATCCGCTACCGAACCCTACACAATTAAAGCATTCATAGAAGGGTTAGCAGTAGTTTTCTTTCTCTTGATCTCTTCCAGCTTTTTCATCAACACAGCTTCTTCATCTTTTTCTTCATCCTTTTCTGCCATTTTCTTTAGGACATAGTCTTTGGCATAATGGTTCTTTCCTCCACAGTAGTAGCAGTTCACACCTGAATCTCCTTCAGCTTTCGGCTCTTTCTTTGGTTCTTCTGCCTTCGGTTCCTCCCTCACTTTTTCAGAACTATAGCTTCCCTGCCAATTTCTGTTCTTATTGGTAGGAAACCTTTTCTTAATAAACCTATTTGGATTTGACACCATCATTGCATAATCTTCAGAGGTAAGGTCATAGTCTTCTAAGTTAAGATCTTCATCTTCTACCACACTTTTGCTTTTAGACAGAAGGGCCAAGGAACCCAAGCTTGAAACCACATTTTTCTCCTGCAAGACAATATTTTCTTGGTATTTCAAAATCCCTACCAGTTTAGCCAATGAATATGATTTGAATTGCTCATGAGCTTTAACAGTGGACACAACCGCTCTCCAGTCAGATCTAAGACCATTAAAAAACGTAACTTTTTGTTCAATCAACTTCCTTTCAATATTGTGTTTAATCATCTTACTGAGAAGATGATTGAAGCGATCGAATGTCTGAGTAACAGTTTCCTTGGGATTCTGCTTAAATTCTCCAAACTCAGATAAAAGTAAGGTTTGAATGGAATGCTCCAGATCTTCGTCTGTGGAATATAACTCTCGCAGCCTATCCCATATTTCTTTGGCAGTGCTGCATGAACTTACTAGCCTGAAAGTATCCGATTGAAGAGCGAATCTGATTAGTCTCAATGCTTTAATATTGCACTGAAACTTATCCTTTTCGTCTTGAGCAATATCTTTTACGTCCTTCAACAGATCATTATACTCTTTCTGAGTTTTAATGATTTTAGACGTTGCTGAATGAGCGAATGGTCCAGACACGATTGCTTCCCAAATAAGATATCCATTGTCTTCAGATCCAATGACATAATCTTCAAGGTGATGTGCCCAGACTTCGTAATCCTGGGTGTAAAGGATGGGAATCTTCGTCGTTGATCCAATGTTGTTTGAGATGTTTATGGGATTTGATTGTGACTCGTCCATGCTTGATCGTATAACCTGTTTGAAAGATCAGACTTGTAATATATAAGATTAGGGCAAAACAAATAAATGTTGAGTTACGTCAATTATGGGATGACGGCTCAATAAATATTAGTTAATGCGGAATAACCCTAATCGCAACCTTTTTCACAGAAAAGATGTGTATGAATTACACAGCCTCCTGCTCTGATACCAAATGACAAGTTAAAAAACAAACTTAATGATCGATTAGATCTTCTTAATAGGTAATGCGATGAAGTAAAAACAGTAAATAACACAAGTATAGATCAAGATGTGTCGAATGATTAGACCAAACAATCCTCAGCAGAGCTCGACTAAGAACTTCCGCTATAGAGGATTCTAGGGTTACTAGAACGATAACAATAAACTTGTTGAATAATAACTCTCTGATCGTTCTATTCTATCGTTACTTTCTAGGAGCATGCAATCACCTATATATAAACTAAACCCTACTAAACTCACGGATGGACAGGCCCATACCGGAGATGCATAATGGACTAGCTAACGAGCCCAATAGACGCAATACATAACACAAAACACGACCCAACACTTTTTAAAATAGCTTATTAGCTTTTTTGCTTTTCAAAAAGCTAATAAGCTAAAAAAGTGTTTGTGTAATTAAAAAGCGCTTTTTAAAACAGCTTTTTGGATAGGAAAAAGTAAAGCTTTCAACAAGTTGAAAAATCCTAGCTTTTTAGCTTTTTAAAACATTTTATTCCTAAAAAGCAGCTTTTCTTATCCAAACACTTTTTAAAATCAACTTTTCTTAAAAGCCATAAGCTAATAAACACTTTTTTTAAAAATCACTTTTGTCCTAAAAAAGCTAACCCAAACATGCCGTTAATTTCCTTCTACGTACAGAATTATAAGCAAAATGAATTGAACTTTTTTTGGAAATTTAAATTTTCAGTCCGTACACTAGTACTTGATAGTCTACTTTCCTTTTCTCCCCCATGTGGTCAATTGCTTGTTCAGGTGACATATAAAACCACTCTCCAAAGTCATCCTTCTTAACGTCATCACCTAAGAGGCTTATTTCTTCCTATTTTCCAGTAAACATAAACAAGAACTTGTGATATAATGAAACGAAAATAGAAAATTCAACTGTTAAAAAGAATTGGTTTGATTATTTGAAACCAAAACTTTACAAATATGGTTGACAAATTTGAACAGTTGAAGCTAGGAACCCTAAAAGGGGAATTCACGTTCTAGATGATTGAATATTCTGCCTTCGGATGAATACGTCAATCCCGAATGTAGTATGTGGCTTCGAATAAGAATTGGTAGTTGATTGATGTAGTATACGACATTGATCTGAGATAGGGAAGAAGCTGTAAAGCCATATGGAGTTGCAATCAACGTGATTGATCTGAGATGTATCGTAATTTAAACTAGGGCATTGTAGTCCGATTACAATATGTTTTTAATTATAATGATTTTCGATTATGAAAAAGAATTATAAATCAATAAAAATTATCTGGAAAATAGAGTTGGGTATATATGATATTAAAAAACAATAAGAATGACAAATATGATATTTAGATTTTAGGTTGGACAAATACGATAGTTAGATGTTTAGCATGGGCATATACGAAATTCTGTCATAATTGTATTTCTATATTAAAAATCCTACAAAATCATGTTTAATTAATAATTTATCGAAAATAATTGATTAATAATTATGAGTTTTACTATAAATTTTTTAATATTTATGTAAGCATGGTTCCATTGGCTATAATCTAATCTTTGTTATAGACTATAAATTGATGTTAGATTTATTTTTTTGTCAATTAATATAAAATTTTGAATACATACAAATAGAAACTGATAATTGTTTAGATTTTTTTGATTAGTTGCCATATATTTCTGGATATTTGATATTTGATTGATTAGGGCTTGACTTTTCACTTTTTTAAAATGATTATAAGGTTAGAAGAAGACAAGTGACAAAATATAGTGTAAGAAAAATAACATGTGACATTAACCGGATTCATTTATTAGAATATATATATATATATATATATATATATATAATAATAATAATAATAATTATAATAATAATAATAATAATAATAATAAATGAATCTAGTTAATATCACATGTCATTTTTCTTACATTATATTTTGTCACTTGTCCTCTTCTAACCTTATAATCAGCTTATTAAGAAAGTCAAAAGCCAAAACCTAATCAATCAATCAAATATATATATATATATATATATATATATATATATATATATATATATATATATATATATATATATATATATATATACATATATCATACATACTTATAAAGCTAGCATTTTTTTCTTGAATCTCATGTATTTGAAACCCCATTTTTTAACTAATACAACTCAAAAGTTTTCTTAATTATGATTTAACTCTCAAAAGTTTTATAACTTATATTATGTTTAATTAGCTGTTGGGTATTCTGATGTTGCGTCATTCGGCTTTTTAGTTAGTCGTTTTGTATTATCGAGTTGGGCATGTCCACTCATTATTTATTCTAGGTTTAGAGTATTTAATATAGCATCTAGTTCAGTCGTCTTTATTGTCACATTTATGGCTAATCTTAGTTTACATGTCTGATTCTTTACAGGTATCAAAGATTATATCATCATGCAGCATGACGATTCCAACGTCAATTCTTTAAATATTTCAAGTAGTATTGGATCTACAACAAGGATCCTGATTCTCTTTCCTCATGAATATGAAGTTTGGGCACTCCACTTTGAAGATTATGTTCTCAGTTTAGAAGACAATGGCTACCTGATATGGGAATCCATTACTGTAGGTCCATTCTATCACACTGAAAACAAAAGGACCATCAAAACTCAGAAGGAATATAACCAGCTGCTTCTTGATATGAAGGACGTTCCTCAAGATGAGAAAGATAAACTCATCAATAATGTCAAAGCAATGAGGATCACTAGATTCGCTTTGCAGGCATATACTTTTCGTCTAGTTAGTTCGTGTGACATTGCGAAAAACATCTGGGACAGGCTCGAAGAACTTTATTCCACTGATGGAGATCTTGAACATTCTACACAAACTCTTCTGCTTTTAGAGTTTGGTGCTTTCGCACAAAAGCCTGAAGAAAATTTGTGCCGAATGTTCAATCGTTACAATCATCTTCTTAGCAAGATGATGAAGCATGGTATTGGACGCGAGTTGATTGAGCAAAAATTTACTTTCATGAATGGCCTTAGATCCGAATGGATGGTAGTGGTTTCTATAGTAAAAGTGCACGAGTAGTTCAAAAGTTATACTTTAGCTAAGCTGGTTGGAATTCTCAAGGCACATGAAGCTGAAATGTCGAAAGAAGCAAAAGTTGTCACTGGAATGGGGTCTTTAGCTCTTGTTGAGAAGGGCAAAAATGTTGCACGGGAAGATTCTGAATCAGATCATTCAGAGTGTGATCTTACGAATGAGGAGTTCGCTTTAATGGTCTGAAATCCCAAAAGGTTTGCAAGGAAGAAATTCCCATTAAACAAGAACCGAAATTGGCAGGGTAGCTATAGCTCAGAAAGGGCGAAAGAGGAAAACAAAAGCACTTCTCATAAAGAGGAAGAGAAGAAGGAGAAAAAGAGCGTGGGAGACTCTGGCTATGACTGCTACTATTGTCATGGCAAAAATCATCTAGCCAAGGATTGCATGCTAAGAAGGCTAAATGAGAAGAGAGAAGGAGAAGATGATGAGGCCTGCCACATGCGAAAGCTTGAGGAGATCAAAAAGAAAAAGGCTACTAATAACTCTATGCCTGCTTTGATTGTGTAGGAAAATGTAGATGAGAATGAATTTGGAGGAGTTGAAGTATGCTCAACTGACTCAGAAGATGATGAGGTTCGTAAGCCCACACATGGCAGGGTGTTCGTTGCGAAAGAGGAAAGTTCAAGGTTCGCTGGAAGGTGTTTGATGGTAACAAGTGAAAAGTCACAGACGTATGAGGATGCTACTGGGAGTGAAAGAAGAGATGATAGTTGTTTCGCTGAAAAACCAGTTGGTGAACAAATCAATGACTGCGAACAACTGATCAACAAGGTAAATATTATTCTTGAATCTCTAAATATTCATGTGTCCAGACATGAGAATGAATTAAATGACCTAAAGTTCACCTTTTCAAACATTTGTGATAGTTTAAAACGAACTCGTTTAACAAACACTAACATAACCGATCAAATCATCAGGGTTTCGTCGAAAAGCGATGAGAGGCGTATGTGGATTGAGAAGATTGAGTTAAAGTTGTCTAAGTCTAGGGATCAATTAATTTATTTGCAACGAGACAATTTAATGCCTTTGAAACAACGTAACATTTTTTGTTTAATTGCTAAAATGATTTATTTTAACATTACTCAATTGCACCTTGATTGTGGAATTGGTGAAAAAATTCACAAAATGATTTTACAATTTCTTGAATTAAAGGAGGATGAGATAGACTCTGACTGTTATAAATGTGAATCCATAGTTTCGTCAGACAAAACTTCTGATGCGTACAGGGTTCGACCGGAACAAATTGAATCATACATTAAGTCCAAAGACCACAAACACATGTTAAAACAGCTTCTAGATGAAAACGATAAGAAGAAAATTAAATATGAAACCATACAGAAATTCGATTCATTGAGTACCAAATTGAGTTCAGAAAACAAAATAAATTTTGAAAGTACATCTGAATTCGATGAGGACATTGATATGAGCGAAATTTCTATAGAGGATGAAGTAGATTGCTCTGAATTTGTCAAAAACGAACCTAAATCTGCTAAAGAATTAATTTCTGAAAATTCAGTTGAGTTCGTGCGTATTTCTCAAAATAAACCAAAAACATTAAAAGCAAAAGCAACCGTTTTTTCCCAAAATCAAAACTACTCCTAATCTAGTTTTTGCTACTAAAGGACTGGACAAAAATCAAACTGTAGAACTAACATCCATCGTCAACGAAGGCAACAAGGAGGGTTGTGATAATTACTTTTGGTCTGCTCCAATAGACAATGCAGACGGAACGAAGGGTCCGTCTGAAAGAACCTCATGGGGAGTAAAGGGAAGATATGTGGCAAAACCACTAAACAATCGTTCCAGCTATGAGAAAGGCAGTCCAAGTGGAACAAAGGAAGATTCAAGTGAACCCCAAATGGACGAATCTCAAGCAAGAAAAGCGAAACCTAAAGTGAATGTTCATAAATCCTCTAAACAACCTGCGGAGCAAAAACGTCTAAGAAATAGAAGATATCAGAGTAATCTCAATGAAAGAAAATAATTTTGGAAATCCCAAAATTCCAGCTATGTTCGTAAAGAAAAATCCTCAAATGCGAAAACTCGTTCGCATGCAAATCCCAGTCAATGTTCGCATTGTCATTCCCACAGTCCCCATAGACCAAAAGGGAACTTTGGTCAAAAACCTTTCCTTTCACAGAAGCTAATTGAAAAACCAAAATCTCTGCATTCTCAACCCTCAAAAGCTTTACCTAAAGACGTCAAGGCAAAGGGAAAGTTAGTCTCGGATTCTGAAATGAAAACCAAGAAACCGACTACTAACCTTAAGAAAGTTAAGAAAGAATTCATTAAGAATCAAAACAAAGAAAAATTATTTGATTCAAAAGAAACGAAAATGAAAGATTCTAAAGTAAACGTTTTCTCTATAACTAAGAAAGATGAATCTACTTTAGCTATATGAACTTATATGGTTGATCGTTCAATCACTTTTCCTCTTTCTGTAAAAGGCTCACAAGGACCCAAGAAACTTTGGGTTCCTAAACCTGCTTGATTTTTGCAGGTTATTCATGACGAGCAGTTTGACACCGAATGATACATAGACAGTGGCTGCTTGCGTCACATGACAGGAAGGAAGGAGGAGCTGCTAGAGTTTCATTCTCTCTAAGATGGTGGAAACATAAAGTATGGAAACAATTCGTATGGAAAGATCATTAAGTCAATTAAGGTTATTATTTATTAGTGTGACGCATAGGACGTTTTGGTTTTTTCGGCTAATCCCTCCTTGGAAAACTCCTCTTGAATCTCTTTTTGTTCCTCCTTGACTCCTTTGATGAATGCTATGATGGAGTGGTTACATCTATCTAGGTTTGTCGTGCGAAAATGGAAATGTCTAAAGAATCTATAAGATTAAGTGAAACATTATGGGGTGATCCTTACCGGGTCCTCCTATAATTGCCTAGTGTATACAAGTTGTATATAATTTAAATAGACCATCGAATAATTGATCCTTCTTTAAAACCACAACCAAACAACAAACAGGAAGTAGCGCACAGATCACAAATTATAAGTCTATAAAATCTCAATTATATAAAACCTTGGGAGTACACACTCCGGAATTATAGATCTACCAGAAGGTTCTTTAAATTTTCACATAAGTTATTTATAGTGTCTAAAATACTCCTATAGTATTTTAATGTAATGAACCTGGTATGTTTTATACTTGTTGTTGTCTTATAGTATCATAAAATACTCCCATAGTATTTTAACTTTATTTTCTGATCTATAATTCCTTCATATATAGAGTTAGGTAAGTTTTAAGACTGTTGCAACACGAAATCACCCCAAACACATGTTGGTCATATCTCAAATGAATATAGTTGATCATGCTATATTGATCCCAAATATGATTACATAACTGTCCAGGTTTGACCGCAACGTCCAACCTTTAAATACTTCTGTTCTGTTCTTCTTGTGATACTTGTTCTAGTATGTATATATGTAAGCATGTATGTATACTTTTATAAAATGTTGTTATATTTTTAAAATATACTTTTAGTTAGAGTAGTTCGACCTCATTACATTTATAGTTGTATATCTTTTATAGGTTGATATACTTAGTTCACTATAAACAATGCTCTGATACCAATAAATATTTACACAATATCATTTTGTTCAACTTGTATCCCCCCTTAAAAAGCATTTAAAACATTTAAAAGATTGATTATAGGGGAATGAACTCACCTTATGTGGGTGATTTAACTTGAAGATTCGAGTAAGGATGAGAAGTTCCATGAATGAAGTCACGAGGCACAAACGAGTCCTAAATGACATATATTGATACATATATGTATATAAATAGTGTTTTAACAACTAGAATGTAAGGGAAACAACCTTAGGAACTAGGAATCACTCACAATGGAGTGTTAGAATCACATGTGATTGATTGAATGGAGTTTACATCCATATCAAGATCACTGAAGGGTTTACGGCCATGGGTTGAAGGGTTGACGACCACCATATGATCTATGAAGGCTTTACGGCCCAAAGAAGGGTTTACGACCATAAACTCTTGAAGATCATGCATAAAGTGGTTGTTTCTTGGTTGTAAATCAAGAGCTTCTAATGGATAACAAGTGTATGGAAAGGATACTTACTTAATGGAAGTCTTGAAGGTGTTTACGGCCCCAAGAACAAGTGTATGTTCTTGGTGTTCTTGGTGAAAAGATTAAGATGTGAAGATCTAAACCAAAAAGAGTTGAATTCATGGATGAAATCAAAGGGTTTTACTTGAATAAGAATGATATCAAGTAAGAAAGCAAGAATGACTTACACTTTAGAAGATCAAGGAGGATATCCTTGATATACTTGAGAGAGAAATGAGAGTTCTTGACTTGAAGATGTGAGAAATGAAGGATAATGAAGGATCTTCATACTAATGAAGAGGGGCTCACAGCCAACATGGGGTTACAGCCATAAACCCTAGTTTGCGGCCGTGAACTCCTTGTGAAAGTGGTTCCGGCTCAATTGCAACTCAATGAACTCGAGTAAATACTTCCTAACACCCAATCCTTGAGTGTACTAGGTTTAGAACTCTCAAACAGACCCTTAATAAAGCTAAAAGTCAACATAAACAAGTCTGACTTTTGATTGAATTGATAGGCTTTACAAGATAGGAATTTATGGGTTTTAACATCATCCCCCTGTTAGATGGAATTTCGTCCCAAAATTAGCTTTCTTAGTAACACTCCTGGGGTTGTGCTCCTCTGAATGGAAGAATACCCACTCGTAGGCCTGGGCAGCTTTGCCCTTACGCTCATGATAAGATTCATACCTGGTCCATCTATCATCACCTCGTGTATACAAGTTGTATATAATTAAGATTAGTAAGACGGTCGGATTTGAGACTCTGCCCCAGGTCCACAACCAAACAAGGAACAGGAGATAGGGAGGAAACATACATACTAAATCTGCATAATTATAATTATATACCACTCTCACATGTACACTTAATAGTGATAGTTGGGTTGTATTCGTCCTTAGCCTTTGTGTTTGAACTTGATCTGTTGGACGAGTGGTAGTTCGGGAAGGTCTGTTGAGTATATGGCGACAAGGTTTCGGAGGGCAAGGTACTCCTTGCATGAGTACTTCACGGTTTAGAAGACAAAAGACAATACTGAGGTCTGGGTCGGGTTATCGTTACGAATGAAGAGGGTTTCATTAATTTGTCGGTTAAGTCGTTGGATTTTCGAAACACATGAACTTGGTATGGTGAGGACCATGCCAATCCATGACGAATGATGACGACGAACTCTTTATAGAAACAAAATTTAGGCCGATTTGAAAGAGACATTTGTTATACGATGGTGTATTCTGAGTGTGCTCGACAATGAATTATGTGAAGACTTTCTAGTGCTTTGAGTTTTCCCCTTGATATTACCATCTCCATAAATCGTACCGCAATGAGCGCGTACTAACAGTGAAAGTGCTTTGATAACTTTGTCGATACTTTTTATTATGATCCTCCTTGGTACTTCTATGATCTCCTGACATATACAAGTTATGTATAATTAAGATAAATAAGACGGTCGACTGAGTGACTCTGCCCTAAATCCACAACCAAACAAGGAACATGAAATGTGGCGAAATCACTCACTCTAAGCCTACAAAATCTTAGCTATGTACAACCCTGATGTATATACTAAGCCATCATTGTAACATCCCAAAATTCAAGGCCAAAAATTTCATTTTTAAATACGTCATTATAAAACCAACAGTGTAATAAAACATCTGTAATATCATGTCATGTCAAAACCAAAGTAGAAATAATCAAACGTGTAATCATAAAACAATATCAGAGCGTAATCCCAAAGATCTCGTGTGCGGAAAACCATAGTGTGATGCGTTGCGATCAAGCCGACTCCTTTCCATTAAACACGAAGTACCTAAAACCAAAACTAAAAACCATAAGCACGAAGCTTAGTGAGTTCCCCCATCATACCACATACCATACAATCACATAACATACATACTGCCACGCAATTCTGGGGTGCCCGACCTACCCGGTACGACCATTCTTGGGTGCCGACCTACCCATGCGGCCATTCTGGGGTGCCGTCCTACCCGTGTCAAGTCGTTCTGGGGTGCTGACTACCCATGTCAAGCCATTCTGGGGTGCAGACTACCCATCAGTCCTAACAACCGATCCTCGGGGACTATTTCACCCCTACTGCTACTATCACATATATCATAACATAACATATTATCAGACATATCTGGGGTGTCCGATCTACCCTTCGGTACTAACGACCGAACTTGGGGACTATTCCCCCTTCTACTACCACTATCTCAAATCATGCTAGCATATAGACATAACATCACATACTGTCAGACGTATCTGGGGTGTTTGACTACCCTTCGGTCCTAACAACCGAACTCTACTACTATCACATATAACATATCATGCTAGCATATAACATATCAGGTAGTAGCAACCTAGATGATATCACAGAGACAATCATCTATCATACGTCTTTTACTGGTGGGCCGGCATTCTGGCCTTAGACCCACCGCTAATGGAAGGTAACTCACCTCACACTGCTGAAGTCCTGAAGACACAATCCCACACTTGCTGAAGTCCCGCAGACTCAACCCCAGCTGCTGGCTGACAGATTCCCGAACTGTCAACACCAAAATAACACCCAATTAATAATTGGGTCCCAATACATAACCATAAGTACATTCTTTGGGTAATTACTACATTACCCCTAGCTTGGCTTATTCAAGCCCAAGGCCCAATCCATAGGCCCAAATTCAATTAGGAATCAAAGCCCAACACATGGCCCAATTTTCCAAATTGGGCCTAGGCCTATACATTGCCTCATTCTAAGGCCCAACATCATATAATAATTAAAGCCCAAACTATGGCCCAATTTTCCAAATTGGGCCCAAGCCCCTTACATGGGCCTTACCCTAGGCCCATCAAATTACTCTAGACCATTTGCTTGATCTAGGGTAGCCCATTTAATAACCCAATCATCAAGGCCCAATAGAAAGGCCCAACAATAAACCCAAGTGAAATTAGAGTTTCACATAAAATGATGATTAGGGTTAAGTTTCCTACTTAACCCGTTAAGGACTTAATCCATTAAGTCAATTATCGCTTAGATTAATCTTTGCCAAAGTTTATTATTTAATATCTCAAGTTATTAAATAATTCTGGTGTGTGTGACCCGATTAATTCTTAAAGTTAGGGTTTCATTGGCATTAGGGTTTTCCAATCCAAATATTAACCCATTTATCAATTTGTTGGTCTTTTATGTCAATTAGGGCTTTATTAGGCCTATTAATCCCACTAAAATATTATTAAGCCTATTAGGATTTTATTGGGTCCATTAGAGTCCATTAAGCTTCATTGGGCCCATTAGAGCTCCTTTGAGCCCATTAGGGTTTCTAGCACCCCAAACAAATCATTCACAAGAAGCAACGCGCACCGCCACCCGACACGGCAGCCGGTGGCGGCAACCACCACCCTACGGTGGTCGTTTGAGATTTCTATTATTCCATTTTTACATTTTACAATGAACTCTCGAACTAAACACACACACACTATACTAAATACATACACACCCGCAACCACCCTTGTGGTGGCCGGCGGTGGCACGTGGCGGCAGCCACTACCTCACGGTGGTGGTGGTGACTATTCCGTGAACTCCGGCTAAACACAACACCCAAACACACATATTGCTAATGGAAATACAACCACACACATACCTAATCACGAAGTAAAACACGCACATAGCCACCTCTCACGGTGACTAGTGGCAGCGAGAGGTGGCAGCAACCGGCGGTGCACGAAAAACCCGATGAAACAGTTGTAGCGGCGGCGACGATGGCTTGGCAAAAAGGGACGAAGGAACACATCTGAAGGTGGCAGCATACCGCCACAACGTCGTCAACAGCACCAGCGACGGCGATGGCGGTGGTTTATGACCACCACGACAACAACACCCACCCGATGGCGGAACATCAAGTCCTTCACGGTGGCGGCGGCACTGTCGTGCTTAATGTTCGGCGACGATTCTCGGCAACAGGCTCAATATCCCGGTGGTTTCGGTGGTCCCTGTGGCATTTGGATGGCGAGGCGGTGACGGTAGTCGGTTGGACTCGTTAGATCAAAACATGAATGAAGGGTGTCGGCTGGAGGTTAATGCACGGCGGTAGGAAGGTCCGGAGATGACGGCGCCGGTGAGGGAGGTATAAGGGTGGGGGAGGTGGTGGCTGTAGATGGCTTCCTTAGGGTTAGGGTATGGACGGGTGCGATGGGTTATATAACCCTATCCCCTCCCCACCACAAACTTATTTCCATAATGCCACAAATGGCCCCTCCCCATGACATTTCTTTCAAATGAAGGCCAACATTTACCATCTAAACCCTCAACATTAAAATCTTTTACAATTTAGGTACTATATTTACCTAACAGCCTTCCCCTTTGAGAATCCTTCCAAAACTAATCCAGGATTTACCTTTTAAACCCCCAAATTTTCAAGTATGACTTATTCAGTCCTTCCCTCCTCTTTTCCTTTCAAATTAAATCCATATTTACCCAAGTAACCCCTCTTCTACAAAATATTCCCAATATTAGTCCCGGAAATACAAAACGAACCCAGTTAATTATTCTTTAGCCATATATTCAAACATTCTACTCACTACGAATCCCGAAGGCACACTTTTGACCTCCCAAAACCAATTATGAGGCCAGTTACACACTTTTCCACTAATCATACATCATAATAAATAATACTTAAAACATATTTTCTGAATTAGGGTTTCTCTTGGAAACGGGGTCTTACAACTCTCCCCCACTTAAATTAGATTTTGTCCTCGAAATCCTTTCTTACCATTCCTTACACACCAGACCATTCTAGTAACATGGTCACCATCCTGGGCACGCCCTAGCTTTCCTTGGGTAGTCGCGACCAATTTTTGCAAGGCCTAAAGTCCACGTATGAATGAATTTCTCGCAACAATATCACATCTATTCCGTCTAATATCTACCGTCTTGAGATGGTCTGAACCCCTGATAGACCACTCATACAGAATCATTATCATTGAATCCATTCCGTTCTTCCTTCAACAGGCCACTCAACTTCTGATAGCTCGAGGTTCCCACTATAGAACATGTTCATAGACCTAATTATCCCTGCAAATCGCTTACACTTGGCCAAGGCTCAACTAATCCTGCCGTAAGTGACTTGTCACTCCCCAATAAACTAACTATACATGTGTACTTGCAACCTAAAACACGAATGCTAACACTGCCCAAGTGCAGAAATTGCTTGAACACTGAACTGCCGGAGACAGTATGTTGCCACATGGCTACTTCCATAATCTAACGAGACCTCCCTGGTCTCAAGTCGTTCATCAATCATCTGAAATTCAGAGTTCTGGCCTGGCTGCGGAGCCAAAGGGCTCCCACCTAGTCGTCTCACACGACTTCCGAACGATATCCTTATCTGGAACTAGTTGCCACTAGTTATCATGCCACTGCAAATCTACTACTTTCTGACCTAACCGATCAGGTCCATACGTCAAATCCTGTCATCATCAAATCCAAGGCTGGAACTGATTGCTATCTTACCAATGGTAGCCTTATCTCACACGCAATCTTATACAGTCCATTGCTTTCCTAATCCCGTAACTATAGTGACGCTCCTACAGTCCTATCATTGGCTCAACCAGATCTAATCCATCTGGGTAATTCCGAAATCCAATCCGTGGACTTCCTTATCCTTATTGTTGCACCCGAACTGGTGGGTACTATTGTTCCTTCCGCATTCTAACAACACGCTCATGCCATCTAACAACCTAGTCAATGCTACGGCTACACCCGCAGACTTACAACACTCTATCACTATCTAGCTGCTAGTGAATGCTACGGCTACACCTGTAGACTTACAACACTCTAACACTATATGCCTACCTGGTGAATGCTACGGCTACACCCGCAGACTTACAACACCCCTCACACTATCTGCTGCTAGTGAATGCTACGACTACCCCCATAGTCTTACAACACTTTCCCAATCGGGTCGAACACGCACTCGACCTAAACCTCAACTGAACTCGAGTCCTAACCGGAACTCTAACCTGGTTCCCGAAACCTGCTATCACGTGACCCCACTGTATCAGTACCGCACCCATGCCCATGATCAGAGTGTCACAGTAAACCACAAAATCATCTACACCCTCTGGCAGGGTGAGAATCGGTGCCTTGCACAACCGCTGTATGAGAGTCTCGAATGCTGCCTGCGGCTCAGGCCCCCAATGAAAGGCCACCGACTTCTTGGTCAGTCGGGTCAAAGGAACCATAGTCTCGGAGAAGTCCTGCATAAATATCCGGTAATAACCCGCTTTACCTAGGAAATTCTGAATCACATATGGAGACCTCGGAATCTCGCACTGCATCATGACCTCTATCTTGGCTGAATCAACTAGAATACCCTTCTGGTTGGCAAGGTGGCCAAGAGATTGCACCTTGCGCAACCAGAACTCATAGCTGGAGAACTTTATAAAAGGTCTCTCCCCCACTTAGATTCGACTATGTCTTCACATTACATGGGAATGGAAGGACTCCCAATCCTTCTCGCTTTCTAATATCCCACTGATGACAACCTGTGCCTGCCAATGCTAGCGTTTAATCACCGATTAAACCTTGAGATCTCCCATCCTCGGAAATCTCGATGAGTACTCTTGAAATCTGATCTAGTCTGACACCTCAATCCATCTAACATGCTGTCAATTGAAGACCTTAATCTTCACTCTAGCTGACGAATCCTCGTTCCCACTCCCAATCTTGCAGTATGACAGAACTCTAACCGAACACAACTCATGCAAAAATACAATTCTCTTGATCATCCAGTGACCAACCACTTATGCATCTAACATCCGCAACTGACACTACCCTCTTCCTGTCGCCAGTTCCGTCCTAGCAACGGTAGTGCCTTGAACTCCAAAGTTCATCCATAAACAATTTCCGACCATACCTGAACAATGATAGAACCTATGAACGTTGACTTCATTAGAGAACAATCACTCCAAACCTGATCGAGTATCCTCTAAATAATACTCCTGCATAGATCCCGACAAGGATCCGAAATGATAACGGTATGCGTAGAAGCCATTTCTCAAGATGCGTCTCTCTTTGGGTTCATCAAGGACCTTTCGGCATGCAGGATGGCATATATGATCCTTGGTAACCCAAACACTAGCAGAAAAACCGACCCGAGGTCTGACTTATCCAAACACACTCTCAATTCCAACGCGATATGTATCCCCAACATCCATCTAGTAGCAATAGAAGATGACATACTCGTAATGTCTGGGGAAATACTAGTCACCTTCTGTAGACATGACCAACCCTGCCACACCTGTAGCAGCCTAAACCCTTGGAGTGACAAACTCCCTCGTGTACCTTCTCGTATGCACTGCACTGACTCAGGCCCTGCTGGCCTTTCACCCGATGATCAGAAGTCATGGGTCTCCTCCCGGGACCCTCTACTATACACACCTGACACACACCTCTATTTCCAAGGTGCTCCCAAATCGATCCCACACCTGTAACTCTTGGAAATCATATTCTTCAGGGTCTGAAACCCTGTTACGCTCACTAGCTTGCTTGCCAATGGCTATGCTGCAACAACTGGAACATCCTCTGTCCCCCAAACTGGGTCACAAACTCTTCCCTGAAGCTTCTTAGATTCTCCAAGACTCTCACTGATTCGAGTACGGATCCTGTGCTTTCAGTAGTACGGGCCCAATACTACCTTCCACACCTATCCATACTTTCCTCAACAATCCTCCCGGATCCTCCAAGTCACTTCCTCAACTGGTACACCCAAGTCTAACTGAGACTCACTATTAACTCACTAAAATATATCCTAGGCTTCCCTAGGTTCCCGAACTCACCTAGTCCTCAGTTGCTGAAAGATTCCCAGTAATGTCAATTAGCTACCTCATGAATATACCCACATGCAACAGAGACCAGATAATACTTCGAGTAAAAGACCCATCCCTAGAACGGTTGGACTCAGACAAGAGCTACGCAATAGGGTCAAGTCTCTCACTTTGAGATTATCCAGACGGTGTCCCATGTGACCTAGCATATGCACTTAATAGTTAGCTCACATTACTAAGAGTCCCACAAAGCACAGAGCAAGCAGCATTCAGACAATGGAAAATCTAACCATCATATTCCAATCAGATCATTCTATCCTCTAATCATGAATCTATACATGTGATGTGCACAAAAGTACTCACTAATTTTAATATTTATAACCTAACAAACTTAACTAACTATGCACTTATAGGCAGTGTACCTAGTCAGATTACAGTATAGCTTGGGTAAGTCGGGTGTCGATCACAGGGAACGGTGTTCTAATTAATTTACTTACTATCAAATTAACCTAATTTATTAACAAGTTTAAAGGGGGTTTTATCTGGTTTTACAAGATCAGATGAACTTAAATCAAAATTAATAAATAAAAACACACTCTTGTTTAGTTTGAATCCACTTCCCCCTTATGGCTAGCTAATGATTACAGATTATTAAGTTGGTTTTTAGTTGTATTAGTAATTTAGTTCTAACTTACCAATAACTAACTAATTCATGTCAAACCATGTATGTTCACACATAATTAAACACAGAACTAATTATGAATGTAAATATGCTATGGAAGATTTGTTGTATAAACGCAATTGTGATCACAATACACGTTCTCTAGCACAGCTAAGCTTTATTTATTCTAATTACGAACTAAGATTGGTCAATCCTAGCTCTAATAATTCAATGTTCACTAAATCATTAGGTAAACAAGTTCATGCAGTTTAATGGTCACTATACTACACAGAACATGCAATCAAGCAATTAGAAAAACAAATAACAGCATGCTAGGTTATACAAATCAAACACAAGCAATTTTTTTACCAACTAAACTTAATCCATAAACATTGAACTATTCATAAGTTTAAAGCTTCATCTAGCTAAACAAGAGTAGCTAGATTCAGCTGCTCATCATAGCAACTAAACCAACACAGCTAAAAGTAATGAAAGACATATTCTAATTTAACTAAGATATAAACCTCTATTCTTTTTGGTGTTGAAAACCTTCTTCCAGAACCCTTCTTTCGCTCTGAATCGTCTTCTGGAATTATTTTCTTCAGCCAAAAGCTTCTCTTTTTCGTAATAATCAGGAGAACTTAAATAATCTCCAAAAACTCGCGCCACGTCGTGGGCTTCAAGCTATCCGTATCCTCCAAGGAAATCCTCCACGTCGCGATGTCTATCTTCTGGAAACCTCTTGCCACATCGTGGCTGACTTTGCCATGTCGTGAATTCAGTATTTATTGTGGATTTATTCTTTTCTTGTCTTTCAAGCCTCCCAAGTTCCACATATTGTCACTTTTGGTCCCTCTCTTCAAAAATCCTTTTAATTGACTAAAAATAACAATTTAAAGTCATAAGTATCATTATTCTAAACATATTATCAATTTATTAATAAAAATGTACTTAAATATTGCCTAAAAATAAGTATAAATATGGCAATATCAAAATACCCCACACTTAGGCTTTGCTTGCCCTCAAGCAAATTTAAACTTAATTCTTAATTACTAACACCACACAGAACAATCCGACTCTAGTTCAGCCATTACGCCAAGACCTCACCGCATGCTTTTGTGTCTAAAATTTTCCTAAAGTACCCCCCATACTTTAAATACTCACAATCTTCATAAACACTCGCCCACTTTTTCCGAACAATGCTCATTTTATGCAACCTTCCGAATCCATCCGCAGAAAACCTCCTTATCCTCAAGGTATTTTTAGTTGAGCAACCTAAGCATACATAATCTAGAATTACAATCATTGATACCACTATGGAGCTTTTTTGGAATTCTTCATTTCTTTGACATTTGATCTTTGATTTCTTCGAATTCACCACCTTATTTGATTTGATTTCTGGTATCTTCAACTTTTTGCATATCTTGGAATTTTGATCTTTTGATCTTCACTTTATTTGCTCCAACATTCTTCAAACTTTACTCGTAATTCTCTCTCTCTTTTTTTTTTAACATGTACCTCACTTTTTTCACTCAAAACCTACATGCTTAAGCAGAGGCGCTCAACCTCAACCTTTATCGGTTAATGATAATAATTTTCTTGGATACATTTCAGGTTTAGGCTGCTAAACATATTGCATCCCTCAAACCAAGTGGGGTTATGTTTTTGTTCCATGATTTCACTAAAATAAGGGAGGCCACAAATGCATTATAACGTGTATTGGCTTAACTAAACATTTGAACTTTCATCGGATCATCCCACATAACACTAGCAATTATAGCTCAAATTATTATTACTAGATTCAATAATTAAAAATTTCAATTTCCAAATTTTTAATTTTTACTATCAAATTCTATGATTATCTAGCAATTTACTTTTTCTACCCCTACCCCACAATTATCTCATACAATGCCCTCATTGTATTCATGAAAATAAATCAAAATTAAAGAAAAGGGAGAAAAAGGAATAGACTCCCCTGGGATAGTGGGGTGAGCATCTCCAAAAGTGTGGAAAACATGCATCCGAAATATGGACCTACAAAAATAGAAACTCGGTGTAGAATTGGGTGAATATGTAAATAAACCACGAACATGACTCGAAACTTCAATTCTTCAAAGTGGGTGTTAGTAAGTAGAAATGTGGGCAATGATAAACTGGGACACGTCGTGGCAGGTAGCTGGCCACGTCGTGATATGAGATGAAAGCGCGAACACCAAGCTGCTTTATTTCTTCAAATTTCATGAGCGCCACGACGTGACATGAGGAGTCCACGTCGTGGAAACTGGACATCAGCAGAAAATTGTCTTATTTCTTTTTTATGCACTCTAGCAACTTGACCAATGGCTAAATGGTTTAAGACGCCTCTATGGAAATATACCTCCCAACTGTAACCTCTCTCCTATTAACGTACCCCACACTTATCTTGAATTGTGGGTTCCAACTCACGACTCTAAGCTTCCTTGACTAGACAAACACGACTCGAAAGTTAACCTTATATGCTCCTTAGAATTCCAATGCTAATCTGAAAAATGGAACAACCCAAAAAGAAATAAAAGAGTAACATCATAGCTCAAGAATGTTTTACATTACACACCAAATGCAAAAACTAAAAAAAAAAACTAAAAACTACTCAAAAACAAAACAAAAGAAAAGGAAATAAAATCAATCATCATCTTGGTCTTGCGCTCCACTTGGCCCTGCCCCATCATTTTGCGGACGCCATAGCTCCTCCCATGTAGGAAAATAAGGATATTGTGGTGGCATAGAAGGTGGTCGGGTCACACCCAAATGCGAATAAATACCCTTAGTAAGCTGGGTATGGTAAATGGCATGCCCCCGTAGATTATCCAAATACGTTCCCACCCGACTCTGCAAATGGTCGGTGGGCACTCCCTGCACATACTGGGAAGCAGCACGCTCTCTCTCGACTTCACCTCTAGCTCGCACATTCCGATGCAGCGGTCTGGCTGGTGGTTGCTGTCCTGGCTGCGTCATCTATCGGCGGTATGACAAAACGACCCCCGATATTCACCACCGCCCGCATAACACCCAAGACTTGAATGGTCAAGTCTGTGTCCGGGAATCGAGTAAGATTCCTCACAAAGTCATGGGTCAAAATATGATATGACCTAGCCAGGCGAGTAACCAAATGCCCCCTGTAATCGGGCTCCCGGGCCTAGAATTGGCCGCTTTTTTCCCCATGAACCTCGCCAACATATAAGGTAAATCACAACAAACTCCCGAGGTAATAAGAGTCCACAAATAAAACAAATTCTGAATGGGGACCTTATCACCATGATGCTTGTGATTTATTGAAAAAGTGATTAGGCGATGTAAAAATCGGAAAATCGGATTCCGAATTTGTGACTCACTCGATTCACAAGTATTGTACTCATGGCTAGAAATGCCACGCCAGAACTGCACATCCATAATACCGGGAGTAAAATCCCGAATGCATCCAAGCAAGAACGGTATGAAAAACGGAGATTGCATCTCCACTTCGGTATAAAGCCCCATACACCAAGCGAATTCCCGAAGACTACACTCTCGATAAACACCACCCAAACGAAACACAAGTGCCAATTGTAGGTGAAATCCATGGTGCGTTCCTCGAAGCATACGGTAGAGAAAAACTCCACCGATAATTCCCAGTATACTGTTTCTTGAATGGCAAATAAATTCCTCCACCCGTGACAAGTGAAAGAAAATTGATCTCCAACATATGTCTTCGACCAATAGCGTGCCAATTGAGCAACCATTCCCACTCCACCGAGCCATCCCCAATCGATAATTGGGGCTATCACAAACTTCCTATTGTACAGCCATCCCAGTCGATTCTCGTAAGTAGTTAACAACGGTCGGGGAATGTTTTGAGGAAACTGATATAAGGGATTTATACTTGCTACATAAATTGGGTTTTCCTCCTGTGGAATAGCTCGTCGTGGTCCCATTTCTGCATACAAAATCAAACCAAAGCAGCAAACATCCAAAACATTAAAAAAATTTAAACCTGTCTGCCAGAAGTCACAACATGGCCAGGCTATGCCACGTTGTGGGCCGCAGTCGGTAACAGTTTTTGGATCGGTCCATTTGTATGCTGTATCTACCAAAATTAGTGCTTGGGGTTTGTTCCTATGGACATTTAAGGGACATGCAATCTAAAATCAACCACTAGATTCAACCAATTTCGTGAATCACCTAAACCCTAGCCATGAAAATTTTAAAATTGTAAGAACTAACTACAAATAATGAGTAGAACACATACCAAGTAGATTAATTGGCAAGATCTTGCAGTGAATTTGGAAGTAGATTAAGCAATCGGCTGTGGGGTTTTGTTGTTCCCGTTCGTGCGACAGTTTCAAGTGGGGAATGAGAATTATTGGTCAAAGGGTTTTAAGGAAATGGTTCTCCCCTGACTTTTTAAAGGCCACGACGTGGCTGGCTATGCCCACGTCGTGGAAACTGCCCAATTGCAAATTTTTAATAAAATCTCACATGTTAACTAATTACTTTTCATCTAATTCATTAATTAAAGTTCCCCACAACTAATTCTTTACTAATTATCAGTTATTTAGATGATGAGTTGATGTCTTTCCTAAAAAAGAGAAAAAAAAATTAAAAGAAAAGAAAATGCAAATTAAACTCGGGTTGCCTCCCGAGAAGTGCTTCTTTTTCTTGGAGTCTTCAGCTAGACTCTGTGCCTTCTACGTTGAATCTTCTGAAGAGTCAACCACCAAGATCTTTTGTTCCTTGAATCGCCTCTTGTAAGCTTGAACTCGCCTTTTATACGCCTTCTTTGAATTCTCCTTTTTAGCTTTTCCCTCTTCTTCAAGCTTGCGTTTTATGCCCTTGGTTTGTTCCTTGCACTCCATAGCATCCCCCTCCTATTTCACTACCGGCTTTGTTACTCTTGAAGTGACCTCCTCTTCATCACTTGTCATCTCCTCATCCTCTTTGCTCACCCAAGAAGGCGGACACTTGTAAGCTATGACTTTAATCAAATATGGAACAGATGCCCTCGGTTTTGTTCTTTTGACTTGATGAACTGCCTTGATCTCTTCTTCCATAAGCTTCTCCAGTTCTTCTAGTTCATTCTCTTCATTAATTGTGAACACCTCTTCTTTATCTTCTTGAAAGTCATCTTGTATTCCAAAGAATTCTTGTTCATCTCTAACCCTCAAAGTGAGCTTAGACTCACAGATGTCAACAAGAGCTCCATCAGTGTTAAGCAATGGACGACCAAGGATTATTGGAACATCGGGATCTTCTTTCATATCCAAGACTACAAATTCTATTGGAAAAACAAATTTTCCAATTTTCACCAAAATATCCTCCACGATGCCCCGGGGTTGTGTCACCGAACGATTTGCCATGTGAATCTTCATTTTTGTAGCCTTCATCTTCTGAATCTCCTATTTTTGATAAAATGAAAAAGGCATCAAATTAATGCTAGCCCCAGAATCGGATAAAGCATTAACCTTCATTTTATTCCCAAACTCACATGGAAGAGTGAGGCGTCCAGGATCCCCCATCTTTTCTGGTGTCTCTCCTAACACAGCTTTTGAAGTTTGTTCACTTAGAATCACTGTAGACTGCTTCTTTAATTGCCTTCGAGTGTCTATCAAATCTTGCAGTAATTTCTGGTTCTTGGGAGCTTTGGATAAGGACTCGACAAAGGGAGTATCAATTGGGATCCCCTTCACATGCTTTACAAACTCTAAATGCTCCTTCTCCAGTAGACTAAGTGCAGCTCGAGTGGGAAATGGAAAAGGTGGCTGATAAGCTGGAACGGGCTCAAAGGATTTTTGATCAGACATACGCCACGTCGTGGCCAGAGGAGTGCCACGTCGTGGCGAACCTGGTTCAGCAACTTTTCCACTTTCGATCTTTAATTTCTTGGGCTGCTGCGGTTCTTCTTCCAATGCCTCTAGGAACTCAGAGATTGCATCTTCTTCAGTATCGATGGCCATTACGTGAGATTGGGTCTTTACTTCGGGATTCTTCGGGGACAATTTTTCATGAACTAGAGTGGCTAGCTGACCAAATTGTAATTCAAGGTTATGGATGGAGGCTTGCCGATTCTTTATTAAGGTTTGTTGTTCCATAATAGCAGAATCAGTGGCATCGTGTCTCTTTTCTGAAGCTTCCATAAATTTCATCAAAATGGTCTCTAGGTCTGGTTTCTTCTCGACTGGTGGCTGCTCCTTTTGATAAAGGTCTCGACCTGTCTGCCTATACTTCTCTTCTTTTTGCTTCTTATACTCTTCATATGGCAGCCACTCCTTCTTCGGTTTCCTCCAGTCCTAATCAAACTTGTCCCCACTAGAGTAGCATACTTGAGCTTTTCTATTCCAAAACTCATCCACATTGCAGTCCTTGGTCAAGTGTGGACCACTACATCTCTCGCAACCCACTCTTATGGCATGTATTGACTGGTCCATTTGTGTTATCCTTCGATCCATATTATTTAGCATGACCATCATAGCTGCTATTTCTTCAGTTTGGTCCCCTCCACCGCCTTTGATTCCATCTTGCCTCGGGTTGTGGTATTCGCGAGAGTGCTTCACGAATTCTTCAATTAGCTCCTTGACCTCCCTTGGATTTTTCTTTGTCAAAGGTCCTTGAGAATCAAGGAGTTGTCTTGTCATCACGTTGACCCCATCATAGAAGATTGACATCTCTTGCTGCACATTTAGGCCATGCTGAGGGAAATTTCTGAGCAGGCCCTTGTACCGCTCCCATACTTCGTATAGTGACTCCCCCGGCTGTTGCTCAAAGTTGGCTATTTCCTTCTGAGTTTGGCTATCTTGGATGGCGGGCAAAACTGGTCCAGGAATTGCTCATGCATTTGAGCCCAAGTGGTGATTGTACCCGGTGGGAGTGCTTTTAACAACTCCTTAGCAGCTCCTTTGAAAGTGTTGGGAATCATCCTAAGCAAGACTGTGATCCGGAATGTCGTTGACTTCATCTAGATGCTTAAAAGCATCCTCATGATCTTTCCCGAAAAATGGGATGTCCTTCAGTGCAGTCAGTATGTGTCCCTTCAGCTCGAATGTGGCAGTGGCAGGTATTGCGGGTTGGACTAAACCCGGACCCACATCTTCTCGGATCCGCTTCTTGTAAGCTCCCATGGACATTTCTTCAATTGCTGCCATCTCGTTCCTTGGCTCGTTCTCGGGTTCGCTCGTGTGTTCTTCAAATTCCGGCTCGGTATCGCTTTCAGACTCGGTTTGGACGGGTGTATGATCCAAATGCTCAAGATTGCTCTTGTGCCTCGCGGATGAACTTGACTCTCCTGTCTTCTTTCCCGACTTCCTAGAAAAAGCTGACTTCAATTCTTGTAAGGGCGTCTTTTTCTTGTGAAGTGCAGACTCGGGATCTTCAAGTGGTGGCACCAAGTGTGTGTTTGAGCTTCTGGTCATGAACTCCTGCAACTTGCTAAACTAAAAACGTAAAACTGAACTAAAATAAGAAAAACTAACTACAAACGAAAAATCTAGTTTTTTTAACTGTCCACGTCATGGCAGGTATATGGCCACGCCGTGGACTCTGTGATTGACATAAAATTTTATTTTGCTGAAAAATTAACTTTTTGTGGTTTTTACTCCACAAGAAGGATTGATTAATTTAATGCAAATAAATAAAAAAAACTAAAAACTAAGCCGTTCCCCGGTAACGGCGCCAAAAACTTGATGTGCACAAAAGTACTCACTAATTTTAATATTTATAACCTAACAAACTTAACTAACTATGCACTTATAGGCAGTGTACCTAGTCAGATTACAGTATAGCTTGGGTAAGTCGGGTGTCGATCACAGGGAACGGTGTTCTAATTAATTTACTTACTATCAAATTAACCTAATTTATTAACAAGTTTAAAGGGGGTTTTATCTGGTTTTACAAGATCAGATGAACTTAAATCAAAATTAATAAATAAAAACACACTCTTGTTTAGTTTGAATCCACTTCCCCCTTATGGCTAGCTAATGATTACAGATTATTAAGTTGGTTTTTAGTTGTATTAGTAATTTAGTTCTAACTTACCAATAACTAACTAATTCATGTCAAACCATGTATGTTCACACATAATTAAACACAGAACTAATTATGAATGTAAATATGCTATGGAAGATTTGTTGTATAAACGCAATTGTGATCACAATACACGTTCTCTAGCACAGCTAAGCTTTATTTATTCTAATTACTAACTAAGATTGGTCAATCCTAGCTCTAATAATTCAATGTTCACTAAATCATTAGGTAAACAAGTTCATGCAGTTTAATGGTCACTATGCTACACAGAACATGCAATCAAGCAATTAGAAAAACAAATAACAGCATGCTAGGTTATACAAATCAAACACAAGCAATTTTTTTACCAACTAAACTTAATCCATAAACATTGAACTATTCATAAGTTTAAAGCTTCATCTAGCTAAACAAGAGTAGCTAGATTCAGCTGCTCATCATAGCAACTAAACCAACACAACTAAAAGTAATGAAAGACATATTCTAATTTAACTAAGATATAAACCTCTATTCTTTTTGGTGTTGAAAACCTTATTCCAGAACCCTTCTTTCGCTCTGAATCGTTTTCTAGAATTATTTTCTCCAGCCAAAAGCTTTTCTTTTTCGTAATAATCAGGAGAACTTAAATAATCTCCAAAAACTCGCGCCACGTCGTGGCCAGCTTTGCCACGTCGTGGGCTTCAAGCTATTCGTATCCTCCAAGGAAATCCTCCGCGTCGCGATGTCTATCTTCTGGAAACCTCTTGCCACGTCGTGGCCGACTTTGCCACGTTGTGAATTCAGTATTTATCGTGGATTTATTCTTTTCTTGTCTTTCAAGCCTCCCATGTTCCACATATTGTCACTTTTGGTCCCTTTCTTCTAAAATCCTTTTAATTGACTGAAAATAACAATTTAAAGTCATAAGTATCATTATTCTAAACATAAGATCAATTTATTAATAAAAATGTACTTAAATATTGCCTAAAAATAAGTATAAATATGGCAATATCAACATGCAATTCAAAGGCTCATACAATCAGGCATAACCTAAACAGGCTATCATATCACTGACTGATCAGTACTAACATGCAAGTCTACAAGCACATAAAATAGGCATATAAGGCATCCTCCTAGTTCCTTAGCCCTAATCTAGCATGCAGTTCTCATAGTCATATCATATCATACCATAACATAACATGTATGGGTATCTTTGGGAAAACTTACTTGAGCTCGGCTGATTGCACGCATCACACACTTTGTTCTTCTCAAAGTTCCTTTCTCTTTTCAGATTCTTTTCAAACTCCTTTTTATAAAATGGTTTTTGTCACACCCCAAAACCAAGAACGGCGGAAACGTTCTGGGACGGAGGACGTCATGTAAAGTATCACAACACATTATAACAGTAAATAAGCAAACACCATCATCCATTGCATTAAATATATAATTTTAATACAAGTGTGTTCCGTACAGTTATAGACACCAAAAAGTAAATCAAAATAATAAGATGAGTCTTGGATGCGCTCCATCTTCTCAAAAGATGGCCTCAGTACCTGTCTACTGATGACCTGAGAATACAAGTTATTTTGAAAGAGTTTATCATCATTAAGCTGGTGAGTTCATAAATATTTTAGTGTCAGTGTTTGTATCAAAACGTTTGAACGTGGTTTTAAACATGAGTTTGTAAACATTGGTGATAAAAGTATGTGAATGTTTGTACGTGTTTGTAAAACTTTGAATCTCTCAGAAAAACCTATATTTTCTATTAAAAGTAGCCTTCTACCAAGGCGTAACTGTTTTGTATGTTCGTGTATTGTAAAAGTGTGTAATTTTCCCAAGTGTAACTATCATTAACAAAATATAGTTTGTACATTAATGTTTAAGTGAAAAGATCACTAAATGTATGTAAAGGGTAAACTATTGTAGTACTGTAGTGTTGTATTATAGGAACTACTGCTGTACTAACTACCTTAAACCAGATTTATATTAAGGTATCATGTGATTAATTGTACCATACTATCGACTGGGTAACAATGACAAATGTAGGTCGTAAAAAGGTATGACGTTTGGCACCCGCAGACCTGCAGGTCCGGCTGTAGCTAGCAGCAAGGTGTAGGATAGTCAATCCAGTATAGATCTATACGCAAACTCACGCTCTCCCTCCAGGAGACTCTGGCTAAAACTCGGGCCATGTCTTTTAAGGCATGCCTCGATACATTGGATCACAATTTTGTCAACGTATTCATGTATATGTAATGTATTGTTACTCGTTCTAGTATCGTTGTATATGTTCTCTCTCTAGTATAGTTGTATATGTTCTTCTTCTAGTATAATTGTATATGTTTTTCTTCTAGTATAGTTGTATATATTCTTCTTCTAGTATAGTTGTATATGTCCTTCTTCTAGTATAGTTGTATATGTTCTTTTTCTAGTATAGTTGTATATGTTCTCATTGTAATGTAATGTATATGTTCTCATAGTAATAAGTACTGACTCATGAATGAACTGACTCATTGATCTAGCAATAGTATAAGTATGATCATGTGCTACCCCGATGGTAGCTTACTAATGATGTAACTAGTACACATGAATATGGAAGCACTTTTATGTCTATATATGTACACATGATATATAATTAATATTGAAACGACCTTCTGACGGCTACCCGATATCCCACCAGACCACATCTCAAGCGTGAAAAGGAAATAGGGCGGATGGCCTTCCTAAGCCTTTTAAACACTGCTTATATAACTATACATATACGGGCATGTAATTTATAATAAGTGTAACAAAGTTTAAGTAAAAGTATTTGATAAGTAAAAGAGTTTGTAAAGCAGTTTGAAGTGAAACAGTTTGATAAACAGTTTGAATAGTAATAAAATCATTGGTTTTGTAGTTATTAATCATATGTGATTGATGTAATAACTATAAGTATTCAACTTGTATTCCCCACCATTAAAGCATTTAAAACATTTAAAAGTATTTCAAAGGTTAGTTAAGGGGTATGAACTCACTTGTGGTGAGTGGATTGGATTGAAGTGTCGGGTACGGTGCTAGGTGACAAATGAAGACTTGTACACATGCACGAGCCTAGTTATCATATAATGAACATATATATAACTAATTAGCCAAATTATAACTAATACAATAAGTTGGGACACTCTAGAACATGAAAACACTATGTTTCAAGTGCTAAAGATCACAAGGATTGCATCCAAGTGTTGGTAGGGCAAAGCTAGGGTGTTTGGGGTTCAAGGGTAAACTCCTTTGGAGTTTATGGTTTTGATGGTCATAACTCAAGGAGTTTACGGCAGTAAACTCTAGAGTTTACGGTCGTAAACTCTAGTCCTAATGACCAAGTGTTGTTTTGGGGTTTAGCAAGCCTTTTGAAGCAATTCTACTAAGTGGTTTGGCCTTTGGAAGGAACTAGGGCAACAAAACACCCCCTTTGAGGAGTTTACGGCCTCATGGTCATTTCCCTTCGGGTTTACTACCATAAACCCATATGGAAAAGAGTATTTCCATGTTTTCAAGTCCTTAACACAACTAGGTAATTATGTAAGCTAGTTTTTAGGCCTAAGGAAAGAAAATTACCCATTTGTACACACTTTAGGGTGTTTACGGTTTTCGGAGATCCCCAAACCGTAAACACCTATAAATGTTGGATTTTGGTGTTTTTCAAGGCTTAAACACATCAAGGGAAGGTTTAAACATATCAAGGATGGCTTAAACATCAAACTAGGGCTTAGATAAGGACTTAGGCACACTTTGGTGCCCTTTATGGTGTTTACGGCCCAAGCATCTTCTAGGACCGTGAACACCTCAATCCTTGTGTTCTTGGCATAATTTCTTGATGTTTAAATGTAATACTAGCTTAATAACACTCAAGGATGGAAGTACTTACTATAATGAAGCTTGATTTGAGCTAAAAGTCCAAGAACACTTAGTGTGTGTTCTTGGTATTCTTGGTGTTTTTGGAAATCTAGACAAAATACATAAATGAATGGATGAATAGATGCACAAACACTAGATTAAGTGTTTTACTAACTTGAAATGGTTAGAACACTTACAACTTTGAAGATTTGGAATAAAATCTTAGATGGTACTTGAAAGGATATTTTGGAGTTTACTCTTTTGATATTTGGGGAGTAAACACAAATGACTAACTTTTTGGGGAGTAAACTCATACATAGGTATGACTTCACGGTTTTTGGGTGATTTTTCAACCCAAACATAAAAGTTTGGTTGGGAATTTCTAAGACGCGAAGTGTTTGCGGTTTTTAAAATTCAAAACCCGAGACGACACTTTCTTTCACCCATTCGTTTAAAAATAATATTAAAAAAATCAAACGAATCTTTATATTTCTTAAAAACAAGAAATAATGACATTAACTTATGATACGAAGTGGTTGACTTTTAGGGTTTGACCGAATGGAAATTTCGGGTTGTCACATCATCCCCCTGTTAAAGGGAATTTCGTCTCGAAATTAAAGTCTAAACAAATAAAGTAGTTACAAATAACTAAGAAAAAAGATGAGGGTATTTCAGTTTCATCTGATCCTCACGCTCCCAAGTGAATTCCGGTCCTCGCTTGGTGTTCCAGCGAACCTTCATAATCAGGATACGACTTTGCTTCGTTTGCTTGACTTCCCGATCCATGACCTCTACTGGTTCTTCCACGAAGTTAAGGCTCTCGTTGATCTTGATCTCGTTGAGTGGGATTACAAGAGTCTCGTCAGACAAACACTTTTTCAAGTTAGATACGTGGAATGTAGAATGTACGTTACGAAGTTCGTCTGGTAGATTGAGTTTGTAAGCTACAAGGCCGATTCTTGCAAGAATCTCGAAGGGTCCTATATATCTCGGATTAAGCTTCCCACGCTTACCGAAGGGTATCAAGCCCTTCCAGGGTGAGACTTTAAGAAGGACTCGGTCTCCCACCTGGAATTCCAAAGGTTTCCTTCGCTTATCCGCGTAGCTCTTCGGCCCAAATGGCAGAGAAGACATACACTTTCTGATTAAACATTTTGGTAGATTTCAGGCTTTCAGCCTTGTCTAACCTTCTGCTAATGCCATAGAATAGAAATCATTCTCTTACTGAGACATGTTCTAGATGGCCAGAGGCTACATACCAGTACCAACGTGAATCTAAGTGCTTTCACTGATCACATGGTCAAAGATATTTCTTTGCTATTAAAAATAGCGAATAAAAATAACACGAGAAAATAACCCGGAATAATAACACTAAAAGGCACATAGAACATATAACACATAACATACAATTGTTCCTATATATTAAACTCACCATGAAATAACCGGAGGCTAAAATAGTAAATTTGAGCAGCATTTCGGCTCCAAATATGACTTTATTCGTTGAAAACCGAGAGATTTATTGAAAAACCGGGCTCTGCAAAAGTAGAGCTTCAAAACCGAAAAGATAATTTTTTCGGGCTTCTCGGGAACTTCGGGACGTGTTTCGGGTGCTAAAATTGATATTGGGGCTTTGGGGGATGTCAAAATAATAAAAATATTAAAAAGGGGGTGAAAATTGGAAATTTTCCAAAATTACTCGAGAAGGCTCGCAAGCCTGTTATTTGTGCGGCGAGAATGCGAGGGTTCGTCGAGAAGGAGGAGTCAGCGAGGCAGGTGGCAGCCGCGGAGCGAAGCCAGGTGGCGGGTGCGAGCTTCGGATACGTGGCGCTCTTGGATTGGACCAGCGCCTCGGATGCGAGGAGTGACTGTACACGCGTCGGCTGCTGCTTCGGCTGAGTCATCGACATCGGACATGGGGCGCGCCTGACGTGGCTCGCATCGGATACGTGTCGCACGAGGAGCGAGGGTGATGTGGCCGAACTCAGGCCATGCGATTTTTCTCGGATTTCGCAATTATTCTCGATTTTTGTGCTAAAAATTCTAAAATCCATAACTTTCGCATACTAGCTCCGTTTTTAACGTTCTTTATATGCACACGTAGGTAAAATTATGATTTACAGCTTTCATTTAGACTTCATCGGCTAATTTTTAATTTCTTTTTAATATTATTATTTTTAACAGACCGGGACTGGTAAATCCGTTAAAAATTCATAACTTCTTCATCCGACATCCGTTTTCGTCATACTTTTAACCGTTGTACTACTATTGACGAGATCTTCAATTCTCGGTTAGGTTGTGTTGGCTAAAAATCACTCGATCCAAAATTCGAGTTTTTAGTTGTCTACTGCTAAGCTGAAACTTAGAAAAATCATAACTTCCTCATACGAAGTCAGATTTTGGCGTTCTTTTTATCGAACTTCTCGGTGTAATGAATACTACAAATTTCATTTAGATCACTAAGGCTAAAAAGTAGTTTATCAAAAACTCACTTTTTACGTCATTCGGTGTCGCGCCGGTTTTGTCGCGGATCTTCGATTGGTCATAACATCTTCGTTATAACTCGGATTTCGACGAGGTTTTCGCCTACAAGTTTCTAACGAGATTATTTACAACTTTCAATATTAAAATTTTACTTATTTCAAATTTTATATATTCGCTAAATTTTGCTATTTGGCTTTTAATTGGAATGTATAAGACTTCCAATATTTTCTGAGTGATTTTAAACATAGTTTTACTTCATTTCTAGTAAAAACTATATGTTAGAACTCAAAACTCAATTTCACATAATATTTCAGAATATTATTCTCTTTTATAATTTACAATACACGATTTGAAAACGTGTATGTTACAAATACGTCATCCTTTTGAGGATTTCGTTCACGGAATCATAACGATTAAAATAAATGAGGATACTTCACTCTTATTTCATTCTTATTTTCCCAAGTATAATTTGGGCCTCGATGGTGTTTCCACTTGACAAGCACCAAATTCATTTCTCTATTACGTGTATTAGTCGTTCATTCGTTTACGATCTTTTCAGATTTTTCTACATATCTTAACTTATTATCCAATTTCTCTTTGGATAACGGAATCGTTTCGTCATATATGCTCAAGCATTTGCGAAGATAACTCACATGAAATACATCATGAATACCTGCCAAATCTCAGGCAGTTCCAATCGGTATGCTTGATTACCAATTCTCTAGATAATTTTTTTTTGAAAAGTCCAACAAATTTAGGACTCAATCTCCTTTTCTTCTCAAATTTCATAATACCTTTCCACGGGGTTACCTTCAGTATCACCCACTTGGAATTCTATGGGTCGTCTCCTCCATTTCTACATAGGATTTTTGTCGATCCTGGGCTGCTTTCATTCTTTATCGTATAATTTGATTCTTATCAGTGGTGTCTTGAATCATTTCAGGGCCTCCAAGGATCTTTTGTCCTACATCACACGAACATAATGGAGTACGACTTTTACGACCATATAATGCTTCATATGATGACATTTTGATTGAAGCGTGGTAACTGTTATTATACGAAAATTCTACAAGAATAAGTACTTGTCCTAGTTACCACCGAATTCCAAGACACATGCACGAAGTATATCTTCTACTGTTTGGATCGTTCTCTCCGTTTGACTATCTGTCTGGGGATGATAAGTTGTGCTGAGAGCAACTCGAGATCCCAATTCATGTTTCATACTCGCCTAAAAGTGAGAAGTGAAGCGTGTATCACGATTGGAAATAATCTTTAGTGGCATACCATGTCTCGCCACAATTTCGTCTAAGTAAACTTGTGCGTATTTCTCCATTAGAATCGTTGTAGGTATGGCGAGAAAATATGCACTCTTAGTTAGCTTGTCGATAATTACCCAAATGTTATAATTCTATATAAGAGTCTCTTGCAATTAGAGTAGCACCAGACATAAGGTCAATTCGGAATTCTGCTTGTCTATCCGGGGTAGTCCAGGCAATTCGTCGGGAAGATCATTAAATAATGGAAACATAATTTATAATTTTCTTACCCTCTCTTGAGATATTAACTGCATTAGCCGGATAAGTAGAATATCCCTTCGATATAAATTTATGAGTTTTTAATAAAGAAGTTATTATTTTCAACATAGACATAAATAGTATCCTCTTCTTCGATAGGGATGCATACTATCTCTTTGTAGCATAAGAGTTTTGCATGGTTCTTAGACAAGCAATCCATTCCGAAAATAATATCAAAGTTGGGCAAGGAGATAGGAATTAGGTTAGCAAAAATATTATAACCTTCAATTTCTATGACACTATCCCTATAGACTTTATCAGCAAGTAATGATATACCTCCTATGTTATTTATATGAAATGATTGAACAATTGCGTAATAAGCAATTTGAAAAGAATGTGTGAATTTGTAAGGCACGAAAGAATCTGGGGCATCACAACAAATATGATATGAGCGGATCTAGAGTTTATGAGAAAATTACTAATCACAACATTCGAGTCCTAACTTACTTCTTCTGTGGTAATCTAAATTGTACAATATTTAACTTTTGGTTTGCCAAATGATTTTCAAACTCTTCAAACTTCTTAGTTACTAGCGGTTCTCAAACCTGCACCAGCTCATCATTCTCTAGTGGACCTTCGATCCTAATCTTTGCGTTAAAACTCAATTCTCGTTGCAGACTCCTGCTCCTTCTTGGTTTATAGACTAAACCCAAGATAAGTTCTTTACTTTTGCTAAAACAACAACTAGAATGGTCATATTCTAATGACCTTTGATTTTATAACACACAAGACACATAACGAACCAAACTCTTGTATTAGAATCAGATCGAATAAATTGAGCTAATGGAATAAAGAAAACAAAAAGATTTTGATCAGCACGTGGATGCTTCGAAACAGAAAGAATAGCATTATGTATCTCTAATTCGTGCTTTCGGACATACACACTAGTTTTGTCAAATGAAAGAATATTCCGATTGATTACGAAATCACGAATTTCATGCTGTAATCCTTCCATGAATAACTAAATTCTGCATCGCCTTCATAATAGGTAACATGTCTAGTTAAAGGTTGCTCAATTCTTTAATGAAGATCGTTATATGTCACACCCCAAAACCAAGAACGACAGAAACGTTTCGGGGTGGAGGACGTAATGTACAGTATCACAAACAATGTAAAGTAGTAAACAAGCAACAACATCATCCATTGCATTAAAAGTAAAGTTTTAATACATGTGTGTTCTTTCAATGTAATAAGACACCAAAAATACAATCAAAATAAAAGATGAGTCTTGTCTGTGCTCCGTCTTCTCAAAACCTGGCCATCGTACCTGTCTACTGGTGACCTGAGAATACAAGTTATTTTGAAAGCGAGTATCAGCCTAAAGCTGGTGAATTCATAAGTAATTAAGTGTCATTGTCTTGTTTTGGGAAAGCTATTATGAATGCCCTGTAAATCTTTAAATGAAACAGTTGATGTAAGTAATGAAAAACCGTAGAAAATCCCTTATTTTCTACTAGTATGAGATGTAGTCTTCTACCAAGACCCGAATGTTTTGTAAGTAAAATGATAGTTTTTCCTTTCTATTGACGAGTACTAAAAGTACTTAGTCTAACTCCTCGTTTATGTGAATGTATCACAAAATAAAGTAATAGGGAAATGTACTAATGTAATTGTTATCCTTTGGTACTAGGACTAACACGGCATCGCGGTTAGCGAAATGTATAAACTAATGAAAATCCGTAGATTGTTCAATTGTCCTCTGTAGCTACAGCAGGTAGGAGGAAGGGTTAGTCCCGTAATCGATTTCCTAATATAAGTATTAACCATAGGCATCCGTAGATCTTCATCAACCTATGTAGCGAACAGTAGGCCCGGGGAATGGTTAGTCCCGTAACTGTATTCTAATATAAGTAATAACTGTAGGCATCTGTAGATGTTCATCAACTACTGGTGCTAATCAGGTGGGCTTCGAAATGGTTAGTCCCGTCTAGATATCCCGTTGAACTGGGATAGGCAGGATAATTTACACAGAAGGTACTAATAAATATTCCTCGTAACTCTAGGTACAAGTATCCATGTAAGTGTATACAGGAAAATGTATCTATGTAATGGTACTCATATAATGTATTCATGTAAGGTACTCATGTAATGTATTCATGTAAGGTACTCATGTAATGTATTCATGTAAGGTACTCATGTAATGTATAGTGTAGACTCATGAATGAACTGACTCTGATGTAATTCCTTGTGATAGGAATAATGTTATGTATCTCCTAACTATCCCCATAATAGTTAATTGGAAGGTAATTGATTGTCCAAACAGGTTTATACACCCTTGCTACACAAGAGTGTGGGAAACTGAATGAAGGATGAAAACTATAAGATCAATACATATAAAAGAACATAAGTTTATAGATATAGTTTTGTTCAAGAGGGTAAAAATGGTTTTGTAAAACATCTATGAGTTTTGAACAATAATTAACAATGACTTGATTTCATTTTAATAAACATTTCAAACGTAATAATTTTGCTATTAAGATATTTTTAAGATATAAAACCATTTCATGCATCACATTTTGTAGTATGTGAAATCTGCTGAATGAAAACACAGTTATAAATACATATGATTGATTTAATAACATGTTGTTTTCTACCTGTATTCCCCCATTAAAGCATTTAAAATCATTTAAAACATTGATTAAGGGGTATGAACTCACCTGAAGGTGGTGGTTTGGATGTACTGAACGGTGTAGGATTGTTAGGTGTAAAGTGAGGACTTGTACACACACTATGATCCTAATGAACATATAATCACACATATATGCACCTAATTAGTCTTAAACTACTAATTGTAAATGTTAAGACATCCTAGAACATGATAAACACTTTATATAAGTGTTATAAGCCCTAAGGATTGCATCTAAGTTGTTGTGGGACAAGGCAATTGGGTTTAGAGTTCCTAAGGACCCTATACATGAGTTTACTCTCCAATAAACCTCACACAAGGAGTTCACAGTCGTAAACCATTGATTTTACGACCGTAAGCTCCTAATCTTAATGACATTTTGTGGTTTGAAGTGTTACATGATCCCTAGAAGCAATTCTACTTGGTGGTTTAATCCTTGGAAGGGTTAAGGGCATTAAGACACTCCTTTGAGGAGTTTACGGCCCCAAGTCCATTCCCTTTTGAGTTTACTGCCATAAACTCATATGGGAAGGGGTATTTTAATGTTTTCAAGTTTCATGCTCATCTAGGATAGGTTCTAGACATTTATCTAAGGCTAATGAAGGCCTTAGGCACACTTTGGTACCCTTGATTGATGTTCACGGCCCAAATACCATTTCCCTTAGAGATTACGGCCATAATCTCTCATGGGGATGGTTTTTTGATGTTTTAAGGTCCTTGATTTAACTAGGAGTAAATCTATGTATTTGTCCAAGGCTTTAGGAGTGGTTAAAGCAATCTTTGGCACTTGAATTTGGAGTTCACGGTCCAAGAACTTCTTGGGCCGTGAACACCTTACTCTTGGTGTTCATGGATGAATTCAAGTCTTATTTAACCTAACACACAAGCCTAAGGTAGTTATATAGCAAGGGGAATGGACTAGGCATCATTTTAAGAGTTTACTCCCCAAGCTGTTCTTGGGCGGTAAACTCTCGAATCTAGTCGTTTTGTTATGAAATCAATGTTATTATGCACATTACTAGCTATATAATACAACTAGAGAGAGGTACTCACGATTTGGGATGAAAATCCGAAGATCCGTGAGAGAGAAAATGGCTTTTCTCTAGTTGGAAATGTAAATAATGAATAAATATGGTTCAAAATTCTATATATAGTCCTGGGATTTTTGGCAGAAAATATTTTATTCCCGGAATGAACTCTAATGTAATAGAGTTTTGGAATAAAAGAGTTCCACAAAACCCTAGTCCATCCACTCTCCTGATATCTCCTGAAGTGTAAATCCCGAAATACTCAAACTTATACGGAAAAGTCTGAAAATTTACTGTGACTGTTCTAACTTCTATTGACTTGATAATGTTCGTACAAAATGGAAATTTTGGGTTGTCACGTTATATTCCTATCGACCATCTCGACCATCTTCTTCTTGACTGAAGTTCCGTCATTACTCAATACATGGCTTTCTAAGACAATCAACTTTATCTTTGTAGATTTATATTAATCGGACTCCACTCTTTATAACACTAATATTTGAACGATAATTATCTTCTTAGTCATTACCGAAACGAAGGTAACGACACACATGAATAAAAGAGAATCATTTACTAGCTTCTTGGTAACCTTGTGACTTTCGTTGATCCAAGCGTGAGTCATGTGCTTCCGATAGTATAGGCCTCTACTACCATTCACACCTACTCATACTCGTCCCAAGTATTGTCTCACAGTTTTCCAAGTCACCATTCAAAATCACAAAGCAACTTATCACACATCAATGTGTTCAAACAAGTACATACAACAATTTCTCCTATACCCAACTAGGGTTTTCACGTTTTTATCAAAATATCTTGTATTACTTATACACGCCTTCTAAGATTCTTCTCATGCATATGCTCCATGTAGCATATTCTAAGACTTTTTCATAGGTCGATAGAATTTTACTTCCAATTCTTCATATAAATTCTTTCTCGAGTAGTTTCTACTCTGCAAGACATACTACACCCAAAAATTACTCTAGAAGTGTAGAGACAAATGGCTTTCAACTACTTGCATCATCTTTTAACTTATGTAATTCACTATGCACCTTTGTTCATTTCATTATCCTTCCATGACATTGTTTTCTTGTATCGAAGTAAGTCTTCTTCTCATGGTTGTATCTTTTAAGTCTACTTCATAGGAGTTTATCCTAAGAAGTCTGCATTATAGCTGCATCTCAGCAAGCTCTACTAGCTGCAACTTGGTTCACTGTCATTCCTAACTACAACATCTCTTCTCATACAATACTATGGTTGTATTGGTTCTTCAACTAAGCATTCTACCTTACTTAAACACGTAAGTTACTTAACCTTTTATTACTAATTGACTTAATTCACCATCCTAATTGTAACGCCCGTGTTTCTGGGCTTGTCATTAATAGCGATGTAATAGTCTAGGTTAACCTTTGTAACCCATTTTGAAATAATAAGAATGTATTATTTGAGTATAATGTGTTTTATGCTTAATTGCTTAATTGTGTGGCTTAAATGAATTAAAGATAAAAATATAAGTTAAAATGAAATATTAGATAAGCCCGATATCGATAAATGAAGACGTAGTGGTCGTAACTAGCTTTCCGAATATATAAAGAATGCCGAAATCCGAGTTATAACGAAGAAGTTATGACGTGTCAAAGTTTCGCGACAGAACCGGCAACGCTGAATGACGTAAATAATGAATTTACGATAGAGAGATATTTAGCCTTAGTAATGTAAACGAAAGTCATAGAATACGTTAAACTGAGAGAGAGCATAAAAAGAACGCCCAAATATGAATTCGTATGAGGAAGTTATGATTTTTCTAAGTTTCGACTTAGCGATATGAAGCCCGAATACTCGTTTTGAGATCGAGCGGTTTTTAGCCAACACAATCTAAACGAGAATCGAAGATCTCGTTGATAGTAGTCCAACGGTAAAAAGACAGATGAAAATGGACGTCAGATGAAGAAGTTATGAATTTATAATAGAGTTGTCCTGTCTCGGCCTACTAAAAATAAATAGTAAAAATAAATTCAAAATTAGCCAACGGAGTCTAAAGGAAAGTTGTAGAGCATAGACCCACCTACACGTGGATATAAAGAACGTCGAAAACGGAGTTCGTATGAGGAAGATATGAATTTTTGAAATTTATTAAATAATTAAAATATTAAATTTAATTATAAATACCCAATATTATCTGAAAGGGGGGGGGGGGGGGGGGGTCAGCGACCTTATCCACATTACGCCCAACGTAACTTAATTTACGCCTAGCGTAATTTGGGGTTTCAGCCCCCTATAAATAGATGTCAAGTGCAGCCGAGTTCTATTGCTCATTTCTTTCTTTCTCTCATGTTTTTACCTCGTTTTGCATGCAACTTATACCCCGAAACCCCGGTATCAACCCCGAGACTCGAAGCAAGTCCCAAAGTCCCGAAGATCCCAAGAAGTGAAATTCTCGAGCCGAAGCTCTGCCCGCAAGAAGCCCGGTTTTTGTGAAGATCTTCCAAATCTACCGAAAAATACTAATTCTACAAGTCGTAGTGCTGTCCGATCATCTTCTGATCAAATGAGTGTGTAGTTACTTTCTTCTAATGCATAATTATGAAGTATTTTATATGAAATACGTGTTATGTGTATATTTTGTTGTTATATATGTGAACGTATATTCACTTTCTTTTATCTCATAGATATGATTTATTCTCTATGAAATACATGTTATGTGTATGTGTCTCATTTGTTGTTTGGAATATTTATTGAATGAGAATGCTATACAGGTTTTAAACTATGTATATATATATATATATATATATATATATATATATATATATATATATATATATTATCTACTAATATGTTGGGTAGAACATAGGTAGATAGTTGATGTGTGATAAACAGATGAGAGGCCTTGATGTTGTTGTTGTTGTTGATCTTGTTATTCAGCGGAGTATGGATAACGAGGGCATAAGATGGATGAATCATCAAGTTATTTTGTTTATTAGACCAGTTGTTATATGTAACTGTTGTATGGTCTATCTTTTGTTGTTTATGCTTTTGTGTGTGTATCGGAACATGACATCCCGAGTTTTGATTATATAATGAAAATACATTTCTTTATGAAATGTTTTGGTAAATATTATTTTATCATATTTTGTTTTTGGTAACAAATTCCGCAACTCTTTTAAATCAAAATGATTTACTCTGAAATTATTTTAAAAGCATAAATGAAACCAGTCTTTTTCTGGCTGAGATTTGGGGATGTCACAGTTGGTATCAGAGCATTAGTTTAAGCGAACTAAGAATTTGTAGGATTTCTAGACCTAAACTTAGAATGCTAAGTGAAGATTGCTAGATGTGTGTATGTTATATTATAGACCCAAGCACTAGTTTATATTAGGAAGATGCCTAAAATGCTTTTATGTGCTAAATGTTATATGTTGCCATATATGATATTATTTGTTCGGATCTACGGTTTGTTGCCAACCGGATCTGGAGACCTTATGTGTTTAGGATTCTAAGCGTATGTATACGGTATTAGAACTAGCATGTAAACTTTTCGGAGTGATATGGAAGATCGTAATATCTATCACGATTGAAGATCTGAATTTCACCTTATTCGATGTATAGATCAAGAATGGCAAGAACAAGAAGAGGTGTTGGAAACGCAAACAAGAACAAGAATCAACCGCCTGTAATTGAACAAGTAGTTGTTGAAGCTGTTGCACCAGAGCAGATCACCATGGCTGGAGTGCAAGCCATGATTAGGGATATGTTAGCAGAACAAAGGGAAGAAATGCAATAGATGTTACATGAAAATAGGGACGAACCAATCATACCCATTGAGGAACTCGAACTGTTTCCTGAACAATCGGAGGAAGGAAACAATAGTCGTGCTGTGAGTCAAGTTGGGACTCAAGGAGAATGAAGGAATGACCCGGAAAGGGAAACAAAAAGGATGGGCGAATGTACAAGAATTTCTTGGACACCAAGCTGCCAAGTCTTTCTGGGAGCCCAAAGCCCGTTGAGATTATGGATTGGATCTCCGAAATGGAGATGGTATTTGAAAGTTGCGACTGTAGCAACAAACAAAAGACTGTCTTTGCAGTTAGACAACTGAAGATCGGAGTCTTGAGCTGGTGGAAGTTGTTGGCAGATACTATGCCATGAGGAGAAGCCCTGAAAATGTCATGGGAGGAGTTCTTGGAACAACTAAGGGCGCAGTACTGTTCAGAGATAGATCTGATTGATCTGAACAATGAGTTCCAAAACTTGAAGAAGGGGAGGATGAGAATACATGACTATGCTACCGCATTCACTGAGAAAATGAAGTTATTTCCGTACCTAGTGCCAACAGAACTCTCCAAGATTGAGGGTTCGCTAATGGACTGCCTGCCAACTTTGGCCCGACAGTTAAGATGGCAACTACTCTGAAAACAGTTATTCGTGCGGCTAAGAATGTGGAGACCCAGCAGAAGGAAAAGGGCCTGGAAAGAATAGAGGTTGGTAAGAAAAAGGAAGTTTGATGCACCTTCAGGTTCCAACAAGAAAAATAATTTCTCGAAGTCTAGTTCGAAAGGAGGAGGAGGAGGAAGCGAAGCTAAATGGTGCGAAAAATGTAAGAAGAAGCATCATGGAAAATGTGAAGTAGTGGCCACATGTTTTAAATGTGGAAAGCCAGGGCACTATGCCAATGAATGCACTCTCACCAAGAAAGTTTGTTATGGGTGAGGTGAGGAGGGGCACATCTTGAGAGATTGTCCAAAGAAGAAGGAGGCAGCAAAACCCAACATTCCCCCAAAGCCGAAGACGAGAGCCTTCCAGATGACACTGGAAGTTGCTAAAGATGAAACTGATGTCGCTTCAAGTACCTTTCTCGTAAACAAATTGCCTACCTAAATTTTATTTGATTCTGGAGCCAACTACTCCTTTATTTCGCATGAATTTGGAAGAAAAATAGCTTTGCTTTTCGATAGACTAGATAATGCTTTATTAGTCGAAGTTGTTAGTGGAAAGTGTGTACCTGTTAACCATCGTATGAAAAACATCTTAATTGACTTGAATGGGAATAAGTTTCACGAGGAATCATTACCTATCGAACTAAACGGTTTCGACATCGTGTTGGGAATGGATTGGCTTAGCGCCAATGATGCCGAGATATTATGCAAGAAGAAGATAGTAAAAGTAAAACCGCCTGGGAAAGAGTCGTTTATGGTGTACTGAGATAAACGCAGAGTAAATTTCGAAATCATTTCATTGATGAAAGCCAGAAAGTGTTTGGCCAAAGGATATACATCGTATCTAGCATTCGTAATTGATGCTAAGAAAGAGAAGAAGGAGGTGCAGAGCATTCCGGTGGTGTGTGATTATCCATAAGTGTTTCTCGAAGATCTTCCTGGATTACCGCCTGATCGGCAAGCAGAATTCCGTATTGACTTGTTACCCGGGACGACGCCAATAGCAAAAGCACCTTACCGACTAGCACCAACGGAGATGAGGGAGCTAATGATGGAACTTCAGGAGTTATTGGACAAAGGATTCATTAGACCTAGTTCATCACCCTGGGGAGCTCCGGTGTTATTCGTGAAGAATAAAGATGGAAGTATGAGAATGTGCATCGATTACAGAGAGCTGAACAAGGCAACAATAAAGAATAGATATCTGTTTCCGAGGATTGATGACCTTTTCAATCAACTACAAGGTTCAAGTTACTTTTCAAAGATTGACCTAAGGTAAAGATATCATCAGTTGAAGGTGAAAGAGCAGAATATAGAGAAGATTGCATCCAGAACGTGATATGGACACTACGAGTTCTTGCTTATGTCGTTTGGACTAACCAATGCTCCAGCAGCATTCATGGATTTAATGAACAGGGTTTGTAATCCGTTCCTTGATAAATCTGTGATAGTGTTCATAGATGACATTCTGATTTACTCGAAAAGCCAAGAGGAGCATGGTAGACACTTGCGAGAAGTGTTGGAAGTCTTGAAGAATGAGAAGTTGTATGCTAAGTTCTCCAAATGTGATTTTTGGATTCGAGAAGTCCAATTCTTGGGTTACGTGGTCAACCAAGTAGGGATAATGGTTGATCCAGCAAAGATCGAAGCTGTGATGAAGTGGGAGCAACCAAAAAGTCCCACGGAAATCCGAAGCTTTTTAGGATTAGCCGGATATTACCGAAGGTTTATCCAAGGCTTTTCTTCGATCGCTAGTCCTATAACAGCTTTGACCCACAAGGGAGCTATATATGCTTGGAGTGATAAGCATAAAGAAGCATTCGAGTTGCTAAAAAAGAAGCTATGTGAGGCACCGATTCTTTCTCTACCCGATGGAGTTGAAGACTTCGTTGTTTATAGCGATGCGTCTGGTCTTGGGTTGGATTGTGTTTTGACCCAAAGAGATAAGGTGATCGCGTATGCATCTTGACAGCTGAAAGAGCATGAAAGGAACTACCCCACTCATGATTTGGAGTTTGCAGCGGTAGTTTTCGCTCTAAAGATATGGAGGCATTACCTCTATGGCACGAAGTGCAAACTTTTCACTGATCATAAGAGTCTCCAATATCTCTTTAGTCAGAAAGAATTAAATATGAGGCAATGACGCTGGCTTGAACTACTTAAGGACTACGACTGTGAGTTACTTTACCACCCTGGTAAAGCAAATGTTGTTGCTGATGCTCTCAGTCGGAAATTCAATCTTGAAAGAAGGAGGCCAAGAGCGTTGAGAATTGAAGTTGTCTTGACAATTGTGGAAAGTATAAAGAAAGCTCAAGAGGAAGCTTCAAAAAATAATGACCGAAAGGAAGAACGTTTGGGCAAAACGTTGGTGTTCGGTACAAAAAGGTCATGGACTAAAGGTATTCCAAGGTCGTATTTGGGTACCTAAGACAGGAGGAGTCAGAGATCTTCTGATGGAAGAAGCTCACAAGACCATGTACTCGATTCATCCTGGTAGCACTAAAATGTATAGGGACCTGAAACCCTACTACTTGTGGCCGACGATGAAGCTTGATGTTGCAAAATATGTGGCTGAGTGTGTGACTTGTGCGAGAGTAAAGACACAACATCAGAAACCGTATAGGAGTTTAGAACCTTTGCTTGTGCCTATGGGTAAGTGGGAAGACATTGCTATAGATTTTGTCACTAAACTACCCAAAACGAAAAGTGGTCACGACATGATTTGGGTGGTCGTTGATCGATTCACTAAGAGTGCGCATTTCGTAGCAGCCAATGAGAAATGGTCTATGGAAAAGCTTGCGAATTCTTATGTGAAGGAAATTGTTAGGCTTCACGGTGTTCCGTTAACGATTGTGTCATATCGTTATAGCTGTTTCACCTCGCGATTTTGGAAAAGTCTACAAAAGGAAATGGGTACCAAGTTGTGTTTAAGTACAGCTTACCATCCACAGACTGATGGTCAGAGCGAACGAACGATACAAACTCTCAAAGATATGCTGAGGGTATGTACTCTGGAATTCCTAGGTAATTGGGATGAACATTTACCTTTGGTAGAATTTTCCTACAATAATAGTTTCCACTCGACCATAAAGATGGCACCTTATCAAGCTCTGTATGGACAGAAGTGTCGTACGCCATCTTGTTGGCTTGAGGCTGGGGAAAAGCAGTTCATGGGACCCGAAATGGTCCATCAGACTGCTGAAAAGCTGAAAATAACCAGGGAAAGAATGTTAGCAGCTCAGGATCGTCAAAAGAGCTATGCTGACAAGAAAAGAAGACTGATGACTTTTGTAGTAGGAGATTCAGTTTTGATTAAAGTCTCTTCGTGGAAGGGACTTATAAGATTTGGTAAAAGGGGAAAGTTGAGTCCAAGGTTTATTGGACCGTTTAAAGTTCTTCAGAGGATTGGGAACCAAGCTTACAAGCTCGAATTACCCGAAGAACTGAATGGTATTCATAACACTTTTCATGTGTGTTATTTGAGGAAGTTCACGGGAGAAGTTCCTGACATGATTCCACTTTCGAATTTGAGAATTGATGAAAACAAGAGGTTAATTGAAGAACCAGAGGCAATCGTTGACCAAAAGACTAAGAAGTTACGATGCAAGATGGACGATTCAGTGGTTGTCCGTTGGAACATATGAATGGGCCAAATCTCACTTGGGAGACGGAGAGTGACATGATGAGTCGCTATCAGCATTTGTTTGTTGATGTTTGATTCTGGGGACATAATCATTCTAAGGTGGAGAGAATTGTAACGCCCGTGTTTCTGGGCTTGTCATTAATAGCGATGTAATAGTCTAGGTTAACCTTTGTAACCCATTTTGAAATAATAAGAATGTATTATTTGAGTATAATGTGTTTTATGCTTAATTGCTTAATTGTGTGGCTTAAATGAATTAAGGATAAAAATATGAGTTAAAATGAAATATTAGATAAGCCTGATATGGATATATGAAGACGTAGTGGTCATAATGAGCTTTCCAAATATATAAAGAATGCCAAAATCCGAGTTATAACGAAGAAGTTATGACCTGTCAAAGTTTCGCGACAGAACCGGCAACGCTGAATGACGTAAATAGTGAATTTACGATAGAGCGATATTTAGCCTTAGTAATGTAAACGAAAGTCGTAGAATACGTTAAACTGAGAGCGTGCGTAAAAAGAACGCCCAAATCTGACTTCGTATGAGGAAGTTATGATTTTTCGAAGTTTCGACTTAGCGGTATGCAGCCCGAATACTCGATTTGAGATCGAGCGGTTTTTAGCCGACACACATCGTATCATCTTCACATAACAATTTATGTTTAAGTTTAGAAATTCTCAAAATTCCTAGTTCACTTAAATTAGTTCTCTGAAAATTTTGAAGTAACGTAATATCTTAGAATACTAGGGTTTATCACTACCCAATACCCCACTTAAGTATTTCCTATGGTTTGAATCCATATACTCCTAATGAATCCGTTCATATATTGTACTTCCAACAGTTTAAGTCTAAATACCAATATGTGGTATTTAGTTCACTTAAACCAATGCTCCGATACCATGATTGGAAGACCCGCACTTTCGTATTTCTGAAAGACCCAAACTTTCATACTTGACAATATAGTTACATCAAAACATGCTACTTGCATATTCATAAAAACAATATTTTACATTGATAAAAAGTTTACAAATGACTGGATACAAACCGACTATTACAAAGTGTTATATATTACACAACTACCCAGGATACTATACATTTATACATACATTATCCCTAAATACAAATGTAATAGTAAAAACTATTCTACATCTTCTGACAGTATATAATCATACTGGTTACTTATCTCCTTCAAATTTGTTAAACATTGAGAGGGTAAGCGGTGACGCTTAGTGAGTTCAATAATAGATACAATATAACGTTATGCCATATATATATATATATATATATATATATATATATATATATATATATATATATATACACACTTCAATATGGCAGAAGCAAAGAGGAACAAGGAACAACAAGGGCATATGTGAATCATGTGACAAACTTTCCATATCAATCATTGATTTGATTCAAAGATATACAATCAATGAGACATAACGATTTCCATACTTCATATACATCAATAAAGCTTCGGCCCAAATGGCACAGAAGACATACACTTTTGGATTAAACATTTTGGTAGATTTCATGCTTTCAGCTTTGTCTAACCTTCTGTCAATGCCATAGAATAGAAATCATTCTCTTACGGATACATGTTCTACATGGCCAGAGGCTACATACCAGTACCAATGTGAATCTAAGTCCTTTCACTGATCACATGGTGAAAGGTATTTCTTTGCTATTAAAAATAGCGAATAAAAATAACACTGGAAAATAACACGTAAATCTAAGTTATTTCTTTGCTAAAACTCATATCGAGGTTTCGGGGGATGTCAAAATAATAAAAATATTAAAAACGGGGTGAAAGTTGGCAATTTTACAAAATTACCCGAGAAGGCTCGCAAGCCTTGTATTTATAGGGTGAGAATGCGAGGGTTCGGCCGAGAAGGAGGAATCGGCGAGGCAGGTGGCAGTCGCGGAATGAGGCCAGGTGGCGGGTGCGAGCTTCGAACACGCGACGCTCTCGGATTCGACCAGCACCTCGGATGCGAGGAGTCACTGTTGGATGCGAGGAGTCAATGTACACACGTCGGCTGCTGCTTCGGCTGAGTCATCGAAATCGGACATGGGGCGCGCCTGACGTGGCTCACATCGGATACGTGTCGCGTGAGGAGCGAGGGTGACATGGCCGAATTCAGGCCATGCGATTTTTCTCGGATTTCGCAATTATTCTCGATTTTTGTGCCAAAAACTTCTAAAATCCATAACTTCGCATACGAGCTCCGTTTTTGACGTTCTTTATATGCAGGCGTATGTAAAATTATGATCTACAGCTTTCGTTTAGACTTCGTCAGCTAATTTTGACTTTCTTTTTAATATTATTATTTTTAACAGACCGGGACTGGTAAATCCGTTAAAAATTCATAACTTCTTCATCCGACATCCGTTTTCATCAGACTTTTACTGTTGTACTACTAGTGACGAGATCTTTAATTCTCGGTTAGGTTGTGTCGGCTAAAAATCACTCGATCTAAAATTCGAGTTTTTAGCTGTCTACTACTAAACTGAAACTTAGAAAAATCATAACTTTCTCATACGAAGCCAGATTTTGGCGTTCTTTTTATCAAACTTCTCGGTTTAACGAATACTGTGACTTCCATTTAGATCACTAAGTCTAAAAAGTAGTTTATCAAAAACTCACTTTTTACATCATTCGGCGTCGTGCCGGTTTTGTTGCGGATCTTCAATTGGTCAAAACTTCTTCGTTATAACTCGGATTTCGACGATGTTTTTGCCTATAAGTTTCTAACGAGATTATTTACAACTTTCAATAATAAAATTTTACTTATTTAAAATTTTATATTTTCGCTAAACTTTGCTATTTGGCTTTTAATTGGAATGTATAAGACTTCCAATATTTTCTGAGTGATTTTAAACATAGTTTTACTTCATTTCTAGTAAAAACTATCTTTTAGAACTCAACACTCAATTTCACATAATATTTCATAATATTATTCTCTTTTATAATTTACAATACACGATTTCAAAATGTGTATGTTACAATTTTCGGATGCTGACCTTGGGGATGTGGATTAGATAGAAAAAGCACAACTTGAGGATGCCAATTTTTAGATGGAAAACTTGTTAGTTGGCAATCCAGGAAGAAAACGTGTGTATCCTTGTCAATAGCTGAAGCTGAATATATAAAAGTCATTTGGATTCAAAGTCATCTTTGTGACTATGGCTTAAGCATGAAATGAATCCCATTATATTGTGACTCTGAAAGTGCTATTCGCATCTATCACAACCCAGTGCAACACTCAAAGACAAAACACATCGCACGAGGTATCATTTCATCAAGGATCACGTAGAAAGACAACAACGTTGAAATTCACTTCGTGAGATCCGCTGATCAGTTGGCTGACATATTCACAAAAGCCTTGCATGAAACCACCTTCAACATAATTCTTTAAGGCCTAGGAATTATGGAAGTTGCATCTGTACCGAAACCACCTTCGCTTTAATAAAGTTGTTAACACGAATCAATGTGAACGATCGCAAAGACTCGCTGAACATTGTTCATTTGTGGTTCGCTCTATCTGATATCCTTTTTGTACTTTATGTATAATGTTTAATATCTTCAAAAATCTTTTGTTTGAAATATCCGAAAATCCAAAAATATTTGTTATCTTTTCGTGTTTATTCTTGCTACGCGAATTGGCACGAACACTCGCTTTAATTCGTTTCCGATTTTTCCGGGACACGAATTGGCACAAATGTTCGCCCTAATTCACATCATCCAAAATTTATTTTATTTTATTTTTTTGTTTTCTTTGATATTAGATTTTTTTGTATATTATTCTATTTTATTCAAAAAATTGAAAATATTTTCTTTTTGTTTTTTTTATTATTTCTTTTTCAGAAAATGTCAAAATCCAAAAATATTTAATTTATGTCTGTCTTTATTTCTTTTAGTTTTGCATATTTCAAAGAACAAGAAGATCATGAAGGCACATATTCGTGTGATAGAGCAGGTATAACATTCTTATCTATGTAATAGCTAAGTGTCTCTAGAAGCATGCTGATGTATGTTGTCTAAAGCCTCTATTGACTCGATGTGAAGCCTTAATGAATCGATTCTACCAATCGTTTTTTCCCAATTAGGCTGTTAAATTCATATTAGTCATAAGCTACCTTACTATTCTCGCTTTGAGTTAAGATTTATCTGCTTGGTCACTTTCGTTTAGCAGAGGTACATTCCCTTCTCTGGAACCATCTTTAGATTTCTCCATTGCCTTCATTTTCATCAATGTAACCCTTGAGACTCTCAGCTATACCACTGAGGTTTATGGTTGCACAACATCCGTGTTAATGATCTTAGTTTCGTTTTCCACGAACTGAGAGAAACCCAAAATCCAACACACTTATATGAATTCACGGTGAACAATTAAATGTTCTATATTTTCACTATGGAATTAACGAAAGCCACTTTCATGGTTCTTACCAAGGAATCTCTTTTTATGTTATGAGATCTTAATGAGGTGTTCTTGAACCAAGTCACTTCTTCCCATATGATCAAGGATTTTTTTGAGATTTCAAAGTTTGACTTAGTCACTAAAATATTTCCAAGCCTACTCGTTCAACTGACTACATTGGTCACACGAGTACTTCATCCAACATTCGTTCTTATGTCAAGTTAGTTGTTTGATTACAGAATAAGCCACCCATTGAGCCTAATCAAAAGATGCTTTTCAATGTTTCTTGTCAAACATTTGATCGTATTTCAATGGGAAACCACACAGACACTTCATAATCTCTCTTGATTTTGAAGGAAGAGATCGTTGCCCGAGACTTTTTGTTTTGCGTCTTTTAAAACATCACTAAAATCCCACATATAAATTTTGCTTGATTTCCTTTTCTTTGGTACCTCTCGCATGAAGATCTCGTTGATTTTCTTAAAGTCTTGTTTGTGGTACTTATGGCATTTTCAGTTTTGCAGATTCAAAGTACTCACTCATAAAAGCGAACGACTGTATGGTTATTTATTGCAACGAATGCAGTTTGAAAGGATAAGAACAGGATAAGGATGATGCGGCTATTGTTGGATAAAACTTTGAATTTTAGGCGCATGGAATTTGAAATGCTTCCACTTATCACGCCGCCTGACACCTTTATCGGTGCTACAGTTGTCAAATCCTGCTTTTCCAGGCATCATTTCAAAGGAAATCAATCAATTGATTCTCTCTCTCTCTCTCTCTCTCTCTCTCTCTTATGTAATCGTATAAAAGGATTTTTGATGCATGAATTACCTTTTACTACTCTCAAATTCTCTCAAGAACCCTAAATGACGATTTCTGTCTACTGTTCTTCTTCTCCATCAATCTACAACAATGGCTGGTTCTTCATCAGTTCATGATCAAACTGCACACTCCTCATTGCTTTCCATAAAACAGAATCAAAACTTGATTCTTGATCTGTCCCCATTCAAGTACGATTCCAACATGCTACCTATCACCGAATTCTTGAAGTATTCCCCTCTGCTTACTGCTTTAACTAAAGTGGAGTGTGTTCTAATGTCTCTACTTTTAAAGGCTTATTCTTCTGTGTCGTACATCAAGGAAGAAAAATGCATCACCTTTTGACATCTCTGACAAGAAATCATCGATCACCAAGTCACAGTTCTGCTCTCTGCTAGGGCTTGCCTCTGATGACTCCATGGTGAATCCAAACTTGATCTGTTCTGTAGCTATTTTCGAGACGTTCTATGCGATTGGAGATAAGGAAATCATCCCATCCATCTCCAAGTTCAAGAAACCCAACTTGCCTCCTCAATGGAATGGTTTGTTCACTCTTCTTTTCAAAAAAAAATTCTGAAAGAGTCACAGGTTCAAATTGTGCTAGTAAGCTGTTCATGACCTTGATGTATGATCTCTAACATGACATCAACCTTGACTATGACACTGTTCTATGGGCTCAACTGGTGCAAAGTACTCACTCAACGACTCGACACAGTGAGATTTCATGTGCTCGTTTCTGGACTATTGTTGTTCAACGAGCAATCGACAAATACCAAATTCCAATGATGAAGGATTCATTGAAGTCTTGGATTCCTACTTTTCACACCACCAAGATAATTATCTCTGACAACTCGAAGTTCGCTTTTGCTGACTCCATTTTGGAAACCATGTTGTGTTTTTTTCCAGCTGCTAGCAAGATCTTGGAGGAATACAAAAAGCTTCCATCTTTAGGAGCTCGCCCCATCACTCCTGAGATGCGTTTGTCCATTGATGAAGTTGACAAAGTGAAGAAGGGAGGTAAGACAAAGCAAGAAAAAGAGGGTCCATCCGAGCAAGCTGTTACTCCAAAAAAGCGAAAAGCAAAAACTGCTCCTTCTGTAGTCCAACCTAAAAGGCGAAAGCAGTCGGCTCATAAGCGAAAAACCCCAACACCAAGTGCAAGCAAACTTTCTGAGTCTGACTCACAGTCAGATATTCGCGTTGAGGAGGATGTTCTCATTCACAACGAAGATTAAGTTGTTCACAATACAGAGGAGACATCCAATCCTGAGGTAACTCAAACCTTTAATACTTATCCTCCTTACCTCAAACCTTTAATACTTATCCTCCTTCTCCACCTCCTTCCCCTAAAACCACCTCAATCCCAATCACCATCGCACCATGCCCTCCACCTGTCTCTTCTCAACCTCAAATCAACATTTGTATCCCACTATTCACAGATTCCACAGTTCCTACCACTACCTCAACCTCACCTGTTGTTTCAGTCATCGTATCTGATACGGGGGCTAAAAATTCAAGGTTCTCATCTCACACATCTCCTCATATTTACCCTATTAACCGAAATGACCCTGATATAGTCTTTGGTGATGATGATGAAGATCTGGGGCGGTTTACTTATAGTCCCTTAATTTCAAATATGAATGGAGAGTGAAGATGAGGTTCAAATTGCGAAAGGGCAACTTCAGTACCTTCATGAAAAGATTGATAAATTACATCTCTCTGCCAAGGCCTCTTCATCCGATGAATATGCTAAATCCACCGTTTATTCGCTCTTTGAACGAATCTCCAAGGAACATACAGCCAATGCCGATAAAATGAACAAGGTTGTTGGTGAGTTAGATGAAGTTTGCAAGACCACGACCGAAAAAGTAGATAAACTAATTGCTGATACTACTACTTTCATGGAGAACTTCCAAACTACCTTCAATAACAACACGTCATCAGAAAATGAAGCAATAAAGGGTATGGGATCTCTTTTCAAATCTGAGAAGACTCAACTGCAAGCTCTTCACATTGGTCTGAAAACTGATCATGAAGTCTTTTAAGCCACTATATCTTCTTAGATTTCACAACTGAAAGAAAAACTGGTAAAAGAGCGTTCCATCAAGGACTCTCTCGCACTCAAGTCTAAAGAAGTAAAGGTGCTAACTGCGAAACTGGCAACTTCATAGAATCTGGTGAACGACTTCTTATCTAAGAAGGCTGTCATGCGAAGCCGCATTGCTGATGTTACAAGCATGCTCTTAGACATGCTTGAGACCAGGGATTCCATGCTCACCATCAATGTTCAAAAACATCTTCTTGAAAAGGTGAGACTTGTTTTCGCTATGCTTCATGGATTGCAGGGTGTTCCGGAATCTGGCTTCATTCCGAAACAAGGGGAGAAGGCACGTCAACAAAAACTAAAGTAGATCCTAAACTGCCACACCCCGCTAAAGCGGAAACGTAGGATATTACAGAGATAAAGGTTTCATTACAAAAGATAAAGATACATCACCATAGCAATATTTAAAAGTTTACAACCCATAGTTTAAATAAAACAAAGTACAAGTTTTCCAAAATATAACTTCATAAAATAACATCCACACGATGCAACATGCTCTATGATGATGAATCTTTATATCCACTTACTAATTATTTCCTGAAAAAGCATGCAAAATGAGTGTCAACTATGAAAATAGTTGGTGAGTTCACAAGTTTATAAAATCAAGATTTGGTATAAGACTTTCCATAAATACAAGTACATTGCTTTAATGAGAAACCAAGTTCATTGCTATAATGAGAAACAAAGTTGATTGCTATAATTGATAAAACGAGTTTATTGCCATAATAAATAACAAGTTTGTATGTATATGAGCAAACAATGAGTTCTCAACCAAGCCTATGACTGAAGCCCTATCAAGATCTATGTTTATCGTTCCATAGATTATATGGTAGCATGCACTCCAGCAACCGGCTAGTGAGGAGTTTTCAATTCCTAATAGCGCTATCCACAATGACCATTGGCTCAAAGAGTTAATGGTTAGAGAAAAGTGTAAGGGAAGGGCCTTAAGACGATAAGTTCTCATGTTCCGTGTTGCATAGACGTACATAGAGAGATATAGTAATAAAATAGCGATCATGTTTGATACAAATCAATTTAAATACAACGAACAAATAAATAGTTTTTCGGACATGCTTTTCCACCCCAGAACATAAAAATAGAAAATAGGGGAGTGAGTGAATACTCACAATGTTTCAAGTAGGTACAAGTGGTGCCTCGGAATACACCAACGCCTTACTACCGGGATCCTACGACATCAAACACACACTAGTGAGTTTCCATGTCGAAATCTAATGCTAATATACTAAACTCTACATATAGAGAAATGCCAAAAATTTTTGTTCTAATATTGGTTTAATATTAATTGGTTAAAATTTTTCTGAAATTATGAAAGTTTATAACTCATGGGGTTAAGACAATTTTGGATATTAATTTTCCATATTTTTTTGTAATATTAATTGAGGGTATTTCAACACATTTTAAGGTGTTTTAAACTCCTAAAAATGTAAAATATTATCAAACAGTTTCCAAAAACTAACAACTCTTGTATTTTCATTCTAAATACAGTAGATGTTTTCCAAAAATTTTCCCTTGAATTTTTGATGTGATGAACTATTTTTCCAAAAATTTTCCCTTGAATTTTTGATGTGATGGCTTTCTAAACTGTTTAACCTGATTTTATGATTTTGTGCATTTATTATAATAAGAAATGGGCTTAAGTTTATTTAATCGTGGGAAAATAGGAAAAAAATGGCATATAGTAACTAAAAATCCTAAAACTTTTTATGTAGCATCATAATGTATTATAAGGTGTTCTGGTAAATGTTCGTGAATTTTAGATGAGCAGAACTATTTTATTTGTTTTTGGTTCATTATAAATACAAAAATCGGGGAAGAATAGGAATGCTTTATGAAAAATTCTTAAATATTTGTCTGGGTCGTGTACTTCTAGTAGGAGCTGCGAAAATTATCATATATCATTTTCACATTCTCTAAAGTGGTTTTATGATTTATTGGGGATATACAAAAAGAAAATCAAAAGTCATATGTTCATGAATGTTCATAAAGAATGGTGTCGAAGAATGAGAAGTACAAGAAAAACCTTTAAAATAAGAAAGAAAAGTGAGGGAAGATGAAGGATTTCCATGATTACGTTGAAGAACAACCTTAGAAGATGAAGATTTGAAGGTTGAGAGGTGTTCTTGGCTGGAGAATTTCATGGGTTTGGAGAGAGAAAGAGAGAGTTTGAGTGTTGTAAAGAGTGGAGGGTGAGAGAGAGAAGGAAGGGGAAGTTGAAGTGTAAGAATGAGTTTAATGATTGAAGATTTTGGGAAGAGAGAGCATAGGAGAGAGGGTGATGGATTTTATGAGTATAAGAGAGGCCCTCTCTCTCCTAATTCAAATTAAATAAATTTCCCTTCAGTTTTTATAAAATCTAAATATTTATAAAAATGTTTCTTTAAGTAATTCTTGATTAATTTAAGAATTTTTGTTTTTAGCTCTTAAAATATGATTTATGTTTGATAATTAAATCTTTATATATTTTATTATATCCCATAACTTAATTATTTAAATTTCAATATAATGAGGTTCACAACGAATCTTATATAGTTTTTAGGTTTTAAATTTTATAAATTCGGATGTTTGGGCTCTTTAGGGTTTTTGGAAAATTTTGTTAGATATTCACCATCACAATGAAATGAAATTAGAAGATTTTAATTTATTTTTAAGGTTTTATACTCTTTTTCAATTGTAACGAATGTTTGGGGTTTATTCTAATTCGGGTATTGGCATTTCCTACAGTAGCTAGACAACTTACTAGAATCGTAAGAGTCAAGTATATTAGTCCTAGATTTTAGTTGGATCCTAGTTTATGCAAGATTTTGACCTAATTTATACTACTAGGCCATGGCATGTTGTGCATATATGATTTTTTTTTATAAAAAGATGCATGAGTCCGAGAATGACCTGAATTTGACAGTTGTCACAGTATCCCCCACTCAAAAAGAATTTCATCCCGAAATTGATTCTATGTCATCATTTGTCATCGTATGGAAAAAGTTGTCGATACTTTTCCTTCATGAAGTCCTCACGCTCCCAGGTGTACTCCGGGCCGCTTTTTGAGTTCCATCGAACTTTCACAATCGGAATCTTACTCCTCTTAAGTTGTTTCACCTCCATGTCAAGGATTTCTATCGGTTCCTCAACAAAGTTTAGCTTATCGTTGATCTTAATTTCCTCCAGAGGTACTCTCAATGGTTCGTCGGCTAAACATTTCTTAAGATTGGAGAGATGGAATTTGTCGTGAATGGCGCTTAACTCTTGGGGTAATTGGAGTTTATATGCCACGGGACCGATCCTTTCAGTGATCTCAAAGGGTCCAACATATCTTGGGCTTAGTTTTCCTTTCTTACCAAAATGTACAAGCCCTTTCCAAGGCGACACCTTTAAAAGTACCTTGTCTCCAACTTGGAATTCTAATGGTTTTCGACGATTATCCGCATAACTTTTTTGACGATCTCTGGTGGCTTTAAGCCTATCTCTGATTATAGCGATCTTGTCAGTTGTTTCTTGAATAAGGTCAAGTCTAGACAATTGCCTATCTCCGATTTCTGTCCAACACAATGGAGAACGACACTTGCGTCCATACAATGCTTCATACAGAGCACATTGGATACTCGTGTGGTAACTGTTATTATAGGAAAACTCAATTAGAGGCAAATGAGTATCCCAATTTCCTTTGAATTCAAGGACACACGCCCATAGCATGTCTTCCAATGTTTGTATTGTTCTCTCCGTCTGCCCATCTGTCTGAGGGTGGTAAGCCGTGCTCGAATTTATCTGGGTTCCTAATGTCTTCTGTAACATCCACCAAAATCGTGATGTAAAACGACTATCTCTATCAAAAATGATAGATATGGGTACACCTTGCAGAGCAACAATTTTGTCGATGTAGATTTGGGCCAATTTTTCCATCTTGAAGTCTTCCCGAATAGGGAGAAAGTGAGCAGATTTCGTCAGTCGATCCACTATGACCCAAATTGAATCGTGACCTTTAGAAGTTCTAGGAAGTTTGGTAATGAAATCCATAGATATCTGCTCCCATTTCCATTGGGGAATTTCGGGTTGTTGCAATAAGTCGGATGGTTTTTGATGTTCAGCTTTGACTATTGAGCAAGTCAAACACTTTCCAACATACAACGCAATATCCTTTTTCATTTTAGGCCACCAATAGTACTCTTTAAGATCCTTGTACATCTTATCCGCTCCAGGGTGGATTGAGTATTTAGATCAATGAGACTCCTCTAGTACTATGTCTCTCAAATTGTTAACCCTTGGAATCCAAACTCTGTCCTTAAAGTAACGTACTCCGTCGGGTTTGTGTTAGAACAAAGTTCTTTCAGGATCGATTGATTCTGAGTACGCAAAAAAGAAAGTACGTAAAATGAACAAGAATATGACTTGAAGACATTGAATGATTAATGCTTCAACACCTCAGAAGAGCTCGATTAAGAACTTCGACAATAGAGGTGTTTAGGGTTACAAAACTCAAGCGTAAAAATAGTAAGACGTATATCCCCAAAACGTAATGCATACATGCATGCATATATATAGTCTAACTCGAAGAGATAATCACGGATGGACAGGCCCAATCCGGATATATACAAAAAGCCCTAAGACGCAACACAATAAGCTCCAACAATCTCCCCCTTTGTGTCTTTGGGACCGAGACTTCAACTTTGTTTAGGAACCGAGAGCTTCTTCACCATCTTGAACACTCTCAGTATGATAGCTAACAGATGGTACCGAAAGGTGATATACCACCGAAGCATATCAGTAAAGTTTTTCTTATCAGCATCCGAGTTCTACTTGCACCGATGTATCAAATTGATGATGTGCTCCATGCAGTCAGTAGAAAACAGATGTTTATCTACCAAAGCGAACAAGAACTTATGAGCATCACCCTTTGTAAACATCACGGTTAAATGAGTTGAGTCGATTTGCCCAATCTTCATCTTGTTCACATCACTAGGCTTTTGAATAGGCTTGGCCGTCGGCTTCTTGTTCATTACTCTCGCTATCTCCTGATCCATTGTTGCAACTTCATGGATATAGGATCCCAACATTCTGTTTAAACGTTCTATAATCGGTTCATACTCCTTGGAATTATTGAGCAAAATGTTGACAAGCAAAATCCAATCATGTGGATTGAGATTGGGAAGATCAGCCAGTGATATCAATGAAACAGAGTTTGCAGTTCCTTCTATAACTTTGAAATGGACGTTCACAAACTTTCCAGCTGGATTCGGCTTCAATACCTTGACAGTTGTAATCTTTTGTGCACTTCTCGGTCAACCTTTGGACTTGGAAACGGAACCTCAATAGTTGAATCAAAACAATGAAAAGTAAATGCCTTCCTTGTAATCGACATATCAAACTGTGAGTCCTTGGAATTGTCGCAGTCAAATGAAGCAATCGTTTCTAACCAGTAGAAACTTGGTGATTCAATTGCTTGACTGATCAACACATCCCGAGTCCATTCAGAGCCTTCTTACATTGTAAGATATCTTCAGTTTCTTTGTTTCGTCGCTCTGTCTCCTCAGCCGCTTTGGTGATTTTCAAATTTTCATCCAGCTCTTTATCCCTTTTCTTTCTTTGCAGAGCCTCGGCAATAGTCTCATCGGTATCACTATCGCTGTCATGTACAATCTGTTTCAGCTTTTCTTTCAGGTCAGAACCTGAAGCTACATCATCCTTCAGTTCTTTTGTGAAAACTTCTTTCTGAGATTCCTCTCCCCCTTGTTTTGGAGTAACAAAAGGCTCTGAAACATTCTTCATTTCATGAAGAATAGCAAGAACGGGAAGCATTTTGTTTGTGAGATGATTGCGAATTGTGAGAGTCAGAATCGGATCATGAGCACCAAGAATGTTGGTCAACATGTCCTTAACATCGTTGGAACAACTACGAAAGACAACTCTTTCAGTTTTCAACAATGAAATCTCCTTCTCTACTTGAGCAAGTTGGACGTGCTGGACTGTGATTGTAGAGGCTTGTCGTGCAATTTCTTCTTTCAGAGCACCTTCATTTGCAATATCTGCATGTAGAGAGTCCAGTTTGGAGGAAACCAAAATAATGAGAGATGCATTATCAGCTTTAATTGAGGAACTAACTTCTTCAAACTTCTTTTGTTCTTCCTTTAAAGACTGAGAAAGAGAGGCAACCGATTCACGAATTTTAGTTGCATTCGTATCCGCATGCCCTGTGAAAGAATCTAAAAAGATCTGAGTTGTGTGAATAACTTCAGTAACATTAGCAGAAGCTTTCTTGCAAACTGAAGTCGATTCTTTGATGGCATCGATTGATTTATCCATAGCTTGTGTATATTTCTCTATAGCTGTCTCCACAAAAGCTTTAAGAACAACTCCTCCATAGGCTTGAGTATCAGCAAGCAATTTATTCAACTTTTCATGAATACTGTCTAAGTGTTTTCGGTTGATTGGAGCTTCAGTATCTTCACCAAATTGTAATCGATAGGGAATAAAGTATGTGGAGTCATACTCATCATTGTCGCCTCCGAGTGTAGCACTGGAATCGGTTGATTTAGTTGGCGAAAGAGGGATAGTGATGACAGGAGTGTCGGATACAGTAGGTGCCCCGTATTAGATACGTTGACCCTTGCTGTTTGTTCAGGGATGGTAGTGGTTGTGATTGAGGTAATGATTGGAGTAGATAAAGGTGTTGTGGAAATAGAAACAGAAGAAACTGGTGGAGGTGGTAGAGAAGTTTCGGTTGTAGAGGTCGTAACAACCGAAATTGGAACTTTCGATGTCGGTGTTGGAGTTGGCTGTTTCGGTGGTGTTTGTTTTGGGGAAGGGGTTGGAGTAGGAATTTTAACGTCTTATGGTTTAGGAGGTGAGTGTTTTGGTGTTGGAGGTGGAGTTGGAATCTTGACTTCTTGAGTTGGGGTAGGAGATCGAGGTAGAGTATTACCTCTTGGAGACATATGTGGAGATTCAACTTCTTCATCATCTTCGTTGGCAGATGGTGAAGGAGATGAATCCCTAGGTTTTCGTTCCATTCGTTTGATCTTCTTCGGTTTAGAAGAACTTTCTGTCTCTGACTTTCTCTTCTTGCTTTTGGAAGGCTTAGCGGGTTTATGCTCGGTTGTCTCCTTCTTTGTAGTCACCCGTTTTCCTCGGTTACTCGGCTTGTCAAGAGCATCTAAAGCAGCTTGTTGTTCGGTAGTAAGAGTCCTCATCTTTGTGGGATGAAGCTTGTTGTAGTCGGCCATCACCTTACTGTGCAGGGTAACACTTCAGTACATTGTCTTCGGAATCGAACCATAGTGACGAAACTTGACTGGGTCAGAGAGGATGATCTTCTTCGTATGGAAGGTTGCAATTGACGCAATTAGAGCATCCTTCATCACCGGAATTTCCAAAGTGTCAATGGCTCTTTGAGTAATGATGGTACAAAATCGTCCATAAGAGATTTCGAATTGACGAGTAGATGTGTTCAGACTCTGCACAACCTGAGACCATATGATTGACCCATAGTCCAGGTTCAACCCATTATACAAATTGTAGAGAATAGCCAAAAACCCTTTGCTAGTGCCATCCGATCCAGCACTACGTTCTGCCAAGCCTTTGATTAGTAAAGTGAGAAGACCATTCCACTGAGATGGTAGACAGGACTTCTTGACTTTGGCAATGGTGGTCAAGACATCAGTGTAGCCCATCTCATACATCATAGAGAAGAGTTGTGCAGTGGTAATAAAGTCAGGAGAAACCACCAAAGAATCCACTGCGAGATGCAATAAAGAACAAAACCTCCCTTTGGAAATAGAGGCCTTCTTGTTGTGGATTTGAAAATAGATTCGTTCCTTGTTCTTGTCATAAGCTGCAGATGAGTAAACTTGAGATAATAATGACATTGGAACCGCCTCGAACGGGGTTAGGGCAACAACTAGCGGAGAATACTTCAAGCACTCCACAACGTGAAGCATGTAGGAATCATACACGAAAGGAGTGAGTTCAATAATCATGTTTTGATTAGGCTTAATGGTAAGAAAGCGTCACACCCCAAAACCAAGAGCGGCAGAAACGTTCTGGGGCGGAGGACGTCATGTAAAGTATCACAACACAGTATAACAATAAATAAGAAAACAACATCATCCATTGCATTAAATATATAATTTTAATACAAGTGTCTTCAATACAATTATAGACACCAAAAAGTAAATCAAAATAATAAGATGAGTCTTGGATGCGCTCCATCTTCTCAAAAGCGGGCCTCGGTACCTGTCTATTGGCGACCTGAGAATACAAGTTATATTGAAAGAGTTTATCAGCATTAAGCTGGTGAGTTCATAAGTATTTTAGTGTCAGTGTTTGTATCAAAACGTTTGAACATAGTTTTAAACATGAGTTTGTAAAACATCGGTGATAAAAGTATGTGAATGTTTGTAAAAGTTTGAATCTCTCAGAAAAACCTATATTTTCTATTAATAGTAGCCTTCTACCAAGGCTTAACTGTTTTGTATGTTTGTGTATTGTAAAATTGTGTAATTTCCCAAGTGTAACTATCATTTAATCAAATATAGTTTGTACATAAGTGTTTAAGTGAAATAATCACTAAATATATGTAAAGGCTAAATTATTGTAGTACTGTAGTGTTGTATTATAGGAACTACTGTTGTACTAACTACCTTAAACCGGATTTATATTAAGGCATCATTTGATTAATTGTACAATACTATCGACTAATATTAACGACAAAGGTAAGGTCGTAAAAATAGAAATGACGTTTGGCACCCGCAGACCTGCAGGTCCGGCTGTAGTTAGCAGCAAGGTGTAGTATAGTCAATCCAGTATAGATCTATACGAAAACTCACTCTCTCCCTCCAAGAGAATTCTGGCTATAACTCGGGCCATGACACTTAAGGCATGCTCCGATACAGTGGATCACAAGTTGTTAACGTATTCATGTATATGTAATGTAACGTTTCTCGTTCTAGTATCGTTGTATATGTTCTCTTTCTAGTATAGTTGTATATGTTCTTCTTCTAGTATAGTTGTATATGTTCTCCTTCTAGTATAGTTGTGTATGTTCTCCTTCTAGTATAGTTGTATATGTTCTCCTTCTAGTATAGTTGTATATGTTCTCATAGTAATATGTATTGACTCATGAATGAACTGACTCATTGATCTAGCAATAGTATAAGTATGATCCTGTGCTACCCCGATGGTAGCTTATTAATGAAGTAATCTAGTACGCATGAATATGGAAGCACTTTTATGTCTATATATGGACACATGATATATAATCAATATTGAAACTGCCTTCGGACGACTACCCGATATCCCACCAGACCACATCCAAATCGAGGAAAAGGAAACAGGGCGTACGACCTTCCTAAGCCTTTTAAACATTTCTTATATAACTATACATATACGGGCATGCAATTTATAATAAGTGTAACAAAGTTTAAGTAAGAGTATTTGAATAGTAAATGAGTTTGTAAAGCAATTTGAAGTAAAACAGTTTGAACAGTAATAACTATAAGTATTCAACTTGTATTCCCCCCCCCCCCATAAAAGCATTTAAAACATTTAAAAGTATTTCAAAGGTTAATTAAAGGGGTATGAACTCACTTGTGGTGAGTGGATTGGATTGAAGTGTCGGGTATGGTGCTAGGTGACAAATGAAGAGTTGTACACGCGCACGAGCCTAGTTATTTTATAATGAACATATATATAACTAATTAGCCAAGTTATAACTTATAAAATAAGTTGAGACACTCTAGAACATGAAAACACTTTGATTAAAGTGTTAAAGCTCACAAGGATTGCATCCAAGTGTTGGTAAAGCAAAGATAGGGTGTTTAGGGTTCAAGGGTAAACTCCCTTGGAGTTTACGGTTTTGATGGTCTTGACTCCAAGAGTTTACAGTCGTAAAATCTAGTCCGTATGACTAGGTGTTGTTTTGTGGTTTAGTAAGCCTTTTGAAGCAATTCTACTTAGTGGTTTGGCCTTTGGAATGGACTAGGGCAACAAAACACCTCCTTTGAGGAGTTTACGGCCTCATGGCATTTTCCTTTGGGTTTACTACCGTAAACCCTCATGGGGAAGGATAATTCCATGTTTTCAAGTCGTTAACACCATTAGGTAAGTGTATGTGCTAGTTTCTAAGCCTAAGGAAGGAAAATGACCAACTTAATCATACTTTAGGGTGTTTACGGTTTTGGGAGATCCCCAAACCGTAAACACCTATAATTGTGGGGTTTTGATGTTTTTCAAGGCTTAGACACATCACAGGAAGGTTTAATCAATTCAAGGAAGGCTTAAACATCGAACTAGAGCTTAGATAAGTACTTAAGCACACTTTGGTGCTCTTTATGGTGTTTACAGCCCAAGCATCTCCTTGGACCGTGAACACCTCTAGTCTTGTGTTCTCGACACATTTTCTTGATGTTTAAATGTAATACTAGCTTACAATAACTCAAGGATGGAAGTACTTACTATAATGAAGCTTCATTTGAGCTAAAAGGCCAAGAACACTTAGTATGTGTTCTTGGTGTTCTTGGTGTTTTGGAAAATCTAGACAAAATACATAAATGATTGGATGAATAGATGTACAAACACTAGATTAAGTGTTTTACTAACTTGAAATGGTTAGAACACTTATAAGATTGAAGATTTGGAATTAAACTTGGATGGTACTTGAAAGAGTTTTTGGAGTTTACTCTTTTGACTATTGGGGAGTAAACACAAATGACTAACTTTTTGGGGAGTAAACTCATACATAGGTATGAGTTCACGGTTTTGGGTGATTTCTCAACCCAAAACATAAAAGTTTGGTCGGGTGTTTCTAATACGCGAAGTGTTTGCGGTTTTTAAAATTCAAAACCTGAGACGACACTTTCTAACACCCGTTCGTTTAAAAATAATAATAAAATAATCAAACGAACTTTATATTTCTTAAAAAAAGAAATAATGTCATTAACTTATGACACGAAGTGGTTGACTTTTAGGGTTTGACCAAATGGAAATTTCAGGTTGTCACATCATCCCCCTGTTAAAGGGAATTTCGTCTCGAAATTAAAGTCTAAACAAAGAAAAGTTACAAACAACTAAGCAAAAAGATGAGGGTATTTCAGTTTCATTTGTTCCTCACGCTCCCAAGTGTATTCCGGTCCTCGCTTGGCGTTCCAACGGACTTTCACTATCGGGATACGGCTTTGCTTCGTCTGCTTGACTTCTCGGTCCATGATCTCTACTGGTTCTTCCATAAAGTTGAGGCCTTCGTTGGTCTCGATCTCGTCGAGTGAGATTACGAGAGTCTCATCAGACAGACACTTTTTCAAGTTAGATACGTGGAATGTAGAATGTACGTTACGAAGTTCGTCAGGTAGATTGAGTTTGTAAGCTACAGGGCCGATTCTTGCGAGAATCTCGAAGGGTCCTATATATCTCGGATTAAGCTTTCCACGCTTACCGAAGCGTATCAAGCTCTTCCAGGGTGAGACTTTAAGAAGGACTCAGTCTCCCACCTGGAATTCCAAAGGTTTCCTTCGCTTATCCGCGTAGCTCTTTTTTCGGTCTCTAGAGGCTTTCAATCGTTCACGGACCTGAACGATCTTCTCTGTCGTTTCCCGAATGATTTCCGGACCGGTGAGAGTACTGTCAGAAAATTGCCCCTAGCTAATTGGGTATCACCCACTTCAGCCCAACATAGAGGGGATCTGCACTTCCGGCCATAGAGGGCTTCAAATGGAGCAGCCTTGATGCTCGTGTGATAACTGTTATTGTAGGAAAATTCGACAAGGGGTAAATGAGTATCCCATTCCTTTCCAAAATCAATCACACAGGCTCTCAACATATCTTCCAGTGTTTGGATGGTCCTCTCACTCTGTCCGTCTGTCTATGGATGGTAGGTTGTGCTCATGTCCAGCCTTGTTCCTAGAGAATGTTATAGTGATTGCCAGAATCTTGAGGTGAACCTACTATCTCTATCGGAGATAATGGATATAGGTACACCATGTAGTCATATGATTTCCCTAATGTATGTTCTCGTAAGCTTCTTCATTTTGTCAGTTTCTTTGATATGAAGGAAGTGTGCAGACTTGGTCAATCTATCGACGATGACCCATATGGTATCAAGTCCACCCGTTGTCTTGGTCAACTTGGTTATAAAATCCATAGTGATCCGCTCCCACTTCCATTCTGGGATCTCTGGCTGTTGTAATAAACCGGAGGGCTTCTGGTACTCGACCTTAACCTTTGCGCAAGTAAGGCATTTACTTACGAACGTAGCAATTTCTTCTTTCATATTAGGCCACCAGTATAACTTTTTAATATCTAGATACATCTTATCTGAACCTGGGTGGACGGAATACCGAGAGTTGTGCGCCTCGGTCATGACCAAGTCTCGGAAACCACCGTGTTTCGGTGTCCAGATCCGGTTCATGAAATATAAGGCTCCGCCACCCTTGGCTTCTAAATTTTTATCCATTCCTCTAAGGGATTCACTAGTCACGTTTTCAGGTGTCATAGCTTCAAGCTGGGCCGCCTGAATTTATTTAGACAAGTGTGAATGGATATTCATTGTCAATGACTTGACTCTTCGACCAGAATATTCCTTTCGACTCAGGGCGTCTGCTACTATGTTGGCTTTACCCGGATGATAACGAATATCGCATTCGTAGTCACTAAGTAGCTCGACCCACCATCGTTGTCTCATGTTGAGCTCCTTCTGATCGAATATGTATTGTAAACTCTTGTGATCGGTAAAGATAGTGCTTTTCGTTCCGTACAAGTAATGTCTCCAGATCTTCAGAGCAAACACAACTGCTCCTAGTTCAAGATCGTGGGTCATGTAGTTAACTTCGTGTGTCTTCAACTGTCTCGAGGCGTAGGCGATGACCTTTCCTCGCTGCATCAGAACACACCCGAGCCCTTGATTCGATGCATCGCAATAGACTACGAAGTCTTCTATCCCTTCGTGGAGGGATAGTATTGGTGCGGTGCACAAGGCTCGCTTGAGCGTTTGGAACGCTCTTTCTTGTTTCTCTTCCCAGTCGAAGGCCACGCCTTTCTGGGTCAATGTTGTAAGAGGTTTCTCTATTTGGGAGAAGTTATGTATGAACCTGCGGTAGTAGCCAGCGAGACCTAGAAATTGACGAATTTCTATAGGCGTCTTCAGTGCTGACCAGTTCTCAATGGCTTTAATTTTGGATCGGTCCACGTGGATTCCCTCTTCGCTTACCACGTGTCCTAAGAATTCGACTCCTTTGATCCAAAATTCACATTTAGAGAACTTCGCATAGAGCTTCTCCTTTAGTAAAGTTCCTAGAACTCGCCGCAGATGATCGCCATGCTCTTCCTTACTTCGGGAGTAGATCTGGATGTCATTGATGAAGACAATGACGAACTAATCCAGGTAAGGTCGGCATACTCTATTCATCAGATCCATAAAAATTGCGGGCACATTGGTCAATCCGAATGGCATCACCACGAACTCGTAGTGTCCGTAACGAGTTCGGAAGGCTGTCTTCGGGACATCCTCCTCTAACACTCGTAACTGGTGATATCCGGATATTAGATCAATTTTGGAAAAGTAGTTCGCCCCTTGCAGTTGGTCAAATAGATCGTCTATGCGAGGCAGAGGGTAACGATTCTTGATCGTCAGTTTGTTGAGTTCCTTGTAGTCGATGCACATACAGGATGATCCGTCTTTCTTCTTAACGAACAAAACCGGTGCTCCCCAAGGCGAGAAACTTGGTCTTATAAAGCCCTTGCTGACCAGTTCGTTAAGTTGACCAGATAGTTCCCGCATCTCCGCTGGTGCTAATCGGTAGTGCGACTTGGCTACTGGGGTAGCTCCTGGGACTAAGTCGATTCTGAACTCGACTTGTCGTTGCGGAGGTAATCCTGGTAGCTCTTCTGGAAAAATGTCGGGAAAGTCGCTCACTACTGGGATGTTCTTTAGTTCTTTCGTTTCGAGGCTCGTATCGACGACGTGAGCAAGGAATGCGTGGTATTCTTTACGTAGATACTTCCGTGCTTGAATACTTGATATAATACGAAGAATCGCACCGGTTTTGTCGCCGTAGATGATAAGAGTTTCGTTAGATGGGAGGCTTAGACGGACTGCTTTCTAGTAGCACATGATGTCGGCGTGATGAAGGCTTAACCAATCCATGCCGATGATAACGTCGAAGCTTTTAATCAAGACCGGCATAAGGTCGATTGGGAATGAATGGTTATCTAGAGTTAAGGTACAACCTAAATATATGCTATTTGTTCTCTTAGTTTTTCCATTAGCCATTTCTACTGTGAATTGTTCTTTAAGTGCGTGTGGTTGTTGTTTAAGCATGCGAGCAAATTTATGGTTCACGAAGCTTCGCTCCGCTCCACTATCGAACAGAATGCATGCATAGGAGTTATCAAGGAGGAACGTACCAGTCACCACTGTCGGGTCAGTAACTGCTTCCCCATGGCCTATTGCTAGTACCCTCCCTGCTCCACCAACATTCGTCGCTTTAGGGCAGTCCCTCTTAAACTGGCCTGCTTCACCACATCCATAGCAGGTCGGGCTCGCGCCTGAGCCGGTGACTTGGGTGATTGGCCTTGCCGGGAATTTACAGAAACGGACTGTGTGTCCTTTCCTGTTGCAGTTGGAGCACTGCATTTCACGGAAGGGGCCGTTGTGGTGGAAGTTGCATTTGTTGCACTTAGGCAAACATCCTGCATATTGTCCCACCGGAGCAGTAGCAGCAGCAGGGGTTATTGTGGCATGTACTGCCACAACTTGCTGCTTTTTGGCAGCTCGCAGTTTCTTCTTCTCATACCAGAATTTCCGCTTAGTGCCAGCGGGTTTGGAGGGTTCTGAGATGGCTAGGGTTGTTGTTGCTGCTAGGGTTTTGACTCCAAGGTCAATGAGTCGCTGTTCCAGTCGCTTGGCACTGTCGAAGGTAGCAGGGTTTTATGATAGGACATTACCCTGATACGGAGGCACTAGCCCCCATATGTACCTTTCGATCTTTTTCCCTTCAGTGGGAACCATATTGGGGCAGAGGGCCACCAGTTCACTGAACCTAGTGGTATATGAGACTATGTCGGAGCCCTTCATGGATAGGCTCCACAACTCCTGCTCCAATTTCTGGATTTCGTCCCTCGGGCAGTATTCCTCTATCATGAGGTCTTTCATGGTTTCCCAACCCATGTCATTCGCCACCACGAGAGTTAGCGCTTTAACGTGGCCGTTCCACCACGTCAGGGCTTTTCCTTCAAAGGTGCATTCGGCATATTTGACTTTGCTCACAGCAGGGCATGAACAAATTTCGAAGACTATTTCAGTCTTCTCGAACCATTGCGAGAGGGAAATGACTCCGCCGGTTCCATAAAAGGACTTTGGCTTGCAGTTGGTGAAATCCTTGTAGGAGCACTCTCTCAAGCGCACAAGGATTTCAACATGAGTTGAGTCAACATGGGTTCCACCTCTGCTGGCATCAGTAGAATGATACTGAGCCGTGGCAGTTGCCACTGCTGCAACCACGACAACATTAAGGGCTGTAGTATCGATGACCGGAGGAGGAGGAGGTGGTGGAGGTGCAGGGTTATTCCTGGGAGATTTGCGAGGAGGCATCTTTCATCTATAAGTTTATAAAGATAAACAACATGGTAAGAATCGATTGTAAGTGAGGTGAGAGTGACACATGGACTAACTAACCATAGCCCAACAGTTGAATGAGTGTTTGAGATCACAACAAGGAATATTAGTTGGAAAACACAAGTACACAAAATTTTCCCACAGACTAGGTAGTTGTCAATAAAACTGGTATTACTGATGTAATAAGTTCAGGGAAAGTCGACCTAACAGTAGGTCTTACATCATACCATACAAAAAAGTTTGACAGTTCCTAGATTCCTATTTAGAGTACTGAAAGTTAGGAATATTTTATAGACAAGTGCTACTTAGAGCACATATACTAAAGGCTATTCTTTAACCAAAAGACAAAGATGTACTAGAAATCTTCTAACGGCGATGAGAACTCCTCGGGCGAACCCTGAGGTCTACCACTTGATGAACCACCTCTTGAAGGTGTCGCTCATGAGCCCTCTGACGGGCTCGAAGTTCCATGACTTCAGCTCGGGAGGCAGCCAGCTGTTTCTATAGGGTTTCATTGGTACTCTTGGTCCGTTCCATGTCTTCTTCGAGACGGCGGATGCGGACTGTGTTGAGACCAGATTTGGCATCAATCTCCATGACTCGGTCGATGGCTCCTCGACCATGCTCAACATTACGAGCTATTCTGCGGATAATGATGGGTAGAGCTCGGTCAGCAGATCCACCTTCGCTGACGTTGTAAAAGCTTCGGTCCCCAAAGTATGGTAAGGGTTGACCCTGTTCATCCCTCCAGCGATTCAAGTTGGTTGCTCACAAGGGAGTGGGACCTAGGAAAGCTGGTCGAGGGTTGTTGTTCGGGGCTTGACCTACTGGCGGTAGGTGGTTGACTTCAGGCTCAGATTCGGATCCATCAGAAAAGCCTTCTGCGAGGTGATCATCCAAAGGAATTGGATGCTCATCTTTGGGCTCTTCTTCGATCCACCCAACATTGCCTTCATTTGGAAAGTACGGGTCACGATGATGGAATCCAACCATTTAAATCTACGCGAGAAGAGAGGTATAAGAATCTAGTATATAAGTAGCTTGTAGTAGTACAAAATACCCCTATAGTATTTTAAATTTAGGTTCTACTAATCTCCTTGTAGTATTGTTGGTAAGTTTTTAGACTTGTTAACATATCACAACCATTCTAGGGCATATGCTAATCACTCCTCGGACCAGCATAGTTGATTAGGCTATGCCATTCCCAGTACTGACCATACATCCCCGAGCTCACTTGTGATATTTAACAATCGTAATACTTTTGTTCTTGTCATTGTGACACTGATTTTAGTATGAATGCAGACTAGTATACTTAATTAAATATTTTAATATTTAAAATATAGACTCTTGGTCAGAGTGTTTTAATCCCAAATGGGTTTATAGTTAGTATATCTTTTATGGGTTGATATACTCAATTCACTATAAACAATGCTCTGATACCAATCTGTCACACCCCAAAACCAAGAACGGCGGAAACGTTCTGGGGCGGAGGATGTCATGTAAAGTATCACAACACAGTATAATAGTAAATAAGCAAACAACATCATCCATTGAATTAAATATATAATTTTAATACAAGTGTCTTCAGTATAGTTATAGACACCAAAAAGTAAATCAAAATAATAAGATGAGTCTTGGATGCGCTCCATCTTCTCAAAAGCGGGCCTCGGTACCTGTCTATTGGCGACCTGAGAATACAAGTTATTTTGAAAGAGTTAATCAGATTAAGCTGGTGAGTTCATAAGTATTTTAGTGTCAGTGTTTGTATCAAAACGTTTGAACATAGTTTTAAACATGAGTTTGTAAAACATCGGTGATAAAAGTATGTGAATGTTTGTAAAAGTTTGAATCTCTCAGAAAAACCTATATTTTCTATTAATAGTAGCCTTCTACCAAGGCTTAACTGTTTTGTATGTTCGTGTATTGTAATATTGTGTAATTTCCCAAGTGTAACTATCATTTAATCAAATATAGTTTGTACATAAGTGTTTAAGTGAAATAATCACTAAATATATGTAAAGGGTAAATTATTGTAGTACTGTAGTGTTGTATTATAGGAACTACTGCTGTACTAACTACCTTAAACCGGATTTATATTAAGGCATCATTTGATTAATTGTACCATACTATCGACTAATATTAACGACAAGGGTAAGGTCGTAAAAATAGAAATGACGTTTGGCACCCGCAGACCTGCAGGTCCGGCTGTAGCTAGCAGCAAGGTGTAGTATAGTCAATCCAGTATAGATCTATACGTAAACTCACGCTCTCCCTCAATGAGAATTCTGGCTACAACTCGGGCCATGACACTTAAGGCATGCTCTGATACAGTGGATCACAATTTGTTAACGTATTCATGTATATGTAATGTAACGTTTCTCGTTCTAGTATCGTTCTATATGTTCTCTTTCTAGTATAGTTGTATATGTTCTTCTTCTAGTATAGTTGTATATGTTCTCCTTCTAGTATAGTTGTGTATGTTCTCCTTCTAGTATAGTTGTATATATTCTCCTTCTAGTATAGTTGTATATGTTCTCATAGTAATAAGTATTGACTCATGAATGAACTGACTCATTGATCTAGCAATTATAGCATAAGTATGATCCTGTGCTACCCCGATGGTAGCTTATTAATGAAGTAATCTAGTACGCATGAATATGGAAGCACTTTTATGTCTATATATGTACACATGATATATAATCAATATTAAAACGGCCTTCGGACGACTACCCGATATCCCACCAGACCACATCGAAATCGAGGAAAAGGAAACAGGGCGAACGGCCTTCCTAAGCCTTTTAAACATTGCTTATATAACTATACATATACAGGCATGCAATTTATAATAAGTGTAACAAAGTTGAAGTAAGAGTATTTGAATAGTAAATGAGTTTGTAAAGCAGTTTGAAATAAAACAGTTTGAACACTAATAAAATCATTGGTTTTGTAGTTATTAATCACATGTGATTGATGTAATAACTATAAGTATTCAACTTGTATTCCCCCCCCCCCATAAAATCATTTAAAACATTTAAAAGTATTTCAAAGGTTAATTAAAGGGGTATGAACTCACTTGTGGTGAGTGGATTGGATTGAAGTGTCGGGTACGGTGCTAGGTGACAAATGAAGACTTGTACACACGCACGAGCCTAGTTATTTTATAATGAAGATATATATAACTAATTAGCCAAATTATAACTTATAAAATAAGTTGAGACACTCTAGAACATGAAAACACTTTGATTAAAGTGTTAAAGCTCACAAGGATTGCATCCAAGTGTTGGTAGAGCAAAGATAGGGTGTTTAGGGTTCAAGGGTAAACTCCCTTGGAGTTTACGGTTTTGATGGTCTTGACTCCAAGAGTTTACGGTAGTAAACTCTAGAGTTTACGGTCGTAAACTGTAGTCCTTATGACTAGGTGTTGTTTTGTGGTTTAGTAAGCCTTTTGAAGCAATTCTACTTAGTGGTTTGGCCTTTGGAATGGACTAGGGCAACAAAACACCTCCTCTGAGGAGTTTACGGCCTCATGGCATTTTCCTTTGGGTTTACTACCGTAAACCCTCATGGGGAAGGATATTGCCATGTTTTCAAGTCCTTAACATCATTAGGTAAGTGTATGTGCTACTTTCTAAGCCTAAGCAAGGAAAATGACCAACTTAATCATACTTTAGGGTGTTTACGGTTTTGGGAGATCCCCAAACCGTAAACACCTATAATTGTGGGGTTTTGATGTTTTTCAAGGATTATACACATCAAAGGAAGGTTTAATCAATTCAAGGAAGGCTTAAACATCAAACTAGAGCTTAGATAAGGACTTAAGCACACTTTGGTGCTCTTTATGGTGTTTACGACCCAAGCATCTCCTTGGACCGTGAACACCTCTAGTCTTGTGTTCTTGACACATTTTCTTGATGTTTAAATGTAATAACAGCTTACAATCACTCAAGGATGGAAGTACTTACTATAATGACGCTTGATTTGAGCTAAAAGGTCAAGAACACTTAGTGTGTGTTCTTGGTGTTTTGGAAAATCTAGACAAAATACATAAATGATTGGATGAATAGATGTACAAACACTAGATTAAGTGTTTTACTAACTTGAAATGGTTAGAACACTTACAAGATTGAAGATTTGGAATTAAATCTTGGATGTTACTTGAAAGAGTTTTTGGAGTTTACTCTTTTGACTATGGGGGAGTAAACACAAATGACTAACTTGTTGGGGAGTAAACTCATACATAGGTATGAGTTCATGGTTTTGGGTGGTTTCTCAACCCAAAACATAAAAGTTTGGTCGGGTGTTTCTAATACGCGAAGTGTTTGCGGTTTTTAAAATTCAAAACCTGAGACGACATTTTCTAACACCCGTTCGTTTAAAAATAATAATAAAATAATCAAACGAACTTTATATTTCTTAAAAACAAGAAATAATGCCATTAACTTATGACACGAAGTGGTTGACTTTTAGGGTTTGACCAAATGGAAATTTCGGGTTGTCACAGAAAGGCAGATGAAGCGGTTTGATCTTGTGCAAAAGAAGAAGTCACCATTGTTGAACAAAGGAAGAAGATGAACAGTGTAAATCGCCGTTACAGTTTAGAATTATTTGAAGCGGTAGAAGACAAAGAATCGTGCAATCCCTTTATATATCGTTGGTAGGAGAGAGAAAATCGTGACGATTGTGACGTTATCTTCTAAAAAGTAGCCTGAAAAAGCGCGATTTGACAGGCTGGATGTTCCTAGGTGGGCATCAGCACGCGTGCGAATAGCGACCGCTCAAATTCACACGCCCAAAAAGATTTCAGCAATCTGCATTTGAATTAGAATGTGCCATCGGAACCTGAATTGCCCTTGATTCACTAGATGACAAATATACTCAAACAGATCATCAATAGACTTGGGGAAAATTAAAAATTTCCGTGCATTAGAGTGAAAAAAGATAAAGTAATAAATCAAATGTGTATGGGTTGTGAGTGATGTCTGACAATTAGACGAAAGACAGAGGATTCCGGGCAAGAATCGCTTCCTTCTAAGTCAAGAGAGACTCAAAGTGCTTGTGTGGATTCCCGAGAATACGATCAAGTGTTTGTTACTAAACATTGAAAGGTTTCTTTTCATGACATAGGCTTATGGTAGCTTCTCTGCAACCGAACATCAATACTTAAAATAAGACCGAGGGTCGGAAGAAGTACTTGTGAGGCCGATGTGGTCTGTTGAACAAGTAGGCAGGTGGTAGTTTGTGATGACAAAAGAATGTATAGAAATCTGAAAAAAATAAAATTGGATCTTTATGGGAAGAATAGTCTTGGTATTAGACATATTCATAAAAGACCTCGCAAAAAAAAGATTTCATTTGGTACCAAGTAAGAGCTTGAATATAGATATTCACCGTTAATTCATTATGGGTATTGAATTTTGGGTTTCACTCAGCTCGTGGTATACGTATCTAAGATCATAAACACAGATGTTGTGCAACCATAAACCTCAGTGGTAAAAACCGAGAGTCTCAAGGGTTACAATAGTGAACCGATAGTAGATGGAGAATGGTTTGAGGATGGTGAAAGAAATGAAGGTACCTTCTGCTATATAAGAGGACAAAGCAGAGAAACTCTTAACTCATGTGAGAAGAGTAAGGTAGCTCTAGACCGAGTAAATAAGAATTGCCTAATTGGGAAGAAACGATAGGTTGGATCGAATCATTAAGGCCTTGCTCTAGGTCGTAGAGGCTTGAGTCAACATGAAGCAGCATGCTTCTAGGGACCCTTAACTGGTTCATAAAATACACATAATACCTGTACCAGCTCCATTTTATGTTCTTCGTGTATCCTTGAGACCGAAATGAGACAAAAACAAACAAATATACCACACACACAAAAAAAGAAAATATTTTTTGAGTTTTTAAATTTTTGACAAAGAATAAAAACAGAAAAAGAAAATATTTTAGGATTTTTGAGGTTTTCTGAAAAAGAATAAAAACAGAAAAAAAAAAATATTTTTGAATTTTTGAGGTTTTCTGAAAAAGAATAAAAACAGAAAAAGAAAATATTTTTGGATTTTTGTGGTTTTCTGAAAAAGAATAAAAACAGAAAAGGAAAATATTTTTGGATTTTTGAGGTTTTCTGAAAAAGAATAAAAATAGAAAAAGAAACGTAAACAATTTACAAACGAAACCTTATCTCAGTTGAATGAAGCGAGATAGACCGCGTGGTCGGTTCATTTCGGTTCTCAAAAATTTAAAGAGCTGAAATAGACCGAGCAGTCGGTGCATTTCGATTCCCAAAATTTAAGGAGCCGAAATAGACCGAGCGGTCGCTCCATTTCACTTCATTAATTTTTAGTAAGAGGATTAAGGATTCGGTACCGACCCTGCTTCCATCATACCCAGGCCTTGTAAGATTATGTTAAATAGTGCTTCTGGTAATGCCTTAGTGAATATGTCGGCCAGTTGATCACCAGATCGAACAAAATGTACTTCTACGTTCCCATCTTCAACATGATCTTTAATAAAGTGGTATCTAAGTGCAATATGCTTAGTCTTTGAATGTTGCACCGGATTGTGACAAATCCTTATCGCACTTTCTGAGTCACAATAAAGAGGTATCTTCTTCATGCTTAGCCCAAAGTCTCTCAGTTGACTTTGAATCCAGATTACTTGAGAAGTGCAACAGGTTGCAGCAATATACTAAGCTTCGGCTGTAGATAATGAGATGCATGTTTGCTTTTTGGACTGCCAGCTAACAAGTTTTCCATCAAGAAATTGGCAACCACCTGTGGTACTCTTTCTGTCCAGTCCACATCCTCCTAGATCAACATTAGAATAAAATTGAATGAAGAATCCAGATCTTGCAGGGTACCAGAGACCGAGAGAAGAGCTTCGCTTTAGGTAACGGAAAATGTTCTTCACAGCAACCATGTGAGGTTTTGTTGGATTAGCTTGAAACCTGGCACAATAACACACAGAAAACATAATGTCTGGTCTACTTGCCGTTAAATACATAAGTGAACCTATCATTTGACGATATTTTGTTATGTCAACACCGGGTTTTTCCATAGATGGTGTTAGTTTAGTGCCAAATGCCATTGGAACCTTTACTTTTAAGTCGCCCGTCATACGGAATTTTGTCAGTAAGGTTTTTGTATAAGCCTCCTGGTTGATGAATATACCTTCTGTTCCTTGTCTAATGTTTAAACCAAGAAAGAAATTAATTGGACCCATTGCGCTCATTTCAAATTTCGTCTCCATCAACTTTCTGAATTCAGCTGTTAAGCTAGGATTCGTAGAGCCGAAGATGATATCATCAACATAAATTTGAACAATCATTAGATGTTTGCCTTCTTTCTTTCGAAAGAAGGTAGGGTCAATCGAAACTCGCTTAAATTTTTATATTTTTAGAAAACGAGTTAAGGTTTCATACCAGGCTCTCGGTGCTTGCTTTAATCCATACACTGCTTTATCTAGCACATAGCAATGATCAGGGAATTTCTTGTTGACAAACCCAGGCAGTTGTTCAACATATATTGTTTCTTTAATTCTCCATTCAAGAAGGCGCATTTGACATCCATTTGGAAAACTTCTAAGTTTTTATGAGCTACGTATGCCAAGAAGATCCTTACTGATTCCAACCTAGCTACCGGAGCGAAGGTTTCTTCGTAATCTATCCCTTCTTCTTGAAAATATCCTTTCACAACCAACCGCGCCTTATTGCGAATTACATTCCCTTCTTTATCCAACTTATTTCTAAAAACCCACTTCAATCCAACTATAGTGGCATCCTTTGGTGTAGGTATCAACCTCCAAACTCGGTTTCGTTCAAACTCATGAAGTTCATCTTGCATTGCCTGGAACCAATCTGAATGATTAAGTGCATCATTTACCGTTTTTGGTTCTATCTTTGAAACAAATGAATTAAACATACAACATTTAACTTTAGAGAATAATGCCGTTTCTTTCGCCTTTATTTAAGACCGATTGAGAACGTTTTCAGATGTTTCACCAATTATTTGTTCTTTGGGATGGTCTCTGGTCCATTTCACCAATGGAGGATAATTTGGGTCATATACTGGATCCAATTCGGCATTCACTTCTACTTCAGCTTTAGAGATATCACCGTCGCCTTCATCAGTTGTGCTTTCGGTCTCTTTCTCCCTCTTGACTGGTGAAGTATAACCTGTGTCTTCACTCAAGGTTGCATTCGTTGTGGTAGTAGAGTTCTTTCCCTCGGTTGTACTACCAATAGGTGGACTTTGAGCCGAACTTTCCTCTTTTTCTGAGCCTTTAAGAGATGGAGACGAAACTGAATCCTCCCCCTCGAAAGATGCTTTGTTTGTTTTTGTTGGAGTAGAACTTTCCCCATGTAATGATGGATTACTCTTAGCAGTTGGAGGTTCATTTTCCATCTCTTTAGCAGCTTCATCTATGAGTTTCTGAAGATTTTCAACTTTGTTATCTGTGGCTTTCGCTTCTGAGGTTGCTGCCTTTTCTGGTTCATCAAACAGACGCATGTACTCTTCAAACAAGTTGGCTATAGGAACCGAGACTTGTCCTGATTCTAGAAAAATGTCTCCCAGATCGCTTTCTTTTCTTTGAACTTTATTCATATAGCTGTCGTCGAAGGTGACATAGTAAGTTTCTTCAATTCGTTTTGAGCGTTTGTTCAAAACTCTGTACGCTTTCGACGTTAGAGAGTATCCCAGAAGGATTCCGTCATCGGCTTTGACATCAAACTTATTTCGGTTCTCTTTCGAGTTGAAAATGAAACACCTTGAACCGAAAATATGGAAGAACTTGACATTCTGCTTTCTGTTGTTCAGGATTTCATATGGAGTAACTGAGAATCTCTTGTTCAATAGGGATCAATTTTGAGTATAGCACGCAGTAGCAATAGCATCAGCCCAGAAGTATAATGGAAGTGAAGCAAAACTTAGCATGGTTCTGGCTGCTTCACACAAAGAACGGTTTCGTCTTTCAACAATACCATTATGTTGTGGTGTATAAGGTGCCGAAAAGTTATGAGTTATTCCCTTGTCATCCAGAAAACTATCAAAATCATTATTCTTGAATTCCAGACCATTGTCGCTTCTGATATTCCTCACTGTTTTCCTCAGCTGTACTTCTATTTACTTAATGAATGTTTTCAGCTTGGGAGTTGCATCTGATTTCTATTTAAGAAAGAAAACCCAGGTGAAGCGTGAAAAGTCATCTACAATTACAATAATATACTTACTCCCACCAAAGCTTTCAATAGCCGAAGGTCCACATAAGTCGATATGCAAGAGTTCAAGAGCTTCATCTATCTTCGTGTTGATTCATGTAGGGTAGCTCTTTCTGATTTTTTTCCCCATTTCACATGCTGCACACAAATGGTCCTTGTCAAATTTGAGAAGAGGACGTCCATGAACATGATCACCAAGCACCAATTTATTAATGTCTTTAAAGTTCAGATGCGATAGTCGTCTATGCTACAACCAACTATCATCTGTATTTGCCTTTGTTAGCAAGCATATTGTCAGTTTTCCTTCTATAGGATTGAGATTTAATGGATACATCTCTCCTTTACGTTCGGATTTTAACAGAACCTTCTTGGTTTGTTTTTCGATTATCTCTGACCCCTCATCATGGAATGAAACTTTCAAATTTGTGCCCACAACTAATTGTGACACACTAATGAGGTTGTGCTGCAAACCTTCTACGTAAGCCACTTTTCGAATTGTCAAGTCACCATTTGTTATCATGACATATCCCTTGATTGTTCCAAAAGAGTTGTTCCCATATTTCACACAACCACCATTTTTCAGCGAACGAAATTCTCTAAGTTCTTCCTTCCTCCCTATCATGTGACGCGAGCAGCCACTGTCTATGTACCATTCTTTGTCGAACTGCTCGTCACTCATTACCTGCAAATTTAAGAAGATTTAGGAGCCCAAAGTTTCTTGGGTCCTTGTGAGTTTTTCACAGAAAAAGGAATTGCAGTGGAAATATCAACCAAGTATGTTCTTTTTACTAATGTGGTTTGATCTTTTCTTTTAATTGTATACACCTTAATTTTTGTTTTATCTTGTTTAAATTTAAATTCATTGGTTAGTTTGTTTGATGATTTTTGACTCCTAGGATTAGGTTATGATTGCTTATTGTTGCTCCTAGTATCAGCAGTTAGCTTTTCTTTTCCTTTGAAGGTTGCTTTGCTTTGAGGTTTGTTGTAGCCGAAACTAGACTGGGGACCGAAACTGAGTTTGCATCTGTTAGGAGGACCGAAACTCGACTTAGGACCGAAACTGGATTGAGGACCGAAAGTGGATTTTCGGCTCTCAGACTTGGAATAATAAGAACTTGGGCTGAATTTGTCTGTTACTTTTTCTTTTCCTTTGTCCTCTGAAATCTTCTTTGGAGGAACATAGTTGGAATTTTGTGAATTCCAGTAACTCTTTCGCTCATTCGAATTCTTAGCATATCGTTGATTTCTTAAGCGTTTTTGCTCAGCCAGTTCCTTCTGCGATTTGTGCATATTGAAGCTTGCCTTTTGCTTCTCTCTTTGGGTTTCGGGTGTTTTGACTTGAGCTTTCGGTTCTTCTCTATGTTCTATAGGAATGTACTTGGTTCCACTCGTGCTTGGTTTGTCAGAACTCGAGGGTTTATTTAAGGGTTCAGCCACGTATCTTCCTTTAACTTTCCAAGAGGTCTGCTCAGATAAGCCTATAGTTTCGTCTGCATTATCTATGGGAGCCGACCAAAAGAACTCTTCGTATCCTTCTGCATTATCTTTTTCTACCAAGACTCTTAGTTCTTCGGTTTGTCTATGAGTAACTCCTTCAGTTGCATACACTTGATTTGGCACGGTTTGAACCTTCTGATAAACCACATCTTTTTCTTTAAGCTTCTTTTCCTTATCCTTTGCTAGATGAGCAAATTCAACCGAATCTTCTGAGATTAATGGTTTATCATTCTCAGTTTCGCTCTTCGTAAACTCAGAGCAATAAACTACATCTTCTACAGATATCTCACTCATCTCATCAAATTCAGATGCGTTATCTAAGTCTATTTTACTTTCAGAGGTTAGTTTGGCATTGGATTGATCAAATGAGTGAATAGTGTCCGATTTGATTTTCAATTTGTCATTATCATCTAAAATGTCTTTTAACATGCATTTGTGTTCTTTTGAATCTATGAAGGTTTCTATTTTGTCCAGACCAATTTTGTATGACATGGACGTCTCTTCTGATGATACTACTGATTCGCATTCTGCTATTACTTCATCTTCCTTGAATTTAAGAAAAGGCAAAATCATCTTATGGATTTTCTTTCCTATCTCACAACTTAAATGCAATTGAGCTATATTAGTGTATAAACTTTTAGCAATTAAACAAAAAGCATTTCTCTGTTTCAAAATTTTCAAATTGTCTTTTTCAAATAAAAACTTTCGTCCCTAGCTTTAACTAACTTCGCCTCCTTTAACTCGATCCACATCCTTCTCTCCTCACTATTTGAAGACACCCTGCTGAGTTGGTCAGTTAGGTTAGAATTCGCTAAGCGAGTTTACATGACACTACCACTTAAGTTAGAGAATTTAAATTTTAATTCGTTTAATTCTTCTTCATAATTTTTTAATGGAATTTTAAGTGATTCGAGGATGGTTTGTACCTTTTTGATCAACCGATCGCAGTCGTTGATCTGCTCACTGACAGGCTTTGCCGCAAAGCATTTGTCTTCATTCAGGTTCGGTTCTTTATTTGCACTTCCGGTTGATGATCCAGCGGTGACCATCAAGCACTTCTCGGCCGAACCTGCTTCCTTTTCCACATAAGCCCTTCCATGAGTGGGCTTTCTTACTTCTTCATCCTCAGAGTCGGTTGACCACACTTCCACGCCACCGAACTCATCTTCATCAGCCTTTTCCTGCACAATTATATCATTCATTGTACCTTTTGCGCCGTTAGTTGTCTTCTTGTTCTTGATTTCTTCCAGCTTTCGCATCTAATATGCCTCATCATCTTCCCCATCTCTCTTCTCAGCCAATTTCCTTAACATACAATCCTTGGAAAAGTGGTTCTTGCCATGGCAGTAGTTGCAGTCGTATCCAGAGTCTCCTGCAAGTTTGCTCTCACTTTTGTCTTCAGCCTTTTGAGAGGCGACCTTCGCTTCATCCTTCGCCTTCTCGAAACTATAACTTCCTTGCCAATTTCGGTTCTTATTGACAGGAAATTTTCTTCTAGCAAACTTCTTTGGATTGGTGACCATCATAGCATATTCTTCGCTTGAAAGGACATATTCAGACGTATCCGACTCTTCTTCTACTTCTGCAACACCCTTTCCTTTTGATATAAGAGCCAGTGATCCCATACCAGACACCACTTTCACTTCTTTGGTTACTTCACTTTCTTGGGACTTAAGGATTCCCACAAGTTTTGCAAGCGAGTAAGATTTGAACTGCTCATGCGCTTTTACAGTAGAGACCACAGCCATCCATTCGGTTCTTAGTCCGTTCATGAAAGTCACCTTTTGCTCAATTATCTTTCTTTCTATTCCATGCTTAACCATTCTGCTGAGAAGATGATTGAACCGATCAAACGTCTGTACGAGTTTCTCCTCTGGTTTCTGTTTGAAAGCTCCAAATTCTGACAGTAACAAGGTTTGAGTTGAGTGTTCCAGATCTTCATCAGTCGAATAGAGTTCCTTCAATCTTTCCTAGATTTGTTTAGCAGTCGTGCATGAACCAACTAACCGAAAGATGTCAGATTGCAAGGCGAATCTTATCATTCACATGGCTTTCACATTACATAGCAACTTGTCTTTCTCATCCTGTGGCATCTTCTGTTCATCTGCCACCAGTTTGTTGTACTCCTGTTAAGTCTTGACAGTAGTGCTCATTCCCGAATGAACAAACGGTCCAAGAGTGATGGCTTCCTAGATGAGATAGCCATGATCTTTAAAGCCGATCACATAGTCTTCAAAGTGAAGCGCCCATACTTCATAGTTTTGAGTATAGAGTATGGGTATCCTAGTTGTAGATCCGATGCTGTTTGAGATGTTAATGGGATTTGTTTGCGAATCATCGTGAGACATGTTGAGTTTTTAGAATCAGACTTTTAAACTTGAGATTAGGGTTTTATCTAAAACAAAGTTGCCTACGAAACGGAGAAGACGACTTGTTATATATTCGATAAAAGAGGAAACCCTAAGGAATTCTGAATACAGAAGGAATGTGTATTGATCACATAGACTCCTGCTCTGATACCAATTGTTAGAACAAAGTTCTTTCAGGATCAATTGATTCTAAGTACACAAACAAGAAAGTACGTAAAGTGAACAAGAATATGACTTGAAGACCTTGAATGATTAATGCTTCAACACCTCATAAGAGCTCGATTAAGAACTTCGACTGTACAGGTGTTTAGGGTTACAAAAGTCAAGTGTAAAAATAATATGACGTATATCCCCAAAACGTAATGCATACATGCATACATATATATAGTCTAACCCTAAGAGATAATCACTGATGGACAGGCCCAATCCGGATATATACAAAAAGCCCTAAGACGCAACACAATAAGCTCCAACAGTTGGTTTCAAATATCTCTTCTAAACCATGTAAAGTTTCACCTGGAAGATTTTCCTTGATCAAGGATTTCTCCTAGGCATCAATGATTTGAGATTCCAAGCTTTTCTGAATTACCATTCCTAAGGCTCTCACATGGGAAGGTTTCACTCTTTCTTTTCTGCTAAGAGCATCGACTACTACGTTAGCCTTGCCTAGGTGATATCGTATCTCACAGTCATAATTACTAAACAACTCTACCCATCTCCTATGCTGCATGTTTAACATTTTCTGATCTAGGATGTGTTGAAGGATTTTGTGATCGGTATAAATGATGCACTTGGTTCCGTACAAATAATGCCTCCATATCTTAAGAGCGAAAACTATTGCTCCTAGTTCTAGATCGTGGGTTGTATAATTCTTCTCATGCGGGTTGAGTTGTCTCGAAGCATACACAATGACCTTATCTTTTTGCATTAACACACATCCTAATCCTTGATGAGACGCATCACAATACACTAAAAAGTTCTCTGATCCCTCTGGTAAGGCCAGAATTGGTGCATTGCATAGTATGCTATTCATGATTTTGAAAGCTTCTTCGTGTTTCTCTTCCCAGTGAAATTTTTTGTCCTTTTGGGTCAAAGATCTTAATGGTTGAGCAATCTTGGAGAAATTCTCCATGAAGTGTCTGTAGTACCCAGCTAATCCTAGAAATTGTCGTATTTCTGTCGGGATTTTGGGGGCTTCCCACTTCTTGATTGCCTCGATCTTAGTTGGATCTACATGAATTCCTCTTTCTCCGACCACATGACCAAGGAAATGTACTTCCCGAATCCATAATTCACACTTAGTGAACTTGGCATACAATTTATGCTCCTTCAATAGCTCCAACATTAGCTTCAGATGTCTCTCATGATCTTCCTTTGTTCGCGATTAAACAAGTATGTCATCGATGAATACGATTACAAACTTGTCTAGGTATGGTCTACAGACCCTGTTCATCAAATCCATGAAAACAACTGGTGCGTTCGTTAGTCCAAAAGGCATGACTAAGAACTCATAATGTCCATAACGGGTTCTAAATGCTATTTTATGAATATCTCCTTCGTGAACTCTTAGTTGATGATATCCTGATCGGAGGTCGATCTTTGAGAAGTATGAAGCGCCTTGCAACTGATCGAACAAGTCATCAATTCGAGGAAGAGGATATCGATTCGTGATTGTCAACTTGTTCAGTTCTCTATAATCAATACACATTCGGAATGACCCGTCTTTCTTTTTGACGAATAACACGGGGGCTCCCCAAGGTGAAGAAAATGGTCGTATAAACCCCTTGTCTAGAAGTTCTTAAAGTTGTCCGGACAGTTCTTGCATCTCAGATGGCGCGAGGCGATATGGTGCTTTTGCTACCGGTGCCTCTTCGGGAATTAAGTTGATCTGAAATTCGACCTGCCTGTGAGGGGGTAGACCGGGTAATTCCTCTTGAAACACTTCGGGATAGTTTTGAGCCACCAGGATCTCTTTGAGTTGCTTAGTTTCAGATTCTCTTTCTACCACATGGACCATGAATGCAATACAATTCTTCTTCAGGTACTTGTGAATCTTCATGCTTGACACAATGTTTAAATTTCTTCCTGGCTTCTCACCGTATATGATAAGGATTTCATCATTGGGGAGAGGTAACCTAATGACTTTCTCATAACAACCAATGTCCGCTCTATTCTTGGATAACCAATCCATTCCTACTATTACATCAAAACTACCTAACTCTATGGGAATTAGGTCAATGCTAAAGAGTTTACCAGCTAAGTTGAAAGTACAATCTGGAATTATTTCATTAGCTCTAATATCATACCCATTGGCAAGTCTAATAGCATAAGTATTCCTCATCTTTCTTGATTTCAAGTTGATTACTGGTCTAAATTTTAAAGAAACGAAACTCCTATCTGCTCTCGCGTCGAATATTACTAATGCAAAATGATTGTTCAGGAGAAACGTACCTGTTATCTCTTCAGGGTTCTGATGAGCTTCTTCTGCACCAATCACAAAGGCTACACCTCTTGGCCGCCCACCTTGATTTCCTTGGAAATTTTTCCTAGCTTGGCCTTGCTCGTTGCTACTAGGCCCCTTGTTTATTTTGGGACAAGCGTTACGGAGGTGATTAGTACTCCTGCACTCGGAACATGCCTTTTTCCATCCTTATTCAACTTACAATAATTCGGGTAATGGCCTATCTGATTACAGTTTTGGCACACAGGGCAAGCTCCCTTGTGATGGAAGTTACACTTATTGCACTTCGGGTGCGGTCCTGTGTACTGCTTTCGCTCCTGCATTTCCATGACTTTCTGTTCCTGAGTTTTCACTGCTTCTTGCTCCTGGGCTCTTACCATAAAGTTTCTTGAGACTTTCTGCTTCCTCCCTAACTTGCCTCCATACTTCTTCTCTCCTTGATCTGCTGGCTTCCTTTTTCTACTAGAGTTTTCCTTTGTCGATGCTCCCGTTCTTATCACATCATTGGCTAGTCGATTTTCTAGACTTACTGCACTTTGAATGGTATTTGGGTTTGCTGAAGTAACCATTCCCTGAATTTCTGGTGCCAGACCCCAGATGTAACGATCTATCCGTTTCTCCTCAGGAGTCACCATGTGAGGTACCAGTTTTGCTAGTTCATGTAATCGGACTGTGTACTTCTCTATTTGCGTTCCAACCATAGAATGGTTCCAAAACTTAGATTCAAGCTTCTGAATTTCATCCTTAGGACAATACTCCTCTATCAGCAGCTTCTTTAGGTCTTCCCAAGTTAGCTAATATGCTGCTGCACGACCTCGGGTTTGCACTAGAGTATTCCACCAGGTCAATGCCCTATCCTGGAGTAGACAAGTTGCATACTCAACTTTGTTGCGCTCGAGGCATTTGCTAATGTGAAGGACCAACTCCATGTTGTCAATCCATTGCAGCAACCCGACCGCACCTTCGTTTCCATGGAATTCCTTAGGTTTACAGGCCATAATGGTCTTGTAGTTGCATTCTCTTTCATTGTTTCCCCGGTTTCCTCCACTACTTCCTTGGTTAGCATTAAGTCCCGCAGTTACTTGAGTAACAATGTTTGGGATTGCTGCCATGAATTGTTGTGCTACAATTTAAGCAACATCGGGTGTTTCGTTCTGTGGGCGCCCGTGATTAGGCCTTCCTGACATGGTTCTAAGACACAAGAGAAGAAATACGTATAAATATATGAAATAATGTATAATATTTAGTTCACTACTAACTTTTAAAACCATAAGTGTTGTCAAATTAATGGTTTGCATTAATACTATGCATATAGATTTGAAAAAGGAAAAAAAAAAAAAGAAAAAAAAAATCTTTTTATTCAACCATTGACTGAGTATATTCTAGGGTTTGACCTCATAGTAAAAGTTTTCAAACATAAAAATATCCTTTTTTTTCATAACCATACAAAGTAGTTTTAATACGAAAACGATACATCAATCCCAAAATAAAGTTTTAAATGTTTTTCCCAAAAGACACCCAACACGGGTTTTCAATACATGATAAGATAAAATACAAAAATCAGAACCAAATATGAATCGTTGTCCCAACAAGAAACATCCACACCACAATCAGTAACAGCCCTCTAAACACATAATATGCCGTCATCGCACGACCTGCCACTCGTCTAGCAGCACTAGTAGAATCAGCAGCCTCCATCGAATGTTGAAACAGGATTTCCATCCCTGTCATCACTTCGTCCAAAACCTCCTGATGCCTAGCTATCACAGTGAGACTGTGACGTAGGTCCGCTGCCATCCACTGCATTCTTCGAGACTCCTCCGGGGTCATACCTGACTGCCTGACAGGTATCCCTACGACTCGCTGTTGTGGGGGTGCTCTCGGTCCTGCCATGCTGGGTCGTACCCTACTGGGTCATGCCATGCCAAGTCCTACTGTACTAGTTGCCATCCTTCCTGGGATAGGAACACTCTTCCTTGCCGTCCTCCGAATACGAAGACCTTAAAGTGGTGGTTGTGGCAACACCGATGCAGGCGATGCCTCGCGTTGCTGACTTGAGGTGTCGTTGTTGCTAATCTCCAACGATTCTCCCGTGTCTTCCAAGGGGTCTTCTTCCACCGAGGCGGGGGGATCACGTCGAGGGATAACAGTGACATAGCCGGACTCATCAGCTGAGGCGGTAGCGCGAGAGGATGACGATGTCGACATAGTGGACTCAGACATAGTTTCAATGAAATATGAAATAAATGACAATGCATGTCTATAATATGCAATGCTTACACAAACCAAAATTAACCTTTTTGAATTTTTGAAATAAAGTTTTCTCAAAATTTTGGTTGAACATATTCCCATTATAATTAGCTCAAGCTTTGTATAAATCTTTCCTTAATTAAACATAGGTGATTAGGCTATGTTTAATTGAGGTCCAACAATACAACTCCCGACCTAATTATATTAGTAATATGTTTGATGTAAAAGAATATTTATAAGTTTTGGTTATAGGTTGTGTTTTCTTAGATGAAAACTGATGTTCTCTATAACTTTAGCTCTGATACCATTTTTGTCACACCCCGCTAAAGCGGAAACGCAAGATATGACAACAATAAAGGTTTCATTGCAAAAGATAAAGATACATCACCATAGCAATATTTAAAAGTTTACAACCCATAGTTTAAACAAAACAAAGTACAAGTTTTCCAAAATGACATTGTTCAAAATATAACTTCATAAAATAATTTCCACACGATGCAACATGCTCTATGATGATGGATCTTTATATCCACTTACTAATTATTTCCTAAAAAAGCATGTAAAACGAGTGTCAACTATGAAAATAGTTGGTGAGTTCACAAGTTTATAAAATGAAGATTTGGTATAAGGCTTTCCATAAATACAAGTACATTGCTTTAATAAGAAACCAACTTCATTGCTATAATGAGAAACAATGTTGATTGGTATAATTGATAAACGAGTTTATTGCCATAATAAATAACAAGTTTGTGTGTATATGAGCAAACAGTGAGTTCTCAACAAAGCCTATGACTGAAGCCCTATCAAGATCTATGCTTATCTTTCCATAGATTATATGGTATCATGCACTCCAGCAATCGGGCGAGTGAGGAGTTGTCGATTCCTAATAGCGCTATCCACAATGACCATTGGATCAAAGAGTTAATGGTTAGAGAAAAGTGTAAGGGAAGCGCCTTAAGACGATAAGTTCTCATGTTCCGTGTTGCATAGACATACATAGAGAGATATAGCAATAAAATAGCAATCATGTTTGATACAAATCAATTTAAATACAACAAACAAATAAATAGTTTTTCGGACATGCTTTTCCACCCCAAAACATAAAAACGGAAAATAGGGGAGTGACTGAATACTCACAATGTTTCAAGTAGGTACAAGTGGTGCCTCAGAATACACCAATGCCTTACTATCGGGATCTTACGACATCAAACACATACTAGTGAGTTTCCATGTCGAAATCTAATGCTAATATACTAAACTCTACATATAGAGAAATGCCAAAATTTTTTGTTCTAATATTGGTTTAATATTAATTGGTTACAATTTTTCTGAAATTATGAAAGTTTATAACTCATGTGGTTAAGACAATTTTGGATATTAATTTTCCATATTTTTTTGTAATATTAATTGAGGGTATTTCAACACATTTTAAGGTGTTTTAAACTCCTAAAAATGTAAAATATTATCAAATAGTTTCCAAAAAGTGTCAAATCTTGTATTTTCATTTTAAATACTGTAGATGTTTCCAAAGATTTTCCCTTGAATTTTTGATGTGATTAACTATTTTTCCAAATTTTTAAGCCTTCATAATAATATAAATTCATGAAAAATAGCATCCAAGGGATAAAAATTCCCAAATATTTTATAACACTTCCACTAGACATACTTAAACTGGAAAAAATATAAAAATGGACTTCTAAACTGTTTAACCCAATTTTATGATTTTCGTGCATTTATTTTAATAAAAATGAAATAAATTGCAAACAGTTTCCAAAATTATCCAAAATTTTTATATTATTGTTATTAAACATTATTAAGATGGAAAAAATATAATAATGGATTTCTAAACTGTTTAACCCGATTTTATGATTTTTGTGCATTTATTATAATAATAAATGGGTTTAAGTGTATTTAATCTTGGGAAAATAGGAAAAAATAGCTTACAGTATCGAAAAATCCTAAAACTTTTTATGTAGCATCCTAATGTATTATAAGGTGTTCTGGTAAATTCTCGTTAATTTTAGATGAGCAGAACTATTTTATTTGTTTTTGGTTCATTATAAATACAAAAATCAAGGAAAATAGGAATGCTTTATGAAAAATTCTTAAAATATTTGTCTCGGTAGTGTACCTCTAGTAGGAGCTGCGAAAATTATCATATATCATTTTGACATTCTCTAAGTGGTTTTATGGTTTATTGGGGATATAGAAAAAAAAATCAAAAGTCATACTAAAAGGCAACAAAAATCGATGAAACTTAATGCGGTGCTATAATTTACTTTAGGCGTCATCCACGAATGTATCTAGGATTTATAGACCTCAGAAAGTATTTTATATGATTTAAGCCCTTGTTTTCTTGTAACAACTTTAATAAATCAAGGAAATGATAAAAACTCTTGGAATTTTCCAGATATTCATAGCATTTTACTGGGAATCTGGAGAAATTTTATTTCGAACTGAAAAGGAGTTTTAGATTTTTTATATAAATAAAATCATTTACATGCACTATTAACAATGTACTTTGATCATCAAGCTCTTTAGCTTGGTGTTCATCACATGTATCACGGTTTGAAGACCATGCATGGACATATGTTAGTTATAGTGATGTTTTCAAAGGAAATACTTGAATGCATAAGGTATATGAACCTTTAAAACTTGTAAAAATCGATATTTTAGGGCTTGACATAGGTTTTGGTCCTTGGATTTCACCATTAAACAACATGCATGTTGTTTTAGGGTGAAACCCTACCACCATCATCATCAAAGTCGACATTCACGGATATGTTCATGAATGTTCATAAAGAAGGGTGTAGAAGAATGAGAAGTACAAGAAAAACCTTTAAAATAAGAAAGAAAAGTGAGGGAAGATGAAGGATTTTCGTGATTACCTTGAAGAACAACCTTAGAAGATGAAGATTTGAAGGTTGACAGGTGTTCTTGGCTGGAGAATTTCGTGGGTTTGGAGAGGGAAAGAGAGAGTTTGAGTGTTGTAAAGAGTGGAGTGTGAGAGAGAGAATGAAGGGGAAGTTGAAGTGTAAGAATGAATTTAATGATTTTAGGAAGAGAGAGCATGGGAGAGAGGGTGACAGATTTTATGATTATAAGAGAGGCCTTCTGTCTCCTAATTCAAATTAAATAAATTTCCCTTCAATTTTTATAAAACCTAAATTTTTAAAAAAATGTTTCTTTAAGTAATTCTTGATTTATTTAAGAATTTTTTGTTTTTAGTTCTTAAAATATGATTTATGTTTGATAATTAAATCTTTATATATTTTATTATATCCCATAACTTAATTATTTAAATTTCAATATAATGAGGTTCACAACAAATCTTATAGAGTTTTTAGGTTTTAAATTTTATAAATTCGGATGTTTGGGCTCTTTAGGGTTTTTGGAAATTTTTGTTAGATATTCACCATCACAATGAAATGAAATTAGAAGATTTTAATTTATTTTTAAGGTTTTATACTCTTTTTCAATTGTAACAGATGTTTGGAGTTTATTCTAAATCGGGTATTGGCATTTCCTACAGTAGCTAGACAACTTACTAGAATAGTAAGAGTCAAGTATATTAGTCCTAGATTTTAGTTGGATCCTAGTTTATGCAAGATTTTGACCTAATTTATACTACTAGGTCATGGCATGTTGTGCATATATGGTTTTTTTTTTATAAAAAGATGCATGAGTCCAAGAATGACCTGAATTTGATAGTTGTCACATAAACCATCCGTTGGTAAACCTTCTGCTAAACCAGATGCTCCAGTTCCTCCTGTTGTCAAGAAAGAGCCCAAGCTCAAACAAAAGTTGTTTAGTGATGATCCTATAATTGATAACGAAGAATAAGAAGAATTGGATGAAGCTGAATTAAAAAGATAAAAGGATCGTGAAGACAAAATGGATGAGCATCAGTGCATCATTCACAAAACTGATGAAAAAGCAAGAGCTGAGAAAGAGGCTCAGGCCACTCTTCAGAGAAAGAAGCTTTTGTTTCCTGCATGGACTTTGAAGCGAATTCAAAATGATGTAGTTGATTTACCCAGTCAATATTGGTTAGAGCCAACTGTGTCTTTTGATCTTCAAATCACACAAGATTCGCAGTTGGATCTACCAATCACTCCTAAGGCTTTCAGGTTTTGTGCCTTCGTGAAGGTTGTGAACGCTCCCCTCACAGACAGTGGAACGGATCAGATGTTGTTCGCGTTTTATCTGAAGCATATGAAGCCTCAATACGAGACTTGGTCCATGAAAAAAATAACTAGTGTGAAAATCACTGGACCAATTGAGACTGATAACTTTCTGAATGCTAAGTTCAAAGTAGCAAGAGGTTCAACTAGTCAATGCTACGAGTTCACTCTCGCAGACTTACCTTGTCTCAACCCAAATTACTGGTTCGTTCTTTACAACATGCTGCTGAAAGAAAAAGAGAAATACGAACTTGTCATGTCTTATCTTCAAATAATGGTCAAGTCTTACATCCAATAGATCGGGCACATGGATGTGGAGATTGCAACAATGTTGCGAAAGAAGCCTTCGGTTGTTCTTAAAATATTTTGAGAAGCTGAAGCTGGGGAAGATCTAAAGCAAGGAATGGTATATGGTGTATCAGGCTACGGAACGAACCGGTGATGAATATCACAGAGGTTGTTTCTTCCTTTCCGAAAAACATTTGTATACCACAAAATTCCTTGAGCACGTTTTGGATACGGTGAAGAGATTCAAGGGAAACAACAAGGATGACATCAAGTGCTTCTTGGATATGATTTTGTGGTACATGGAAGTTCAATAGGCAATGTTTGGCATCATTACCAAAGTCTACGAAGTTCAAAAGCGAATCCAAGGGTTATGGGTTCGTACCTCAATTGAGGCAAATGGGGAGATTGTTAGGTATTCTGATGTTGCGTCATTGGGATTTTTAGTTAGTCGTTTGTATTATCGAGTTGGGCCTGTCCACTCATTATTTATTCTAGGGTTAGAGTATTTAAGATGCGTGCATGCATCGCATTTTGATTAACTCTTATCTTTTACTTTGTAACCCTAATTACGCCTCTACAGTAGCAATTCTTCATAGAGTTCTAATGAGGCGTGACACTTAATCATTCGACATTCTTGAATCATCATTGTGTTCTTTATTTAGTTGTTCTTGAATCTAATTGATCTTTAATGATTTTAATCCTAACATTAGCATTTAGTGAAACATTTACTATAAAAAGGTCAATCTTTTGGGAAGACATTCATACAAATCATATACAATTTTCAGAAAGAAAACAAACTTATAGGTTTTTGTGTTGGGTTGAGGTCTTATGACCAATTTTGGTGATATGCTATTATATTAGAGCTTTTAATTTGTAAGTTTGTTATACTAGTTTATTTTTATATTTTCTTCGTTTTTGGATTATTGTAATATAGTCGTTGTATATTGTGGTTTAATCATTAATATATTGATCATATGTTATATAGGGTGATGTCGAAAATATTTAATTAAATATTTTAAATATATTTTTTTTGTTTTGTAATTGTACCATTTCAAAAAGATAATTAACTACAACTCATACATATGTCTTCCCAAAAGATTGGTCTTTTTGTATAGTAAACTTTTCACTAAATGCTAATTAAACATAATATAAGCTATAAAACTTTTGAGTGTTAAACCATAATTTATAAAACTTTTGAGTTGCATTAATTAAAAAAGGGAGTTTCAAATGCACGAGATTCAAGAAAAAATGATAGCTTTATAAGTATGTATGATGTATGATATATATATATATATATATATATATATATATATATATATATAATAGAGGTCAAAACACTTCAACCAAAATTCATTTAAAATCGAATATTTCAAATGCTTTTTAATAATGATTGTAAAAATTTTAACATGTGTTACTTAATTGATTGATTAATAAAAATATTAATGTTTTGAAACTCCTAACTTTTAAACTTATATTATTTAATTTGTTACTTAACTAAAATATTTTTCCTACATAAAGATAACATTTTTATGTTTGGTTACTCATATTTGTTTATGTAATTAGAAAACAATGTGTACATAGAAAGACTACTTCAATTTCACATAGGAATCGATACCACTAGAGATGTATGTTGTCTTTAACCGATGGTAGGAGATCTATATATCCTTTTTAATTATTTATATTAATGCTTTGCAATATCTATTTTATATTCCTATTCACCTTAATTTTTTAGGTCCAAATTAAGAAAGAGGATTTGCGGCGTACCAACATAAAGTCAAACGTATGCCTTACAAAATATGTAATTAAAATTAAATATCATATTTACTAAGCGACTTATTTTAAAACTCTTGATGACATTTATGTATAATGATATATTTCGTATGACTTCATTCTTAATTTCAATGTTTAATATTTGAAAGTTCATATATGAAACCTTGGATGTTTGGGTGTAATATAAATAGTGTAATAAAAAGTTTATTAGTTCAATAGTATTTATTAATAGCTCATTCAAAACAACTTATTTCTTATTTTATCGAAAAAATATTATCGGACATAAGAAAAGTAGATTATATTAATGTTATACAAAAACTTATAATATATATTGGATATTATAAAAGTAAAAGTAAAGTTTATAAGGTATTAACTATAATAAATAGTATCAAAATATAAGTTGATGGATTTGTATGTTATTTGATAATTCGGTTAATGCCCAAAAAAAGACTAAAAACACAAATTTCAACGTATTTCTATATTTTCCCATAATTATTTTAGCCACTTAATGCATTTTTGCGCAACACGCGAGGTTACGCCTAGTATCATATATAATACATACCTATAAAGCTAGCATTTTTCTTTGAATGACATGCATTTGAAACCCCCTTTTTTAACTTTCTCAAACCACATTCATTTGAAACCCTTTTTTTAACTAATGAAACACAAAAGTTTTCTTAATTATGATTTAACACTCAAAAGTTTTATAACTTATATTATGTTTAATTAGCATTTAGTGAAAAGTTTACTATAAAAAGCCAATCGTTTGGGAAGACATGCATACAAATCATATAAAAATTTCAGAAAGAAAACAAACTTAAATGTTTTTGTGTTGGGTTGACGTCTTATGACCACTTTTGGAGACATGCTATTATATTAGAGCTTTTAATTTGTAAGTTTGTTAAACTAATTCGTTTTTATATTTTCTTCATTTTTGGATTATTGTAATACACTTTTGGAGACATGCGATTATATTGGAGCTTTTAATTTGTAAGTTTGTTATACTAATTTGTTTTTATAGCTTCTTCAATTTAGGATTATTGTAATACAGTCATTGTATATTGTGGTTTAATCGTTAATATATTGATCATACGTTATATAGGGTGATGTCGAAATTATTTAATAAATAATTTAAATATGTTTTTTTTAGTTATGTAATTGTACCGTTTAAAATAGATAACTAATTAAAACTCATACATATGTTATACTTTCCATCTCTCTCTCTCTATCTCTCTCTCTCTCTCTCTCTATATATATATATATATATATATATATATATATATATATATATATATATATATATATATATATTATAATAGAGGTAAAGACACTTCAACCAAAATTCATTTAAAATCTAATATTTCAAGTGCTTTTTAATAATGATTTTAAAATTTTCAACATGTGTTACTTAATTGATTGATTAATAAAAATAGTAATGTTTTGAAACTGCTAACTCTTAAACTTATATTATTTAATTTGTTAGTTAACTAAAATATTTTTCCTACATAAAGATAACATTTTTATGTTTCATTACTGTTATTTGTTTATGTAATTAGAAAACAAGGTGTACATAGAATGACTACTTCAATTTCACATAGGAATCGATACCACTAGAGAGGTATGTTGTCTTTAACCGGTGGTAGGAGATCCACATACCCTTTTTATTAATTTATATTAATGTTTAGTGATATCTATTTTATATTCCTATTCACGTTAATTTTTTAGGTACAAATTAAGGAAGAGGATTCTCGGCGAACCAACATAAAGTCAAACGTACGCCTTGCAAAATATCTAATTAAAATTAAATAACATTTTTACTATTCGACTTATTTTAAAACTCTTGATAATATTTATGTATAATGATATATTTTGTATGACTTCATTCTTAATTTCAATGTTTAATATTTGAAAGTTCATATATGAAACCTTCGATATTTTGGTGTAATATAAATAGTGTAATACAGAGTTTATTAGCTCAATATTGTTTATTGAATCTGATGAATTTGAAACCCCCTTTTTTAACTTCTTCAAATAACATTCATTTGAAACCCCCATTTTTAACAAATGCAACTCAAACGTTTTCTTAATTATGATTTCACACTCAAAAGTTTTATAAGTTATATTATGTTTAATTAGTATTTAGTGAAAAGTTTACTATAAAAAGGCCAAATATTTTGGGAAGACATGTATACAAATCATATATAAATTTCAGAAAGAAAACAAACTTAAAGGTTTTAATGTTGGGTTGAGGTCTTATGACTACTTTTAGGGATATGTTATTGTATTAGAGCTTTTAATTTGTAAGTTTTTTTATACTAATTCGTTTTTATATGTTCCTCGTTTTTGGATTATTGTAATACACTTTTAGAGAGATGCTATTATATTAGAGCTTTTTAATTTGTAAGTTTGTTATACTAATTCATTTTTATATTTTCTTCGTTTTTGGATTATTGTATATTGTGGTTTAATTATAAATATATTGATCGTATGTTATATAGGGTTATATTGAAAATATTTAATTAATTATTTTAAATATGTTTTTTTTGTTTTGTAATTGTACCATTTCAAAAAGATAATTAATTAAAACTCATACATATGTTATACTTTTCATCTCTCTCTCTCTCTCTCTCTCTCTCTATATATATATATATATATATATATATATATATATATATATATATATATATATATATATAAAATAGATGTCAAACCACTTCAACCAAAATTCATTTAAAATCTAATATTTAAAACGTTATTTAATAATGATTGTAAAATTTTCAACATGTGTTACATAATTGATTGATTAATAATGTCACATCCCAAAACCGGAACGACGGAAACGTTCTGGGGTGAAGGGCGTCATGTCAAGTATAACAACATATGCAGTATAGTAATCAAGGTACAACAACCATTGCATTAATAGTAATAATATTACATATGTTACATGTCATAGTAATATCAAAGTAATACAAGGAATAATATAGATGCAGCTCGGTACTATGTTGTATTCGCCAAAGCTCCCGGGATGTACCTGTCTATTGATGACCTGAGAATACAAATTATTTTGAAAGCGAGTATCAACATTTTATAACGATGGTGAGTCCATAAGTATTTTAGTGTCATTTGTATAAATACACATTTTTACTCAAAAGCAGTCTTCTACCAAGACCCGACAAATTTATGTTCTAAGGAGTAATTTTCCCCAAAATACTATAATTACGAAAATACGGTATTGACTTTAAAGAAAATATGAGAATATCAAAAGTAAAAATTCTAGGGGAAAAATAACATATACCTCAATAGTACTACTACTGACTAAAGCAAAAGAAATCATAGACTCCAGGAGAGTATCGAATGAATGATACGTCTGGCTCAGTCCAACAAAAGGAAGCACAGACTCTAGACAATATCGAATGAGCGACACAGCTGGCAAAGTCTAAAACATGGAAATATAGACTCCAGACAGTATCGAATGAACGACACAACTAGTAAAGTCTAAAACATGGAAATATAGACTCCGGACAATATCGAATGAACGATACAGCTAGCAAAGTCTATAACAAGGAAATACATACTCCATACAGTATCGAATGAACGACATAGCTAGCAAAGTCTAAAACAAGGAAAATAGGTTAAGATGGTTTCAAAGATACCGTGTTAATTCTTGTTACCTTAAGGCCATGAATTATAAGGTAAACATAGAGATACTCGTCACCATACTGATTGACAATCGAATACTTGACGCCCTGCAAGCGTCGGAATGAATGTGACATTTGTCACCCCTTGGCTTGGTCGGCCGGGGACTGTAGCTAGCAGTCAGGGTGTGGGATTGCCATTCCCGTATAGATCTATACACACAATGCCCGTTCTCCCTCCAGGAGACTCTGGTTACCAACTTGACAATGGGGAAATCCGTGTCCTGAAGATGCATCTCGTATTTCGAATTCTATTATAAGTATTGGAATAATGATATAGACTCACGAATGAACTGACTCCTTTGGAATTCTCCGTACGAGAAAGAGTAATTAGAATCTCCTAACTATTCCTATAATAGTTACTAATGTTTCAGGTATATGAATGACGAATGGAAGGATGTCCTTGCTACCCAAGGTAAGTGAACTGGTCGATGGAAACCTTTATGTCTATACATATATACATGATATATAATTAATGTTTAAACGACCTTCAGACATATATCCGATACCCACCAGACCACATCCCAACGACGAAAAGGAAATAGGGAGAACTAGCCTTCCTAAGTCCTTTAAACATTATTTATATAACGATACAAGTATGGGCATGCATTTAACGAAATAGAAGCATAAAAGAAAACTTCGGTAAAACCTTTGGAAAACCTTTACACATAAGAAATTTACGACTTGATGTCATTTTGTAAAACAAGTTTTGAAAACCTTTAGAATCCTTTGAAAAACTTTTCATAAACAGCTTTGAAAGTGATTTCTATAAAACAGTTTAAATGAAGAAAACCTTTGATAAGAAATTACGACTGGATGTTTCTTTGGTAAAAAAACTTTGAAAAAAAACTTTGGATAACCTTTAATAATCTAATAAGGGATATTCATACTTTAACAAGATTCGAAAACATGATTTGGAAATATTGAATCGGATAAAACAGTTTAACATGCAAAAATCTATTTTGCTATACAGTTATTAATCACATGTGATTTATCTAATAATTGTACAGTTCAACTTGTATTCCCCCCCCCCCCTATAAAAGCAGTTAAAATCATTTAAAAGGTTAATTCATGGGTATGAACTCACCTGCTGTAAGTGGATCGGATGAAGGTGTCGATTGGGTGCCCGGTGTCAAGTAAAGACTTGAACACACTTAATGACCTAATAACATATGAAGACATTTTTTTTACATATAATTAGTGATTGTAACACTAACCAAACACGTATAAACATCCTAAGGTGCAGAAAAACACTTTGGTCAAGTGTTAGGAGGCTATTGGGTTGCAATAAGGGAGTGTATGGCCTAGTTAGGGAGTTTACTCTTCAAGAGTAAACTCTTTATGGAGATTTCGGCCCTAAGACCATATCCCCATGAGTTTACGACCGTAAACTCATGGCTGGTGTGTCCTTGGATGCTCGAAGGGCTTATATCACTTGTGGAATTAGGCTAGGTTCAATTCTAGGGCATAGGAAGGGGTTAAGGCTCCAAATGAACCATTTAAGGGAGTTCACGGCTGTAAACATATAGTTTACGGCCGTAAACTCTCACTTGGTCCTTCAATTCATGGTTTAAGGTCTTAAATGAAAGAATACAAGGTTCTATGCATTATTCCTGGCCATAGGGGGAAGTTAGGGAATCATTTGGCCTCCTTAAGGGAGTTTACGGCCCATGGGCTAATCCTTGGGGGGTTTATGGCTGTAAACTGCTAAGTCCATAGTTTCTTTGATGTTTAATGCCTCTACTTCAATGGTGGTTGATTCTAGACATTTACCCAAGCCATAGGAGGTGTTTAAGGGCAAATTTAACACCTTAAATGGTGTTCACGACCCATGAAGAGGGGTTTACTGTCCAAGAGTGTTATTGGGCTGTAAACTCATGTTTACTCCTCAAAAGACAAGGTTTTGGTGTTCTAAGCTCATATATGCAAGTCCACAAGTCATATCTAAGCCCTAGGAGTGATTTTGAAGGGTTTTGGGGCTTCAAAGCCCCATTTATGAGTGTTTGCGGTCCAAGAATGTTCTTGGGCCGTAAACACATATCTTTGAGGCCTTTGGATGATTTAAACATGAATCTGCATGTATATCAAGCTAAACTACAAGCTAGGATAGATTACTTACGATTATGGAGCTTGAAAGAGGCGTTTTTGGATCAAAATTGTCTTTGTAGAGAGAGGGTGTTATGAGGGTGGAAAAGTTTCAAATGAAGGTCCACTCACCCTTATATAGGGTTTTGTGTTTGTGGCTCGGTGGAAACCTACCCGATACTGACGTTGAACGGGGCTTTTGGTCGTACCCAATTGGGTGGTCGTAATTTGACTTGATTGTAACTAAAATTTTTCAAGGGGATATTGAGGTGTTTTCACGTGTTTCTAAATCGCTTGGGCACTCATGAAGTCATAATAAAAGTCCCAATTTAATTAACCTAATCCAAAAGGTTACCGGAACAATTTAATAAAGCGAGTTTTATTAACGGAAAAAGAGGTTAAAATGACGGGATAAATTTCAGGTTGTCACATCATCCCCCCGTTAGAGTGAATTTCGTCCCGAAATTTGGGTTTAGGCAAGGAAGTGGCATGAAAAATCGGGTAGAGAGATGAGGGTACTTCCTATTCAGTTGGGTCCTCGTGCTCCCAAGTGAACTCCGGCCTTTGCTTGGCGTTCCAGCAAACTTTCACTTAACGGGATGCAAATTTCATTTCGTTCGGTTAGCAATTCCTACAGATTCGTCTACGAAGTTAGGGTTCCCAATGATTTCTATCAAGAAAAGTGGGATTTAGAGAGTTACATCGGGCCAGCACTTTTTCAAGTCTAAGACGTTGATTGATTTTGGGTGAAACTCATAGAATTTCGAAAGTAGTCGTGGTCTGACGAAGGTTGGACCCATTCTTATAAAGGATCTCGGATGGTCCTACGCTCTTGGGAAAATAGAGCTTTTCAGTACTTAGAACATAATGTACCTTTATGGTGAGATCATTACTGGCGTGATCGCCATTTTGAAGTTCTAAAAGTTCTCTCTTACTGAGGGTGTAGTTCCCGGGTTGGTTCTTAGAAGGTTCATGTTATCCTCGGATTCGTGTTTCCTGCTGATTGGCCCTCGGAGGTTTTTTTGGATCATCGGATGTATCGGTTACACTCTGGCATCTATTGGTTACGGGACATCTATCTTGATTTAGTGCAAAGATGGACCTTCACTCTAACTCTTGAGGTGTTTCTAACAAAAACCCTCGTAGTCGGTGAGATAGGGTTTTACCAAATGAGTGTTTAGAAAGTTTTTAATCTTTTTATCATCGTCTAGTTGACGCTTTCACAATATGATTCCCATCGGGAAAGAATCATGCTCTTACTTGCTTTGCTGTTTCATGAATAGCAAGCTCTGCTCATGGCTAACTTAATCCTTAGAGATTTTCTGAAGTGTTGGACTATCTCGGGAGGTGGTTCTACTATTTCTGTGTGAGATAGTATTCTTGGAACACCTAGCAGTCCAATGAATCTCTAAGACATGCCCTGGTCTCTAAGGTGTCGGTTTAAATCTGTTGCAGAAAGCGCATGCTCTTGTATAACCCATCGACTAACAGCTAGACTGGTGTCAAGTCTATAATCTCTTCGGGATCTGGGTTATAAGGCTTAATGCAACCTACTTTCGCACTTTATTCAAGTATTCTTGACTGCGGAGGTTATCTTGTGGTTCTTGGCATTCTAGGATTCACTTCGGAGAATGCAGTCTATTGCCTACAGGGCGACGGTGACTTCTTCCACGTGAGGAGGCGGAGTGTCCTAGGCACTACTCGTCAGCAGCAGGGTGGACGAAGTGCCTGAGTAGTGCGAGCATCTTCTGCAACTACTCTTCCGGTGGTTCTGAGTTTTCTTGATTTAGGTTAAGTCTAGAAGTATAGGTTCCGTCACTCGGAACTTCAAATCTCCTCATCCACTCCTCTCAGGGTTTAACTTATCGCAACTTCCAGATTTCCTGGATATCTGCTGAGATGCTTAATTCATGGGATTAGGCATGAATGGATGGTCGTAGTCAATGTCCTTGACTCTTACGTCTCAGATTTCTTTACCAACTGAGGGTGTTAGCTACTATATTGGCTTAACCGGGATGACAACAAATTTCGGATTTGTGGTTATTTTAGTCGCTCAACCCGCAGTGGTTCTCTTGACTCTAGTTCCTATTCTATAGGATAGGATGAAGGGATTTACTATGAGGTTCGCGGTAGAGCTCATACTTGGCTTAACCACTAATACTTGGCGTATGAAAGCCGTATATAATTGAGATCGACGGGATCTTCAGTTGTGCAACTCCACCCCAGACCCACAACCCAATGAGGAACAGGGAGTAGGGAGGAAGCACACATCTTAGATCTTTTTGATCTAAATTATATACCACTATTATGCATATACTCAGTTAATAGTAGTTAATCCCATGAGTTCTTTCCTCTTGATTCACGAACCTGGTTGTGAGGCGCTAAGGGTCCTTCTGGCGGATCTATGGAGTAGGTTTCGGGTGGTTATCATCTTCCGGAATGCCTGCAGTGTCTTTCGTTTCGGTTTCTATCTGTCTAAGAAGGGTTTAGTTAACAGCGCGCGATACCCTTCTCCCGGGTATTTCGGAAGGTTTTAGATAAGAGCGAAGACCGAGGGATCGCATTAGGTTTTATTATTATTTGGTTAGGAAGAACCTTTATTTGACGAAATGGCTACGATGAAAGTTCTTTTTATACAGCACTAGGAATTTACACATGGTTGCACTAAGTCGGACCATGATTGATAAAGGCGTCGAAGTTGGCATACATCGACACAATATAGAATGATGGTTGGTAAAGACATGTGATGAACGGGCACACAAGTTTTTGGCGTCTCGGGTTTCGTCCCGTGAATCACTGTCGCGGATACTTGGACCGATAGAGTCGACACATAACTATAGAGGGTCCTGAGGTTTCGGAATAATGTACTTTTCATGAATGGATTATCACGAGGTCTTTCTATAATCGCTTAGCATACACTAGTCATGTATAATTAAGGTGGGAAGGACTGTTGATTGAGCAACTCCGCCCTAAATCCACAACCAAACGAGGAACAGGAAATGAGGCAGCATCACTCACTCGAGGTCTATCCATCTTAATTATACATGGCTTTAACGTATATACCGAGCCATTATAGCTTTACCTGATGAAAATTTTGAATTCTTACTATGGTGCTATGACTTTCGCCTTAACGGGAGGGTAATCACAAATTGGAATTAGTTATTTAATGTTTTCGGTTAGTTATTTAGGATTTGAGAGACGTACCAAAATTTTACCGGGTTCATTGATGCTTCTCCCTAGGCATTAGGGTTACACCCCTCCTGTGCCCTTGTCGTTTCCTTTAGTTGGTAAGTCCTTCTTGGAGTGCCCCATTTCACCACATAGATGGCAAACTGGACTGGACCCCACATTGGTGGTTGATGTAATGAGCTCAACCGGGGCTCTGTAGGTACGAGAGGTATGCCCCTTCCTGTTGCATCTAGTACAAAAGAGTTCTCGACATATACCATGATGATGGTAGCTACACTTGCATCAGTGGGGAAGGATTCCTAGGTATGGTCTTCTTAAAGTTGGGATGGAAGGGTTCGCAGGGGTATTGACTGTCTCAGTTCGTTTCCCTTCGAAAGGTCCTTGAGCCGAGGTACTTCCCTCCTCGTTCTTGAACTTTATCTTCGATGGCTTTGATTGGGGTTCTTGGATGGCTGGGTACGCTAAAGTTGGTTGCTATCGTCCATTGCTAGGATTGGGATTCCCGATAGGGCTCTTGCTAACATTGGCATTGTTAGCATTCTGTTGAGCCATGACAGCTGCTACGGCTGCCGAGACTGTAGCTTGGAACGTAGCTTCATCGAATAGGAGAGTCGGTTTCTTGCCAACGGATTGGTTACGTTTCTTCGGAGGCATGGTTTTCCTACACGGACAGGAACACGAGCTGATGAGAGACGATGTTTAACTCTAGACGTATCTATCCTTAATGTAATAGGCATAAATGTTTCCCGCGCCGCGGATATTGGTTATCTGAGTGTCGACCTACATCCCTATGATGTAGTCCGGGTATTCAAGATAGCAGTAAGAGTATCGGAAAACCATGAGATGGGAGTCGTTCCTACTAAGTTATCTTTATACTGGAGAGATTTACACTCCGACTTTGGAAAGATCTGAGGACAGTTCGGAACGAAGACTGCGGGAAGAAAGGCTCATGAAGACTTATGGCTAAACATTCTCAATCGAGGTTTTGAAATTCGATCTAATCGTATTACTTGCGACGGGAAAAGACGATTTACCTAACACATAGTGTGAGTAGTGTAATCACTAACTCACTAAATTGTATTATTTTATAACTAGAGTGAACCTACATGTCTATGCTCGTGTACATAATATATAACTAATGAATTGAACGAACTTCGGACGGCCATCCGATCCCACCAGACCACATCTCAACGAAGAAAAGGAAATAGGGCGAATGAGCCTTCCTAAGTCCTTCACCCATTATTTATATGCATCTATACAAGCATAGGCATACATCCAACTACGCTTCAGTATGTAACAAGTGAAAACGTATCGTGAAGCATAACCAAATCGTGATGTATAACCGAGTCGTGTAGAATTACCAAATCGTGATGTATAACCGAGTCGTGTGGAATTACCGTATCGTGAAGTGTAAACGAACAGTGTGGAATAACCGAATCGTGAAGTATAAGCGTTACCAAATATAAGTGTATTACGAAGTGGAAACGTTATCAAGTAGGAGTTTAAACTAAGTAAAGCGAAGCAGCGGTATCTAACAAATAAGAGTATACGACATGAAAGAGAACTTTGATGAAAACCTTGGAAAAACCTTTATACTTAAGAAAATCACAACTTGGTGTTCTTTGGTAAAATAAGTTTGAAAACCTTCAGAAATTCTTTGGAAATCTTTCATAAACCAGTTTAAAATGAACTTTGATCAAACAGTATAAGTAAGAGTTTTGAGCAAGTGAAAACATTTTAGAAAACCATTTATAGTATCCTACTCGGTAAAACAGTTTACAGTGTAGTAAATCCTTGTGCATGCGGGTTATCAATCACATGTGATTGATATGATAACTGGCATGTTTAACTTGTATTCCCACCCTATAAAACATGTAAAATCATTTAAAAGGTTCATTAAGGGGTATGAACTCACCTGGTGTAAGTGGATCCGACGAAGGTGCTGGTTGGGTGCTCGGTGTCAACTAAAGACTTGGACACACTTAGTGACCTATTTAACATATGATAACATATGTTCACATACAATTAGTATATATAATACTAATTAAACAAGTATACGCACTCTAAGGAGCGGAAAACACTTTGGTTAAGTGTTTGGGGTGTCCCGGGGAACATTTAAGGGTGTGAATGGCTTAGGAATGGAGTTTACTCTTCAAGAGTAAACTCTATACATAGCGTTCACGGCCCTGGGACAACTCCCCATGAGTTTACGGCCGTAAACTCATGGTGAGGGTGTTCTAGGATGCTTAAAGGCCTTATCTCAATTGTGGAATTTTGCTAGGTCTAAATATAAAAGGTATGAATGGGTTTAAGGCACTTAAATGGACCAAATGGGAGTTTACGGCCCCAACCATGGGAGTTTACGGCCATAAGCTCCCAAGGACATCTTTCTTGGGTGTTTTAAGGGCTTAAGTAATTGAGAATAAATCTTATGTATTTTTCCAAGTCAAATGGGGAGTTTAGGGCACCATTTAACCCCTAATGGGAGTTTACGGCCCATGAACCACCTCCATGGGAGTTCACGGCCGTGAACTCCTATCCCTTGATTTTATTGAAGTTTAATCCCTTGTTTCAACCCTAGCATTTTCTAGTGAAGGTATAAGGCCATTTGGGGGAATTGAAACTACCATTTGACATGGTTTGGAGGTGTTTACGGCCTAAGCATGTGCTTGGGCCGTAAAATCCATTTCACCCCTCAAATCTATGTGTTTAAATGTTCTAAACCCAAAATAGCAAGTCCCTAATTTATGTATTAAGCCTAAGGGTGGTTTGGGAGTGTTTGGAACTTGATTTTACAAGTTTAGAGGGTGTTTACGGCCTAAGCATGTGCTTGGGCCGTAAACCCTCCTTTAAGTCCCAAAAGTTGTTGTTTTATGCTTCAAACACTCCTAGGCTAAATCCTTAATTGGTTCCTAGGCTCAAAGGGACAAATTTGGGACATTTTGGCCTCATTTAAGGGGTTTACAGCCCTAGAGTATTCTTGGGCTGTAAACTCCTTTTTGACAGCTTATATGGTCGAATTTTGAGCTATAATCACAAGCCATGATGTTTAGAATAAGCTAGGGTAAAGAGACTTACGATTTGGAGGCGTTTGGTTGCGGATTTTAGACGAAATTAGACTTTTATGAGAGAGAGAGTATAGAGAGAGTGAAAAGGGGTGGAATGAAGTCCATTCCCCCTTATATATGGGTTGGAGTTGGAGCTCAGTGGGAATCTACCTGATACTGCCGTTACACGGGGCTTTTGGTTGCACCCGATTTGGTGGTCGTAATAAAATTTAACTTTTTCCAAATTAATACGGGAATGTAAAGTAAGTGTCCTTATTTCTTTTATCACGACGTTAACGACATATAATATAAATAAATAAAACATTTATTTATTTGGCGACCTCTAATTAATGGAAGTTTTATAAAATGGAATATTTCGTTAACGGTAACGGGGTAATGTAACAGAATAAACTTTGGGTTGTCACATCATCCCCACGTTAGAGGGAATTTCGTCCCAGTAGGTATGAATGATAGAGGAAGGAGGGTACTTCCTATTCGGTTTTCCCTCGCATTCCCAAGTGAACTCTGGTCTGTGTTTGTCATTCCAACAAACCTTCACCTACGGGATGCGGATTCTGTCTCGTGTAGTTAGCGAGTTTCGACTGGTGTATCTAAGAGGTTAGGGTTCTCAATGGTTTCTATCAAGATGAGTGGGATACGAAAAGTGACATTGGGCAACACTGATCAAGTCTAGGAAGTGGATCGATCAGGTGTGAAGCTTGTGGAATATGCGAAAGTAGTAGTGATCTGACGAGGGTTGGAACAATTCTCCGTGAGGATTTTCAGATGGTCCTAAGCTCTCGGAAAGGGTAGAGCTTTTTAGTACTTAGAACACAGTGTACTTCTATGGCAAGATCATCACTGGCGTGATCGCCATTCCGAAGTTCCTAACGTTCTCTCTCATACTGGTAGTGTAGTCCTTCAGCTTGGTTCTTAGGAAGCTCTGGTTGTCCTTGGTTTCGTGTTTCCGGTCAATTGGCTTTTAGAGGCTTTCTAGATCATCGAATGGGTTGTGTGTCTACGGTATCTTTTCGTTGTAGAGTGGCTATCTCAATCTTGTGCAAAATGAACCTGCACTAACGAATCTTGAGGTACGGAAACCCTTAGGGTCGGGGAGATAGGGTTTCACCAGACGAGTGTTGGACTATCTTGGGAGGTGGTTCTACTATTTCTGCGTGAGATAGTATTCATGGAACACCTAGTAGTCCAATGAATCTCTAAGACTTTTGTTTATTCTAGTGCGGAAAGCACATGCTCCTGCATAACCCCTCGACTAACACCAAGTCTGGTGTTAAGTCTATAATCTCTTCGGGATCTGGGTCATGAGGCTTAACGCAACTACTTTCGCACTTTGATCAAGTATTCTTGGCTGCGGAGGTTATCCTGTGGTTCTCGGTATTCTAGTGTTTACTTCGGAGAATGAAGTCTATCGTCTACAGGGCGACGATGATTTCCTCCATGCGAGAGGGAGGAGGGTTATAGGCACTACTTGTCTATAACAGGGTGGACGAAGTGCCTGAGTAGTGCGGGCATCTACTGCAACTACTCTTCTGAAGGTTCTGAGTTTTCCCGGTCTAGGTCAAATCTAGTGAGTATAGGTTCCCATCACTCGGAGCTTAAATCTCTTTACTAACTGAGGGTGTTAGCTACTGTCTTGGCTTAACCGGTATGACAACAAATTTCGGATTTGTGGTCATTATAGTAGCTCAACCCGCAGTGGTTCTCTTGACTCCAGCTCCTATTTTATGGAATAGGATGAAGGGCTTTACTATGAGGTACGTGGTAGAGCTCATAGTTGGCTTAACCACTTATACTTGGTGTATGCAGGCCGTATATAATTGAGGTCGGTAGGATGTTCATTTGTGCTACTCCACCCCAGACCCACAACCCAACGAGGAACAGGGAGTAGGGAGGAAGAACACATCTTAAATTTTTTTGATTTCAATTATATACCACCTTTATGCATATACCTGGTTATAGTGGTCAGTCCCATGGGTTCTATCCTCTGGGTTCACGAACCTGATGTGCGAGGTGCGAAGGGTCTTTCTGGGGAATCTACGAAGTATGCTTCAGATGGTTATCGTCTTCTGGAGTATCTCGCAGTGTCTTTCGCTCCGGTTTCCATCTGTCTAAAAGGGGTTTGGTCAACAGCGCGCGGTACCCTTCTCCTGGGTACTTCGGAAGGTTTGAGATAAGAGGGACAACTGACGGATCGCATTAGGTTTAATCATTTGTGTTATGTTTTAGGTTCGGTAGAACCTTTATTTGCCGACATGGCTACGGAGAAAGTTTATTTTACATAGCACTGGGGATGTACACATGGTTGCACTACGTCAAACCATGATCGATAGAGTCGTCGAAGTTAGCACACTTCGACATGATATAAGTGAGGGTCAATAGAGTCATGTGCCGAACGGGCACACAAGTTCTAGGCGTATCGGGTTTCATCCCGTGTATCACTATCACGGATACTGGGACCAATAGAGTCGTCGCGGAACTGTAAAGTGTTCTAAGTGTTTCTGAGTAGAGTATCTTTCCATGAATGGATTCTCACAAGGCATTTCTATAATCGCCTAACATATACTAGTCATGTATAATTAAAGTGGGGAGGACTGTTGACTGAGCGACTCCGCCCTAAATCCAAAACCAAACGAGGATCAAGAAATGAGGCCGCTTTCACTCACTCTAGGTCTATCCATCTTAACTATACATGGCCGTAACACATACGTTTATCCATTATAGTTTTACCTAATGAATTTTAAATTTTATAAAAGTGTTGCGACTTTCGCCTTAATGGGGAAGTATTTACATTTGAATTAGCCTTTTAATATTTTGCGTTAGTTATCTGAGATTGAGAGACGTACCAAAAATCTATCGGGTTCCTTGATGCTTCTCCTTAAGCAGTAGAGTTAGGCTCCTTCTGTGTCTTTGTTGTTTCCTTCAGTTGGACAATCCCTTTTGAAGTGTCCAATCTCACCACATAGACGACAAACTGGGTCGGTCGTGACATTGGTGATTGATGCAATACGCTCCACCGGGGTTCTGCATACGTGAGCAGTGTACCCCTTCATGTGGCACCTAGCACAATAGAGTTCCCGACAGCCACCATGATGGTGGTAACTGCACTTGCTGCAGTGGGGAAGGTTTCCTAGGTATGGTCTTCTTGAAGTCAGGAGGGAAGGATTGACAGGGGTATTGACTGCCTCAGCTCGTTGCCCTTCGGAAGGTCCTTGAGCCGAGGTACCTCCCTCCTCAATCTTGAGTTTTCTCTTTAGTGGATTCGGTTGAGGTTCTTGGGTGGCTGGGTATGCAGGTGTTGGTTGCTGCTGTCCATTGCTAGGATCGGAATTCCCAACAGGGCCCTTGCTAACATTGGCGTTGTTAGGATTCAGGTGAGCCATGACAGCTGATACGGTTGCCGAGACTGCAGCTTGGAACGTAGCTTCATCGAATAAGAGAGTAGGTTTCTTGCTTGTGGACTGGTTATGCTTCTTCGGAGGCATGGTTTTTCCTACACGGAAAGGAATACAAGATAATGAGAGACGATGGCTAACCCTGGACATATCTGTCCTAACTGTATTAGGCATAAATTTTTCCCGTGCCTCGGATACTGGTTGTTTGAGTGTCGACCTACTTCCCTATGACGTAGTCCTGGTAATCAAGGTAGGAGTGTGAGTATCGGAAAAAGGCCATAAGATGCGAGTCGTTCCTACTAAGTTACCTTTATACTGGGAAAGGTTTCACTCTCCGGTCTGGAAAGATTTGAGAATAGTTCGGAACGAAACCGCGGAAAGAGAGGCTCATGAAGGCTTATGACTAAATACTCTCAATAGAGGTGCGGGGATCCGCTCTAATCGTGTGACTGGCAACGGGAAACAACGATTTACCTAACACATAGCATGAGTAGTGTAACCACTAACTCACTAAATTGTATTATTTTATGGGTGTATTAGCATGACGAACACGAGGAAAAGAAACTTCTCGGGTTCCATGTACTGGCTTCCTCTGTCTACCTTGTAGCTTTGACTGAAATCGGCATTGCTTTCCTTCGGGTAGTTACCTAGGGCTCTTCTCTTGTGAAGCCATATTGAATTCCTACTCCACCTCACTTCCGAATCCGTCTCTGGGTGTCATCACCTCATGATGGATGACTGGAAATCTCAGAAGTTTAGGAGAATTTCTCACCGATCTCCCTAAAAAGATATAGGCACTTGGTGAATTCCATAGTCTCAACCCGGTTCATTTATTTCCGAACAGGAAATCTCCTCAATGAACCTCTTCTGGGTCTGCATCAACTCTTCTGTCAAGCACTGAAGTGGATAGGGTTGTCTACAGGGTTTGTGCGAGAATGGAAATGTCTAAAGAATCCTAAGAGATTATTAACATTTCACTGGATGATCCATATCGAGTCCTGCTACGATTACACAGGGTATACAAATCATATATAGATTAGATCCGATAGGCCTTCAAATAGGTGATACTACTCTATATCCACATCCCAACGAGGAAAAGGAAGTAAAGCGAAACCACACATTCTTAGCCTATGGAATCCTTATTATATATAACCTTGGGAGTATACCCTCTGTAGTTGTAGGTATATCAATAAGGATCTTTTTAGTTCTTTACACAAGGTTGGTTACGGATCCTAAAATACCCCTATGGTATTTTAATTTCTTGTTTGTGTTCTTATCTTCTGAATATGATTCTTCAATTAGTGTGAATCTTTTAGTATTCTAAAATACTCCTATAGTATTTTATCTTTATGTTTGGCTCTAGCATTCCTAGTTGGTAAGTTTCAGACTTGTTGCGACACCACTATCACTCCCAAGCACATGTTCATCGCATCTCGAATAAATGTAGTTGATCAGGTTACATTTATTCCAGCTTACGATTACATAATTGCCCAGGTTTGACGGCGATGCTCAACATCCGAAGACTTTTATTCTTGTTGTTCTTGTGATACTTGTGTTCGAGTGTTTAGATTCTGGATGTTCTTATACTTTGGTAAAATATGGTTATATTTTAAAGTATAATTCTTGATCAGAGTGTTTTATCCCTAAGTATTTATAGGCTGTATATCTTTTATGAATTGATATACTTAGCTCGCTATAAACAATGCTCTGATACCAATCTGTCACACCCCAAAACCGGAACGGCGGAAATGTTCTGGGGTGGATGACGTCATGTCAAGTATCACAACACATGCATTATAGTAATCACAGTACAACAAAACATTGCATTAATAGTAATAGTTTTACATGGTTTACATTACAATATATCAAAGTAATACAAGTAAATAATATAGGTGCAGCTTGGTACTAAACTGTCTTCGTCAGAAGCTCCGGGAAATGTACCTGTCTAATGCTGACTTGAGAATACAAGTTATTTGAAAAGCGAGTATCAACATTTTTACAAATGCTGGTGAGTTCATAAGCATTTAGTGTCATTTTATTCAAATAACTTTAATAAAAGTGGTAGTTTTAGGGTATCCATTACATTAGTGTCTTTTCCAGAAAATCCTACATTTTCTTTAATAAAAGCAGTCTTCTACCCAGACTGGATGGTGTTATGTGGTAAAAAGTAGTTTCCCTTAATCGCTATCATTATCAAAATACAGAATTTGATTATTAAAGAAAGCAGGAGAAATCAGGGAAAATAACATATGCCTCAACAGTGAAGACTGCTGACTAAGGCAGGAGGAATCATAGACTCCAGGAGAGTATCGAATGAACGACACGTCTGGCTCAGTCTAACAAAAGAGACACTGACCCCAGACGGTACGAAATGAAAGGTACAGCTAGCAAGGTCTAAAAACAGAGAATACAGACCCCAGACTGTATCAAAAGAAAGATACAACTAGTAAGGTCTAAAACAAAGAATACAGACCCCAGACAATATCAAATGAAAGATACAACTATCAAGGTCTAAAACAAAGAATGCAGACCCCAGACAGTATCAAATGAAAGATACAGCTAGCAAAGTCTAAAACCAGTGTGACTCTGAGAGTGGGTTTCCAGCATACAGTGTAAAATAAAGTGTGGAATATAGTATGAAATACAGTGTGAAATAGCTGTGTGAAATACCGTTACCTTAAGGCCATGAATTATAAGGTAACCTGGGATACTAGTAACCATACTAACCGACACTAGAGTACCTAACGCCCTGCAAGCGTCTGTAGAATATGACATTAGTCACCCCTTGGCTTGGTAGGCCGTGGACTGTAGCTAGCAGTCAGGGTGCGGGGGTGTCAATCCCGTATAGATCTATACACACAATGTCCGCTCTCCATATAGGAGACTCTTGTTACCAACTAGACGACGGAGAAGGCCATGTCCCGAAGATGCATCCCAAATAGTGGGTAGCGGGTTTCCAATATAAGTGTTGAACTAGAGGTAGAGACTGATAACTGAACTGACTAGAGTGAACCTACATGTCTATGCTCGTGTACATAATATATAACTAATGAATCAAACGACCTTCGGACGGCCATCCGATCCCACCAGACCACATCTCAACGAAGAAAAGGAAATAGGGCGAATGAGCCTTCCTAAGTCCTTCACCCATTATTTATATGCATCTATACAAGCATAGGCATACATCCAACTACGCTTGAGTGTGTAACAAGTGAAAACGTATCGTGAAGCATAACCAAATCGTGATGTATAACCGAGTCGTGTGGAATTACCAAATTGTGATGTATAACCGAGTCGTGTGGAATTACCGTATTGTGAAGTGTAAACGAACAGTGTGGAATAACCGAATCGTGAAGTATAAGCGTTACCAAATATAAGTGTATTATGAAGTGGAAACGTTATCAAGTAGGAGTTTAAACTAAGTAAAGCGAAGCAGCGGTATCTAACAAATAAGAGTATACGACATGAAAGAGAACTTTGATGAAAACCTTGGAAAAACCTTTATACTTAAGAAAATCACAACTTGGTGTTCTTTGGTAAAATAAGTTTGAAAACCGTTAGAAATTCTTTGGAAATCTTTCATAAACCAGTTTAAAATGAACTTTGATCAAACAGTATAAGTAAGAGTTTTGAGCAAGTGAAAACATTTTAGAAAACCATTTATAGTATCCTACTCGGTAAAACAGTTTACATTGTGGTAAATCCTTGTGCATGCGGGTTATCAATCACATGTGATTGATATGATAACTGGCATGTTTAAATTGTATCCCCCCTATAAAACATGTAAAATCATTTAAAAGGTTCATTAAGGGGTATGAACTCACCTGGTGTAAGTAGATCCAACGAAGGTGCCGATTGGGTGCTCGGTGTCAAGTAAAGACTTGGACACACTTAGTGACCTATTTAACATATGATAACATATGTTCACAAACAATTAGTATATATAATACTAATTAAACAAGTATACGCACTCTAAGGAGCGGAAAACACTTTGGTTAAGTGTTTGGGGTGTCCCGGGGAACATTTAAGGGTGTGAATGGCTTAGGAATGGAGTTTACTCTTCAAGAGTAAACTCTATACATAGAGTTCATGGCCCTGGGACAACTCCCCATGAGTTTACGGCCGTAAACTCATGGTGAGGGTGTTCTAGGATGCTTAAAGGCCTTATCTTAATTGTGGAATTTTGCTAGGTCCAAATATAAAAGGTATGAATGTGTTTAAGGCACTTAAATGGACCAAATGGGAGTTGACGCCCCCAACCATGGGAGTTTACGGCCGTAAGCTCCCAAGGACATCTTTCTTGGGTGTTTTAAGGGCTTAAGTAATTGAGAATAAATCTTATGTATTTTTCCAAGTCAAATGGGGAGTTTAGGGCACCATTTAACCCCTAATGGGAGTTTACGGCCCATGAACCACCTCCATGGGAGTTCACGGCCGTGAACTCCTATCCCTTGATTTTATTGAAGTTTATGCCTTTGTTTCAACCCTAGCATTTTCTAGTGAAGGTATTGTTGGATTAATGTCTAAGTCCATAACTATAATTGGTAAGACTTGACCCGACCCGGCATGGTCCATTTGGGTTGCATACCATCATGCACTTGGATGAGAGAAATAAGACACTTATGGTTATTAATATATTATAAGTTCTAGTATATTAATAATAAGAATGATAAGATTATTTAATTAGTATTGATCAAGAATTAATCTAGGATTAATTAAGTGATCAAAAGAAGACTAATTAAATATATGGGTTGATTGTGTAAATCATCCATACTTGTATAGTGGGCTAATGCTCCATGGATAATCAAGTTGGGCTAAAACCCATAGGATGGTTCATGGATGCTCCATGGTGTATTTGTACCCATGGATCCAAGGAAATGGAAAGTCATGACAATTAGGGTTTGCCCTAATTGTAACACTATATAAAGATCTTATTCTTGACAAAATTGGCGACTAGTATTATTCTAGTGAGGGCTAGCCGATTTTGATAAGTGTAGAATTCCCTCAAGTCATTCCAAGTGTTTTGATGATTTTGATTCCATTTGAGGTGTCACACTTGGGGCACTAGGCACTCAAGCTTCATGAAGACTTTCTACATCAAAGAGGTATGTATTCTATCTTGCTATAGTTATTGTTTTGTATGCTAGATTAGGATAATACCTTGGAAGTTCTTATTTGCATGTATAATAGAGAAAACATAGATCCAAGGTATTTAGGGTTGCATGTACACTTAGGAGTGTTAGAATGCTCAAAACCCAACAGTGGTATCAGAGCCTAGGCTTGCTTTCTCTTATACTTGATGCAAATTGCTGAAAAATGCTGAAAAACTCGATTTTCTGGCTTTCTGGGCACTGTACTCGCCGAGTCCACTGATGGACTCGCCGAGTCCAAGGCAAAATGCATCCAACTCGCCGAGTTGGTTGATGCCACTCGCCGAGTAGGAGCCCCAGACAGCATATATTCGAGGTTTTTGGCTAGAAATGGACTAGGAACATTACCCTAAGTTGTTTTTGATCTTATAAACTTGTTTTTGATGTGGTAATGTTCATGCTAATCCATTTTCAAAGATAATTGTCAATAGATTCATGTTTTGTATTAGTTTAAGGTTTAGACTAATTACATGAAAAAGTTTGATTTGAATTATCTTGTTCTTATGAGTTGCTTAGATTAATAGAAATGTTGAGTGAAATAGTTGTTTTCAATCCATTTTAATCTAAGAGTTGAGTATAAAATGTGTTTGTGTAACTTGTCCTCAAGTTACATGAAGAGTCACATTAAAGACTCATAAAACTCATAATAGTTGGCAATGGTTACAAAATGAAGAGTCTTGTGTCATTGAATGTTTTTTTATGACTCCATAACTTGTCCTCAAGTTATGGAAGTTCAAGAGTCACTTCATTAAAAGAAAAATATGTAACCATAATTAAATCCATAAGTTATAAAATAAAGGAAAAGTTAGTTCTTTTATTAGTTTAAAGTCTTCCATAACTTGTCCTCAAGTTATGGAACTTGAAGAGTTTTTGGATTAAAACTACTTTAAACACATAAGTTATGGAATTAATTAGTTTTGAATAGTTTCAAAACTTGCCCTCAAGTTTTGGAATTTGAAAAGTTTTCAAGTATGAATACTTTAATTCCAAGTTAGCCCTTAGAATTTTAAAAGTTAAAATTCAACCCTTATACTTTATAATATTATAAGTTAATAATATATATATGTATAAGAGTAAAGTCAGTCTTACCGCTAGTACGCCTCATTCACGAAGCCGGTCTATAAGGTGGGTATAAGGTTGTTGCCTATAAAATGGCAACTTAATGGGTGTCCACTCTCACCCACCGCTTGCTTGACTGGTGGAGGGTCGTTAGCCGAACGGGTTTGACAGGACTTGAATTCTCCCTTCATTAAAAGTATTAATGAAAAATACTAAGTAACTAAACTCTTAATAATACCCAATCTTAGTTACTTAGGAAAATGTGAATAAGGTGCTAATCCATGAAATTACACTTTACACTTTGTCAAAGTCGTTAGTGGAGCGTGTGTGGTTAACCGGCACACTAACTTGGACTTAACAAGGTAGGTAAAGGGTGACTTAATATTTATCATAGTATCGATGGAGCGTGTGTGGTTAACCGGCACATCGATTGAGGGGTAATTTATTAAGGGTACCAAGTGATTTGCATGGTTACTTCACACCTTGTTTTGTGATCCTCGGCATCCCAGTCACAAAACCTGAAGGGCACACTCGAGATTGAAACATGCCATTGAAAAGTTCAATGAATCTCAAAGATCTAGGAGTTTCAAAACCAATTAAAACCTAATTATACATTTCGTTTATCTTGGTGGAAATTGGTGAATCGTCATTCACCTACCTTCAAATATTTTATAGCTTGGATTACGGCATACCTCTTCTAAGTTATAAAATAGTTTGTTGGGTCCTAGCCTTAATATTTCAGATTGGGTGTCATATTAAGGACTTAAGATCAACTATCTTGAATATCTCCCAAAAGATGTCTAGTTTAGACACCTATGATCTTCCCAAATCTCTTGAAACAAGGTTTCCTAATAAAGATGATGTCCCAGGGATATCATACTTCTTTCTCCTCCTCCAATCATTCTCCCTAACCCACAAGTTCTTGAAAAGTTTAAGGTCACTCAAGCCCTATTGGCAAGGCAAGGTCTAGGTGTGAACACATCTTGGAGATGTAGTCACATATTGACAAGCCGGGAGAGTTGGGTGTCAAAGTCTTGAGAAAGTTGGTGGTTCAATCACTTTCTAAGTCACATAGTGAGTTCTTTTGGAACACCTATGAAACCGACTATGACAAGACCCTTAATGATCTTATCTATTTGCTAAGATCAACTTCCTAAAACTTTATGGACATTGACAATGATGACATTGGACATCTAGTAAAGCATTCTCTTCCCGATGGAAAGGGATCGGCCATAGTCAACTCGGTTGACCAAATGGTAAAGAGAAAAACTAAGTCTGTGATAGTCCTGTGTACCATTATCAAAGGGTCCATATGTTTGTATTGCCAAAGAAAGGGGCATTGGTTGCGAAGCTGCCAAATTTACCTAAGGATGTTAAAGTCAATTAGTTTGACTCTACTTCAGGTAAATTCCACTATCTAACTCTGTTAAGTTTCTATTCTGAGATTCTTGATACATGATGTGACTGGGTCACATGATGATGTGTTAAGAATGAAAGAAAAGTGAAGAAACTTAAAGAAAGAATATGCTGAATCTGATCGCATAGATGGATTTCTATCGCATAGTTTGGAAAAATCGGATTCTTGAGCTACTTCTTAGGAGTTATGATATATTGCTTAGGTAGATAACAACAAGTTTTCATGTGCTTATGGATTGTAAGGATAAGTTTTTTCCGCAAAGTTTTAAAATAAAAGAAAAATTTTTGATTTTATTTATTTTAAAAATATCCTTACAATGGCATTTGAGGAAAAATTGTTGCTTATATGATTCCATTAAGAGCAAGAGTGGAAATATGAAATTGATTCTTTCATTTGTGGTAATGTCTAAATTTACCAAATAAGGAAAGATTCTCATCACCCAAGTTTCAATTGGACCGGAACTTGGAATCATGCAAGTTGTATAGCATGATGAATGAGAACTTTCAAGTTTTGGAAAATTAAGACTACTTACTTGTTCACATGGATGTGTGAGTCAAGCAATGGACTAAGGGATCGAGTACATAGTCTTGTGCCCTGATTTAGTCCACCACAAAAGTTTGATAAGACTATTCGTCATGATTTACTTAAGTTCAGTAAATATGATTATACTTACAAGCTTAAGTGTAACTCTGATACATTGGAAAATGGTTTCAATGTATGACAGAGCGAATAAGAAGAATCAATTTAGGCAGAAGGATAAAAGTTTCTCAAATCTGAAAAGATGGGAGAGTACTTTAGTATCAGCTTTTGTGATCATCTTAATGATTAAGAAACCATAGCACAATTAGTTCTCTAAGGAAATCTTAGTGCATTCTTATGACTAAGAAGAGGGATCTTGAATTGTTGAAATGGTTAAATCAAGAAGATGAGTCATACCTCGTTCCAATACAAGTCTTAGAGTCATACTCCAAGATTGTAATTTGAGTGACATGTCTTAAAGAAGGTTTAAAACACTTGTCAAATGTAAGAGTAAAAGTTTTCTACTCTTGTACATTTGAAATTGGTAAGTTGTGATGTTTTGGATAAAACAAAGACCAACTTAGGCCAATTGTGTGAAGTGTTTGTCTTGATTAGAATCCACACTATATCTTGGATATTTGACAAGGGAGTCTTATATGTCAAGAGGACAGTGGGAGTCTTAAAGGTCTTGAAAGTCTCAAGAACTAATCAAGAATAGAACCTGAAGTTCTTCACTAGCACACGACTTGAGGTTTATAACCTATCGTGTCGACATATTCTGTGCCCATTCCAGTTGAAGTTGGCTTTGCATATGAGTTCTTAGAGTTCTCAATGTGTTGCATAACAACTTGGAAGCAATGGCAGGCCCTTGAGCTGCCAAGTGGCAAGAAGTTAAGATTGAGTTCGATCCATATGGTTTTGGATTTGTCATTATCTTTGTCTTGTGACTATGATTTTGACAATTCACATGGATAAGAACACATACACCATTAAATCTAAGTGTCATAAGGTTTCTCTCCGATTCATGAAAATGATGGTGAGGAAACACTTTCACTAAGTAGATTTTATCTAGATAGCAATTGTGATATTTGCATTCTCAAAGTCGTTAGTGGAGCGCTTGTGGTTAACCGGCACACTAATATGGACTTGTGAGAAGTGGCAAAAAGGTCTAACCATTATGATTACGGCATACCTCTTCATAATTGTTTAGACTCACAAGTGTGCTATCTAAGGGAAGGTGTATGATTTTGATAAAGTCTTATCAAAACAATCTAGTATCAGAAATCTGAACTTTGGTAAGAAAGTCAGCTGATTTCTGAGTACATGTCAAAGCTAGTGGGAGCATAAGTGTTATGCTAATAATCATCATGATAGTGGGAGCATGATAATTATGTTAAGTATTGCAAGCTAGCAATGTTAATTATAGAAAACAAAAGTTTCAATTGGGAAAAAGTTGTTTTGCTATAATTAAGGGAGAGGAAATTATGCTTCATCTCTAATCTATAAGCTTAGATCGTGAGGTTTTAATCATTTAGTCAAGGATATATATATGAATTTCATGTTGGAATGGCTCAACATAAGGAAATTCTGTATATGGGTCCATTATTTGCGTTCTAAAATTCGATTATGATTACGGCATCCCTTTTCATAATCTGAATTATGAGAACTTGGCAAATAGAAATGGAAATGTTATAGCAAAAGACTGGTTTAGTCTTTATGTGAGACATCATGAATCGTGTCCCATATGCTTCGGATATAGGATCGATTACATGTGCTATAATCATCCGTTCTAAAATTTTCCAAATGCCTGGGGCATTAAGAAGGGAAAAGGTTTAGAACTGGATATGACTAAAAGGATTAAACAATTGTCGAGGACAATCTAAGGTTTACCAAAGATTGGTTACTCAAGGACAATTGGAAGTATAGTGATAATTCTGGAAGGACCATATTGACATAATCTGTAAGGAGGCAACTCTTGTTCAGAAGTGATAGTCAAAATGGAATCTGGAAATGTTTCAAAGTTAGAATTTTCAATCTGTGTAAGATTAAGGAAACTTAATGCAAGAAGAATATTTCCAAGGAGTTGATCTCCTTTGGAATACTCTGTAATGATTGTTGCCAAGTCTTTATGACTTTGTGCATAATCGTTACAAGAGGATCAATGCATATAGGTTTAGAATCTAACAGATTTCTGTAAATGGCATGAATTTGGAATTCTCACATTTGCAGTAAGGATTTGGGAGTGTGAAAAGAGAATCATTGAAGTTATGTTCAATTGATCTAGTTCACAAAGTAAAGATCATAGACAAACATAGTATGCATACTTGGTGTGTGGCATGACTAGTGTTTAAGAAAACATAGTGTACATGCTTGGAGCATGGGACAACTATTGTTTTAAATTCAAGAATAAAGTTGATAGCTGAAACAGTATACAATGAATAATGTGTAATCATATGGTGATAAATAAAAGGTGTTTTATTTATGTTCAAAGAGTTGATACCATATTGGATTCAATTATTATTGTGTTTCACTTTGCATGTTTTGACTTCCCGAATAAATTGGGTTATTCTTCTGGAATGACTAAGTTATTCAAACTATCCACAGTCGGTCATATTTTGGAAGTAGATATGAATTAAGACTGTCATGATGGGTTGTAGAGGTCTAAGGTGTTGGACAAGGCTACAACAATCATGAGTGCTCATAAGTTCTGAGTATTGGATTCAACCCGCGCTCATTGGAATCACTTCATGGATTTTATCACGAGTGATCATGAGACGATAATATCTTATATTCTTCAAACCTAGAGATATGAGTTGTTACTATGAGTTGATAGTACATTGATTGCACGAAACCGCATTTGGTAACTCGGTGCTATAAAACGTGCTTTTGTGTATGATTCAACAAGTAGTAGAACAAGCCATATGAGTCGAAGTTTATCCGTTCCTTTTACCTTCGGGATAAAAGCGATATCTGTGGGCCCCTCGATGATTTGATGATGACAAATGGAAGTGCTCGGCCGGGCCAGGACTGATTTGATTTGTTCAATTAGTCAGTCGTCATAAATCGGAAATCGGGAAACAACAGATGGACAGAGAGAATGATTATAATCCATGTCTCAGTCCATATGATATCTAGAATGGAGGAATATATGATCCCTTATCTAATGGACAAGTCACTGACAAAGGTCAGAGTTCATCTACAAGGTCAGAGTTCGACAGAAGCTTTTTGAGAGCTACGATTGCCGGTCGGTTCTTGAAGTCATTCGCAATAATAGTTTTAGACTTATCCAAGTGGGAGACTGTTGGATTAATGTCTAAGTCCATAACTATAATTGGTAAGACTTGACCCGACCCGGCATGGTCCATTTGGGTTGCATACCATCATGCACTTGGATGAGAGAAATAAGACACTTATGGTTATTAATATATTATAAGTTCTAGTATATTAATAATAAGAATGATAAGATTATTTAATTAGTATTGATCAAGAATTAATCTAGGATTAATTAAGTGATCAAAAGAAGACTAATTAAATATATGGGTTGATTGTGTAAATCATCCATACTTGTATAGTGGGCTAATGCTCCATGGATAATCAAGTTGGGCTAAAACCCATAGGATGGTTCATGGATGCTCCATGGTGTATTTGTACCCATGGATCCAAGGAAATGGAAAGTCATGACAATTAGGGTTTGCCCTAATTGTAACACTATATAAAGATCTTATTCTTGACAAAATTGGCGACTAGTATTATTCTAGTGAGGGCTAGCCGATTTTGATAAGTGTAGAATTCCCTCAAGTCATTCCAAGTGTTTTGATGATTTTGATTCCATTTGAGGTGTCACACTTGGGGCACTAGGCACTCAAGCTTCATGAAGACTTTCTACATCAAAGAGGTATGTATTCTATCTTGCTATAGTTATTGTTTTGTATGCTAGATTAGGATAATACCTTGGAAGTTCTTATTTGCATGTATAATAGAGAAAACATAGATCCAAGGTATTTAGGGTTGCATGTACACTTAGGAGTGTTAGAATGCTCAAAACCCAACAGGTATAAGGCCATTTGGGGGGAATTAAAACTACCATTTGATATGGTTTGGAGGTGTTTACGGCCTAAGCATGTGCTTGGGCCGTAAACTCCATTTCACCCCTCAAATCTATGTGTTTAAATGTTCTAAACCCAAAATAGCAAGTCCCTAATTTATGTATTAAGCCTAAGGGTGGTTTGGGAGTGTTTGGAACTTGATTTTACAAGTTTAGAGGGTGTTTACGGCCTAAGCATCTGCTTGGGCCATAAACCCTCTTTTAAGTCCCAAAAGTTGTTGTTTTATGCTTCAAACACTCCAAGGCTAAATCCTTAATTGGTTCCTAGGCTCAAAGGGACAAATTTGGGTCATTTTGGCCTCATTTAAGGGGTTTACGGCCCCAGAGTGTTCTAGGGACGTAAACTCCTCTTTGACACCTTATATGGTCGAATTTTGAGACTTACGATTTGGAGGCGTTTGGTTGCGGATTTTAGACGAAATCGGACTTTTATGAGAGAGAGTATAGAGAGAGAGTGAAAACGGGTGGAATGAAGTCCATTCCCCCCTTATATATGGGTTGAAGTTGGAGCTCAGTGGGAATCTACCTGATACTGTCGTTACACGGGGCTTTTGGTCGCACCCGATTTAGTGGTCGTAATAAAATTTAACTTTTTCCAAATTAATATGGGAATGTAAAGTAAGTGTCTTTATTTCTTTTATCACGACGTTAACGAGATATAATATAAATAAATAAAACATTTATTTATTTGGCGACCTCTAATTAACGGAACTTTTATAAAATGGAATATTCCGTTAACGGTAATGGGGTAATGTAACGGAATAAACTTTGGGTTGTCACAATTCGAAAAGTCATTTTTCGTGATAACGTCAATTTTTTCACAACTTTTTCAGATTTTATACTTCATTGTGTATATCATGTTGTCGCGGGGGAGCTTAGTAAAATTTTATCCATTCAAGATCATTCTCATGACCATTTGAAGGCTTTATAATCATGTTTTTTTATTATAAATCGGGGGAGAATTTGGTATGGCCATTCGACATTGGAGTTGTGACGTTTCAAAGTTGAAGTTTTTTGATAAAGTTTGTGGTAGAATTATGAAGGTAGCTTTTACAGTGGAAGTTCTTCATCGAGCTCTGCTAAAGCTTTTGCTAAGAAGTATCCTTTACAGTGGAAGTTCTTTATCGAGCTCTACTAAGGACTTGTTATATCTCCAACTTCTAGTATTTTCTCGATCAAGCGGCATTACGAATCTTAAAGTTTGGGTTGTTACATGATATTTTTTGATGGCTTATATCATTAGCTTATTTGAAGATCATTGTAACTTGGAGGGGGATCTCTTCAAAGACAAGAAGTGATTCGGTTGGGTTTTTATGGCGGGTTTGGTTTTCATGAAGATTATTTTTGGATTACATTCGAAAATGAAGTTTAAAGACATTACTTCAGTGCTTGATTTATATATCCTAGAGCCCGTGTTTGAAGACTATTGAAGAATCAAGATTCGTGGATTGCTTCATCTATTCCTCGTTGCAAGTTCTTTTTATTTGCTAGATGCTTGTTTTGGAAGTTAAAGCATTGTCATCCATTCCATACTTTGAGGGGGAGATTGTAGGGTTTCAAATCACTCCATGGATGATGGCAATGGGCCCCTTGATTAAGTGTAGGTTAAAAGCCCAATACTTGTCTTTTCCCTATAAATAGTCATGTATTATTCATTATTAGGGTTAAGAGTGAGGAAAAATGTAGCCACCACGTGAGGTTTCTTATGTAGTGTTAGATTCTTTAGTCTATGTTGAAAGTGTAATTTATTCCTCTTGTTTGAATAAATCGAGTGATGATTCGACCTAATCTTCATATTTGTGTTTGTTCTTATTTTCCGCATCTGTTCATCAAATCTCAATTAGGGTTTTAATCCCAACACTAATAGTAATTATAATTGGTTAATAAGGTTAAATAAATATCAAACCTAAAGTGTAATCATATATAAACTAAATTTCAATATTAAAATAATATCTTTACTTCTACTTATAGAGTTATGTTTTTTAACTTTTAACATATCATACTTAATTTATTAGTGTTAATATACTATTGGATGTAAACCATTATCATTTTAAAGATACAGTTTTGGAATAACTTATATAAAATACTTAAATTATTAATTTAAGTATAACATTACAGAGTCAACTTAAATATAAATTTTAGTTTACCTTAAACAACCCAAACAATATTTTAGAAATAGTTAAAAGTGATAAATTGTAGTGTCTTTATAATAATGATTATAAGTTGGTTAATAAGATTAAATAAATATCAAACCTAAAGTGTAATAATAAATAAACTAAATTTCAATTTTAAAATAATATCTTTACTTCTACTTATAAAGTTATGTCTTTAACTTTTAATGTATTATACTTAATTTATTAGATTTAAAATGTTGTTGTATGTAAACCATCATCAGTTTAAAGCTACAACTTTTGAAAAGTTTGGACAAAAATACTTAAATTATTAATTTAAATATAACATTACAGTGTCAACTTAAATATAAATTTTATTTCCACTTAAAAAAAATCAAAGAATATTTTGTAAATAGTTAAAAATGATAAATTGTAGTGATAAATGCAAAAACTAAATTGTAATCTCAATTTAACTAAAATATTACCTAAATATATTTTTATAATCGTTGAAAGTTTTAAATAAGTAGCTTAAAATAACTTACATTAATAATAGTTAAAAATAACTCTATATAAATGATTATATTGTTATATTTAAAATCAAAAAACAATGTCTAATGTTTTAAATAATTATAATGATAGAAATTAAAACATTAAACAAATAAATTTAAAAAAATAATTAACAATAATAACAACTACAAATAACATTAAACCATATATTAAATTTAATTTTATTCATGTGTAATTCGCGGGTAGAAGTCATTCAAATTATTGAGATAATGCAGTTATAATAAATGTATATATATTATCGTATAATTCAAAATAATCAATATATGATATCAATTTAGTATACGAATTATGATGTCAAATTTAACAACATTATTACTATATTTTAAAAGAACATATATTTGTAAAGACTTCAACTATATATGTGTGTTTTGCACAACACACATGCATTCGCCTAGTCTATGTATCTTATAAAACTAGCATTTTTCCTTGAACCTCATGCCTTTGAAACTCCCATGCATTTTTCCTTTCACCACATTCATTTGAAACTCCCATGACTTTATATATAAAGGAGACATTTTTTCTTACACCGTATACACGCGTGCATTCGTCTAGTCTATGTATCTTATAAAACTAGCATTTTTCTTTGAACCTCATGCCTTTGAAACTCCCATGCATTTTTCCTTTCACCACATTCATTTGAAACTCCCATGACTTTATATATAAATGAGACATTTTTTTCTTACACCATATGCATTTGAAACCTCCAAAACTTTTCATTATCAGATGTTTAATAACAACCATTCAAAAGTTTTGTAATTTATATATACTTAATGGTATTTTATGAAACAAATTGATTAAATCATGTATATTTTTAACTTATATATACTTAATGGTATTTCATGGTCATTGCACTCTCAAGGTTTCCTCATAATCTCTTTACCTATGTGTATGCATAATTTCATTTCCTTGCAGAGAATATCAACGGATATATTGCCGCTAAAACTTTTAGATTCTTTTGTTATAAGGTTTGTTATTGATTTAATATATATAGTGTTTTAATTCTTATTTTTTTAATTTTTATTCTTATTATTAATCTTTTTCTCTCTTTTGATGAAGTTGTTGTATTCTATTTGTGTGTTTTCATGGGTTGTTTTTCACATCTCCAGTGAAACGAAAATCTAGAGTGGTAATACATCTCAATCATATATTCATCTACATACAAGATTTTTTTTTTACTTCAGATAATAATTAGGATTCTAATTATTATTTCTTCCAATTGAGTAGAATGAAAAGATTGCTCATTCTTAGAACATTTTTTATTAAGCCTGTATGTTTAATTTTTTTCACATGTATAAATACGTTATAGCTTTAATATATGATCATTGTTTATATAATTACTTTTAATTAAAAAGGGTTATAGTGTTATATTAATTAATTCATTAAAACACGTGACTTGGGTAGTTTAATATTTTCACTCAAATAAGTATTTACATACGCTTCACTCTATATAATATATCTCTATATTAATGTATGATATATGATATATTCACATGATTCGATGTATGCGAGTGCAATGCTTGACCAAGTTAATGACTACCAAAATATAATAACAAAGATGATATTAAACAATTTGATGAGATCACATGTGTAAGAAAATACGAATGCAACAATCTGAATTTAGTGTGTTATTCGAGTAACGAAACCAAATTGGTTCAAAATGGAACAAAATAACTAAAACACGGATTAACGGAAATAATACGGTTCTATTAAGTGACGAACATCAAACCGATTACCCAAAATCCGACATACCCACATCACTATCATGCCTAGATGACATGAAGTAGATTTAGTGGTGTGATACTTTGTAGGTAAATTGATTTCATTACTGACATTTTTCTCTATGTAAACATGAAATTAAATATTTTATCAAAGTTAACTGATTTTCTATATAGATTGTAACTTTTTATTTATGTAGGTGAATGGAAGAAAGTATTTATTAATGTATTGTATGAGGAAAAATGATAGATCAAACTACTATTGTTATAGAACAAAAGCATGTATGGATATATATCATTAATATAATATAATTCTAAAAGATAGGTATACAAATTGATTAATTATGATAGTAAATAATACAATAAATCAACAGTTAATAAAACTTTATACTATCCAAGAATAAACGCTCTTAAGATTAGTTAGTTTAAATATGTATGTATCTTATTTTATATTTAAAGTAATTACAATGTAAAAAAATATTATTTCAAAGTCATTGATACCGACATAACTATTTTTAATAACATATATTAATTATAGTATAATATTATGCGGAACGTGCATATATTCGCCTAGTGTGTTTATATATATATATATATATATATATATATATATATATATATATATATATATATGTGTGTGTGTGTGTGTGTGTGTGTGTGTAAGTTCAAATGAGAATATTTTTTAGATTGAGAACATTTGAGAACAAAATTTGGCCTATTACATTTAAAAACAAGCCCGTTCCTTTTTCTAATTAGCTTCAGGGGTATTTCTGTAACTTTGGTCTTATGAACGAGTTTTCATCTGATTTTGTTTTCCTGTTTGACGTAAATTTGGTCGAGAGTATCGATTGAGAACATAGTGATTTGTTAGGGTTTATACAAAATTGCTTCTAAATCTCAGCGATTTCTATGATTTTTGTTCCTAAAATCACTTCGTTTTGTTCTTCGATTCTTATAGAAGAAGTAATTACATCGTCGTCGAAGAATTTAGGTCTAATAGTTCATTCTCTAAAAATGTAAAAATCTTCACTTTGTTTAACTTTTTTTTTTAATTATTAAACACTCGCATTTGTATTTTTTTCATCTGTTCAAGTAATCGAATAAGTTATTTAACATTTTGAGATCGAAAGGAGTTAGGTTTAACATATAGTTGATCAAAAAAGTAAAAATCATCACTTTATAGAACTTATTTTGATATATTCTAGTAATCGAAACAGTTATTTAACGTTTTGAGTTTGAGAGGAGTTATGTTTAATATATTATTCATCAAAAAAGTAAAATTCGTCACTTTGCAGAACTTATTTTGATCATTAAATGCCGATTCTTGCATTGTAGGTTGGAATTGGTGTTAGTTTTAGCATATTGTTCATTGAAAAAGTAAAAATTGTCACTTTGCAAAACTTATTTTGATCATCAAACGGTGATTCTTGGATTGTAATTGTATTTATGATGTAAAAATCGAAATTATTTAGTATGAAGCTACTAGTTGTTTTTTATGGTTGTAGAAAAACCTAAAACATGTTATTAATATATGTTTAAGTTCGTATTATTTCAATAATATGTGATTAATATCTTTTATTAATATTTTATTATTAGCTATTATAGAAATATATCATTGAGAAAATCACATGTGATTAATATCTGTTATAGACTATAATATAATGCTTTAAATCATATATGATTAGTATATGTTATAATGATAAATGTTTGTCATATATTAATAAAATCATATGTGATTACTATGTTTTTATATACAAATATATTCAATCATATTTGATTAGCATATGTCATGAACATTTTCATTTAATATTTTAGTGTTTTCAATTATATATTATTAATACATGTTCTAATAATAAATCTGTATGTTGTTAATGATAGGTTTTGTTGTTTGACAATGTCTTTTATAAAAAATAATGTGAGCTTCTTTAGAAATGAAGATCAAATTAGTACTTTTGTTGTGAGTATTGAAGATGTTGAACATTCAAGACATCAAAACTAGAACTACAGTGTTTCAGGTAAATTTTATTTAAATACTAATTTAACCAGTTATGATTATATAAGTAATTCATTGTTTTTTTAATTATTGATGTATTTAGAATTGAAGTCGTTTTGTTAATCTTATATGATTATTCATTAGTTTTTTTAATAAGCGTGTTTAATATAGTGTTAATCATATGTGATTATCCATTTTTTGTTAGTTGAATAACTATTGACGCATGTTTAGTTTATCTATGTTCAGCTATGGCTTATAATCACATATGATTATAGAAGGAATTTCTTGTTAATCACATTTTATTGTTTGATTATACAGGTGAATGTTCTACTTCTTCCAATGATGCAAATTCAATCAGTAGGATGCGTACAAGTTGTGTATCATATTTTTACATGTCAGAGGTTCTACATGATATCAAACCAAATTTTCTTGAAGAGTTTAAACCTACTAAGTTAATGGGGTTTAAAGATGTTCTTGAGGGAGTTATTTTTATAAAATATATGCAGAGATGGCTGGTTTTGATGTTCATATGAACACATTAAGGAAAGATGGTGATATAATAAAGCACAGGTATGTGGTTTGCAACAGGATGGGTAAACCAAAAATGAATCCAACGAAATGTAATACAATCTACAGGGTGACAGATTAACACAATATAATCTACTGGGTGAAAAATTGTAAAGCTAAAATTATTGTGAAACATCTCAAAGAAACGGGTGAGTATAGAATTAAGAAGTTTCAAGAAACGCACAACCATGAGATTAAAGATACATTTCACTTGAAAATTTCAAGGTCTCTTTCATATTATGGAAAGGAGTTCATTGTTCGGGATTTTATAAAGAAAATGGGTGCTACAAAATCATACAAACTCAAATCAACCTTGAATGGCAGTTTTCAGCATGTAAGGGGAAAAGTTGTAGATTACAGAAATTTCAAGAGGGGTATGGGCTCCATTATTGGAATCAAAGATGCTCAACTTATCGTGAAAAAGACGAATGATCGGGAAAACAACTATCAAAATTATTCTTTTTATTATAGGTGTTATGAGAATCAAGTCTTAAATGCAATATTTTGGGCCGATGAAATAGATAAAGCATACTACAATGAATTTGGAGATGTTATGTTGTTTGGTGCAACTTTTCATACAAATAAGTAAGTATTTCTTTTTTATTTATGTTTTTAATTATATATGATTGATTAATGCTCAAAAAGCCTACTGATGAAATAATTTTTCTAATCACAAGTGATTTATCATTCATCAACAAGTATACTGATGTGATTATGATTGTAATCATATGTGATTACAATCAACAAGCATACTGATTTGAGTTTTTGTTTAAACACATGTGATTAATATCATTATTTGTAATGAAATGTTAATTTCTAAATATTGTTAATTGTATTTTGATTATGTCGTTATATATGAAACATGTATGCATTGGTTTTTGTTCCATTCACTATCATTGATCATCAAATATCATCTGTTACTATCGAAGTTGGGTTGTTAAGCACGGAGGATGTCGATTCGTATACGTGCTTACTTGAACAATTTCTGAAGGCCCATTTAAATAAACAACCATTAGTGGTTTTAATAGATCAAGGATAAACACTAAAGTAAGCTGTTGAGCCTGTTTTTTTATCAATCAAAGCATTGATTGTGTATGTGACATATCAAGAAAGAAACTGCCAAAAAAGGTATTTTTTTATCTAGTTTTGCTTTTGTTTACTCATATGTGTATAATCAAAAATGAGTTTACACAAACTATTTAAGTTAATCAGAAAATCAAATATGATTAAACCAAGTCATGATAAACAAAGAATACTTTGTGTATTGTATGTTTTAATCATATATGATTGAATATCTTTGGATATATAAAAGATGTATAATCTTATGTGATTAAAACATTTAATATTATAGCAGATGTTAATCATTTATGATTTAAAACAATTTATTATTAAATATTATTGTTTCTATGAGTTTATAATTATATGTGATTAGAGCACAGTTGTTTTCATTTAATTTGTAAATTGTGAATCACGTGTGATTATTACAAGATAATATTTAATAAGTTTGTTTGGGACATTTATATCGGGCGAGATATTTTTTAGAGGAATTGGGAAATTTTGATGAAAGAATTTAATCTTGAAGATGAAAGATGGTTTAAAGATATTTTTGAAAATAAGGAAGCATGGGTACCAACATATTTCAATGATTTTCCAAGGCGTGGGTTGATGAAGACAAAATCAAGGTTTGAGAGTATCAATTCCTTTTTCAATGTATATTCATAAACCTAAAATTTCCTTCTAAATTTCATGATGAATTACAAAAATGCTATTTAAAAACAACGATATACCCAAAGTGAACATGATCATAAAACCAAGGGAGCACATTATGTTTGGAAGTCACCACGTATGATATGTGACATCCCGAAATTTAGGTCATAAAACCAAGGGATCACATTATATTTGGAATCCTTGAAATTAATTCAATCAAATGACACTTTCGAAAAAAATATTATTTATCCCGAAGCCGATACGCAAATCGAGGAGCATTTTATGGCATTTAGTGCTAGATTCGTCACTTTGGTGGGCCCCACTTTATTTGACCAGCCATTTTGCCCTTATGCCCATGTGTTCTTGGCTCATGCTTGATAGAGTGCACTTTTTCATCAACTACAAAGCATGGGCAATTGGGTGTTAACCTAGTTTTAAAAGAATGGTGTGTAAGGGATGTAAGTGCTTCTCTTTGCTATAAATAGAACACTTATCTCCTTATTCTCTCCACAAATTCACAACCACCAATCCCATCTCACCTGCCTTTATAATCTCTCTCTCTATCTCTCTCTCTCTCTCTCTCGGTTATCTACCACCACCAACATCACCACCCTATTCCAACCATTAAGCACTGTCCCACCACCCTTGTTACCCCCTATTCATCAACCAACATCACCCCAGCCCTCTCTTTATCGTCGTCTTCTTCCCAAAGCAGAAGAAGAAATCGAGAGCAACAGTTATCATAGTCTCTACTACCATCTTGGAGATCATCGGCTGCCACCATCTTCTGCCGCCTCCATTACAGCCTCACACCTCCCTTCTCGATGCAACTGCCGACATGAGAAGAAAACGGAGGTAGCAAAGCTGCTGGAAATAGCTCCATCACCTCCCACTGTCGCCCACTACCACTGAAACACCATCACCCCCTCCTGCTGCCACAGTGAGTTTCCATCCTCACCACCTTTTCTTTTGTTCTTGTCTTCGATCGTAAGAGGAAAAGAAAAAAAAACATTTCAATGTTTTTTTTTCTTTTTGTGGCATGCACGTAAGCAACATGAGGTATGTACCTCCTGTTCAGACTTCCTTTTCAAAACTTACACAACCCTCCCCTCCTCCTCGAAAGTTTCTGAAAACAGAGTAACACCCGTAGATTCAAGCTAGTTAATTAAGATATAATAAGAGTTAAAAATGATTTTTTTATAGAAGATTATCTAGGATAAATAAACTTAACCAAAGAAATAGTTAAGATTAACTACTATAACCTATTTTTTACGTAATAAAGAAGAATTATGTTTCATGATTATTATAAAATAATAAAATAGGAAAAAATCAGTCGAATCGTCTGTAAATCATAAAAATAAGTGCGCCAATCTATATATATATATATATATATATATATATATATATATATATATATATATATATATATATATATATATAGGAAGTACATGTCGTCCCGATCCTGAAAATAAAAATTTCGTCGAAATCCGAATCTGTATAAATTATATATGATTTTTATAAGATATAAAAGTCAGCCGCATACAATGAATGTATGACGTAAAAAGCTACGAAGACAATGATTGAATTTTAGCTAATGCGACTGAAATAAAAATCGTAGTACCCCTTAAAATAGGAATTTTGAGAAAAAGAATGCAAAAAACGGAGTCCGTACGAGAGAGTTATGATTTTAGCAAAATTATTTAACTTTATAAAAATATGGACAAAAATATAAATTCAAAATTCGTCAACGGAGTATAAACGAAAGTTGTAGATCTCGTCGATAGCTATGCGTGAATATAAAGAACGTCAAAAATGGAGTTCGTATGAACGAGTTATAATTTTTAATAGCACATTTACGTATTAAAATAAAATGTAAATCATATATACATATACATATATATAGATATGTACATACCATTAGAAAGGTATCGACGATGCGGTTGTTACAAGACTAGTGTTGAGTACTTTCGACATTAGTTTAGTACAAATATCGTTAAATCTATTTAAAATAGTATTATAAATAGATGTTTAGTCATTTATGCAAATATAGAAGGTGGTTTTTGAAAATTCAATTACTATAAATAAGAGCCTCTGGGCTCTCATATTTCTTTCACCATTCTCTTGATTCAAGAGTATTTCTCTTCTTATCCCCCGAGCATTTCGGTCCCTCGTGATTCGACTTCTCTTTCTGCAGTTTTTAGTATAGTAAGACGAGCGCTGAAGCGCTGCAAGAATCTTTCTTAGAAAGATTCAGCGACGAAGTTCTGCCCCTGCAGAGCCCGACTCCTAGCTAAGTAAGTTATGCTACCCTACTTTAAATATATCTTATAATATCTTTATTATGAACCTATAAATAAAATTTATCAGTGATTCAAAGTCGTTATACTGATTGATCTACTTACGGGGATGATGTCTAGGCTGTGATTTAGTGAGGTTTTTAAAGTGGGATTTCCAAACAGTATACTTCGTATACCAAACGGACCCTACCTCCGACATGGTCCTACTTGGTTGTTCCTTACTTGATAGATCATGAAGTATACTTTGATTTAGTGATGAATCTAGACTAATAATTAGTCGCAATAAAGACTAGATTAAAACTTAGCGATAATAATGCTAGGTTTTGTCGAAGGAAAATAGAATCGTTAAAAGCAAAGCGTTGCCCGAGTTTGGAATCATCACTTTAACAAGTGAGTGCATAGTTACTTTCATCTTACACATAGATATGAAGTATTTTATGTAAATTATGTGATATGTGTGCATATTATTTGTATACTTGTTATCTATGTTGGATGAACACTATTATACATGTGTTAAATGATTTAAACTGTATACGGATTTTATACCTATAAATTACAAGGGGTAAAGATGGGTAGATGAAAGATGAGTTGGACGATGAAATGAAAGGTGAAAAAGATCATGAGATGAGGGTGAGAGGTGAAAAATGAGAGGTGCCTTTACCCAAGCGTTGGCCCTGTCATCTAGTAGAGTATGGATGACAACCACAGACTATTCTAGATAGTCCGGTAGAACACTAGTAGGATCGTAACCTTTAGGTGTTGTGAACGAGACGTTCACCCGATGTACTCTAAAAGACCCCTTGACATGTATTGTGAGTGGACTCTCGAAAATAATACTATCAATAAACGAGATAAACCCTGGCGACTATGAACTTAGTTCCTGTTATATAAACCCTGGCGACGATGGACTTCGTGTCTATTCATTAGGAAAATCCTTAGGAATAAATAATGAGGTATAGACGATTTATAGAGGAGATACTTAAGAATAAAGAAGATAACGGGGATGGCTAAACGGGTTAATTATGTGATGATGAAACATAATAACTATATTATTGTAGGTTGAAAACCCTTTGTACTCACCAAGTTTCCTAATCTGACCCACTCAGTTTCTTTGTATTACAAACATCGATATAAAGCTACACTACACTAAGAGATTAAAGATGTCACACCCCCAAACCAGACGGCGGAAACGTACGAGGGTGGAGACTTCATTTGTAGTATCACAACACATGCATTTATAAAAATCAAAGTACAAACAACCACTAAATTAATAAGTAAAATATTATACATGTGTTCAGTCATAGTTTGTTAACACCAAAATAGTTAATACAAAATAGATAAGACATGACTCAAAACGGATCCATCTTCTCATAAGCTTGGGGAGTACCTGTCTACCGATTCCCTGAGAATACAAGTAATTTGAAAAGGAGTATCAACATAAAGTTTAGTGAGTGCATAAGTATCTATGTTTAAAAGCTTGTTATCTGTTCTTTGAAGAAAATCCTATATTTCCTGTTGTATATGAAAAGTAGATTTAAATTCCATAAAACTATTGCATTTGTAAACTTGTATTCCGTATTTGAATTCCTTTGTAAAACGTGTAAAAGTGATTGTGCCTGGCTCCACCAGCTGTTATTGTAAACTGTAATGTAACACTGTAAAATTGCATCTTTGTAAAATTAGTACTTTGAAATGTACTCAAGTTTAGTTCATTATACAATAACCGTATTTTTAATATCTTTTTCATGAGTTTATTATAACCATACTATGACTAGATGGCCCGATACGACGCTTTGGAGGCGTCGGAAATGTTGATAACAATTGTCACCCCATACTTGCCGGTCTAACTGTAGCTAACAGTTTAGGTGCGGGATTGTCAATCCCATATAGATCTATACACATTTGTTTTGATCCCTATGATGGAGATTTTGGTTTCAATATCAGGATTTTAACTATGTTGTTTAAATGTACTAACAACCTGAACATATTAACTCCTAGAAAAGTATATAGATGTTACGTGTATAATAATGATGAAAACTCTATTATTCTGAAATAAATGACTGTTAGTAAGTTTCTTGTTTAGTATTCTTGAAATGTATTTGTAAATTGTTCACACTTGTGTGGTTTTGAATCCAACCCTTATTATTGTAAAACAATGTACTAGCGTATCCTTGACTCGTGTATTAGTGTTCTTGAATCATAAATTATACCTATTATAATTTATATGTGCTTTCCGTATTGATACTAATTGTTCATCAATGCAACCCCTTGCTCAGCAAGTTACAAAGAGTATTGAAACTGAATGAAATAACCTTTATATTATATACATATACAATTGTATAAATATGATTTTTTGGAAAAAAATATAAGTCGGCATAACCTTTTAAAGAATTTAAACATTTTGAAATATTTGACATGACTTGATGTCATTTTAACACTATTTGAAATCAAATGTAACACTAAAAATCTTTGTGTTAGACTTGTATCCCCCCCATTAAAACTGTAATAAGTATGGAAATGTGAGGGTATGAACTCACTTGATAAGCGGTGAATCGGGCATCATTTCGTTTCTAGTAATGATCTTTCTGGACGTAACCGCGGGTTTCTGGTGAAAAACCGGGCTTCACGCGGGCTGAGTTTGATTGGAAAAATATCATTTTCTCGGGAACTTCGGGGTGTCGAGACTTGTGTCGTATGCTAGGAGTGTTACCGGGGCTTCTGGGTGGTTTAGGGGGATTGAGAGGTGTTTTAAGGTGAAAGAAATGAGTAAGAAAGCAACAAAACCCGAGCAGCCTCACATCATATTTATAGGGGTTGGCTGAACCTCGGACACGGGGCGTACCTGCAAGGAACGTTGGGCGTTCTGGAGCGCAGGGCGTTCCCTTCTCGTAGACAGCGTGTTCTTCGACCTTCGTGCGTCATTGTCGACCGAAGCCTCGGACAGAGCATGTGATGTGACCAGGGGGCGACGTGGACTAACCGAGACCCTGCATTGCAAACGTGGGGCGTTCCCTCGGAACGCATGGCGTTCACTTCGGACTAGCCTCAAAGTGTGTGCCCATAGCTTTAAAAATCCATAACTTTCGCGTACGAGCTCCGTTTTTTACGTTCTTTATATCCACGCATAGTTGAGATTATACTTTGCAACTTTCATTTAGACTCCATTGGCTAATTTTTAATTTATTTTTAATATTATATTTTTAAGAGGCTGAGACAGGAAAAGTTCGTTAAAAATGCATAACTTCTTCATCCGACGCCTGTTTTCGTCTGTATTTTTATCTTTGTACTATTAATATCGAGATCTTCAATTATCGTTTAGGTTGTTTCGGCAAAAAATCAATCGATCTCTATTTCGAGTTCTTAGCTGTCTACTGCTATGTACGAACCTTAGAAAAATTATAACTTCCTCATACGAAGTAAGATTTGGACATTCTTTTTATGTATGTTTACGTTTTAATGAGATATACGACTTTCATTTAGATACCTGAGGCTAAAAACGTATTTTATTGAGATTTCGCTTTTTACGCTTAACAGTGTTTACCGGTTTTGGCGCGGATCTTTGATTGGTCACAACTTCTTCATTGTAACTCGGATTTGAGTGTTCTTTATATTTCTGAAAACCTTGACACGATATCTATCATTTTATGCAACCTAATTGAGAATTTTGAACATTTCATTTTTGACGCTATTTTTATTATCTCAAAAATAGATTACCATACTTGACTTTAGGACATTATAGTGACTTGAAATATCAGATTGTCACATCATACCCCCGTTAGAGGCAATTTCGTCCAATAATTAATTCTAAGATAAGAATTTGTGGACTAGGGAAAAGATGCGGGTATTTTTGTTTCATCTGATCTTCGCGCTCCCCGGTGTATTCAGGACCTCTCTTGGCATGGACCTCTCTTGGCATTCCAGTGGACCTTCACAATGGGTATGCGACTTTGTTTTGTTCTTTTAATTTCCCTATCCATGATTTCTAATGGATCTTCTATGATGTGGAGACTCTCGTTGATTTTAATTTCATCCAGAGGGATGACGAGGGTCTCATCGGACAAACACTTCTTTAAGTCTGACACATGAAAGGTAGGATGTACGTTATTGAGTTCCTGTGGTAATCGAAGTTTGTATGCTACCGGACCAATCCTCGCAAGGATCTCGAATGGTCCAATATACCTTGGATTTAGGTTTCCCCGTTTTCCAAAACGGATTAATCCCTTCCAGGGTGAGACCTTCAATAGGACGCGATCACAAACTCGGAATTCTAGGGGTTTTCTCTTTTTGTCAGCATAACTTTTCTGTCTATCTCTGGAAGCTTTAAGTCATTCCCGGATTTGTACGATCTTCTCCGTAGTTTATCGAATGATTTTCTGACCTGTGAGAGTACTGTCTGGAGCTTGACCTCTAGCTAGTTGCGTACCACCTACTTCTGCCTAGCACAGAGGTGATCTGTACTTGCGGCCATAGAGGGCTTCAAATGGAGCAGCCTTTATGCTAGTGTGATAACTATTATTGTAAGAGAACTCGACAAGGTTTAAATGAGTATCCCACGCCTTCCCAAAGTCTATCACGCAAGCTCGCAACTTATCTTCTAGAGTTTGATTCGTTCTCTCACTTTGTTTGTCCGTTTGTGGATGGTAAGTTGTACTTATGTCCAGCCTAGTCCCTAGAGATTTTTGTAAGGACTGCCAGAAATGAGGGGTGAATCTACTATCTCACTTTGAGAATATAGATATTGGCACACCGTGGAATCTAAAAATCTCTTTGAGGTAAGTTCTTGTCAGCTTCTTCATCTTGTCGGTTTCTTTTATTGGCAGAAAGTGTGCGGATTTGGTCAATCTATCGACAATCACCCAGATGGTATCATTGTTGGGTTTTAGTATACTACAATATCCGATGGTGCACATACAACCCTAAATACCTTAGAGCTATGTTTTCTCTATTATACATGCAAATATGAAGTTTCCAAGGTATTACCCTATACTAGCATACAAATATCATATACTACACAAGAATCTAGTTAGGATAACATACCTTATGGTGGAGCTTGAAGTCTTGATGTATCTAGCCTTAAGAGCTTAGCCCCAATAGTGTGGAAGCCTCAAGTGGAATCACAACACACCATGGACAAAGGATGAACTTGAGAGAGAATCTACATGCACCCAAAACACCCATGAACTCCAACAACTTCATGTGCAACCATAAGTGGTGTTTTTAGGTCATGATGCATGTATTTATATGTGTGGTATTTCAAGAGTCATGGGTATAACCCAAATCCATAACCATGGGTTTTATGATCCATGGTTCATGTGGCCAAACTCTTTATGTATCCATACATAAACTTGGTCCAACATGGATCATAATCCCAACACATATAAATATAACTAATTAACATTATTAGTCCCCAAAGATTTAATTAGTCTCTTTTGATCACCAAATTAATTCCAAATTAATTCTTGATTAATACTAATTAACTTATATGATTTCATATTAATATATTATAACTTATAATATATTAATAAATCATATATAACATCTTCTCTCAAAAGTCCATCCTAACAAATTGTCCTGATGATATGCAACCCAAATGGACCATGCTACTCTCGGGTCAAGTACATACCAATAATAGTTATGAGCTTAGACATCTAATCCAATAGTCTCCCACTTGGATAAGTCTAAAACTATTATTGCAAGTACGACTTCATAACCCGACTAGAATTGTAGCTCTTAAAGCCGTTGTCCAACTCTGAACAAATCAATGACGCGTCTATTAGATAAGGGATCATATATTCCTCCATTCTAGATATCATATGGACTGAGACATGGATTATAATCATTCTCACTGTCCCTTTTTGTTTCCTAATTTCCGATTTATGACGACTGACTAATTGAGCAAATCAAATCAGTCCAGGCTTGGTCAAGCACTTAGGGGTGTCATCACTAAATCATCGAGGGGCCCACAGATATCGCTTTTATCCCGAAGGTAAAAGGAATGCATAAACTTCGAATCATATGGATTGTTCTACTACTTGTTGAATCATACATAAAGGCGCGTTTTATAACATCGAGTTACCAATGCGTTTTCATGCAATCAATGTATAACCAATTCATAGTAACAACTCATATCTCTAGGTTTGAAGAATATAAGATATTATCATCTCATGATCACTCGTGATAAAATCCATCAAGTGATTCAAATGAGCGTGGGTTGAATCCAATACTCAGAACTTATGATTACTCATGAGTGTTGTAGCAACTCTTGCTATGTCCAACATCTTAGACATCTACAAGCCAACTCATGACAATATTGATTCATATCTACTTCCAACATATGACCGACTGTGGATAGTTTGAATAACTTAGTCATCCGGGAAGAATGACCTAGTTTATTCTGGAAGTCAAAACATGCAAAGTGAAACACAAGAATAATACTAATCCTATATGGCCCCAACACTTTGAGTGTAAATAAAAACACCTTTTATCTAAGCACAATATTGATTACTCATTATTTATGTTTTGATTAATCCACTTAATAGTCATGCCATGCTCCAAGCATGCACACTATGTTTGTTCAAACAATAGATATGCCATACTCCAAGTATGCACACTATGTTTGTCTTTGGTCCATACTTTGTGAAATAGATCAATTGAACATCATTCCAATGATGTTCATATCACAGTCTCAATACTTATCGTAAATGTAAGAATGACAAACTCTTGCCATTACACTATATTTCCAATTGTCCATGAGCAATCAATCTTTGGTAGACCTCAGATTGTCCTTGGCAATTGCTTAATCATTTTAGTCATATGGGACACGAGTCATGCTACAAAAATTTTATTTGCCATGTTCTCACAATTTGAACTATGAAGAGATATGTCGTAATCATAATCGAATTTTGAGAACGCAACATATATAGAATTTCTTTATGTTGAACTATTCCAACATAAAATTCATATATATCCTTGAGTAAAGTTGATTAAAATCTCAATCTAAGCTTTTAGAATTAAAATGAAGTATAACCTCTCCCTTAATTATAGCTAAACAACTTTTCAAAACGAATTGAAACTTTATATAATTAACATTGCTAACTTGCAACACATAGCATAATAATCATGCTCCCACTAGCACAATGATTATTATCTTACTAGCATAACACTTATGCTCCCACTAGCTTTGACATTTACCCAGAAATCAACTAGACTTCTAGAAATCAATACTTTATTGACTTCCTTACCAAAGTTTAGATTTCTGATATGAGATTGCTTTGACAAGACTTTATCAAAATCATACACCTTATCTTAGATAGCTCACAGGTGTGTCTAAAGAATTTCAGAACTATGAAAAGGGATGTCGTAATCATAGTCTCAATTGTTTAGACCTTTTTCATTTCTTACAAGTCCATGTTAGTGTGCCGGTTAACCACACACGCTCCACTAAGGACTTTGAGAATGTAAAGATCACAATTGCTATCTACTTAAAATCTACTTAGTGAAAGTGTTTTCTCACCATCATTTTCATGAATCGGAGAGAAACCATATGACACTTAGATTTTTAATGATGTATGTGTTCCTATCCAATTGAATTTGTCATAACCATAATCACATGACAAGGGTAGTGACAAATCCAAACTCATATGGACTGAACTTGTTCAATCTTAATTTCTTACCACTTGGTAGCACAAGGCCTACCATTGCTTCCAAGTAGTTATGCAAACAACTGAGAACATGTAGAACTCAAATGCATAGCCAACTTTAACTGGAATGGGCACAAAAATAAGAATATGTCAACACGATAGGTTATAAACCTATAGTCGTGTGCTAGTGATGAAATACATGTTTTATTGTTCATTAGTTCTTGAAACTATTTCAGGATCTTTTTGACTCCCACTGTCCTCTTGACGTATAAGATGATGGGTTTTAGCCATAAGAACATTATATGTGCTCATACAAACCCTAATGCTTGGATCTAGGTTTCTCTATTGTACATGCAATTCATCCAAGACTATAAACCCTAGATCTAGAATATGATACTCAATATAACATATGAATTAGGGTTTAGATCATACCTTGATTGTTATGTAGCAATAAAAATCTCAAATCCTTCTTGTAATGACTTTAGAAAGCTTAGAGTCACAAATGTCAATCCTCTAATGGTTCACAAACACCAAGAGCAAGAGGATGAAGAAGAGAAGAGAAGGAGGTTGCCCAAAACGTGTGGAAACCCTAAGGATTCAGTTCCCCACGTTTTTGGTGCCCAAAGGGTCCTTAAATAGTGAGGCTATTAGGGTTATCTAACAAGGAAACCCTAATTTGGATGCTTAAGCCCTAAGCAACCCATGGACTCCTTCCTTAACAAGCCTTGGACGATTTCTAATGGGTTTCCCCATAGAATTCGTCCAACCTTATATAATAAGGTAATTCATGGCCCAGTTGCAATTATCTTACAACTACAATTCCAGTCCCTTAAGTTTAATTAATATCTTTTAGCCACAAACTTAATTCTTATTAATTCTTGACTAATATTAATTAAACAATATGATTTCTCCTTTAATATATTATTCTCATAATATATTAATAAATCATATTAAATCCTTTCTCTCCATAATTCATCCTATCAGGTTGCTTTGGTGAAGGCAACCCAAAAGGACCATGCACCATAGGGTCAAGTACATACCAAAATAGTTATGGACTTAGACACTAATCCAACAGTCTCCCACTTGGATAAGTCTAATAACTATTATGCGTATGACTTCAGATCCTGATCTGCAATCGTAGCTTTCTAAAGCCGCTGTCAACTCTGATCTTATCAGATACGTATGTCCTTTATATAAGGGATCATATATTCCTCCATTCTAGATATCATATAGACTGATACATGGATCTAAATCATTCTCTCTGTCTATGTGTTGTTTCCCGAATTCAGATTTATGACGACTGACAACAGACTACAGTTGAACACATCAATTTAGTCCCGGCTTGGCCAAGCACTTAGGTGCCATCACTAAATCATCGAGGGGCCCATAGAAATCGCTTTTACCATACTTTGGATAAAGGGAATGGATAAACTTTGATTCAATGCTTGCTTGCACTTACTCACCGAATCACACAGAACAATATGTTTTATAACACCAAGTTACTGGTGCGTTTACATATTATCAATGTGTAACCGATTCGCAAGATACAACTAACACATCTCGGTTTCAAGAATATAAGATGTTATCGTCTCACCAATCACTCGTGATGAAATCCATGAAGTGATCCAAGTGAGCATGGGTTTAATCGAATGCTCAAATCATATTCATAAGCACTCATGAACGTTGCAGCAAACATTTGCTTATGTCTAATACACTTTAGACAATCCACACACCAATTCACGACAGTCTTCATTCATATCTACTTCCAACATTTGAACGACTGCGGCCCATTCGAATAATTCGATTATTCTGAAATAATTAATTATTCAGGAAGTCAAAACATGCAAAGTGAAACACAAGAATAATACTAATCCCATATGGCCTCAAACCTTTGAGCATAAATAAAACACCTTTTATTTATCACCATATCGATTACTCATTATTTGTTGTTTCGGGTAATCAACTTCTTACTTGAATTATTACTAAACTAGTCCCATGCTCTTAGCATGCACACAATGCTTACCTATGGTTCTTACTTTATGAAATAGATCAAATGAACACATTTCCAATCATACTCATTTCACAACTCCTAATCCTTTTCACAAGTGTAAGAATATCAAATTCTTGCCACTTATAGAATATGCTAGATTCTAACATTTTATGCAATGATCCTTTCGTAATGTCATAGCACAAAAGTCACAATGACTATTGTCAATGAAATTACAAAGTTCTCTATAATTGTTACAATACAATTCCATAGACGTGATGTCTCTCACTCAAAGTACATTCCTTCGAACATCCTTTTGCATAAAATTTCTAATCTAGACATCGATTCTCAATATCCAACTCCCAATATAGAAACGTTTCCATATTTTCCATATGACAACTCATTCTTAATAGAATCTTTTCTATTCATAATAATGTCGATATGGTCCATCCAATACTATACTTCCAACTATTCACAAGCGACCAATCCTCGACGAACTTCGGATTGTCCTTTGATAGTTGTTTAATTATCTTAGTCAAAACCGATTCTTGTCCTTTTTCCCTCTAAATGTGCTAGACATTTAGAAAATTTTAGAATTGTCAAATATTATAGTATTTGCAATCGATCCTATAACCGAAGCATATGGGACATGATGCATAATGTCTTACATAAAGATTTGATGCTTTATCAATCTTCTGCCATAACATTTTATGTGCTACGTTCTCACAATATGAACTATGAAGAGGAATGTCGTAATCATAATCGAAAATTAAGAACACACTATGTATCCTTGACTAAGTTTATTAACATTCCACAACCTAAGCCTTTAGATTTGAAATGAAGCATAATATTCTCTCCCTTAATTATAGAATAACAACTATTCAACCCTTACAACTTTGCAAAGTATGACTCTTGTTTTCTATAATTAATATTGCTAACTTGCAATACTTACCTTAATAATCATACAAGCATAACATTTATGCTTCCACTATCATGATGATTATTATAAACATAACACTTATGCTCCCACTAGCTTTGACATGTATTCAGAAACAGCTTAACTTTCAGAAAACAATGCTTATTGAATTTCTTTAAGTTCATATTTCTAATACCCAATGCTTTGATAATCTTTTATCAAGGCTTCTAGAACTTATACACCTTTGTCTTAGATAGCTCATATGTGTGTCTAAACAATTCATACTAATTACCAAATCTTACAATTCAAATCATGGAAAGGGATACCGTAACCATAATCGAATTGGAGAATACAATTTCACAATCTCTATCTTCTTAAAATCTCTCTTAGTGAAAGCATTTCCTCATAGTCATTTTCATGAAGGAGGGAATCTTATGACACTTAGATTTTAAAGGTGTATGTTTTCCTATCCATGTGAATTTGTCAAAACCAAAGTTTGCGACAAATTCAAACTCATATGGACCGAACTTTCTCAATCTTTATTTCTTGCCTTATGGTAACACAGTTGCCCACCATGTCTTCCAAGTAGTTAAGCAGCTCACCCTTTCCTATCAATGTACCTTTCATTGATCAAGGTCCTTGCCTTTTATACATTCAAATTAGAACTCATAGGACTCACATGCATAATTAACTCAATTGGAACGACATAGAAACAAAATAGTGTCAACACGATAGTTGTAAACCTCAACTCGTGTGCTAGTGATGATCGATAAGGTTTATTCTTGATTAGTTCTTAAACTTTTCAAGACCATTAAGGCTCCCACTGACTCCTTGACATATAAGATTCTCTTGTCAATAACCATTTCTCGACAAACAAATATTCAAGAGTTATTGTAGCTTTTATCAAGACAAAAACACTTCACAAAATTGGTCTTCATTGGTCGTTGTCTAATCCAAGACATCACAACTTACCAATTTCAAATGTGCAAGAATAAGAAAACCTTTTTCCATATTCTACATTTGATGAGTGTTATAAACCTTCTTAAGACTTGTCACTCAATGTCACAATCTTAACTTTAAGACTTGTTTTGCAACGAAGTATGATTGACTTCTTGATTTAACCATTTCTTCAATTCTTGATTCCTCTTCTTAGACATACAATTGTATTAAGACTTACTTAGAGGATCAATTGAGATATGAATCCTAATCATTAAGTCCTATCATAAAGCATAAAAGGTACTCTCCTTTCTTCTTAGAATAGAGAAACTTTTATCTTTCTGCCTACTTGATTCTTCTTATTCGTTCTGCTATCGATTTAAACCTTTTTCAATCAATTCAGAATTACACTTAATCTTATAAGTATAATCATATTTACTAAACCTTTAGTAAATCATGACGAATAATTTTTTTTATTCTTGTGGTGGATTTGATCAACACACAACTTTGTGTACTCGATCTTCTAGTCTTTCACTTGACACTTTGTCAATGAATTAGTCTAATTTCCAAATATGAAATTTCTCATTCATCGTGCAACCAAGTTGCATGATTCCAAGTTTCTGTCCAATTGAAACTTGGGTGATGAGAAACTCTCCCTATTTGGTAAATTCTTGACATCTCCGCTATTAACATAATTAAGAATCACATCCATTCGTTGTAGAAATATGCAAACATCAATTTTTCATAATTATTTCATTGCAAGGAAATAAATAAATAAATAAATGAGTCAAACCAAAATTTACTTTATTCATAAAAGTAGCGGAAAACATTTGTCCTTACAATGTAAAATCAACTGAAAAACTATGTATTCAAATATTCCTAACAATTCTATCATAACTTTCTAAGCTCAAAATCTAATCTTCAAATCCATGCGATCGAGATCCATTGCTTTGTGATTAGACTCATCTTGCTCTTCCAGCAAGCTTCCTCTCTTATCACTGATCCTGCAAAACATTCAAATGCAATCTTATCACATCATGTATTAAGAATCAACGAATAGGAACTTAATGGAGTTAGATAGTGGATTTTACCTGAAGCACAACCATACTCTTTGACTCTCCCATCCTTTGGATTCTTTAGGCTCTTAGGGCAGACTTGTATCCAACGCCCTTTCATTTGGCAGCAAACGCAGGTCGGTTCTCCTAGAACGTCCTCAGAAGCATGGTTGGTTGACTTTCCCAACAAATACGCTCCATTGCTTTGCCAAATGATTTCTGATTCAGCAGCAATGAGCATGTAAGTTAGGTCAATGAGGTTTTCGTCATGATCCATCATATAATACTTTCTCTTGAACTCATTATATGATTCAGGAAGTGACTGCAGAACCCAGTTCACAGCCAACTTATCAGGGAATGACGCACCCAACATTATCAACCTATCAATGTGTGATTTCATTCCTAGAACATGGGCACACACGGGTTTACCATCTTCATGTTTCATTTCCAATAGGGCTTTAGTGACATTGAACCTTACAATTCTTCGATCTTGTGGGTTAGGGAGAATAATTGGAGGAGGTGGAGGAAGTGAAGCATGATATCTTGTTCCTCGATCGAATCGAGAAATATCATCTCTATGTGGAATGCTTGTTCCACGGGATTTGAGAAGACCATAGTTGTCGTACTTTGACATCTACAAATCGGGAGAAAACAAATTCAAGTTAGTTGATTGACTGAGTCCTTAATAAATCACCCAAATGAGATATTAAGTCTAGGACCCAACACAATATTCTACAACCTAGAAAAGGGATGCCGTAATCTAGTTGCAGAATATTTGAAGGTAAGTGAATGACGATTCACTAATTTTCCACCATGAAAAACGAAAAACTAATTAAGTTTTAAAATGTATTGAAAACTCCTAGATTCTTTGAGATTCATTGAACTTTTCAATGACATGTTTAAATCTCGATATGCCCCTCTAGTTTGTGACTGGGATGTCGAGGATCACAAAGTGGGTGTGAATAACCATGCAAATCTACATGGTGCCCTCACATGTTACAGTCACCTATTCGATGTGTCGGTAAACCACACACGCTCCACCGAACTATGACAAACATTGAGTCACCCTTTGCTACCTTTTCTTAGAACCATTTAGTGTGTCGGTAAACGACACACGCTCCACCAACGTCTTCGTAAGGGCACAAAGTGTAATTTCATTGAATTGCATCAATTCACTTTTGCCTAAAGTAACTAAGATTGGGAATTTTGTAAAACATTTAGTTACTTTTGTACTTCATTATACTTATAATGGAAGGTTCTGTCCTATCCTACCCGTTCGGCTAACGACCTCCACTATTCAAGAGTGCGGTGGGTAAGAGTGGATACCCATTCAATCGCCATTTTATAGGCAATTTCCTTAAACACCCCTTATAGACTAGCTTCGTGAATGAGGCCTACTAACGGCAAGACTGACTTTTACTCATACATATATATAATGTTAGACTTTTAATGTTATATATATATATATATATATTTATATATATATATATATATATATATATATATATATATATATATATATATATATATATGTATATATATATATATATATAGTATAGGGTGTATTTTACACTTTTAAAATACTAGGTGGTCAAATTTAATAATTATACTTTTAATTCAATTAAATTGTAAACCATAACTTTTATGGATTTATTAAACCTCTTTTAATTATACACCTTAATTAATTAATAAAACCATAAGGGCGTGATTTGAACTTTTCAAAACAATACTAGGGTTTTAGAATTTAACATTCCTAAATTAAACTTTTAATCAACTTTTAAATTCCAAAACTTGAGGGCAAGTTTTGAAACATGTCAAAACATTAGGGTTTAGAATTTAAATATACATCAAAATTAAACTTTTAATCAAAATTTAAATTCCAAAACTTGAGGGAAAGTTTTGAAACCTTTTTCAAAACATTAGGGTTTCAACCATTTAAATTTCAAAACAAACTTTTGAGTTCAAATTTAAACTATAAAACCTAAAGGGGAAAATTGAAACTTTTCATAACACAAGGATCAAATAACAAATAATATAAATTAGACAATTAATTTCATCATTATCTATATTTGACCTAATTTCAATTTCTTGCATAATAAGTTACTCAATTAATACAAATAATCAAACTTTATCATATAAGGAAGTTATTATCTAATTAATTGGTAATTATATTATTTTTAATTAAGGATATACTCATAATTATGTATAAAATCGGATTTTAATTATCTAAAACATATAAGGCAAGTATCCATGAGTAAAATAGCAAGAAATCCTGAAAATAGCTCCTTCTGACGCTCGAACTCGCCGAGTACACTGTGGTACTCGCCGAGTTCATCAGGCAGGTGAGCAAAAATCGATTTTGTAGCTTGAATAAACACATAAGGCATCAATACAATAGAAACCAATCAAGGCTCTGATACCACTGATGGGTTTTAGCCATAAGAACATCCTATGTGCTTATAGAAACCCTAATGCTTGGATCTAGGTTTCTCTATTGTACATGCAGTTCATCCAAGACTATAAACTCTAGATCTAGAATATGATAATCAATATAACATATGAATTAGGGTTTAGATCATACCTTGATTGTTATGTAGCAATAACAATCTCAAATCCTTCTTGTAATGACTTTAGAAAGCTTAGAGTCACAAATGTCACTCCTCTAATGGTTCACAAACACCAAGAGCAAGAGGATGAAGAAGAGAAGAGAAGCAGGCTGCCCAAAACGTGTGGAAACCCTAAGGATTCAGTTCCCCACGTTTTTGGTGCCCAAGGGGTCCTTAAATAGTGAGGCTGTAGCACCTGGTTCCTGGTATGTATTCTTGATTATTAAATCTCCTTATATTGCATGATTAACCTTGGACTCGGCGAGTTGAAGGACTAACTCGCCGAGTAGAAGCGGGACTAGACGCGGGATCTACTCGGTCTACTCGGCGAGTAGGTCCGAGGGACTCGGCGAGTAGACCCCGTCTGGACTTAAACCCTAACCCGGGTTTTTGCACCCTATTTAAACGATCTAACCCAGCCTCCATTTCCCCTAGCACTCCCAGAGACCTGTAGAATGAAACCCTATCCCCTTTTGTGTCCTTGTGGGTGATTTTTAGCATTTTGAAGGTGGTTTGGAGCTTTGGAGAAGAAGGAGAAGGTTGGAGAGTGCAAGAAGGAAAGAAGATCTGGAATCTACTCTGTGAAGGGCTTCTATTCAGGTAGAAAAGTTCCTACCTTGATCTTTAATTCATTGAGTCCCCTTTTTGTCCCTAAAAAGAGGTTTTAAGCCCTAAGAACGTAAATCTCTATGTGTCTATGGTTAATGTTCTGCAAGGACTTCGGATTTGGACCTTTTGGACATCCTAGTAGCATAAAGTCTCTGTGGTTGAGGTGATTGAGGTCCCCATTGAGTTTTGGACCTCTTAAAGAGCTTGGAATTGCATGTTTGAGCTCATAGGGCCATGCATGCACGTAAAGTTTGCAACTTTACGTGGTAAATGAGCCCTAGGACCTTGGATCTGTGGTTTTGAAGTGTTGCATGTCCCAGATCTGGCCTACTCAGGGAATGGGTCGAAGGACTCGGCGAGTCCCAAAGTGGAACTCGGCGAGTTCTATGAAGATGGTCGTCGACTCGGCGAGTTTGAAGAACAACTCGGCGAGTCCTATGAAGATTGCCTGGAGCTCGCCGAGTAGTTCCTCAAACTCGGCGAGTCATATGAACATCCACAGATCACGAGGGGTTTAAGAATCGAAGGCTCAACCCTTCGTACCTGTGCGCGGAATTAACTGGTAACGTAGTCCCGAAACCCCAAACCCTCGTATGGGGTGTTCTGGTGTGGATTGAAAGCGAGCATGGGATCTGCTCGAGGAACTCGGCGAGTTGCTCGAGGAACTCGACGAGTTGGGACTCGAGTCGGCCCCATAGTCTCGGGTAGCGAGTCAAGGGTGACTCAGTGAGTGGGGAGAGGGACCTGGTGAGTGGGACTGGATCAGTGAGGAATGGACTCGGCGAGTTGCTCGCGGACTCGGCGAGTCCAGTCAACTGGAAGTTGACTTTGACCTGGACTTGACTTGGTAAGGGGTAAAAAGGAGTCATTTTACCCTAAGAACATCTAGCGGTGTTTGACTGATCGTTTTGTGGGAATTATAGCCGGGGGACGTCCGGAGCAGCAGCAGCAACAGTAGATAGTCAATTCCCACACAGACCATCAGCCTTTTCGAGGTGAGTTGCCTTCCAGTAGCGGTGGGTCTACGGCCACAATGCCGGCCCACCAGTAGGAGTTGTATGTAGATGTTTGTCTCTGTGATATTCATCTAGGGGTTACTACTACCTATTCTATGTTTATGTGCTAATATGATATGATGCTATGTGTTAGTAGTGGCAGGGGAGATAGTCCCCAAGATATCCGGTCGATAGGGCCGAAGGGGTAGTTATACCCAGTCATGCTAGTTGGATTCTGATATTGTGATATGTGCTATGTGGTAGTAGTAGAGGGGGAGAGATAGTCTCCAGTATCCGGTCGAGAGGACCGAAGGGGAGGCCAGCACCTAAATATGCTTGGCAATACCCAGTCTAAAGGACCGAAGGGGTAGGTCAGGCACCTAGATATGCCTGACAATATATGTGTGTTATGTTATTATTGTGGTATGTGGTACGGTGGGGGAACTCACTAAGCTTTGTGCTTATGTTTTTCAGTTGTTGTTTCAGGTACCTCTTTAGCTAAGGGGAAGGAGTCGGCACGGTAGCAGCATGACACACACACTCTTGTTTCCGCAGTTATGAGTTTATTCTGGGATTGACACTCTGATATTCTGGTTGTTTAGATGATGGTGGATTTCAAATTGGTTTTCGATGTGAATTGGTTTAAATCAAACAATGTTTTAATTATTAATGCTTTTTATGTAATGTGTTATAACGAAATTTTTGGACGTGAAATTCGGGTCGTTACAAGTTGGTATCAGAGCCCTGGTTTGAGGGATTCGGACACACCTTCGGGGGTGTCTGAACTCAAATCGAGGGATTAAAAGATTTTCTAAAAGAAAATGTTTTCTAAAAATTGAGAAAAGAGTTTCGAGAAAGAACAAAGTGTGTGATGTGCGCAAGCGGCCGAGCTCAAGTAAGTATTCCCCAAAGTACCCATACGAGTTTATGTTATGTTTATCAGCTTTTGTAGAACAGCATGCTAGAATAGGACTAAGGATCTAGGAGTGATGCCTTATGTGCCTACTTTATGTGTTTCAGTTGTATGAGAATTGCATGCTAGTTATTGAGTAGACAGCAAGTAGGATAGCCTGATTAGGTTATGCCTGATAGTATGAGCTTAGCACTTTATGCTAGTACAGTTCCTTTAAGCAGATAGAGTTGATTGAGATTGTTACCCTTGTCTGAATGTTGCTTGCTTCGTGCTATGTGGGACTCTGAATAATGGGAGTTAGCCATTAGGCGAATACGTCACGTCACATGTGATCAGGGTTGAATAATCTTAGAGTGCCGGATTTGATCCTACCGCGCAGCTCTTGTTTGAGTCCAACCGTTGTAGGGACGAGTCGGGTACTCGAAGGATTATCTGAGCCTTGTCACATGTGATGGTATTCGGGTAATGGCTAATTGGCATTACAAGGAGGCCTACAGCAGCTGAGGACTGGATAGATTAGAACCAGAGATTTCCCTAGGGCAAGCCTAGGATGAGTATAGCAGTGATTAGCGGTAGTGAAGGGGATCTGGTGGAGTCGAGGCATTTCTTGAAGAAGGTACGGATAGATGTGGAAGGTAGTATGGGCCCATACTACTGAAAGCAGAGGATCCGTAGCCAAACCAAGGAAGGCCAAGATAAGACCAGGGAACTTGTAAGTAGCAGTGATCCCTCAGGAAGTATCAGTATCACTAATGATTGTATTATGTATTGCAGAATGGTGGTACTTCGATCGAGGCCGATAGATGGCGGTTCAGGACAGGGGTCAGGTTCGGGATCAGGTTCCGAGCCGGTAGATGAGGGACTACGCGATTTCATCGCGTCAGAGATTACCAGAGGCATCCTTGAGTCGACCCCCATCATCTTCGGGTCGATCAAGGAAGGGATCATCGAGTTGATGGAGGATCGCCTTCGGGCTTTCAGGAGTGATATGGCATCTAGCCAGTCGGGATCTCGCACACTGTCCTTCAAGGACTTCAGGGGCAGTGGTGCGCCAGATTTCCACTGGGTGAAAGACCCCATTGCTGCCAGGCGATGGATTGCAGACATCGAGTCTGCACAGTTGACTAGCTTCTGCCCCGAGGGGTCGAAGGTGAGGTATGCAGCCGGGTGTTTACGGGACCGAGCCCGGGATTGGTGGGAGTCAGTGGGTGACTTGTTGGGAGCCTCAGCTATCGAGGCTATGACCTGGTTGGACTTTGTGACTAGGTTCAGGGCAGAGTTTGCGCCGGCTGTCGAGCTTCAGCAGTTGGCTAGGGAGTTTTTGGACATGAGACAGACGACGGAGACTGTGGCGGAGATCACCGCCAAGTTCCAGGAAAGGGCCTTATTGGTGCCCCAGTATGCTGGTGACGAGGATATGAGGAGGACCCGTTATCATGATATGCTACGAGCTGACATCCGGGAGCATGTTAGCTTTTCGGCTTGCCCTACCCTGGACTCCATGATTGCCAGGGCGAGGGAGAGGGAGATAGATTTGGAACACATCCGGAAACGGAAGACAGAAGAGGGTCAGTCAGGAGGGGCTTCGGGGAAGAAACCCAAGGGATCAGATGCGGGGCCGAAAGGCCAACAGGGACGGGGACGCTGTAGGAAATGCGGCAAGGCGCAAGAGGGGGCGTGCAGGGTGGGATCATCAGACTGCTACAAGTGCGGCAAGTCTGGGCACTTTAGCAGGTATTGCACTGCTCCGGCAGCAGTTATTCAGATGTCTGAGTTGCTGTGTTTCCACTGCTACCAGAGGGGCCACAAGAAGGACAATTGCCCCCAATTGACAGTTTCAGCGCCGGTGAAGGCGCCAGCTCCAGCGACCCTGCGGATCACGGATCGCCGGCAGGGCAAGGCAGAGGCTCCAGTGGTGAGGAGCCGAGCGTTTCAGCTGACTACCGAGGAGGCACGCGCCGCACCCGATGTGGTGACGGGTATGATTCTTTCCCTCTCTTTTATTTTTATAACGTTATGATATTGATATGTGCTCCATATGTATATGTATGCACTAGGATCGTTCCATGTGAACGACATCCCAGTTCATGTGTTGTTCGACTCGGGTGCGTCCCGATCATTTGTTTCCCTTGCGCTTAGCAAGAGGTTTCAGGAGTCCTCGGGCGAGTTAGATTGCCCTTTAGAGGTAGAGATTGCTAATGATCGATCGGTGCGGGCATCGATGGTATTTTGAAATTGCGTACTGCGTTTGTTTGAGGAGCGTTACTTGGTAGACTTGGTTCCCATTCCGTTGCGTGGGAACACGGTGATTATAGGCATGGATTGGTTGAGCCCTAATGGGGCAGTGATAGATTAGGCGCAGCAGCTAGTGCGAGTCAGGACCCCAGGAGGGGGAGAGTTAGTGATTCATGGCGAGAGGCCACATGGCGGACCCACTATATGTTTAGCAGCGAGGGCTAGGCGCTATCTTCAGCAGGGATGCACAGGATATGTCGCGTATGTGATGGATACCCGGGAGGCGGGTAAGACGACAGTGAGCGAGGTTCCGGTGGTTCGAGATTTTGCAGATGTTTTCCCGGAGGAGCTTCCTGGGATACCTCCGGAGCGAAAGGTGGAGTTCAGGATTGACCTCGTTCCTGGTGCGGCTCCGATAGCCAAGGCACCGTACCGGTTGGCTCCTCCCGAGATGCAGGAGTTGTCTACGCAGCTGCAGGAGCTACTAGACAAGGGATTTATTCGTCCGAGTAGTTCATCCTGGGGAGCCCCGATCCTGTTTGTGAAGAAGAAGGATAGGTCGCACCGGATGTGCATAGACTATCGGGAGCTGAATAAGGTAACGGTGAAGAACCGTTACCCACTCCCGAGGATTGATGATCTCTTTGACCAGCTTCAGGGAGCGTCTTGGTTTTCCAAGATCGATTTGCGTTCGGGATACCATCAAATGAGGGTCAGGGAGGAGGATGCGCCGAAGACCGCGTTTCGGACGCGCTATGGACACAATGAGTTCGTGGTGATGCCGTTTGGGCTCACCAATGCTCCTGCCGTGTTCATGGACCTCATGAACCGCGTATGCAGACCGATGCTGGATCGGTCTGTGATAGTCTCTATCGATGACATCTTGGTTTATTCGAAGAACCAGGAGGAGCATGAGGAGCATCTGAGAGAGGTGTTGGAGACCCTGAGGAGGGAGAGCTTGTATGCCAAGTTCTCCAAGTGTGAGTTTTGGTTGCGCGAGGTGCAATTTCTCGGACACCTCGTCAACCAGAACGAGATTCTGGTCGATCCGGCCAAGGTCGAGGCCGTGATGAGATGGGAGGTTCCGAAGTCTCCATCTGAGATTCGGAGTTTTCTGGGACTAGAAGGCTACTATCGGAGGTTTATTAAGGATTTCTCCAAGATAGCCGAACCCCCTGACGCGGCTGACGAAGAAAGTCGTGGTCTTTCGGTGGGGACCCGAGCAGCAGGCTGCATTTGAGACGCTGAGACAGAGACTGTGCGAGGCGCCGATCTTAGCCCTGCCAGAGGGCGTAGAGGATTTTGTGGTATACTGCGACGCATCCATTTCAGGGTTAGGCGCGGTACTGATGCAGAGGGGGCATGTCATTGCCTACGCTTCGAGGCAGCTCAAGCCTCACGAGGCGAACTACCCGACGCATGATTTGGAGTTGGGGGCGGTGGTTTTTGCCCTCAAGATTTGGCGGCATTACCTCTACGGGGTTCGATGTACCATCTACACAGACCACAAGAGTTTGAGGTACCTCGTGGATCAGCCGAATCTGAATATGAGGCAGCGTCGGTGGTTGGATGTGGTAAAGGATTATGATTGCGAGATCCTCTACCACCCGGGGAAGGCCAATGTGGTGGCCGATGCGCTTAGCCGCAAGGCGGCGCCGATCAGGGACGTATGCATGAGGATGACCGTGGTGACCCCCCTGGTGGAGCGAATTCGGGAAGCTCAACAGGAGGCTATCAAGGAGGAGCATCGGAAGAGCGAGCGTGTGGTGGGTCAGGTTTCCTCCTTCGATTATGATAGCCGAGGGCTATTGACACTACACGGTAGGGTGTGGGTGCCGTATCACGGAGGCGTGCGCCAGATTTTGATGGAGGAGGTGTACAAGTCCTGATTCTCTATTCATCCCGGGGCGACGAAGATGTATAGGGATCTTCGTCTAGATTATTGGTGGCCCTGCATGAAGCGGGATGTGGCATGGTACGTTGAGCGGTGCTTGACCTGTAGGAAGGTCAAGGCCAAACATCAGAGACCGCATGGCAAGATGCAGCCGTTGCATATTCCACTGTGGAAATGGGAAGATATCATGATGGATTTTATCACGAAACTTCCCAGGACCACGCGTGGAGTGGATTCGATTTGGGTCATCGTGGATCGATTGATCAAGAGTGCTCACTTTATCCCGATTCAGGAGAGCATATCGGCCGAGAAATTGGCTGACATCTATATCAGGGAGATCGTGGTGCGGCACGGGGTGCCAGTATTGGTTATCATGGACAGGGATGTGCGTTTTACTTCTAGATTTTGGAAGAGATTTCATGACGAGTTGGGCACGCTTTTGCATTTTAGCACCGCCTTTCTCCCGCAGACGGATGGTCAGAGCGAGCAGACTATCCAGACCTTGGAGGATATGTTGCGGGCGTGCATGTTAGACTTCGGTGGTAGCTGGGATACCTATCTTCCCTTGGCCGAGTTCTCCTACAACAATAGCTACCACGCGAGTATCGACCGCCCTCCATTCGAGATGTTGTATGGACGGAGGTGCAGGACCCTGATATGCTGGGGTGAAGTTGGCCAGAGAGTAATGGGGAGCACCGAAGTGGTGCTCAAGACGATCGAGAGGATCCAGCAGGTTCGGATCAGGCTTCAGACTGCTCATAGTCGACAGAAGAGTTACGCCGACAAGCGTCGATCCGAATTGGAGTTCCAAGTCGAGGATATGGTTCTACTGAAGGTGTCGCCTTGGAAAGGCGTCATTCGATTCAGGAAGCGGGGCAAGTTGGGCCTGAGATTCATCGGACCGTTAAGGGTCGTAGCCCGGGTGGGAAAGGTGGCGTATAGACTGGATCTGCCAGTGAAGCTCAGCCAGATCCACAGCACTTTCCATGTTTCTCAGCTGCGGAAGTGCCTAGTGGACGATTCAGCAATAGTGCCTTTAGAGGATATTCAGGTTGGTGACAGCCTGAACTACATTGAGCGCCCATTCGCAATCCTCTACAGGATGTCGAAGAATTTGAGGAACAAGAGGGTGGAGCTAGTGAAGGTGCAATGGCAGCACCGTAAGGGTTCGGAATGGACTTGGGAGCCGGTGGACGAGATGATGGAGCATTATCCCGAGCTGTTTCAGGATCGAGTAGCAGACTTCGAGGACGAAGTCTAAAATAAGTGGGGGAGATTTGTAGCACCTGGTTCCTGGTATGTATTCTTGATTATTAAATCTCCTTATATTGCCTGATTAACCTTGGACTCGGTGAGTTGAAGGACTAACTCGCCGAGTAGAAGCGGGACTAGACGTGGGATCTACTCGGTCTACTCGGCGAGTAGGTCCGAGGGACTCGGGGAGTAGACCCTGTCTGGACTTAAACCCTAACCCGGGTGTTTGCACCGTATTTAAATGATCTAACCCAGCCTCCATTTCCCCTAGCACTCCCAGAGACCTGTAGAATGAAACCCTAGCCCCTTTTGTGTCCTTGTGGGTGTTTTTAGCATTTTGAAGGTGGTTTGGAGCTTGGGAGAAGAAGGAGAAGGTTGGAGAGTGCAAGAAGGGAAGAAGATCCGGAATCTACTCTGTGAAGGCTTCTATTCAGGTAGAAAAGTTCCTACCTTGATCTTTAGTTCATTGAGTCCCCTTTTTGTCCCTAAAAAGAGGTTTTAGGCCCTAAGAACCTAAATCTCTATGTGCCTATGGTTAACGTTCTGCAAGGACTTCGGATTTGGACCTTTTGGACATCCTAGTAGCATAAAGTCTATGTGGTTGAGGTGATTGAGGTCCCCATTGAGTTTTGGACCTCTTAAAGAGCTTGGAATTGCATGTTTGAGCTCATAGGGCCATGCATGCTTGTAAAGTTTGCAACTTTACGTGGTAAATGAGCCCTAGGACCTTGGATCTATGGTTTTGAAGTGTTGCATGTCCCAGATCTGGCCTATTCAGGGAATGGGTCGAAGGACTCGGCGAGTCCCAAAGTGGAACTCGGCGATTTCTATGAAGATGGTCATCGACTCGGCGAGTTTGAAGAACAACTCGGCGAGTCCTATGAAGATTGTCTGGAGCTTGCCGAGTATTTCCTCAAACTCGGCGAGTCATATGAACATCCACAGATCACGAGGGGTTTAAGCATCGAAGGCTCAACCCTTCGTACCTGTGCGCGGAATTAACTGGTAACGTAGTCCCGAAACCCCAAACCCTCGTATGGGGTGTTCTGGTGTGGATTGAAAGCGAGTAGGGGATCTACTCGAGGAACTCGGCGAGTTGCTCGAGGAACTCGGCGAGTTGGGACTCGAGTCGGCCCCATAGTCCCGGGTAGCGAGTCAAGGGTGACTCAGTGAGTGGGGAGAGGGACCTGGTGAGTGGGACCGGATCAGTGAGGAATGGACTCGGTGAGTTGCTCGCGGACTCGGCGAGTCCAGTCAACTGGAAGTTGACTTTGTCCTGGACTTGACTTGGTAAGGGGTAAAAAGGGGTCATTTGACCCTAAGAACATCTAGCGGTGTTTGACTGATCGTTTTGTGGGAATTATAGTCGGGGAACGTCCGGAGCAGCAGCAACAACAGTAGACAGTCAATTCCCACACAGACCATCAGCCTTTTCGAGGTGAGTTGCCTTCCAGTAGCGGTGGGTCTACGGCCACAATGTCGGCCCACCAGTAGGAGTTATATGTAGATGTTTGTCTCTGTGATATTTATCTAGGGGTTACTACTACCTGTGCTATGTTTATGTGCTAATATGATATGATGCTATGTGTTAGTAGTGGCAGGGGAGATAGTCCCCAAGATATCCGATCGATAGGGCCGAAGGGGTAGTTATACCCAGTCATGCTAGTTGGATTCTGATATTGTGATATGTGCTATGTGGTAGTAGTAGAGGGGGAGAGATAGTCTCCAGTATCCGGTCGAGAGGACCGAAAGGGGAGGCCAGCACCCAGATATGCTAGGCAGTATCCGGTCGAGAGGACCGAAGGGGAGGCCAGCACCCAGATATGCTAGGCAGTATCCGGTCGAGAGGACCGAAGGGGAGGCCAGCAGCCAAATATGCTTGGCAATACCCGGTCGAAAGGACCGAAGGGGTAGGTCAGGCACTCATATATACCTTACAATATATGTGTGTTATGTTATTATTGTGGTATGTGGTACGGTGGGGGAACTCACTAAGCTTTATGCTTACGTTTTTCAGTTGTTGTTTCAGGTACCTCTTTAGCTAAGGGGAAGGAGCTGGCACGGTAGCAGCATGACACACACACTCTTGTTTCCGCAGTTATGAGTTTATTCTGGGATTGACACTCTGATATTCTGGTTGTTTAGATGATGGTGGATTTCAAATTGGTTTTCGAATCAAAAAATGTTTTAATTATTAATGCTTTTTATGTAATGTGTTATAATGAAATTTTTGGACGTGAAATTCGGGTCGTTACAGAGGCTATTAGAGTTATCTAACAAGGAAACCCTAATTTGGATGCTTAAGCCCTAAGTAACCCATGGACTCCTTCCTTAACAAGCCTTGGACGATTTCTAATGGGTTTCCCCATAGAATTCGTCTAACCTTATATTATAAGGTAATCCATGGCCCAAATGCAATTATCTTATAATTACAATTCCAGTCCCTTAAGTTTAATTAATCTCTTTTAGCCACAAACTTAATTCTTATTAATTCCTGACTAATATTAATTAAACAATATAATTTCTCCTTTAAAATATTATTCTCAAAATATATTAATAAATCATATTTAATCCTTTCTCTTCATAATTCATCCTATCATGTTGCTTTGGTGAAGGCAACCCAAAAGGACCATGCACCATCGGGTCAAGTACATACCAAAATAGTTATGGACTTAGACACTAATCCAACATAAGACTCTCTTGCCAAATATTCAAGAAATAGTGTGGATTCTTATCAAAACAAACACTTCACACAATTGACCTTATTTGGTCTTTGTTTTATCCAAAACATCACAACTTACCAATTCCAAATGTATAAGAGTAAGAAACATGTTACTCTACATATAGAAAGTGTTATAAATTTATCTTAAAATCATGTCACTCAAGTTACAATCTTAGTGTATGACTCTAAGACTTGTTTTTGGAACGAAATATGATTTATCTTTTGATTTAACCATTTCAACAATTCACAATTCCTCTTCTTAGCCAAAAAATGTACTAAAGTGTCCTTACAGGATCAATTGTGACATGGTTTTATAATCATCAAGATAATCATAAAGCAAGATACTTAAAGTACTCTCCAATCTTTTCTGATTTCAGAAACTTTTATCTTTCTGCCTAATTTGATTCTTCTCATTCGCTCTGCCAATCATTGAAACTTTTTCAATATTTCAAAATTACACTTAAACTTGTAAGCATAACCATATTTACTAAATTTTAGTAAATCATGACGAATAGTCTTATTGATCTTTTGTGGTGGAATTTAACTAGTGCACAAGAATGTGTACTTGATCCCTTAGCCCTTCACTTGAGTCACATATACATGTTAACAAGGACTTAGTCTTAATTTCCCAAAGATGACAATTCTCATTCATCACACAATACAACTTGCATAATTCCAAGTTTCTATCCAACTGAAACTTGGGTGATGCAAATCTTTCCTTATTTGGTAAATTATGACACCACCACAAATGAAAGAATCAAATCCATTTTCCAATATTGCTATCAATGGAAACATGTAAACAACAATTTTTCACAAATGCCATTGTAAGGATACTTAAAATAAATAAATCAATTTTTTTAAATTGCAGAAAAAATCCTTACAATGCAAATACATATGAAAACTATGTTGATATCTATTCCTAAGCAATCTATCATAACTCTTAAGTAGTTGCTCAAAATTCTGATCACCAAACCAACTTCGTGATCAGAATCAGCATACTCTTTCTTTAAGCTTCCTTTGATTCTCTAAAACATCAAAATGTAATTAGATTACATTATGTATTAAGAATCTCCAAAAGATACTTAATAGAGTTAGATAATGGACTTTACCTAAAGTAGAGTCAAACTTTTGACTTTACCATATCTTTCAGATAAATCTGCCAGATTCGCAACCAATGCCCCGTCTTTTGGAAAAAGAAACATATGGACTCTTTGGAAATGGTACATGAGACTATCTCAGACTTATCCTTTCTCTTTACCATTAGGTCAAATGACTTGACCATGGCCGATCCCTTTCCAGTGGGAAGAGAATGTTTTTCTGGACTTCTACTGCTACCATTGTTAATGTCCATGGAAGTTTGCAAGTTGATCTTCCAATAAAATTTTGCTTTACCAGTGCCCCAAATCATTGCTGATTTAGCAGTATCAAGAAAATAGGTAAGATCACTAAGAGTCATGTCATGGTCTGTCATCAGGGAGTGACTAAAGAACCAAGTCAACAACCAGCTACCTCGAGACTTTGACACCCGACTCTCCCGGCTTGTCAATATGTGGCTTATTCTCCAACATGTAAGCACATGTAGACTTTGCTTGCCAATAGGGATTGAGTGACCTTGAACTTTTCAAGTATTTGAACTTGTAGGATAGGGAGAATAATTGGAGGAGGTGGAGGACGTGATGTATGATTCCAGTCCCATCAATGCACAACAAAGGGATTAATCTTTCACCTTGATTGTCATGTGGGATATCATCTTCATCAGGAAAGCTCGTTCCTAAAGATTTGGGAAGACCATAGTTGTCTTAACTAGACATCTATAATGGGAGAAATTCAATTTTAGTTGATATAAACTCCTTAATATAACACTCAATATGAAATATTAATGCTAGGATCCAACATCCTATTTATAACCGGAAGAGGGATGTCGTAATCCAAGATATAAAATAGTTGAAGGTAGGTAAATGACGATTTACCAATTTCCACCATCAAAACGAATTATAATTAAGTTTTAATTGGATTTGAAACTCCTAGATCTTTTAAGATACATTGAACTTTCAATGGCATGTTTGAATCTCGATTGTGCCCTTTCAAGTTTGTGACTGGGATGCCGAGGATCACAAACAAGGTGTGAATAACCATGCAGATTAACTTGGTACCCTTAAATTTATCACCTAATCGATGTGTCGGTTACCCACACACGCTCCACCGATCTATAATAAACTCAAGTTACCCTTTGCCACACATTGTCAGTCCCATGTTAGTCTGTCGGTTAACCACACACGCTTCACTAACGACTTAACAAAGGTGCAAAGTGTAATTTCATGGGTTAGAACCATTTCACATTTTCCTAAGTAACTAAGATTGGGAATTTATAAGTGTTTAGTTACTTAGTATTTATCATTATACTTTTATTGAAGGGAGAATTATAGTCCTATCCTACCCGATCGGCTAACGACCCTCCACCAGTCAAGGAAGCGGTGGGTGAGAGTGGACACCCATTAAACAACCATTTTATAGGCAGTAACCTTATACCCCCCTTATAGACCGACTTACTAATGGTAAGACCGGCTTTTTACTTATAAATATATTATACTAAACTTTTAATATTATAATAGTATAAGGGTGTATTTTAGATATTTAACATACTTGGTGGTTTAATCTATTAATTAAATTAGACTTTTAATTTAATTAAACTCAAACCATATATTTATGGATTTAATAATACTCTTTTAATTAAACGTTTTAATTAACTATTAATAAAGTCCATAATAGTTAATTGAACTATTCAACAAAACATCATAATTCCAATTATTATATTCAAAATTAGAATCATTTAATTAATTGTTTAAGTTATGAACCCAAGAGTTTTTGAATTCAATTCTTTTTTTTCCATAAAAAAACTTTTTTCAAATTCCAAAACTTGAGGGCAAGTTTTGTAACTCTTGAAAACTTTTGGATTCCATAACTTATGGAGTTAAATGCTTGTTTTATGATGAAACTTTTCATGTTCCATAGCTTAAGAACAAGTTATGGAATTCTTTAAAACATTAACACAATGTTTTGTAACTTCATAAAAACTTTGCAATTTAAAAAAGAAAAAAAAAAAAAAAAACTTTCATATCCATAACTTATGTAGGTTTCAAAAAAAACTCTTTAGATCAAACTTTTAAAAATGACTTTTTAGCTCCAAAAAATTTTATGACAAAATTTGTAACTCCTTAAAAACATTTAGATCAAACTTTTAAAACTAATAAAATAATCATATCATTTTATCTTTTACTAAATTTGACATAATTCAACTCATATAGCAAATTATTCAAATTTTACAAATAATTAGTTTCTCACAAAACAAGCAATTATCTTAAAATTTGACAAACTTCAAGTTTTTTTTTCTTTTTTTTTTTCAACTTTGAAAATCAAACATGTGCATGAATATTCTATAAAACAAACCACGGCTCTGATACCACTGTTGGATTTTAGTATACTACAACATCCTATGGTGCACATACAACCCTAAATACCTTGGATCTATGTTTTCTCTACTATACATGCAAATATGAAGTTTCCAATGTATTACCCTATACCAGCATACAAATATTATATACTACACAAGAATCTAGTTAGGATAACGTACCTTATGGTGGAGCTTGAAGTCTTGATGTATCTAGCCTTAAGAGCTTAGCCCCAATAGTGTGGAAGCCTCAAGTGGAATCACAACACACCATGGTCAAAGGATGAACTTGAGAGAGAATCTACATGCAGCCAAAAACACCCATGAACTCCAAGAACTTCATGTGTAACCACAAGTGGCGTTTTTAGGTCATGATGCATGTATTTATATGTGTGGTATTTCAAGAGTCATGGGTATAACCCAAATCCATACCCATGGGTTTTATGATCCATGGTTTATGTGGCCCAACTATTTATGTATCCATACATAAACTTGGTCCAACATGGATCATAATCCCAACACATATAAATATAACTAATTAACATAATTAGTCCTCATATATTTAATTAGTCTCTTTTGATCACCAAATTAATTCTTGATCAATATTAATTAGCTCATATGATTTCATATTAATATATTATAACTTATAATATATTAATAAATCATATATAACATCTTCTCTCAAAAGTCCATCCTAACAAATTGTCCTGATGATATGCAACCCAAATGGACCATGCTACTCTCGGGTCAGGTACATACCAATAATAGTTATGGGCTTGGACATCTAATCCAATAATCATAACCACCCGTTGTCTTGGGTAATTTAGTTATGAAAGCCATTGCATGGATTATGCCTGATTCATCTAATATAGTTCTGTGTATACAAGTCGTATATAGTTAAGATTGAAAAGGCATTTGAATAAATGATTCATCTCTAATTCCACATCCAGACAAGGAAAAGGAGTCAAAGTGGAATCATCAATTCTAAGCCCGTAGAATCTTAGTTATGTACTAACTCTGATGTATACATTTTAATAGTATTAGATAAATCACATAAATTTTTGGGGTCTTCGTTAGTGAATTTGATTTTCTGTGCGAGTAGTATTCCTGGAAACTCTGTTGGTAGTACTTTGAGCAAAGTTATAGAAAACATGGTGCTCCTCACATGGCTACTTTGGGGTTTTTGAAGCAAGAAATGATTTGGAGGTTTTTGTTGCTACCGTTTGATAGGGGTTCGCTAGACGTTCGGTCACAGAGAAGGATCTTTCGTAGAATATGAAATTAGTACAGATGACTTTAGTACATTTCGCTTTGTCTTTGTTATTATTACTGCGAGTTTGTTGTACTGCTAGAAGCGAGTACTTGTTGTGAAAGTGCTTCTAGAAATGGTGATGAAACCTCATAGTATGATTTGGTCTAATTTGGCATTAAGTTTTGAAAATTTCTAGATCAATATATATATATATATATATATATATATATATATATATATATATATATATATATATAATTGTTAGAGAGCGTACCAGCAACCTCAGAGTGGTTCCCCGATATCTCCTTTTGTGTTGTTGCTACTATTCTTCCCCCTCTCTCTGTCAGTTCTCTCGGTCGGACAGCCTCTCTTGAGATGTCCTATTTCACCACATGCATGACATATTTCACTCGTACTAGCGTCGGTGGTGGAAGCGATGTGTTGGGTTGGAGTTTTACAAAAGTGATTTCCTTTGTCATTTCTTGTCTTTGGGCAATCTCTTTTGAAATGTCAAAATTCTCCGCACTTATAACATGCCTGGGTTGTTCCAGCACCGGGAACTTGGGTGATTGGTTGAGGTGGGGATTTAAAAAATCAGATAGTGTGTCCTTCTCTGTTACAATTTCGGCACTGCATGTCACAGCAATTTCCATTGTGGTGGATATTACACTCATTTCATTTTGGGAGGTTTCTAGCATATCGTTTTACTGGAGTAGTAGTAACAGCACGAACTGTCGCTTCCTGACGCTTTTTAGAGGGTCCTTGTGAAGACTAACCCTTCCTTTTGTTCCATAACTTTCATTTCTTGATCACTGACTTGTTGTCTTGGGTGCCTTTGTCGACTGGCAGTTGTTGGTTTCCTTGATTGTTATTACGATTCGAAGTGTCGACTCTGTTTCCATTTTCGTATGTGTTGTTAGTGTTGAATTGCGCCATGACAGCTGCTACTGTAACCGTTATAGCGGCCTGGAATGTAGCAGAGTCTATGTGTAGGATCAGGGTTTCGTCGGTTGGTTGATCATTTCTATGTGAAGACATGTTTCTGATACATGAAAGGAAATGACTTCGTAAATACTAGTGTTGTTGATGGTTGTACCCTATCTAATTATATAAACATGTAACTTTCTCCTTTCCGTGTAGAGTTCTCAATGTTTCGACCAACATCTCTGCTATGTTTCTATAGTACTCTAAAAGTATTTAGGTTATCAAGACATAATTTTGATGTTAACATCTTTATTTGGTTCAGATTTTACGCGAAGGCATCTTTTACTATAAATAATTAAAAGATGAAACGATATGTAAGATATCAAGAATGAATAAGAATTTGATAAGACTTAGTTCAATATGGACCTTGTAGGGAATTGGAAATAGAAGTCTAATACAAGTATAACTTGTAACAAGATAATGTGAAATTGAGTGGTTATTTTTCAAAATGTAAGAAATACATGTCGATTGTATAGGTGTATTAAGTAGATAAAGGTTGGAAAAACTTGACCTTAAATAGGTCTACAATACACCACAATACTAGGAAAACATCGACATTTAAAATGACCTACTGAAAATGAAATTTTCGCAGTCGAACTGAAAAGCATGAAAAATAATTCTAAGACATATTTGAAGACTTAGACTATAACTAAAAGCATAAATAGAGGGCGAGTAGAGTATGATCTACTTCCTACTAGATCCGGCCTTGGATTTGGCTAACTGGTGCTCTATTTCGAATATGTGCCTATCTTATACAACATGATGCTCTCGTAATCATTGCACTTCGGCTTGCGAAGCCGCCAGTTCTCCCTGCAAGAAGTTGGTACGATCCCTTGTTGCGTTATGATTGTCTTCCAGGTTGCGAAGACGAACAACGTCGACACCAGTGGTAGCCTCAATCTGCACCACTCGGTCAATGATAGCTCTCCCCTGTTCCGTGTTGCGAGAAACGCGACGAAATAGCACGGGAAGTGCTCTATTTGTTGAACCTCCGACTTCTGGATTGTAGAAGCTTCGGTCTTCTTGGTAGGGGAGACTTTGACCTTGTTCATGACTCCACATGTCTAGGTTTATGACCCACAGAGTCGTTGGGTCTTGAAAGTTCTGACGAGGGTTAGGGTTCTGAGCAACTTGTTGGAGCATGGAAATGCTCTACAAATAATGAGTGATAGTTAGGTTGTATTTTTCCCTTTATTGTATTGTTGGTGTATTTTATTCTCCCTCATATATAAAGGGAGAGGTGGTCACTTTTATGTATCTATCTTTTCCTACAATGTAATCCTAGAGAGAGAGAATTGGTGGGTTCTCTCCCACCAAGGGAGAGTTTCTCTCTCCCACCATGATCTTCATGAATAATATTTTTATCTCTCTTTCTTTTCTCATTTTCTAAGAATTCTCATCATGTTCTTCATATTTTTATATGTTGATACACGATAATTTCTTGATATTTCTATTCCACATCCACCATTCGTTATAAAAATGGGTTTCTACAATTGGTATCAAAGTCGTACCTTGAAGATCTCACGATTAGTTCAAGGGAACGACTCCCGTTCGGTGATTATCTTGAAGTTTTTCGTGTTTTTGCAAGAATTTTCGGGTTCAAACCGGAAATTTCTAATGAGTTTTCTATTTTCTGGGGTGATTCTTACTTAGTAGAATAATTATGTTGTTGTTGCTCAATCAAATTCACTGCTGGAATTTTTGTTGTTGGTGTTCTTAGTATTTTTCTGTTGAAGAAATGAAGAAAAATGGGAGAAGAAATTATTTTTGTGGTCTCCAAAATGTTGAAGAAATTATTCCATGAAGTTCTTTTATTCTTGGATGAGAAGACACAAAATAATGGGCTTATTTTCTTGAAGAAGTGGAGAAAAACATTTATTTATTGAAGTTTTTTTTACCCAACAACTGTTATTCTTAAAGGTATGGAGTTCTTGTTCTTCATCATATTATTGTTGTGAATCTTTGATTTGAAGATGTTTGGACGTAATATGTGTTTGCATAAAGCACTTTGTCTTTTTTACTCTTTTAGGTGAAGAGTACTCCACTTACTTTTGCCTTCCCAAGTAAAAACCATGTGACTATGACAAATCCCATCACCTTTTGTCCCTAACCCCCCCCCCCCCACCCCACCAGTACACTATTCATCTTCGCCTTCCCAAGACCACTTTTTGACTTAAAATGCTTTATAAAAGATTCCCTCAATAATGAATAAATGGCCTTTTTGGCATCATTTTTTCATGAAAGAAAGGCATTTTTCGTCACCTGTTCAGCCCTTCTCGGAGCCCTGAACCGCAGCCAAAAACTACCTACCGGAGTCTCCTAAAAAGTCTCTTTGCACCCCTTCTCAGCCAAGGACCCAAAGCCCATACACGCAGCTTCTTGGTCCACAGTCGAGATACCGCAGCTTACCCTCCCTTACTGATGAACCGAAGTCGCTTCCTTCATTGCTGGCTCGGACCGTAGCTGCCATCCGCAGTTCGGACCACACGCTAGCATACGTGCTTCGCTCTACAGCTTAGCTGCTCCTCGCACCGCAGTCGCGCCTGACTGCTTGCTCCGCAACTGTCGCACCCTTGCTCATCTCCCACCGCACCTTCACTTCGTTCATACCTAGCCTTCTATTCCGCAACCCTCCCAACAGATTTCGAATCTTCAGCCTCCACCTCCTTTCCCTTCCAGCCTTCTTCCTTCTTCCCTCCTTCTTTTTCCTCCCCTCTCATCACCCCCCCCCCCCCTTTATTTAGCCTTCTTATTTTTTTTAAGCTTCAATTTTTTTTCTGAATTTTTTTAACATCAATTATTTATTATTCAGCTAATTATTTTTTTAACACAAATTTTGTTTTTATTAAAACCAATTATTTTTTTAAAACCAATTTTTGCCACAACCAAACATTGGATTGTCACATTGGTTCATTTCATGCCGGTTATTTGGAAGAATACTCCTACTGCATTCGGACTTCATATCATTCTTTGTGATGCTTGGACTGCAACGACGATTGATCAATAAAGTTGTTTCGTATTCCTCACTCTATGGGATTTTATGACTTGTCGCTCTTGATTTTTGGTTGACGAATCATGTATCTTGAGCATGTGGACTTTATTTTCTATTGAAAACCACTTCGAGAGTTCCGACACCGCAGTTTGGATATGTTTTGGTATTTTCGGCACAACAGAGATATTTCTTCATGTAGTGATTCTTCGTTCTATGGTATTTGTTCATGCAGCTTCAACAACTATATCACCCACCTTCTCATGACCACATAGTATCTCTTTTACTCTATTTTCTCGCTCCTTATTGAGACCCTTCATACATCTAGGGAGAGCCTTACTCTTGGTATCCGACACTCTCCATCCGATGATTTGTTGATTTCTGATATCCGGTCATTGGTTATCAAAAATAGGGAGAGAATATCATCCGGATTTGGTTATTATGATTGTTTGAGTTTGGATTTTTGAAGACTTCTGAAGATGATTATTTATTTAGTGATGCGATGTGGCACTTATTTATGGTCTTCACGGATCAGATTTTGGGCATTACTCGATGTTTTCCGATGTAGATTATTTATTATTCGGACTCAACCATAAGATGATTTTTTGTTCGCATCCGGTTCAGATTTTATGATTTCACAAGTTTGGATTTATGATATGTTGAAGACAAAGATTATTTTGGCAATGTGACGTGGCACTTATTTTTGATTCTTGGATCAAATTTTCGGCATTACTGGACCATATCTTTGGACTAACATTATATTTATCCAGACTTCTTTTAATGGATGCTTCACATTTTTAGCAGGTTATGTTTTGAAAAATTCGGGTGTATTATGATTCGAGAATTCGAGATGTTTTTTAGACTTTTTGAAGCCAAAGTGTTTCTTTTATTAGATCTTCTACTTGCTCATGGTGACCCTCTTCTTCCGGTGATTATGATTGGTTTGAAGATTTGGATCTTATTTTTTCTGCTTCATTGGTTGTGCTTTGAAGCCGAAGACCTTCATTGTTTAGAGATTCATGGCCAGTTTCAGACTTCACAGACACTTCAGAGTTGCAAAGACATTTCAACTTTTTGTTCTCATTATGTTTCATTTTTATTACCATAATTGCTAGTCGAATTACTGTATTATAGCCTTGTATCACTTATTGTATCTCTCATCATTTGTAAGCATTTAGGAGAGAATGTTGGAGCATGGAAATGCTCTACAAATAAATAGTGATAGTTAATTTGTATTTTTCCCTTTATTGTATTGTTGGTGTATTTTACTATCCCTCATATATAAAAGGAGAGATGGTCACTTTTATGTATCTATCTTTTCTTACAATGTAATCCTAGAGAGAGAGAAATGGTGGGTTCTCTCCCACCAAGGGAGAGTTTCTCTCTCCCACCATGATCTTCATGAATAATATTTTTTTATATTTCTTTCTTTTCTCATCTTTCTTCATTTCTTCAATAGAAAAATACTAAGAACACCAAGAACAAAAATTCCAGCAATGAATTTGATTGAGTAGCAGCAATATAATTATTCTACTAAGTAAGAATCACCCCACAAAATAGAAAACTCGTTAGAAATTTCCGGTTTGAACCCGAAAATTCTTGCAAAAACACGAAAAACTTCAAGATAATCACCGAACGGGAGTCGTTCCCTTCAACTAATCGTGAGATCTTCAAGGTACGACTCTGATACCAATTATAGAAACCCATTTTTATAACAAACGCAGGATGCTGAATAGAAATATCAAGAAATTATCGTGTATCAAAATATAAAAATATGAAGAACATGATGAGAATTCTTAGAACATGAGAAAAGAAAGAGAGATAAAAATATTATTCATGAAGATCATGGTGGGAGAGAGAAACTCTCCCTAGGTGGGAGAGATCCCACAACTTTCTCTCTCTAGAAATTACATTTTAGAAAAGATGCATAAAAGTGACCACCTCTCCCTTTATATATAAGGGAGAGTAAAATACACCAACAATACAATAAGAGAAAAATAAAACCTAACTATCTCTCATCATTTGTAAGCATTAAGGGAGAGAATGTTGGAGCATGGAAATGCTCTACAAATAATGAGTGATAGTTAGGTTGTATTTCTCCCTTTATTGTATTGTTGATTTATTTTACTCTCCCTCATATATAAAGGGAGAGGTGGTCACTTTTATGCATCATTTCTAAAATGTAATCTCTAGAGAGAGAGAAAGTGGTGAGATCTCTCCCACCTAGGGAGAGTTTCTCTCTCCCACCATGATCTTCATTAATAATATTTTTATCTCTCTTTCTTTTCTCATCTTCTAAGAATTCTCATCATGTTCTTCAAATTTTTATATTTTGATACACGATAATTTCTTGATATTTCTATTCTGCATCCACCGTTCAATATAAAAATGGGTTTCTAGTCGAGTTACCATACTTGCTAGTCGGATTATTGTATTATAGCCTTGTATCACTTGTTGTATCTCTCATCATTTGTAAGCATTTAGTAGAGAATGTTGGTGCATGGAAATGCTCTACAAATAATGAGTGATAGTTAAGTTGTATTTTTCCCTTTATTGTATTGTTCGTGTATTTTACTGTCCCTCATATATAAAAGGAGAGGTGGTCACTTTTATGTATCTATCTTTTCTTACAATGTAATCCTAGAGAGAGAGAGAAATGGTGGGTTCCCTCCCACAAAGGGAGAGTTTCTCTCTCCCACCATGATCTTCATGAATAATATATTTATATCTCTTTCTTTTCTCATCTTTCTTCATTTCTTCAACAGAAAAATACTAAGAACACCAAGAAGAAAAATTCCAGCAATGAATTTGATTGAGCAGCAGCAATATAATTATTCTACTAAGTAAGAATCACCCCACAAAATAGAAAACTCGTTAGAAATTTCCGGTTTGAACCCGAAAATTCTTGCAAAAACACGAAAAACTTCAAGATAATCACCGAACGGGAGTCGTTCCCTTCAACTAATCGTGAGATCTTCAAGGTACGACTCTGATACCAATTATAGAAACCCATTTTTATAACAAACGCAGGATGCTGAATAGAAATATCAAGAAATTATCGTGTATCAAAATATAAAAATATGAAGAACATGATGAGAATTCTTAGAACATGAGAAAAGAAAGAGAGATAAAAATATTATTCATGAAGATCATGGTGGGAGAGAGAAACTCTCCCTAGGTGGGAGAGATCCCACAACTTTCTCTCTCTAGAAATTACATTTTAGAAAAGATGCATAAAAGTGACCACCTCTCCCTTTATATATAAGGGAGAGTAAAATACACCAACAATACAATAAGAGAAAAATAAAACCTAACTATCTCTCATCATTTGTAAGCATTAAGGGAGAGAATGTTGGAGCATGGAAATGCTCTACAAATAATGAGTGATAGTTAGGTTGTATTTCTCCCTTTATTGTATTGTTGATTTATTTTACTCTCCCTCATATATAAAGGGAGAGGTGGTCACTTTTATGCATCATTTCTAAAATGTAATCTCTAGAGAGAGAGAAAGTGGTGAGATCTCTCCCACCTAGGGAGAGTTTCTCTCTCCCACCATGATCTTCATTAATAATATTTTTATCTCTCTTTCTTTTCTCATCTTCTAAGAATTCTCATCATGTTCTTCAAATTTTTATATTTTGATACACGATAATTTCTTGATATTTCTATTCTGCATCCACCGTTCAATATAAAAATGGGTTTCTAGTCGAGTTACCATACTTGCTAGTCGGATTATTGTATTATAGCCTTGTATCACTTGTTGTATCTCTCATCATTTGTAAGCATTTAGTAGAGAATGTTGGTGCATGGAAATGCTCTACAAATAATGAGTGATAGTTAAGTTGTATTTTTCCCTTTATTGTATTGTTCGTGTATTTTACTGTCCCTCATATATAAAAGGAGAGGTGGTCACTTTTATGTATCTATCTTTTCTTACAATGTAATCCTAGAGAGAGAGAGAAATGGTGGGTTCCCTCCCACAAAGGGAGAGTTTCTCTCTCCCACCATGATCTTCATGAATAATATATTTATATCTCTTTCTTTTCTCATCTTTCTTCATTTCTTCAATAGAAAAATACTAAGAACACCAAGAACAAAAATTCCAGCAATGAATTTGATTGAGTAGCAGCAATATAATTATTCTACTAAGTAAGAATCACCCCACAAAATAGAAAACTCGTTAGAAATTTCCGGTTTGAACCCGAAAATTCTTGCAAAAACACGAAAAACTTCAAGATAATCACCGAACGGGAGTCGTTCCCTTCAACTAATCGTGAGATCTTCAAGGTACGACTCTGATACCAATTATAGAAACCCATTTTTATAACAAACGCAGGATGCTGAATAGAAATATCAAGAAATTATCGTGTATCAAAATATAAAAATATGAAGAACATGATGAGAATTCTTAGAACATGAGAAAAGAAAGAGAGATAAAAATATTATTCATGAAGATCATGGTGGGAGAGAGAAACTCTCCCTAGGTGGGAGAGATCCCACAACTTTCTCTCTCTAGAAATTACATTTTAGAAAAGATGCATAAAAGTGACCACCTCTCCCTTTATATATAAGGGAGAGTAAAATACACCAACAATACAATAAGAGAAAAATAAAACCTAACTATCTCTCATCATTTGTAAGCATTAAGGGAGAGAATGTTGGAGCATGGAAATGCTCTACAAATAATGAGTGATAGTTAGGTTGTATTTCTCCCTTTATTGTATTGTTGATTTATTTTACTCTCCCTCATATATAAAGGGAGAGGTGGTCACTTTTATGCATCATTTCTAAAATGTAATCTCTAGAGAGAGAGAAAGTGGTGAGATCTCTCCCACCTAGGGAGAGTTTCTCTCTCCCACCATGATCTTCATTAATAATATTTTTATCTCTCTTTCTTTTCTCATCTTCTAAGAATTCTCATCATGTTCTTCAAATTTTTATATTTTGATACACGATAATTTCTTGATATTTCTATTCTGCATCCACCGTTCAATATAAAAATGGGTTTCTAGTCGAGTTACCATACTTGCTAGTCGGATTATTGTATTATAGCCTTGTATCACTTGTTGTATCTCTCATCATTTGTAAGCATTTAGTAGAGAATGTTGGTGCATGGAAATGCTCTACAAATAATGAGTGATAGTTAAGTTGTATTTTTCCCTTTATTGTATTGTTCGTGTATTTTACTGTCCCTCATATATAAAAGGAGAGGTGGTCACTTTTATGTATCTATCTTTTCTTACAATGTAATCCTAGAGAGAGAGAGAAATGGTGGGTTCCCTCCCACAAAGGGAGAGTTTCTCTCTCCCACCATGATCTTCATGAATAATATATTTATATCTCTTTCTTTTCTCATCTTTCTTCATTTCTTCAACAGAAAAATACTAAGAACACCAAGAAGAAAAATTCCAGCAATGAATTTGATTGAGCAGCAGCAATATAATTATTCTACTAAGTAAGAATCACCCCACAAAATAGAAAACTCGTTAGAAATTTCCGGTTTGAACCCGAAAATTCTTGCAAAAACACGAAAAACTTCAAGATAATCACCGAATGGGAGTCGTTCCCTTCAACTAATCGTGAGATCTTCAAGGTACGACTCTGATACCAATTATAGAAACCCATTTTTATAACAAACGCAGGATGCTGAATAGAAATATCAAGAAATTATCGTGTATCAAAATATAAAAATATGAAGAACATGATGAGAATTCTTAGAACATGAGAAAAGAAAGAGAGATAAAAATATTATTCATGAAGATCATGGTGGGAGAGAGAAACTCTCCCTAGGTGGGAGAGATCCCACAACTTTCTCTCTCTAGAAATTACATTTTAGAAAAGATGCATAAAAGTGACCACCTCTCCCTTTATATATAAGGGAGAGTAAAATACACCAACAATACAATAAGAGAAAAATAAAACCTAACTATCTCTCATCATTTGTAAGCATTAAGGGAGAGAATGTTGGAGCATGGAAATGCTCTACAAATAATGAGTGATAGTTAGGTTGTATTTCTCCCTTTATTGTATTGTTGATTTATTTTACTCTCCCTCATATATAAAGGGAGAGGTGGTCACTTTTATGCATCATTTCTAAAATGTAATCTCTAGAGAGAGAGAAAGTGGTGAGATCTCTCCCACCTAGGGAGAGTTTCTCTCTCCCACCATGATCTTCATTAATAATATTTTTATCTCTCTTTCTTTTCTCATCTTCTAAGAATTCTCATCATGTTCTTCAAATTTTTATATTTTGATACACGATAATTTCTTGGTATTTCTATTCCGCATCCACCGTTCAATATAAAAATGGGTTTCTAGTCGAGTTACCATACTTGCTAGTCGGATTACTGTATTATAGCCTTGTATCACTTGTTGTATCTCTCATCATTTGTAAGCATTTAGTAGAGAATGTTGGTGCATGGAAATGCTCTACAAATAATGAGTGATAGTTAAGTTGTATTTTTCCCTTTATTGTATTGTTCGTGTATTTTACTGTCCCTCATATATAAAAGGAGAGGTGGTCACTTTTATGTATCTATCTTTTCTTACAATGTAATCCTAGAGAGAGAGAGAAATGGTGGGTTCCCTCCCACAAAGGGAGAGTTTCTCTCTCCCACCATGATCTTCATGAATAATATATTTATATCTCTTTCTTTTCTCATCTTTCTTCATTTCTTCAACAGAAAAATACTAAGAACACCAAGAAGAAAAATTCCAGCAATGAATTTGATTGAGCAGCAGCAATATAATTATTCTACTAAGTAAGAATCACCCCACAAAATAGAAAACTCGTTAGAAATTTCCGGTTTGAACCCGAAAATTCTTGCAAAAACACGAAAAACTTCAAGATAATCACCGAATGGGAGTCGTTCCCTTCAACTAATCGTGAGATCTTCAAGGTACGACTCTGATACCAATTATAGAAACCCATTTTTATAACAAACGCAGGATGCTGAATAGAAATATCAAGAAATTATCGTGTATCAAAATATAAAAATATGAAGAACATGATGAGAATTCTTAGAACATGAGAAAAGAAAGAGAGATAAAAATATTATTCATGAAGATCATGGTGGGAGAGAGAAACTCTCCCTAGGTGGGAGAGATCCCACAACTTTCTCTCTCTAGAAATTACATTTTAGAAAAGATGCATAAAAGTGACCACCTCTCCCTTTATATATAAGGGAGAGTAAAATACACCAACAATACAATAAGAGAAAAATAAAACCTAACTATCTCTCATCATTTGTAAGCATTAAGGGAGAGAATGTTGGAGCATGGAAATGCTCTACAAATAATGAGTGATAGTTAGGTTGTATTTCTCCCTTTATTGTATTGTTGATTTATTTTACTCTCCCTCATATATAAAGGGAGAGGTGGTCACTTTTATGCATCATTTCTAAAATGTAATCTCTAGAGAGAGAGAAAGTGGTGAGATCTCTCCCACCTAGGGAGAGTTTCTCTCTCCCACCATGATCTTCATTAATAATATTTTTATCTCTCTTTCTTTTCTCATCTTCTAAGAATTCTCATCATGTTCTTCAAATTTTTATATTTTGATACACGATAATTTCTTGGTATTTCTATTCCGCATCCACCGTTCAATATAAAAATGGGTTTCTAGTCGAGTTACCATACTTGCTAGTCGGATTACTGTATTATAGCCTTGTATCACTTGTTGTATCTCTCATCATTTGTAAGCATTTAGTAGAGAATGTTGGTGCATGGAAATGCTCTACAAATAATGAGTGATAGTTAAGTTGTATTTTTCCCTTTATTGTATTGTTCGTGTATTTTACTGTCCCTCATATATAAAAGGAGAGGTGGTCACTTTTATGTATCTATCTTTTCTTACAATGTAATCCTAGAGAGAGAGAGAAATGGTGGGTTCCCTCCCACAAAGGGAGAGTTTCTCTCTCCCACCATGATCTTCATGAATAATATATTTATATCTCTTTCTTTTCTCATCTTTCTTCATTTCTTCAACAGAAAAATACTAAGAACACCAAGAAGAAAAATTCCAGCAATGAATTTGATTGAGCAGCAGCAATATAATTATTCTACTAAGTAAGAATCACCCCACAAAATAGAAAACTCGTTAGAAATTTCCGGTTTGAACCCGAAAATTCTTGCAAAAACACGAAAAACTTCAAGATAATCACCGAACGGGAGTCGTTCCCTTCAACTAATCGTGAGATCTTCAAGGTACGACTCTGATACCAATTATAGAAACCCATTTTTATAACAAACGCAGGATGCTGAATAGAAATATCAAGAAATTATCGTGTATCAAAATATAAAAATATGAAGAACATGATGAGAATTCTTAGAACATGAGAAAAGAAAGAGAGATAAAAATATTATTCATGAAGATCATGGTGGGAGAGAGAAACTCTCCCTAGGTGGGAGAGATCCCACAACTTTCTCTCTCTAGAAATTACATTTTAGAAAAGATGCATAAAAGTGACCACCTCTCCCTTTATATATAAGGGAGAGTAAAATACACCAACAATACAATAAGAGAAAAATAAAACCTAACTATCTCTCATCATTTGTAAGCATTAAGGGAGAGAATGTTGGAGCATGGAAATGCTCTACAAATAATGAGTGATAGTTAGGTTGTATTTCTCCCTTTATTGTATTGTTGATTTATTTTACTCTCCCTCATATATAAAGGGAGAGGTGGTCACTTTTATGCATCATTTCTAAAATGTAATCTCTAGAGAGAGAGAAAGTGGTGAGATCTCTCCCACCTAGGGAGAGTTTCTCTCTCCCACCATGATCTTCATTAATAATATTTTTATCTCTCTTTCTTTTCTCATCTTCTAAGAATTCTCATCATGTTCTTCAAATTTTTATATTTTGATACACGATAATTTCTTGATATTTCTATTCCGCATCCACCGTTCAATATAAAAATGGGTTTCTAGTCGAGTTACCATACTTGCTAGTCGGATTACTGTATTATAGCCTTGTATCACTTGTTGTATCTCTCATCATTTGTAAGCATTTAGTAGAGAATGTTGGTGCATGGAAATTCTCTACAAATAATGAGTGATAGTTAAGTTGTATTTTTCCCTTTATTGTATTGTTCGTGTATTTTACTGTCCCTCATATATAAAAGGAGAGGTGGTCACTTTTATGTATCTATCTTTTCTTACAATGTAATCCTAGAGAGAGAGAGAAATGGTGGGTTCCCTCCCACAAAGGGAGAGTTTCTCTCTCCCACCATGATCTTCATGAATAATATATTTATATCTCTTTCTTTTCTCATCTTTCTTCATTTCTTCAACAGAAAAATACTAAGAACACCAAGAAGAAAAATTCCAGCAATGAATTTGATTGAGCAGCAACAATATAATTATTCTACTAAGTAAGAATCACCCCACAAAATAGAAAACTCGTTAGAAATTTCCGGTTTGAACCCGAAAATTCTTGCAAAAACACGAAAAACTTCAAGATAATCACCGAACGGGAGTCGTTCCCTTCAACTAATCGTGAGATCTTCAAGGTACGACTCTGATACCAATTATAGAAACCCATTTTTATAACAAACGCAGGATGCTGAATAGAAATATCAAGAAATTATCGTGTATCAAAATATAAAAATATGAAGAACATGATGAGAATTCTTAGAACATGAGAAAAGAAAGAGAGATAAAAATATTATTCATGAAGATCATGGTGGGAGAGAGAAACTCTCCCTAGGTGGGAGAGATCCCACAACTTTCTCTCTCTAGAAATTACATTTTAGAAAAGATGCATAAAAGTGACCACCTCTCCCTTTATATATAAGGGAGAGTAAAATACACCAACAATACAATAAGAGAAAAATAAAACCTAACTATCTCTCATCATTTGTAAGCATTAAGGGAGAGAATGTTGGAGCATGGAAATGCTCTACAAATAATGAGTGATAGTTAGGTTGTATTTCTCCCTTTATTGTATTGTTGATTTATTTTACTCTCCCTCATATATAAAGGGAGAGGTGGTCACTTTTATGCATCATTTCTAAAATGTAATCTCTAGAGAGAGAGAAAGTGGTGAGATCTCTCCCACCATGATCTTCATTAATAATATTTTTATCTCTCTTTCTTTTCTCATCTTCTAAGAATTCTCATCATGTTCTTCAAATTTTTATATTTTGATACACGATAATTTCTTGATATTTCTATTCCGCATCCACCGTTCAATATAAAAATGGGTTTCTAGTCGAGTTACCATACTTGCTAGTCGGATTACTGTATTATAGCCTTGTATCACTTGTTGTATCTCTCATCATTTGTAAGCATTTAGTAGAGAATGTTGGTGCATGGAAATGCTCTACAAATAATGAGTGATAGTTAAGTTGTATTTTTCCTTTTATTGTATTGTTCGTGTATTTTACTGTCCCTCATATATAAAAGGAGAGGTGGTCACTTTTATGTATCTATCTTTTCTTACAATGTAATCCTAGAGAGAGAGAGAATTGGTGGGTTCCCTCCCACAAAGGGAGAGTTTCTCTCTCCCACCATGATCTTCATGAATAATATATTTATATCTCTTTCTTTTCTCATCTTTCTTCATTTCTTCAACAGAAAAATACTAAGAACACCAAGAAGAAAAATTCCAGCAATGAATTTGATTGAGCAGCAACAATATAATTATTCTACTAAGTAAGAATCACCCCAGAAAATAGAAAACTCATCCGAAATTTCCGGTTTGAACCCGAAAATTCTTGCAAAAACACGAAAAACTTCAAGATAATCACCGAACGGGAGTCGTTCCCTTGAACTAATTGTGAGATCTTCAAGGTACGACTCTGATACCAATTGTAGAAACCCATTTTAATAACAAACGGAGGATGCGGAATAGAAATATCAAGAAATTATTGTGTATCAAAATATAAAAATATGAAGAACATGATGAGAATTCTTAGAAGATGAGAAAAGAAAGAGAGATAAAAAATATTATTCATGAAGATCATGGTTGGAAAGTGAAACTCTCCCTAGGTGGGAGAGATCCCACAACTTTTTCTCTCTAGAGATTACATTTTAGAAAAGATGCATAAAAGTGACCACCTCTCCCTTTATATATGAGGGAGAGTAAAATACACCAACAATACAATAAAGGGAAAAATACAACCTAACTATCTCTCATCATTTGTAAGCATTTAGGGAGAGAATGTCGGAGCATGGAAATGCTCTACAAATGATGAGAGATAGTTATGTTGTGTTTTTCCCTTTATTGTATTGTTGGTGTATTTTACTCTCCCTCATATATAAAGGGAGAGCTAGCCACTTTTATGCATCTTTTCTAAAATGTAATCTCTAGAGAGAGAGAGAGAGAGAGTGGTGGGATCTCTCCCACCTAGGGAGAGTTTCTCTCCCCCTCCATGATCTTCATGAATAATATTTTTATCTCTCCTTTTCTCATCTTTTAAGAATTCCCATCATGTTCTTCAAATTTTTATATTTTGATACACGATAATTTCTTGATATTTCTATTCTGCATCCCCCGTTCGTTATAAAAATGGCTTTCTAGTCGAGTTACCATACTTGCTAGTCAGATTACTATATTATAGCCTTGTATCACTTATTGTATCTCTCATCATTTGTAAGAATTTAGGGAGAGAATGTCGGAGCATGGAAATGCTCTACAAATAATGAGTGATAGTTAGGTTGTATTTTTCCCTTTATTGTATTGCTGGTGTATTTTACTCTACCTCGTATATAAAGGGAGAGGTGGTAACTTTTATGTATCTATCTTTTCTTACAATGTAATCGTAGAGAGAGAGAGAATTGGTGGGTTCTCTCCCACCAAGGGAGAGTTTCTCTCTCCCACCATGATCTTCATGAATAATATTTTTATCTCCTTTTCTTTTCTCATCTTCTAAGAATTCTCATCATGTTCTTCATATTTTTATATTTTGATACACGATAATTTCTTGATATTTCTATTCTGCATCCACCGTTCATTATAGAAATGGGTTTCTACACAACTAGAGGTGGATTGTAAGCTTCTGATTCGGAATCGTCGTCTTCGAGAAAGTCTTCAGCAAAATCATCGTGTAGGGGAATTGCAGGCCCATCTTCTGGTTTGGCACCGAGCCAACCAACATTCCCTTGATTAGGAAAGTACGGATCTTTGGGAGGATCGAATCCAACCATTGTTATCTAAGGGAGAATAGGGATATAAGAATTATCTAATATAATTAGTAACGGTAATAAGCAAATAAAATTTTCTATGAGAGAAACTTACAGTAAACAGATAATCAATTTTGTACGGTATAACTCCTACCGAGTCCTTCTATAAAGACATAGTGTATACTAATTATATACGACTCGGGTTGAATAAACCTTCGAATAAGTGATCCTACTCTAAGTCCACATCCAAACAAGGAAAAGGAAATAAAGCTTAGACCACTCATTCTGAGTCTATACCACCTTCATCTTATATAACCATAATGCGTGCACTTAGTACTTACAGAACTATCATCAAGGGTCCATTGTTTTCGTGTAGTTTGTTCTTATTATATAGCGCCTAAAATATTCTTATAGTATTTTACATTTTATGTTTTGTTCTAGAGTTCTTCTGAAAATGTTGTTGGTAAGTCTTAGGCTTGGTGCAACACTACCATCACTCCCATGCACATGTTGGTCGTATCTCAAACCAATATAGTTGATCAGGCTATATTAATCCCAGATATGATTACATAACTGCCCAGGTTTGATTGTAATGTCCAACATCCAAATACTTCTGAGTTGTTATGACTGTAATAATGTTCGTAAGTGTATAAGTGTTAGTATACTTTGTTGTAAAAAAATACTTAAATTTTAAAAGTATACTTGTAGTCAGAGCTATTAGCCCCAATGTATTTATAGTTAGTATATCTTTTATGAATTGATATACTGAGTTCACTATAAACAATGCTCTGATACCAATCTTTCACACCCCCAAACTAGACGGCGGAAACGTACGGGGGTGGATGACTTCATTTATAGTATCACAACACATGCATTTATAGAAGTCAAAGTTCAAAAAACCACTACATTAAGAAGTAAAATTTTATACATGTGTTCAATCATAGTATATTGACACCAAAATAGTTGATACAAAATAGATAAGACATGACTCAAAACGGATCCCTCTTCTCAAAAGCTTGGGCCGTACCTGTCTACCGATTTCCTAAGAATACAAGTAATTTGAAAAGGAGTATCAACGTAAAGTTGAGTGAGTGCATAAGTATCTATGTTTGAAAGCTTGTTTTCTGTTCTTTGAATATGTAAAATTGTTCCAAAAAAATCCTATATTTCCTGTTGTATATGAAAAGTAGTTTTAAATTCCATAAAACCGCTCCATTTGTAAACCAGTATTCCATATTTGAATTCCTTTGTAAAAAATGTAAAACTGATTGTGCCTGGCTCCACCAACTGTTATTGTAAACTGTAATGTAATACTGTAAATTGCATCTTTGTAAAAATAGTACTTTGAAATGTAATCAAGTTTAGTTCATTATACACTAACCATATTGTTTAAAATATTTTTCATGAGTTTATTATAACCATACTATGACTAGATGGTCTGATACAACGCTTTAGAGGCGTCGAATATGTTGATAACAATTGTCACCCCAGACCTGCCGGTCTAACTGTAGCTAACAGTTTAGGTGCGAGATTGTCAATCCCATATAGATCTATACACATTTGTTTCGATCCCTATGATGGAGATTCTGGTTATAATATCAGGACTTTAACTATGTTGTTAAAATGTACTAACAACCTGAAGATATTAACTCCTAGAAAAGTATATAGATGTTACATGTATAATAATGATGAAAACTCAATTACTCTGAAATAAATGATTCTTAGTAAGTTTCTTGTTTACTATTCTTGAAATGTATTTGTAAATTGTTCACACTTGTGTGGTTTTGAATCAAAGAAAAAGAATTTGTACATTTTTCGGGATCTCAAAGGAGCGTGGAAACACATAAGAACTCTTGAATGGAAATGGAAAAGAGATGGAACTCCAGTTCCTTCGGAAATGGTAAGATCTTTCTGGAACTCCTTTTCTTCGGTTGAACAAAGAAGGTTCAATCTTGTGCGATCTCCTCATACTCAGGCGGTTATTGTAAAACAATGTACTAGCATATACTTGACTCGTGTATTAGTGTTCTTGAATCATAAAGTATACCTATTATAATTTATATGTATTTTTCGTATTGATACTAACTATTCATGAATGAAACCCCTTGCTCAGCAAGTTACAAAGAGTATTGAAACTGAATGAAATAACTTTTATATTTATATTCATATACAATTATATAAATATGATTTTTGGGGAAAAATATAAGTTGGCATAACCTATTAAAGAATTTAAACATTTTGCAATATTTGAGATGACTTGATGTCATTTTAACACTATTTGAAATCAAATGTAATACCAAAAACTTTGTGTTAGACTTGTATCCAACCCGCCCCCCCCCCCCCCCTATTAAAACTTTAAAAAGTATGAAAATGAGGGGGTATGAACTCACTTGATAAGTGTTGAATCGGGCAGCGTTTCGTTTCTAGTAATGATCTTTCTAGACATAACCGTGGGTTTCTGGTGAAAACCGGGCTTCACGCGGGCACAATTTCGACTAGGAAAAGATTATTTTCTCGGGAATTTTGGGGTGTCGGGACTTGCGTCGTGTGCTAGGAGTGTTACCGAGGCTTCGGGGTGGTTTAGGGGGGCTTGAGAGGTGTTTTAAGGTGAAAGAAATGAGTAAGCAAGCAACCAAACCCGGGAAGCCTCACATCATATTTATAGGGGTTGGCTGAACCTCAGACGCAGGGTGTACCTGCGAGGAACGCTAGGCGTTCTGGAGCGCAGGGCGTTCCCTTCTCGTACACAGCACGTTCTGCGACCTCCGTGCGTCATTGCCGACCGAAGCCTCGGACAGAGCACGTGATGTGACCAAGGGGTGATGTGGACTAACCGATACCCTGCATTGCGAACGCGGGGCGTTCCCTTGGAACGCATGGCATTCACTTCGGACCAGCCTCAAAGTGTGTGCCCAGAACTTTAAAAATCTGTAAATATCGCGTACGAGCTCCGTTTTTGACGTTCTTTATATCCACACGTGGGTGAGATTATACTTTAAAACTTTCGTTTAGACTCCGTCAGCTAATTTGAAATTTATTTTTAATATTATATTTTTAATAGGCCGGGACAGGAAAAGTTCATTAAAAATCCGACGCCCATTTTCGTCTGTATTTTTATTGTTGTACTACTAATGTCGAGATGTTCAATTCTTGTTTAGCTTACACCGGCTAAAAATCACTCGATCTCTATTTCGAGTTTTTAGTTGTCTGCTACTATGTCTGAAACTTAGAAAAATCATAACTTCGTCATACGAAGTTAGATTTGGACTTTCTTTTTATGTATGTTTACGGTTTAATGAGATCTACGACTTTCATTTAGATACCTAAGGCTAAAAAGTATTTTTTTGATATTTCGCTTTTTACGCTTAATAGTGTTTTACCGGTTTTGACGCGGATCTTTGATTGGTCATAACTTCTTCGTTATAACTCGGATTTGAGTGTTCTTTATATTTCTGAAAACCTTGGCACGATATCTATCAGTTTATGAAACCGAATTGAGACTTTTGAACATTTCATTTTTGACTTTATTTTTATTATATCAAAATAGATTACAATACTTGACTTTAGGCCATTATTATTTTATTTATTTATTTATTTTGAAATGGCAAGCTATCCTACTCCTAATCTAATCCTAAACACCACCTTTGTCTCCTAGTGAGACTTGAACCCATGACCTCTCATTTGAGAGAGTCACTCCTTACCGCTAGGCCAAAGGCCCTTTGGTTAGGCCATTATATTGACTTGAAATATCGGGTTGTCACATCATCCCCCGTTAGAGGGAATTTCTTTCTGAAATTAATTCTAAGATAAGAATTTGTAGACTAGGGTTGTCACATCATCCCGTAATTTTTTCCCAAAATTTATTCTGAAAACCTACGATGCATGTTGAACAGCCTGAACTGAATGACAGATAGTCGGAAGAAGGGAACTATAGTTGGACTGTTGGTTAAGTTGAACCGCCGTTGGTTAGGAGGAACAACCAAGACGACATAGTCAAGACGAACGACTACAAGTATAAGGACTTCACAACTTGCAAGCCACCAACTTTCACTGGGAAACAAGATCCGATTGGAGTTATGGACTGGATCTCGGAGATGGAGTTGGCCTTCATAACATGTGGTTACAAAGGCAACCTACAAACGACATTTGTAGTACGTCAGTTCAAAGGTGGCAAGTATTGCTCGGACCAAAATCTACTAGAGCTAGAGAACACTCCGGGGAAGAATTTAAGTCCCAATGAGCCTCTGGAACTAACTTGTGTAGAGTTTTTAGTACACTTCAAGCACAAGTATTGCTCGGACCAAAATCTACTAGAGCTAGAGAACCAATTCCTGACATTAAAGAAGGGAAGCATGTCCATCGATGAATACACCAATAACTTCATTGAAAAAATGGAGTTTGCGTTGCGTATTGTCCCAGACAAGTTGACGAAATAGACAAGTACGCAAAGAGACTTCCATGGGAGTACGCGTTGCCAATATATCAGGTACATACCCTGGAGGCAGCTATCTGGGCTCGCAAGTTTGTTGAGGGGATGATCAAGGGAAGAGCCACCAACAAGGTTGAGGTTGGAGAAAAGAGGAATTTAGAGGGATTTGCAAGGTCCAACAAGAAGACCAAGTTTGGTTCAAGGAAGTTTGGAGGAGGGGGGAATGAAGCTAAGTGGTGCGAGAAGTGTAAGAAGAAACACTTCAGGAAATGTAGCGAGGAGGTGACTTGCTATAAATATGGAAAGACGGGGCATTACGCCAACGAGTGCGCATCACACAAGAGGGTGTGCTATGGATGTAATGAAGAAGGGCTCATTTCAAGGGACTGTCTGAAGAAAAATGAAGCAGAAAGACCAAATGTGCTGCTAAATCCAAAGGCAAGAGCATTCCAAATAATCCTTAACGAAGAAGGTGGAAATGCAAGGGATCAGGAATAAGGATCTATGAAGTAACCACTATTAGGTTTTGAGCACTATAACACTTCCTAAGTGCACATGCAACCATAAATGCTTTGGATCTATGTTTTCTCTAATTATAAATGCATTTTCTTTTTCCAAATCATCCACCCTAACTAGCATACAACTGAAGCTATATAATTAAAACATACTTAGGATGCATACCTCTTGAGTAAGGTAGAGTTATTGACCTTTGAAAGCTTGAGCACCTCAAGTGTGATGCCTGTAATGGTTCACAAACACCAATATGCAAAAGGAGGTTTCAAGAGAAAAAGTCACTTATCACAAATGGTTGGTGTAACAGATTTTAGAGCATGGAGGGGGCTATTTATAGTTGTGGCAAGAGCTAGGGTTATACTTTGTAAACCTTAATGATCCACGACATTCCACATTCCAATGCTCCATGGGTTTTAACCTCCATGGACTATCTGTGGGTTAACTTAATGGTTTAGCCCATCTACATAATCATGGATCACTAGCCCTTACTATAAGAATCATTGATGTACATAATCAATCCCTCCATATTTAATGAATCTCTTTTGACCACAAAATTAAATCCAAATTAATTCTTGGACAATACTAATTAAATAACCATATTAATATATTATACTTATAATATATTAATAAACCGTAAATAACATTATTCTTAAAAAAACATCCTATCAAATTGCACTGGTGAAGGCAACCCGAAAGGACCACGCTACTATCGGGTCAAGTACATACCAGGTATAGTTATGGGCTTAGACACCAAATCCAACAGTCTCCCACTTGGATAAGTCTAATGACTGTAGCTGACTATGTGACTTCAGGATTCGACTTAGCAATCATAAGCTCCCAAAAGCCGTTGTCAACTCTGAACCAATTAGTGACGCATCCTTTAGATAAGGGATCATATACTCTTTTGTTCTCAAAATATCAGCTGGAAAAATACATTGAACAATGTCATACTTATTGTCCAGCAGTTTGTTTCTCGATTTCTGATTTGTCTGATATAGAACATAACTGAACACATCAATTTAGTTCTGACCGGGCCCGACACATAAGTCAAAACAGAATCATATAGGGGCCCAAGATATCGCTTTTAATCCTCTTATGATAAAAGGAATAGATAAACTTCGACATTATATGTTTGTACTAGCTACTCATTAAATCATGCACAATGACACGTTTTATAACATCAAGTTACTGATGCGTTTTCGTGCCATCAATGCATGACTAAATCATAGTCAATAACTCATATATCTTGGTTTGATGACATATATATGATAATATTATCTCACGATCACTCGTGATAAATTCCATGAAGTGATTCAAGTGAGCACGGGTTGATCCAATACTCAAATCATATTTCAGAAATACTCATGAATGGTGTAGCAAACCTGTTGCTATGCCTAACTCCTTAGACAATCCTACAATCCAACTTATGACAGTCTTCTTTCATACCTACTTCCAAAGTATGATCGAATGTGGATAGTTTGATTAATAAAAATAATTAAAATTATTATTAGTCTGGAAGTCAAAACATGCAAAGTGAAATAATAGTAAATAATTGAAACATGACAGTAACTTTACTTATAAATAAAACTCATTTTATTCATCATGAAATGTCAATTACAATTTAGCTATTACAAGTTTCGGTTTATCTAATCACTAAAACAAATGTCGTCCTTTTGCCTAATACTCCTTGCATGCTGCAAGTGCTTAACCCTAGTCAGTCCATTTGTGAGGGGGTCTGCTGGGTTGTCCTCTCACGATATCCTCTTCACCACGAGGTGCCCTTCTTCTACTTGATTTCTTATGAAGTGCTACTTTCTATCGATATGTATGGATCTTTCATGATCTCTCGGTTCTTTGGTTAAGGCAACTGCCCCTTCATTATCATAGAAAATTTCCATAGGCTCCTTTATGGATGGAATGACTCCAAGGTCTCCGATGAAGTTTTTCAACCATATCGCCTCCTTTGCTGCTTCGCTTGCTTATATGTACTCTGATTCACACGTTGAATCAACTAGAGTCTCTTTCTTGGAACTTTTCCATGTCACTGCTCCTCCATTCAAGGTAAATATCTAGCCCGACTGAAAGCAGAAATTATCTCTATAGGTCTGAAAGCTCGCATCGTTGTACCCTGTTACTCTCAAGTCATCGCTCCCACCGAGGGTAAGGACCCAGTCCTCAGTCCTCCGCATGTACTTAAGAATGTTCTTTACCACATTCCAATGAGCTTTATCAGGGTTCCCTTGATATCTGTTGACCATGCTCAGAGCAAAGGCCACATCAGGGCGAGTACAAGTCATATCATACATGATCAAACCAACTGCGGAAGCATATCATAATAATAAAACTACACGAATGGTCCCTATGGTTTAGGGTAATTTGTGTGTTTGGTTGCTAACTTATTTTTTTAACTCGAAAGGTCCCTACTGTTTGCTTTTATTACGTGTTTGGTCCCTGTCTTACCTAAAAATACTATTTTTGCCATTGGTTTTTTAATTTATTTAAATAAACACACCTCCAACCTCACCCCCTCACCTTACTTTACATAACCCTCTATTTTTCCTTATTTAAATAATAATCTTTTTAGGTAAGACAAGGACGAAGCGCGTAACAAAAACAAACATTAGGGACCAAACGCATAACAAAAACAAACAATAGGGACCTTCTGAGTTAAAAAAATAAGTTAGGGACCAAGCGCGCAAATTACCCCAAACCATAGGGACCATTCGGGTAATTTACTCTATCATATATGACTCATTTCTGCTATCTCAGCCTCTGTACGTGGACTCTGAGTCTTACTTAGTTTGGTATTGCCTTGGATAGGTAAGTCACCTTTCTTGGAGTTCTCCATGCTGAAACGTTTCAAGACCTTGTCCAAGTAGGTATTTTGACTAAGTCCTATTAGTCTTTTACTTCTGTTTCTCAATATCGTTATCCCCAGAATATAGGCAGCTTCTCCAAGGTCCTTCATAGCGAAACACTTCCTAAGCCAAGACTTGACCTACCGTAAGGTTGGGATGTCATTTCCTACGAGTAGTATGTCATCCACAAACAACTCTAGAAAACTGACTATGCTCCCACTAGCTTTGACATACACACATGGCTCATCCTCGCTTCTCGAAAAACCAAACTCTTTCACTCTCTCATAAAAACAAAGATTCCATCTACGAGATGCTTGTTTCAATCCATACAAGGATTTCTCAAGCTTACACACTCTATTTGGGTACTTTGCATTGACAAAACCCTCTGGCTGACTCATGTAAACATCTTCAGCCAACTTTCCATTAAGGAAAGCGGTTTTAATATCCATTTGCCATATTTCATAGTCATGAAATGCAACAATGGCTAACATAAACCTTATAGATTTGATCTTCGCTACTAGTGAGAAGGTCTCATCATAGTCAACTCCTGGAGTTTGAGTAAAGCCCTTCGCAACCAGTCGTGCCTTATATGTGTGTACATTCCCATCAATGTCGGTCTTCTTTTTGAAGATCTATTTGCACCTGACTGTCTTACGGCCTGGTACATTATCAACCAAGTTCTAAACTTAATTGTCATTCATGGATTGAATCTCGCTCTCCATGGCCTCTTTCCATTTAGCAGACTCGGGGCCTGCCATGGCTTCCTTGTAATTGTTGGGTTCATCCGAATTTATCAGTGTGCTATCACTGATAAATGTATCACCCTCTGTTGTCATATGAAAACCATATAGAACAGGTGGAACACTAACTCTACTCGAACGTCTCGGAGGTACAAAGTTGTCAATTGGTTCAACCGGAGTTTCCTCCTCGGGTTGAGTGCTAGTGTTTGAGGTTCCTTCATCGATTAACTCTTGAAGCTCTTCAAGGTAAATTCGTCTCCCAATGTCCTCTTGGCATATGAGTTCTCTCTCTCGAAAGATTCCTCTCCTCGCAACGAAGACAACAGTGTCACTCGGTCTATAGAAGAGATATCCAAAGGACTTCTACGGGTAGCCAATGAAAATACATCGCTCACTCTGAGGTTCGAGCTTGTCATGATTTTCTTTTCTAACAAAATCCTCGCAACCCCAAACTTTGATGTGATCTACCGAGGGAGCCTTTCCTTTCCACATCTTGTGAGGTGTTTTGGAAACCTTTTTGGCAGGGACTAGATTAAACATATTGGCGGCAGTCTCTAAGGCATACCCCCAGAATGAGATTGGTAACGAAGCTCGACTCATCATGGAACGAACCATGTATAGAAAGGTCCTATTGCGCCTCCCAGCCACACAATTAAGTTACGGTGTCCTAGGTGGCGTCAATTATGAAACAATTCCACATTCCTGAAGATAGTCAAGGAACTCAATACTAAGATACTCTCATCCACGATCGAATCGTAACATCTTTATCTTCCTGCCCAATCGATTCTCCACTTCTTGCTTAAACTCTTTGAACCTTTCAAAATTTTCTGACTTATGCTTGATTAAGTAGATATAGCCATACACACTGTAATCATCAATAAAAGTCACATAGAAGCGGTTAGCATCCCTTGTGGCGGTTCTGAATGGTCCACACACATCAGTGTGTATGAGATCCAATAGACCTTCACCCCTTTCACAAGTACCAGTGAAGGATGACCTGGTCATCATTCCAAGTAAACAAGATTTGCAAGTGTCATATGACATTAAGTCGAATGACTCCAAGACTCCATGATTTTGAGTTGGGTTATGCGCTTCTTGTTGACATATCCAAGACGCCAATGCCACAAGCATGCCTTATCCAAAACATATGATGAATCAATATTCAACACATTATTTCCTAGGTTATCTACAACATTCACAGTTTCATATACACCATTGCAAGGTAATGCTTCAAAATAAAATACACCATTATAAAAAGCATAGATAGTACCAACTTCATTATTAAACAAAAAGGTAAAACCTTGTTTGTACAAAATATGAAAGGAAATAATATTTATCGTCATATCAGACAAGTAACAACAATTATTCAAATCTAAATTTAGACCATTTCTAAGCAATAAAGAATAAACTCCAATCTTGGTTACAGGTGACATTTTCCTATTTCCCATGATTAAGTTTATCTTCCCGTGCTCCACATCCTACTTCTTTTCAGTCCCTACAAATCAAAACAAATGTGAAATCCACAACCTGTATCAAGGACCCAGGACTTAGCATGTGATGAGTTATTAGATTGAATAGTGTAAATACTTGCGAAGGATGGTTTGGTCTTCCCATCCTTTGTGTTTTTCAAGTACTTGGGGCAGCTCCGTTTTCAGTGCCCTTTTCGTGACAATAGAAGCAGTTAGCATCCTTCGTATTAGAAGAGGGATTAACATAACCAGATTTGGTCTCACTAGAAGAGGATCCATCAATAGAATTTCCCTTGCCGCTCTTGGAGGGAGCCTTCCTCTTCTTTCCCTTTCCATGTCCTATTGCTAGAACAAGGGCATAAGTAGTAGTAGTAGTAGTAGGAGTAGACACAAGCGACTTGCCTTTAAGGTTGTTTTCTACAGTCCTTAAAATCCCTTGAAGCTTGCTAAGAATGACCTCCTCTTTGTTCGTATGTTAAGTCATACGAAACTGATCATAACAAGAATGTAAAGAGTGTAGAATTATGTCTATGGCCAACTCTTCATCAAAATTGACATTCAATTTTAGCAAGCGGTCCACATATCTTTGCATCTTCTACAAGTGGGCCGTGATGGGTTCACCATCCTACATTTTGGTTGTGATCATGGAGGTAATGATCTCACACCTCTCATGCCGAGCACTTTGATGGTATCTTTCCATCAAATCATGATACATTTCATAGGGATAGTAGTCCTCATAGGACTTTTATAGCTCTGCAGTCATGGTTGCAATCACAAGACACGACACCTTTGTCGCATCCCTCTCATGAGTAGTGTGTTCAACGATTTGTTTAGGAGTAGCAGTGGTAACATCAATCTCCTTAAGCTCTTTATCAAGGACATATTCTTTGTCCTCATAGTGAATAGCCATTTTGATGTTACGATTCCAGTCATTAAAGTTCGAGCCATCAAAAATGACCCTCCCACATAGGTTCATGAGGGAGAAAGAGCCTGAAGGAATAGGTGTTGAAGCATTGTTTGGGGTAGACATCTGGAAAGAAGAAGAATAAAGTTTAGATTAGATGATAATCCTTAATATTCCACCCAATATGAAATAATAAGGATAGGATCCAGGACAATATTCTACAATTGCGAAGAGGGATGTCATAATCCAATTGCAGAATATTTGAAGGTAGGTAAATGATGATTTACCAATTTCCACCATGAAAAACGAAATACATTATTATGTTTTAATTGGATTTGAAATTCCTAGATCTTTGAGATTTATTGAACTTTTTAAAGGCATGTTTAAATCTCGATTGTGCCATTCAAGAGGATCACAAACAAGGTGTGAATAACCATGCAAATTAACATGGTACACCCAATGTTACAAATCGCCTAATCAATGTGCCGGTTAACCACACGTGCTCCATTGATCTATGCGTAACATCAAGCTACCATTTGCCACATTTTGTCAGTCTCAAATTAGTGTGCCGGTTATCCACACACGCTCCACTAACGGCTTAACAAGGTGCAAAGTGTAATGAGGGATAATTGGTGTCCGATCCTACCCGTTCGGAGAATTAAGAATTAAATAAAAGTTTAGTTACTTTATATTTATCATTATACTTTTAATGAGGGAGAATTGGTGTCTAATCCTACCCATTCGGATAACGACCCTCCACCAGTCAAGGAAGCGGTGGGTGAGAGTGGACACCCATTAAACCGCCATTTCATAGGTAGTAACCTTATACCCCCTTATAGACCATCTTCGTGAATGAGGCCATTAACTGTAAGAGCGACTTGTCTTATACATATATATATATATATATATATATATATATATACACACACACACACATATATATATATATATATATATATATATATATATTAAACTTATAATATTATAACATATAAGGGTTGAATTTTAACTTTTAAAACTCTAGGGTTTGGAATTAAAGTTTCATTTAATGAGAATTTGCAAATTCCAAAACTTGAGGGAAAATTTTGAAACTTGTCAAAACTCTTCAAGTCCATAACTTATGAGTTTTAATGTATTTTCCATAACTTGAGGACAAGTTATGGAACACATTTAAAAGCATTTAGATCACTAACTTAACTAACACAATAATCAAATAATCCATACATGATCTATTCAAACTCATAAGAACAAAATAATTCATATCAAACAAATTTCATGTAATTGGCCTAATTAGATAAACTAATACAAAACATGAAACTTTGACAATTATCTTTCAATTGGTTGAGCATGATCACTACCATATCTAAAAACAGGTTTTATAGATCCAAAAAACAATTTAGGGTAATAATCTTAATCAAATTGCTAGTCAAAACATGAAATTCTGCTCATAGATGCATCACCACGTCATGGTAATAGTTGCCACGTCGTGGTGGGCAGGAAGAAATGAAATTGGCAAATTTTCTCACTTTGAAAAACAATAAAACAACAAGTATAATAGAAAACAAGCCTAAGCTCTCATACCACTGTTGGGTTTTGAGCACTATAACACTTCCGAAGTGCACATGCAACCCTAAATGCTTTGGATTTATGTTTTCTCTAATTATACATGCATTTTCCTTTTCCAAATCATTCACCCTAACTAGCATACACTTGAAGCTATATAATTAAAACATACTTAGGATGCATACCTCTTGAGGAAGGTAGAGTTCTTGGCCTTTGGAAGCTTGAGCACCTCAAGTGTGATGCCTGTAATGGTTCACAAACACAAATATGCAAAAGGAGGTTTCAAGAGAATAAATCACTTATCACAAATGTTTAGTGTAACCGATTTTGGTGCATGGAAGGGGCTATTTATAGTTGTCGCAAGTGCTTTATGCTCCATGGGTTTTAACCTCCATGAACTATCCATTGGTTTACTTATTAGTTTAGCACATCTACATAATCATGGATCACTAGCCCATACAATAAGAATCATTGATTTACGTAATCAATCCCTCCATATTTAATTAGTCTTTTTTGACCACAAAATGAATTCCAAATTAGTTACTGGACAATACTAATTAAATAACCATACTAATATATTATACTTATAATATATTAATAAACCGTAAATAACATTATTCTCAAAAAGCTATCCTATCAAATTGCACTAGTGAAGGCAACCCAAAAGGACCATGCCACTATCGGGTCAAGTACATACCAGGTATAGTTATGGGCTTAGACACCAAATCCAACAACCACGTGGATAGTATCACGTGGTGTAGCCTATTAGAGGCATAATATAGGTTTAACTTGAACATCTATGTAACCGTTTCAAGAAATAATATAAAACCTTGATTTTGTTATATGATGTGTTAAATGATTATGTGAAATTCTTGTATGGTGACTTGGAAAGCTACGAGGCAATACTTGGGACGAGTATGAGTAGGTGTGAATGGTAGTAGAGACGTATACTACGGAAGCACAAGAATCATGCTTGGATCAAGGAAAGTCACAAGGTTACCAAGGCACTAGTAATTGATTCTGTTTTGTACATGCCTGTCGTTACCATCGTTTCGGTAATAACTAAAAAGATGATTGTTAATCTGATCCTTGGATGGAAAGGAAATGGACGGAGTCATTATACAAGCCCTGTTTTTTTTTAAGATTCCAGGATGTAATCATCGTAAGGGGGAGATAATTGTAACACCCGCAGATTCGGGCTAGTCAATTAAGATATAATAAGCGTTAAAAATGATTTTTTTATAGAAGATTATATAGGATAAATAATCTTAACCAAAGTAATAGTTAGGTTTAACAATTGTAACCTATTTGACGTAAGAAAGAAGAATTATTTCAATATTATATGTTTCATGATTATTAGAATATAATAAAATAGGAAAAATCAATCGAATCGTCCGTAAATCGTAAAAATAAGTGCGCCAAAACATATATATATATATATATATATATATATATATATATATATATATATATATATATATATATATATAAAATTCGGATTTTGATGAAATTTATATTTTAAGGATTGGGACGATGTGTACTTCCTATATATATATATATATATATATATATATATATATATATATATATATATATATATATATATATATATATACTATATTGAAGAAGTACACGTCGTCCCAATCCTGAAAATATAAATTTCGTCAAAATCCGAATCAATATGAATTAGATATGATTTTTATAAGATATAGAAGTCAGCCGCGCACAACGAATGTATAACGTAAAAACCTACGAAAAGAATGAATGACTTTTAGCTAATGCGGCCAAAATAAAAATCATAGTACTCCTTAAAATAGGAATTTTGAGAAAAAAAATGCCAAAAAAGCAGTCCATACGAGAGAGTTATGATTTTAGGAAAATTATTTAATTTTATAAAAATATGGACAAAAATATAAATTCAAAGTTAGTCAACGGAGTCTAAATCAAAGTTGTAGATTTCATCGATAGCTACTAGTGGATATAATGAACGTCAAAAACGGAGTTCGTATGTACGAGTTATAATTTTTAATAGCACATTTACGTATTAAAATAAAGTGTAAATAATATATATATATATATATATATATATATATATATATATATATATATATATATATATATATATATATATCATTACAAAGGTATCGACGATGCGGTCGTTATAAGAATAGTGTTTAGTACTTTCGACATTAGTTTAGTATAAATTGCATTAAATCTATTTAAAACAGTATTATAAAGGGATGTTTAGTCATTTAAGAAAATATAGATGGTGGTTTTTGAAAATTCAATTACTATAAATAAGAGCCTCTAGCCTCTCATATTTCTTGCACCATTCTCTTGAGTCAAGAGTATTTCTCTTCTTATCCCACGAGCATTTTGGTCCCTCGTGATTCGACTTCTCTTTCTGTAGTTTTTAGTATAGTAAGGTGAGCGTTGAAGGGCTGCAAGAATCTTGCTTAGAACGATTCAACAACGAAGTTCTGCCTTTGCAGAGCCCGACTCTTAGTTAAGTAAGTTATGCTACCCTACTTTAAAATAACTTGTAATATCGTTATTATGAACATATAAATAAACTTTATCAGTGATTCAAAGTTGTTAATAGCGATAATAATGCTAGGTTTCGTCGAAGGAAAATAGAATCGATAAAAGCGAAACACTAACCGAGTTTGGAATCATCACTTTAACAAGTGAGTGCATAGTTACTTTCATCTTACACACGGATATAAAGTATTTTATATAAATTACGTGCTATTTGTGCATATTATCTGTATACTTGTTATCTATGTTGGATGATGTAACAATCCGATATTTAAGGTCATTGTAATGACTAAAAGTCAAATATGGTAATCCCTTTGTGAATTAATAAAAAAATAACATCAAAAATGAAATGTTCAAAAATATCAGTTGAGTATTCTAAGTGGTAGATGTCGTAATAAGGTTTCCAAAAGTATAAAGAACACTAAAATCCGAGTTATAATGAAGAAGTTTTGACCAATTTAAGATCCGTAGCAAATCCGGTAAAACACTGTTAAGCAGAAAACGAGAAATTTCAACAAAATACTTTTCAACCTTAGGTGTCTAAATGAAAGTTGTAGATATCATTAAACCGTAAGCTTACACAAAAAGAACGCTCAAATCCGACTTCGTATGACGAAGTTATGATTTTTCGAAGTTTCAATCATAACAGTAGACAGCTAAAAACTCGAAATAGAGATCGAGCGACTTTTAGCCAACGCAACCTAAACGAGAATCGAAGATCTCGACAATAGTAGTAAAACGGTAAAAAGAATGACAAAAACGGACATCATATGAAGAGGTTATGATTTTTTAACGGACTTTTCCTATCCCGACCTGTTAAAAATGTAATATTAAAAAAAATCAAAATTAGCCAACGAAGTATAATCGAGAGTTGTAGAGCATGATCTCACCTACGTGTGCATATAAAGAACGTAAAAATTAGAGCTCGTATGTGAGAGATATGATTTTCTAAAGTTCGAGACACGAAAAATGAAGTTGTCACACAACTCACGACGTGAGCTGAAAACTAAAGACGCGAGCCTATGACTGATGGGTTCCAGAGCCGGCAGCAGATGTCTCTTCCATGGAAGAGGATAAGGATCGATCTCACGACGTGAGCAACTCAATTCTCATGCCGTGATACCCTAAAAGTTGGCGTATAAATAGAACTCAAGGGTGTTCCGAGTTTAGTTGCTCACTTCTTCTCTTTCTCGTGCTTATGCTCCACGTTTAACCCCTCGAAGCCATCCCGAAGCCCCGGTTTTCATATCCAAGTTCTGAAGGAAGTTTTGCGCTCCCGAGATTCCCGAGAATCCCGAGAAATCAGCTTTCTCCAGTCGAAGTTCTACTCGAGCTTTGTCTCACATTCTTCAAACTACCAGGTGAGTTCATACCCCCATTTCTACACTTTTAACTGATTTTAAATGCTTTTGAACACTTTACCGAGGGGGGGGGGGGGGCGGATACAAGTAAACACACGGTTAATCCCGTGTGAAAACATCAATCTTTTGTTATACATTTCATGTTGTTTTTATAACTATCATATGGATTTTATTAACATGTAAACATCTTACACCACTTTACCCTCTCGGGATGAAACATAATTTTGAATAATTTAAGTTTTATTTATATGTTTGCATCATATCAAGGGTAACCATTTTTACTATAACATTCGTAAACATGCAAGAACATACAAATCATTATCATGCCTTGTCAATACTGTAAAAAAAGGGTAATTATTTCAGAGACAAGCATATTCATTCTAATACGTGACTTAATTGAGAATTCGTGAGTCATTCATCTTCAATATACCTTTTAAGGTACCGCTAGAAGTCCTGTTTATAACCTGAATCTCCCGTTCGGAGAATGTGACAAGTGTGTATAGATCTATACGGGACTAATGATCCCGCTCCCCGACTGTTAGCTACAATCCCCGGGGTGACATGTGTCATCTCATTTTGACGCTTGAAAAACGTCGCTACATGCAAACTATGATAGTACGGTTATAAAAACTCACTGGATAGACAATTATTATGGTATTACATTTTCACGGGAAAAGTAACAGATACAGTTCTTTTCACATTCAAATACAAAACCTTCTTATAGTTTTGTTTTATAATAAGACTATACATCATTCTTTTGAGCATGTCATAGTTGCTTACAGGTTACGGTCTTGGACATTTGAGACTGCATCTCACTTTTAGGAAAATATAGGATTTTCCTAGTTCATATACATACAATTTATACAACAATCATTGATACTCATTTCATACACTCATAAGAAAATATCGGATTTTCTGGAAATCATACACGAACTTTCGAATGGCATACATTTGCTCAAAAAACTACTTATGAACTCACCAACTTTATTGTTGACAATTTTTCTTTGAAATAACTTGTATTCTCAGGAAAACGCTAAACCAGTTAGCAACTACTTTTGAAGACTAACGCGCTGACGTTAGTAACATATTTTGGATCACCATATTGTATTTGATATTCAAACATGTAACACATACAATCATGTAAACTTTTCAAATATATTTATATTATGGTGGTGTGTACTTTCTTTACTATTCAATTGTTATGATACTGAATATGACGCCTCCGCCCCTGAACGTTTCCGCCGTTCAGGTTTGGGGGTGTGACAGATTGGTATCAGAGCATTGTTTATTGTGAACTAAGTATATCAAAACCATTTTTGATATACAACTATAAACACAACTAGGAAAAAACACTCTGAGTGAGATTTATACTTTTAAAATGAAACTTTTATAAAGTATACATGCATACATTATATAACAGGGTCAGTATCATAATGAAAACAATATAGAAGTATTATAGATGAGTTATGCAATACATGTATGCCTTGGAATATGTAATCGGGACTGGGGTAGATATAGCCTGATCAACTATATTTGTCCGAGAGCCGACCAACATATGCCAGGGGATAGCTACAGTGGACAACAAGTCTAAAACTTACCAAAATTATAAACTTAAAATCAAACATAACATCTAGAATACTATACGAGTATTTTGTAAATATAATAGTTTAACTTACATGTTAGGATTTACATGTTTTAATTTTTAGACAATTCCCATATCTCTATTCTCGCACAGACACAATGCTGGATTCCATCTACCAAGGGACCCTTACTACCCAAATCAAGGCAACAGAGGGTGGGTGGAGGATGACCCATAAGAGGATGAGGAACCCATGGAAGAGGAGGAAGAGGCAGGCTCAGATGGGACAAACTCAGAGCCAGAGGAATCAACCCACCAGCCGTCCAACCTCCTGTTGTTAAGATAGGTTTTCAGGGACCAACTCCGGTCTGGGGAAGCCACATTCACCACTAGAGACAGCAACAAGGAGTGCGTCCTCCCTACGGCATGTGTCGGGACTTCTATAACGTCAACAATGGAAGTTCAGCTGACCGAGCACTCCCAATCATCATAGGCAAGCTAGGTAACCAATATTACCAATCAGGAGTCTCGGGGAACCGGATTCGTGAAGTCAACATAGAGGTACAAGGTAACGCTGCCGACATTCGTCGCCTTGACAGATTGCAGGAAAATGCCCAACACCACACCGACGCACTCCAGGACCAAATGAATACAAACCTCGCCGAGGTAAGAGAAATGAGGGAGCAGCAAGCCACCTTTGAAAGACTTCTAATGGGATCCAAGCAATTAGATGCAGAGTCTAGCTCCAAGCGCAACCCACCTCGCAAGTAGTACTTGCCCGACTCCCAATATTTTGTTATAAAATTGGATCTCGGCTAAAAGTCTTACTTTTCTCTTACTTTTGTAATCGGAGACCTTTAGAAAGATCAAAAATTTCTTAACTCCAGAATGTAACCCAATGTATGTTTAATATAATGACGTATTTCTTTTGTGTGTTAATTCCTTGCATACCACTCAACTTCATAAGTTTATCTATAAACTCTTATTATGAATCAAACTCGAAAACCTTGTTTAGGGTGAACCTAATTTATGAAATGTTGAAAATAGCTAACTCATTAACACACGACTTTCAATCATTTGACACTTATTGTCTTCCATTATTTTTTTTACAGCACGATGCCTCCTCATAGGTTAACACGCCGAAATACAACACCAACACCGCCACCACCACCTCCAACTTATGATCCCGCTGTGGTACAAGATGCATACTGCGCTATCCCAAATAAACTCTAATGGAGCCAGGGGAGCGGAAGTAGTACCAATCATCAGAACCATGGCATTGGTCATGGTCATGTTAGGGAATGCACCTACAAAGAATTCTCGAACGCCAAGCCGAAAATGTTCAATGGAACTGGAGGAGTCATTGCACTTATGCAATGGTTTGAAAAGACTGAGCTGGGAGGACTTGAAGATCCTACTGTTAGAAGAATACTGCCCGAGGGGCAAAATTCAAAAACTGGAGCAGGAACTATGGAACTTGAAAATGGTTGGTTCTGACCTAGCCGCCTATATGGCCAGGTTCAGTGATTTGTCAGCCCTATGCCCAGGAATGGTCAACCCAGAATCGAAGATAGTGGAAAGATACATCTGGGGGTTGTCACCCCAGATTAAAGGGCATGTTTTGGCTTCCAACCTTGTCACATTCAACAGTGCGAAGCGCCTGGCACAATGGATAATCGATCACGGGGTTAAAGAAGGTACCATCATAGTTACTGCTAACCCACTGAAGGAGGTAGAGGACCGAAGGAAACCCTGGAACAAGAGAAAGGGGCAAGCCCCACAAGAGAACCCCAAGAGGCAATAGTTAGTGACAGTTGAAGCTCTTACTGTCCCTACCACCCCCTCACCAACAAAGTCGTACGTCGGCAATCTGCCGAAGTGCAATAGGTGCAACTTTCATCACCATGGACCCTTCCGTGAGATGCATTGCACCAAGTGCAGCCGGAAGGGACACACTGTCCGCTTCTGCAAGGAAGCAACCCAACCAACCGCTCCAGCCACAAATATGAGAGTAGGTCGTACGTGTTACGGATGTGGAGCAACGGGACACTTCTGAAGGGACTGCCCGAAAGCAAACATTGGGAATATTGATGGAAGTGGTAGAGTATTCGAAATGGGCGAGGAGGAAGCCGTTGCAGACCCCACTACTGTTACGGGTAAGTTTCTCCTCGATAACTCATATGCATGCATATTATTTGATAGTGGAGCGGAGAGGAGTTTTGTGAGTCATAGTTTTAAAAACCTACTCAAACAAATCCCTCAACCATTAAGTGAAACTTTTATAGTAGAAATGGCTAACGAGAAAACAGAAAGCGCTAAGCAAAATATACTTAAATTGTAACCTCTTGTTAAACAATAAATCCTTTCCAATCAACCTCATGCCAGTCTCAATAAAAAGTTTTGACGTCATCATAGGCATGGATTGGCTAAGTTCTTATCGTGCAAACATTTTATGTTACGATAAGGTTGTCCGCCTTAATCTGCCAAATGGCGAAGCCCTTGTTATTTATGGCGACAAACCTAGCACCCCTCTTCATATCATCTCTTGCATCAAGGCTCAAAAATATTTGCGCAAAAATGCCACACGTTCTTGGTACATACTGTGGATGTGAAACGAGGAGTAGAGGACATCAAGAGTGTGCCTGACGTCTGTGACTTTCCCGATGTATTTCCTGAGGATCTTCCGGGAATACCTCATGCAAGGCAAGTCGAATTCAGAATCGACTTAATTCTTGGAGCCACCCCTGTGGACAAAGAGTTGTATCGCTTTGCCCCAGCAGAGATGCAAGAGCTATCCAGTCAAATAAACGAACTTCTAACCAAAGGATTCATCCGACAAAGCTTCTCACCTTGGGGAGCACCAGTGCTGTTCGTGAAAAAGAAAGATGGATCGTTCAGAATGTACATCGACTACCAAGAACTCAACAAACTTACCATCAAGAACCGGTATCCCCTACCACAAATAGACGATCTGTTTGACATACTCCAAGGAGCAAACTATTTTTCCAAGATTGATCTGAGATCAAGATATCACCAGCTACGAGTCCTAGAAGGTGATATTCCCAAGACGGCTTTCCGAACAAGATACGGTCACTATGATTTTGTAGTGATGTCGTTCGGACTAACCAACACCCCTTCCGTGTTCATGGACTTAATGAATCGGGTATGTCGTTCTTTCCTGGACAAATTTATGATTGTGTTCATAGATGACATACTCATCTACTCAAAGAGTAGAGAAGAACGTGGTCAGCACCTGAGACAAAGTCTTAGAGACATTACGAGCTGAGAAGCTTTATGCAAAGTTCTCGAAATGCGAATTCTAGATTAGGAAGGTGGACTTCGTGGGGCACGTGGTCAGTGAAGAGGGAATCCATGTGGACCCTTCTAAGATCAAGGCTATCAAGAATTGGGCTGCGCCCACAACGCCAACCGAGATTCGCCAATTCCTAGGTATCGCTGGCTATTAACGTAGGTTCATACAAAACTTCTCCAACATTGCGAAACCTCTTACCTCCCTGAATCAGAAGGGTGTAGCCTACAAATGGGGAGAAAAACAAGATACCGCATTTCAGACCTTGAAGCAATCCCTGTGCAGTGCACCCATCTTGTCCCTTCCAGAGGGGACAAAAGACTTCGTAGTATATTGCGATGCTTCCAATCAAGGGCTTTGTTGTGTGCTAATGCAGCGAGGAAAAGTTATTGCTTACGCCTCACGACAACTGAAAACACATGAGGTCAACTACACCACCCACGACATAGAACTTGGAGCAGTGGTGTTCGCTCTGAAGATTTGGAGGCAATACCTATACGGTACAAAGTGCACCATCTTCCCAAACCACAAGAGCCTTAACCACATATTTGATCAGAAAGAGCTCACATGAGGCAAAGACGCTGGGTTGAGCTACTCAACGGCTACGAATGTGAGATTCGTTATCATCCGGGAAAAGCCAATGTGGTGGCAGATGCCCTTAGTCGTAAGGAGTACTCTGGTCGAAGAGTGAAGTCATTAACAATGACGATCCATTCACACCTGTCAACATAACTCAAGGAAGCTCAATTGGAAGCCTTGAAACCCGAAAACATGGCAGGTGAAGTACTTAGAAGGATGGACAAGAATCTTGAAATCAAGAGTGACAGAATTTGTTACCTCATGAACCAAATCTGGACACCGAAGTTCGGTGGGTTTAGAGAAATGGTTATGGATGAAGCACACAAGACCCCATACTCTGTACACCCAGGTTCAGATAAGATGTATATGGATCTCAAGCAACTCTACTGGTGGCCAAACATGAAAGAAGAAGTTGCTACCTATTTGGGCAAGTGCTTGACTTGTGCCAAAGTCAATGTAGAACATCAAAAGCCCTAAAGGTTACTCCATCAACCCGAAATACCTGAGTGGAAGTGGGAGCATATTTCCATGGATTTCATAACCAAGCTACCCAAGACACCGGGAGGTCACGATACCATCTGGGTGATCGTCAACAGGTTAAACAAAGCTTCTCACTTCTTGTCAATCAAAGAGACCAATAAGATGGAGAAACTAACAAGAACCTACATCTGAGAGATCGTGCGACTTCATGGAGTGCCGATATCTATCATCTCGGACAGAGACAGTAGATTTATTTCAAGATTCTGGAAAACTCTACAGAAGGCCATAGGTACTAAGCTAGATATGAGTACAACCTATCACCCACAACTGACGGGTAGAGTGAGAGAACAATCCAAACCGTAGAAGACATGTTGCGAGCATGTGTAATCGACTTCGGCAAAGCATGGGACGTCCACTTGCCATTGGTTAAGTTCTCTTATAGCAACAATTATCACACTAGCATCAAGACTGCTCCGTTCGAAGCCCTTTACGGCTGCAAGTGCCGATCACCTCTATGCTGGGCGGAAGTGGGCGACATGCAGTTGGCGAAAGGTCTAGTCCCTGATAGCACTCTCACTGATCCGGAAATCATAAGGGAAATGACCGAAAAGATCATTCAAATTCGAGAGCGAATGAAAGCCTCACGAGATAGACAAAAGAGCTATGCCGACAAAAGACGAAAACCCTTGGAATTCCAGGTTGGTGACCGCGTTCTACTGATAGTCTCACCCTGGAAGGGCATGATACGCTTCGGGAAGCATGGAAGGCTAAACCCAAGGTACATTGTACCCTTCGAAATTACTGCAAGGATTGGTCCAGTAGCTTATAGACTTCAACTTCCAATCAAACTTAACAAAGTACATCCGGTGTTTTACGTGTCTAACTTGAAGAAGTGTCTATCCGACGAAACTCTTGTAATTCCACTCGAGGAAATCGATCTGAATGAAAATCTTAACTTTGTGGAGGAACCCGTCGAGATCATGGATAGGGAAATCAAACGAACTAAACAGAGTCGCATACCAATATTGAACGTCCTCCACCCCCGAATGTTTCCACCGTTCAGGTTTGGGGTGTGACAGATGAACACTATTTTACATGTGTTAAATGATTTAGATTGTATACGTATTTTATACCTATAAGTTACAAGGGGTAAAGAAGGTTAGATGAAAGATGAGTTGGATGATGAAATGAAAGGTGAAAATGATCAAGAGATGAGGGTGAAAGGTGACAAAAGAGAGGAGCCTTTACCCAAGCATTGGCCCCGTCATCTAGAAAAGTATGGATGACAACCATGGACTATTCTAGACAGTCTGGTGCAACACTAGTAGGCTCCCAACCCTGTAGGTGTTGTGAACGATACGTTCACTCGGTGTAGTATAAAAACCCATTGACATGTATTGCGAGTGGACTCTCGAAAATAATATTGCCAATAAATGAGATAAACCCTAGAGACTATGGACTTAGTGCCTGTTATATAAACCCTAGCAACGATGGATTTCGTGCCTATTCCTTAGGACAATCCTTAGGAATAAATAATAAGGGATAAACGATTCATAGAGGAGATACTTAAGAATAAAGAAGATAATGGGGATGGGTAAATGGGTTAATTATTTGATGATGAAAAATAATAACTATATTATTGTGGGTTGAAAACCCTATGTACTCACCAGGTTTCCTAACCTGACCCACTCGGTTTATTTGTATCACAAGTATCGATATAAAGCTACACTACATCGAGAGATTAAAGAGGTGTAGATCACTAGTGTAAATGAATGTAAGTTATGTTTATGCTTAAGTTTGTGTATTGACGATGACATCCCAAAGTTTTAAAATGAATAAAATACATTTCTTCGGAAATGATTTGATAACATATTTATCCTGTTTTTCTGGGAACAAATTCCACAACACTTTTCTTTAAAAGTTACTCTTATTTTAAAATAAGCATAAATAAAAATTTTAAAATGACTGTAAATTTAGGGATGTCACAAACAGGTCCCTAGGTCCCAAGCTTCAATTCCAAAATAATTCTTTGTCCCCTCCTTGAAAAAGTTGTTACAGAACAAGTCCTAGCCCTTTAAACTTCAAAATAGAATGTTCACAATCTACCCTCACTCGAAAATTCTATGAAACTTGGTCCAAGTGAATTAAACTTTTACTTCATGTATTTAAATTACACCCGTCCTTTGGGATTTACTTGCAAAATCAATCAGAAAATCAATCTTGGAATTCAAATAAATCATTTTATCCTTTTTCGGAAATTATTAACAAACTTAATCCCATTGAATTTATTTAAATTAGTAAATGAACCTTATGCTTTGGTTAAATTACCAAACAACCCTCCTCATATTAATTTATATTAAAAAATTTCCTAGGAAACTAACTTAAGCTCGAAGGTTTGTGGTCAAGGCAACACATCTCGGTTTTCGGCATCGAATACTTGAAACGACCCGACAACCACACATTAATGTGAGTGTTACGAAACCTATTTTATAGTTTACATGTTTTGGGGGAGAATACATGTGCTATATGTAACGCCTGGTTCCTGGTCTGTATTTAACTTAATGATTTATTCATTTTGGAAGGGCTACTCAACGAGTTGGTGGCCTTAACTCGTCGAGTATAAGGCAGAATATGCAGGGGTTTTAACTACTCAAAGAGTCGGAGTCTTGACTCGACGAGTATGACAGCCTGGAGGAAAACCCAATCTTTCGGGCTTGCACCCTATTTAAGCAACATATCTGGCCTCCACCCTAGCCTCTATCACCTTCAAACCCTAATCTCGAAACCCTAATCAACCTTGAGTGATCTTGACATATTTCTTGCCATTTTTGAGTGGTTTGTGTGTTCTTGAAGCTTAGAAAAAGAAGAAGGAGCTTGAAGGTTCAAGGAGAAGGTTATAGATCCATGGATTTCATTCCATTCTCATCACTTTCCGGTAATCAAGCTCTTAACTTGCCTTATAGTTCATTAGATCTCTTTGTGGTCTCTTTTATGGGGGTTTTTGTCCATGTAACATGATTTATGAGTCATGGATGTCCCAAACTGATTATACTTTTAGATCTGGAGTTATTAGGGGCTGTAAAGGTATAAAGGTGAAAACTTTATGCCATTTGAGTCTCATGCAAACCTTGAGGGTGTTGTTATGGGCTTTTAATCCCCAAAGGGTCCATGCATGGAAGCAAGCACATGACTTTATGTGGTTAACTGGTTTCTAGGTCCTAGATCTAGGTTTTCATGCTTTGGTTTGGAATACTAAGGTTGTTTGGACAAGATCTATGTGCTAAAGGAATTAGGGTTTTAGCTAAACCCTTCAAAAAGGGTTATCAATGGGTAAAGTTGAAAACTTTACCCTTAGAAAGGTCATTTCCAGTGAACATGCGAAGTATGGACTATAGATCTAGAGAACAAGGGCTTAATATATTAAGATGGCCAATCAGATAGAAGGACTCGTCGAGTCCATGAGGGAACTCGACGAGTCGGGTCGTGTTGTCTCGTTTTAGTTTGTGGTAGAACTCGACGAGCCTATAGAGGAACTCAACGAGTTGATTCGCCAAGTCGCGACTATGAGCAGCTCAATAGGACTCGATAAGCCAGAGGACGACTCTGCGAGTTGATTCGTAATTCCAGGATTTCTAAGTTATAGAACTTGGCGAATTGAAAGGTTGACTCGGCAAGTTGGTTAGCCCAGAATGTTGAATTTGGCCAGAGCATTGAATTTGACTAGGGGTAAAATGGTCATTTTACCCTTAGATGGATTTTCAGTTTTTTGACTAAATATTATTGTATAGAGTTAGCCGGGGAGTCGTGGGAGTAGCCAGCAGAAATTCCTCACGCACAAGATCAACATCCAGTTTGAGAGGTCAGTTTTCCTCTAGTAGGAGCGGGTCAAAGGCACCAATGTCGGTCTGTTCATGTATGTTAGTATATGCCGGACTTAGATCCAATGTCGGGGATAACCCGATGCAGCTTATATGTTTCGGACTTCGGTTCAATGTCATGGAAAGCCCGAAGAATGTTGTATGCTTAATGTCTTCGTCATTCTTGCATGTATTTGTTATGTGTTCTGGGCTTCGATCCGATGTTGGGGCAAGCATGAGGAAGTTTTATATGAGTATAAGTTATATGTTTATGTGTTATGTGCTTGTTGCTACGATATATGTATTCCAGACTTCGGTCCGACGCCGGGCAAGGCCCGATGCTAGATGGGGCCCGATGCCGGATTTCGTTCTGATGTCGGGCGGTGCCCGATGCTGGATTCGTCCGACGTCGGGCGGGGCCCACTGCAGTGGGCGAGAACTAGTATTTGTTATTATGTGTTTATTTTATGGTATGTGGTAGTTTGGGGGAGCTCACTAAGCTTCATGCTTATAGTATTCAGTTTTGATTTCAGGTACTTCTATTAGTAAAGGGAAGGGCTCAAGATGATCGCATAACACACACCATAGTCTTCAGCCTGGGATATTTTAGACTCTGATATATTCTAATACATGATTTTGATACAGTATTCTTGATATGATGTATGAGATACATGGAATGTGATTTTATTATAATTTTTATGGGCTATGGGTTTTCCTTAATGATTTATAAAACGAAATTTTTGGGCTATATTTTTGGGATGTTACAAGTTGCTATCAGAGCCTTGGTTTGAGGGATTCGGGCACACTTTCGAGTGTGTCTAAACTCAAACTAAGGAATTGGTATAGAAATTTTCAAAAGAGAAACCATTTTTATAAAAGGATTTTGAGAAAAGAAAAGAATTTTAGAAAAAGCAAAAAGAAAATGATTTTGAAAGAGATAAGAGGGTGTGGTGCATGCAATCATCCAAGCTCAAGTAAGTACTCCCAAATTACCCATACAAGTTTATGTTACGATATGTTTATTAGCTTTATGAGAACTGCATGCTAGATTAGGACAAAGGATCTAGGAAGGATGCCTTATGTGACTGTTATGTGTGAATTAGCTTTATCAACTGCATGCTAGTACAAATTAGTCAGTATGAGGGCTTGATTAGATTATGCTTGATTATGTGTACTCAATGCCCGAATTCTGCTTGCTTTGTACATTTAGGAGTTCTAGTTTTCTTTTACTAACTAGTAAACGGATATGTTAAGCTAACTATTGCAAGGACTAAATAATTTCAGAAGGTTAGGTTTTGCATTATTTCATAGCTCTCGTTTGAGTCTAAGCGTTGTAGGGTAGAGCCTCTCATTCGAAGAATTATCTAGTCTTAGTGATATGTAATAGTATTCGCGAGTTAGTTAGGGGAAGGTAACAGAGACTTCTTATGCAGCTGATGGTGGAGAGTGTTGGATAAGGTGTCTAAGTCCATAACTTATTTGGTATATACTTGACCCGACCCGGCATGGTCCATTTGGGTTGCATTTCATCCAAACTATTTATGGATAATTTTATGAGAGTTATACACATATGTTTGTTAATATATTATAAGTTATAATATATTAATATGAAGTCATGTTATTTAATTAGTCTTAGTCTTAAATTAATTATGAATTAATTTAGAGATTAAAAGGAAGACTAATTAGATTGTGGGCTATTGGTATTATATAGTGTTGGCTAACACTCATTTGTTAATGGGCTAGGCTTATATGGAAGTCCATGGATGATCCATGGAGCTATTAAACTATGGATCCTTGGAAAGGAAAAGACATGGGTTATTAGGGTTTCACCCTAATCATGTACACTATATAAGCATGCTTATGTTGCATGAAATAGCCACTAGTGGCACTAGTTGTGTGAGTTTTGTGTGTGACCGATTTTATAAGTGTGTATACACTCTCTCAAAGTTTTCCAAGAGTTTGTGGTGATTTGTGATTCCATTTGAGGCATTCACACTATTGGTGCTTGGCCCTCAAACTCCTTAGGAATCAAACTCATCATCAAAAGGTATGTAATCTCATCTAATTCTTTTATGTTTAAAAGTACCCCATGCCATGTTAGATAGGTTATGAACCTTGGAAAATTATAATTTTGCATGTATTTAGACAAACATAGATCCAAGGTTTATTAGGGTTGCATGCACACTTAGGAAGTGTTAGATTGCTCAAAACCCAACAGTGGTATCAGAGCCTAGGCTTGCTTGTTTGAATACTTGATGCAAATTGCTGAAAATCGAAGATTTTATGCTATCTGCACAGCTGACTCGCCGAGTCCATGAAGGGACTCGACGAGTCCAAGGCAAAACTCATCCAACTCGGCGAGTTGGTTCATGCACTCGACGAGTTGGACCCCCAGACAGCATATCTTCGAGTTTTGGTGCTGGAATTGGTCTAGAATCATTACCTTAAACTGTTTTGGACTCATAAAACCTGTTTTTGATGTGGTAATGATGATGGTGGACCAATTTCAAAGTTATAATCAAAATTTCAAGTTTATATGTGTTCATATGATTCTTGAAATTGTTGATGTGGATGTTCATGTTCATATGAGTTTTGCTAGATCATAGGAATTGTTTGCAAATTGTTTGTTAGTTAATTCTTGATCTTAATGTGTTTTAATGGAATTCTTAATTTGTCCTCAAGTTATGGAATTCCAAGAGTTTTTCTTTTAAATGTTTTTTAAGAAGTCATAAGTTACATTTTCTTGAAGAGTTTTTCCCATAAATGCTTTTATGGACTTCATAACTTGTCCTCAAGTTATGGATTTCCAAGAGACTCTTCATTAAAAGTTTTAAACACTTAATTAAAACTCATAAGTTATGAATATCCAAAAGTTTATGAATTGTTCAAAACTTGCCCTCAAGTTTTGGAATTTGTAAAGTCTCACACAAACTTTAATTCCATACCCTAGAAGTTTTAAAAGTTAAAATTCTACCCTTATACTATTATAAGAATAATGGTTAATTATTATATATATGTATAAGAACAAGTCGTTTTACCGTTATTAGGCCTCATTCACGAAGCCGGTCTATAAGGTGGGTATAAGGTTGTTGCCTATAAAATGGCGACTTAATGGGTGTCCACTCTCACCCACCGCTTGCTTGATCGGTGGAGGGTCGTTAGCCGAACGGGTAGGACAATGACTTTAAATTCTCATTAAAAGTATAATGATTATTATAAAGTAACTAAATATTTTTTTTATTTAATTCCAAATCTTAGTTACTTTAGGAAAAATGTGAATTTGGTGCTAGCCCATGGAATTCACACTTTGTACCTTACCAAGTCGTTGGTGGAGCGTGTGTGGTTAACCGGCACACTAACTTGGACTAGTAAGGATCACGAAGGGTGACTTAATGTTTGTCCTAGATCAATGGAGCGTGTGTGGTTAACCGGCACATTGATTAGGTGATAATATTAAGGGTACCAAGTGAATTGGTATGGTTATTCACACCTTGTTTTGTGATCCTCGGCATCCCAGTCACAAAACATGAGAGGGCACACTCGAGATTGAAACATGCCATTGAAAAGTTCAATGAATCTCAAAAGATCTAGGAATTTCAAATCCAATTAAAACCAAATAAATTATTTCATTTTTCATGGTGGAAATTGGTGAATCGTCATTCGCCTACCTTCAAATATTTTATACCTTGGATTACGGCATCCCTCTTCCAAATTATAAAGTATTGTGTTGGGTCCTAGCCTTAATATTTCATATTGGGTGTTATATTAAGGAATTTGAATCAACTAACTTGATTTTCTCCCATTATAGATGTCTGGTTCAGACAACTATGATCTTCCCAAATCTCTTGAAGATGGTGTCCCTCAACATCATGCTTCACTTCCTCCACATCCTCCAATTATTCTCACTCACCCACAAGTTCTTGAAAAGTCTAAAGTCACTCAATCCCTATTGTAAAGCATAGTCTATGTGTGCTCACATCTTGGAGATAAAGTCACATATTGACAAGCCGGGAGAGTTGGGTGTCAAAGTCCCGTGAAAGTTGGATGTTCAATCACTTTCTTAGTAACATAGTGAGTCTCTTTGGGACTACTATGAGACGGACTATGACATGACCCTTAATGATGTTATCTATTTGCTTGGTGTTGTGGAATCAACAATGATTTGGAACACCAGTAAAGCAAATTTGATTAAAAGAACAACTTCCCAAGTCTTAAATGGACATTGACAATGGTAGCATTGGATATCTAGAAAAGGATTTCTCTTCCCAATGGAAAGGGATCGGCCATAGTCAACTCGGTTGACCAAATGGTAAAGAGAAAGGCTAAGTCTGAGATAGTCTCATGTGTTTTTTTGCCAAAGGAAGGGGCATTGGTTGCGAAGCTGCCCTATTCACCTGAAAGGTCATAAGGTTGATCAAGTCAAGGGGTTTGACTCTACTTCGGGTAAAGTCCACTGTCTAACTCTATTAAGTTCCTATTTGGAGATTCTTATTACATAATGTGAATGGGTCACATGCTGATGTTTTTAAGAACAAAGAAAAGATAGGAAGCTTATAGTAAGTATATGTTGATTCTGATTGCAAAGGTGGGTTTCGATCGCGTAGTTCGGCAATCAGAATTTTGAGCTGTTGCTTAAGAGTTATAATATATTGCTTATGAATAGATAACAACAAGGTTTTCATGTGGATTGTAAGGATAAGTTTTTCCGCAAAGTTTTAAAATAAAAGAAAAAAAAGGGGTTTTAATTTTATTTATTTTAAAAATATCCTTACAATGGCATCTGTGGAAAATTGTTGCTTATATGTTTCCAGTAATAGCAATATTGGAAAGTGGATTTGATTCTTTCATTTGTGGTAGTGTCTGAATTTACCAAATGAAGAAAGTTTTTCATCACCCAAGTTTTAATTGGATAGAAACTTGGAATCATACAAGTTGTATTGTATGATGAATGAGAATTTTCATCTTTGAAAATTAAGACTAATTCTTTGATCACATGTATATGTGAGTCAATTGAAGGACTAAGGAATTAGGTACACTGGGTGTGCGCTGGTCAAGGTCCACCACAAAGATTGATTTGTCAAGATTTACTAAATATTAGTAAATATGATTATACTTATGAGGTTAAGTATAATTCTGTAACATAGGAAAGGTTACAATGTATGACAAAACAAATGAGAAGAATCAAATTAGGCAGAAAGATAAAAGTTTCTCAAATCTGAAAGGATGGGAGAGTACTTTAGTATCGTATTTCATGATCATCTTAATGATTATGAAACCATATCACAAATTCATACTCTAAGGACGTCTTAGTGCATAGTTATGGCTAAGAAGAGAGGTCATGAATTGTTGGATTGATTAAAATCAAGAAGATGAGTCATACTTCGTTCCAAAACAATTCTTAGAGTCATACTCCAAGATTTTAACTTTGAGTGACATAAAGGAAGATTTATTAACACTAGTCAAATGTAAGAGTAAAATGTTTTCTACTCTTGTACATTTGAGATTGGTAAGTTGTGATGTCTTGGATGAGACAAAGACCAACTAAGACCAATTGTGTGAAGTGTTAGTCTTCATAAGAATCCACATTGTCCCTTGAATATTTGTTTTGTCAAGGAATGGTTCTTGACTGGGGAAACTTATATGTCAAGGGGACAGTAGGAGCCTTAAAGATCCTGAAAGAGTTTCAAGATTTAATCAAGAGTAAAACCTGTAATTTATCACTAGCACACGACTTAAGGTTTGCAACCTATCGTGTTGACATAATTCTTATTTCTGTACCTACTTCAAATAAGTTGAATTTGCATGTGAGTTATCAGAGTTCAACTTGGAAGCATTGGTGGGCCTTGTGCTACCAAGGTGACAAGAAACTAAGATTGAACAAGTTTAATCCATGTAAGGCTGAATTTGTCACTAACCTGATCTTGTGATTATGGTTTTGAAAAATTCACATGGATAGGAACTCATACACTATAAAATCTAAGTTTCATAAGGTTTCTCTCCGATTCATGAAAATGATGGTGAGGAAACGCTTTCACTAAGTAGATTTTGCGTAGATATCAATTGTGTTATTTGCATTTTCAAAAGTCGTTAGTGGAGCGCGTGTGGTTAACCGGCACACTAACATGGACTTGTGAGAAATGGCAAAGGTCTAAGAAATTGAGACTATGATTATGGCATCCCTTTTCATAGTTCCTGAAATTGCTTAGACACACATGTGAGCTATCTAAGAAAGGGTGTATGAATCTAAATTTCAGAAGTCCAGCAGATTTCTGGAATTATGTCAGAGCTAGTGGGAGCATAAGTGTTATGCTGATAATCATCATGTTAGTGGGAGCATGATTATTATGATTAGTATTGCAAGTTATCAATGTTAATTATAGAAAACAAAGTTTCAATTCGTGAAGTTGCAGGGGTTGAAAAGTTGTTTTGCTATAATTAAGGGAGAGAAAATTATATTCATTTCAATTCTAGAAGCTTAGATTGAGATTTTAATCATCTTTAGTCAAGGACATATATATGAATTTTATGTCTGAATGGTTCGACTTAAGGAAATTCTATATATATATTGCGTTTTCAAAATTTGATTATGATTACGGCATCCCTCTTCATAGTTAAATTTTGAAAACATGGCAAATAAAAAATATTGTAGCAAAAGACTGTTCTAGTATCATGTCTATATGTCAAACATCATGAATCGTGTCCCATATGCTTCGGATATAGGATCGATTGCATGTGCTATAATATTCATCTTTTCTAAATTTTCCAAATGATTAATGCATTGAGAAGGGAAAAGTCTAGAACTGGATATGACTAAAGTGATTAAGCAATTGTCGAGGACAATCTGAGGTTCGCCAAAGATTGGTTGCTCAGAGAAAGTTGGAAGTATGATGTAAGTTGTCGGAAAGGACCATATTGACATATTCTGAAAAGAAGTAACTCTTATTCGGAAGTCATAGTCAAAATGGGACTATGGAAATGTCTCCATAGGTGGAAGTTATTCAATCTATGTAAGATTAGAAAACCTTAATGCAAGAAGGATGTTCAAAGCAATGTACTTTGAATATGAGACTTCCGTTCCATAGAAGTTGACCTTCTTTGGAATACTCTGTAATGACTGGTGACAAGGTTTTGGTGACTTTGTGAATAATCATTACAAGAGGAACATTGCATAAAAGTTTAAAATCTAACAGATTTTTTGGTAAATGATAGGAATCGGGGATTCTCACATTTACAAAAAGGATTTGGGATTGTGAAATGAGTATCATTGGAATCATGTTCAATTGATCTACATCACAATGTAAGGATCATAGACAAACATAGTGTGCATACTTGGAGTATGGCATAACTATTTTTTTAGAAAAACAAAGTGTACATGCCAGGAGCATGGGACGACTGTTGTTTTTATTCAAGTCTTAAGTTGATTGTTTGAAACATTATACAATGAATAATGTGTAATCAATATGGTGATAAATAAAAGGTGGTTCTATTTATATTCAAAAGGGTTCTGAGACCATATTGGATTCGATTATTATTATGTTTCACTTTGCATGTTTTGACTTCCAAAATAGCTAGGTTATTCTTTCCGAATGACTAAGTTGTTTAAACACTCCACAGTCGTTCATATGTTGGAAGTAGGTATGAATCAAGACTGTCATGAATCGAGTTTGTAGATGGCTAAATGGGTTTAGTCATAGAAATGGTTGCTACAACATTCATGAGTGCTCATAAGTTATGAGTATTGGAATAAACTCACGCTCACTTGTATCACTTCATGGAATTTATCTCGAGTGATCGTGAGACGGTAATATCATATAAATCTTCAAACCTAGAGATATGAGTTGTTACCTATGAGTTGGTAGTGCATTGATTGCACGTAAACGCATCAGTAACTTGATGTTATAAAATGTGCCTTTGTGTACAATTCAACAAGTAGTAGAACAAGCATATGACTCGAAGTTTATCTGTTCCTTCTAGAAATAGAAGCGATATATGGGCCCCTCGATGATTATGTTGTGACCTATGTACCGGCCGGTCAGAACTAAATTGATGTGTTCAATTGAGTTCTTTGTCAAACAAATCGAAATCGGGAAACAAACTGCTAGACAATAAGTACGACGTTGTTCCATGTATTTGTCCGGCTGATATCATGAGAACAGAGATTATATGATCACTTATCTAAAATGGCGCTTCATAGTTCAACAGAGTTTTCGAGAGCTACGATTGTTGGTTGGTTCCTGAAGTAACATACGCAAATATAGTTATTAGACTTATCCAAGTGGGAGTCTGTTGGATAAGGTGTCTAAGTCCATAACTTATTTGGTATATACTTGACCCGACCCAGCATGGTCCATTTGGGTTGCATTTCATCCAAACTATTTATGGATAATTTTATGAGAGTTATACACATATGTTTGTTAGTATATTATAAGTTATAATATATTAATATGAAGTCATGTTATTTAATTAGTCTTAGTCTAAAATTAATTATGAATTAATTTAGAGATTAAAAGGAAGACTAATTAGATTGTGGGCTATTGGTATTATATAGTGTGGGCTAACACTCATTTGTTAATGGGCTAGGCTTATATGGAAGTCCATGGATGATCCATGGAGCTTTTAACCCATGGATCCTTGGAAAGGAAAAGACATGGGTTATTAGGGTTTCACCCTAATCATGTACACTATATAAGCATGCTTATGTTGCATGAAATAGCCACTAGTGGCACTAGTTGTGTGAGTTTTGTGTGTGACCGATTTTATAAGTGTGTATACACTCTCTCAAAGTTTTGCAAGAGTTCGTGGTGATTTGTGATTCCATTTGAGGCATTCACACTATTGGTGCTTGGCCCTCAAACTCCTTAGGAATCAAACTCATCATCAAAAGGTATGTAATCTCATCTAATTCTTTTATGTTTAAAAGTAGCCCATGCCATGTTAGATAGGTTATGAACCCTAGAAAATTATTATTTTGCATGTATTTAGACAAACATAGATCCAAGGTTTATTAGGGTTGCATGCACACTTAGGAAGTGTTAGATTGCTCAAAACCCAACAGTGGTATCAGAGCCTAGGCTTGCTTGTTTGAATACTTGATGCAAATTGCTGAAAATCGAAGATTTTATGCTATCTGCACAGCTGACTCGCCGAGTCCATGAAGGGACTCGACGAGTCCAAGGCAAAACTCATCCAACTCGGCGAGTTGGTTCATGCACTCGACGAGTTGGACCCCCAGACAGCATATCTTCGAGTTTTGGTGCTGGAATTGGTCTAGAATCATTACCTTAAACTGTTTTGGACTCATAAAACCTGTTTTTGATGTGGTAATGATGATGGTGGACCAATTTCAAAGTTATAATCAAAATTTCAAGTTTATATGTGTTCATATGATTCTTGAAATTGTTGATGTGGATGTTCATGTTCATATGAGTTTTGCTAGATCATAGGAATTGTTTGCAAATTGTTTGTTAGTTAATTCTTGATCTTAATGTGTTTTAATGGAATTCTTAATTTTTCCTCAAGTTATGGAATTCCAAGAGTTTTTCTTTTAAATGTTTTTTAAGAAGTCATAAGTTACATTTTCTTGAAGAATTTTTCCCATAAATGCTTTTATGGACTTCATAACTTGTCCTCAAGTTATGGATTTCCAAGAGACTCTTCATTAAAAGTTTTAAACACTTAATTAAAACTCATAAGTTATGAATATCCAGAAGTTTATGAATTGTTCAAAACTTGCCCTCAAGTTTTGGAATTTGTAAAGTCTCACACAAACTTTAATTCCATACCCTAGAAGTTTTAAAAGTTAAAATTCTACCCTTATACTATTATAAGAATAATGGTTAATTATTATATATATGTATAAGAACAAGTCGTTTTACCGTTATTAGGCCTCATTCACGAAGCCGGTCTATAAGGTGGGTATAAGGTTGTTGCCTATAAAATGGCGACTTAATGGGTGTCCACTCTCACCCACCGCTTGCTTGATCGGTGGAGGGTCGTTAGCCGAACGGGTAGGACAATGACTTTAAATTCTCATTAAAAGTATAATGATTATTATAAAGTAACTAAATATTTTTTTTATTTAATTCCAAATCTTATTTACTTTAGGAAAAATGTGAATTTGGTGCTAGCCCATGGAATTCACACTTTGTACCTTACCAAGTCGCTGGTGGAGCGTGTGTGGTTAACCGGCACACTAACTTGGACTAGTAAGGATCACGAAGGGTGACTTAATGTTTGTCATAGATCAATGGAGCGTGTGTGGTTAACCGGCACATTGATTAGGTGATAATATTAAGGGTACCAAGTGAATTGGTATGGTTATTCACACCTTGTTTTGTGATCCTCGGCATCCCAGTCACAAAACATGAGAGGGCACACTCGAGATTGAAACATGCCATTGAAAAGTTCAATGAATCTCAAAAGATCTAGGAATTTCAAATCCAATTAAAACCAAATAAATTATTTCGTTTTTCATGGTGGAAATTGGTGAATCGTCATTCGCCTACCTTCAAATATTTTATAGCTTGGATTACGGCATCCCTCTTCCAAATTATAAAGTATTGTGTTGGGTCCTAACCTTAATATTTCATATTGGGTGTTATATTAAGGAATTTGAATCAACTAACTTGATTTTCTCCCATTATAGATGTCTGGTTCAGACAACTATGATCTTCCCAAATCTCTTGAAGATGGTGTCCCTCAACATCATGCTTCACTTCCTCCACATCCTCCAATTATTCTCACTCACCCACAAGTTCTTGAAAAGTCTAAAGTCACTCAATCCCTATTGGAAAGCATAGTCTATGTGTGCTCACATCTTGGAGATAAAGTCACATATTGACAAGCCGGGAGAGTTGGGTGTCAAAGTCCCGTGAAAGTTGGATGTTCAATCACTTTCTTAGTAACATAGTGAGTCTCTTTGGGACTACTATGAGACGGACTATGACATGACCCTTAATGATGTTATCTATTTGCTTGGTGTTGTGGAATCAACAATTGATTTGGAACACCAGTAAAGCAAATTTGATTAAAAGAACAACTTCCCAAGTCTTAAATGGACATTGACAATGGTAGCATTGGATATCTAGAAAAGGATTTCTCTTCCCAATGGAAAGGGATCGGCCATAGTCAACTCGGTTGACCAAATGGTAAAGAGAAAGGCTAAGTCTGAGATAGTCTCATGTGTTTTTTTGCCAAAGGAAGGGGCATTGGTTGCGAAGCTGCCCTATTCACCTGAAAGGTCATAAGGTTGATCAAGTCAAGGGGTTTGACTCTACTTCGGGTAAAGTCCACTGTCTAACTCTATTAAGTTCCTATTTGGAGATTCTTATTACATAATGTGAATGGGTCACATGCTGATGTTTTTAAGAACAAAGAAAAGATAGGAAGCTTATAGTAAGTATATGTTGATTCTGATTGCAAAGGTGGGTTTCGATCGCATAGTTCGGCAATCAGAATTTTGAGCTGTTGCTTAAGAGTTATAATATATTGCTTATGAATAGATAACAACAAGGTTTTCATGTGGATTGTAAGGATAAGTTTTTCCGCAAAGTTTTAAAATAAAAGAAAAAAAAGGGGTTTTAATTTTATTTATTTTAAAAATATCCTTACAATGGCATCTGTGGAAAATTGTTGCTTATATGTTTCCAGTAATAGCAATATTGGAAAGTGGATTTGATTCTTTCATTTGTGGTAGTGTCTGAATTTACCAAATGAAGAAAGTTTTTCATCACCCAAGTTTTAATTGGATAGAAACTTGGAATCATACAAGTTGTATTGTATGATGAATGAGAATTTTCATCTTTGAAAATTAAAACTAATTCTTTGATCACATGTATATGTGAGTCAATTGAAGGACTAAGGAATTAGGTACACTGGGTGTGCACTGGTCAAGGTCCACCACAAAGATTGATTTGTCAAGATTTACTAAATATTAGTAAATATGATTATACTTATGAGGTTAAGTATAATTCTGTAACATAGGAAAGGTTACAATGTATGACAAAACAAATGAGAAGAATCAAATTAGGCAGAAAGATAAAAGTTTCTCAAATCTGAAAGGATGGGAGAGTACTTTAGTATCGTATTTCATGATCATCTTAATGATTATGAAACCATATCACAAATTCATACTCTAAGGACGTCTTAGTGCATAGTTATGGCTAAGAAGAGAGGTCATGAATTGTTGGATTGATTAAAATCAAGAAGATGAGTCATACTTCGTTCCAAAACAATTCTTAGAGTCATACTCCAAGATTTTAACTTTGAGTGACATAAAGGAAGATTTATTAACACTAGTCAAATGTAAGAGTAAAATGTTTTCTACTCTTGTACATTTGAGATTGGTAAGTTGTGATGTCTTGGATGAGACAAAGACCAACTAAGACCAATTGTGTGAAGTGTTAGTCTTGATAAGAATCCACATTGTCCCTTGAATATTTGTTTTGTCAAGGAATGGTTCTTGACTGGGGAAACTTATATGTCAAGGGGACAGTAGGAGCCTTAAAGATCCTGAAAGAGTTTCAAGATTTAATCAAGAGTAAAACCTGTAATTTATCACTAGCACACGACTTAAGGTTTGCAACCTATCGTGTTGACATAATTCTTATTTCTGTACCTACTTCAAATAAGTTGAATTTGCATGTGAGTTATCAGAGTTCAACTTGGAAGCATTGGTGGGCCTTGTGCTACCAAGGTGACAAGAAACTAAGATTGAACAAGTTTAATCCATGTAAGGCTGAATTTGTCACTAACCTGATCTTGTGATTATGGTTTTGAAAAATTCACATGGATAGGAACTCATACACTATAAAATCTAAGTTTCATAAGGTTTCTCTCCGATTCATGAAAATGATGGTGAGGAAACGCTTTCACTAAGTAGATTTTGCGTAGATATCAATTGTGTTATTTGCATTTTCAAAAGTCGTTAGTGGAGCGCGTGTGGTTAACCGGCACACTAACATGGACTTGTGAGAAATGGCAAAGGTCTAAGAAATTGAGACTATGATTATGGCATCCCTTTTCATAGTTCCTGAAATTGCTTAGACACACATGTGAGCTATCTAAGAAAGGGTGTATGAATCTAAATTTCAGAAGTCCAGCAGATTTCTGGAATTATGTCAGAGCTAGTGGGAGCATAAGTGTTATGCTGATAATCATCATGTTAGTGGGAGCATGATTATTATGATTAGTATTGCAAGTTATCAATGTTAATTATAGAAAACAAAGTTTCAATTCGTGAAGTTGCAGGGGTTGAAAAGTTGTTTTGCTATAATTAAGGGAGAGAAAATTATATTCATTTCAATTCTAGAAGCTTAGATTGAGATTTTAATCATCTTTAGTCAAGGACATATATATGAATTTTATGTCTGAATGGTTCGACTTAAGGAAATTCTATATATATATTGCGTTTTCAAAATTTGATTATGATTACGGCATCCCTCTTCATAGTTAAATTTTGAAAACATGGCAAATAAAAAATATTGTAGCAAAAGACTGTTCTAGTATCATGTCTATATGTCAAACATCATGAATCGTGTCCCATATGCTTCGGATATAGGATCGATTGCATGTGCTATAATATTCATCTTTTCTAAATTTTCCAAATGCTTAATGCATTGAGAAGGGAAAAGTCTAGAACTGGATATGACTAAAGTGATTAAGCAATTGTCGAGGACAATCTGAGGTTCGCCAAAGATTGGTTGCTCAGAGAAAGTTGGAAGTATGATGTAAGTTGTCGGAAAGGACCATATTGACATATTCTGAAAAGAAGTAACTCTTATTCGGAAGTCATAGTCAAAATGGGACTATGGAAATGTCTCCATAGGTGGAAGTTATTCAATCTATGTAAGATTAGAAAACCTTAATGCAAGAAGGATGTTCAAAGCAATGTACTTTGAATATGAGACTTCCGTTCCATAGAAGTTGACCTTCTTTGGAATACTCTGTAATGACTGGTGACAAGGTTTTGGTGACTTTGTGAATAATCATTACAAGAGGAACATTGCATAAAAGTTTAAAATCTAACAGATTTTTTGGTAAATGATAGGAATCGGGGATTCTCACATTTACAAAAAGGATTTGGGATTGTGAAATGAGTATCATTGGAATCATGTTCAATTGATCTACATCACAATGTAAGGATCATAGACAAACATAGTGTGCATACTTGGAGTATGGCATAACTATTTTTTTAGAAAAACAAAGTGTACATGCCAGGAGCATGGGACGACTGTTGTTTTTATTCAAGTCTTAAGTTGATTGTTTGAAACATTATACAATGAATAATGTGTAATCAATATGGTGATAAATAAAAGGTGGTTCTATTTATATTCAAAAGGGTTCTGAGACCATATTGGATTCGATTATTATTATGTTTCACTTTGCATGTTTTGACTTCCAAAATAGCTAGGTTATTCTTTCCGAATGACTAAGTTGTTTAAACACTCCACATTCGTTCATATGTTGGAAGTAGGTATGAATCAAGACTGTCATGAATCGAGTTTGTAGATGGCTAAATGGGTTTAGTCATAGAAATGGTTGCTACAACATTCATGAGTGCTCATAAGTTATGAGTATTGGAATAAACTCACGCTCACTTGTATCACTTCATGGAATTTATCTCGAGTGATCGTGAGACGGTAATATCATATAAATCTTCAAACCTAGAGATATGAGTTGTTACCTATGAGTTGGTAGTGCATTGATTGCACGTAAACGCATCAGTAACTTGATGTTATAAAATGTGCCTTTGTGTACAATTCAACAAGTAGTAGAACAAGCATATGAGTCGAAGTTTATCTGTTCCTTCTAGAAATAGAAGCGATATATGGGCCCCTCGATGATTATGTTGTGACCTATGTACCGGCCGGTCAGAACTAAATTGATGTGTTCAATTGAGTTCTTTGTCAAACAAATCGAAATCGGGAAACAAACTGCTAGACAATAAGTACGACGTTGTTCCATGTATTTGTCCGGCTGATATCATGAAAACAGAGATTATATGATCACTTATCTAAAATGGCGCTTCATAGTTCAACAGAGTTTTCGAGAGCTACGATTGCTGGTTGGTTCCTGAAGTAACATACGCAAATATAGTTATTAGACTTATCCAAGTGGGAGTCTGTTGGATAAGGTGTCTAAGTCCATAACTTATTTGGTATATACTTGACCCGACCCAGCATGGTCCATTTGGGTTGCATTTCATCCAAACTATTTATGGATAATTTTATGAGAGTTATACACATATGTTTGTTAGTATATTATAAGTTATAATATATTAATATGAAGTCATGTTATTTAATTAGTCTTAGTCTTAAATTAATTATGAATTAATTTAGAGATTAAAAGGAAGACTAATTAGATTGTGGGCTATTGGTATTATATAGTGTGGGCTAACACTCATTTGTTAATGGGCTAGGCTTATATGGAAGTCCATGGATGATCCATGGAGCTTTTAACCCATGGATCCTTGGAAAGGAAAAGACATGGGTTATTAGGGTTTCACCCTAATCATGTACACTATATAAGCATGCTTATGTTGCATGAAATAGCCACTAGTGGCACTAGTTGTGTGAGTTTTGTGTGTGACCGATTTTATAAGTGTGTATACACTCTCTCAAAGTTTTGCAAGAGTTTGTGGTGATTTGTGATTCCATTTGAGGCATTCACACTATTGGTGCTTGGCCCTCAAACTCCTTAGGAATCAAACTCATCATCAAAAGGTATGTAATCTCATCTAATTCTTTTATGTTTAAAAGTACCCCATGCCATGTTAGATAGGTTATGAACCCTGGAAAATTATTATTTTGCATGTATTTAGACAAACATAGATCCAAGGTTTATTAGGGTTGCATGCACACTTAGGAAGTGTTAGATTGCTCAAAACCCAACAGTGGTATCAGAGCCTAGGCTTGCTTGTTTGAATACTTGATGCAAATTGCTGAAAATCGAAGATTTTATGCTATCTGCATAGCTGACTCGCCGAGTCCATGAAGGGACTCGACGAGTCCAAGGCAAAACTCATCCAACTCGGCGAGTTGGTTCATGCACTCGACGAGTTGGACCCCTAGACAGCATATCTTCGAGTTTTGGTGCTGGAATTGGTCTAGAATCATTACCTTAAACTGTTTTGGACTCATAAAACCTGTTTTTGATGTGGTAATGATGATGGTGGACCAATTTCAAAGTTATAATCAAAATTTCAAGTTTATATGTGTTCATATGATTCTTGAAATTGTTGATGTGGATGTTCATGTTCATATGAGTTTTGCTAGATCATAGGAATTGTTTGCAAATTGTTTGTTAGTTAATTCTTGATCATAATGTGTTTTAATGGAATTCTTAATTTTTCCTCAAGTTATGGAATTCCAAGAGTTTTTCTTTTAAATGTTTTTTAAGAAGTCATAAGTTACATTTTCTTGAAGAATTTTTCCCATAAATGCTTTTATGGACTTCATAACTTGTCCTCAAGTTATGGATTTCCAAGAGACTCTTCATTAAAAGTTTTAAACACTTAATTAAAACTCATAAGGTATGAATATCTAGAAGTTTATGAATTGTTCAAAACTTGCCCTCAAGTTTTGGAATTTGTAAAGTCTCACACAAACTTTAATTCCATACCCTAGAAGTTTTAAAAGTTAAAATTCTACCCTTATACTATTATAAGAATAATGGTTAATTATTATATATATGTATAAGAACAAGTCGTTTTACCGTTATTAGGCCTCATTCACGAAGCCGGTCTATAAGGTGGGTATAAGGTTGTTGCCTATAAAATGGCGACTTAATGGGTGTCCACTCTCACCCACCGCTTGCTTGATCGGTGGAGGGTCGTTAGCCGAACGGGTAGGACAATGACTTTAAATTCTCATTAAAAGTATAATGATTATTATAAAGTAACTAAATATTTTTTTTATTTAATTCCAAATCTTATTTACTTTAGGAAAAATGTGAATTTGGTGCTAGCCCATGGAATTCACACTTTGTACCTTACCAAGTAGCTGGTGGAGCGTGTGTGGTTAACCGGCACACTAACTTGGACTAGTAAGGATCACGAAGGGTGACTTAATGTTTGTCATAGATCAATGGAGCGTGTGTGGTTAACCGGCACATTGATTAGGTGATAATATTAAGGGTACCAAGTGAATTGGTATGGTTATTCACACCTTGTTTTGTGATCCTCGGCATCCCAGTCACAAAACTTGAGAGGGCACACTCGAGATTGAAACATGCCATTGAAAAGTTCAATGAATCTCAAAAGATCTAGGAATTTCAAATCCAATTAAAACCAAATAAATTATTTCGTTTTTCATGGTGGAAATTGGTGAATCGTCATTCGCCTACCTTCAAATATTTTATAGCTTGGATTACGGCATCCCTCTTCCAAATTATAAAGTATTGTGTTGGGTCCTAACCTTAATATTTCATATTGGGTGTTATATTAAGGAATTTGAATCAACTAACTTGATTTTCTCCCATTATAGATGTCTGGTTCAGACAACTATGATCTTCCCAAATCTCTTGAAGATGGTGTCCCTCAACATCATGCTTCACTTCCTCCACATCCTCCAATTATTCTCACTCACCCACAAGTTCTTGAAAAGTCTAAAGTCACTCAATCCCTATTGGAAAGCATAGTCTATGTGTGCTCACATCTTGGAGATAAAGTCACATATTGACAAGCCGGGAGAGTTGGGTGTCAAAGTCCCGTGAAAGTTGGATGTTCAATCACTTTCTTAGTAACATAGTGAGTCTCTTTGGGACTACTATGAGACGGACTATGACATGACCCTTAATGATGTTATCTATTTGCTTGGTGTTGTGGAATCAACAATGATTTGGAACACCAGTAAAGCAAATTTGATTAAAAGAACAACTTCCCAAGTCTTAAATGGACATTGACAATGGTAGCATTGGATATCTAGAAAAGGATTTCTCTTCCCAATGGAAAGGGATCGGCCATAGTCAACTCGGTTGACCAAATGGTAAAGAGAAAGGCTAAGTCTGAGATAGTCTCATGTGTTTTTTTGCCAAAGGAAGGGGCATTGGTTGCGAAGCTGCCCTATTCACCTGAAAGGTCATAAGGTTGATCAAGTCAAGGGGTTTGAGTCTACTTCGGGTAAAGTCCACTGTCTAACTCTATTAAGTTCCTATTTGGAGATTCTTATTACATAATGTGAATGGGTCACATGCTGATGTTTTTAAGAACAAAGAAAAGATAGGAAGCTTATAGTAAGTATATGTTGATTCTGATTGCAAAGGTGGGTTTCGATCGCATAGTTCGGCAATCAGAATTTTGAGCTGTTGCTTAAGAGTTATAATATATTGCTTATGAATAGATAACAACAAGGTTTTCATGTGGATTGTAAGGATAAGTTTTTCCGCAAAGTTTTAAAATAAAAGAAAAAAAAGGGGTTTTAATTTTATTTATTTTAAAAATATCCTTACAATGGCATCTGTGGAAAATTGTTGCTTATATGTTTCCAGTAATAGCAATATTGGAAAGTGGATTTGATTCTTTCATTTGTGGTAGTGTCTGAATTTACCAAATGAAGAAAGTTTTTCATCACCCAAGTTTTAATTGGATAGAAACTTGGAATCATACAAGTTGTATTGTATGATGAATGAGAATTTTCATCTTTGAAAATTAAGACTAATTCTTTGATCACATGTATATGTGAGTCAATTGAAGGACTAAGGAATTAGGTACACTGGGTGTGCGCTGGTCAAGGTCCACCACAAAGATTGATTTGTCAAGATTTACTAAATATTAGTAAATATGATTATACTTATGAGGTTAAGTATAATTCTGTAACATAGGAAAGGTTACAATGTATGACAAAACAAATGAGAAGAATCAAATTAGGCAGAAAGATAAAAGTTTCTCAAATCTGAAAGGATGGGAGAGTACTTTAGTATCGTATTTCATGATCATCTTAATGATTATGAAACCATATCACAAATTCATACTCTAAGGACGTCTTAGTGCATAGTTATGGCTAAGAAGAGAGGTCATGAATTGTTGGATTGATTAAAATCAAGAAGATGAGTCATACTTCGTTCCAAAACAATTCTTAGAGTCATACTCCAAGATTTTAACTTTGAGTGACATAAAGGAAGATTTATTAACACTAGTCAAATGTAAGAGTAAAATGTTTTCTACTCTTGTACATTTGAGATTGGTAAGTTGTGATGTCTTGGATGAGACAAAGACCAACTAAGACCAATTGTGTGAAGTGTTAGTCTTCATAAGAATCCACATTGTCCCTTGAATATTTGTTTTGTCAAGGAATGGTTCTTGACTGGGGAAACTTATATGTCAAGGGGACAGTAGGAGCCTTAAAGATCCTGAAAGAGTTTCAAGATTTAATCAAGAGTAAAACCTGTAATTTATCACTAGCACACGACTTAAGGTTTGCAACCTATCGTGTTGACATAATTCTTATTTCTGTACCTACTTCAAATAAGTTGAATTTGCATGTGAGTTATCAGAGTTCAACTTGGAAGCATTGGTGGGCCTTGTGCTACCAAGGTGACAAGAAACTAAGATTGAACAAGTTTAATCCATGTAAGGCTGAATTTGTCACTAACATGATCTTGTGATTATGGTTTTGAAAAATTCACATGGATAGGAACTCATACACTATAAAATCTAAGTTTCATAAGGTTTCTCTCCGATTCATGAAAATGATGGTGAGGAAACGCTTTCACTAAGTAGATTTTGCGTAGATATCAATTGTGTTATTTGCATTTTCAAAAGTCGTTAGTGGAGCGCGTGTGGTTAACCGGCACACTAACATGGACTTGTGAGAAATGGCAAAGGTCTAAGAAATTGAGACTATGATTATGGCATCCCTTTTCATAGTTCCTGAAATTGCTTAGACACACATGTGAGCTATCTAAGAAAGGGTGTATGAATCTAAATTTCAGAAGTCCAGCAGATTTCTGGAATTATGTCAGAGCTAGTGGGAGCATAAGTGTTATGCTGATAATCATCATGTTAGTGGGAGCATGATTATTATGATTAGTATTGCAAGTTATCAATGTTAATTATAGAAAACAAAGTTTCAATTCGTGAAGTTGCAGGGGTTGAAAAGTTGTTTTGCTATAATTAAGGGAGAGAAAATTATATTCATTTCAATTCTAGAAGCTTAGATTGAGATTTTAATCATCTTTAGTCAAGGACATATATATGAATTTTATGTCTGAATGGTTCGACTTAAGGAAATTCTATATATATATTGCGTTTTCAAAATTCGATTATGATTACGGCATCCCTCTTCATAGTTAAATTTTGAAAACATGGCAAATAAAAAATATTGTAGCAAAAGACTGTTCTAGTATCATGTCTATATGTCAAACATCATGAATCGTGTCCCATATGCTTCGGATATAGGATCGATTGCATGTGCTATAATATTCATCTTTTCTAAATTTTCCAAATGCTTAATGCATTGAGAAGGGAAAAGTCTAGAACTGGATATGACTAAAGTGATTAAGCAATTGTCGAGGACAATCTGAGGTTCGCCAAAGATTGGTTGCTCAGAGAAAGTTGGAAGTATGATGTAAGTTGTCGGAAAGGACCATATTGACATATTCTGAAAAGAAGTAACTCTTATTCGGAAGTCATAGTCATAATGGGACTATAGAAATGTCTCCATAGGTGGAAGTTATTCAATCTATGTAAGATTAGAAAACCTTAATGCAAGAAGGATGTTCAAAGCAATGTACTTTGAATATGAGACTTCCGTTCCATAGAAGTTGACCTTCTTTGGAATACTCTGTAATGACTGGTGACAAGGTTTTGGTGACTTTGTGAATAATCATTACAAGAGGAACATTGCATAAAAGTTTAAAATCTAACAGATTTTTTGGTAAATGATAGGAATCGGGGATTCTCACATTTACAAAAAGGATTTGGGATTGTGAAATGAGTATCATTGGAATCATGTTCAATTGATCTACATCACAATGTAAGGATCATAGACAAACATAGTGTGCATACTTGGAGTATGGCATAACTATTTTTTTAGAAAAACAAAGTGTACATGCCAGGAGCATGGGACGACTGTTGTTTTTATTCAAGTCTTAAGTTGATTGTTTGAAACATTATACAATGAATAATGTGTAATCAATATGGTGATAAATAAAAGGTGGTTCTATTTATATTCAAAAGGGTTCTGAGACCATATTGGATTCGATTATTATTATGTTTCACTTTGCATGTTTTGACTTCCAAAATAGCTAGGTTATTCTTTCCGAATGACTAAGTTGTTTAAACACTCCACAGTCGTTCATATGTTGGAAGTAGGTATGAATCAAGACTGTCATGAATCGAGTTTGTAGATGGCTAAATGGGTTTAGTCATAGAAATGGTTGCTACAACATTCATGAGTGCTCATAAGTTATGAGTATTGGAATAAACTCACACTCACTTGTATCACTTCATGGAATTTATCTCGAGTGATCGTGAGACGGTAATATCATATAAATCTTCAAACCTAGAGATATGAGTTGTTACCTATGAGTTGGTAGTGCATTGATTGCACGTAAACGCATCAGTAACTTGATGTTATAAAATGTGCCTTTGTGTACAATTCAACAAGTAGTAGAACAAGCATATGACTCGAAGTTTATCTGTTCCTTCTAGAAATAGAAGCGATATATGGGCCCCTCGATGATTATGTTGTGACCTATGTACCGGCCGGTCAGAACTAAATTGATGTGTTCAATTGAGTTCTTTGTCAAACAAATCGAAATCGGGAAACAAACTGCTAGACAATAAGTACGACGTTGTTCCATGTATTTGTCCGGCTGATATCATGAGAACAGAGATTATATGATCACTTATCTAAAATGGCGCTTCATAGTTCAACAGAGTTTTCGAGAGCTACGATTGCTGGTTGGTTCCTGAAGTAACATACGCAAATATAGTTATTAGACTTATCCAAGTGGGAGTCTGTTGGATAAGGTGTCTAAGTCCATAACTTATTTGGTATATACTTGACCCGACCCATCATGGTCCATTTGGGTTGCATTTCATCCAAACTATTTATGGATAATTTTATGAGAGTTATACACATATGTTTGTTAGTATATTATAAGTTATAATATATTAATATGAAGTCATGTTATTTAATTAGTCTTAGTCTTAAATTAATTATGAATTAATTTAGAGATTAAAAGGAAGACTAATTAGATTGTGGGCTATTGGTATTATATAGTGTGGGCTAACACTCATTTGTTAATGGGCTAGGCTTATATGGAAGTCCATGGATGATCCATGGAGCTTTTAACCCATGGATCCTTGGAAAGGAAAAGACATGGGTTATTAGGGTTTCACCCTAATCATGTACACTATATAAGCATGCTTATGTTGCATGAAATAGCCACTAGTGGCACTAGTTGTGTGAGTTTTGTGTGTGACCGATTTTATAAGTGTGTATACACTCTCTCAAAGTTTTGCAAGAGTTTGTGGTGATTTGTGATTCCATTTGAGGCATTCACACTATTGGTGCTTGGCCCTCAAACTCCTTAGGAATCAAACTCATCATCAAAAGGTATGTAATCTCATCTAATTCTTTTATGTTTAAAAGTACCCCATGCCATGTTAGATAGGTTATGAACCCTGGAAAATTATTATTTTGCATGTATTTAGACAAACATAGATCCAAGGTTTATTAGGGTTGCATGCACACTTAGGAAGTGTTAGATTGCTCAAAACCCAACAGTGGTATCAGAGCCTAGGCTTGCTTGTTTGAATACTTGATGCAAATTGCTGAAAATCGAAGATTTTATGCTATCTGCACAGCTGACTCGCCGAGTCCATGAAGGGACTCGACGAGTCCAAGGCAAAACTCATCCAACTCGGCGAGTTGGTTCATGCACTCGACGAGTTGGACCCCCAGACAGCATATCTTCGAGTTTTGGTGCTGGAATTGGTCTAGAATCATTACCTTAAACTGTTTTGGACTCATAAAACCTGTTTTTGATGTGGTAATGATGATGGTGGACCAATTTCAATGTTATAATCAAAATTTCAAGTTTATATGTGTTCATATGATTCTTGAAATTGTTGATGTGGATGTTCATGTTCATATGAGTTTTGCTAGATCATAGGAATTGTTTGCAAATTGTTTGTTAGTTAATTCTTGATCATAATGTGTTTTAATGGAATTCTTAATTTTTCCTCAAGTTATGGAATTCCAAGAGTTTTTCTTTTAAATGTTTTTTAAGAAGTCATAAGTTACATTTTCTTGAAGAATTTTTCCCATAAATGCTTTTATTGACTTCATAACTTGTCCTCAAGTTATGGATTTCCAAGAGACTCTTCATTAAAAGTTTTAAACACTTAATTAAAACTCATAAGGTATGAATATCTAGAAGTTTATGAATTGTTCAAAACTTGCCCTCAAGTTTTGGAATTTGTAAAGTCTCACACAAACTTTAATTCCATACCCTAGAAGTTTTAAAAGTTAAAATTCTACCCTTATACTATTATAAGAATAATGGTTAATTATTATATATATGTATAAGAACAAGTCGTTTTACCGTTATTAGGCCTCATTCACGAAGCCGGTCTATAAGGTGGGTATAAGGTTGTTGCCTATAAAATGGCGACTTAATGGGTGTCCACTCTCACCCACCGCTTGCTTGATCGGTGGAGGGTCGTTAGCCGAACGGGTAGGACAATGACTTTAAATTCTCATTAAAAGTATAATGATTATTATAAAGTAACTAAATATTTTTTTTATTTAATTCCAAATCTTATTTACTTTAGGAAAAATGTGAATTTGGTGCTAGCCCATGGAATTCACACTTTGTACCTTACCAAGTAGCTGGTGGAGCGTGTGTGGTTAACCGGCACACTAACTTGGACTAGTAAGGATCACGAAGGGTGACTTAATGTTTGTCATAGATCAATGGAGCGTGTGTGGTTAACCGGCACATTGATTAGGTGATAATATTAAGGGTACCAAGTGAATTGGTATGGTTATTCACACCTTGTTTTGTGATCCTCGGCATCCCAGTCACAAAACTTGAGAGGGCACACTCGAGATTGAAACATGCCATTGAAAAGTTCAATGAATCTCAAAAGATCTAGGAATTTCAAATCCAATTAAAACCAAATAAATTATTTCGTTTTTCATGGTGGAAATTGGTGAATCGTCATTCGCCTACCTTCAAATATTTTATAGCTTGGATTACGGCATCCCTCTTCCAAATTATAAAGTATTGTGTTGGGTCCTAACCTTAATATTTCATATTGGGTGTTATATTAAGGAATTTGAATCAACTAACTTGATTTTCTCCCATTATAGATGTCTGGTTCAGACAACTATGATCTTCCCAAATCTCTTGAAGATGGTGTCCCTCAACATCATGCTTCACTTCCTCCACATCCTCCAATTATTCTCACTCACCCACAAGTTCTTGAAAAGTCTAAAGTCACTCAATCCCTATTGGAAAGCATAGTCTATGTGTGCTCACATCTTGGAGATAAAGTCACATATTGACAAGCCGGGAGAGTTGGGTGTCAAAGTCCCGTGAAAGTTGGATGTTCAATCACTTTCTTAGTAACATAGTGAGTCTCTTTGGGACTACTATGAGACGGACTATGACATGACCCTTAATGATGTTATCTATTTGCTTGGTGTTGTGGAATCAACAATGATTTGGAACACCAGTAAAGCAAATTTGATTAAAAGAACAACTTCCCAAGTCTTAAATGGACATTGACAATGGTAGCATTGGATATCTAGAAAAGGATTTCTCTTCCCAATGGAAAGGGATCGGCCATAGTCAACTCGGTTGACCAAATGGTAAAGAGAAAGGCTAAGTCTGAGATAGTCTCATGTGTTTTTTTGCCAAAGGAAGGGGCATTGGTTGCGAAGCTGCCCTATTCATCTGAAAGGTCATAAGGTTGATCAAGTCAAGGGGTTTGACTCTACTTCGGGTAAAGTCCACTGTCTAACTCTATTAAGTTCCTATTTGGAGATTCTTATTACATAATGTGAATGGGTCACATGCTGATGTTTTTAAGAACAAAGAAAAGATAGGAAGCTTATAGTAAGTATATGTTGATTCTGATTGCAAAGGTGGGTTTCGATCGCATAGTTCGGCAATCAGAATTTTGAGCTGTTGCTTAAGAGTTATAATATATTGCTTATGAATAGATAACAACAAGGTTTTCATGTGGATTGTAAGGATAAGTTTTTCCGCAAAGTTTTAAAATAAAAGAAAAAAAAGGGGTTTTAATTTTATTTATTTTAAAAATATCCTTACAATGGCATCTGTGGAAAATTGTTGCTTATATGTTTCCAGTAATAGCAATATTGGAAAGTGGATTTGATTCTTTCATTTGTGGTAGTGTCTGAATTTACCAAATGAAGAAAGTTTTTCATCACCCAAGTTTTAATTGGATAGAAACTTGGAATCATACAAGTTGTATTGTATGATGAATGAGAATTTTCATCTTTGAAAATTAAGACTAATTCTTTGATCACATGTATATGTGAGTCAATTGAAGGACTAAGGAATTAGGTACACTGGGTGTGCGCTGGTCAAGGTCCACCACAAAGATTGATTTGTCAAGATTTACTAAATATTAGTAAATATGATTATACTTATGAGGTTAAGTATAATTCTGTAACATAGGAAAGGTTACAATGTATGACAAAACAAATGAGAAGAATCAAATTAGGCAGAAAGATAAAAGTTTCTCAAATCTGAAAGGATGGGAGAGTACTTTAGTATCGTATTTCATGATCATCTTAATGATTATGAAACCATATCACAAATTCATACTCTAAGGACGTCTTAGTGCATAGTTATGGCTAAGAAGAGAGGTCATGAATTGTTGGATTGATTAAAATCAAGAAGATGAGTCATACTTCGTTCCAAAACAATTCTTAGAGTCATACTCCAAGATTTTAACTTTGAGTGACATAAAGGAAGATTTATTAACACTAGTCAAATGTAAGAGTAAAATGTTTTCTACTCTTGTACATTTGAGATTGGTAAGTTGTGATGTCTTGGATGAGACAAAGACCAACTAAGACCAATTGTGTGAAGTGTTAGTCTTCATAAGAATCCACATTGTCCCTTGAATATTTGTTTTGTCAAGGAATGGTTCTTGACTGGGGAAACTTATATGTCAAGGGGACAGTAGGAGCCTTAAAGATCCTGAAAGAGTTTCAAGATTTAATCAAGAGTAAAACCTGTAATTTATCACTAGCACACGACTTAAGGTTTGCAACCTATCGTGTTGACATAATTCTTATTTCTGTACCTACTTCAAATAAGTTGAATTTGCATGTGAGTTATCAGAGTTCAACTTGGAAGCATTGGTGGGCCTTGTGCTACCAAGGTGACAAGAAACTAAGATTGAACAAGTTTAATCCATGTAAGGCTGAATTTGTCACTAACCTGATCTTGTGATTATGGTTTTGAAAAATTCACATGGATAGGAACTCATACACTATAAAATCTAAGTTTCATAAGGTTTCTCTCCGATTCATGAAAATGATGGTGAGGAAACGCTTTCACTAAGTAGATTTTGCGTAGATATCAATTGTGTTATTTGCATTTTCAAAAGTCGTTAGTGGAGCGCGTATGGTTAACCGGCACACTAACATGGACTTGTGAGAAATGGCAAAGGTCTAAGAAATTGAGACTATGATTATGGCATCCCTTTTCATAGTTCCTGAAATTGCTTAGACACACATGTGAGCTATCTAAGAAAGGGTGTATGAATCTAAATTTCAGAAGTCCAGCAGATTTCTGGAATTATGTCAGAGCTAGTGGGAGCATAAGTGTTATGCTGATAATCATCATGTTAGTGGGAGCATGATTATTATGATTAGTATTGCAAGTTATCAATGTTAATTATAGAAAACAAAGTTTCAATTCGTGAAGTTGCAGGGGTTGAAAAGTTGTTTTGCTATAATTAAGGGAGAGAAAATTATATTCATTTCAATTCTAGAAGCTTAGATTGAGATTTTAATCATCTTTAGTCAAGGACATATATATGAATTTTATGTCTGAATGGTTCGACTTAAGGAAATTCTATATATATATTGCGTTTTCAAAATTCGATTATGATTACGGCATCCCTCTTCATAGTTAAATTTTGAAAACATGGCAAATAAAAAATATTGTAGCAAAAGACTCTTCTAGTATCATGTCTATATGTCAAACATCATGAATCGTGTCCCATATGCTTCGGATATAGGATCGATTGCATGTGCTATAATATTCATCTTTTCTAAATTTTCCAAATGCTTAATGCATTGAGAAGGGAAAAGTCTAGAACTGGATATGACTAAAGCGATTAAGCAATTGTCGAGGACAATCTGAGGTTCGCCAAAGATTGGTTGCTCAGAGAAAGTTGGAAGTATGATGTAAGTTGTCGGAAAGGACCATATTGACATATTCTGAAAAGAAGTAACTCTTATTCGGAAGTCATAGTCATAATGGGACTATGGAAATGTCTCCATAGGTGGAAGTTATTCAATCTATGTAAGATTAGAAAACCTTAATGCAAGAAGGATGTTCAAAGCAATGTACTTTGAATATGAGACTTCCGTTCCATAGAAGTTGACCTTCTTTGGAATACTCTGTAATGACTGGTGACAAGGTTTTGGTGACTTTGTGAATAATCATTACAAGAGGAACATTGCATAAAAGTTTAAAATCTAACAGATTTTTTGGTAAATGATAGGAATCGGGGATTCTCACATTTACAAAAAGGATTTGGGATTGTGAAATGAGTATCATTGGAATCATGTTCAATTGATCTACATCACAATGTAAGGATCATAGACAAACATAGTGTGCATACTTGGAGTATGGCATAACTATTTTTTTAGAAAAACAAAGTGTACATGCCAGGAGCATGGGACGACTGTTGTTTTTATTCAAGTCTTAAGTTGATTGTTTGAAACATTATACAATGAATAATGTGTAATCAATATGGTGATAAATAAAAGGTGGTTCTATTTATATTCAAAAGGGTTCTGAGACCATATTGGATTCGATTATTATTATGTTTCACTTTGCATGTTTTGACTTCCAAAATAGCTAGGTTATTCTTTCCGAATGACTAAGTTGTTTAAACACTCCACAGTCGTTCATATGTTGGAAGTAGGTATGAATCAAGACTGTCATGAATCGAGTTTGTAGATGGCTAAATGGGTTTAGTCATAGAAATGGTTGCTACAACATTCATGAGTGCTCATAAGTTATGAGTATTGGAATAAACTCACACTCACTTGTATCACTTCATGGAATTTATCTCGAGTGATCGTGAGACGGTAATATCATATAAATCTTCAAACCTAGAGATATGAGTTGTTACCTATGAGTTGGTAGTGCATTGATTGCACGTAAACGCATCAGTAACTTGATGTTATAAAATGTGCCTTTGTGTACAATTCAACAAGTAGTAGAACAAGCATATGAGTCGAAGTTTATCTGTTCCTTCTAGAAATAGAAGCGATATATGGGCCCCTCGATGATTATGTTGTGACCTATGTACCGGCCGGTCAGAACTAAATTGATGTGTTCAATTGAGTTCTTTGTCAAACAAATCGAAATCGGGAAACAAACTGCTAGACAATAAGTACGACGTTGTTCCATGTATTTGTCCGGCTGATATCATGAGAACAGAGATTATATGATCACTTATCTAAAATGGCGCTTCATAGTTCAACAGAGTTTTCAAGAGCTACGATTGCTGGTTGGTTCCTGAAGTAACATACGCAAATATAGTTATTAGACTTATCCAAGTGGGAGTCTGTTGGATAAGGTGTCTAAGTCCATAACTTATTTGGTATATACTTGACCCGACCCAGCATGGTCCATTTGGGTTGCATTTCATCCAAACTATTTATGGATAATTTTATGAGAGTTATACACATATGTTTGTTAGTATATTATAAGTTATAATATATTAATATGAAGTCATGTTATTTAATTAGTCTTAGTCTTAAATTAATTATGAATTAATTTAGAGATTAAAAGGAAGACTAATTAGATTGTGGGCTATTGGTATTATATAGTGTGGGCTAACACTCATTTGTTAATGGGCTAGGCTTATATGGAAGTCCATGGATGATCCATGGAGCTTTTAACCCATGGATCCTTGGAAAGGAAAAGACATGGGTTATTAGGGTTTCACCCTAATCATGTACACTATATAAGCATGCTTATGTTGCATGAAATAGCCACTAGTGGCACTAGTTGTGTGAGTTTTGTGTGTGACCGATTTTATAAGTGTGTATACACTCTCTCAAAGTTTTGCAAGAGTTTGTGGTGATTTGTGATTCCATTTGAGGCATTCACACTATTGGTGCTTGGCCCTCAAACTCCTTAGGAATCAAACTCATCATCAAAAGGTATGTAATCTCATCTAATTCTTTTATGTTTAAAAGTACCCCATGCCATGTTAGATAGGTTATGAACCCTGGAAAATTATTATTTTGCATGTATTTAGACAAACATAGATCCAAGGTTTATTAGGGTTGCATGCACACTTAGGAAGTGTTAGATTGCTCAAAACCCAACAGTGGTATCAGAGCCTAGGCTTGCTTGTTTGAATACTTGATGCAAATTGCTGAAAATCGAAGATTTTATGCTATCTACACAGCTGACTCGCCGAGTCCATGAAGGGACTCGACGAGTCCAAGGCAAAACTCATCCAACTCGGCGAGTTGGTTCATGCACTCGACGAGTTGGACCCCTAGACAGCATATCTTCGAGTTTTGGTGCTGGAATTGGTCTAGAATCATTACCTTAAACTGTTTTGAACTCATAAAACCTGTTTTTGATGTGGTAATGATGATGGTGGACCAATTTCAAAGTTATAATCAAAATTTCAAGTTTATATGTGTTCATATGATTCTTGAAATTGTTGATGTGGATGTTCATGTTCATATGAGTTTTGCTAGATCATAGGAATTGTTTGCAAATTGTTTGTTAGTTAATTCTTGATCTTAATGTGTTTTAATGGAATTCTTAATTTGTCCTCAAGTTATGGAATTCCAAGAGTTTTTCTTTTAAATGTTTTTTAAGAAGTCATAAGTTACATTTTCTTGAAGAATTTTTCCCATAAATGCTTTTATGGACTTCATAACTTGTCCTCAAGTTATGGATTTCCAAGAGACTCTTCATTAAAAGTTTTAAACACTTAATTAAAACTCATAAGTTATGAATATCCAGAAGTTTATGAATTGTTCAAAACTTGCCCTCAAGTTTTGGAATTTGTAAAGTCTCACACAAACTTTAATTCCATACCCTAGAAGTTTTAAAAGTTAAAATTCTACCCTTATACTATTATAAGAATAATGGTTAATTATTATATATATGTATAAGAACAAATCGTTTTACCGTTATTAGGCCTCATTCACGAAGCCGGTCTATAAGGTGGGTATAAGGTTGTTGCCTATAAAATGGCGACTTAATGGGTGTCCACTCTCACCCACCGCTTGCTTGATCGGTGGAGGGTCGTTAGCCGAACGGGTAGGACAATGACTTTAAATTCTCATTAAAAGTATAATGATTATTATAAAGTAACTAAATATTTTTTTTATTTAATTCCAAATCTTATTTACTTTAGGAAAAATGTGAATTTGGTGCTAGCCCATGGAATTCACACTTTGTACCTTACCAAGTCGCTGGTGGAGCGTGTGTGGTTAACCGGCACACTAACTTGGACTAGTAAGGATCACGAAGGGTGACTTAATGTTTGTCATAGATCAATGGAGCGTGTGTGGTTAACCGGCACATTGATTAGGTGATAATATTAAGGGTACCAAGTGAATTGGTATGGTTATTCACACCTTGTTTTGTGATCCTCGGCATCCCAGTCACAAAACTTGAGAGGGCACACTCGAGATTGAAACATGCCATTGAAAAGTTCAATGAATCTCAAAAGATCTAGGAATTTCAAATCCAATTAAAACCAAATAAATTATTTCGTTTTTCATGGTGGAAATTGGTGAATCGTCATTCGCCTACCTTCAAATATTTTATAGCTTGGATTACGGCATCCCTCTTCCAAATTATAAAGTATTGTGTTGGGTCCTAACCTTAATATTTCATATTGGGTGTTATATTAAGGAATTTGAATCAACTAACTTGATTTTCTCCCATTATAGATGTCTGGTTCAGACAACTATGATCTTCCCAAATCTCTTGAAGATGGTGTCCCTCAACATCATGCTTCACTTCCTCCACATCCTCCAATTATTCTCACTCACCCACAAGTTCTTGAAAAGTCTAAAGTCACTCAATCCCTATTGGAAAGCATAGTCTATGTGTGCTCACATCTTGGAGATAAAGTCACATATTGACAAGCCGGGAGAGTTGGGTGTCAAAGTCCCGTGAAAGTTGGATGTTCAATCACTTTCTTAGTAACATAGTGAGTCTCTTTGGGACTACTATGAGACGGACTATGACATGACCCTTAATGATGTTATCTATTTGCTTGGTGTTGTGGAATCAACAATGATTTGGAACACCAGTAAAGCAAATTTGATTAAAAGAACAACTTCCCAAGTCTTAAATGGACATTGACAATGGTAGCATTGGATATCTAGAAAAGGATTTCTCTTCCCAATGGAAAGGGATCGGCCATAGTCAACTCGGTTGACCAAATGGTAAAGAGAAAGGCTAAGTCTGAGATAGTCTCATGTGTTTTTTTGCCAAAGGAAGGGGCATTGGTTGCGAAGCTGCCCTATTCACCTGAAAGGTCATAAGGTTGATCAAGTCAAGGGGTTTGACTCTACTTCGGGTAAAGTCCACTGTCTAACTCTATTAAGTTCCTATTTGGAGATTCTTATTACATAATGTGAATGGGTCACATGCTGATGTTTTTAAGAACAAAGAAAAGATAGGAAGCTTATAGTAAGTATATGTTGATTCTGATTGCAAAGGTGGGTTTCGATCGCATAGTTCGGCAATCAGAATTTTGAGCTGTTGCTTAAGAGTTATAATATATTGCTTATGAATAGATAACAACAAGGTTTTCATGTGGATTGTAAGGATAAGTTTTTCCGCAAAGTTTTAAAATAAAAGAAAAAAAAGGGGTTTTAATTTTATTTATTTTAAAAATATCCTTACAATGGCATCTGTGGAAAATTGTTGCTTATATGTTTCCAGTAATAGCAATATTGGAAAGTGGATTTGATTCTTTCATTTGTGGTAGTGTCTGAATTTACCAAATGAAGAAAGTTTTTCATCACCCAAGTTTTAATTGGATAGAAACTTGGAATCATACAAGTTGTATTGTATGATGAATGAGAATTTTCATCTTTGAAAATTAAGACTAATTCTTTGATCACATGTATATGTGAGTCAATTGAAGGACTAAGGAATTAGGTACACTGGGTGTGCGCTGGTCAAGGTCCACCACAAAGATTGATTTGTCAAGATTTACTAAATATTAGTAAATATGATTATACTTATGAGGTTAAGTATAATTCTGTAACATAGGAAAGGTTACAATGTATGACAAAACAAATGAGAAGAATCAAATTAGGCAGAAAGATAAAAGTTTCTCAAATCTGAAAGGATGGGAGAGTACTTTAGTATCGTATTTCATGATCATCTTAATGATTATGAAACCATATCACAAATTCATACTCTAAGGACGTCTTAGTGCATAGTTATGGCTAAGAAGAGAGGTCATGAATTGTTGGATTGATTAAAATCAAGAAGATGAGTCATACTTCGTTCCAAAACAATTCTTAGAGTCATACTCCAAGATTTTAACTTTGAGTGACATAAAGGAAGATTTATTAACACTAGTCAAATGTAAGAGTAAAATGTTTTCTACTCTTGTACATTTGAGATTGGTAAGTTGTGATGTCTTGGATGAGACAAAGACCAACTAAGACCAATTGTGTGAAGTGTTAGTCTTGATAAGAATCCACATTGTCCCTTGAATATTTGTTTTGTCAAGGAATGGTTCTTGACTGGGGAAACTTATATGTCAAGGGGACAGTAGGAGCCTTAAAGATCCTGAAAGAGTTTCAAGATTTAATCAAGAGTAAAACCTGTAATTTATCACTAGCACACGACTTAAGGTTTGCAACCTATCGTGTTGACATAATTCTTATTTCTGTACCTACTTCAAATAAGTTGAATTTGCATGTGAGTTATCAGAGTTCAACTTGGAAGCATTGGTGGGCCTTGTGCTACCAAGGTGACAAGAAACTAAGATTGAACAAGTTTAATCCATGTAAGGCTGAATTTGTCACTAACCTGATCTTGTGATTATGGTTTTGACAAATTCACATGGATAGGAACTCTTACACTATAAAATCTAAGTTTCATAAGGTTTCTCTCCGATTCATGAAAATGATGGTGAGGAAACGCTTTCACTAAGTAGATTTTGCGTAGATATCATTTGTGTTATTTGCATTTTCAAAAGTCGTTAGTGGAGCGCGTGTGGTTAACCGGCACACTAACATGGACTTGTGAGAAATGGCAAAGGTCTAAGAAATTGAGACTATGATTATGGCATCCCTTTTCATAGTTCCTGAAATTGCTTAGACACACATGTGAGCTATCTAAGAAAGGGTGTATGAATCTAAATTTCAGAAGTCCAGCAGATTTCTGGAATTATGTCAGAGCTAGTGGGAGCATAAGTGTTATGCTGATAATCATCATGTTAGTGGGAGCATGATTATTATGATTAGTATTGCAAGTTATCAATGTTAATTATAGAAAACAAAGTTTCAATTCGTGAAGTTGCAGGGGTTGAAAAGTTGTTTTGCTATAATTAAGGGAGAGAAAATTATATTCATTTCAATTCTAGAAGCTTAGATTGAGATTTTAATCATCTTTAGTCAAGGACATATATATGAATTTTATGTCTGAATGGTTCGACTTAAGGAAATTCTATATATATATTGCGTTTTGAAAATTCGATTATGATTACGGCATCCCTCTTCATAGTTAAATTTTGAAAACATGGCAAATAAAAAATATTGTAGCAAAAGACTGGTCTAGTATCATGTCTATATGTCAAACATCATGAATCGTGTCCCATATGCTTCGGATATAGGATCGATTGCATGTGCTATAATATTCATCTTTTCTAAATTTTCCAAATGCTTAATGCATTGAGAAGGGAAAAGTCTAGAACTGGATATGACTAAAGTGATTAAGCAATTGTCGAGGACAATCTGAGGTTCGCCAAAGATTGGTTGCTCAGAGAAAGTTGGAAGTATGATGTAAGTTGTCGGAAAGGACCATATTGACATATTCTGAAAAGAAGTAACTCTTATTCGGAAGTCATAGTCAAAATGGGACTATGGAAATGTCTCCATAGGTGGAAGTTATTCAATCTATGTAAGATTAGAAAACCTTAATGCAAGAAGGATGTTCAAAGCAATGTACTTTGAATATGAGACTTCCGTTCCATAGAAGTTGACCTTCTTTGGAATACTCTGTAATGACTGGTGACAAGGTTTTGGTGACTTTGTGAATAATCATTACAAGAGGAACATTGCATAAAAGTTTAAAATCTAACAGATTTTTTGGTAAATGATAGGAATCGGGGATTCTCACATTTACAAAAAGGATTTGGGATTGTGATATGAGTATCATTGGAATCATGTTCAATTGATCTACATCACAATGTAAGGATCATAGACAAACATAGTGTGCATACTTGGAGTATGGCATAACTATTTTTTTAGAAAAACAAAGTGTACATGCCAGGAGCATGGGACGACTGTTGTTTTTATTCAAGTCTTAAGTTGATTGTTTGAAACATTATACAATGAATAATGTGTAATCAATATGGTGATAAATAAAAGGTGGTTCTATTTATATTCAAAAGGGTTCTGAGACCATATTGGATTCGATTATTATTATGTTTCACTTTGCATGTTTTGACTTCCAAAATAGCTAGGTTATTCTTTCCGAATGACTAAGTTATTTAAACACTCCACAGTCGTTCATATGTTGGAAGTAGGTATGAATCAAGACTGTCATGAATCGAGTTTGTAGATGGCTAAATGGGTTTAGTCATAGAAATGGTTGCTACAACATTCATGAGTGCTCATAAGTTATGAGTATTGGAATAAACTCACACTCACTTGTATCACTTCATGGAATTTATCTCGAGTGATCGTGAGACGGTAATATCATATAAATCTTCAAACCTAGAGATATGAGTTGTTACCTATGAGTTGGTAGTGCATTGATTGCACGTAAACGCATCAGTAACTTGATGTTATAAAATGTGCCTTTGTGTACAATTCAACAAGTAGTAGAACAAGCATATGAGTCGAAGTTTATCTGTTCCTTCTAGAAATAGAAGCGATATATGGGCCCCTCGATGATTATGTTGTGACCTATGTACCGGCCGGTCAGAACTAAATTGATGTGTTCAATTGAGTTCTTTGTCAAACAAATCGAAATCGGGAAACAAACTGCTAGAAAATAAGTACGACGTTGTTCCATGTATTTGTCCGGCTGATATCATGAGAACAGAGGATTATATGATCACTTATCTAAAATGGCGCTTCATAGTTCAACCGAGTTTTCGAGAGCTACGATTGCTGGTTGGTTCCTGAAGTAACATACGCAAATATAGTTATTAGACATATACAAGTGGGAGTCTGTTGGATAAGGTGTCTAAGTCCATAACTTATTTGGTATATACTTGACCCGACCCAGCATGGTCCATTTGGGTTGCATTTCATCCAAACTATTTATGGATAATTTTATGAGAGTTATACACATATGTTTGTTAGTATATTATAAGTTATAATATATTAATATGAAGTCATGTTATTTAATTAGTCTTAGTCTTAAATTAATTATGAATTAATTTAGAGATTAAAAGGAAGACTAATTAGATTGTGGGCTATTGGTATTATATAGTGTGGGCTAACACTCATTTGTTAATGGGCTAGGCTTATATGGAAGTCCATGGATGATCCATGGAGCTTTTAACCCATGGATCCTTGGAAAGGAAAAGACATGGGTTATTAGGGTTTCACCCTAATCATGTACACTATATAAGCATGCTTATGTTGCAATAAATAGCCACTAGTGGCACTAGTTGTGTGAGTTTTGTGTGTGACCGATTTTATAAGTGTGTATACACTCTATCAAAGTTTTGCAAGAGTTTGTGGTGATTTGTGATTCCATTTGAGGCATTCACACTATTGGTGCTTGGCCCTCAAACTCCTTAGGAATCAAACTCATCATCAAAAGGTATGTAATCTCATCTAATTCTTTTATGTTTAAAAGTACCCCATGCCATGTTAGATAGGTTATGAACCCTGGAAAATTATTATTTTGCATGTATTTAGACAAACATAGATCCAAGGTTTATTAGGGTTGCATGCACACTTAGGAAGTGTTAGATTGCTCAAAACCCAACAGTGGTATCAGAGCCTAGGCTTGCTTGTTTGAATACTTGATGCAAATTGCTGAAAATCGAAGATTTTATGCTATCTGCACAGCTGACTCGCCGAGTCCATGAAGGGACTCGACGAGTCCAAGGCAAAACTCATCCAACTCGGCGAGTTGGTTCATGCACTCGACGAGTTGGACCCCCAGACAGCATATCTTCGAGTTTTGGTGCTGGAATTGGTCTAGAATCATTACCTTAAACTGTTTTGGACTCATAAAACCTGTTTTTGATGTGGTAATGATGATGGTGGACCAATTTCAATGTTATAATCAAAATTTCAAGTTTATATGTGTTCATATGATTCTTGAAATTGTTGATGTGGATGTTCATGTTCATATGAGTTTTGCTAGATCATAGGAATTGTTTGCAAATTGTTTGTTAGTTAATTCTTGATCTTAATGTGTTTTAATGGAATTCTTAATTTGTCCTCAAGTTATGGAATTCCAAGAGTTTTTCTTTTAAATGTTTTTTAAGAAGTCATAAGTTACATTTTCTTGAAGAATTTTTCCCATAAATGCTTTTATGGACTTCATAACTTGTCCTCAAGTTATGGATTTCCAGGAGACTCTTCATTAAAAGTTTTAACACTTAATTAAAACTCATAAGTTATGAATATCCAGAAGTTTATGAATTGTTCAAAACTTGCCCTCAAGTTTTGGAATTTGTAAAGTCTCACACAAACTTTAATTCCATACCCTAGAAGTTTTAAAAGTTAAAATTCTACCCTTATACTATTATAAGAATAATGGTTAATTATTATATATATATGTATAAGAACAAGTCGTTTTACCGTTATTAGGCATCATTCACGAAGCCGGTCTATAAGGTGGGTATAAGGTTGTTGCCTATAAAATGGCGACTTAATGGGTGTCCACTCTCACCCACCGCTTGCTTGATCGGTGGAGGGTCGTTAGCCGAACGGGTAGGACAATGACTTTAAATTCTCATTAAAAGTATAATGATTATTATAAAGTAACTAAATATTTTTTTTATTTAATTCCAAATCTTATTTACTTTAGGAAAAATGTGAATTTGGTGCTAGCCCATGGAATTCACACTTTGTACCTTACCAAGTCGCTGGTGGAGCGTGTGTGGTTAACCGGCACACTAACTTGGACTAGTAAGGATCACGAAGGGTGACTTAATGTTTGTCATAGATCAATGGAGCGTGTGTGGTTAACCGACACATTGATTATGTGATAATATTAAGGGTACCAAGTGAATTGGTATGGTTATTCACACCTTGTTTTGTGATCCTCGGCATCCCAGTCACAAAACTTGAGAGGGCACACTCGAGATTGAAACATGCCATTGAAAAGTTCAATGAATCTCAAAAGATCTAGGAATTTCAAATCCAATTAAAACCAAATAAATTATTTCGTTTTTCATGGTGGAAATTGGTGAATCGTCATTCGCCTACCTTCAAATATTTTATAGCTTGGATTACGGCATCCCTCTTCCAAATTATAAAGTATTGTGTTGGGTCCTAGCCTTAATATTTCATATTGGGTGTTATATTAAGGAATTTGAATCAACTAACTTGATTTTCTCCCATTATAGATGTCTGGTTCAGACAACTATGATCTTCCCAAATCTCTTGAAGATGGTGTCCCTCAACATCATGCTTCACTTCCTCCACATCCTCCAATTATTCTCACTCACCCACAAGTTCTTGAAAAGTCTAAAGTCACTCAATCCCTAGTTATGATTAGTATTCTGATGTTTGTTATGATGTGGTTTTCAGAATGGCGATTTTACGCAACAGACTAGTCGTCAGTTCAGGCGCCGGTGAGGGATCAGGCTCGGGCTTGGGAGTTGTGCACCTACACGACCAGACTAGGGAGTTTCTCTCCTCTGAGATCACACGCAGTATCCTGTGATCTTTGGCCTACTCAAGGAGGGCATTCTTGAGCTTTTGGATGAGAGGTTGAGTGCTTTCCGTACTGAGGTGGCAGCCATGATGGGGTCGCGCACACTGACTTCAGGAAGTTCAGAGCTTGTGGAGCTCCCGACTACCATGGGGCTCGGGACCCTATTATGAGTACCAGATGGTTGGCGGATGTCACCAATGCATTCCATACTAGCAGATGTCCTGAGGGGGACAAGGTTCGACTTACGTCTTGTATTCTGAAGGACAGGGTACGTGATTGGTGGGAGGAGGTCAGACATGCCATTAGTGATGATGTAACTCTTGATGCGATGACTTGGAGTGACTTTACTACCAGGTTTAGGGCCGACGTTTCACTCGTGATAGAGGTGCAGCAGCTAGACAGGGTGTTCCAGGATCTCCAACAGACGACTGAGATGGTTACTAAGATTTTCGATTGTTGGTCTGATTTTCAATCATCACATTGAATCTTTTGATGAGGTTAGCAATCCCAGCTTTATTGGACATAAAGAAAACCCAAGTGAAACGAGAGTAATCGTCTATCACAACGAGGCAGTATGAGTTGTGATTGATGCTGAGAACATTAACCGGACCAAATAAATCCATATGTAACAGCTCGAGCACTTGACTTATGGAGATTATCTGTTTTGGAAAGTGTGGTTTCCGATGATGTTTTCCCTGAGCGCAGGAAACACATTTTTCAAAAGTAATGAAATCTTTGACATGTAACCCTCGGACCAATTCCTTCTTCGCAAGCCGATTCAAGTTCTTTGCATTCACATGACCGAGACGACAATGCCACAGCATCGCATTTTTTTCAAAAGCTTTGGAGAAGAGACAAGTGACATCGTCAGGGAAATTGATATTCATGTCTATAATGTAGGCATTTCCATCCCGCTTAGATCTTACAAGAATCCAATCTTCAGGGAAGACAACGCCAAGCTTTAAGATCAGACATTCCTTATCTGTGAAGTGAGTGGAGTGGCCCTTGTTGCATATTTGGGATACACTCAGCAAGTTGTGCTTCTATTCAGGAGCAAAGTTAACATTCTCAAAATTCAGCACTCCATTTGAAACAGTTCCTTTTTGAGTAATTTTTCCGCCCTCTCCACCCGCAAAGGAAACATATCCTCCATTAAAAGTTTGAATGTCATGCAGTTGGGATATGTCTCCAGTCATGTGCCGAGAACAGCCGCTGTCGACATACCAAGGTCTGGCGACATTCCTCTGCAACTGTCCCTGCACAATGAGCGGAATCATTTAGTTTTGGGAACCCAGGTCATCACAATCATGGGTTGACGCTTTCCTTTCACAGATTTTTCACTTGATTCTTTCTTTTCTTTTGATTTAGAGGTGAATGGTGAAGTTGTTTTTAAAGGTGATTTTGTTATCCACCGAAAGTTGGTTTTTGAAAATTTGTTAGTTTTTTTCGAGCTGGTGGATTTTCTACTTGAAGAGTTTGAAGATCCGGTCCTGCTCTTTGGCAAATTCAGCTTAGGCTTAACCTGAGTTGATTTTGGCAAACTCCTATTGTTTTTACGAAAAACCTGTTTATTCTTTTGAGACTTTTTCATTTTCAAGTCACCATTTCGAGAACGAGTTCTGTGGATTTTTCTAGTTAAAGATCGTCCCCGAAATTCGTTCTCTTCTCTTTTTGTTGTATGAGAAACAAACATTCGATTCATGCAATTTCTTGCAATGTGTCCAGCAGTGCCACAGTTAAAACATATTTGTTTATTATCAATGGTTTTGGCACTGCTGTTGGCAGATTTATTCTTCTTATTTTCATTATTAACACTTCCACATTTGCAAGATCCATCGTAGGATTTTGAGGCAGATGTGGAGGGTGTAGATACATTCAAATCAGATTTATCAGTTTGATTAGAGAAAACATCATCATTCACAGAAATATTAGACTGAAATAAAACACCACCAAACACAAAAACATTAGCATTTGTTTTTGACACAGACTCATCACAAGAATTAACACCAGACTTAGACACATGATTATTTGACTCAAAAGTTTCGGCTTCATGCTCCCCCTGAACTATTGATATATTTGCACTTAAATTAGAAACGTTAGTATGCAAACTCTCATTATTAGACTGTATTGCCTGCTCAGAAGCTGACTTTCCGTATACCATACGAGGTTCTCTGTCAATTTCTTCTTGAGACAGGGGAATAGCAGTGTAATTGTGATTAAAAGGAGGAGGGACACTCTCAAATCCTAGTCCAACTTTTATTTTATTTCCATGAGTGATATCTCTCCAATGTGATTGTCCTTCAACTAATTTTGCAATCATTTCACTTGACCCATCGTATTTCTTGAAATTAAATTCAGCTTTTTCAAAACAGTTTTTTAATGTGTCAAGTTTCGCGGTTACAGCAGTAAATTTTCTTTTGAGATGGTCATAGTTCTCACATTTGTTGTTGTAATCCTCTTGTAACTTTTTAAAATCTTTTGTTTTATTTTCTAATTGAGTTTTTAAGGGCTTTTGATTTTTCCTAAGAGTATATCCCTCATATTTCAAGTCCTCGTTCTCTCTTTTGATTATCTCAATTTGATCTCTTAAAAAATTAACAGTTTTAATACAGGATTGAGAGCAACCGAATTCACTAACCTCAGATTTGATCGGTTCAGGAGTGGTTTGCACCATGAATGCAAATTGAAGATTCATCATTTCCTCTTTTGGATCTGCTTCCATTTCTTCATCTTCTTCCTTGACTTGAGCAAGATTTGCCTTTTTAGGTCCCGAAATGTTTAGGACCTGAACTTGATCTTCCTAGCTAAACGACTGGGCCACCATTGCCATGTTTGCAGACTGATTTGTTGAAGATGATCCTTTGTTGTTGCTATGAACATAAGTTACTGGCACCATGGTTCTTTCAGAGTTCTCTCGTCGATCGGGTTTTGGGCATTCCCTTGCAAAATGTCATGGTTCATGACAATTGTAACAACGTAACTTTCCTTTACTAAATCCCATCTTCTTGTCAGAATTTACACTCCAATTGTTCTTTCCAGTCTTTTTTGAGAATTGTTTAGCCCTGAATACTGCCATTGCCATCTGCCAAGTAATATCCATCTCTTCTACATCTTTAGGGTGAATTTGGTTGAGATCAGCGAATGAAAGTTGTGGAGAGAGTTCTCCGGCAACAAAGGCATTGTAATAATTTACTAATCTAGTAGCTAAAGCCAAATTTTCCTCCTTTTCACTTGTAGATGAACTTTGGGAACCAATTCCTTGAGATTGAACTGAAACACCTGTGGAAGAACCAACACTAGAACCGACTTGAGATATGTTTTGAGGTTGAAGGACTTGAGTTTGTTGTATTTGAGGTATGTTGTATGATGTGGTTTGATGTGCTTGGGGAACATGATTTTGAGAATTTTGATGGGTGGTAAAGCTTGAGAAAGCGGTGTTGTTGTTTTGAATTCCAAGGTTAGCTGTAGAGTACGACTTAACATTGTTGATTTCTCTTTGTTTATCATCAATATCGCAAGCTTTGATGATTTCCATTGTTTCAGAAAAGCTCAATCGGTTCAGGTCTTCTGTCTTTTTAATCACTGAGACATTCATGTCCCATGATTTTGGAAGAGAATTTAGCAGCTTCTTGTTGATTTCGGACCTAGTAACCATCACACCTGCGGAGCTTATTTCAGTGGTTAATGTGATAAATCTTTGCATTTATTTCTCCAGTGTTTCTCCCAATACGTAATTGAACATGTTGAATTTTTGTCGGAGCATGTCTTGTCGGCTTTGCTTCATGTCTTCATTTCCTTCGTAGACTTCTATAAGTGCTTCCCACAATGCTTTTGCTGACATGTATTCACAAAATCCTTGTGAAATCTCATGAGACAATGCCATGGTGAGTGTAGCGAGTGCCTTTTCTTGTTCTTCAACTCTTTCAAAGTCATCATCAGTGTAGTTTTCAATCTGTTTGTTAATTACTGTGCCATCGTCTAGAGTGGATGTAATCTGAATTGGTCCTCTTAAAATACTTCTCCAAAATTTGAAATCTTTCATCTTGATGTATTTTTCAATTCGATATTTCCATTCAGGAAATCCTTCAGCTGATAGCAATCTGGGAATACGAGTAGTGGTTCCCATAATTGCATCCAGTTCTTGATGAGCAATCATGCTTTGAGATTCCATTTTGACAAGCTTTAAGTGATTGTTAAAAAAAAATAACCGCACACAGGTTAATCACACACTTGACTTCAACCGTACACCCAACAGTAGAACAGTACTTAACCGCACACACTAACAGCAAACAAGTCTTAACCGCACACGCTAATAGCAAACAAATTTCAACCGCACACATACTAATAACAAACCCAACCGTACACACTGTAACCGCACACTCAGCCGTACACTGTAACCGCACACTTAGTCGTACACTTCTCAACAGCAAAAACCAACCGCACACTCTTCAAGAATACGCTCCACCACACACACTATGGCAGCAAACCTTCAACAGTTAGCAGCAAACCTTCACCAGTTTGGCAGCAAACTCGATTTTCTCAGATTTTTGATGAAACTTGATTTCAAGCTTTTGCAAACTATTAAAAACAAGAATCAACCAACATTTCTTAGATCAAAAATACTTCAAAAACAGTGAAAATTTTTTTTTGCACCCTCACACTCCAAAATACTTCAATTGATACCAAATTGGCTCTGATACCAATTGTTAGTCCCAAAAATTATGGATCCAATTTAGTAATCAATGAAGTTAATTACAATCAAAGTGAAGTGTAGAAGAAGTAGAAGTAAGATCAAGCATGCACACATCTATTACTCATAAATGTCAAGTACACCTTGAGAAAGTACAATCACAGCAGATTTCAGCAAAAAGTACAATCTGACACAATTCAGTTACTATAAATAGTACCCCTACCAGCATACGAGTGTGCAGCCATACACGCGTGTGCGGCTGCACACACATGTGTGGCAGCACACAAACAAGTTCAAGACACTACACTGCTATACAACCACTGACACCCTGATTAGATTTATACAAAATTAATGCCTAGCTCAAACCACAAAATTATGGCCCTTCAATTCCAAAGGAGATCAACTCCTTGGAAACATCCTTCTTGCATTAAGTTTCCTAATCTTACACAGATTTATTGAACAACTTTCACCTATGGGATCATTTCCATATTCCCCTTTTGACTATCACTTCTGAACAAGAGTTGCCTCTTTTCAGGATATGTCAATATGGTACTTCCGAAAATTAACACTATACTTCCAACTGTCCCTAAGTGACCAATCTTTGGTAAACCTTAGATTGTCCTCAACAATTGCTTAATCCTTTTAGTCATATCCAATTCTAGACCTTTTCCCTTCTTAATGCCCCATGCATTTGGAAAATTTTAGAAAGGATGAATATAGCACATGTAATCGATCCTATATCTAAAGCATATGGGACACGATTCATGATGTCTCACATAAAGACTAAACCAGTCTTTTGCTATAATATTTCAATTTGCCAAGTTCTCATAATTCAGATTATGAAAAGGGATGTTGTAATCATAATCGAATTTTAGAATGCAAATAATGAACCCATATATAGAATTTCCTTATGTTGAGCCATTCCAACATGAAATTCATATATATTCTTAACTAAATTTTATTAAACTCTCGATCTAAGCTTTTAGAATTGAAATGAAGTATAATTTCCTCTCCCTTAATTATAGCAAAACAACTTTTTCAACCCCTGCAATGTCACGAATTGAAACTTTTGTTTTCTATAATTAACATTGCTAACTTACAATACTTATCATAATTATCATGCTCCCACTAAAAAGATGATTATTAGCATAACACTTATGCTCCCACTAGCTTTGACATGTACTCAAAAATCAGTTGGACTTCTAGAAAAAACAATACTTTATTGACTTTCTTACCAAAGTTCAGATTTCTGATACTAGATTGCTTTGATAGAACTTTATCAATATCATACACCTTATCTTAGATAGCTCACAGGTGTGTCTAAACAATTTCAGAACTATGAAAAGGGATGTCGTAATCATAGTCTCAATTGTTTAGACCTTTGGTATCTGCATCAAATCTACTTGGTGGAAGTGTTTCCTCACCATCATTTTCATGAATCGGAGAGAAACCTTATGACCCTTAGATTTTATGGTGTATGTGTTCTTATCCTGTGAATTTGTCAAACCATAATCACAAGACTAGGTTAGTGACAAATCCTAACTCATATGGATTGAACTTGTGCAATCTTAATTTCTTACCACCTGGCAGCTCAAGGGCCTGCCATTGCTTCCAAGTAGCTATGCAAACAATTGAGAACACATAGAACTCAAATGTATAGCCAACTTAACTAGAATGGGCACAGAAATGTCAACACGATAGGTTATAAACCTCTAGTTGTGTGCTAGTGATGAAATACAGGTTTTATTCTTGATTACTTCTTGAAACTCTGTTTAGGATCTTTAAGACTCCCACTGTCTCCTTGACCTATAAGACTTTCTTGCCAAATATTCAAGAGATAGTGTGGATTCTAATCAAGATAAACACTTAACACAATTGGCCTAAGTTTGCCTCTGTTTTATCCAAAACATCACAACTTACCAAATTCAAATGTACAAGAGTAGAAAACCTTTTACTCTTACATTTCACTAGTGTTAATAAACCTTCTTTAAGATGTGTCACTCAAGTCACATTTGTGGTGGGCTTGATCAGTGCACAAGAATGTGTACTCGATCTCTTAGTCCTTTACTTGACTCACACATCCATGTGAACAAGTAATTAGTCTTAATTTTCCAATGCTTGAAAGTTCTCATTCATCATACTATACAACTTTCATGATTCCAAGTTTCGGTCCAATTGAAACTTGGGTGATGAGAAACTTTCCTTATTTGGTAAATTTAGACATTACCACAAATGAAAGAATCAAAACCATTTTCCTATATTACAAGCAATGGAATCATATAAACAACAATTTTTTCACAAATGCCATTGTAAGGATACTTAAAATAAATAAAATCAAAAACTTCCTTTTATTTTAGAAACTTTGCGGAAAAACTTATCCTTACAATCCATATGAAAAACTTTGTTGTTATATATTCCTAAGCAATGTCTCATAACTCCTAAGTAATAGCTTCAAAATTCTGATGAGATTGAAGTCCATCTTCGCGATCAGAAGCAGCATATACTTCTTTTAAGCTTTCTCTCTTTTCTTTGATTCTTATAACATCACCATGTGACTCAATCACATTATGTAATAAGAATCTCCAAATAGGAGCTTAACAGAGTTAGACAATGGAATTTACCTGAAGTAGAGTCAAACTTATTGACTTTAACATCCTTAGGTAAATTTGGCAGCTTCGCAAACAGTGCCCCTTCCTTTGGCAATTTTAACAAATGGACCCTTTGGTAATGGTACATGGGACTATCACAGACTTAGCTTTTCTCTTTACCATTTGGTCAACTGAGTTGACTATGGTCGATCCCTTTCCATTGGGAAGAGAATGCTTTTTCTGTATTTCCAGTGTCACCATTGTTAATGTCCATAAAGTTTTAGGAAGTCGATCTTCTAATCAAATTTGCTTTACTAGCCTTCCAAATCATTGCTGATTCAGCAGTACCAAGCAAATAGATAAGATCATTAAGGGTCTTGTCATAGTCTGTTTCATAGGAGTCCAAAAGAACTTAGAAAGTGATTGAACCACCAACTTTCCCAAGACTTTGACACCCAACTCTCCAGGCTTGTCAATATGTGAATTCATCTCCAAGATGTGATCACACCTAGACCTTGCCTTGCTAGTAGGGCTTGAGTGACCTTGAACTTGTGGGTTAGGGAGAATAATTGGAGGAGGTGGAGGAAGTGAAGTTCCAAGAGATTTGGGAAGATCATAGATGTCTGAACTAGACATCTTTAGGGAGATATTCAAGATAGTTGATCTAAAGTCCTTAATATAACACCCAATATGAAATATTAAGGCTAGGACCCAGCAAACTATTTTATAACCTGGAAGAGGGATGCCATAATCCAAGCTATAAAACATTTGAAGGTAGGTGAATGACGATTCACCAATTTCCACCAAGATAAACGAAATGTATTATTAGTTTTTAATTGGTTTTGAAACTCCTAGATTCTTTTGAGATTCATTGAACTTTTCAAAGGCATGTTTCAATCTCGAGTGTGCCCCTTCAGGTTTTGTGACTGGGATGCCGAGGATCACAAAACAAGGTGTGAATAACCATGCAAATATACTTGGTACCTAAATATTTACCCCTCAATCGATGTGCCGGTTAACCACACACGCTCCACCGATACTATAATAAACATTAAGTTACCATTTGCCTACCTTGTTAAATCAAGCTAGTGTGCCGGTTAACCACACACGCTCCACTAACTGACTTAAGAAAAGTGCAAAATGTAATTTCATGGGTTAGCACCAAATTCACATTTTCCTAAGTAACTAAGATTGGGTATTAATAAGAGTTTAGTTACTTAGTATTTATCATTAATACTTTTAATGAAGGGAGAATTATAGTCCTTGTCTTACCAGTTCGGCTAACGACCCACCACCGGTCAAGGAAGCGGTGGGTGAGAGTGGACACCCATTAAACTGCCATTTTATAGGCAGTAACCTTATACCCCCTTATAGACCGGTGTGACATCCCTAAAATCTCGGCCAGAAAAGACCAATTTCATTTATGTTTTTTAAATAATTTCAGAGTAAATCCTTTTGATTTAAAACAGTTGCGGAATTTGTTCCCAAAACAAAACATGATAAAATAATATTTATAAAAGCATTTCATCAAGAGATGCATTTTCATTATATAATCAAAACTCGGGATGTCATGTTCCGATACAGACCATAAAGCATAAACGATAACATTACAAGTCATTCAACAAATATATACATATACAGACTTGTAAACAAAACAACTCGATGATTCATCCATCTTACGCCCTTGCGCCACTTCCTGTAATACAAATAAAACTGAGTGGGTCAGGCTTGGGAGCCTGGTGAGCATATACGGTTTTCAACCCACAATAAATAAATTATATTTAATTTCACCAACCAATCACTATCCCGATTACCCATTCCCGTTATCCTCACTTTACGTCCCTAAAATAACATCTATCTCAAGGGACCTAATCTAGGATTTTCATCGGGACGGACATTACTGCTAAGGATTTTCCTCAACAATAGATATCCTAAAGGCAACCATGAGGGGGATAGAGTACACCGATGAACACATCGTTCACAACACCTACAGCTTATGAACCGGCTAGCGTTCCACATGACTGTCTAGAAAGAGTCCGTGGTCGTTATCCATACTCCGCTGAATAACTAGATCAACAACAACAACAACATCGAGGCCTCTCATCTGTTTATTACACACCAACTATCTACCCATGTTCAACCCAACATATTAGTAGATAAAAATATATATTTTCTTACGTAGTTTAAAACCTGTATATCATTTTCATTCAATACATATTCCACATAACAGATGAGGCACACCCACATAACACGTATTTCATAGAAAGTAAATCAGATCTATGAGATAGAAGAGAATGAATATACATTCATACTTATGACAACAAAATTATACACATAAACAACAATATACTTAATACACTCAAACCATACTTGTATTATTATCGTGTTTATGAAAGGTAGTATACACTCACTTGATCTGAAGATGATCGGACAGCACTACGACTTGCAGAAGTAGTAATCCTCAGCAGATCCGGAAGATCTCTACAAAAATCGAACTTCTCGCGGGCAGAGCTTCGGCTCGGGAATCGCACTTTTCGGGATCTCGGGATCGTAAAACTTCTTTCTTAACTTGGATATGAGATTCGGGGTGTCGGGATGGCTTCGGGGGTTTACGCGCAGAGCTTCGGCACAAAAACGAGGAGAAATGAGCAAATAAGCCCGGAACCCTCGCATCCTATTTATAGGAGGCTGGAGCCTCGGAGTACGCGGGATGTACGCCTGTACGCGGGGCGTACTCGTCCGAAATCGTCATGGCGTTCGTCATCCGAAGAACTCGAGTGTGCAGGTCGTCATGCTTCGCTGTACGCGAGGCGTACACCAGTACGCTGGGCGTACTTCGGATAAGCCCGGTGACTCCCCTTCGGATAATGTCGGGTTTAATAATTAAATTTAATTATTAATTATTTAATAAACTTCGAAAATTCATATCTTCTTCATACGAACTCCGTTTTCGATGTTCTTTATATCCACGCGTAGGTGAGACTACGCTCTATAACTTTCCTTTAGACTTCGTCGGCTAATTTTGAATTTATTTTTATAATTTATTTTTAATAGGCTGGGACAGAAAAACTTCGTTATAAATTAATAACTTCTTCGTTTGACGTCCGTTCTCGCCTAACTTTTCATCGCTTCGATACCAACAACGAGACCTTCGATCCTCGTTTAGATTGTTTCGGCTAGAAACCGCTCGATCTCAAATCGAGTATTTCAGGCTGCATACCGCTAAGCCGAAACTTCGATAAATCATAACTTCCTCATACGAAGTCATATTTGGGCGTTCTATATATATTCGGAAACCTCGTTTCAACTACTACAACGTTATCCAAAGATATCAAGTTTATTTTACACTTAAATTTTGACGCTTATTTTTATTCTTAATTAATCAAACCACATAATTAAGCAATTAAGCACAAAACACATAATACTCAAATAATACACTTCTATTATTTCAAAACGGGTTACAAAGGTTAACCTAGACTATTATATCAACATCAATGACAGGCCCAGAAACACAGGCGTTACAATTCTCTCCACCTTAGAATGATTCCGTCCCCGGAATCACACATCAACAAACAACTGCGGATAGCGACCCATCATGTCACTCTCCGTCTCCCAGGTGAGATTCGTCCCATTCGTGTGTTTCCATCGGACAAGCACTAACTCGACCATCTTGCGTCGCAACTTCTTAGTCTTTCGGTCAACGATTGCCTCTGGTTCTTCAATCAACCTTTTGTTCTCATCGATTCTCAACTCCGAAAGTGGAATCATGTCGGGAACTTCCCCCGTTAACTTCCTCAAATAACACACATGAAAAGTGTTATGAATTCCATTCAATTCTTCTGGTAGTTCGAGCTTGTAAGCTTGGTTCCCAATCCTCTGAAGAACTTTAAACGGTCCAATAAACCTTGGACTCAACTTTCCCCTTTTACCAAATCTTATAAGTCCCTTCCACGGCAAGACTTTAAGCAAAACCGAATCTCCAACTTCAAAAGTCATCGGTCTTCGCTTTTTGTCAGCATAGCTCTTTTGACGATCCTGAGCTGCTAACATTCTTTCCCTAATTATTTTCAACTTTTATGCAGTTTGATGGACTATCTCTAGTCCCATAAACTGCTTTTCCCCAGCCTCAAGCCAACCAGACGACGTACGACACTTCTATCCATACAAAGCTTGGTAAGGTTCCATCTTTATGCTCGAGTGGAAACTATTATTATAGGAAAATTCTACCAATGGTAAATGTTCATCCCAATTACCTAGGAATTCCAGGGTACATGCTCTTAGCATATCCTCAAGTGTTTGTATCGTTCGTTCGCTCTGACCATCAGTCTGCGGATGGTAAGCTGTACTCAAACACAACTTGGTACCCATTTCCTCTTGTAGACATTTCCAAAACCTCGAGGTGAAACGGCTATCACGATCCGACACAATCGTTAACGGAACACCGTGAAAACCTCACAATCTCCTTTACGTAAGAATTCACAAGCTTTTCCATAGACCATTTCTCCTTGGCTGCTATGAAATGCGCACTCTTAGTGAATCGATCAACGACCACCCAAATCATGTCGTGACCATTCTTTGTTTGGGGCAGTTTAGTGACAAAATCCAAAGCAATGTCCTCCCACTTACCCATAGGCACAGGCAATGGTTCTAAACTCCCGTACGGTTTCTGATGTTGTGTCTTTACTCTCGCACAAGTCACACACTCAGCCACATACTTTGCAACATCACGCTTCATCGTCGGCCACCAATAATAGGGTTTCAGGTCCCTATACATTTTTGTGCTACCGGGATGAATCGAGTACATGGTTTTGTGAGCTTCTTCCATCAGAAGATCTCTGACTCCTCCTGTCTTAGGTATCCAAATCCGATCTTGGAACACCTTCAGTCCATGACTATTTACACCGAACACCAACGTTTTGCCCAAACGTTCTTCCTTTCGGTCATTCTTTTCAGAAGCTTCCTCTTGAGCTTTCTTTATACTTTCCACAATTGTTGAGACAACTTCTATTCTCAACTTTCTTGGCGTTTTCCTTTCAAGATTGACTTTCCGACTGAGAGCATCAGCAACAACATTAGCTTTACCGGGGTGGTAAAGTATCTCACAGTCGTAGTCTTTAAGTAATTCTAGCTAGCGTCGTTGCCTCATATTCAATTCCTTCTGACCAAAGAGATATTGGAGACTTTTATGATCAGTGAAAAGTTTGCACTTCGTGCCATAGAGTTAATGCCTCCATATTTTCAGAGCGAAAACTACCGCTGCCAACTCCAAATCATGAGTCGGGTAATTCTTTTCATGCTCCTTCAGCTGTCGAGACGCATATGCTATCACCTTTTCTCTTTGGTTCAAAACACAACCCAATCCAACCCCAGACGCATCGCTATAGACAGCGAAGTCTTCAACTCCATCGAGTAGAGAAAGTATCGGTGCCTCGCATAGCTTCTTCTTTAGCTTCTCGAATGCTTCTTTATGCTTATCACTCCAAGCATAAGTAGCTCCTTTGTGGGTCAAAGTTGTCAACGGAGTAGCGATCGAAGAAAAGCCTTGGATAAACCTTCGGTAATATCCAGCTAATCCCAAAAAGCTTCGGATCTCCGTGGGACTTTTCGGTTGTTCCCATTTCATCACAGCTTCGATCTTCGCTGGATCAACCATTATCCCTTCTTGGTTGACCACATGACCCAAGAATTGGACTTCACGAATCCAAAAATCACATTTGGAGAACTTAGCATACAGTTTCTCCTTCTTCAAAACTTCTAACACTTCTCGCAAGTGTCTGCCATGCTCCTCTTGGCTTTTCAAATAAATCAGAATGTCATCTATGAACACTATCATAGATTTATCTAGGAACGAATTACAAACTCTGTTCATTAAATCCATGAATGCCGCTGGAGCATTGGTTAGTCCAAACGACATAACCAAAAACTTGTAGTGTCCATATCGGGTTCTGAATGTAGTCTTCTCTATATCCTGCTCTCTTACTTTCAGCTGATGATATCTTGACCATAGGTCGATCTTTGAGAAATAGCTCGAACCTTGCAATTGATCAAACATGTCATCAATCCTTGGCAACGGATATCTATTCTTTATTGTTGCCTTGTTCAGCTCTCTGTAATCGATGCACATTCTCATACTTCCATCTTTCTTCTTCACAAATAACACCGGAGCTCCCCAGGGTGATGAACTAGCTCTAATGAAACCTTTGTCCAATAACTCCTGAAGTTGCATCATCAGCTCCTTCATCTCCATCGGTGCTAATCGATAAGGTGTTTTTGCTATTGGCGTTGTCTCGGGCAACAAGTCAATACAAAATTCCACTTGTCGATTACGCGGTAATCCAGGAAGATCTTCGGGAAATACTTCCGGATAATCACACATAACCGGAATGCTCTACATCGCCTTTTTCACCTTCTTAGCATTTATCACAAATGCTAGATACGACGTACATCCTTTAGCCAAACACTTTCTGGCTTTCATCAATGAAATGATTCCAGAATTTACTCTGCGTTTATCTCCATACACCATAAACGACTCTTTCCCAGGCGGGTTTACTTTGACTATTTTCTTCTTGCATTAAATTTCGGCATTATTGGCGCTAAGCCAGTCCATTCCCAGAACGATGTCGAAACCGTTAAGTTCGATAGGCAATAATTCCTCGTGGAACTTATTCCCATTCAGATCAATTAAGATGTTTTTCATACGATGGCTAACAGGTACAAACTTGCCACTAGCAACTTCGACTAATAAGGCATTATCTAGTCTATCAACAGGCAAAGCTAGTTTTCTACCAAATTCATGCGATATAAAGGAGTAGTTGGCTCTAGAATCAAATAAAATTTGGGCAGGCAATTCGTTAATGAGAAAGGTACCTGAAGTGACATCAGCTTCATCTTTAGCAGCTTCCAGTGTCATCTGGAATGCTCTCACCTTTGGCTTTGGCGGAATGTTGGGTTTAGCTGCCTCCTTCTTCTTCGGGCAGTCCCTCGACATGTGTCCCTCCTCACCACAACCATAGCAAACCTTCTTAGAGAGGGTACACTCATTGGCATAGTGCCCTGGCTTTCCACACTTGTAGCACGTGGTCGCTACCTCACATTTTCCATGATGCTTCTTCTTACATTTGTCGCACCATTTCGCTTCTCCTCCTCCTCCTCTCGAACCAGACTTCGAGAACTTGTTTTTCTTATTGGACCCTAAAGTTCCATCGAACTTCCTCTTTTCACCAACTTCTATCCTTTCCAGACCCTTTTCCTTCTGCTGGACCTCCACATTCTTAGCTGCACGAACAGTTGTTTTCAGAGTAGTTGCCATCTTGACTGTCGGACCAAAGTCGGCAGGCAGTCCATTAGCAAACCTCTCAATCTTGGATAGTTCCGTTGGCACTAGGTATGGAAATAACTTCATTTTCTCAGTGAATACAGTAGCATAGTCATCTATGCTCATCCTCCCATTCTTTAAGTTTTGGAACTCATTGTTCAGATCAATCAGGTCTATCTCTAAACAATACTGCACCCTTAGTTGTTCCAAGAACTCCTCCCATGACATTTTCAGGGCTTCTCCTCGTGGCATAGTATCTGCCAACAACTTCCACCAACTCAAGACTCCAGTCTTCAGTTGTCTGACTGCAAAGACAGTCTTTTATTTGTTGCTACAGTCGCAACTTTCAAACACCATCTCCATTTCGGAGATCCAATCCATTATCTCAACAGGCTTTGGGCTCCCAGAAAGACTTGGCGGTTTGGCGCCCAAGAAGTTCTTGTACATTCGCCCATCCTTGTTGTTTCTCCTTTCCGGATCGTTCCTTCGTTCTCCTTGAGTCCCAACTTGACTCATGATGTGACTATTGTTCCCTTCCTCCGATTGCTCGGGGATCAATTCAGGTTCCTCAATAGGTATGATAGGTTCGTCCCTATTATCATGCAACATCTGTCGCATTTCATCCCTTTGTTCGGCTAACATAGCCCGAATCATGGCTTGCACCCCAGCCATTGTTATTGGTTCTGGTGCTGCTACTACAATAGGTATTTGCTCAATCACTGGCGGTTGATTCCTGTTCTCATCTGCATTTCCAACACCACTCCTTGTTCTCACCATTTTTGATCTACACACCGAATAAGGTGAAATTAGATCCTCATTCACGATAGATATTCAAATCATCCTTATTACTCTGAAACGTTTACATGCTAGTTCTAATACCGTAGACATACGCTTAGAATCCTACACACATAAGGTTTCCAGATCCGGTCAGCAACAGACCATAGATCCGAACAATTAATATCATATATGGCAACATATAACATTTAGCACATAAAAGTATTTTAGGCAACTTTCCTAAAATAAACTAGTGCTCGTGTCTAAAATCCAACAGACACACATCTCAAAATTCCACTTAGCATTCTAAGTTTAAGTCTAGAAATCCTACAAATTCCTAGTTTGCTTAAACTAATGCTCTGATACCAACAGTGACATCCCCAAAATCCTGGCCAGAAAAGACCGATTTCATTTATGCTTTTTAAATAATTTCAGAGTAAATCTTTTTGATTTAAAAGAGTTGCGGAATTTGTTCCCAAAATGAAACATGATAAAATAATATTTATCAAAGCATTTCATCAAGAGATGCATTTTCATTATATAATCAAAATTCGGGATGTCATGTTCCGATACAGACCATAAAGCATAAACGATAACATTACAAGTTATTCAACAAATATATACATATACAGACTTGTAAACAAAACAACTCGATGATTCATCCATCTTACGCCCTTGTGCCACTTCCTGTAATACAAATAAAACTGAGTGGGTCAGGCTTGGGAGCCTGGTGAGCATATACGGTTTTCAACCCACAATAAATAAATTATATTTAATTTCACCAACCAATCACTATCCCGATTACCCATTCCCGTTATCCTCACTTTACGTCCCTAAAATAACATCTATCTCAAGTGACCTAATCTAGGATTTTCATCGGGACGGACATTACTGCTAAGGGTTTTCCTCAACAATAGATATCCTAAAGGCAACCATGAGGGGGATAGAGTACACCGGTGAACACATCGTTCACAACACCTACAGCTTATGAACCGGCTAGCGTTCCATAGGACTGTCTAGAAAGAGTCCGTGGTCGTTATCCATACTCCGCTGAATAACTAGATCAACAACAACAACAACATCGAGGCCTCTCATCTGTTTATTACACACCAACTATCTACCCATGTTCTACCCAACATATTAGTAGATAAAAATATATATTTTCTTACGTAGTTTAAAACCTGTATATCATTTTCATTCAATACATATTCCACATAACAGATGAGGCACACCCACATAACACGTATTTCATAGAAAGTAAATCAGATCTATGAGACAGAAGAGAATGAATATACATTCATACTTATGACAACAAAATTATACACATAAACAACAATATACTTAATACACTCAAACCATACTTGTATTATTATCGTGTTTATGAAAGATAGTATACACTCACTTGATCTGAAGACGATCGGACAGCACTACGACTTGCAGAAGTAGTAATCCTCAGCAGATCTGGAAGATCTCTACAAAAATCAAACTTCTCGCGGGCAGAGATTCGGCTCGGGAATCGCACTTTTCGGGATCTCGGGATCGTAAAACTTCTTTCTTAACTTGGATATGAGATCCGGGGTGTCGGGATGGCTTCGGGGGTTTACGTGCAGATCTTCGGCACAAAAACAAGGAGAAATGAGCAAATAAGCCCGGAACCCTCGCATCCTATTTATAGGAAGCTGGAGCCTCGGAGTACGCGGGGCGTACTCGTCCGAAATCGTCATGGCGTTCGTCATCCAAAGAACTCGAGTGCGAAGGTCGTCATACTTCGCTATACGAGGGGCGTACAGCAGTATGCTGGGCGTACTTCGGATAAGCCCGGTGACTCCCCTTCGGATAATGCCAGGTTTAATAATTAAATTTAATTATTAATTATTTAATAAACTTCGAAAATTCATATCTTTTTCATACGAACTCCATTTTCGACGTTCTTTATATCCACGTGTAGGTGAGACTACGCTCTACAACTTTCGTTTAGACTTCATCGGCTAATTTTGAATTTATTTTTATTGTTTATTTTTAATAGGCCGGGACAGAAAAACTTCGTTATAAATTCATAACTTCTTCGTTTGACGTCCGTTCTCGCCTAACTTTTCATCGCTTCGATACCAACAACGAGACCTTCGATCCTCGTTTAGATTGTTTCGGCTAGAAACCGCTCGATCTCAAATCGAGTATTTCAGGCTGCATACCGCTAAGCCGAAACTTCGATAAATCATAACTTCCTCATACGAAGTCATATTTGGGCATTCTATATGTATTCGGAAACCTCGTTTCAACTACTACAACGTTATCCAAAGATATCAAGTTTATTTTACACTTAAATTTTGACGCTTATTTTTATTCTTAATTAATCAAACCACATAATTAAGCAATTAAGCACAAAACACATAATACTCAAATAATACACTTCTATTATTTCAAAACGGGTTACAAAGGTTAACCTAGACTATTATATCAACATTAATGACAGGCCCAGAAACACAGGCGTTACAACCGGCTTCGTGAATGAGGCCTACTAATGGTAAGGCGACTTTACTCTTATACATACATACACACACACACACACACACACACACATATATATATATATATATATATATATAATTAACTTATAATATTATAAAGTATAAGGGTTGAATTTTAACTTTTAAAATTCTAAGGGCCTAACTTGGAATTAAAGTATTAACGGGAAAACTTTACAAATTCCAAAACTTGAGGGCAAGTTTTGAAACTATTCGAAACTTTTCATTTCATAACTTATGAGTTTAATGGTTCATTAAACTGAAGACTCTTCATTTTTTATGTAACCTCTTATTCTTTAATAACACTTTTAAAGAAGTGACTCTTAAACATCCATTACTTGAGGACAAGTTATGGAGTCATAATACTATTTAATAAAAAAAACTCTACGTTTTTATGTAAACTATGGCACTTTTATGAGTTTTAAGATTCATAAATGTAACCTTTTATGTAACTTGAGGACAAGTTTCAAAAACACATTTTATGAACTACCTCTAGATTAATTAGGATTGAAAACAACTAAAACGCAATTTTTTTTATTAATCTAAACTAACTCATAAATGAAGGAAACATAACACTTTTGGTAATCCATAACTTATGGAGTTAAATGCTTGTCTTATGATGAAACTTTTCATGTTCCATAACTTAAGAATAAGTTATGGAATTCTTTAAAACATTAACACTAAATTTCGTAACTCCATAAAAACATTGAATCAAATTTTTTTTTAAATCTTTTCATATCCATAAATTATGGAGGTTTCAAAACACTAAATCACAACTTTAAATAAAAACTTTTGAGCTCCAAAATTTTATGACAAAATTTGTAACTCCTTAAAACATTTAGATCAAACTTTTAAAACTAATAAAATAATCATATCATTTTATCTTTTACTAAATTTGACCTAATTCAACTCCTATAGCAAATGATTCAAATTTTACAAATAATTAGTTTTTCACAAAACAAGTAATTATCTTAAAATTTGACAAACTTCATGTTTTTATTTCTTTTTTTTCAACTTTGAAAATCAAACATTTGCATGAATATAACAGAAAACAACCCATGGATCTGATACCACTGTTGGGTTTTAGTATACTACAACATCCTTTGGTGCACATACAACCCTAAATACCTTGGATCTATGTTTTCTCTATTATACATGCAAATATGAAGTTTCCAAGATATTACCCTATACTAGCATACAAATATCATACACTTGGGTAATAAAATAGATAGAATACCTTTTTGATGTAACTTGTCTTCATGAAGCTTGAGTGCCTAGTGCCCCAAGTGTGACACCTCAAATAGTTCACACAACACCATGAACACTTGGAATAACCTTGAGAATAAGGATACTTTGGTTCTCTCTAGTGAAATTAGCCTTGCCCTTTTGTGTACACACACTAGTGCAAATTTCACCAACCAAGGACATCTTTATATAGTGTGGTGATTAGGGTTAAACCCATGACCCTTCATTTCATATGATCCATGGGTTAAACACTCCATGGACTATCCATGAAACCTTAGCCCAACCTAAATGAACTTGGCCCATCACACACACACACACACACACACACACATATATATATATATATATATATATATATATATATATCTAAGAGTCTATATTTAATTAGTTCCTTTTTATCACTTAATTAATTCTAAATTAATTCTTGATCAATACTAATTAAATTATATTATTATATATTAATATATTAGAACTTATAATATATTAATATAAATCACTAGTATCCTATTTCCTCATCTTGTCAATCCAATTGTCCCGATGCCACGCAACCCAAATGGACCATGTCGGGTCGGGTGAAGTCTTACCAATTATAGTTATGGACTTAGACATTAATCCAACATAAAGTTTCCATCTTTCTCTACATGCATGGCCATTAGAAGCTCAAAAGGCCAAAATGATGGCTTAAAGGTTGCATGAGACTTCCATGGCCATAGAGTTGGCACCTTTTTGCCATGAAAGTCCTTCAAGACTCTAGATCTGAAGTGCTTTCCATTTGGGACGTCTAACTCTCAAGGACCATATCATTTGGACCAAAAACGAGCAAAAGGTGCTAAGAAGGAGATCTAATCAACTATTAGGCAAGTTTGAGACTTGATTACCGGAAAGTGATGAAAATGGAGTGAGGTTTCTAGATCTAGCAACTCTTCCTTGTTCCTTCAAACTTTCTGTAACACCCGGTCCAGGTATCATCTAACTTTTCCAAGTTTTAGGGTTTTATGCTAGGACTCGATGACTTGGGGAGCTCCAACTCGTCAAGTAGAGATCATTTTTTAGGACACAAGATTTAGATCCTACTCAACGATTCGGAAGGCCCCGACTCGACGAGTAGGCGTTGTAAAAGAAAACCCTAAGTTTTAGGATTTGCACCCTATATAAAGGACTTAATCTGCCTCTTTTAGCTTCCCTTACCACTTCATTACCCAGAGAAGAAACCCTAGTCATACTTTGTTGCTTCCTTGTACTTGTGAGACTAAGAGAGTGCTTTTGCTGCATTTTGTTGAAGAAGTTTGAAGGTTGAGAAGCTTGGAACGGGAAGGAGATTGTAGATCCATCATCTACAATGTTTGGGCATCCATTTGAAGGTAACAAGCTGCTACCTTGATCATTCTAGCATTAGATCCCCTTTTTCTTGGGTTTAAGGCCATTTTTAGTATATTTGTGAAGCATTTCGGGTGTTGGGTAAGATGTGGATTTGTAACTTCAAATATAGACTTCTCTAAGTCCTTTGAGTTATAAAGTTGTTGAATTTATCAAGCTTTTCTCCTTCTCTTTGGCTAAAACCTCTCCCTTAGCTTGGTTTTGGCAATTAAGAGCTTGCATGCACATAAAGTTTGCAACTTTACGTGGAAACCATGCCCTATGAGGCTATATCTACAATTTTGAGCTTTGGGGTATCTTAAAAACGTTTGAACACAAAAGGACCGAAGGGACTCGTCGAGTCCCTTAGCCAACTCGACAAGTCGGGTAAGGTTTGCCCGTTTTTGAGATTCTGAGTGATTTCGGTGGAGGATTAGAGTTTTCGGCCTACATGAGTTTTCGGTCTTCTGGACATTAAGGAACTCGACGAGTTCCCCAGGTGAATCGGTGTGTTGAAGAGTTACTCACGTAACTAAACGATTTGCTGGATGCACTCGACGAGTTGAGGTCAACATGGACTGTTGACCTCGACTGTTGACTTTGACTTTGACCATGGTTGACTTTGGGGGTATCTATCGTATTTTGGGATTGTGACAAGTTAATCACATGATAATTATAGGCAGTTGAGTTTGAGAAGTGCATGGGACTTATCCGACTTATCTTGTCAGTTCAGCATTCATGAGAGGTGAGTCTCCTCACCATACCAATGGGTTGAAGGCACCAAGGCTGGCCCATTTTGTGATATGTGGTACACTTGTTGATTGTAGAGATACGTGGTACGATAGTTAGTCACGCTAAGTGTTATGCTAGCTATATATGTGATACTTGTAGGGAAGACCATGGGGGGAGCCCATGACACTTGGATGTAAGATCATGTGGGGGAGCCCATAGCTTTTCAAGTAAAGACCATGGGAGGAGCCCATGAAACTTGGATGTAATACCATGTGGGGGAGCCCATGGCTTTCCAGCTAAAGATCATGGGGGAGCCCATGGCACTTAGGTGTAAGACCATGTGGGGAAGCCCATGGCATCCTGGAGTAAGACCTTCAGAGGAGCCCACGACATCCTTATATGTTTGTATGCATGGCTTATGTGGTTTATGTAGCTTTTATAGCTAATATGATTATGTGATTATGTGGATTGTGTAGGGTATGCTCTAGGGAACTCACTAAGCATTAGCTTGCAGTTTGTTGATTGTTTCAGGTACTTCTGAGCCTAAGGGAAAGGGCAAGGTCTGATGGTGCGACATGCACTCTCACAGGCGTTTTTCTTTTGGGACACTCTGGTATTTGAAATAAAGTTTGTTGGTGTATGAATTTGAAAGCAATTTTTCTTGATATTTTATGGATAATTGTAAATGTTTTGATATTTTAAAAATGAAAAATTAGGTAGCTACAAGTTGGTATCAGAGCCTTGGTTTTAGGGATTCGGGCACACTCTCAGGTCTGTCAGGACTCAAACTAAGGAAATGGTAAAATTGTTTTCAAAAAAATAAAAGTTCAAAACTTTTTAGAATGAGAAAAAGGAGAGTGCAATGTGCGCGATAGGTCGAGCCAAGTAAGTAGTTCCCCCAGTATGTTAGTCATGTTATACTGATATATGAGTTATGATAATCGTATGAACCTTGTTATGTGTATGCTTTCAAAATTGTATATGGTTAGGGTCTTATAGCCTCAAAATGATTGATTTGGCCTTATTTCCTGTTCCTTGTCGGGTTGTGGTATTAGGGTAGAGTCTATTATTCGAAAGTCTATTTGATCCTGTTCTGTGTATAATTTACATGTATAAGGCAATCTATTATGATTGAGTTGTGGTTTGATATGGATGGAGGAAATTTTAGGTCAGCCTAGGATTTGAGTTATGCAGTAGCCTGTGAGATATGATCTTTTTGGGATGAATTAGAGTTATCAGGTAGTTCCTTGGGGAAGGTACAGGTAGGTGTGGAAGGTAGTATTGGGCCCGTACTACTGAAAGCACAGGACCTGTACTCAAACCAATGTTAGATCTGGAAGCTCTAAGAAGGACCGGTGTGGGGGGATCCCCTCTATGGACATCTTGATCATTATGTTTTATCGTATTGCAGAGTAGTATGGTGGTGACACGATTCAGAGCAAGGGGTCAGAATTGGGATCAGGATCTGGAGCTGGGTCGGGTGACACTATCGAGCCCATTGACAAGAGGCTATGTGAGCTTATTGCAGCAGAGGTTACTAGGGACATCCTTGACTCTACCCCAATTATCTTTAGGATGGTCAAGGGGTATGATGGAGATCATGGAGGAGAAGCTCAAGGCATTTAGAGCTGAGATTTTCGCGGGTCAGGTCAGGTCCTGAACTCCCTCGTTCCGGGAGTTCAAGGCGTGCGGGGCGTCGGAGTTTTTTTGGGGTCAGGGACCCTATTGTTAGCCGACGTTGGGTGGCGGACATAGAGAACGCCCAGCGTACGAATTCTTGCCCTGATGTGGCAAAGATGGTGTTTGTTTCATGTATGTTGAGGTATGGGGAGAGGTGACTAGCTAGGTGGGATCAACCGGTATGGCTGAGAGGACATGGGCCGAGTTTGTTAGGCGATTTGACTTGGAGTTTGCACCACCTATCGAAGTGTAACGGTTAGTAAAGGAGTTTCATGAGCTTCAGCAGACCACCGAGACTGTGGCGGAGATCACCGCCAAGTTTCAGGAACGAGCATTGTTGATTCCACAGTATGCTACCGATGAGGACATGAGGAGGACGAGGTATCATTCCATGCTGAGGGATGATAGACGCGATTTTGTGAGCTTTACAGGGTGCAAAACCCTGAATGAGATGGTGGAGAAGGCCTGTGAATGGGAGATATAGTTGGACTTCCACACCAAGCGGAAGCCTAAGCAGGCACAGACAGCAGCAGGTCAGGCTAAAAAGCCTAAGACCTCAGATTCTTCTGGTAGGGGCTAGCAGGGCCGTGGCTGGTGTGCCAAGTGTAGAAAACCGCACAGTGGGGATTGTCGGATAGTGGGCTCAAGATGTTATGCATGTGGCCAGTCGGGTCACTTGAGCAAGGATTGCCCCAAGAAGGGCTTGAATTGTTTTCACTGCAACCAGACCGGCCATAAGCAGGTCGACTATCCGAGGTTGCAGGGAGGGGGAAGAACAATGGCGGTGTCTGCGTTTGCCACACTGAGGATCACAGATGGTCACCCTGCTAAGGAGGATGCTCATGCGGTGAAGAATCGTGCATTTCAGTTGACCACCTAGGAGACTTGGGCAACGCCAGACATTGTGGCTGGTATGTATTTTATCTTCCTGCTCTATATTTATTACATTGCTTATGTGTATTTTGTGGTTATATATAGGGACCTTTTTGGTCAATGGTATGTCTACCCACGTTTTGTTCGATTCAGGAGCTACCAGATCGTTTGTATCTCTTGCACTTAGCAAGAAGTTTCGGGATGCGTCGGGGACTTTGGTTTCCCTGCTTGAGGTTGAGATTGTGGACGACCGTACCGTGACTGTTGCGAGGGTGTATCGGGACTGTGTCCTGAATGTGCTTGGGGAGAGGTTTCGTGTTAATCTAGTCATGATACCGTTGCGAGGGCTGAAGGTGATTATTGGGATGGACTGGTTGGGGGCCAACGCGGCCATGATAGATTGCGATCGCCAGTTGGTGAGGGTTCGAACCCCAAGTGGGGGAGAACTTCATTATGTGATTTTGAGATTTTGTACTTTGATGTTTTTTCACTATTATATACTTTGGATGGTTTGATATGAATACTTAATGGCTTTTGGTTGACCTAAAATTGAAATTTTTACTAATAATTTTTAGGATGTTACACTTGAATTATTTGAAAATTTTTACATTTTACCCTTATGTTCGGTTACAACCGGTCATAAGGGTAAATGTGAACAATTTCAAATAATTCAAGGGTAAATTAAGCATGAAAAATTTCAATGAATAAATGTGAACAAAATTGAAAGTTCATTAACCTTTCAAGTCATTATCCCATAAATTGTTCTAAATGTTATTAAGAATGAGCACAAGCGGAATATAGAGGTCACAAAAGTAAAGATTTTGTAGTAATCGTGTGATATACGTTTATTGTATAAGGTACCAAAAACAATACTTAGAAATACAGTATGAGCGACTTAAATTACATAGAAACTGATGGAAAAAAGATTGTGGTGGTTTCAAACATTTACATACGACATAGGCGACAATTTTCACTCCAGATGGTGGAGATGGTCGTTGTAAATCGTATGAGGAAGAGAGAACTTATGATAAAGAAGTGTGAATATAATGTGGTGTTAAATTTGAATGAAGTTTTTCTCTTTACAACGACACAATATTTTATTAGAGTATGGATGCATAAGATCAGGGTCGTGGAGCAGTACATGAGTAGTCTAGGTTTTAGCTTCATTTACACTGTTTGCGCATTTCGCCTAGTTTTCACTTTTAATTTGTTTTTGCCAATACTTTTCTTCTTAGTTATTACTTACATCTATATTTTCTATTGTTTGTTGGTTCTATATGTACATTCTCATTGTGCTTCTTTTAGTTTTCAATTTTATTTTTCGTTTTATTCCTTGTATATGTCTCTTTTTGCCTTTATGAAATTTTACATGTTATTTTTTCTTTATAGGTTGGTGTTTCACTATTTTACATGTTATTTTTTCTTTATCGGGTGGTATTTCACTAATAAGTGAATAAATAAATTATAGTCAAAAGTTCATTTCCTGGACTAAGATTAAAGTTATGAGCTACAACATAGTTATGTGGTACGTATTATATTCCGTAATACTCCTTACAAACACAATACAAAAGAAATCGGTGTGCTTATAATAAAAATTATTAATTTAAGTAATTGCTACTGATAGACAAAATAAACTAAGGGTTGATTACAAAAATAGATAATGTCTTGAAATGGTAACGAACTTTTAATTTTGTTCATATTTAGTCACTTAATTTTTTTTTTTGTACTTGTTTTATCTCTTAATTATTTGAAGGTGTTGACCGGTTGCATCCTCTGAATTATTTGAAAGTGTTCATATTTTACCATTATGACCGGTTAAGTTAAAATGTGAACACTTTCAAATAATTCAGGGGTAAATCAAAAAAAAAATCAGTAACTAAATATAAATAAAATTGAAAGTTCGTTATCGTTTTAAGTTATTATCTTTTAATTTTATTATCCATGTCATTTTCTGTTGAAAATCATTGGTTTATTGTTAATGAACCTAAAGCATATGAATTTTTCTTTAGGTCAATGTCTAAAATTTCAAATATGTAACTATTGTCAATTTCTCGTTATTTTATTTAAATAATTTGATTTTTTTGTCCTTTATATTAAAAAAATAAGATCATTGCTTTTTAATAAATAAGGTAAAAATTACGTACTAGAGATTTTCCTAAACATATTATGGGGTTTTTGATTTATTTGAGTTTACACCAGGTCACTAATATAGAAGAAAAAAAATCTTTCACGGGTTCTTTTAAAACACAAAACAAAATTGAAATGACTTTATATTTTACTTATCCAACTTGACAACATGCACAAAGATTGTTAAGGTTTCTTTCTTTTATTCCTCTCCAAACTCGAGGAATGCAACAAATATAAATATTTTTGTCTCAAAACACATTTTTCTTGAAAAAACCAAAGGAGAATATAAGTCAGCAATACCAACTCAGCATACCCTTTCATTTATTTATTTTAAGCTTTACTTTCCACCCACGGAAAAAAAAAAATTCAAATTTTTATGATGCATAAAACCCGTAAGTAGGCGTGGAGAAATGATGTTAGTCCAAGAAAGGAGAACAGGAAAAACGTAAAAGGATTCCACAATTCAGTTCCATTCCCATCAAATTCCCCTTCTGTTCTTAATTACTGAACAATAATCTGGACATATACGAATCAGATCTCTCTGTTTCTGTCTACTTATTTCTACCCCATTTCAAGAACAACACCGCGTCTTGCTCTTGATCATCGTCCTCCTCCTCCTCCTCCGCCGGCCACCACCTTCAGGTTTCTTTTATTCTTATCTAACTGATTTCCGGTATCTTTTTCTTTCACGTTAAGTTAAATCCATGTGGGTACTTTCTTTCGATATTTTGCGTTTCATTACTCTGTTTAGTTGACCTTGATCTGTTTCTCTTCTCCAAATTGGTGTTTGTCTCTATTAACTTATTCATAAGGCGTTTACTTTTGCACTCCGTTTATTTAACAACTCAAGTTTTTCACAATTCAGCGAGGGAAGATCTTAGGATTACAAGAATGGATGAAAATTTAGGAACCAAACTGACCGGCATCCGACAGATTGTTAGGCTTAAAGAAATTATCCAAAGATGGCAGCATGTGACACTTGGGGCAAGAGGAAATGATAATGATGATGATGCTGATAACAATTCTCCGATGACTATTGGTAATCATCCAGGTGGAGGAATTAATCCAGCAATAACCATGAGGTTGAAGGGATACTCTGTTTATTCTGATTCAGACATTGAAGACGGATGCCAGAGTCCTGATCCACCAAACGATGTGCCCAGAGGATATTTGGCAGTCTATGTAGGCCCTGAGCTTCGGAGGTTCATCATTCCGACAAGCTATCTTAGTGATCCACTCTTCAAAGTTCTTCTGCAAAAAGTTGAAGAGGAATTTGGATTTGATCATAGTGGTGGCCTCACCATCCCTTGCGAGATTGAAACCTTCAAATACCTTCTCAATTGCATGGAACATCATCAGAAGGATCACCTTGAACACAATCAAGGTAAATTTCTCGAATTTTTATTGATTTAATTCAGTATTCAGTCTTATGAACAAGAGTATTATGATTTATGTTTACATCTATCTTTCTTTGAATGATTTTGCAGCTACCATTTGAGGGTCAAAGACCAAATATCAACTGTGTAAGTAACGATTGGATGCAGCTTATTCTTGTGGTAAAAACCCAAAAGGAAGTTTCTATTGGTATGATGATTTGACATTCTTTTATCTGTATTTTTGCTCTTCTCTCTTTCAAATATTCAAATGTAAGAGAGTGGCAGTTATAGTTCATAGAAAGCTTATGTTTCTAGGTGTGTTTGTTCATTTTTCTTGTCATTGGATGTGTAATAGTAATACATTTAAATTCGTGACATATTCATTGTTCAACCAAGTTGAGTAAAAACGTCAACTACCAATGGGTATTATCCATGTTACATGTAGCTTTGTAGCACAAAAGTAATTAGACTTAGATGTAAAGTCATTTCAATTGCTTTAAGGTAAAGAATAAAAGAGTAAGAGATAGGTGTCGATTATACTTGTTAAAATAAGAGAATAAAATAAGGGATTAGGGATCATGTAATTGATAGGGTGCATGTGCTTAAAAGATGTATGGCTCATGGATAGATCTGGTATTATATATAAAACTAACATGATATCATGAGTGTGAAGACACAGACACCTAATATGAATTTATAAATTAGATTGGTGAGAGAGAGAGGGATGTGGAAAAGATTGTGGGCATCTCAAGTGAATCATTAGTCCTTTTCTGTACTTTCGAAGGATTAAGCTAAAATTTGTTAATTTATATGGATGAGTCATTTTGTACAAATTTCGTGGATTACTTGAATGTAAATGATTGGACGCTACATCCATTCAAAAATCTAAAGTTTGTGTGATTGTTTATTGGGCTCTAAGACATATGACATATACTCTGGGCCCATGCCAAAGAATGGGTGATAAGTAACCATTCAGGACCCATCTTTTAAAATGGCCCAAAACATTTACAGACTTTTAATATAATGTTATAAATGGTTGATTTTGAAAATATTATTAGTGGTTTTGCATCTCAAAAAACGTATTTTTCTTTAACTATATGAATTTTTATAATTGAAAATATTAGATTTAGAAGCTAGTATAAGTATAAAAAATTTCAATTATCCTTACTAATAAATAAAGGTTTTTTTTGCCACTTGTCATATTCTCCTTCATTTTGACACATGTAATATATAAACAGTTTATGAAATTTATGTATTTTAAGGGTATTTTTTTCTTTTTCGTCATGGGCCGAAAGTATGTTCGGAACGGTCCTGATAATCTATTGATGCATATTCAAATTTTGATACTACTCATTCATTGTGGTCATGAAGGTTCGCCTACAGTGACTTCAGGACATGAGGCATAAGCTTATGTTCGTAGTAAGGGATTAGTCGGTGCGCGAAAGCTGACTCATAAACTCTTTTTAAGGAAGCTCCCTTTCAAACAAAAAAAATGTTATGATATAACTGTGATTTAGTTTTTTTCTTTTAAAAAAGAAAATTGTATGATCTTTAAAAGATCGTGAAAACCTAACCAAATTGTGTCTTATGGTGTGTTTGGGTTAGTTTTTTATGGTAAAAATGATTTTTAAGAAAAATGTTTATTAGCTTATGGCTTTTAGAAAAGATTGTTTTTAAAAAGTGTTTGGATAAGAAAAACTGTTTTTTAGGAGTAAAATGGTTAAAAAGCTAAAAAGTTAGAATTTTCCAGCTTTTTAAAAGTTTTATTCTTTTTCATATCTAAAAAACTGTTTTAAAAAGCATTTTTAATTATACAAACACTTTTTTAGCTTATTAGCTTTTTAAAAAGCTAATAAGCTAATACGTTATTTCTAAAAGTTTTGTCAAACACCCATTTAATACAAGTATACATCACCTTGTCATGCATATAAGTTCCGTGATAAGACCTTTTGGGTGTCCGTTACATTCAATTAGTTGTGTTGTTATATGAATTGAATTCTAAAATGTTTTCGTGATAAAAGTTGTATACATATGGTATAATTCTTTTCTACATCAAAGAAACTATATGAATTTGACTAAATGATATTATTATCCATGAAAACAAATTTTACAATATCTATCAAGTTTAACACGGGAGGAGTTTGAGGAGTTTGAGAGGAAAAATAATAAAGGCAAATACGTAAAATGTTAGCATCTTAATACATTAAGCTATGATTTTGGCTTAACTCAAAAAGCAATTATGTCCAAATTAACGATGTATAGTTTTACATCTTAAATGTTTAACACATAAAGAATTCTCCCTCATAGTACTTAGTCTCAAACAAAGCAGGATAATGGGTCCACATCTCCTCCTCGGGTTCCTAAGTCCACTCAGATCCCTTTCAGTGCTGCCACTGCACCTTTACCAAGCTCAATTCCTTGTTACACAAGGTCTTCATCTTTATGTCGATAATCACTAATGGCCGCTCAACATAATTCAGGTGGTCATTCACCTGAATGTCATCCAAAGGTACTACAACGGTCTCATCAATCACACACTTCTGCAACTGGAAAACATGGAATGTGTTATGAATCTGAGTGAGCTCATCCGGAAAATCCAGTCGGTAGGCTACCTTGCCTACCCTAGCTACCACCCGGAATAGAACCATAAACTCGGGGCCCAACAAACCCTACTTCCTGAATTGGATAACGTCTTTACAAGGCGACACCTTCAGGATTACCATATCCTCAACCTGAAACTCCAACTTAGAACGTCGTCAGTCGGCGTAGTTCTTTTGGAAACTATGGGATATTTGCAATCTCTGTCTAACCTGTTATATAAGTTTTGTCGTTTTGAGAACAATCTTTGTGCTCCCCAAGACCCGTTACGAACCTCTCTCAAAAAATTGGGTTTCGACACTTCCTCCCATAAAGAAGCTCGAATGGAGGCATACAAATACTTGCATTATAGTTTTTGTTGTAGGAAAACTCGGGCATGGGAAAGTAGGATTCCCAACTCCCACCAAAATCAATGTTGCAAGCCCTCAGCATATCCTCAAGCGACTGAATGGTCAGCTCACTCTGCTTGTCTTTTAATGGATGATAAGAAATACTAAAATGTAATTAGGTACCCAACTCCTCACGGAACTTCTTCCAAAATCTAGAAGTGAAACAAACATCCCGATCTGACACAATCGAATAAGGAACACCATGGCGAGCAACCACCTCTTGATTATAAATTTTCGCTAACTTCTCAGCAAAAGAGCTCTCATGAATGGCCACAAAAGTGAGCACTCTTCATTAAACAATCCACAATTACCCATATGGAATCAAAACCCTTTGTCGTTTTCGGTAACTTCGTGATGAAATCCATGGTGATATGCTCCCATTTCCGTAATAGGACCTCCAATGGCTGCAATTTAATGTGAGTGTGCTGATGTTCAACCATGACCTTCCAGCAGGTAAAGCAACTCACGAACCAAGCTATATCTCTCTTCATACATGGTCACCAATAACTATGTCTCAGATCATGATATATCTTCGTCATGCGCAGGTGAATGGAAAATCTCGATTTATGTGCCTCGTCCATCAAAATCTGCTAGGTCCCACCCAAATAAGGCACCTAAATTATGCCATGCAGCATCAACAATCATTGACTATCATAATCAAAACTTGATATCCGACGGACCACTTGTTCGCTCTTTTGATTCTCCTCCTTGAGGGCCTCCGACTGTACAGCCCTAATCATCTCCAAAATTTTGAGTTACAACCATCATCCTCAAACACACATCCTAAATCGGAGTACTAACCTCCTTGCGACTCAGCGCATCAGCCACCACGTTGGCCTTACCCGGATGGTACAAAATCTTACAGTCGTAGTCTTCACTACGTCAATCCATCTCTGCTGCCTCATATTCAAATTAGGTTGATCCATCATATACCTCAGGCACTTATGGTCCGTGTAAATAGTACACCAGACTCCATACAAATAGTGAGACTAAATCTTGAGAACGAAGACTATTGCTCCTAACTCCAGATCATGAGTAGGACATTTCGCCTCATGAGGTTTCAACTGCCTCAAAGCATAAGCGATCATGTGCCCCCTCTGCATCAACACCACACCTAGACCCATGATCGATGCATCACAATATACAACAAAATCATCATCTCCCTTCGGGAGGGTAAGTAATGGCGCCTCACATATCATCTGCCGAAGAGTCTTAATTGTTGCCTGCTGGTCAGGCCCCCAACGGAATGTGTCATCCTTCCTACTCATTCTAGTGAGAGGAACTGCAATCTTGGAGAAATCCCTGATGAATATTCAATAATAACTTGCCAGCTCAACGAAACTCTAAATTAAAGATGGAGACTTGTGAACTTATCACCGCATAACTGCCTCGATCTTAGTTGGGTCGACCATTATACCATTCTAGTTGATGAGGTGTCCCATTAACTAAACCTTACGCAATCAGAACTCATGCTTGGAGAACTTAGCATACAAACTTTCTGCCCGAAGCACTCCAAGAAGCTCAAGCAGATGCTCTTCATGTTACACTATGGTCTTGGAACAAACCAAGAGATCATCGATGAAAAAAATCATTGATCGGTCCAACCTGGGCCTACACACCCCGTTCATGAGATCCATGAATGTTTCCAGTGCATTGTTGAGCCCGAAAGGCATCACCACAAACTCATAATGCCTATAACGAGTTCGAAAAGCCGTCTCCATGATGTCCTCCTCTCGAACCCTCATCCGATGATAACCAAATCTCAAGTCGATCTTGGAAAACAGAGATGCCCCATGCAACTGATCAAAAAGGTCTTCTATCTTCGGTAATGGATATTGGTTCTTCACTGTTAACTTGTTCAACTCCCGGTAAATAATGCACATCCGGTGTGAACCATCCTTCTTCTTGATAAAAAGGATTGGTGCTCCCCACAACGAGCTACTCAACCGAATAAAATCTTTCCCCAACAACTCCTAAAACTTTAAGGATAAATCCTGCATCTCTAGTGGTGCAAGGCGATATGGAGCCTTCACAATTAGATCGGCAATCCTGAACTTGACCTGCATCTCAGAAAGCATGTCAGGCAATTCCTATGGGAAAATACCGGGAAACTCCCTCAAAATAGGGACATTGGAAACTAACTTCTCCCTTTCAACTTGCATGTCGACTACGTACGCAAAATATCCCATACATCCATGTTGAAGGCACTGCTTCGCCCTGGCGGTGAAGAAAATAGATCCAACCCTAGTACCCTCACCAAAGATGGTCAACACTCCCCCGCTAGAGTCATGAATCGTCGCTAACTGATTCTCGCAGTCAATCATTGCCCCAAACTGACTTAGCCAATCCATATCCATAATCACGCAGACATCACCAATCGCAATAGGGATGAGATCAATCGAAAATCCAATACTGAAAATCTACAATACACAGTCCTGGTATACCTTGGAAGCCGAAACCGTACAATTAGCAGCTATAGGGACCTTCAAAGTTCGATCTAGTGCCTCACGAGTAATATTGAAATCTCTACATAAAGATGTAGACACAAAAGATCAACTTGCACCCACGTCAAATAACACCAAGGCAGGTACAGATCAGCAATCCTGAACTTGACCTGCGTCTCAAAAAGCATGTCAGGCAATTCCTATGGGAAAGTATCAGGAAACTCCCTCACAATAGGGACATCGTAAACTAACTTCTCCCTTTCAACTTGCATGTCGACTACATACGCAACATATCCCATACATCCATGTTGAAGGCACTGCTTCACCCTGGCGGCGAAAAAAAAAGCAGATTAAACCCTAGTACCCTCACCATAGATGGTCAACACTCCCCCGCTAGAGTCATGAATCGTCTCTAACTGATTCTCGCAGTCAATCACTGCCCCAAACCGACTTAGCCAATCCATATCCACAATCACACAGACATCACCCATCGCAATAGGGGTGAGATTAATCGAAAATCCAACACTGAAAAACTACAATACACAGTTCTGGTATACCTTGGAAGTCGAAACCATATAATTAGCAGCTATAGGGACCTTCAAAAGTCCATCTAGTGCCTCACGAGTAATATTGAAATCTCTACATAAAGTTGTAGACATAGAAGATCAACTTGTACCCGCGTCAAATAACACCAAAGCAGGTACAGAATTCACAAGGAAAGTACCTAACAGGGTTACAACATAAGCATATACAATAAAATTATTCAACGGAAATATAAAATAGATAAATACCAGCGACGACATTGGGTGTTGCTCTGTCCTCCTCCCCAGTCAAATGAAAAGCTTGACCCCTGGCCTTCAAGGCCTCCACCTCCCATGTCGCCCATCTGTGATGCGCATGGTCACAAGAGCAGGACTCTGAACTGGCTTCGCCGCAAGAAGTGGACACTCGGCCTTCACATGGCCTGCCTGGTTACAACTAAAACTGACTCGCAAACCCTTCGAAAAATCCTTCATGAAGTGACCATCCTTACCACATTAGTAGCATACCGTCCCCGACCGACAGGGTCCCTCATGACCCTTACCGCACTTGCTGCAAGTGCGGATCCTCTAACCTCCTGACTAAGAATCTGCAGACTTTGCCCGCTTTGCCGCCGGCTGCGACAGGACTGGTCTTTTATCCCATCGTTTGTGTATCCACCCAGTTTTCTCTCTCCTAAAACTCCAACTCATTTCCCGCCTCCTAACATTGGACATAAGCTTAGCCAACAAACTCCTAATCCTGAACCTTCAATAGCCGCCATACTAAAAATATACCAAGGAAAGATCAGACATCACAACACAATGCTTAACACACCAAGACCAACTCCTATTAGTTCCTTAGTAGCCTCGAAAATCCTTCTAGATCTCACACGGATCCTGTGCTTTCAGTACTACGAGCCCATACTACCTTCCACACCTATCCGTAGTCGATTCAGAATTCATCCCAAGGTCCTAAGTCACTACACTAGACCACCCCTAGGTTTAGTAACACCTACTTCTCCTACGAGCTACAACTAACTTCTTAGGAACTCCTCCTAGGATTACCCTCTCTCCCCCATCACCGGTTGCTTTTGTGCATGCTTGTTATATACAATACAAGATCAGATAGCCTATCGAATAATCAACTCTTCCCTAAGTCCACAACCAAACAAGGAACATGAAGTAAGGCTAAGTCGATCATTCTAAGGCTATTCAATCCCAACCATATACAAATAATCAACATACACACAACAATCACAAATCAAGTAATATATATCTGGCAAAAAAACACCCTATATCATAAGACATCACAAAAATTAGGCATTTCTATCCAACAGTTTGTAAAGAACCTTATCCACTAGCATGATTTTCTAACAATCCATATATCAGTAAAATTAAATTCAAAAAACATAACAAGTATGGGTATTTTGGGAACCACTCTCCTGTTCAGGCTCTGGCTGACTATACACACTGCATCTTCCTGTATAACCAAAGTTAAATAAAGCTCCACATTCCCGATCCCATGCCAATAATCGAACAAGAACATGACAAGAGACCAAGCCCATGTCCCAGACCTAACTCTTTTATTATAAAAAAAAATCAAAAACATTTTGCAAAAACTCTCGAATCCAAGCTTGAGACTGGATTCACACAAGTACTCCTCCAATTCGCTCGAACCAGGGCTCTGATACCAACTTGTAACATCCCTTTTTCACAACCCAAAATTTTTATTTTTATTTAAGTAAATCTTCCCAATTATAACTCCATTATGGAGAAACCTGTTTATTCCAAATAGATTTATATAAATCAGAGTAATATTAAAGTGTAGGAATCTTCATTGTTGCTGATGAATGTGTAGAGTCACGCCTTCTCCTTCCCATGATGACCGATGATACCAGAAACAATAAACAATTGGGTAAGCACAAAGCTTATTGAGTTTCCCCCAAAATACCCATACGATAAACATATAAGCGTGTATCGGGTCTACTCATCCATCAGACTAGAATACCCATGGTTTGTTCACCTTCTGCCTCAACTCAACCGCTCTTCCCGAGCCTCTATGCCTATGGCTTAAGGTCGGCCCGCACCGGGTATCTTGGCCTACAGCACAAACTAGGACCTGTTGGATAAGGTGTCTAAGTCCATAACTTATTTGGTATATACTTGACCCGACCGGCATGGTCCATTTGGGTTGCATCTCATCCAAACTATTATGGATAATTTTATGAGAGTTATACACATATGTTTATTAATATATTATGAGTTATAATATATTAATATGAAGTTACGTTATTTAATTAGTTTTAGTCTTAAATTAATTATGGATTAATTTAGAGATTAAAAGGAATACTAATTAAATTATGGGCTATTTGTTTTATATAGTGTGGGCTAATACTCATTTGTTAATGGGCTAGGCTTATGTGGAAGTCCATGGATGATCCATGGAGCTTTTAACCCATGGATCCTTGGAATAGGAAAAGACATGGGTTATTAGGGTTTCACCCTAACCATGCATACTATATAAGCATGCTTATGGAGCATGAAAGAGAGCCTAAGATAGCCTAAGAGAAAGCTAGTGTTCTAGTGTGTGTGTGCATGTGTGTGGCCGAAAATACAAGAGTGTGTATACTCTCTCAAAGTTTTCCAAGAGTTTGTGGTGTTTGTGATTCCATTTGAGGCATTCACACTATTGGTGCTTGGCCCTCAAACTCCTAAGAACCCAACACAACAAAGGTATGTAATCTCTTCTAACTCTTTTATGTTGAAATGTTCCCCATGCCATGTTAGATAGGTTATAAACCTTGGAAAATTATTATTTTGCATGTATTTAGACAAACATAGATCCAAGGTTTATTAGGGTTGCATGCACACTTAGGAAGTGTTAGATTGCTCAAAACCCAACAGTGGTATCAGAGCCTAGGCTTGCTTGTTTGATACTTGATGCAAAATAATAAAAAAAGTCGAAATCGTTGCTGTCTGCATGCTAGACTCGCCGAGTCCATTGGGGGGACTCGCCGAGTCCAAGGCAAACTTCAACCTACTCGACGAGTCCGTTCGTGCACTCGGCGAGTAGGATCGAAAGAATGCAGAATCTCGACTTTTGCTGCTGGAAATGGACTGGAAACATTACCCTAAGTTGTTTTGGTGTTGTAAAACTTATTTTAGTTGGTGTAATGGTTGTTCTAATCCATTTACAATAGCATATATCAAAAATCCATGATTTTATGTGTTCATATAATTCTTGAATTTTTTATGATCATGTTCATGTTCTTATGAATTTAGAAAATGATAGGAATTATTTGCTGAATTGTTTAGAATTAATTCTTAATCATTTATGTGTTTTTAATGGAATCCATAATTTGTCCTCAAGTTATGGATTACCAAAGGTCACTTTCATTTAACACACACTTAAAACACATAAGTTACATGAAAATGAAGAGTCTTCATTTTTATGAACCTTTAATTCATAAGTTATGAAATGAAGAGTTTTGCAAAGTTACAAAACTTGTCCTCAAGTTTTGGAATTTGTAAAGTTTCACACACTTTAATAAACTTTAATTCCAAACCTTAGAGTTTTAATAGTTAAAATTCAACCCTTATACTATTTATAACATTAATGGTTAATTATTATATATATGTATAAGAATAAGTCGTTTTACCGTTAGTAGGCCTCATTCACGAAGCCGGTCTATAAGGTGGGTATAAGGTTGTTGCCTATAAAATGGCGACTTAATGGGTGTATACTCTCACCCACCGCTTGCTTGATCGGTGGAGGGTCGTTAGCCGAACGGGTAGAACAACGACTTTAAATCCTCATTAAAAGTATAATGAATATTATAAAATAACTAAACTCTTTTAATTCCCAATCTTAGTTATTTTAGGAAAATGTGAACATGGTGCTAATCCATGGAATTCACACTTTGTACCTTACCAAGTCGTTAGTGGAGCGTGTGTGGTTAACCGGCACACTAATTAGACTAGTAAGGATCACGAAGGGTAACTTAATGTTGTCATAGATCAATGGAGCGTGTGTGGTTAACCGGCACATTGATTAGGTGATAATATTAGGAGTACCAAGTGAGTTAGCATGGTTATTCACACCTTGTTTTGTGATCCTCGGCATCCCAGTCACAAAACTTGAAGGGCACAATCGAGATTGAAACATGCCATTGAAAAGTTCAATGAATCTCAAAAGAATCTAGGAATTTCAAATCCAATTAAACCTAATTAATCATTTCGTTTTCATGGTGGAAATTGGTGAATCGTCATTCGCCTACCTTTCAAATATATTATTACTTAGATTACGGCATCCCTCTTCTAAGTGTAATATATTGTGATTGGATCCTAGCCTTAATATTACATTTGGGTGTCTTATTAAGGATCCTAAATATCTAATCTAAACTTACTTTCTTCTTTCAGATGTCTTCCAACACTAATGCTTCAGGCTCTAACCCAACTGGTTCTTTCTCTCTCATGAATCTTTGTGGGAGGGTCATCTTTGATGGTTCCAACTTCATGGATTGGATTAGGAACATCAGGATGGTTACTCGTTACGAGGACAAGGAATATGTCCTCGATAAGGAGTTAAAAGAACTTGATGAGTCTACTGCTACTCCTGAGGAGATCGCTGAATTCAGGACTCATGAGAGAGATGCTACTAAGGTGGCATGTATCATGATGGCCACGATGACAGCCGAGCTCCAAAAGTCATATGAAGATTTCTACCCTTTTGAGATGCACCAAGACTTGATGGAAAGGTACCATCAGAGTGCTCGTCAGGAGCGGTATGAAATAATCTCCTCCATAATAACTACCCGCATGAAGGACGGTGAATCCGTCACGGGCCACATGCAAAAGATGCAAAGGTATGTGGACCGTTTGCTGAAGCTGAATGTTAACATCCCCGAGGAGTTAGCAATTGACATCATTTTGCACTCCTTGCCTTCTTGTTATGATCATTTTCGAATGACATATCATATGAACAAGGAGGAAGTTACCCTCAGCAAGCTTCAAGGACTCTTGAAGACCGCTGAAACCGGTCTTAAGGGTAAAGCGGTTGTTACCTCTACTACTCCTACTCCAACTTCTACCCCTGTTTTAGCTATTTAGCTAATGTGGTGGTATTAATGCTTTCTTTAATAATGTGTTTTATTTTAAAGCATTACCTTGTGATGGCGTGTATGAAACTGTGTCGATTGTAGACAACTTAGGAAATAATGTGTTGTATATTGATTCTTCTACTAGCCTAGATAAAGCATCATTGTGGCATTGTCGTCTTGGACATGTAAACAAGAAACGCATAGACCAACTCCAAAAGAGTGGAGTCTTGGAATCATTTGACCTCAAATCAGATGATAGTTGTGAATCTTGTCTACTTGGAAAAATGACAAAATCACCCTTCACTGGAACTTGTGAGAGGGGTGAAGGTTTGTTGGACCTAATACATACTGATGTATGTGGGCCATTCAAAACCGCCACAAGGGACGCTAATCGGTGTTATGTGACTTTTATTGATGATTATAGTAGATATGGGTATGTCTACTTGATCAAACACAAGTCCGAAACCTTTGAAAGGTTTAAGGAATTCAAACAGGAAGTAGAAAATCAATTGGGCAGGAACATTAAGATGCTTCGATCCGATCGAGGTGGTGAGTATCTTAGTACCGAGTTCCTTGACTATCTTAAGGAGTGTGGGATTGTCTCACAATTGACTCCTCCCAGGACACCACAGCTGAATGGTGTAGCTGAGAGGCGTAATCGTACCTTGTTGGACATGGTTCGCTCTATGATGAGTCGAGTTTCGTTACCAATCTCTTTTTGGGGGTATGCCTTAGAGACTGCCGCCCATATCCTTAATCTAGTCCCTACAAAGAAGGTTACCAAAACACCTCATGAAATGTGGACTGGGAAGGTTCCCAATTTGGACCACATCAAAATTTGGGGTTGCGAAGCCTTCGTGAGGCGTGAAACTCATGATAAGCTTGAACCCCGAAGTGAAAGGTGTATTTTCATCGGCTACCCACAGAAATCCTTCGGTTACCTTTTCTACAGACCCAGTGAGAATGTGGTCTTTGTAGCACGAAGAGGGATCTTTCGCGAGAAAGAATTTATAAGCCAAGGAGACAGTGGGAGGCAGATTGATCTTGAAGAAATTCAAGAATCAATTGGTGAAGGAACCTCAGACACTAGCAATCAACCTGAGGAAGAAACTCCTGTTGATCCAGCTGACGAGTCTGTACCTCCGAGACGTTCCACACGGGTTAGGAACACACCTTCGTTTTATTATGGTTTTCATATTACTACGGAAGGTGATACGTTTATTAGTGATAGTACACTAGTAAATTTGGATGAACCTAGCAGTGTTAAGGAAGCCATGGCAGGCCCGGAGTCTGCTAAATGGAAGGAGGCTATGGACAGCGAGATACAGTCCATGTATGACAATCAAGTTTGGAACTTGGTTGACAATGTACCGGGCCGTAAAACAGTCGGGTGCAAATGGATCTTCAAAAAGAAGACCGACATGGAAGGAAAAGTGCATACTTATAAGGCTCGACTGGTTGCGAAGGGTTTTACTCAAACTCAAGGTATTGATTATGATGAAACCTTCTCGCCGGTGGCCAAGATTAAGTCTATTAGGGTTATGTTAGCCATTGCAGCATTTCATGATTATGAAATATGGCAAATGGATGTCAAAACCGCTTTCCTTAATGGAAAGTTGGCTGAGGATGTGTACATGAATCAGCCAGAGGGTTTTGTCAATGCAGAGCACCCTAATAGAGTATGCAAGCTTAAGAAATCCATTTATGGATTAAAACAAGCATCTCGTAGCTGGAATCTTTGTTTTGATGAGAAGGTAAAAGAGTTTGGCTTCTTGAGAAGCGAAGATGAGTCTTGCGTGTATGTCAGAGCTAGTGGGAGTATAGTTAGCTTCTTGGTACTGTATGTGGATGACATACTACTCATAGGAAATGACATCCCAACCTTGCAGGAGGTTAAGTCCTGGCTTGGGAAGTGCTTTGCTATGAAGGACCTAGGGGAGGCTACCTATATCCTAGGGATAAGGATATTAAGAGAAAGGAGTAGAAGACTAATTGGACTTAGTCAGAGTATCTACTTGGATAAGGTGTTGAAAAGGTTCAACATGGAGAATTCCAAGAAAGGAGATTTACCGATCCAAAGCAATACGAAACTGAGTAAGACTCAGAGTCCGAGTACAGAGGCTGAGATAGCTGAGATGAGCCAATTACCATATGCTTCCGCAGTTGGCTCGATCATGTATGCTATGACTTGTACCCGTCCTGATGTGGCATTTGCTTTGAGCATGGTCAGCAGGTATCAGGGGAACCCTGGCAAGGCTCATTGGACCGCGGTAAAGAACATTCTCAAGTACCTGCGGAGGACTAAGGATTGGGTCCTTACCCTTGGTGGCAGTGATGACTTGAGAATATTAGGGTATAGTGATGCTGGTTTTCAGACTGATAGGGACAATTTCCGCTCTCAGTTGGGCTGGATCTTTACCTTAAATGGAGGGGCAATTTCTTGGAAGAGTTCCAAGCAGGAGACGGTGGCTGATTCGACTTGTGAATCAGAGTATATAGCAGCGAGTGAAGCAGCGAAGGAGGCGATATGGCTAAAGAACTTCATCGGAGACCTTGGAGTTGTACCAGCTATTAAGGAACCTATAGAGATTTTCTGTGACAACAATGTTGCGGTTATCTTAGCCAAGGAACCAAGAGATCATGGCAGATCCCGACACATTGACAGAAAATATCACTTCATAAGGCACAAGATTGAAGAAGGACTCCTTGTGACAAGGAGGATATCGTCAGATGAGAATCCTGCAGATCCCCTTACGAAGGGACTGACGAGGGTTAAGCATTTTCAGCATGCGAGACGCATCGGGCTGAGGGACGATATTAGTTTTACAGATTAGATAGTTTTCCTGAAACTTGTAAAATGTAATCGACGTTTGATGATGAATAAAATTTGTGATTTATTTATGAGTAAAGTGTTACTATCATTGTCAATTATTTACTATTGTTTCAGTTTTGCATGTTTTGACTTCCAGAATAATTAATTTGTTCAAACCTCCACAATCGATCATACATCGGAAGTAGGTATGAATCAAGATTGTCATGAATTGGGTTTGTAGATGCCTTAAAGGTGTTTAGGCATGGCAATGGTTGCTGCAACATTCATGAGTACTCATAAGTTATGAGTATTGGTATAAACCCACGCTCACTTGTATCACTTCATGGAATTTATCTCGAGTGATCGTGAGACGATAACATCATATAAATCTTTAAACCTAGAGATATGAGTTGTTACCTATGAGTTGGTTGTGCATTGATTGCACGTAAACGCATCAGTAACTTGATGTTATAAAACGTGCCTTTGTGTACAATTCAATAAGTAGTAGAACAAGCATATCAGTCGAAGTTTATCTGTTCCTTCTAGAAATAGAAGCGATATCCGGGCCCCTCGATGATTTTGTGTTGACCCATATACCAGGCCTGGTCAGAACTAAACCGATGTGTTCAGTGAAGTTCTTCGTCAAACAAATCGGATAATCGAGAAACAACTGCTAGACAATAAGCAAGACATAGTTCCATGTGTTTGTCCGGCTGATATCATGAGAACAGAGGATTATGTGATCACTTATCTAAAATGGCGCTTCATAGTTCGACAGAGTCTTCATTGTTCGAGGGAGTTTTCGAGAGCTACGATTGTTGGTTGGTTCCTGAAGTTATAGGCAAATATAGTTATTAGACTTATCCAAGTGGGAGTCTGTTGGATAAGGTGTCTAAGTCCATAACTTATTTGGTATATACTTGACCCGACCGGCATGGTCCATTTGGGTTGCATCTCATCCAAACTATTATGGATAATTTTATGAGAGTTATACACATATGTTTATTAATATATTATGAGTTATAATATATTAATATGAAGTTACGTTATTTAATTAGTTTTAGTCTTAAATTAATTATGGATTAATTTAGAGATTAAAAGGAATACTAATTAAATTATGGGCTATTTGTTTTATATAGTGTGGGCTAATACTCATTTGTTAATGGGCTAGGCTTATGTGGAAGTCCATGGATGATCCATGGAGCTTTTAACCCATGGATCCTTGGAATAGGAAAAGACATGGGTTATTAGGGTTTCACCCTAACCATGCATACTATATAAGCATGCTTATGGAGCATGAAAGAGAGCCTAAGATAGCCTAAGAGAAAGCTAGTGTTCTAGTGTGTGTGTGCATGTGTGTGGCCGAAAATACAAGAGTGTGTATACTCTCTCAAAGTTTTCCAAGAGTTTGTGGTGTTTGTGATTCCATTTGAGGCATTCACACTATTGGTGCTTGGCCCTCAAACTCCTAAGAACCCAACACAACAAAGGTATGTAATCTCTTCTAACTCTTTTATGTTGAAATGTTCCCCATGCCATGTTAGATAGGTTATAAACCTTGGAAAATTATTATTTTGCATGTATTTAGACAAACATAGATCCAAGGTTTATTAGGGTTGCATGCACACTTAGGAAGTGTTAGATTGCTCAAAACCCAACAGGACCGTCTCAACCTATTACTACCATATGTCAACATATAAAAAATCAAGGATCAAGTAGGCACATAATACAGGAAAACACCAATTATACAACTCAATATCGCCTACTAGTCCTCTCACAGCATACAGTCCTGCTACCAACTAACCTCCATAAATGTGTAACCATAAGTAACCAAAGGTGAAATAGCCACCCGGACAGATGATCCTGCTCTAGAGCCACAACCAAACAAGGAACAAGAAAGAAAGCCTAGATCAAGAGTTCTCAGGCTATCCTACATGATCACAGACAGTCCCTAAAGCACTCCACTAGATGATAACCAAGTAAAGATTGACATAAAGATCTACAGATCACTACCGCATAGCAGCAGCCTAAATACCAAGATACATATCTAACAGGTCACTATAGCATAGTAACATACCAACTACCAGGATACAGACCTAACATGTCCCTACAACAAAGCAACATACTAATTACCAAGAATTCTAGGAATACATAACCATTTTTATATATTCAGATGTGAGATAGTCACCCGGACAGGTGATCCTACTCTAGAACCACAACAAAACAAGGAACATGTAAAAGAGCCTATATCAAGAGCCCTCAGTCTATCCTACATGATTACATACAGTCCCTAAGGCATCGCTCTACTAACATATAACCAAAACTAGTAGGCAACCATTGGTGCATTCGACACACGGTACAGTGAGGCGCAACTCACCGGAATCGAAGAACTCTGAGCACTGGGATACAGCCATTTCTCAGCACTGCTTGCTCCCGCGAATCCACTAACACCAGAACCAGATAGAATCACCTTCAATAGCCTAAAATCCTCAATTTTGACCCAAATTCAAACTTGGTCAAAAAGTCAACAATCAAGAAAAGTCAACAGCTAGCAGACCCTCACGACGTGACCATATATGGCTCACGTCATGATCCACTTCAGGACAAAATAGTCAGGTCTCACCACTCTCACGACGTGACGTGCATCTCCATGCGTTGTGAGATCCGTCAGAATGCCATATTGCTCCAAAAACTTCTTAATCCATTAAGCCACTAATCCATATGTCCAGGAGACTTCCTAACACTAAAGGGATCATAAAAATAAATGCTTTTAGGTCTTGTATATCCAATACAAGATTTGAGCTCAAGCTAGGTCATTTATGAAGAAAAGGAAGTAATTTCTAATGTGTGGACTCAAACATCCTCCAAACTTTAGATCCATGACATATAAGCATCAAAGGACCCAAAGGACCCATAAAGTTGCCAACTTTATGGAGTTCCAACACTCTAACTCAAACATCTAGGATAAATATGCATAAAACCTTAGATTTGGCAATAAGGAAACATAAAGCTTGGATCTTGATTATTCACATTGGTCCAAAATTGTAGCTAAATGTAGCAAATGAAACTTCCAATTTGAGACTATGCTTCCACGGTGATCTATTCCTCTTCAAACCACCAAAACTCCACCAAAAGCTCAAGAAACACAAAGAGAGGGTACAGTTAGGGTTTTACTGAGTTTAGGGACGAAGGAGGCTCCGAGGCTGGTTTGGAACCCTAAAATGAAATTTAAGGGTTTTAAATATTATAGAAACCCAAAAAGATCGTGGGCTTGGGCTGCAACGTATCTCACGTCGTGAGTTCAGTTTAAATCAGAATCTTCATTTAATCACTCCTCACATCGTGTCCCTTCTATGGTCACGTCGTGAGCCTTGATTTTACCTAATAACCATGCCTTTGACTCCTTGAAGCCCTAAGTCAATCTCATCTAGAAACGGGGTGTTACAAGTCTCCCCCACTTCAATTCGCTTTCGTCCTCAAAATGTCCTCTTGCTCCCATTCTAGAAATTATCCTTTGGAATCCTTCCCACCCGACTCCTCTAACATAGTCTGGTGTTGCCCGAAAGCCAAGACCTGCACCCACAACATTCGAAATCCAAAGCTAGGCTCATAGACTAAATTTAATAGAGACTCCAGTTTCCAGAGGCGCCACTACTTCAACACAGTCGATCACCTCCCGATTCCCTGCAGAGTTTACAAGGAAGAAGAAACCTGGAAATGACAATTCCTCATAATCATCGTTAATTCACAAGAGAAGATTTTACTTTTCAGAGCAGGACCTCCAGGTCCTCAAATCGTGAACAATCCTCAGGCAACTAAACTTCCCCACTGACACTCATGTTATACAAGACTTCCAACCTAACCCGACCAAGGTCTCCCAAGCTTGCATCGCTTGACAACATCCGAAATAAGAACTTCATCCTACATCATAGTTGTCACCCACACATACTGGCTCGTTAGAGAGAAATCCTAACAAAACCCAACTGACAAGGTTATACCATATTTCCTATCAATTATGTTGATTGACATCCACATATTTGATTGGTCCTAAATCTACTAGGCCAACTGCTGCTATACTAACCCCACATGAAATGCACCAACATAAAGGAACCCAACAATCCCATACAAAACTAGACCGGGCTCCTACCCAGATCTAACAACCCTACTCAACTATCAACTGACAATACTCTGGTTCACCCCTGATCCACTAATGGACAACAGTACTGGAGCTTACTCTTGATCCACTAACCAACAATAACACTCAAGCCTACTCCCGATCCACAATCCAACATCAACACTCGGGCCTACCCCCGATTTACTAACCAACAGCAACACTCGGGCCTACCCCTGATCCACTAACCAACAGCAACACTCGGGCCTTGTTAGATGCCATTTCATGCATCTTATAGGGTAGTTTTTGTTATAATTTACCATCATACTTTGTACATTTGCATGTCATTTATTTAAATAATGTTTAGCTCATGTATTTCGTTAGAATTCTCGTACTACTCATGTTTTTATGTCAGTTTCAGATAGTTCGAGTCGAGTAGTGCTTTGGGAGCAGTTGGATGCGTGTTTGGAGCTTAAAATGGAGATTGGAACTTATGAAGGATTTTGAGGAATGTTTGAAAGATGTTCTTTTCAAGAAACATTCGATCGAATTGATAACATGAAGATAGAATATGCTATCTGAAGCTAAAGGGTGTTGTTGGCAGTTTTGACCCCTATCAGTATTTTGACCATATCTCATGAACCGTAACTCCGATTGAAGAGATTCAAAATGTTCTGAAAAGTAGAAGAATTTTTGGACATATTAGGAAAAACACACGATCACAACTATTGTCCATGAGATTGCATGGAGCCTTTATGCGATCATAACATTGCTCACAACTTGTCTTCAAGGTTTTTTAGTGCCAAAAATTCATCTGGGAGTAAAAAATCAAAACATGCAATCACAATCTATGTACATGCGATCGTAAATTCTCTTTATGCGATCACAAACTTGCCAAAAAAAGCCCAGAAAAGCATCCCACTTCATTAAAAAGTCTCGTGACGTGTTTTCTTGAAAACCTGCGGTCGCAGCCTCAATACATGTGATCGCATGTTTGCATATTCTTGTTCCAGAAGCTTCCACCTTGAGTATAAATACAACCCTCATAATCAGTTGTAAGGGTTGGACGATTCCAAACAAAGAAAACCACTTCCAAAGATGATTTTTGAATTCTTTCAGCGACTTTTGAAGATTTAAAGACTGCGAATCATCTCATCCATTAGGTTATCTAGATTAATCAGTAAGTGTTTATTTTATCTAGTATGATTTTGTTTTTGGCCATGTCTGGCTAAACTTTAGTTTTCACTTCTGCATAGACTAGTACTTTTCATGTGATTAGTTTTCAGATCCGATTTTCGTTTTGTGTTTTTATCTAGATTTTTCAGTTTTGAGCTTAATGAATGTTTGGTTTCAAATTCTTGTTAGTCTGATCACCTAGCTAGGGTTTTATCATTCTAGTTAATAAGTTAATAGAATCCATAATTGTTCTAATTAATTGGTAAAAAGTAACAAGTATCAGATTGGTTTCAATTTAACTCTGGTATAAACTGTAAAAATCTTATCTTTATTCTTCCGATCTTGTGAGAAGTATTGGGTGTTGTTGGGAATTTTACAAAGAACTTAATGCAATTTTTAGGATTTAATGAAGAGCTTGTTTGATTAAACAATAGAAAGTTAGGGTTAATTTAAAGAGCTTGTTTTGATTAAGTAGTTTAGGTAAAAGAGCTTGTTTGTATTAACGAGTTTAGGTAAAAGAGATTATACTGGAGCTTGTTAGTTTTTCTCAGTACCAGCTTATTTAGAACGCATCTCAAATAATCAGATATGGGCTAGTTGCATGATTAGGAAAGTCGCAGCAAAACTGAAATCGTTTTATTATTGATCTTCGTTTAGTTTAATATCACTGCAATTTTCGTTTTTAGTTAAATTTAAAATCCCCCTTATATTGTCGAAGTCCCGATACTTAAAAGCTCTCTCTCCTCGAACCCTAACAGCAGCAGCAGCATCGGCGGTAGCTGCAGCAACAACAACCTCAGAAAGTGCAGCATAGCGATCATCGAAAAGCTCAATCATGGCGGTCTTGACCATCCCGAACAACTCCGGAGTCACCTCCCTAATCGCCTCGGCCACTTCTGTAGCAATGATCCCACGGATCTCCTCCTCACTGAGACCTACTCTGCTAGTGTTTCCAACTCCTAATCTTGAACCTTCAATAGCCGCTATAGTAAAAATATACCAAGGAAAGATCAAACATCACAACACAATGATCAACACACCAGGACCTACTCATATTAGATCCTTATTAGCCTCGAAATTCATCCTGAATCTCATACGGATCTTGTGGTTTCAGTAGTGCGGGCCAATACTACCTTCCACACCTATCCATAGTCGATTAAGAATTCATCTCAAGGTCCTAAGTCACTACACTATACCATCCCTAGGTGTGCTAACACCCACTTCTCCTACAAGCTACAACTAACTTCTTAGGCACTCCTCCTAGGATTACCCTCGCTCCCTCCCCACTGGTTGCTTTTGTCCATGTTTGTTGTACACAATACGAGATCAGATAGACTGTCGAATTATCAACTTTGCCCTAAGTCCACAACCAAACAAGGAACAGGAAGTAAGGTTAATTCGATCATTCTAAGGCTATTCAATTTCGACCATATACAACTAATCAACATACATGCAACAATCACAAATCAAGTAATATATATCAGGCAAACAACTCCCCATATCGTAAGCCGTCACATAAATTAGGCATTTCTATCCAACAGTTTCTAAAGAACCTTACCCATTAGCATGCTTTTCTAACAATCCATATATCAGCAAAATCAAATTCATTAAACTTAACAAGTATGGGTATTTTGGGAACCACTCTCTTGTTTAGGCTTTGGTTGACTGTACACACCGGATCTTCCTGTAAAAACAAAGTTAAGTCAAGGTCCACATAACCAATCGCAAGCCAACAATCAAACAAGAACATGAGATGAGACCGAGCCCGTGTCCCTAACCTAACCCTTATATTATGATTTTTTTATCAAAAACATTTTGCAAAAACTCTCAGATCCTAGTTTGAGACTGGATTCACAGAAGTGTTCCTCCAATTCGCTCAAACCAGGGCTCTGATACCAACTTGTAACGTCCTTTTTTCTCAAGCCAAAAATTTTATTTTTATTTAAGTAAATCTTCCCAATTGTAACTCTGTTATGGAGAAAATCGTTTATTCCAAATACATTTATAAAAATCAGAGTAATATTAAAGCGTGGGAATCTTCATTGTTGCTGATGAATGTGTATAGTCACGCATTTTCTTCCCATGATGACCGATGATACCTAAAACAATAAACAACTGGGTAAGCACAAAGCTTAGTGAGTTTCCCCTAAAATACCCCATATGATAAACATACAAGCATGCATCAGGTCCACTCAGCTATCGGGCTAGAATACCCAGGGTTTGTTGGCCTTCTGCCTCAACCCAACTGCTCTTCTCGAGCCTTCGTGCCTACGGCTTACAGCCGGCCCGCACCAGGTATCTTGGCCTACAGCACAAAGTAGGACCGACTCAACCCAGTACTACCATATGTCGGTATATAAACATTCAAGGATCAAGTAGGCGTATAATATAGGCAAACATCAATCTTACAACTCACTACCGCCTATTAGTCCTCTTACAGCATACAGTCATGCTACCAGCTAACCTCCATAGAATGCGTAACCATAAGTAACCAGATGTGAGAGCCGCCCGAATAGATGATCCTACTCTACAGCCACAACCAAATAAGGAATAGGCAAGAAAGCCTAGATTAGGAGTTCTCAGGCTATCTTACATGATCACAGACAGTCCCTAGGGCACTCCACTAGATGATAACTAGCAAGTACAGATAGACATACTGATCTATAGATCATTACCGCATTGCAAAACACTAAATACCAAGATACATATTTAACAGATCACTACAACATAGCAAGATACCAACTACCAAGATAAATACCTGACATGTCACTACAACAAAGCAACATACTAATTACCAACAATCCTAGGAATGCATAACTGTACATATTCATTGGTGAGATAGTTGCCCAGACATGTGATCCTACTCTACAACCACAACCAAACAAGGAACAGGTAAAAGAGCCTAGATCAAGAGTCCTCAGTCTATCCTACATGATTATATACAGTCCATAAGGCACCCCTCTACTAACAAATAACCAAAACTAGTGGGTCGGCATTGGTGCCTTCGACCAACGATATAGTGAAGTGAAACTCACCTGAATCAAAGAACTCTGAACACTACGATATGATCCCTTTCCCAGCACTACTTGCTCCCGTGAATCCACTAACACCAGAATGCCATATTGCTCCAAAAACTTCTTAATCCATTAATCCACAAATCCATTTGTTCCAGTAGACTTCCTAAGACTCCAAGGATCATAAAAATCGATGTTTTTAGGTCTTGTATGTCCAATACAAGACTTAAGTTCAATCTAGGTCATTTTTGAAGAAAATGAAGTAATTTCTCATGCATGGACTCAAACATCCTCCAACCTTCAGATCCATGACATATAAGCATCAAGGGACCCTAAGGACCCATAAAGTTGCCAATATTATGGAGTCCCAAAACTCTAAGTCTTAAGATCTTGGATAAATATGCATAAGACCTTAGATCTATAAATAAGGAAACATAAAGCTTGGATCTTGATTAGTAACATTGGTCCAGAAGTGTAGCTAAAGGTTGCAAATGAAACTTCCAAGCTGAGACTATGCTTCCATGATGATCTCTTCCTCTTCAAACCACCAAAAATCCACCAAAAGCTCAAGAAACACAAAGAGAGGTTAGGGTTAAGGTTTTACTGAGTTTAGGGACGAAGGAGGGTAGTATGGAACCCTAAAATGAAGTTTATGGGATTTAAATATGATGGAAACCCTAAAAGATTGTGGGCTTGGTATGCATGCGTATCTTACGTCGTCAACTCTTATTCCTCATGTCGTGAGCTCAGTTTAAAACAGAATCTTGATTGAATCACTCCTCACGTCGTGAGCCTTGATTTTACCCAAAAACCATGCCTTTGACTCCTTAAAGCCCTAATTCGATCCGATCTAGAAATGGAGTGTTACAATTCTCCCCTACTAAAATTCGATTTCATCCTCGAAATCTCTTCTTGTTTCCAATCTAGAAATACCCTTTGGGATCCTTCCCACTGAACTCCTCTAATACAGTTTGGTATTACCTGAAAGCCAAGACCCACACCTCTCGATGCCTCTGTGGATCATACAAGGAAGAAGCAACATGACGATGACAATTCCCCACAATCATCATTAATTCACATGAGAAGAATTCACTTTTCACAGCAGGACCTCCAGGTCCTGAAATCACGAACAACCCTCAGGCAACTGAACTTCCCCGCTGACACTCATGCTACACAAGACTTCCAACCTAACCCGACCACGGTCTCCCAACCTTCCATCACTTGACAACATCCAAAATAAGAACTTCATCCCACATCATAGCTGTTACCCACACATACTGACGCATCAGAGATAAATCCTGACAAAAACCCAGCAGACAAAGCTAACCCATATTTCCTATCAATTATGTTGATCGACATCCACAGATTTGATCGGTCCTAAATCTACTCGGCCAACTGCCTCTATACTATCCTCGCATAAAATGCACCATCATAAGGGAACCCAAAAATTCCATACAAAACTAGATCGGACTCCTACTCGGCTCTAACAGACCTAATCAACTATTTACTGACAATAATCTGGTACTGAATCAAATCACCACCATCGGATCTCGCAACAACTACAGTTGTGATGGTTGCAGCGGCATAGCGCTCATCAAACATCTCAATCATCGCGGTCTTGATAGACCCAAATACTATGGAATAGCCTCCCTAACCGTTGTGGCCACCTCCGCAGAAGTGATCCTATGGATCTCATCACCATTGATACCATGCCTCTCCGGGCCACTACAGCCAGAACCTTGGGGTAAACACCATACTGAAATACACAAAGGAAAAATGGTCAAAACCAGACTATAAGTGCATGCAAATATATAACCCAATCAACTATTCGGTCCCTGAGATTCCTTCTAAATCTCATACAGATCCTACGCTTTCAGTAGTACGATCCCATACTACCTTCCATGCCTACCACAAAACACTCTGCCCTCACAGAAGCAGCACACATACACCTAGGTACTCAAAGAGTCGTATCTAATCCTCTAGATACTCATCCTAGGTCCCTGCTAAGCTATAGCTCTGACCTGCGAGAAGTCTCTGCTAACCATGCCAATGGCTTCATGAAAACCAATTGTACATTACTCAAACTCCATATACATTCAAATAAAAAATTCCACCCCAAATCCACAACCAAACAAGGAAGAGGAAGTAAGGCTAAACCAATCATTCTAAGGTTATAATTGATGGGTTATGAGAAAAACAGCATTCCTATGGTGTACATCCAAACCCTAATAGCTTTTGGATCTAGTTTGTCTAATGAACATGCAATTGAATATCCAAAGCAATAAACCCTAGTTCTAGCATACAATTAATCATATTAACATAAGAATGAGGTTTAGATCTTACCTTGATTGTTATGTAGCAATAACAATCTCAAATCCTCCTTGTAATGGCTTTAGAAAGCTTAGAGTCCCAAGTGTCACTCCTCTAATGGTTCACTAACACCAAGAGCAAGAGGATGAAGAATGATAAGAGAGGAGGCACCCAAAAACATGTAGAAACCCTAAGGATTCAGTTGGCCACGTTTTTGGTGCCCTAGGGGTCCTTAAATAGTGAGGCTATTAGGGTTATCTAACAAGGAAACCCTAATTTGACTGCTTAGGCCCTAAGCAACCCATGGACTCCCTCCTTAGAGGCCTTGGACAATTTCTAATGGGTTTCCCCATAGAATTCGTACACTCCATTCTCTATGGAGTCCATTAGCCCAATATTCAACTATCACACAATTGACAATTCTAGTCCCCGTTATTTAATTAATGTCTTTTAGCCACAAAGTTAATTCTTATTAATTCTTGACTAATATTAATTAAACAATATGATTTCTCCTTTAATATCTTATTCTCGTAATATATTAATAAATCATAATTAATCCTCTCTCTCTCCATAATTCATCCTATCAAGTTGCTTTGGTGAAGGCAACCCAAAAGGACCATGCACCATCGGGTCAAGTACATACCAAAATAGTTATGGACTTAGACACTAATCCAACAATAGTATCCTAATTATGTACAATCATGCAGTATATATGAACCAATTAGCAATCTTATTTTCAATCCCAACAAAACATTCACAAGAATCTCCTAGGTTATAATGCATTAAATAATTACACAACCCTATCCTACAAGTCTTGAAGGATCCTTAGCATATCAACTAGTATGCATTTCTATCAACTCAAATAATATCAGTTCTAATACATCAAATACAAATATGAATATTTTGGGAGATCACTTCTCAGGATTTGGCTAACTGTACACTTTGCTTCCTATGTTGTTCTCTAAATATCCATTACCTAGTAAAAATGTTTTTATAAAATTCTCAGATCCTTAGTTCGAGTTTGGAATCCCACAAAAATTCATCTAAATCCCTCAAATTGTGCTCTGATACCAACTTGTAACACATAGATTTTTACCACGAAAATTTTAACTTGTAACACATAGATTTTTACCACAAAAAACATTCCATTTTTAAGTAGAGAAAAACATCCAATATTATAAAAACATATACATAAATATCCACATTACCTCCTTTAAATGTGTTGGTTTCATAATCAAATGTAAGCATATGGATATTTAATCGAAACTAGTGATGTGACCCATGCGAAGAGGGTTATTGTTTTTTATGGTGCATTTGGTTTGGATTTTCTGGACAGAGTGATTATATAATTACAACTGCATACCACAAAGCACTACATACAAAGTTGAATCTGAAACAACAAAAGTATTGGATACAAAAAAGCACATACACCAAGAAGTTTTGCCTATCTTGCATGAGCTGCATCAGAAGCTGTAAACATTGCATCTGTGTTTCCTCTCAATACATCAACTCTATTAGAAAAAATACATGCATTCAACATATATAACATATCATCTTAAATTTTGTTAAGAAAATTGATGTAGTTGTGGCATCTTTCAGTTTTGGCTGAATTTGAGACACCTTCATAACATTGTATTGAGTTGAAATAGGAAAGGATCCAGACTGACAATCACCCTATAACATCCCAAAATTCAGGACCAAAATTTTCATTTTTAATATAACTAAAACACATTTGTAAATTGGTTCACACATTGAAAAGCATTTCAAAGAAAACATTTATCAGAGTTCATTCCTAGAAATCACATATTGCGGAAAACATAGGTGTATGCATTGTGATCGTCCCGAGCTCCCTTATTTGAAAACTGGAGGTACCTTAAACCAAAACTGAAAACTATAAGCACGAAGCTTAGTGAGTTCCCCAACTACCAAATACCATACATATCAACTGAAACATACATGCCATACATCACTATGAGCCATATATATACCATAATCAATAAAGGTGCTATGTGTCGCACATAGTCTTGCCATTATGCCACAAGCCGCCTTGTGATCTTTCTTGCCAAGTCGGGGGCCACCCCTGGGTCTTATAGACAAGTGCCAAGAGCCACCTCATGGTCTTCCATGCAAGAATCACAAAGACAACGAGCATACATACTACTCTACTTAACTAATTAGCATACAATGTGCCAGGAGCCACCTCCTGGTCTTTCGTACGCACTACCTAGGGCTAACCCTTGGGTCTTCCTATATTACATAATAGCATACAGTGTGCTAGTAGCCACCTCCTGGTCTTTCATACAAAATGAATATGGCTAACCCCCGGGTCTTCCTACAATACATAATAGCATATAGTGTGCTAGGAGCCGCCTCCTGGTCTTTCATACATAATGCCAAGGGCTAACCCCTGGGTATACCTACAATACATAAACCAAATGGGCCGGCATTGGTGCCTTCGACCCATACAAATAGTGAAGAGGCTCACCTCGATTGTAGAAGCTTCCTGGAAGAATCCCTAGCATCTGCCCCGCCGTTTTCCCAAGCTCTCAATACCAGAACCAGATAAAATCTTAGTTAATAGGCCAAAACCCTCAAGTTTGGCCCAAGGTCAAACTTGGTAAAAAGTTAACAGTCAACGGAAGTCAAAGTTAACAAGTCAAACTTCAGGCTGAGTATGCCCAACGTACTCAGCTCGTACGCATGACATACTTACCAACCAGAATCAAGACCCCATACGAGTACGCGCATCGTACTCGAAGAGATGTCCGGCGTACCCGGCCAAATGACATTTTTCCATTAAGTGCTTAATGTCCTAAGTCCTTTCATCCAACACTCAGATCTAGTCCAACAACATCATCCTAAGTCATAAAGTTTCCACCTATATGACTTTCCATGTCTAGAAATGGTCCAAAAGCTATAACCTTAACTTATCAATCCATTAAGACATCATGACACTCTCATGGAAGATATAGAAGGATCAAGATTACATTTTTATCGATCCTAAAAGCTCCACAAGGGATAAAGTTTCCAACTTTATCCATTAGAATTGTCCAAACCACCAAGATCTAGCCTTTAAGCATCAAATGGGACCAAAAGTGCGTCTTTTTCAACTTGATCCATTAAGTCCAAATCTCCAACCTTCATATCTGAATCACAATGATGTTTAGATGGATAAAGCTTCCAACTTTATCCATAATAAGGTCACAAACTTTCAAGAACTAAACTGTATGCACTAAAATGACCAAAAGCTCATAACATCCAAAACTAGCTAGATCTAACATATGCATCATCAAGATTCAAACTTTATACCTCTAGAAGATAGATCAAGGTGAACAAAGTCTAGATCTACAAGCTCCAATGCAACCAACACTTCTACAAAAAGTTCCTTCTTCTACAAAGTGCACCATGCATACTCCAAAGTGTGTAAATTACACGATTCGTCCCTGGTCGAATGGTCAAATTGCGCGTTTAGTCCCTATTTTCAAAAATTAACTCGGACCATCCCTGTAATATTGTTTTTTCACTTAGACAATCCCTAACGGACATAAAATGACTATTTTGCTCTTCTCAGTTTCTTTTCTATTTTTCTTATTATTTTTTTTCAATTTATATTAATAAATAATTGAATAGTCCATCATTTATACCCGACCCACCCAAACACACCCAACTCTTTTGAACTTTCAGGTAGGAAAGAGATATAATCGTTGGCCATCCACCGCCACCACCTAGTATCGTCTCCGACCACCTATCACTGCCACTAAAACGACCTCCATTGATACCAACAAAACCCACACACCTATTATCCCTTCCTACATGTCACCTTCTTCACCAGACACCTTTTACACTCCCATTCTCCCTTCGACCTCTGTCACATTCTCAAAATCAGATCTATTTGAAAGCATGTAAATTCGTTTGATGGTTCAACAAGCACTGAAGAATATGGAGTTCAACAATTGCAAAAGAAGTAGGTGGTGCTCTTGTGGGAGTTTGATGACGATGTATGGTGGCCATGATGGTAGTTAGTCTCACTGAGAACGAAGGAGGGGGAAATATGGAGTATCGGTTATGATGTTGGATCTCGATGAGGAGGGTGACAGTGGTGTCGCGGCTATTTCTGGCTTCAGGGAGGCAGATGAGCGGTGTCGTCTACACTGATGGGGTTGCTTAGGTCACCAACACTGAGCCGGGGTTTGGATTTTGGAGAAAATAGAGAAGAAGGGTGGAGGAGGCGCTGGTTAGCTAGGGTTTTGGGTTGTTGTCGAGAGTATGGGAGAAAGAGGGAGACAACGGCAGACTCTTCAGTACGTACGAAGCACCGGTGATGGTGTGTTCTTGGTGAAATCGGAATGGTATCAACAGACGCCGGAAACCTTCCTCCTCTCCAATTTGAACGCTGGAAACCACCTTCATCCGTCGGAAATCCTCAATCTGAAATTTATCGCCATGAATTTGGAAACCACTACCCATAACGTCCTGCAACCCATATAATTTGTACTTCTTTTTCCTTCCAGGTTCACTAATCGGAGGTGCGGCGATAGTGGCGGGCCAATGTCAATGACAGATCTGCGATGGTGGTGGGATTTGAATGGATCAGAGGTGGTGTTGATCTAGTGTGGTTTGGGAAGGCCGAAGGAAAAAAGGGAAAGGGAAGGGGAACGATAAGATATCTCCAACAAAGTGATGCTCTTCTTTTTCTCTCTCCCAGCAGCTCCAACGACGACGGTGATATCTCCGGCAACCCATCTTTCTCTAGCTCCGGTAGCACAAACAGAAGATACAGTGAAGATGAAAGGATAGAGGGTTGTAAGTGGGATTAGGGTAGAGATTGTGGGTTTGTGGTGCTAGGAATTATTTTTAATTTTCTTTTTAATTGTTAATAATAAACAAATCAAAAAATATATCAAAAAAGAAATAAAAAGGGTAAAATAGTCATTTTATGTCCGTCAGGGATGGTCCGAGTGAGAAAAAAATATTATAGGGACGGTCCGAGTTAATTTTTGAAAATAGGGATTAAACGTGCAATTTAACACTTGAGCAAGGGACGAATCATGTAATTTACTCCTCCAAAGCACTCAAAATCACCTTCTTTTAGCTCAAAAAGCTCATCTAAGGTTAGGGTTTCATGAAAGGGTTGTTGGAGGTGTGGAGGCTAAGAATGGAGTGGGTTTGGGGGAGTTAAGGAGCTTAAATAGGACTTAAACCACAAAAATAGGGTTTGGGCTCTGGTTGCGTACACCTAGCGTACTCCTGGTACGCCAAGCGTAATCAGGATTCCATTAGTACGCCCAGCGTACACCTTTTTGTACGCCCAGCATACTCAGCTTGGCCCAAAACCACCCAAACTTCAAACGGTCATAACTTCTTCATTCTAACACCGTTTTCGACGTTCTTTATATCCACGGAAATGTATTGATGAGCTCTACAACCCTATCTAATTACTTTCGACTTAAATCACATCAAACTAAAATCCATAATTCATAAAAGAAGTTTGAAACACTACATTCCCATTTTACCCTTTAATTCTAAAGTCCAAACCGAACTATTGGGTCACATATCTACATTACCCACATCTAAATGGGCCTAAATATTACCTTTTTAAAGGCCCTAATCCTTATGATGACCGCTCTTCGGGCCACAGCCTCGAATTAGGAATTGATTCGGACCAGGGCATTACAATTCTCCCCTACTTAAATTAGATTTCCTCCTCGAAATTATTCACTACCATCTCCGACATACCAAGCAACCTGAGTAACACGACCATAATCCCGTGAATACCACAGCCTTCCTAAGGCAACCGAAACCAACCAAACCAGACTCTCTCTAACCCCAGCGAAGGATAAATCCTTCGTCTCATGTAAGAAACTACTCCTGCCTCCCCAGATCCTTAGACCTCACATTGGTCTAACTCCTCGACAGACCTCCCACACTGGAACTAAACCGTATATTTTTCCTTCACGGATAACCGATCGAACAACCACTTCCGGTCCTGATTATCTCGGTGTTACCAAACGAATGAATTCACTTACCATATCTAGATGTTGAATGTTCGTCTTAACAGATAGTCGAAATAATCCTTCGAGTAGAGGATCCATCTATGCAATTGTTAGACTCAGACGAGAGGTGTGCAATAGAGTCAAATCGATTACTCTGAGATTATTTAATCCCACTGCAAGTGGCTTAGCATCTCCCGGTCAACGACTATTCCACATAAGGGTCCCAATCATTGCCACTACTTGGAACACCATATCGCCATCTTGTTGCTTTCCATAGCAACCATGACTTCCCTGGATCCCAATCTTGTCTGCCACTATCTGAAATATCAGATTCCTGCCTGGTTACTGAGCCAACAAGAAACCTTGCATTTGCCCCATGCGACCTCCGAAGGATACCCAGTCTGACAATAACTGCCCTATCTATACCGCCACTCATGGCTCCTTCAATCCTTTTGATCCATCCAATCATGATAGGCTGACAACCTGTCGCCACTGATTCCGAAGAAAAAAGGTGAATACTACCAGTACCAATGTAGTCTTACATCACGCTTGGTCTCCAACGACCTACCGTTTCCCAAATTCGATCGTAATGTGGCCTACTCACATTCATGCAGCTGACCTGCCCTGGCCTAAATAGGAATCCATGAGTGAATCACAAATCTGTCACATTCTCATTGTCGAGTAGGGACCGGTCAATGCTACAGGTCACCACATAGTTTTACAACACTCCCATACTAACTGACCACTAGTGAATGCTACGGGTCACCCCCGTAGTCTTATTGTACCAAAATACTAATGGATAACTAACAAATGTTATGGGCCACCCCCGCAGTCTAAAACCGTTTCTACTCTATCTGCCAACTAGTGAATGCCATGGGTCACCCCGCAGTCTTACACCACCTCTACTTTATCTGCCAACTAGTGAATGCTACGGGTCACACCGCAGTATTACAACACTTACACACTACCTACTGACTAGTGAATGCTACGGGCCACCCCACAATATTACAACACTTCTACACTACCTGCTAACTAGTGAATGCTACAGGCCAACCCGCAATCTTACAACACTTCTATGTTGTCTGCTGACTAATGCTACGGGCCACCCCACAGTCTTACCACATTCCCCACGCTATCTGGTCGCTGGTGAATGTTACGGGTATCCCAAAGTCTTACAACACCTTCCATGCTATCTGGCTGCTGGTGAATGCTATGGCTATCCCGAAGTCTTACAACACCTTCCATGCTATCTGGCTACTGGTGAAAGCTACGGCTATCCCGCAGTCTTACATCACTTCCCACGCTAACTCAATTGTTAACCATGGTCTTACTGCTGATTACCAATCCAAACAAACCCAAAGTCGAGCACACATGCGGTCTAACATCCCACACTGAACTCATGTCCTAACTGGGATCCTCAACCTGGTTTCCCATTGTCTGCTACACATCAATAAGATGTGGTCCCAAAGTCGGGAAGTTTCCCGAACTTCCAATTCACATTACCCCCCATACAGGCAGCCACTTGGGCCACCTTTTCCTTTCTTGATGGGGATACGAGCTACACATCAATAAGATGTGCAGTTTAGTTTCAGACAATTAAGCAACAATTTAATGAAAACCAAGCTAGGCTCTGATACCACTGATGGGTTTTAGCCATAAGAACTTTCCTATATGCGCATGCAAAACCCTAATGCTTGGATCTAGGCTTTCTAATTAAACATGCTTTGAATCCAAGACTTCTAATGACTATTTAGGTGTAATAACAATATTGAAACAGATCTAGAATCATACCTTTGAATTCCTTGTTGATCTTGTTGTCTTGGAGCTTCTAGAGTCACAATTGTCACTCCTCTAATGGCTTACAAACACCAAATAGCAAGGAGGATGATTTGGGAGAGAGGATAGGGGAGGAAATCGGCCAGGGTTCTCTTACTTTAGATGAAGTGTCGATTTCCCTTTGCCATAGGGTCTATTTATACTTGTAGACTCCTTAAGGGTTACAACCTAAACCCTAATTGGATAATCTTCTCTTAAGGCTATCCAAATCCATTCCTTAGATAAGCAATGGACGATTCAAGCTATCCTTTAGCTTCTAGAATTTGTCCAATCCATATCTATATGGATTTACAGTCTAAAGTTTAACTATCAAACAATTGACAGTTTATACCCTCTTATTTAATTAATCTCTTTAAGTCACCAAATTAATTCCAATTAATTCTATGACTTATATTAATCAAATAACAATATATTATTCTTTATATTATTCTCATAATATACTAATAATATTTACTCTCTCTTAATAAATCATCCTATCAAGTTGCTATGGTGAAGGCAACCCAAAAGGACCATGCACAACCGGGTCAAATACTTGCCTAATATAGTTGCAACCTTAGACACTATTCCAACACTTATAAGACCATACAACCTCTGAAGACTAGATGAACACTTTCTGAATCCCAGAAATACTGATAACTCTAGATGCCTTGAAATGATACTGTACTTAGATCTTGAAGTCCAATTAACCGATGCTCAGAGCAAAACTTCGGTAGTAGACCACTTCCCTTGGCGACACCATGATTCAAACTGATCACAATGACTAAACCCTCTGAATCCTACCAAGGGTGGGTACCCACCCTACTGAACCCTAACCGCAGACCTTCCATATAATGCCCCTGAACCTATCTCGACCATAAACCAAGATGACACTAAACACTTCGAACTGGCAAAAGGGAAATGACCCTTCCCTAACAACTATGAAATTCACGGTATGCAAATGGCATATGACACTACTTGAAGATGTAACTCATATATGAGAAAAGAAATGAACTGGATATATGTTTTACCCAAACTGATGCAAGATTCCAACAACCATAAACACATATATAAATAACCTAAAAGAAGGCAAAAGATACATACCTGCAGAACTCAACTCCTTTCTTTTGGGGCTTCTTCCCTACCTTCTCGTCCATCGATGATCCCCAAAGAAGCCGGAGCAGGCGCGTTCACTGCTCCTCCCCTCAACGTCAGATAGTCACCCTTCTAGTGGCCCACCCGATCGCAGTGAAAGCATAACGGACTTGCTCCCTAAGGACAGTCCTTGCTGACGTGGCCAACCTAGCCACACTTGTAGCAGCCCAAACCCCTGGAACGAAAAGCCCTATCGTGCGGTTTCCTGCACGTGCTACACTGACTCCGGTCCTGCTGGCCTCTTGAATATTGGTCAGAAGTCTTGGGTCTCTTCCCGAGACCCTCCAACGTATGCACCTGATCATACATCCTCTTTTCAATGTGCTCCAAATCAATCTCCCGCTCTCAAGCTCTAGAGATCATATCATTCAGGGTCTCTAACCCTGAAATACTCACGAATTATATGATGTCATCTCGCAGCATATCGTGATACCTTACTTTCTTCATCTCCTCATCTGCTACATACTACAATACCAATAAAGCCCTTTCCCAGAACTTGGCAGTGATCTCTGTCACCGTCTCAGTAGTCTGGCGGAGATCCATGAACTCTCGTGCCAACTACTGCACCTCAATCGTCGGTGCAAACTCATCTCAAAACCTGGTCGAGAAGTCATCCCATGACATAGCAGAGACCACATCATCACCCAACTCACTACCAATCTTCTCCCACCAATCACGTACCCGATCCTTCATAATGCAGGAAGCATATCTGACCTTCACCTCCTCGGGGCAGAAACTCATCCTGAACGTGTTAGCCATATCTGTTAACCAGCTCCTACTGACAATGGGGTCCCTCTCCCCATGGAACGCAGGAGCTCCACAAGCACGGAACTCTCGGAAAGTCAGTGTGCGATCTCCCACGATAGCCATAATCTCCGCACGGAATGCACCCAAGCGCTCGTCCACTATCTTCGAAACACAGTGAGAGATCTCCGATGAAATCAACTCCTACAACTGCTCGCTAATCGGCTCAGCACCTGCACCTGAGCCGAAACCCGAACCTGAACCATCTCCCTGAGATCTCATCTCCAAACTGAAATAGAATCAATCCAACAATCAGAACATACCAAAGAATCCACCTCTCATAAGCTTCTTAGATTCTCCAAGACTCTCACCGATTCAAGTATGGATCATGTGCTTTCAGTAGTACAGGCCCAATACTACCTTCCACACCTGTCCATACTTCCCTCAGAAATCCTCCTTAATCCTCTAAGTCACTTCTTCAAACCATTGTGCCAGTACTCACTGAACCATACTACTAACCCACTGCATCATATCCTAGGCTTTCCTAGGTTCCCGAACCCACCCAACCCTCAGCTGCTGAAGGATTCCAATTAATGTCAACTAGCTACCTTATGAATATAGCCACATGAAACAGAGATCAGATAATCCTTCGAGTAAAAGACTCAACCCTAGAACGGTTGGACTCAAACAAGAGATGCGTAATAGGGTCAAATCTATCACTCTGAGATTATCCAGCCTATTCTACGTGTGACTTAGCATACTCACTTAGTAGCTAACTTACATTGGTATGAGTCCCACAAAGCATAAAGCAAGCAACATTCAGCCAATGGAAAAACTAACCAACATACTCCAATCAAACCATTATATACTCTAATCAGGAATCTGTACTAGCATGCGATTCGAAGGCTCACACAATCAGGCATAAGCCAAACAGTCCATCCTACCACTGGCTGATTAGTTCTAGCATGCAAATCTACAAGCTCATATAAGCATACAAAGGTATCTCTCATAGATCCTTAGCTCTAATTGCGAATCACATAATTATATCATATCACATAACAAACATGTATTGGTATTTTGGGAACCACATACCTGAGTTCGGTCGATTTCACGCATCACGCCACTTTCTTTACTTAGAAATTCTTTTGTAATTAAATGTTTTTATTAATTTCATCAAGCCCTCAGTTTGAGATCAGGCACACTCGAGAGTATGCCTGAATCCCTCAAACCTAGGCTCTGAACAAACTTGTAACATCCCAAAATTCATGACCAAAACTTTCATTTTTAATATAACAAAAACACATTTGTAAATTGGTTCACACATTGAAAAGAATTTCAAAGAAAACGTTTATCAGAGTTCATTCCCAGAAATCACATATTGAGGAAAACATAGGTGTATGCATTGCGATCGTCCTGAGCTCCCTTATTTGAAAACTGGAGGTACCTGAAACGAAAACTGAAAACTGTAAGCACGAAGCTTAATGAGTTCCTCAAATACCACATACCATACATATCAACTGAACCATACATGCCATACATAACCGTGAGCCGTACATATATCATAATCAATAAAGGTGTTATGTTTCGCACATAGTCTTGCCATTATGCCACTGGCCGCCTCGTGATCTTTCTTGCCAATCTGGGGCCATCCCATGGGTCTTACAGACAAGTGCCAAGAGCCACCTCTTGGTCTTTCATGCAAGCGTCACAAAGACAACTAGCATACATACTACTCTACTTAACCAATTAGCATACAATGTGTCAGGAGCCACCTCCTGGTCTTTTGTACGTACTACCTAGGGCTAACCCCTGGGTCTTCCTACATTACAAAATAACATATAGTGTGCCAGGAGCCACCTCCTGGTCTTTCATACATAATGAATAGGGCTAACCCCCGGGTCTTCTTACAATACATAATAGCATATAGTGTGCCAGGAGCCACCTCCTGGTCTTTCATACATAATGCCTACGGCTAACCCCCGGGTCCTCCTACAATACATAAACCAAATGGGCCGGCATTGGTGCCTTCGACCCATACAAATAGTGAGGAGACTCACCTCAATTGCAAAAGCTTCCTGGAAGAATCCCTAGCTACTGCACCGCTGGCTTCCCGAGCTATTATTACCAAAACCAAATAAAATCTTAGTTAATAGGCCAAAACCCTCAAGTTTGGCCCAAGGTCAAACTTGGTCAAAAGTCAATGGTCAACGGAAGTCAAAGTCAACAAGTCAAACTTCAGGCTGAGTACGACCAACGTACTCAGCTCGTACGCATGGCGTACTTACCAACCAGAATCGGGACCCCATACGAGTACGCGCATCATGCTCAATGGTACGCCCGGCCAAATGGCACTTCTCCATTAAGTGCTTAATCTCTTAAGTCCTTTCATCCAACACTCAGATCTAGTTCCACAACATCATTCTAAGTCATAAAGTTTCCACCTTTATGACTTTCCATGTCTAGAAAAGGTCCAAAAGCTAAAACCTTAACTTATTAATCTATTAAGGCATCATGACACTCTCATGGAAGGTATAGAAGGTTCAAGATTACATTTTTATGGATCCTAAAAGCTCCATAATGGATAATGTTTCCAACTTTATCCATTAGAATGATCCAACCATCAGAATCTAGCCTTTAAGCATCAAATGGGACCAAAAGTGCATCTTTTTCAACTTAATCCATTAAGTCCAAGTCTCCCACCTTCATATCTGAATCACAATGATGTTTAGATGGATAAATTTTCCAACTTTATGCATAACAAGATTTTAAACTTTCAAGATCTAGACTTTATGCACTAAAATTACCAAAAGCTCATAACAACCGAAACTAGCTAGATCAAACAAATGCATCATCAAGATTCAAACTTTATACCTATAGAAGATAGATCAAGGTGAACAAAGTCCAAATCTACAAGCTCCAATGCAACCAACACTTCTACAACAATTTCCTTCTTTTCCAATGTGCACCATGCATACTCCAAAGCAATCAAAATCACCTTCTTTTAGCTCAAAAGGCTTATCTAAGGTTAGGTTTTCATGATAGGGGTGTTGGATTGGTGGAGGCTGTGAATGGAGTTGGTTTGGGGGAGTTAAGGAGCTTAAATAGGGCTTAAACCACAAAAATAGGGTTTGGGCACTAATTGCGTACGCCCAACGTACTCAGGTTTCCATTAGTACGCCCAGCGTACTCAGCTTGGCCCAAAACCACCCAAACTTTAAATGGTCATAACTTCTCCGTTCTAACTATGTTTTCGATGTTCTTTATATCCACAGAAAGGTATTGAGGAGCTCTACAACCCTATCTAATTACGTTTGAATTAAAACACATCGAACTAAAATCCATAATTCATAAAAGAAGTCTGAAACACTACATTCTCATTTTACCCTTTGACTCCAAAGTGCAAACCGAATTATTGGGTCACATATCTACATTACACACATCCAAATGGGCCTAAATTTTACCTTTTTAAAGGCCCTAATCCTTATGACGACCGCTCTTCGGGCCACAGCCTCGAATTAGGAATTGATTTGGAACAGGGCGTTACACACCCACAGGGACATTTTCGGAACTTATAGCACCATGAACAATTGCAAAGATTAGAGATTATCCAGTCAATGGCTTTTTTTAACTTCAGCAACTCGATGTAAGTATGCCTGCATTTACTAACAGAATATTAATCAAGTTACATTTTATTGATGCATTAATTTAAAAATCTAAATCTATTAAATTCAAAAGAATTCCAATCACACATCACATGTACAATCTTGAAAATGGTGCCAAGAAGTTGAACAAAGCTTTCAGATTACTTGCAAGCGATGAGCTTCCACATGCCCCAAAAAGTAATATTTACACAAATTCTATCATTTTATTTTCTCGTTCGGTATTTTGGGTAAATAAGGGTGAATAAGAGCACAGTCCCATCTTCTTCGACCTTGAATATGTTTATCTGTGAAAAGGTCAGGGCTATACATTAAAAAATAGATTTGGCAAGTTATACGATATCAAATTGACTTTCTTTTGCTTATCTCAAGACAAACAAAGAAACTAAAAGGCTTGGAAGTTAATTGTATTACATGGCATCTAAGGATAAAAGGAAATTAAAGAGCTTTTAATAGCTGACCATGACATAACCTACAAATCGTCAAAATTGAAGGGGAGAGAAACCTTAATTAGTCAAGTAAATAAATATTTTACAAATCACTAAGCAACTATACTCTTAAGCAACACTTCATAAATAAGTATTTTATAGATCACCAAGCATTTTCCTTTATAACAGGTGTCTACATCAAGTGATTATGCAAGGTCAAAAGTACTTGGTGTTGATGAAACTATTAGACTAGTGAGTGTGGGCAACTAGTTATCACATCCAAAATGTGGCACCTCATATGTCATATCAAAATATTGTTATAACACCAAATGGATGTTGATGAAACTATTAGACTAGTGGGTATGGGCAATTAGTTATTACACCCAAAAGGTGTCACCTCGTATCACCTCATATGTCATGTCAAAATGGTGTTATAACACCAAACGAAGGAAATTGACAACTAATTATAACATCTTTAATTTTTCATGTCATCATTTCTTTTTTATTTTTTTTGGTTTTTTTTCTTTTTTCAATTTATTTATTTTTTATTGTTTTTTTTTTCAATTTTTTTTATGAACATTGGATTAGTTAAAAAAACGAAACATGCAATTTAACTAACTCCTAGATTAACATAACATTAAAAACATGAAAAAAAATTACACGCCGAAAAAAAAAACTCAACGTTGAGCATTAAAATAAAAAATAAAAAATAAAATAACTAAGTAAATAAATAAAAATTGTCCTAAAAACTAAAAACTGATCAACTAGTCATCCAAATATTGCTTTTTAATTTTCTCATTCATCTTTCGGAGCACTTACATTTCTAGTGGTCCCATATTTTCTTTGCTAGTCTGAAGAATTGTTAAATCCTTCATCATTTGATCTTTCTCCGCTTGCTTACGAAGAAACTCCAAGTGCTCACATTGCACATCAACCTTTTATTTGGCGATCAGATTGTGTTGGTCGAACTTTGCTTTCATTTACGCAAACTCTTGTGCCCTTGTATCAGTTTTGTCTGCGTGACATTGAGCGCATTTTGCTTTGTCGCTTCCGATCGGTCGACGTAGGGGGAGATCTCTTCGATGTCGTCGAGGATGTCATACGTGTCGGCGTTGAGGTCGATGTTAGTTCGGGCATCAAAAACGTCAAACAACCTAGAATTGTGACATAAAAAGTCTAAACAACTCGAAGATTTCCCAACTTCATCATTTCATTCACTATGAAACAGATGGTTTATACATCAAAACTGATTACAACGGAAACCTCACTACATTAACTCTCACTCTCATATGAACCTAAGAACAATACAGAAAAGAACTGCAAGAAGTATGAACAAACCCTAATATGTGGATAGAGCGAATGAACAGTTTTGTACAAAAAATATCTAAGACTCTATCTCAAAATGACTTAGAGAGTAAGCTATATACTCCGGATCATAACATCCGGATACACCTGCAACCCGCGTGTAGACTCGATCTTATTCCTGCAAAAAATACACAATACATCCCTACAAATATATAGACATGCAAAACTTACCCAACAACTTATAATTAATGTTTATGTCTGAAATATTTATAAAAACAACATTTCTTAACATGCCCCCTCAAACTAAACATTAATTCAAGAAGACATGAACTTAATTATCCTTTTTAAACATATTAACCATATTGAGACGATTCAGAATATACTCATGTTGAGCACTACCAAGTGATTTTGTAAGTATATCAACATTTTGATTTGAAGATACAATCTTATTTACTTTTAGTATTCCATTTTCAATTTTTTCTCTAACAAAATGAAGGTCTACTTCAAAATGTTTTGTTTTTTCATGAAAACTGGATTCAAAGCCAATTTAATAGTAGACTCATTGTCACAAAAAACATTTGCTAGTAAATTTGATTTTATACCCAAATCATAAAGTAACTTCAAAATCCAGATTATTTCACAAGTTATACTTCCTAAAGCCCTGTACTCAGACTCAGTAGAAGAGCAAGAAACAGTACTTTGTTTCTTACTTTTCCATGAAACAAGAGATCCACCTAAGTACACCAAATATCCAGATACAGACCTCCTACTAACTAGACATTTAGCCCCGTCTGCATCTACAAAACCAATCACATCAAAAGAGCTAGACTTTGTGAAATGTATTCCCATACCTGGACTGTTCTTCAAATATCTCAACAGTCTGTGTAACACCTGTGCTTTTGGGCTTGTCATTAATGTTGATATAATAGTCTAGGTTAACATTTGTAACCCGTTTTGAAATAATAGAAGTGTATTACTTGAGTATTATGTGTTTTGTGCTTAATTGTGTGTCTTAATTTAACTAAGAATAAAAACAAACGTCAAAATGAAATTTTAGATAAAGCCTATATCTATGGATAATGTTGTAGTAGTTGAAATGAGGTTTTCGAATACATAAAGAATGCCGAAATCCGAGTTATAACGAAGAAGTTATGATATGTCGAAGTTTCGCGACAGAACCGGCATGAAACTGAATGACGTAAAATACGAAATTAAGATAGAGCGATATTTAGCCCTAGTAATCTAAACGAAAGTCGTAGAGTTCGTTAAACCGAGAGTGTGCATAAAAAGAATGCCCAAATCTGACTTCGTATCAGGAAGTTATGATTTTTCCGAAGTTTTGACTTAGCAGTATGTAGCCTGAATCCTCGATTTGAGATCAAGTGATTTTTAGCCGAAACAATCTAAACGAGAATCGAAGATCTTGTTAATAGTAGTGAAACGATAAAAAGATAGGCGAAAACGGACGTCAGATGAAGAGGTTATGAATTTATAACGGAGTTTTCCTGTCCCGGCCTACTAAAAAAATATAAAAGTAATATATTTATAATATATTAAAAATAAAGTCAAAATTAGCCAACGGAGTCTAAATGAGAGTTGTAGAGCATATTCTCACCTATGCGTCAATATAAAGAACGTTGAAACGGAGTTTGTATGCGAAAGTTATGAATTTTTGAAGTTCGGGGCGCGAAACCCAAGATTGTGCCAGTCACCACGACGTGGCACGTGCTCTGGAGTCTGCCAGACCCACTTGCGATGACGAACGCAGTGACGACCAATCACCATGATGTGGTGAAGGTTACCACGACGTGGCGAGGGAAAATTCAGCCCTATAAATAGCTTGAAGGGGGCTGCCGGCCAAGGTTGCCAAATTCTCTCCTCTCACTCATATTACCTCGATTTACATGCAAAGAAGTACCCCCGAAGCCACGATATCATCCCAAGACCCGAAGCTAGTCCCAAAGCTCGAAGATCCCGCGAAGAAAAGAGTTTTTGAGCCGAAGCTATGCCCGTAAGAAGCCCGGTGAGTGAAGTGAACCCAGTTTCACCGAAGAATACTACTCTTAGAGCCGTAGTGCTGTCTTATCATCTTCTGATCAAGTGAGTGTGTAGTTACCTTCTTCTAACGCATAATTATGAAGTATTTTATACAAAATATGTGTTATGTGTATATTTTGTTGTTATATGTGTGAATGTATATTCACTTTCTTCTATCTCATAGATACGATTTATTCTCTATGAAATACATGTTATGTGTATGTGTCTCATCTGTTGATTGGAATATGTATTGAATGAGAATGCTATATAGGTTTTAAACTATGTATAAAAATATATATATTTAACTACTAATATGTTGGGTAGAACATGGGTAGATAGTTGATGTGTGATAAACAGATGAGAGGCCTCGATGTTGTTGTTGTTGATCTAGTTATTCAGCGGAGTATGGATAATGACCACAGACTCTTTCTAGACAGTCATGTGGAACGCTAGCAGGCTCATAACCTGTAGGTGTTGTGAACGATGTGTTCACCGGTGTACTCTATCCCCCTCATTGTTGCCTTTAGGACATCTAGTGTTGAGGAAACCCCTTTGTAGTAATGTCCGTCCTGATGAAAATCCTAGATTAGGTCCCTTGAGATAGATGTTGTTTTAGGGACGTAAAGTGAGGATAACGGGAATGGGTAATCGGGTTATTGTTGGTTGGTGAAATTAAATATAATTATTTATTGCGGGTTGGAAACCCTATATGCTCACCAGGCTCCCAAGTCTGACCTACTCAGTTTTGCTGTATTACAGGTAGTGGCGCGCGAGCATAAGTTGGATGACTTATCAAGAACTTTTGATATTAGACCAGTTGTTATATGTAACTATTGTATGGTCTATCTTTTGTTGTTTATGCTTTTAGTCTGTTTATCGGAACATGACATCCCGAATATTGTTATATAATGAAAATGCATCTCTTGATGAAATGCTTTGATAAACCTTATTTTATCATATTTTGTTTTGGGAACAAATTCCACAACTCTTTTAAATCAATGGATTTACTCTGAAATTATTTTAAAAGCATAAATTAAAACGGTCTTTTCTGGCCGTGATTTTGGGGATGTCACGGTCTGAAAGCAATATTAACATGAGATTTATATGGCCTATGCATGTACTGACTTAAAAGCTGAACAACATAAGAAATATCAGGTCTTGTTATAGTAAGATATATTAACTTCCCAATAAGCTTCTGATAATCAGTTATATTAACCAAATAATCAGATTTTTCCAATTCATATTCTCTTTTAATGACCAAATTAGGCTCAAGTGGAGTTTTAACAGGTTTACAACCAAGCATCCCAAACTCATGAAGTAATTCCAAACAATATTTTCTTTGATTAAGACAAATTCCATTTTCAGTTTGTAACATCTCAATACCTAAAAAATATTTCAAATTACCCAAGTCCTTGATTAAAAACTGTGACTTAAGAAAGTTCTTAACAACGTTTAATTCAGACTCATTATTACCTGTTAAGATAATATCATCTACATAAACAAGAAGAACAACAACAGTATCTTGAGACTTTCTAACAAACAAGGAATAATCATTTAGGCTTTGTTTAAAACCAAAACTGGAAAGAGAAGAACAAAGCTTCTCATTCCACTTTCTTGGAGCTTGCTTAAGCCCATAAAGAGATTTTAATAACTTACAAACTCTGATATCATCCTTAGAATGATATCCTTCAGGTTGAGTCATATATACACATTCAGACAAATTTCCATATATAAATGCATTGTTAATGTCAAGCTGATAGAGAGGCCAAGAATTATGAATAGCCATAGAAATAACAACATGAACTGTTACTATTTTAGCAACAGGTGAAAAAGTCTCCTCATAATCTATACCCTCTCTTTGATTATATCCTTTAGAAATAAGCCAAGCCTTATATCTTTCTATATCATCATTGGACTTATATTTGATTTTAAAAATCCATTTACATCCAATGGCTTTTCTTACTTTAGGAAGATCAGTTATTTCCCAGGTATTATTTCTATAGAGAGCCTCCATTTCCTCATTCATAGCCTTGATCCAATTAGGATCTAAAGCCGCATCACTATAGGATTTTGGCTCAACAGTTTTATTCAGACTAGAAACAAAGCAAAAACTATCCTTATTAAGAGATGAATAGTTAACAGACCTTTCAATCCCATATTTATGTTTTCCTTTTATAACATAGTCACTAAATCTAACAGACATGTTAACATTTCGACCAGATCTGGTAACCCTAGTTGACAAACTATCAGAAGGATCAGTATTAAGAGACTCATTCTCCTTAGACAAGGCAGAAGAGTTTGGAACCAACTCATCAGAAGGAGGCACATATACCTCACCAGTCTGGTTGATGACATTAGAGGGACAAGTCTCATCCAGGTTATGGTCTGCATTAGCACCATCCAACTGATGGTCACTTCTCAAACTTTCTAACCCAGTGTTGTCCAGAACAAAACTAGAATCAATTGAATCATCATAGGAAAACAGGTCATTTGAGTCTACAGGGGTAACCGATTTATCTGTAAAAGATGAAGATTTAAGTTTGAAAGGAAAAACTGACTCATAGAACCTTACATCCCTGGAAACAAAAACAGAATTGGAATCAAGACTAAGTACCTTATAACCCTTTTTATCAAAAGAATAACCAAGAATAATACATTTATCTGCCCTTTCAGAAAACTTATCCAAATTATTTAATTTGGTGGCAAAACACAAACATCCAAAAACTCTAAGTTTATCAAAAACCGGAGTATTATTATAAACAAGTTCATAGGGAGAAACACCATTTAAAATAGAAGTAGGAGTCCTATTAATCAGAAAAACTGAGGTCAAGATAGCATCTCCCCAGTACTTGATTGGTAAACCATACTGAAACATTAATGATCTAGCAACATTTAAAATATGTTTGTGTTTCCTCTCCATAACGCCATTCTGTTGTGGAGTATGAACACAAGATGTCTGATGTAAAATTCCTTTAGACTCAATCAATTGTTTCATTTTACTATTTACAAATTCAATACCATTATCAGATCTAACAATCTTAATTTTAACAGAAAACTGATTAAGTAAAATATTAAAGAAAATAAGAACACAATTATAAACTTCATCTTTGGATTTTAATAGATACACCCAAGTTGCCCTAGTATAGTCATCCACTATTGTCAAAAAAGACCTAAATCCTTCTGTAGTTGTCACTCTATAGGGACCCTGGACAACTAAATGGATTAACTCACCAAGTTTAGAAGTAGTTTGTTGACTAATAGGAAAGGGTTGTCTGGTCTGCTTAGCTTTATGACACACATCACATGGTGGTAGATTTTCATTTCCAAGTTTTAGTTTGTTTCTTAAAGAACTTAAAGCTTGATCAGAAGGATGACCAAGTCTATTATGCCAAGTTAATTTAGACACATAACAAACAGAAGATGAAATAGATGAATTAGATAGATTACCTAAAGGTACACTATTTATGTAATAGAGACCTCCAGACGCTCTACCATTCCCCACCATCACCTTTGATTGTAAATCCTGAATTTTACAATTGTGTTCATTAAAAACAACTTCACAGTTACTATCTTTGCAAACCTTATGCACAGACAACAAATTAACATTGAAATCAGGAACAGCAAAAACATCAAATAGAGTCAAAGAATTAGAAAAATTTATGTTCCCAATTTTATCAATTTTAGCTGATGTCCCATTAGGATGACTGACAAGTAAATCTAATTTAGACACATCCACAGTGTCCTGAAGCAGTGACTCAGAAGTAATCATATATTGATTAGCTCCTGAGTCAACTATCCATTTCTGACCATTAACAGAAGCATTAAAAGCTTCAAACAAATCAGTACCTGTCATATTTGCACTAGCAGATGCTTCCTCATTGACTTGCCTATCACCAATAAGTTGTAAAAGCTTGGCATATTGATCCTTAGTGAGTTGATGAAACTCAGAATCCCCAATGGAATCAGAACAATTATTAGAACCAGTACTTCCAGAAGAAGCATTGGACGAATTTGCAGAAAAATTTTAAACAAAATTATTTTGATTATTTTTTTCACTTCTTGATTTAAAATCCTTAGGATATCCAATCAATTTAAAACATTAATTTATCTATGGTATGACCTTTCAGACCACAGTTCTTACATTGAACTACTTTACCCTTATTTTTATTGTTGTTTCGATTATTAAACCTGCTATTAAAAGCAGAGGACTGAGACTTAGTCATAGACTGAGATGACTGAAGAGAAGTCAAAGAACCATTTCTTTGAAGAGACTCCTCTCTTGACACAATAGAAAAAGCAGTTTTCACATTAGGCAAAGGATCCATTAACAAAATATGACTTTTAACTTGACTATATGAATCATCAAGACCAGATAAAAATTGCATAAGTTTCATGAGATTAGAGTGATCCTTCAAATTAATAGAGGCATCACATGTACATTCAGTTAGACTAGTAAGACCATCAAACTCCTTCCATAAAGAATCAAAAATAGAGGATAACAACCAAGAACTGACAACAGCATTAGCCCTATCCCATTTAGTTTTCTTAGAATCATCAACACTGGTTTTTTTATACGTGCCATCAACAAACTCTAGTTTGTTTCTTGCCTTAAGAGCCCTAGAAATGGAGTTTCTCCATAATCTAAAATTCTCATTTCCAGTTAACTTGGTTGTAATAATAGACGTGACGACATTATCAGAAGAGTGAATGTAGAGAGGATCATCAAAATTGATTTGATCATCCTTTCCACTTCCACCAGGTGAATCAGTAGCACCACCCGTCATAAAGACAGACAAATACAATCAACACAAACAAGAACAATAAGAAAACAATTCCCTGTACAGATCTTATGTCCAGATGGTCACCACGTTTTTCGGGGCCCAAGACAATCAGTACAGAGAATAACACAACAATAGATGACTTAATAAAGAAAACAATAACTGGTGTACACAAGACACCAGGATCTCACAAAACAGATACAACAAAGGACAGGGAATGAGAAATATCACAGAGATTTTTAGAGGAAATAACAAGGAATCGACTCTCTTAGTCCATTCTCTACTAGGGTTTATCAGTGACAAAATCCGACCCCTAGAGAGTTATTTCAGATAAGAGATTAATCGATCAGTTTAGGATTTCCAACCGAAGATCAGTATTGCACTCGATAATCGCACAGCAGAGCCTGCAAGATAAAAAAAAACTCTCGCAGTACCAAGATTTAGAAGAAAAAAACAAAGTATTCGTTTCGATTTAGGGTTTTCCTTCAACAATCGAATCGAATACACAGTAGAACACAGTTTATGGTAAATAGAGTTCAAAGAAGCCTACAACTGACCACAACAGTGTGAATTAAATCACAAAAGAGAGTTTCATAAATACCTAACAAATCAAAGAAGTAGCGGAACTCAGCGATCGTCACAGAAACAGCAAGAACTCAACGATCGTTGTAGAAACAAAGAGCCTTAGCTCTGATACCATGTAAAAAATCTAAACAACTCGAAGATTTCCCAACTTCATCATTTCATTCACTATGAAACAGATGGTTTATACATCAAAACTGATTACAACGGAAACCTCACTACATTAACTCTCACTCTCATATGAACCTAAGAACAATACAGAAAAGAACTGCAAGAAGTATGAACAAACCCTAATCTGTGGATAGAGAGAATGAACAGTTTCGTACAAAAAATATCTAAGACTCTATATCAAAATCACTTAGAGAGTAAGCTATATACTCCAGATCATAACATCCGGATACACCTGCAACCCGCGTGTAGACCCGATCTTATTCCTGCAAAAAATACACAATACATCCCTACAAATATTTAGACATGCAAAACTTACCCAACAACTTATAATTAATGTTTATGTTTGAAATATTTATAAAAACAACATTTCTTAACACGACACCTCTTTGATTATGCCTCCAACGATGTTATCGCCTTAATCCATTTTGGATCTAGCCTAACAATCTCCCATATTTTTTCAAACTCGAAAGTGTGTCCCATTTCGACTTGATATTGTTCACACGCAGATTTGTACACATCAAAATCATTTTCACCACTTTGTTTTTGCGATTCTAGTCTCATGAAAATCCCATTAAACTTGGTGCACCAGCGACTGATCGGAGTCCACTTGCTACTAAGCATATCGATATTGCGATATGGTTGTTTCTTCATTAGAGCATGGAATTTGTCGAGCACGACTTCCCAAAACCCAATTCTTCGCATATCATTTCCGATAGTTGAACCCTTTGAAGTCCCGCACCACGCCACCGCCAACGCGTAATCCTCCTCTGATGTCCACCATAGTGTAGGATCTTCTTCCGTATCCGCAACTGCCTTCTCTTTCCTTTTTCCCTTTTCCTTCCCATCTCCCTTTCCGACTACCTCCCGCTTGTGTTTCAGGAACAGTTTCTGGTGGTGGTTGTGTGGTTGGTGGTTGAATGGTTGTTTGTTGCATGGAAGTGGAAGCACTGAAAAGTTTTTGTTCCAGATTTGGGTTTTCCTGCATGTAAGGGGATGTAAGAAATTGCATTGGGGTTGAGTTTGAGTTGAGCAGGTTCATATAACTTTCGTATTGTGCGAACCCCATCGGGATGTATGTGTTTGTGTTTGAGGCGAGGTGTTCGGGTTTTGCTCCATATTTGGTTGAAAGTAAAAGTGGTTTTTATTAAAGTTGAAAGTATGAAGATGAGAGAAGATTGTGTTGTTAAAATTTTGTTTGTATATGTTTTTATATTTAAAATAAAAAAAAGTTAAGATTTTCTTTTTTTTAAGATATTGAGCGTTCGCCAACGGTCAAAAAAATGACCGTTCTTACGCATTATCGATCGTTATGTGGGCCACAAAATGGCTGGTAACTAGCCCTTTTGAAAATACCCGATACCCGAAGTGCCCGCCCGATTTTTTCGGGTATCGGGTATCGGGTTAATTTTTCGGGTATTTGGGTAACCCGATTTTTTTTCATGTCGGATATAGGGTACGTTTGTCGGGTTTCGGGTATACCCAAATTATTTTAAAATTTCATTTTTTTCGTAGAGCTTGTACTCTATAACAGGCATTTGATCACATTTAAATACTTATTATTATTATAAAACATAAATCTCTTTTATTATGACAGTATGGCAACAACAATATTAAAAACAATTGTTTATATGTCACCATGTTCTTTAAAACTTAACTATTTTCTAGATTATAGTTTTTACTACAACCAACAAACTCATTATCTTGACAAAACTTCAGAACATGGCAAAACTGATGGCTACAATTATCTTAAACATTTTAAACTTTTAAACTAAGATCTTTAAGTATTTGTTTTTTTTTACATCTTATTAGATTACATTAAGCTGTTAAAAGATTACTTAATATCTCAAATGTTATTGACTAAAAAATCTCAATGTTCAAAGTTTGAGTAACTTTGTTTATGTCATGTTTGTTTATATAAACAAGACTAATAGAGCACGATATATTTATTTCATTAAATTTATTTTTAGGTGCAATTCAAAAAAAAATTATATTTTTCGGGTAATACCCGAATTACCCAAACCCGACTCACTACCCGAATTTAATTTGGGTCGGGTAACGAGTATTTTTTTTAACACGAAAAACCCAAATTACCCGAAACCCGGAAAAATTACCTGATCAACACCCCTATTGGTAATAGACAAAAACAAAATATGGGTGGTGTTTAGCCGTGACCACAGCGTTATGCCCTTGCCACGTCAAGAAACGGATGTCAGCGTTACCTACACCGTTTAGTCTTAGGCAATAGCTACATACTTGCTCTTTCATTGATCACTACCATTTTAGGTCAGGGTAACTTAATGGAAACAATGCACATCACCAAGACACCAAGAAACCCAGAGTAAAGTTCAACAGCAAGTAATAAATAATAGCTTCAAAAGATAAACTTCCTTATCTCATTATCATTACCATTACCAAAATGACATGTCTGTGAGCCAATACATCAAAATGAAACATTTGAAGTGTTACCAAGTTTCAGATATCTTTTTATATATCTATCCTATCACACCAACACTTTTCAATTCATCAAGTACCAGATATTTCACATCAATCGTCTACTCATGGAAGTTGAATTCAGAAATTATTCGTTGAGATTATTGGCATTGTGTGAAACTGGATATTAGATAGAACACGCGCACAACAAAATATCACTAGTTCAGATCCAAAACAATTGATCATCGAATATAAGCATATATGATAGGAAGAAAGTTTGTATACTTACAAATTGACGAACATTGCCTTGTACACCAATTTGATTCTTGATTCAATAATCTGTAAATTCTGAAACTTGAAGCCCTAAACCAAGCTAGGGCATTCGGATACATATCTTCGAAAAGGCAAAATCAAAATCTTCAATGATATTAAATCAAATAACTTTCAACAACACACTTCTTTCTTTGCCTCTGATTGCACACTTTGGATTTGACCTGAAATCAATTGATACTTACTGGGAAAAAACACAAAAAAGAGACAGAATAAGAAAGGAGACTTGCAAAATCGAAATCTTCAATGAAATTAAATAAAAAAAGACGATGGAGGTGGCACCCGTGATTGAGGCAGGGCCAACTTAACCTTTATGTTAACTAATCCCTTACTTAGGGCCTCCAATTCTAAGGGGCCCCACTTAACCTATTTCAACAAATCTCGACTATTCGATTCTTCCTTCTCATTCGTGTATGCCATAAAAGTCATCAACCAAGTGACCGATTGTTCTTCTTCCTTCTAATTCTTTGATTCTCGATTGTTGGCAAAAAAAAAACAGCGATTTTTTGTAACATGTAGGCCCGTGAATCATGTTTCTGCTACAACTGCTTGTCTTGAAGGTAAGTGCGATTTTTACTCATTTTGTGCTTAGAATTTGCTTGTGAAAATTAATTTAGCTTTCCTTAAAGGTAATCAAGTGGATAAATGTTGAAATGGAGTGATCTCAGAGGGTTAAACTAGCTTTGACTTTGATTAAGAGTTTAATTGTTCAGATAAGGTTCAGATTAAATCTTCATTCATTACTTACTACTAGGTGTTGTGTTAGCCAAAACACTAAATGACATTAATAAGTTTCAAGTTCAACATCAGAACTTTGATTTTTGAGTAAATAGTGCAGACTTGATTATTGACAATTATGTAGCAGAAGATCGGATTTCTGATGATCATCCTCCATGCTATATTCTTATTTTCTTTTATTGATCCAATCACACATGATATGCATATCTTACTGTGCTGTTTGTAGTTGATGCTTCATCATTATTGACAATAGAACCTGAAAACAATGTGTTAAAAGCCTTATTTCATATTATTGATCCAGAATTTGGGACTGACATTGTCACATGTGGATTAGTGAAGGGCTTACATGTTAATGATGCTTCAGGAGAGGTGTTTTAGAGTAAATTGTAATGAGTTCCATAGAGACTATACATAAAAAAATTTGACATCAGTCAACATTCATTTTTATCATTTTTATATCTCAGGTTTCATTTCTGTTGGAGCTCACAACACCAACATATCTAGTCAAGGATATGGTAATTAAAACACAAACATCATTTCTTTTGTGAAAACATAATGTATGTTAAATTTGTGAAATATTTTGTTTGTGTTGACATGTAATGAAGTGAAATTGAAAACGTTCTTAAGAACAAATTTTAGATCTGTTATTACCTAGGCACATTAGTTGTATCTAATATTCTAATTAAAAACTAACTCGAAATAAATAATTTTAAAACTGAACGTAAGTTAGTGTACATAATTATTTAATTAGGTGTTATAAATCGGAAGATGCTAAATTTTATTTTAAGGTAATAATCTATACTCTAAATATATTGATATTGATTGTGTTTAGGTCGTGGTTGACGAGTCAAGGAGATTATAAAGTTACGACTAGGACAACTTCTACTGCAGTATAAGGTGAGTACAAAAGACTCCAAAATTTTGGTTCGCTTAGAGTCTCACACTGGTGAAGCCGCCCCGAGGTCTGCGTTGAAGAGCCTCCAAGACCAATGCTTCAAATCACATGATGCAGTCATGTTCGACTGTAGAAAAAAGGCTTTGATTCATATGTGATAAGAAGCAACAAATAAAAACACCCTGAAGCACCACAACCCGAACAAACAACATTTACCGGATCGATTCAAACCCTTCAATCAACGAATCTTTATTTTTCAGAATTTGTTGCAGTCGTTCCTTCCCTGTTGCGGCGGTGGGGGTGGGAAAAGTGGTGGATGGTGTCCGGGGAGAAAACTGGGAACATTATTGTTCCAAGGATCATATTGGATTAGGAAAGGGCGAGGGATAGCTACCTCTTTGCCAAGAGAGAGTAGAGGTTCCATACATTGGTTGTGTCACCATTCCAAAATACATCTTGACGGAGATGAAAGCTTCAATCGAAGATGGGAGAAAACGAAGAGGACGATTAAACTAGACAAGAGGAAGATTGTAATGTTTCTCACATAGGGTTAGGTAGAAGTTGAAGTAAGCGGTGGATTACATTGGAAGATGAGAACGGTAATCAGCTCTAAACCACTGGTGGTATTGAAGCCAAGCTAAACCACCAAACCGACAGCTCCAAACCAGACACTGTAGCTAAGCACATTTAAAATTTATTGTATGAGTAATTATTGAAAATTAGATTTTTATATCAATTAAAGTATCAAATAAATCGGATAAACTAATTAACCGCTTTTAATTTGATCATAAACTCATTACGTCGTTACCATTTTGTCCAAAAACAAAAAAATAAATAAATAAAATAAAATAAAAAAGTATGTATGATAAAATGGAAAAAGTTTATTCCTTTAAAAATTGATTTGATTTGATTTGAAAGTATATACCTCTACTAAGTAGCTAGTCGCAAGTCTAAGGGGGTTAATTTTAGTTACAAATCTACATAATTAAGGGGTTAATTTCATAAAATAACATAAAAATTTCATGTATTTTTGGTTTAAACCACAAGTTTTATTTTTTCCAATTAGAACCTTCAACATTTAAAAAGATAAAAAAAAAATCATTTTGCCCAGTTATTAGCAGTTTGTGTAACATCCATAAAAATTTATAAAATTTTAAACTTTTGAAAACAACCCTTTTTCAAAAGAAGTATTTACAAAACCATTGTTTCCAAAACATTACTTTAAAAATCAGAATCACTTTCGGCATAGTTTTCAAAACATTCACGTTATCAAAGTTTCCCAGAAATCATAAGTCCAAAAATGTAAGGATGTGTACGGTCACGCCTTCACCTTGACACGATCCACTGAAGTACCTAAAAACATAACCAAACTGTAAGCACGAAGTTTAGTGAGTCTCCCCCAAAATAACAACACACCACAGATAACATATACAACAAACAACATGCATATAGAGCCTTCAGTGTATCTGGACCGCCTCACCGGGCCTTCAGCCTGTCTGAACCGCTCACAAAACCTTTAGCATGTCTGGACCGCCTCACTAGGCCTTCAGCCTGGACCGTTCTCTAGGTGACTTGTCTGCTTCATAGACCTTCAGTCTATCTGGGGCGCCCTGGGTCTATTGGTCTTCAGCACAAAGCAGGACCGCCTCAACCCAACCATACACACAAACCATGTCAACATATACATTACAGATAAGCATACATATAACATAACAATATAAATATCATCGGGTTTGTTGACTGGTAGTACAAAGTAGTACAGTCTCAACCCAACCACACTACACCAACACATGTGACTGGTAAACATATAGCCAGAACAGGTAACAGGCAGATCTAATTGATCACTAAGCATAGCATCATCCTATCTACCAGGATACAGATCTAACAGATCACTGCATACTCAATCATACGATAAACCAGGATAACAATCCAACAGGCCGACATTCCTGCCTTTGACCCGAGATTATAATGAGGACAACTCACCTTGAATGCAGAAGCTCACCGAAAGAAATCCTTAGCTGCTTCCCTGTCGGCTTCCCGAACTATCAATACCAACAACACACCCAATTAGCAATTGGGTTCCAAACTATAATCCAAAATCCTTACTTAGGGTAAAATGACCATTTTACCCCTGACACAACATGAACCAAAACTGACGCCCAAATCCAAAATATCCACAAAGGCCCACTAATGGCCCAAACTTCCTAATTAGGCCCAATCCTACATGGGTTTTATCCCAAGTCCATAATTTTCTTAATTACAATTCTAATTACCCCAAGTACCCCCTTAGAACAACTTGGTCAAATACAGGGTCAAAAGTCTAGGTCAATAGCCTGACTTGACCCAACTCGCTGAGTTGTCCATTAACTCGCCGAGTTCCACTATCAATCTGCAAAGTCGGGGAAAAACTGAGCCAACTCACCGAGTTTATCCATAAAATCGCCGAGTTCGCCAGCAACCCACATCTTAATACATTAAGCACTTAATCCTTAAGGACATGGCCCCAAAACATATATCTGACTTCCTTGATCTGGAAACCCCACAGTTTGTCATTTTTTGAAAAAATGATTTTTAGCCTTAGAGATCTAAACAAAATTCTTATTAGACGTTAAACTGAGAGCGTGCATATAAAGAACATCCAAATCTGACTTCGTAAAAGGAAGTTATGATTTTTTTCTAAGATTCAGCATAGTAGTATGCAACTCAGAAATCGAATTTTAGATCAATTGATTATTTTCCGACGCAATCTAAGCGGAAATTGAAGATCTCATTAATAGGAGCTCAACGATATAAAGACAGTCGAAAACGAACGTCGGATGACAAAGTTATGAATTTTTAACGGACTTTAACTGTCTAATCCTATTAAAATATAACTTTAAAAATAACTTCAAAATTAGCCAACAGAGTCTAAACGGAAGTTGTAGATCTCGTCAGTAGTTAAACGTGGATATAAACAACGTTAAAAACGGAGCTCGTATGCGAAAGTTATGAATTTTACAAAATAATTAATTTTCGGATTAACCGGAAAGCGACACGTGGCATGATCTAGCACCACACCTTCTTCCCCACGGCTTGCCACCAGATTATGACACGTGGCCTTAGTACGCCCAGCGTAGCTTGTGTATGCCCAACGTAAGTTGTCTGTACGTCCCGCGTACTTGGCTCTTCCAGCCTAAAAATAGAAGTCGCAAATCACTCAATTTTTCACACCTTTCTATCCAACTCCCCCCCACCCCCATAGCCTCTATGCCTTTCTCTAGCACTTTCTAGGTGTTAGTAGTAAAGCTCGAGATTGTCAGAAATCCCAGAGAAGTAGAGCTTTCGGCTTATAAGTTCTGCCCGTGCAGAGTCCAGTTTCTCGCTAAACCACCCATAAGTTGAGTTATGCTTAGGGCTGCAGACGAGCCAAGCCGAGCTCGAGACTAATCAGGCTCAAGCTCGACTCGTTTGAATATTTATAGGCTCGAGCTCGAGCTCGGCTCGTTTCGAGCCTTGTGGTACAAAGCTCGAGCTCGGCTCGTTTCGAGCCTTGTGGTACAAAGCTCGAGATTGGCTCGTTAAGACTTGTACGGGCTCGGTCTTGGTTTGGGCTCGGCTCGTATACGGTATAATCTAATTTCCTAAAATGGTATTTATTAAATTATTATATATTTTAATATATAAAAATAAAAATATTTTTTTATTATATATATGTAGGCTCATTTAGGCTCGCGAGCCTAATCGAGCCAAGTAACAGAGGATCGAACTCGAGCTCGTTTAATTAACAAGTCTAATATTAAGCTCGAGTTCGGCTTAGGCTCATTTAAAATCGATCTCGAGTCGAGCTTTTAACGATTCGATCTCGAGTAGCTTGGCTCGCTTGCACCCCTAGTTATGCATGTCGTACTTTAAGTATAACTTATGTTTAAGTTCATTATCATTATTATGAACCTATAAACAAGATTTATCAATGATTCCAAGTTGTTATAATTATTGATCTACTTACGGGGATGATGTCTAGGCTGGAGTTATTGAGGTGTTTAAAGTGAGATTTCCAAACAGTATACTTTGTATACCAAACAGACCCTACCTCTGATATGATCATACATGTTTGTTCCTTACTTTATAGATCTTGAAGTATCGTTTGAGTTAATAATAATGACACTAGGTTAGGTCAAAGGAAAAGACGGTTGCTAGAAGCGAAGCGCTGGACAAGTCACTAACACCCATAATATTCCATTTCCAACCCTAGAAAAGCTCATAACTCAAGCATGGCCCCATAATAACGACCAAGTTGGGATTTTTATGGATCTATAACACAAATATCACTGAAATGGGACAGATCTAGGTCCATGGAGTCCATTACACTCATAAAGTCTCCACCTTTGGGACTTTTAACCCTAGAAATGGTCCATGCAACATCAAACCAAAGAAAGAGGAAAGTTTTGAACTTTATACCTCTAGATGAAGCTCCTTCCTCTGAAGATTTTAGATCCAAACTTGCACTTCAAGCCCTATCCTTCACGATCTCCTCTCCTTCTTCTTCACTAACACACCAAGGCACTTTTAGCTCCAAAACACTCACACTCAAGTTAAGGACGATGGAAGGCTCTCTTAGGGTTTCACTCTCTGATATGGAGGCTGAGAAATGAGCCTTAGCATCCCTTATATAGTGCACAAGCCAAATATTAGGGTTTGCATCTGGGCCTGCTACGCCCAGCGTAACCCTGGGTACACCCAGCGTACCCAAGCGAGTCCGCGTCCAAATTAAGCGCATGAGTACACGCAACGTACTCCCCAGTACGCCCAGCGTACTCATTTGCTACAAGAACTCACTCAAGGGACTAATCTTGACAACATAACAAAAGGGAAGGGTTAAATACCTTTACCTGAATTTCGGGATGTTACAATTCTCCCCCACTAGAACCAGACTTCGCCCTCAAAGTCTCATGCCAAAAACAACTCCAGATGCTGCTCCCGCATCTCTGACTCCGGCTCCCAAGTCAGCTCGGACCCCCTCCGATGCTGCCACTGGACCTGAACCATAGGCACCTCCTTGTTTCTCAGAACCTTGACCTTCTGGTCCAAGATCGCGATCAGTCTTTCAACATAATTCAGACTCGCGTCCACCTGGATATCCTCCAATGGCACCACTGCCGACTCGTCGGCTATACACTTCCTCAGCTGAGACACGTGAAAGGTATCATGGATCTGGGTCAGCTTCGCAGGTAGATCCAAACGATATGCTACCCTGCCCACCCTCACGATCACCCTAAACGGTCCAATGTACCAGGGCCCAAACTTGCCCCTTTTCCTGAATCGGATCACTCCTTTCCAAGGAGACACTTTCAGGAGTACAAAATCTCCAACCTAAAACTCGAGCTTGTATCGTCGTCTATCAGCGTAACTCTTCTGGCGACTATGGGTCGTCAGCAACCTATGTCTAACCTGTTGAATCTGCTCTATCGTCCGAAGCACTATCTCAGTGATGCCCATCACTTGCTGCCCTACCTTTCCCCAACAGATGGGATTCTGGCACCTCCTCCCATACAACAACTCGAAGGGAGGCATACCAATGCTCGAATGGTGGCTGTTGTGATAAGAAAACTCATCCAAAGGCAGATACGTGTCCCAACTCCCTCCGAATTCCAACACACATGCCCGAAGCATGTCCTCGAGAGTCTGAATCGTCCGCTCACTCTGTCCGTCCGTCTGTGCGTGGTAAGCGCTACTGAATTGCAGCCTAGTACCCAACTCCTCATGGAACTTCTTCCAGAACCTGGAAATGAAACGCACATATCGATCTGACACAATCGAGATCGGTACACCATGTCGCGATACCACCTCCACTACAAGAAAAAGACCCTTTTACAACGCGCAAACCACGACACTCATTGATTTATGTTACGCAAAAGAGAGTGACATTAAAAAAGTATCATCTCTTCAAAAAAATTTAAGGATTTAAGTCACGCATAATTGCGTGCCCTTAAATTAGTGTCTAATGTAAAAAAAATTAAAAACACGGAGGGCACATGCGCGTCCTCCATAACTGTCGCTTTATAATTTTTATTGAAACGCGCATTTAGTAGACAAGGGGGAAACGAAATCCCCAAAATTTTGAAAACTCGCCTTGTTCTTTTCTAGCTTCTTTCTATCTTTCATCTTCGCAATCGACTCTCCCTCTTTTTTCTCTATTGTGAGAAGTGATGGAAAGAAGGGAGACTAGGATGGATCCGTTGGTGATGATGAACGGAGGTGCTTTCCGGTCAATTTCGGAGATGGCGTTGTCAATTTCGATGGTGGTGTCGACGTACATGCGTAAATCCTTAGCAACAAGGAATCAAATCCACCCTTTTTATTCTTGGTATCAAAAATTAGGTTTAACGGGGTGAAATCTGTATCTTTGATACTTATGTTTACGTCTTGATTTCAGACTGCTTAGATAAGAACAATTAGAGAGATAACGATGGGAATCATCGGAAATCTAAGTTTTGACCCGCTTCAGTTCTTTAATTATCGAGGTAATGAGCTTCTTCTTCCTTTCTTCCCCCAAACCCTAACTTCTTCTCCCTTGATGAATTATAACTTCAATATACGCTAATATCATAGTCACAGGGATAAAGAACGCTAACTTCTTCTCTACCCTTTTTATTCTTGGATCATTAGCTTCTTCTTCTTTTCTTCGCCCAAACCCTAACTTCTTCTCCCTTGATGAATTATAACTTCAATATGTGCTAACTTCTTCTCCCTCTATCAGCCACGATCCATGTTCTGAACGTTTCGTTCCGAATAACGGTACGTTATCGTTCTGATCCTTGGCGGAAACGTACTTTGGTACGGAAACTCCACGATCCCACTAGATGGCAAAATTGATTGCTGGAACGTGTTTTTAGAGATCAGAATTGGTCCAATATGTGATTAGGATTGCCAATTTTGGTGTTTGGGTCGCCAATTTTGTGTTTTTGGAATGCCGATTTGGTACCCTATTGCCACCGTTTTGTCTAACTGGTATCAAAATCTACTAGTTTTGCTATTGATTTTTTTCCTTGTATATTAGGATTCGATTGAAGCAACTGGTATGATTGAATTTATTGATTCGGTGGTTACACGTGGAAATTCTCTCAACAGGGCAACTGTTCTGCGCATAGCTTTCAATGCACAGTGATACGCTTCTTTCAAAGTAGATTAAGGTAATGTTTTTTTTATCTTACAATTGTCGGTTCTTTATTTCTCCTCCCATGCTTCAAATAAAAAAACAGTTTAAAAATTGTACCCCGTTTACATCTTTCTGGTCGGCTGTCGTCGCCTCCAACTGGGCCATCTAACGTTGCCGCCTGTCGGGACAACTGACTTTATTTGGATTGTTCTAATTTGATACCGTTGAAATGATGGTCTTCATTGTTACTCCTCTTCCATCGATGCTTAATGGAGGTACTCATAATGAGAATGAAGGAGAACAACTTCCCCTTTCGATCTGCCATGGTTATCATCCAGGTCGGCTAATAACTCTTGTTTCCCTTCTCATAACAACTCCTTGCCATCGACTTCTATACCAGAACTCGATTCCAACTTCGGTTCCTTCTTCTACACATATACCTACTATTTGATTTGGTGAACCCTAAGTTCTTGTATATCAACCTCTAATTATATGAAGTTTTCCCTTTTCCGTTAAGGTAATTTGAAGATAGTCATTCATACATACTTTTCTTGAATTCTTTTGTGCTTTTAATTAAGTATAATATTATATGTAGCTTTTAATCTTTCAGAAGACATAGGTTGTTGTACATCTGTGAATTCTTTATCACTATGAGGGCAACTTCACTTAAGAGGGTAATTTTAGACATTGGATTCATAAAGTTTGGCCAGATAGATGTTGCAGAGAAGATGTTTGATGAAAAGCCTAAGAGGGAAGTTATCTAATTGGGCTCATTGATAACAGGTTACATCAATAATTGATACTTAGAACAAGCATTAGAATCTATTAAACGAGTGAAGATTATTGGAGTGCAACCTAATGATCCCTTTTAGGTGATCGTTGTTTTGCCATGTACTTACTTAATATGTCATTTGTTCTTTAAACTAACATCACTTTTAACCCTTATGCATCCAGTTATGAATCTTCAAAATCGGATTCGTGACCTTCTAATCAAATGGGATGGTCATTTTACCCCTCCTTTTTTTACAAAAGTTCTTGTTTCTTTTATATGTAGGGCCCATATGGTGGTATAGGGGCATCAAGATATTGTTGCAAATAACAATGTAGAATTGTAGCTTATATATATTTTTTATTGTGAAATGTTAGGAATTATGCGGCTGGAAAAATATTTGGAATACCACTTCGTGGATCACATTCCCATGCTTTTGTTAGCTCATTCATGGTTAGTATTATAAATAACTTTTTTTTATTCAATTAAAAAGTTCTTATTACATTTTTTATTTTTTGATGTAGGGAACTGATGAGATTATAGATAAGTCTCTAAAAAGTCATGATGGATCTCAAGTATGTGAGGATTTTGTTGGTGCATCTCATACCTGGTTAAGCAAAATAAAGGTAAGAAATTTTCAGAGGCTAAGTATATTGATGGGTGTTTTTGGTGAAACTAACAAAAGTGAATTAGTTGCTTTTATTTTATATGCTTTAGCCTTTCCTAATAATTTTCTAGCTCTTGTAGACACATGTGATGTAAGTTATTAATATTATTATTATTATTTTTATCATTATTTGCTTACATTACCAATTATAATTCGGTTAGATTCAGGAACAGTAGGTAAACAAACTTTGTAAAACATAAATTTGCATTATTTGCTTATTATTATTATTATTTTTATCATTGTTTTTATCATAATTCAGTTATTAATTCTGGATGTGCTGTAAAAATGACCAAAACTCCCCTCTAGAAAAAGTTTGCCTCCTCAGTTGTGGAACAGCAGCAGGTAAACAAACTTTGTAAAACATAAATTTGCATAATTGATCCCTCAAGTTTCAAAGTTGCAAATTTGGTCCTTTTTGTGGTTTTTGTCCCTTCTCAAAATGAAAAAGACTATTTTTCCCTTGTGATATATATATATATATATATATATATATATATATATATATATATATATATATATATATATATATATATATATAATTGCAAATTTGGTCTTTTTGCCATACTTTTGTTGTGATTTTGGTCCCTCCTCAACTTGAAAAAGACTATTTTGCTCTTCTGATCTCTTTTCTAGATAATTTTAAATATAGGACCCCTCTTTTTAGTCATTTGAAAAGAAAATCCAAAAGAAATTATGTAAGGGCAACATAGTCTTTTCAAGTTCGAACAGGATCAAAAACCGAAACAAAAGTACACCAAATTTGAAAATTTGAAACTTGAGGGACAAAAACCAAAGAAAAAGGCAAACCATAGGGACCAGTTTTTCATTTTTCATAAATAAGAAAATTTTGAAAAGAAATATTGTAAATAGAATTGTTTTTATAGGTTTGGGTGCAACTTGGAGTGTTTCTGATGTTTCTAAAGGATCAACAGTTGCGATTTTTGGTTTGGGAATTGTCTGTAAGTATCTAAACCTGTTTTTATATCATTTTTATTGGTTAATTGAAATGTCAATTGATTAGGTTGCACAAGGTGCTAAAATAAGGGGCGCATCTACGATAATTGGGGTGGACACTAATCCTGAAAAGAAAGAGAAAGGTAATAACACACGATTTATTTTCATAACAAGTGCTAAATCTAACAAGTCTTTCTTGGTGTGATTAGTATAAAAATTGTTCATTAATAATGATTTTTGTTATTTGTGCAACAAAAGCTTTTGGAGTAACAGATTTCATCAACCAAAATGACATTGATCAGACAGTTCAACAGGTACACTAGTACTATGTTTATGTTAATAAATACTCCAATAATAAGATTAATAAGGATAATATAGTTGATTTCATATATTTATGATTTCAGGCTATCAAGCGACTTACAGACGGTGGTGTAGAATATTCATTTGAATGCATTGGAGACACTGATATGATAAATACAGCTTTGCATTCTTGTTGTGATGTAACCTAACTAACTCCTTTCTTAATCTCTTAATCTTTAAAAGGTAAAAAAGATAATTATTTTTGTCATTAATTATTAGGGGTGGGGTGTGACAGTTACTCTTGGGGTTCCTAAGACAAACCCAAATGTAGCATGTCATTATGGATTATTTATTACTGGAAGAACACTAAAAGGGTCTCTTTTTAGAGGATGGAAACCAAAATTAGATATTCCCAGGTAATAAGTACACTTATTTCAAACGATGTAAGTCTCCTACGTTGCAATTTATATAAAATTAATAGTTTCAACATTTCATCATAATTTTATAATTAAAAATGTTTATAATATGTGTGTCCACCTTATCAGAACCATGCACCACCATGCTTCAAGAAAGAAGTTACAAACTTTTCATCTAATTTAAAGGTATGGTAGAATCACACGGTTAACAAACCTGTATACTATTAAAATATACATATAATGCTAAAATATACATATTTCATCTGGTGTCTGTTAGGTTTATTCGTACCGCAAGGTACTACCATACTACCACAGCTATCCCAGGATTATCATACCATAGCTTGCTATAGGTTGGAAGTAGTATTACATCTTATTTTGCTAAAATTACTTATTTTCCCTTAGCCTTGATCTTATCTTTTTTGTTGTTACAAGCTTTGGATATTTAGAGAAGCCTTGACCCAAATATGGATATTGAGATAAGCCTTGATGTTATCTTTTTTGTTGTTACAGGCTTTGGTGCCACTATTGTTGAAAATTCTTGTGTCTTCCCCTCAAGTTATACTTGGATGCTATCTTATTTAGCATATATAGATGTAACCGTTGTCCTTTAATGTGTTAAGAAACCAGTTTTATTCAGTTAAGTTATCTATAGCACCAACCAATATTGTTCCTCTGCTTTTTCTTGTTTCTGCTGTTCTAATCCCTCTTTTCTTCTCCCCTAGTTCTTCTGTTTTTCTTTGGTGAACAAGGTATAGTTACAACTGCGAATATCACTGATTACATATTCAACAGAAGTACTGCTATTAAAATTGAGAAACTCTTTACAGATGCTGAAAAGAGTCATAAAATCTTGATACTCCTTATAAACTCGTTATTGAAGAATAGTTGTTAATAATCGAGGGTAAACTTCATCGCCTCTAGTACATATAGTAGCAGGTAGGTGTGGGCTTCTTTCTCTTTAATTTTGTTGGTCTTTGTCAAATACCAATTTCATTCTAGTTAAACAACATATGTGTTACTTTTTCAACATGTTTATAGTTTATATGAATCTATTGTAGGGTTTGGAAGACGTCTCTGATGAACCAATAAGCTCTTCGCAATGCTGGTGAGATGAAGCTTCCAATACAATTCCATTTGTTATTACTGTTGGAGTATAATCTAGACTTGAGGGTATTTTGGTAATTATGTTAGAATTCTGGAAATTATATCACTATTTAATAAGTTAGCGATTAAATATAAGCAACTGTTATAGAAGTTAAGGTTTTAGGAAGTCAATGATTGAACTGTGGTCATTGAAGAGTTGCAATGTTAGGAATAAAAGTCACAATGGTTTGACTTGTATTTGTATGTCTTATGTAACTTTGTAACTGATCTTCCTTGAAGTCTATAATAAAATTTTGGTTTTGTGTTTTACAATTCTTCTTCTCTCCCCTTCGTGTAATAATGTCCTTTCATGCTCTTTTGTGATTATGAGATATTAAATGCAAATTTAATTTAAAAATTAGTAAATCTATAAATAATATTTTTTTAAAACATTTAAAATCATGATACGCAAAAATGTGTGTCGTCTTCATTTATGACATGGCCTTTCTTGACAGGGGCTTTCTTGATACGCATTGCGTGTCATTAACACGCGCGTCGTGAGGTTACGACACGCGAATGAGTGTCGTCTTCCTTTATGACAGGGCCTTTCTTGATACGCATTGCATGTCGTAAACGCGCGTCGTAATTGCCCGTCGTAAATGAGCGTCGTAAATGCGCGTCGTCTCTCTTTATGACAGGGCCTTCCTTGACGCGCATTTGCGCGTCGTCTGAGCCTTTTACGACGCGCAATGAGCGTCGTAAAAGGCTGTTTTTCTAGTAGTGCTCCCTCACATACACCTCTGCCAGCCTCTCTGCGGAAGAGCTCTCACTGATAGCAAGAAAATGAGCGCTCTTTGTCAGTCGGTCAACGATCACGCAAATTGCATCGACATCTCTCGCAGTCCTCGGCAATTTGGTGATGAAATCCATGGAAATTTGTTCCCACTTCCACTGGGGAACCTCAAGTGGCTGCAACTTGCCATGTGGACACTGGTGCTCGGCCTTAACCCTGCGAAAGGTCAAGCACCTCTCTACAAACCACGCCACATCCCTCTTCATACAGAGCCACCAATTGTCTCTTTCCAGGTCCAGATACATCTTAGTGGCCCCGGGATGGATCGAAAACCTCGACCTGTGCGCCTCCTCCATCAAAATGGCACGTGCCCCGCCCTCAAATGGCACGCAAATCCGGCCCTGGAAGGTCATAAGCACCCGGCTATCGGCAATGAACTCAGATATCTGTCCGACCACCAGCTCTCGCTTGCGGTTCGTCGGTCTCATGGCCTCAACCTGGGCCTCCTGAATGGTGTCCAACACTAGAGTCATCACTGTCAACCTTAAACAAACATCTCGTAATGGGGCACTCTCTGTCCTACGACTCAAGGCATCGGCTACCACGTTAGCCTTTCCCGAGTGGTACAAGATCTCACACTCATAATCCTTTACCACATCCAACCATCTCCTCTGGCGCATGTTCAGGTTGGGCTGATCCATCAGATACTTTAAGCTCTTGTGGTCCGTGTATATGGTACGCCGAACCCCATACAGATAGTGGCGCCAGATCTTGAGGGCGAACATCACAGCCCCCAACTCAAAATCGTGAGTAGGATACCTCGTCTCATGAGGCTTCAGTTGCCTCGATGCATATGCTGTCACATGCCCTCTCTGCATCAGCACCGCACCTAGTCCCGATATTGACGCGTCACAAAATACCACAAAGTCCTCCATTCCCTCCGGAAGGGCTAACACTGGGGCTTCACACAATCTCTGGCAAAGTGTCTCGAATGAAGCCTACTGCTCCGGGCCCCAACTGAAAGCCACGCCCTTTCGGGTTAGTCTGGTGAGAGGAACAGCAATCCTGGAGAAATCCTGGATGAATCTCCGATAATAACCGGCCAACCCCAGGAAACTCCTGATCTTTGAAGGGGATCTCGGCACCTCCCAACTCATCACCGCCTCAATCTTGGCCGGATCGACCAATATCCCATTCTGGTTGACGAGGTGTCCTAGAAACTGGACCTCTCGTAACCAGAAATCACACTTGGAGAATTTGGCATAAAGCCTCTCCGATCTCAGAAGTCCAAGGATCTCCCTCAAGTGCTCTTCATGCTGCTCTCCGTATCTCAAATACACCAATATATCATCAATGAACATGATCACCGAACGATCTAACATCGACCTACACACCCTGTTCATGAGATCCATGAACGCCGACGGTGCATTAATGAGCCCGAAAGGCATCACCACGAAGTCGTAATGCCCGTAACGAGTCTTGAACACTATCTTCTGGATATCCTCATCACGCACCCTCATCTGATGATATCCAGACCTCAAATCAACCTTGGAGAACCAAGATGCTCCCTGCAACTAATCGAACAAATCTTCGATCCTCGGTAAGGGGTAAGGGTTCTTGACCGTCAGCTTGTTCAACTCCCGGTAATCAACGCACATCCGGTGTGAACCATTCTTCTTCTTGACAAAAAGGATCGGGGCTCCCCACGGCGACCTACTCGGCCGTATAAACCCCTTTCCCAGCAGCTCCTGAAGCTGCGAGCATAACTCCTGCATCTCTGGAGGCACAAGGCGATAGGACGCCTTGGCGATAGGTGCTGCCCCCAGAACCAAATCGATACGGAACTCCACCTGCCTCTCAAAAGGCACACCCGGAAACTCCTCGGGGAAAACATCCGGGAACTCACGCACTATCGGGACCTCATCAACCGAACTCGGTCTCTCTGCACCTACTCTCGTATCCACCAAATAAGCCACAAACCCACTACAGCCCTGCTGTAGACTCTGCCTTGCTCTAGCGGCTGAACAAAATGTTGACCCTGAACGGGTGCCCACGCCATAAACCGTAAGAAATCCCCCACTAGGGTCTCATATGGTCACCAGCTGTCGCTCACAATCGATAACCGCTCCAAATCTGCTCAACCAGTCCATGCCCAGAATGACACAGACATCTCCCATAGCAATCGGGACCAAATAAATCGGAAACTCAACGCCGAAGATCTCGAGTACACATCCTCGAATCACATCAGTGGCATACACTGCTCTCACGTCAGCTATGGAAACTCGCAAAGGTTGACTCAACGCCTCTTGACGAATACTGATGTGCTGACTAAAGGCTAACGACACAAAAGTCAGACTCGCACCCGAGTCAAATAACACCAAAGCAGGTACAGAACTCATAAGAAATGTACCTACGCAAATCATAATATAAGCATAACACCACAAACTCAAAATAAACAGATGAAAGAATACATACCAGCCACAAAATCAGGTGTTACGTGGACCTCCTCCGCTGTCAACTGGAAGGCCCTCCCGCGAGCCTTCGGCGCCTCAGCCTTCATTGGCCGATTCTCTGTAGCTCGAACGGCAGCAGGGGCAGATCCCTGACATGCTCCCTAAGCTGACCCCCGCAACTGCAGACACTCGGCCTTCTGGTGCCCGGTCTGGTTGCAGTGAAAACAGACTGCAAACTCCTTGGGGCAATTATTGGCCATGTGCCCCTCCTTGCCACACTTGTAGCAAGACCCTGCCCTACACACCCCCTCGTGACCCTTGCCGCACTTGCCACAAGTGCGGCCCTTCTGGTTCCCCGATCTCGAATCAGCGGGCTTAGCCCGCTTGGCAGCCGGCTGGGATTGTGCCAGTCGCCGATCCCTCCCCTGAGACTCTGCCTCCTCCCTGGCCTGAGTCTCAAGCTCAATCTCCCTCTTCTGGTCATTTTCCTGAAGCTCAACAAATGTCCGGTACGTCGAGTTCCCCATGAACTCGCGGATGTCTCTCCCCAAAATGCTGAAATATCTACTCATGTGTGCCTATTTGGAAGACACGTGCTCAGGGAAGAACATCGCCCTCTAATGAAACATCCTAGTGATCACTGTAACAAACTCAGTACCCTGCTTGAGGGTCAAGAACTCCTGGGCCAAACGTTCCCTTTCCACCGGGGGAACGTACTCATCATGAAACATAGCGGTGAACCTCTCCCAGGTCATCGCAGCAAGCTCTGCAGAAGAATAGTGCGCTGTCACAAACTTCCACTAGTCCTTCACCCCCAAGCGAAGCTGCTTCAGCGCGAACCGGACTCTCAAATGATCCGGACAAGAACACGTATAGAAGCATGCCTCAATATCATAAATCCATCTCATAGCAGCGATCGGATCCTATGTCCCATCAAACTCTGGTGGCTTCATGTTGCTGAACTCTCGGTACAGCAACGAGTCACCCCCTGTGGCCTCGCAGCAGCAACGGCTGTGGTGGCCGCAGCAACAGCAACATCAGTAAGAGCAGCGTATCGCTCATCAAAAGTCTCGATCAGGGTGGTCTTGATAGACCCAAACATCTCTGGTATCTCAGCTCGGATGGCAGCAGCCACCTCCTCGTGAATCATTCTGCGGACCTCCTCATCGCTAACACCACTGCTCTCAGGTGTGTGGTGTGTCCCAACCATGATGTCTCTCTGAATACAACACAATATATCAAAGACTCATTCGAGTGTACACACACTCAATATCCCATTCCTACTCGATCTCTGGTACCCTAAGGATTCTTACTTGGGTCGTGCACTGATCCGGTGCCTTCGGTAGTACGGGCCCAATACTACCGTCCACACCGCATCAATATTTACCCCAAGTCCTCCTCCTAAGATCCCAAGTCCCAAGTACTCTACTCTCCCTATGCATAGTCTACTCTCTAGCAGATCTCTCATAAGCTCCTTGCTGCTATCTATTCACTCTCAAGCACCTCCTAGTAGAAAAACCCCTAGGCTAATGCATCACAAATCAGGCCACTCTAGTCCTAATAAGAGTACCTAGCCTACTCTATCATGCATATCATATCATAACATATCTCATAACTCATAATGTAAGGGTATTTTGGGAAATCACCGTTCGGGCGCTAGCTGATCATACACACTGCTCTGCTATGCTCTTTCAAAAACTTTTTACTCTTTGAGAAAATTTTGTGAATTTTATTTTGAAAATCTCTCAAATCCTCAGTTTGAGTTCAGATACGCCCGAAGGTGCACCCGAATCCCTCAAACCAAGGCTCTTTTACCAACTTGTAACACCCAGATTTTCAAATAATTTTTCACAATTTAAAAACACACTTTCTTTCATCATTGTTATAAAAATATCATTATATCACATAACAATCCATAACATCACATCCCAATATCATAATATGTAAAAACTCCTCGTGTGTGTACTGATCAAGTCGGCGCCTTCCCGCGATCCTCACTGGTACCTGAAACACATAACACAACACTGTAAGCATAAATGCTTAGTGAGTTCCCCAAAATACCACATACAACACATATTTTCCACATGAGGCTATAACTCTGTTTGACCCTCTGGTCAATGTGTCTCAGTGGGACCCTCCAGTCCCATAACTCTATGGACCCTCTAGTCCTAACTCTGTGGACCTTTCGGTCCTAACTCTATAAACTCTGAAACATGCATAGCACAAATCACATAGAAATCACATCATACAACAACATACAAGGTACTCTGTCACATAACTCTAATTACCACTCTAGGTAAAGTATAGTGAGAAGACTCAACTCGGGTAACTCGGTAATCTCAAGCTAGGCAAAAATCTGGTCTAGCATCCGCCTAATCATATGAAATAAACACTCTTAATCTATATAACCCTCAAGGATAGACTGTAACGACCCAAAAATACGACCCGAAAATTTCATTTTTAATATAACCAAAATCATAAAACGGAGTATATCATAATAAAACCATGCGTTGCAAATCTCAAAACCATACAAAAATACAAATGAGAAAACGGTGTCACGACTGTATCAAAACACATCTAAGATAGCTGATCAACTCCCAGGATAAAAACTGTAGTTGTGGTGTGTGCGATGCCATCATCCCGAGCTCTTGCCTTTGCTTGCGGAAGTACCTGAAACCAAAACTGAAACTGTAAGCACGAAGCTTAGTGAGCTCCCCCCCCCCCCCCCAAACTACCATATACCACACAATAACATATAAAGCACATATTGGGCCTTGCCCACTGCATCGGACCGAAGTCCGGCTAACCGGGGCCTTGCCTCCTACATCGGACCGAAGTCCGAAGCTGACTGGGACATCGGACCGAAGTCTGAAGCTGACTGGGACCTTCGTCCCCTACATCGAACCGAGTCCGAAGCTGACTAGGACATCGGACCGAAGTCCGAAGCTGACTGAGACATCAGACCAAAGTCCGAAGCTGACTGGGACCTACGTCCCCTACATCGGACCGGAGTCCGAAGCTGACTGGACCTCTGTCCCCTACATCGGACCGAAGTCTGAAGCTGACTGAACATAGCATAAACATATCAACTGGCATAAACACATATATCCTGTCTGAACCACGAAGGCATCAAACATACTAACTACTACATCGGATCGAGGTCCGAAGCTGGCTGCTAGCTAAACGGGTCGGCATTGTGTTCTTAGACCCGTTACTACTGGAAGGAAACTCACCTCGTGAACTGGCTGCTGTGTGAATGGCTCTGGAAGCTAACTGCTACTGCTCCGGTATCTCCCCGGCTATAAGGCCATAAACACACTCAATCAAATACAAAACACTGCACTGGAGTAAAATGACTCTTTTACCCTTGGTCAAAGTCAACTCTCCCGGTCAAAGTCAACCCTCTCGGTCAAAGTCAATCCACAGTTGACCTGACTCGCCGAGTTGGGCCGCCAACTCGCCGAGTCTCTAGTCTCATTTCACAACCCCACTCGTGGCTACTCGTCGAGTATGGCATCGACTCGACGAGTACTCTCTCGATCCAAGAACTCGGACAATCTGCATCCGACTCGCCGAGTCATATGAACAACTCGACGAGCTGTTCTTGAGCTTAAGAAGATTGCCTTGGACTCGCCGAGTTGTATGAACAACTCGTCGAGTCCCTCCATTACTAAGTATGCTCTCCAACTCACTGAGTCCACTCTACTACTCACGGCTTCCACTCGACAACACTCAAAAAGGGGAAAAAAACGGGACTCGCGACCTGACTCGCCGAGTCGTTCTTCTGACTCGCCGAGTCACATCCATGCAACTACTCTAAACTCGATTCTGCTTGAATCCAGCGCATACAAATGATAGATCTGAGTCCAATAAGCTGATCCACCACGTAAAGTTTCCAACTTTACGTGTGCATACACATGAAAAAGGAGATATAGGCTAAAAAGGCACTTAAAAGAGTAGATCTAGGGTTCTTATGCAAGGCATTTCCAAAAAGGCAACAGATCCGGGCTCTACAACTCCTAAATGAACAGATCTAGGGATATCTCGTCCCATAAAGGCATCCATACAACTATAGGGATTAGAAAATGCATCAAACTAGCCCTAGAAGAGTTCTAATGAAGATTTAAAGCATAAAACAGAAGGAACCCGAGAAATACCTCAATGAACTCTGATTTTGCCCTTGGATCTTTGCTCCACACCTCTTCTCCTTGCTCCTTTCTTCTTCTTCTTCAAGCCTTCAAAATCCACACAAAAGCACTTAAAACCAACAAGGGATGGATTAGGGTTTTCTCACAGCTCTCTCTGAGGGTGAAGGAGGCGAGTTTGGGGCACAAAGCATTGCTTAAATAGTGAGCAACCCTGGGATTTAGGGTTTCTTCCAGACAAGCAGACTCGCCGAGTCCCGAATATGGACTCGCCGAGTCACCAACTAACACGTGCACGAAAACTCGACCCTACTCGACGAGTCAGGCCATAGACTCGCCGAGTCCCTCAATAAAACTTCTAAATAAAAACCACAAAAGCATCATACCAAAGACGGGGCGTTACAATTCTCCCCCAATTGTCTCAGACTTCGTCCTCGAAGTCTGCTGCGGCTGAATCTGCAAATAACTCTGGGTAATGCTCTCTCATTTCTTCCTCAGCCTCCCACGTCCACTCAGACCCCTTCCGGTGTTGCCACTGCACCTTCACTAACTGAATCGCCTTGTTCCTCAAGGTCTTTGTCTTCCGGTCCAGAATCACGACCGGCCTCTCATCATAATTCAGGTTGCTGTCAACTTGAATATCCTCTAGGGGAACAACTGCTGACTCATCCACCAAACACTTCCTCAACTGAGACACATGGAAAGTGTTGTGGATATGGCTAAGCTCTACAAGAAGATCCAACCGATAAGCAACCTGACCCACTCGGGCTAAAACCCTGAAGGGACCAATGAACCTGAGGCCCAGCTTGCCCCTCTTCCGGAACCTGATGACACCCTTCCAGGGTGAGACCTTCAGGAGGACCATATCGCCCACCCGGAACTCCAAGTCTGAACGCCTCCTGTCGGTGTAGCTCTTCTGCCGACTCTGCGCAGTCTGCAGTCTACTACGGACCTGCTGAATCAACTCGGTCGTCTTGAGCACCACCTCTGTGCTCCCAACGACTCGCTGACCGACCTCGCCCCAACAAATCAGGGTCCTACACTTCCTCCCATAAAGCATCTCAAAGGGAGGTCGATCAATGCTCGCATGATAACTGTTGTTATACGAAAATTCCGCTAACGGAAGATACGTATCCCAACTGCCACCGAAGTCTAGAACACATGCCCTGAGCATGTCCTCGAGGGTCTAAATCATCCTCTCGCTCTGCCCGTCCGTCTGAGGGTGGAAAGCGGTGCTGAAATGAAGACGAGTACCCATCTCGTCGTGAAACCGCTTCCAGAATCTGGATGTAAAACGGACATCTCGGTCTGACACTACCGATACCGGCACTCCATGACGTGCCACGATCTCACGCACATAGATATCGGCTAACTTTTCTGCTGATATACTCTCCTGGATCAGGATAAAATGAGCACTCTTCGTCAACCGATCCACTACTACCCATATCGAATCCACTCCTCGTGCGGTCCTAGGAAGCTTGGTGATAAAATCCATGGTGATGTCCTCCCATTTCCACACAGAAATGTCTAACGGCTGCATCTTGCCGTGAGGCCTCTGGTGCTCCGCCTTGACCTTCCTCCAGGTCAGGCATCTCTCAACATACCAAGCGACATCCCGCTTCATGCAGGGCCACTAATAATCGGGTCGAAGATCTCTATACATCTTCGTCGCCCCTGGATGGATAAAAAATCGAGACTTATGAGCCTCGTCCATCAACACCTGCCGTACTCCTCCCCAGTACAGTACCCACACTCTCCCATGAAGTTTCAGCAATCCCCGACTGTCATAATCAAACGAAGCTACTCGGCCCACTATCCTCTCACACCTTTGCCTCTCCTCCTTGAGGCCCTCACCCTAAGCCTCCTTGATCCGCTCCAACAACGGAGTAATCACTGTCATCATCAAACACAAATCTCTGATAGGGGTTGCCGACACTTTGCAGCTTAGGGCGTCGGCCACCACGTTGGCCTTCCCTGGATGGTAAAGGATCTCACAATCATAATCCTTCAGCACATCCAACCACCTCCTTTGTCTCATGTTCAGACTCGGCTGATCCATAAGGTACCTCAAACTCTTGTGATCCGTCTAGATAGTACAACGGACCCCATAAAGATAATGCCTCCAAATCTTGAGGGCAAACACAACCGCCCCCAGCTCTAAATCATGGGTAGGATAGTTAGCCTCGTGAGGCTTCAACTGCCTCGAGGCGTAAGCTATCACATGGCCTCGCTGCATCAACACTGCTCCCATACCTGTGATTGAGGCATCACAGTAGACTACGAAGTCCTCTACTCCCTCTGGCAAGGTAAGGATCGGAGCCTCGCACAACCTCTGTCTGAGGGTCTCGAACGCTGCCTGCTGCTCAGACCCCCAACGAAATACTATCGACTTCTTGGTCAGTCGGGTGAGCGGCACTGCTATCTTGGAGAAATCCTGAATGAATCTCCGGTAATACCCTGCCAACCCTAGGAAGCTCTGAATCTCAAATGGAGACTTCGGGACCTCCCACTGCATCACGGCCTCTATCTTGGCCGGATCCACCAAAATACCCTTCTGGTTGACGAGGTGACCAAGGAACTGCACCTCGCGCAACCAGAACTCACACTTGGAGAACTTTGTGAAAAGTCTCTCCCTCCTCAAAACTTCCAGCACCTCCCTCAGGTGCTCCTCGTGCTGCTCCTGCGTCTTGGAATATACCAAGATATCATCTATGAATACTATCACTGACCGATCCAACATCGGCCTGCACACGCGATTCATGAGATCCATGAACGCGGCTGGGGCATTGGTGAGCCCAAATGGCATCACCACAAACTCATAATGACCATACCTGGTCCTGAAAGCAGTCTTCTGCACATCCTCATCCCTAACCCGCATCTGGTGATACCCGGAGCGTAGATCGATCTTGGAGAACCAAGACGCTCACTGAAGCTGATCAAACAAATCATCTATCCTCGGAAGTGGGTAACGGTTCTTCACCGTCACCTTATTCAACTCCCGGTAATCTATACACATACGATGCGACCCATCCTTCTTCCTCACAAAAAGGATCGGCGCTCCCCAAGGCGAACTGCTCGGCCGAATGAAACCCTTGTCTAGCAGCTCCTGCAGCTGCGTAGACAACTCCTGCATCTCAGGGGGAGCTAGGTGATACGGTGTCTTGTCTATCGGAGCCGCACCAGGAATCAGGTCGATCCTAAACTCAACCTGCCTCTCAGGAGGTATCCCCGGTAAATCCTCGAGAAATACATCCGGGAAGTCTCGCACTATCGGAACATCATCAACTGTCGTCTTGCCCTTCTCCCGGGCATCCAAGACATAAGCTACATAGCCAGCGCAGCCCTGCTGAAAATAGCGCCTCGCCCTTGCGGCGGAACAAAAGGTTAGTCCGCACTGTGGCCTCTCGCCCTGAATCACTAACTCTCCCCCACTGGGAGTGCGAACCCTTACTAGCTGAAGCTCACAATCAATCACCGCCCCATTGGGGCTTAGCCAATCCATGCCCACAATAACCTTATTCCCTCGCAGGGGAATAGGAACCAGGTCCACCGAAAACTGCTCATCAAACAACTGAAGAGAACACCCTCTATGCACTCTGCCGACCCTCACGGTCCTGTCATCTGCTATCTCAACCTCTAGTGGACAATCCAGCTCCCCTGGAGCTCTGCTAAATCTCTTGCTAAGCTCAAGCGATACGAATGATCGGGTAGCTCCCGAATCGAATAATACCATAGCAGAAATGCCGTTCACAGAGAACGACCCTATATAAAACATACAATCATAAGCAATAATCAATCAATAAAATAAAGAAATGAAGGGAAGATACATATCCGTCACCACATCAGGAGTCGCTCGCGTCTCCTCTACTGTCATCTGAAACGCTCTACTCTTCGCCACTGGAGCCTCAGCTCGGCCCTGCCGGCCATCTGTAATCCTCAAAGTAGCAGGGGCAGGTGCAGCCACCTTCCCTACTGCAGCTAAACTCGGACACTGGGACTTTTTATGTCCCCTCTGATTGCACTGAAAGCAAATCAGATCTGATGTTGCAACAGCAGTAGCAGGGGTCGTACAATCCCTGCTCAAATGCCCAGTCCGACCGCACTTGAAGCAGCCGCAACTCCCTGCCTTGCACACCCCATCGTGCATCTTCCCACACCTGCCACATCGACTGTGGCTCGGCTGAGACCTGGACCTGTGATCTGAAACCTTGGGCTTTTTGCCCGAACCTCCTGAACCCGAAACCGCCTCCGGTTTCCTCTTCTTCTCCATCTCGAGATCAATCTCCCTCTCTCGAGCCCTAGCAATCATGTCGTCCAACGTTTTACAGCTGGACCGGCTCACAAACTAGCGGATATCGCTCCGCAACATCTCATGATATCGGGCCTTCTTCATCTCCTCATCGGCTGCATACTGAGGAACAAGAAGAGCCCTCTCCCTGAACTTGGCGGTGATCTCCGTCACAGTCTCTGTAGTCTGGGTGAGGTCCTGAAACTCTCTGGCTAATTGCTGCACCTCAATAACTGGTGCAAACTCCGCCCTGAACCTGGTAGAGAAATCAGCCCAGGTCATGGCATCCAATGCTGCATCATCTCCAATGGTATGTCCGACCTCCTCCCACCAATCCCGTGCCCTGTCCTTCAGAAGACAGGACGCCAATCTGACCTTGTCCCCCTCGGGACACCTGCTAGTGCGGAACGTGTTGGCCACATCCGCCAACCATCTAGTACTCGCTATGGGGTCCCGCGCCCCGTGATAGTCTGGAGCTCCACATGCCCTGAACTCCCTGAATGTAAGTGTGCGCGACCCCATCATGGCTGCCACCTCGGCACAGAAGGTGCCCAATCTCTCATCCATTAGCTCTAGGATACCCTCCTTGATCGAACCGAAGATCACAGGAGTCTGCTCTAAAATGATACTAGTAATCTCTGAAGAAAGAAACTCTCTGGTCTTCTCATCCATGTGCTCGTTCCCCGAGCCTGATCCTGATCCCTCCCCGACACCTCCACTGCCGGCTGCTGTCCTCGGACGCAAAACCACCATTCTGAAACACATCATAGCAATATCAGAAAACTGAAATATCTCAAGGGATCATTGATACTACTACTAGCTACCTGGTCTTGTCTCGGCCTTCCTTGATTCGAGTACGGATCCTCTGCTTTCAGTAGTACGGGCCCATACTACCTTCCACATCTATCTGTACTTTCCTCAAGAACCGCCTTGACTCCACCAAGTCACTTCTACTACTACTGATCTCTGCTACTCTCATCCTAGGCTTGCTCTAGGGAAATCGCTGACTCCACTCATACCAGTCCTCAGCTGCCGAAGGCCTCCTTGTAATGTTGATTAGCCACCACTTGAATACCATCACATGCAATGAGGCTCGGATAATCCTTCGAGTAAAAGACTCGTCCCTACAACGGTTGGACTCAAACAAGAGCTGCGCAATAGGGCCAAATCCAGCACTCTGAGATTATTCAACCCTGATCACATGTGATGTGGCGTATTCACCAAATGGCTAACTCCCACCACTCAGAGTCCCAAAAAGCACAAAGCAAGCAGCATTCGGATAAGGGAAACATACTCAGGCAAAACTATTCTCATAACGAGAAGCTACTCTAGCATACAATGCTAAGCTCGCGCTACCAGGCATAACCTAAACAGGCTATCCTACTGCTGTCTACTCAATACTAGCATGCAATTCTCATAAAGTTGTAACACATATAGCAGGCACATAAGGCATCCTCCTAGATCCTTAGTCCTATACTAGCATGCTGTTCTACTGAAACTGGAACAATTAATCATAATAATAAAACTTGTATTGGTAATTTGGGAGTACTTACTTGAGCTCGGCTGATCGCATGCACCACACCCTTATCTTGTTTAAAAATTCTTTTCTTTCTAAGTGCTTTTCAAAATCTCATTCGAAAACATTTTTCTTTTTGAAAATCTTTTTATCTTTCCCTTAGTTTGAGTTCAGATGCACCCGGCGTTGCAAATCTCAAAACCATACTAAAATACAAATGAGAAAACGGTGTCACAACTGTATCAAAACATATCTAAGATAGCTGATCAACTCCCAGGATAAAAACTGTAGCTGTGGTGTGTGCGATGCCATCATCCCGAGCTCTTCCCTTTGCTTACGGAAGTACCTGAAACCAAAACTGAAACTGTAAGCACGAAGCTTAGTGAGCTCCCCTCAAACTACCATATACCACACAATAATATATAAAGCACATACTAGGCCTTGCCCACTGCATCGGACCGAAGTACGGCTAACCGGGGCCTTGCCCCCTACATCGGACCGAAGTCCGAAGCTGACTGGGACATCGGACCCAAGTCCGAAGCTGACTGGGACCTTCGTCCCCTACATCGAACCGAGTCCGAAGCTGACTAGGACATCGGACCGAAGTCCGAAGCTGACTGAGACATCAGACCGAAGTCTGAAGCTGACTGGGACCTACGTCCCCTACATTGGACCGGAGTCCGAAGCTGACTGGACCTCTGTCCCCTACATCGGACCGAAGTCCGAAGCTGACTGAACATAGCATAAACATATCAACTGGCATAAACACATATATCCTGTCTGAACCACGAAGGCATCAAACATACTAACTACTACATCGGATCGAGGTCCGAAGCTGGCTGCTAGCTAAACGGGCCGGCATTGTGTTCTTAGACCCGTTACTACTGGAAGGAAACTCACCTCGTGAACTGGCTGCTGTGTGAATGGCTCTGGAAGCTAACTGCTGCTGCTCCGGTATCTCCCCGGCTACAAGGCCATAAACACACTTAATCAAATACTAAACACTGCACTGGGGTAAAATGACTATTTTACCCTTGGTCAAAGTCAACTCTCCCAGTCAAAGTCAACCCACAGTTGACCTGACTCGCCGAGTTGGGCCGCCAACTCGCCGAGTCTCTAGTCTCATTTCACAACCCCACTCGTGGCTACTCGTCGAGTATGGCATCGACTCGACGAGTACTCTCTCGATCCAAGAACTCAGACAATCTGCATCCGACTCGCCGAGTCATATGAACAACTCGACGAGCTGTTCTTGAGCTTAAGAAGATTGCCTTGGACTCGCCGAGTTGTATGAACAACTCGTCGAGTCCCTCCATTACTGAGTCTGCTCTCCAACTCACTGAGTCCACTCTACTACTCACGGCTTCCACTCGACAACACTCAAAAAGGGGAAAAAAATGGGACTCGCGACCTGACTCCCCGAGTCGTTCTTCCGACTCGCCGAGTCACATCCATGCAACTACTCTAAACTCGATTCTGCTTGAATCCAGCGCATACAAATGATAGATCTGAGTCCAATAAGCTGATCCACCACGTAAAGTTTCCACGTAAAGTTTCCAACTAAAAAGGCACTTAAAAGAGTAGATCTAGGGTTCTTATGCAAGGCATCTCCAAAAAGGCAACAGATCCGGGCTCTACAACTCCTAAATGAACAGATCTAGGGATATCTCGTCCCATAAAGGCATCCATACAACTATAGGGATTAGAAAATGCATCAAACTAGCCCTAGAAGAGTTCTAATGAAGATTTAAAGCATAAAACAGAAGGAACCCGAGAAATACCTCAATGAACTCTGATTTTGCCCTTGGATCTTTGCTCCACACCTCTTCTCCTTGCTCTTTTCTTCTTCTTCTTCTTCAAGCCTTCAAAATCCACACAAAAGCACTTAAAACCAACAAGGGATGGATTAGGGTTTTCTCACAGCTCTCTCTGAGGGTGAAGGAGGCGAGTTTGGGGCACAAAGCATTGCTTAAATAGTGAGCAACCCTGGGATTTAGGGTTTCTTCCAGACAGGCAGACTCGCCGAGTCCCGAATATGGACCCGCTGAGTCGCCAACTAACACGTGCACAAAAACTCGACCCTACTCGACGAGTCAGGCCATAGACTCGCCGAGTCCCTCAATAAAACTTCTAAATAAAAACCACAAAAGCATCATACCAAAGACGGGGCGTTTGTAACGCCCGTGTTTCTGGGCTTGCCATTTTTAGCAATGTAATAGTCTAGGTTAACCTTTGTAACTAAATTTGAAATAATAAAAATGTATTATTTGTGAATTATGTGAGTTATGTGATTTATGTGTTTATTTTCTTGATTTTTATAATTTAATGAATTAAGAATAAAATAAACGTCAAAATTAAAGTGTGAGATAAGCCTGATATCTTTGCATAAAGTTGTAGTGGTTGAAACAAGGATTCCGGAGATATAAGGAATGCCAAAATCCGAGTTATAACGAAGAAGTTATGACCTGTCGAAGTATCGCGACAGAACCAGCACGACGCCGAGTGACGTAAAATATGAATTTAAGATAGAGCGATATTTAGCCTTAGCGATCTAAACGAAAGTCGTAGATTTCGTTAAACCGAGAGCGTGCATAAAAGGAACGCCCAAATCTGACTTCGTATGAGGAAGTTATGATTTTTCTAAGTTTCGACTTAGCAGTATGCAGCCCGAATACTCGATTTGAGATCGATCGGTTTTTAGCCGAAACAATCTAAATGAGAATCGAAGATCTCGTTATTAGTAGCGAAACGATGAAAAGTTAGGCGAGAACGGACGTCAGACGAAGAAGTTATGAATTTATAACGAAGTTTTTCTGTCCCGGCCTTCTAAAAATAAATAGTAAAAATAAAAGTCAAAATTAGCCGACGGAGTCTAAATGAAAGTTGTAGAGTATGGTCTGACCTTCGCGTGGATATAAAGAACGTCGAAAACGGAGCTCGTATGCAAAAGTTACGCAATTTAGAAGTTCGACGAGTCAATTACGCCCCGCGTAATTTGAGTACGCCCCGCGTACTCAGGCGGATGCAAGTTGCCGGACCAATACTCGAATGTCACAGATCGACGCATGCAGTGACGTCAAAGTACGCCCCGCGTAACCGAGTACGCCCTGCGTAATTTGAGATTACACCCCGCGTAATCCCAGACCCTCAGCCTATAAATAGAACTCGAAATCAGCCATTTTCTCTTGTTCAAACTCTTCCCTCTCTCTAAGTTTTGCCTCGATTTGCGTGCCAATCATATCCCAGAGCCCCGGTATCATTCCCGAGCCCCGAAGCAAGATCCAAAGCCCCGAGGATCCCGAAGAGCATTATTCCCGAGCCGAAGCTCAGCCCGCGAGGAGTTCGATTTTGGTGAAGATCTTCCAGATCTATCGAAGTATACTACTTCTGCAAGCCGTAGTGCTGCCCGATCGTCTTTCGATCAAGTGAGTGTATAGTCCCTTTTCAATACGCGATACTATACAAGTAATCGTTAAACGTATTTAAGAATACAGGATGTGAGTGTGTAGTTATTTTCTTTCCAACGCAATATTATGAAGTATTTAATATAAAATACGTGCTACGTGTATATATTTTGTGGTTATATGTGTGAATGTATATTCACTCTTTTCTATCTCATAGATCTGATATATTCTCTATGAAATACGTGTTATGTGGAATATGTATTGATTAAAGCATACTATACAGGTTTTTAAACAATGTATAAAAATGTATATTTTTATCTACTAATATGTTGGGTAGAACATGGGTAGATAATTGGTGTGAAATAAACAGATGAGAGGCCTCGGTGTTATTGGTGTTATTCTAGTCATTCAGCAGAGTATGGATGACGACCACGGACTATTCTAGACTGTCTTGTGGAACACTAGCAGGCTCATTACCTGTAGGTGTTGTGAACGACGTGTTCACCGGTGTACTCTATCCCCCACATGGTTGCCTTTAGGATACTTATTGTTGAGGTAGCCCCTCTGCAGTAATGTCCGTCCCGATGAAAATCCTGAATTAGGTTCCTTATAATAGAAGTTATTTTAGGGACGTAAAGTGAGGATAACGGGAATGGGTAATCGGGTTTATTGTGGATTGTTGAAATTAAATATAATTATTGTGGGTTGAAAACCCTATATGCTCACCAGGCTCCCAAGCCTGACCCACTCAGTTTAATTGTATTACAGGAAGTGGCGCAAGAGCTTAAGATGGGCGAATCATCAAGTCGTTTTTGTTTACAAGTCTGCATATGTATATATTTGTTGAATGACTTGTAATGTAATCGTTTATGCTTTATGATCTATATCGGAACATGACATCCCGACTTTTGATTATGAAATGAAATGATATTTCTATATGAAATGTTTTGATAAATATCTATTTTATCATGTTTTGTTTTTTGGAACAAATTCCGCATCTCTTTTAAAATCAAGCGGATTTACTCTGAAAATGTTTTAAAAAGCATAAATGAAATCGGTCTTTTTTGGCCGAGATTTTGGGGATGTCACAGCGTTACATAGACTATTCCCTCTCTTAGTACTCTCAGAAGGGTAAAAGACCATTTTACCCCTATCATGGCTCAAAGACTCTAAAGTTGACCAAACCCTAAAAGTCAACAAAAGTCAACCCTCTGGGTTACGTTGTGCGTACCATACCTGTACGTTGGGCGTACCCGGCAACCTCATAGAAACGGGGTACGCGACCCCTTACACCGCGCGTATTGGGATTACGCCCTGCGTAACTCCCAGTTTCAGACTCCTAAGCTTTTGGGGTCTTAAACAGGTAAGACACACGTCCAACTTCTAGATCTGACCATTTCTAAGCCTCTTAATCCATAAAGTTGGTGACTTTAAGCCTTTGCATGGTTGGACAAGTCACTAACACCCATAATATTCCATTTCCAACCCTAGAAAAGCTCATAACTCAAGCATGACTCCATAATAACGACCAAGTTGGGGTTTTTATGGATCTATAACACAAATATCACTGAAATGGGACAGATCTAGGTCCATGGAGTCAGTTACACTCATAAAGTCTCCACCTTTGGGCCTTTTAACCCTAGAAATGGTCCATGCAACATCAAACCAAATAAAGAGGAAAGTTTTGAACTTTATACCTCTAGATGAAGCTCCTTCCTCTGAAGATCTCATATCCAAACTTGCACTTCAAGCCCTAGCCTCCACGAGCTCCTCTCCTTCTTCTTTGCTAACACACCAAGGCAGTTTTAGCTCCAAAACACTCACACTCAAGTTAAAGGACGATGGAAGGCTCTTTTAGGGTTTCACTCTCTGATATGGAGGCTGAGAAATGAGCCTTAGCATCCCTTATATAGTGCACAAGCCAAATATTAGGGTTTGCATATGGGCCTGCTACGCGCAACGTAACCCTGGGTACGCCCAGCGTACCCAGGCGAGTCCGCTTCCAAATTAAGCGCATGAGTACGCACAGCATACTCCCCAGTACGCCCAGCGTACTCATTTGCTACAAGAACTCACTCAAGGGACTAATCTTGACAACTTGACAAAAGGGAAGGGTTAAATAGTTTTACCTAAATTTCGGGATGTTACATTATCACTTTTTTAGTCAATATTCAATTCGTATTCGTCATTAAACAGAATCGTCTTCTTCCTTGTTCTATTTTTGTTACAATCGATTGGTTTCTCAATTTCACTTTCTCATCATTCACAATTCATTTGAAAATCTTTACTGATTGAATGAACATGGTATGAAAACATAATTATGTCGAGTTCCATCTCAAGAATAGATGAAGATGAAATATTATTGTTGAAATTGGTGTTTGATTTGAAAATTGATTTGAAAATCGACTGATTGGATGAACTTGCTTAAAGTAGGGTTAATTTAAGCAAAATATTTATCACTTACTGAAACTTCTGTTAGTTTTGCATCTCCCTTGAAGAAATAAATCATCAGCAAAATATTTTAATAAATTATACACCAAAATATGTTTTACATTTAAAAGAATAGAAACATACGAGGGCGTTTTGGTCTTTTGGCTTCCTGACTCCTTGAAGTAGCTTGAGGCCCCATAGAGTTCCTGCATCTACACATTTGTGGAAGGGATAATAGAAGTAAGTTTTTAAAATATTCCAAACTTGAATTATATTATTTCTTTGTTATTTGGGTTAATTTCATAAAAACCATCAAGTTTTCAGGATTTTGTCGGTTTTGCCCAAAGTTGAAATTTATGTCCACTTTTACCCAAACATTTTCGAAAAAATATTCGGTTTTACCCTTTTACCGGTGATAACAGGTTTTCCAGGTTACCATTATATTAAATTCACAAAAAACCCTTAAGTTTACCATTTTTTTGCGTTTTAACCCTTAAGTTTATGATTTTTTTTCACACTTTTACCCTAAGTATATTTTTTTCATAATATACATATTCATATGATTTTTCTGCTTGAATACGTATAATACGAAAAAAATACATAGGGTAAAAGTTTAAAAAAAAAGTATAAACTTAAGGGTAAAAACGTAAAAAAAAGTTGTAAACTTAAGGGTTGTTTTGCGAAGTTAATATAATGGTAGCCTGTTATCACTGGTAAAATAGTAAAATTGAACATTTTTTGGAAAATGTTAGGGTAAAAACGGGCATAAAATTCAACTTTGGGCAAAACCGACAAAACTCTGAAAACTTTGAGGGTTTTTATGACATTAGCCCTTGTTATTTTTCGGAACTAACAAAAATATTTTTTTTATAATAGATTCCTGGTATTAAATATTTTGTTTGTGTATATAGTTTTTTGAAATGATAAATAAACTTTTTGACTGTTTAAATTTCAATATACATATATAGTATATATTTTAAACGAAATGTATTGTGCAGGTACTAATAGTATGCTCATATACATTATATTGTTAGAATGTGTACACATATCTTACGATAAAACAGTCGTGATGCTGAATTTAATGTGAAAAGGTTTTTTTTTTTGCTTCATATATAGGAAATGATTAACAACAAGGATGAAACTGATATGCAACAAGATAGAGCTTTTATGCAGCATTTGTGGTGTTCCATATGGAGCTTGTATCTAGGTAACCCTTTGTTATCATTACTTAGATTGCATTGCATTTAACTGTGCATTTTTCTATTTACGAATTATGTTCTAGTGTTCAAACAATGCATGTTATGTTGCATATCATCCGCTTTATGCTTGTGCTACTAGATTCTATGCTCTTAAACAATGAGCTCACTTTCCACATAAGCTCCTTGTTTTTTATTTTACTCTATTATTTGAGGTGATTTGGCATGATATGTCTTATCTTGTATAATGTAAAGGACTGCTAGTGTTAGTTTTGATATGTAATTTCATTTTGCAGCTTAAGTGGGATTAAAACAAAAGCCTGGAATGAGTCCACCTCATGGTGCAGACTAGATGATCCAAACCAACAGATTGTTGTGGAGGATATATTTGATGAATATGGTGGACGACTTATGCTTGTTGACATGGTTAGATTAGAAAATAAAATTAATATAGAACAAGCTGGTCAAACTAGATTCAAAGCCAAAATGCATGTAATTTTCAACTTGACTAAAACTTTTCATTTGTTCAAAAAGAATTATAAAAAGTTACTAAAAATTGTTCCTTTTTGATTGATTAGTTATTGTTCTTGAATCACATGTAATTCCTCTACAGTAACCTAAAGGGTTATTGACATTAAGATGTCCGATTGATAAAAATCACATGTAATTTATATATGAATCACATGTTATTCACATATGAATTACATGTGATTCACATGTAAATCACAAGTGAATAACATATGAATTACATGTGATTCACATGTGAATTACGTCTATATGCACACATGCATTTTGTGTGTGTGTTCTTCATTAATTATTTTTTACAATTTTTTGTCAATTTCACATTTGAATATTAAAATATACAATCACATGTGAATATCACATTATATAATCACATTTGAATATCATATTATATAATCGAATGTAAATCTTAAATGATATATACATATGCATTTTTGTGAGTGAATCATTTTTTTTTCTTATAGATTTGAAAGAATTTATGGAAAATTTTGAAGATGCAAAAATTGATAATTGAAGAAAATATGGAAATCTTGATATGAAAAAATGATAACATTATAAATCTTTGTAGCTTTTTTTTATATATTAATTTGTATCGAACAAAATACTTATACCATTATGTTTATAAATTGATTAATAAAAATAATATATTTTATTATTACTTATGAATATTGAAAAACTACGCATATATGCACCAAAAACTTTAAGTTTTTTTGTTAAAAAAATTAGTTTTTTTTTAATATTCTATGTTTTTTTTAAATTACCGATTTTTAAAATTTTACTTTTTCAAAAATGCAGTTTTTAAAAAAAAAATAAAATAGGAGTTTTTTTTTGAAAAAATTGCAGGTTTATTTAAAAAAATTGGAGGTTTTTTTTTGATAAAATTGCAGTTTCTTTTTGAAAAAAAAAATGCAGTTTTTTTAATAAAAAAATAGCAAGTTTTTTTTTAAAAAAAATTGCTGTTTTATTTTTGAAAAAAAAAATGCAGTTTTTCTTTTTTTGAAAAGTTTTGCAGTTTTTTAAAAAAAATATTTTTTCCCATTTTTTTAAATTCATGTTTTCTAAAAAAATTAAAAGAAACTTTATTTTAAAAAAATTATTAAAAAAATCGGATTTGATTTATTATGTTAATTTTGTCCAATAACACAAAAAAATAAACATTAATAGAGATCGGTAAAATTACGATCATGCCCTTAATGAAATTAATTTTGATCTAAAGCTCCACTTTTAGTTCTCAAGTTCTTAGGAAACTATGAGTTCTCAACCGATCTCACTATATATATATATATATATATATATATATATATATATATATATATATATATATACACTAGCCGTCTACCCGCGCAAAGCGGCGGGCGGCGAATAATTTGATATCTTTAGAGTTAAAACCATCTTGAGTTCACTTCGAGAAATGAATATTAAATGATATCTATTTTTCAAGAGCATTATCATACCATATTAAGGGGGTGTTTGGCTAAGCTTTTTTAAAACAACTTATTAGGTTCTACATCACTATAAGTTAAAAAAGTGTTTGGATTAAAATAAATTATTCCGGTGGGGAACCACTAATACGTCATTTTTTCATAAGTTACCATACACTAACTTATTAACTTATAAGCTAATAAACTAATAAGCAATAAGCTTTTTTGCCAAACACCCCTTAAATGGTTATTACTTCCATTTATACATACACAAACCACTTGTACTGTTTATCGTCCTTTTTTTCGTTTTCCTTAATTCATTTATTAATTTAATGTCCTACTAAGTAAAATGCTAAAATATATAAATAATAGTTTATAAAAATAAACCTTTAAAATATCAGGTGTTGTGATTCAAAAGTCGATAAATAGGCCTTTGAGAAGGCCAAAATACTCAGGTGTCAACTTGTTCATTGTGATTTTAAACCAAGTTTGGTCACAAATTAAAACATTTTCAACGATGGTATGTAATTCAAGGATTCATATTGATTTAGGTTCTCGAAACCTTAAAAATTGAACAAAATCTTTATAGAACCTTAATATAAGGACAATAATCACTGTAATCAGGAAGTCCATGTGATGAAACTTGATATTATAAGGACCAATGATGAAAAATGTTTCATTTTTAGACTAAACAAGATGAAAATATACAAACTATCTTAATCATGTCAAATCTTGTGTTTAACCGTTCTTTATTGCAAAAGTAAGATGCCAAAATATACAAACTAATGATAATACAATGCTCTAACTTGCCCTCTTAGTTGAGTTCTTTGAACCTGCAAAGCCAACACATTAAAGAAACATAGTAAAACCTTTTTAGGAACAAACCTGATATAATAAAGCCTTCACCCAATATATTTATAAAATAAAAATACAAAAAGTTAAAAATGATGAAATCAATTACAAGTAAGGATTAAAATAAAAACCTGTTAAGAAAGAGCCATCTGTAGGAGGGATATTTGAATCAACATGTATTTTCTGATGGTTTCAAATTTTAAATTATCCGATATTCAGGGAAAGAGATATAATTTGTTGAGAAATATAAGGATTCAAAACATAGGTTAAAATTTAATATTATTTTATTGATGACTACTTATACTATTAGCTTAATGATTTGAACGTCTTAAAAAAATAATATTATTATATTCAATCTATTTTTAGAAATAGTGAGATTTCTTTTATAAGATAGTATATATATATATATATATATATATATATATATATATATATATATATATATATATATATATATATATATATATATATATATATATATATATAAACTTTCCCCCAAAAAAATATTTTATCTATTTATCAGAAGTTAACCTAAAAAAAAAAGTTCTGGGTTCTATTATATTTAGAAAAAATAAAATTTTTTATTTAAACCGAAAAAAATATAAATATTTTAGATCTTTAATGAAAACTAACCCGATATGAAAGATGCAATTTATTTCCGATTCCTGAATGAGTTTTTTTTATTTCTTTAAATTAGGTATGAAATTTGAACTTTCGTCCTAATGGGCTTATTTTTTATATTTGTAATTTCGTTTTTGTTAATACCTTTTTGGACTTGGTCTTTTGCATGGTTTAGATTTTCAATTTTGTTAATAATAGAGAGATGAGCTTATTAAACTCAATTCTGTATTATCATTTATTCTAAACTAAAGTATCGAAAGTTCATAGCCCAAACCAAAGTTGTAAACGTGTGTCCATGACGATTGACGAGTAATTCAAACTTGGATTGACTGTGATGTTAAAATGAACACTTTCTAAACATATGCATTCAAGTTTATTTGATCTGTGAATATTTTAAATTTTATAGATACTTTATTATAATAATAATAATAATAATAATAATAATAATAATAATAATAATAAGAGAAGTTTGCAAATATAACCAAATTTCTTAATTACTTTGTTGAAAATAGCCAAAAAAAACTCAAATTACAAAAATAGTCATTAAAATCGCAGATGGACTCAATCCATCTGTGATTTTTTGTCCATCTGCGAACGTACGTTCGGTTCGCAGATGGACTCAGTCCATCTGTGATTTTGCGTTCATCTGTGATTTCCCCTTTCTCAGAGGTATAAAAACGTAACTTTTTTTCTTCTTTCATTTTTCAAACTTTTTTTTGGAAAACTCTCTCTTTAGAGATACTATGGACAATTTCATTTTTTAAGATTTTTTCAAAGTTTTTGTTGGAGAATTCATTTTATTAGAGATGTTTTAAACAAATATTCCAAAGAAATATGAGCTAAATTGATAACTTTTTGCAAAACTTTATATATAATAATTTTGTTTCGTAGTTAAACCCTATCGATTTTGTAGTCAAAATTTAAAAAAAATTAAAAAAAAAACACAAAATCGCAGGTGGGATGAGAGGAAATCGCAGATGAACTTAGTTCATCTGCGATTTCAGCCAAAAATTGGGGTATTTATACGGAAAAATCAAAAAAACTAAAAAAAAACCACCTGCGAATGTACAAGTCGCTAAAAAACTATTGTACTTTAGTGATTTGTAAGTTCGCAGATGGAATCATGGAATGCTAAAATCGAAAATGGGCTTAATCCATCTGCGATTTTCATGGCTATATTTGTATTTGGGTTTTTTTTTTGCTATTTTTCACAAAGTAATTAAGAAATTTGGTTATATTTGCAATTTTCTTTAATAATAATAATAATAATAATAATAATAATAATAATAATAATAAAATCACACAACAATTTAGAAGATTATAAGCATTTGCATTTACACGATTCCACATATATCATCATAATCTTTTTAGCTAAACAATTACAGTTTTATCTATTTAATCCTTGATCAAGAACATTAACTTAAATGGATTATTTTTCAGTTTAAAATAAAATGGAATTATGCAACATGACATGTCCACCACATTCCTTCCCCTTGCCCACACTTGAAAGTTGAAACATTCCTCCTAGTATTGTGTTGATTGTTGACACACGAGAATGGGCCTCACATCACATGACATATGTCTTTGTTTTCTTATTTTTGCAATTTACCTCCAAACCATACAAAATTACAAATTTGCATTCATTCTAATTTGGTAAAGGATGTGTTTAATATGACATTTTATTTAAACTGAAACATATATGTACGTACATGAAAAAAAAATTAAATGACAGTTGAAGTTAGTGTATGATATGAACAACTTAATTACTTGAAATTTCCATGGACCAATCAGAGTTTTGATAAACCATGGTGAAAACAATCTAACTTTCAATATAGTGACTTTGTCATCATCGGTAATACATGAAAAAAAAAAAATTTGAAAAACCGAGTGTTATGGCAAAACTGCCTAGTTCCATTCTTCAGATTCAATGTTTTTTTGTCATCGTTTTTATTCATCTTAGCTATGGAGGGGTTGCATCGTTTTCTTGTTTACATTTTGGATCACTACAGAAGATGATTGGATTAAGTGACTTGACAAGTGAATGGATTGATAAATTATAGTAAATTTGGTTGGTTGTGTTAAATAACAAGTTTTTATAAATTTAAGTGATTTGGAATTGAATCAGGAGGGAGTCGTTCCCATTGAAACCATCGAACCTACTGAACCCACTGTCACATCAGCTTTTTTCTTTGATTTTTCTTCATCTTTCCGAACCCACAACACACGGAAATCTTATCTTTCTCAACCTACTCAACCCACTCAATTAAAAAAATATATACAAAATAATCAAGGTAAAATCTTAATTAGCAATAGAGTTACCGTCGGTACTACTTCCTCTTCGACGGGTTGTTTAATTGGTTTCACGAACCCACTTCATCCTCTCTCTCTACTTTCTCTCTCTCATTTTCTCTTGTATCATATGTTTTAAGACTTGTACCTTAGTTGTTTAGTGTTTTTGTTAATTGAGTGGGTTGAGTGGGTTGAAAAAGATAGCATTTCCGTGTGTTGTGGGTTCGGAAAGATGAAGAAAAATCAAAGAAAAAAATTGATGTGGCAGTGGGTTCAGTGGGAACGACTCCCTCCTCCCTAAGAAGTTAAGAACTAAGAGAAATAGTAGATTGCCCAAAAAATAAAAAATTAAATGTTATTCCATGCCATTAAGCTCTAGCGCCTAGTTTTTGAGTCCTGGTATAAAACGGAAGTGGAAAAAAGTGAAGAGAAATTGAAGGAAACACACAAATTTGTATGTTTTCGGGATCTTTTTTTAGAGAATCAGAGAGAAGAGAAAAGAGATACATGTTTATCTTCTCTCTTAATCGTTCCTCCAAAATTGAAGATATTTGAAAGGAAAGAATTGTCATGTTTATATGCAATATTTACCAACTTATAGTTCTAAGGGAGGAGGGAGTAATTCCCTCCCAACCCACCGAACCCATTGTCACATCAATTTTTGTCTCTTTTTTTTCTCATCTTTTCCAACCCACAACACACAGAAATCCTATCTTTTTTAACCCATTCAACCCATGCAATTAAAAAAATATAAAAAAACTAAGGTACAAGTTTTAAAACATATGGTACAAGAGAAAATAAGAAAGAGAAAGTAGAGAGACGATGAAGTGGGTTAGTGAAACCAATCAACCCACTCGTTGAAGCGGGAGTGGTACTGCCGATAACTCTATTGCTAATTAAGATTTTACCTTTAATTGTTTTGTATTTTTTTTAATTGAGTGTGTTCAAAAAGATGGGGTTTCGGTGTGTTGTGGATTGGAAAAGATGAAGAAAAATAAAAAAGAAAAATCGATGTGGCAGTAGGTTTAGTAGGTTTAGTGGGTTGGGAGAGAATGACTCCTTCCTCCTAAAAATGTATATATCCATCGTGTACATGCATCATCTTCTTCAGACTTCAGCAACGTTTGTATGTATCCGCTTGGCTGATCATGCATTGTCTTTACCAACTCAGAACTCCTTTTCTTTTGTTGCGAACTCATAAATACGACAACACGATTTTCTTTCTTTCCCCATTATTTCATTTTGTCTACATTTTCATTTTCTATTGTTTTCTTTCTTTTTACAGAAACGTAGGAACTATTTTTTAATAAACTTAAATTATCCCAAAGCATCATGTTTCCAAAACTACCCTTAGGAAAAAATTTATAATATTCTCCTAGGTTTCCGTTTAAATAAACGATAGAGCGAGAGCAGCTGAAAACGCGTTTCTTTATACGTATTTTCCATTATATAATTATAGTTTCTTCCATGCTTGCTTTTGTATTTTTTTCAAATAAATAAATATATTCTAAAATATGGTGTTAAGTGTTAAAAGGGGGTCTCCTTCTGCTGTTTGGTACATAGACCTTGATTAATTAAACAAAAGCATCCAACCAACCTCCAATCATTTCCCCACCCTTCTTTCACCAATTAATTGCCTTTATTTTTTCTTTAATACTTTATTTTTTATCCAATTTTGGTGAGACCTGTCCCATTCAATATCAACGAGGTCGTACGAAAGCATGCTAGATAATAGATACATTCTTTCTTGTAAAATGATAGGGACAGACGTTGAGGTTTGAAAAAAAACCATCGGAGCTATTGGATAGTTTAAACTCATAATTCTATTAATCTAATTATTTACATCTTTCAATGATTTTTATTTTTTCTAATATAATTAATCTATAATCATCTCTTTAAAATGTCTATAAACATTTTTATTTGATTAATCATTTTTAAACATACATTATATCTAAAATGTCATAAACAAACAAAAATATAAATATGTCTGAGTCTTTATATATAAAATTCATTACGTTATGGTTATACTAAAAATGAAAATGTTATATAATCGATATAAAAATAATATCCTATAAATAAATTGTTATTAAATATTCAATAAAAATAATTATTTAGTAAATAAATAACAAATATTTAAAACTAAAATATAATTGATAGTGTAAAATGATTAAAAATGAGGGGTTAGATGTATTAAACATAAAATGTATATTGAATTATATATATATATATATATATATATATATATATATATATATATATATATATATATATATATATAATGGTCAATGAAAATAAACATGTAAGTTGTATACTTTAATAGTTTTAAATGGTCAATAAAAAAAATAGTAAAAACTATAGAAAAGAACTCACATTAGAGATACTTTTAGGTTGGTTGTTATGAAAAAACACAAGTATTTTTGCCTTTGGGCATGTTTAAAAAGTTATTTTTGAAACTGTTACTAAAAAACTAATAAGAATTTATCTAATATACTGCGTGTTTATAAATTATAACAAATGTTAGATTTATTGTTATTTATGTTAAACTGGAATTAACTTTTCAGAATTTGGAAATTTTGGAAATAGATTTTGCGATACTGGATACCACAGATGAAACGGTATAACCGTTTAAGAATTTCTGGATTGCTCTGCTTGTTGTCGAAAAACAAAAATAAATGGTAGGACATGAATTCAAGTACAAATTGCCAAGAATCAACAAAGAAGATAAAATAAAAAATATAAAATTAAAGCATCGATTTATCAGCAAGCGTAAAAATCCACAAGCTCATGCAAAGCGTCAGGTTGAGGATCTGCATTCTCGATCATCCACAACAGATGTTCAAACAACACAACCTCGCACTCAATCGTCACATTGGTATCCTCATCGCCTGAACCTGAACGTTCCACAAGCTCTTGGAACAACGGGTGTTGGGCCACATCGGAGTTTATAAGGTAGCGCCGCCGTGATTTGCCTACATAGACAGCATGAGAATTCGAATGGGTCAAGTTCTGCTGCAGGTAGTCATCCTCATCGGAATTGGATTTCGTCACACCAGGTGGCTTCCCGTTTCCAAATGAATGCCACTTTTTCAGCACCGATTTGATCTTGGTTAGCTTTCCACCTTTCGCCATTGATTATCTATCCGAATTCTGAAACCACCCAGCTAAAACAGAGGGTTTTGGGAGTGGAGATATCTAATGAGAGAGAAATAGAGGATTGAAGTTGGTTTCTTATATAGTATCTACACAGCCAGCCTGTCGCTGAAATGGGATGGGATATGGATGTGGATGTGCGTCTGTGTCTCTCTGTAAATAAATATACATTTTATAAATATATATTATATATTGGTGTTGTTGAAACAAATTGGAGGCGTTTGGGGCCATTCTTCATTGTCTCATAAAATATTGCTAATTTGTTTGTGATTGAGACCTTCCAAGAACATGATATTATAATATCCTACATAAATTATTAAAGGAGCTGAATGGACGAAATAGATGAGTAATTGTTATGTGTAGGTCAAAACAAATTGGGATTAATTATCAATCATCAATGTTTTATAACCAATAAGTATTATTTAAATGAACGGTTTAGGCAATCATTAACATCTAAATACGCTTTAAGACAACTTTAGTTTGGTTGGTAGTGATGGACTTTGTCTATTAAATTAGCTGATACATCTGTTTTGATATCTAATAAAAATCCATACGATTTCAGATTCTAAAGCATGTAATAAGTCGCAAAAACTTGAAACAAAATAATCAAAATCTTTAAGTGATAGTCATAACAAGTTCTTTCTTAGATCAAGACCATTTTGGTTTTTAGTCAAAATAACATAACTTGCTATAGGTTTATTACCCAGCTTAACAATATGTTCTCAAGCAAAAAATATAGAGATAGAAAGGGAAATTTTGTATTTGTATTTCATACTGTCATCATGTGTTGTATATGACACAAAGATACAAAATTCAAAACAGAAAAACACAAAAACAAAGCTTATAGCCAAATTCAATCTTTGACATCATTAACACCTTCTGTAGAAATCTGAAACCTAGCTTCAGCTTCAGCTAAACACGGGGAACTAATCACTTTGCAAATCCGTTCTTCCCCCCTTCCTTTCCTCAAAGCCAGCCTGTCACTCAGTCATCAATAGCAACAAACTTTCTTAACTTCCATTAATAACAACATATGAATTATCAATTATCACATACCTTGTTGTAGAGGCATGAGCCATGATGTTACCACCAATTGGTTTAATTTGAGGCCCTGAAAACATGGCTGAACCATCTACTTGGGCCACAACTTGATTAGTGATCACCACAGCTACACCAAACTAATAAACAAATAGTTTAGCATTCAGACATAATTTATTTTATATTGATAAAAATATTAATACCTCATCTGCCAACTTCTGAAGGCTCCTCAAGAACTTTGCAAGATGCATCTGTCTGGCTGATAGTTCACCTCTACCAGAGAAATCAGTTCTATAAAGAGCAGTTGCACTGTCCACTATCATAAGTGCAAACCTTCAAACACAAACATATTTATAAACTCTTCTTTTTTTTTTTTAATATTATAATCTTATTAGAATACAATACAGATTTGTTGATGAAAAAAAAAAACCTGGTTTCGACCATCATTGAAGCAGCTTCAAGCAAGAGTCTTGATTGATGATCTGTGTTGTATGCTCGTGCATATGCTACATTCTCCAATACATCATTACCATTCAACCCAAACCTGCAACATGCGGCAAGATAAGATAAATGTACAAAAACTAAAGGGCTGTTTCTTTTTTACTTAATCTTCAGATGGTTTATTCAGTTCAGAAAAGAAAGACTTTATGTATACAAAACTTTATCCAGACATACATCACTACCCATTCATCCACTTTATCCATTAAGGACTTAACAAGGGTTAAAAAATAATTGAAACACAATGATAGTGAGGAAACTTTGCACAACCTGTCAGCTATCTGTAAGAGTCTTTGTGGCCTGAAGGTACCTTCAGCATCAATGTACATTGCTTTCCCCTCACCACCACCTTGATCTAATGGAAGCTGAAAGTTCAAAAGTAAAACTGTAAAAGTTAGCATGTTTACAGAAAAAGAAATTAAAAAAAAAAAAAGGTTTCAAATCAAAAATACATTCATACTTGGCAAGTTACACATAAAGTGTGACAAAGCTGAGTCTTTCCAGACCGAAATTCACCATATAGCTCAGTAATAGATCCAGTCTCGATTCCTCCTGTTAAAGAAAGATAATGCAATGTTTAGAGCCATAGCTTCATAGAAAAAAAAAAAAAAAAAAAAGTACTTTCTAAATAATGTTGCTTCTTTGATAAATTACAAGTTTGAATGGTATGTACCATCTAAAATCTTGTCAAGCTCTCTTGACCCTGAAGATATTTGGATTATTTCAAGCCTTTGTTGATGGAGTTGGCCTGCACTAGTGAAACCCAAAGGGACCAATTTGGAAGCTGTAGAAATGAATAATGAAAGAATATTAAGCTTCAAGATTGTAGGAATCTAAAGATTGAAAGGAAAGGAAAAGGGAAAGGGAAAGTACATCACAAGAACAAAATGAGTGTCATGACATACCTGCCTCGATAATTTTGTCAACTTTAGCTTCACTAATTCCTTTGATTTGCAGAAGCTCCTTCCGAGGAGAGTATGCTACAGATTCAACTGTACATAAACCAGCGTCTTTCAGCTTCTTTACATCAATGGCAGCGATTCCAGATGCCTTTAGGGTTTAATTGAAGTTTAAAGTTAGCTTCTGAAGACTAAAATACTATCAACGTCGGTTTTTAGCCAAAATTGGTAAAACCCCCGAAATGTTATTGTGGGTTTTGAACTTTATCGGAACCCCAGGAATGGGAATTGGCCAATTTAGCTAAATCTTGAAAAATCCATCAAAAAACACAAGATATAATCAAATTCCTAGCATCAGAAGAATCATATGTGAAAAGATAAGAGAAAAGATAAAAACCCTATTTCTAGATAAAACAAAAACAGTTGTATAAAGGATAAAAAGGGATCGGAACAAACTCTAATACCCATTTAGTAATTTCAATAAGCAAACCCTTTTTTTTCGAAGAGTGTTTTAGGGGAAACACACCACTAAAAAAGTTGAAAGAAACCCACTACAAGAACCCTAGTTTGAGCTAAATCTTGAAAAAACCCGTCAAGAAACACAAGATATAATCAAAGCCCTAGCATCAGAAGAATCATACTTCAAAAGATAAGAGAAAAAGATAAAAACCCGGTTTCGATATAAAACAGAAGACAGTCTTTTACAGAATAAAAAATGGATCGGAATAAATTCGAATATCCATTTAGTAATTTTGATAAGTAAACCCTTATTTTTCGCAGAGTACTTTGGAGGAAACACACCACTAAAGAAGTTGAAAGAAACCCACTACAAGAACCCTATTTTGATCAAGAATAAGTTACGAAACTACAGATCGGATTAAATGGATGATGACATGCCTGAAGTTGTTCGACTGGAAAAGGGCCATGCTGCATTTCTTCTGATTGTTCATCCTGCTGCTGTTCTTGGTCTTCTTGGTGAGCCATCTTCTGGTTTCTCTGCCTCTGCTCCATGGCTATGATCAATTTGGGATCAGACGAAGAACTGTGCTCCCCAAGAATTGCATTTGAAAGGATCACCAGGCGCCAAATTAATGCGTATGCTGAAAGGAACGAAAATATGGAGCGGGTTTTTGCAAGACCCGGAATTCAGTTTTGTTTTCTTTTTTAGTAAATTACAATTTTGGTCCCTGTGATATACAATTTTGACAAAATTTCACAATTGGTCCCTGTGGTTTATATAATATCGTACTTTGACGACTTCCTAGCTAAAAGTCACGCGAATGGTCCTTAAGGTTTCAGTTCATTGCGCGATTGGTCCTTGAACCTAACCCCGTCACTTTTGAACCGTTGGTGCAGGGGTAATTTTGTCTTTTCATATTGTTGTGCATCAGAGTATATAATGTAAGCCCCACCTTGTTGCCTTCTACTTCTCGTTCCTTACCTTTGTTCTTCCCTCCCCACTCAAATTCTATTCCAAAGTTGAAGAAGATGGTGATATGCCATTGTGGAAGGCCGCCGATTTTGGTGACATCGTGGATTGATTTGAACCCAGGTCGTCGATTTTGGTCATGCTCAAGGTTAGGAGGAAAATGCAGCTTTTTTGGATGGTTCAACCCTCCCATGTGCCCTAGGTCAACTGTTGTGATTCCGGGGTTGATGCGTGGAAGAAACAATCTCGAAGCAACATTGATGATGGTGAAATGGTTACTTTGTCTGAGTTGGTTGTTTTTCATGGTGTGTTACATTTTCAAGTAAAAAATCAAGAAGCTTTTGGGGGGGAATCTGTGACTTGGAATCTATGTTTTGGTCCCATTTTTGTTATAGCTTTTGAAGGATTTTCCCTGTGATTGTATGTAATGTTGGGACAAGAAAATGTAATGGATATTATATGTAATGTAAGTTTGATGTTTAGTTTTAATGTGAACTGGTATTAGCAAGGAAGCAAATTGTCAATTTGATTGCATGCAAGTGTAATGTTGATTATTAATGTGCAATAACATAACCAAAAAACTAGTTACCAAAGTGGCATTACCAAAATCGAAAGTGTACTAGTTCAAACATAGCAGAGCAAAATACCATCAACCATAATGCATGTAAGTGCAATATCATGTTACATACATACATTACCCAAAATACCTATCAAAAGTATTTGTTTCTACAAACATACCATAACCAAACTTAGTAAACATGTTCTAACTCTACTTAAACATTATAGCAAAAGCATACTTGAAACTACAAACTAAACTACAACATCTTTCCCCTTCTTCTGTCCACTCCCCTTTCCAGCTTCACTAGGACCTCCCTGCCCCTTGCATGTCCTGGCATTGTGACCTTTGTTGTGGCATTTGTTGCAAGTGACTGTCAAATATTTCCTACTTAAATTGGTACTTTGAGTTGGCTCATTGGCTGCCCTCTTCCTTTTTTTCTTTGGCCTGCCAACCTATAAACAAATTTATATGGTTACATATCAACAAGTTTAGTAAATAGTTTCAAATTAAATTATGCAAAACATGTAACAACAAACCTGTTTGTGATGTTTGGTTGGGAAAAGGGTTGTTGGACAATCAGATCTAGGCCACATGCTCCTTCCAATTATTGGGTTAATTGTGTGTTGGTACATAACATTCTATGTACTAAGCCAGTAACATTTGCTCACCCAAGCCTCAGGGTCTCCACATTCTGACCCATTCTGCATCTTATCATACATTGCAGCAATAGCATGTTGGCAAGGAATACCTGTAATGTCCCATTTCCTGCAAGTGCAACTCCTCTCTTTCAAGTTCACAACATACTGCTCCATCCATAGACCAGTCACTTGATATTTATCAGCTCCACTGAATAGAACCCTCATCTTATTTGCCTCGGTCTTATTGTTTTCTAAGATTGTTGTTGCAGTTGTACTTAGAGAACATTTACATTTGTCTAGCACTTTATGAACATTTACTATTCTCTTTGTGAGGTATTCTCTAATAAATTCCAAACAAGTGATTATAGGTTTGTCCCTAACCTCATCTAACTTGGAGTTAAATACCTCACACAAGTTATTTGTCAAACTATCAGTCAATGCCCTTCCTATGTATAAAACCAAACAATTAATTAGTGAAATTAGTTATGAAATATGTTAGTGAAAAGAGTATGATACTTACCAGAGAAATGGGATCTTGCACAATGTTCTGCAGGAATTTTACTTAACCACTCATGTGCTTCTGGGTTAAGTTTTTTCGGTTTCTCCATACCCTATTAAATTTTGGTATGTTGTATACTTTTCTATACACCATACTGCTTCCCTCAATTCATCTCATTTGTGTTTCAATTTCATGTTGTCATACACATGTCTTAAACTAAACCTTTGCTCAACTGATGGGAATAGCTTCTCTATAGCAGCCAAGATTCCCTGTGAGTAAAATTAAAATAAGTTAGTAAATGAAATTAAAAAAAAAAAGTAAAATTTGTTGAAGTTAGAGGGTACCTTTTGCCGATCTGAAATGAATGTGAAGTTAGATGAATAATTCAAATCTAAGTCATCACCTAAGTGTTCCAAAAACCATGTCCAAATGTTAATATTTTCAGTTTCTACAATGGCATATGCAACTGGGCAAATGCCATTGTTCGAATCAAGCCCAACTGCAGTGAGGATTTGTCTAGGAAATGGACCCTTAAAAAACATACCATCAAATCCAAGAAAATCCCTCCTTCAATGGACCTAAGCATATATATATATATATATATATATATATATATATATATATATATATATATATATATATATATATATATATATATATATACACGTTTGAAGATCCTTGTTTTAGAACACAAGTTCGGTTCATTTTCCACATCTATCTTCACAGTTGTTCTTGGATTCTTTGACTGCAATTCCATGGCATATTCTCTCAAAATACCATATTGTTTTTCATAATCACCATAAACAAATTGTTTTGCCATAGCTTTGGCCCGGAATACTTTCATCTTTGATATCGAAAGTGAATACCTCTGTACTAAGTCCTCCTGTAAAGCATGTGTAGGGATCTTCGGGTTACTTTCAACTTGATGTATGTTGTTAGCTAGAAACTTAAATGAGCAAGACCTCACTGTCCTTGTTTGCAAACAAGAATGACAATCTTCGTATGTTTTGACAATCCAAACTTCTTTTTTATCTGCCCTGTATATAAAAAACCCATGGACACGTTGTTTTCTTGGAAAGTACTAAATTGCCCCTACCCTTATTATTGTCACCGGTTAATTAAGGAACAATACCCCTACACTTTACCCTAATTCTTGTCTTGTCATTCTTTACATAATGTAGATCCATCCTTTCTTTTGTAGAGTAGTTGGCAATAACTTCTCTGATCTTTTCCTTTTCCTTGAATGTCTGACCAATCTTAAAAGCTTTAGTGTGAACCTTACCAGATGAATAAGCAATTGGTTTTAGAATGAACTTTAACAATTTCTTTCTAGGCTCCTACTCACTAGCAAATGACTCAAACACATCATTATCTAAGACTTCTAAAGGTTCATCTTCAATGTCTTCATGTTCCTCTATATTATTGTTTGTCGGATCAGGTTGCCCCAATTCAATGTCTTCATCAAGCACACTATAGAAGTTGATCTTGTTCACCTCCACATCATCTATCAAAGGTTCCACATCAAACACTGTTTTTTTTTTTGCATCATGTTGACTATGAAATTCACTTTCACTATCCTCACAATCATATTCATCGTTATTCATTATCTATGATTGGCTCATTATTCATGACTGGCTCATCATTCATAATTGGCTCATCATCCATGATTGGCTCATTACCCTGTATCACTTGGGAAGATCCACCAAATGTTCCATATAGCACAATGGACTGGGAGTAGTCTAAGTTTTTCCTAGAAGATCCAACAACTTTTCCCTTTTTTTGGTTCCTATCTAGTTCAGGGGACACATCATTAACCAAGTCCTCAATAATAACCTTTGTGGGGGACAAAAAATAATTGTTAACCCTTCTCTGCCCATGCTCTATGTAGATACTTAAAAGGTTATTTTTTCCACATAAGATGACAAGACATGCACATCCCTATCATTTCCTAGAGGTAAGAGACCAAAGTCCAACTCTACTTCTGGAATAAGAAAATGATAATACAAAGTTTGCCCTTCTACATACCCTATTTCTCGAACCATTGTATCCAACTTATGCACAGAGAAAACGTCAATATTTACGAAGTCAACATAGTCTATTGTTCCATCTACGTACCTTCTCCCATGGCTTTTCGTGAATATCCCATCATGATGGATTTTCAGTGTGAAGTAGTTGCTTATTCCCTCTAAAATAAAGAATAACAAAAAAATTTCAACTATTTGGGTGTAATTTCATATCGACAAAATCTATGATCACTTTAGTAAGTCACTTACGATATCTTCTTTCCAAGTCATAGTTTGACGCTTTCGTGTATTTAGAACGAACTGACCATAACGTTAACACCATTATCATTTTCAATCAAACTGGAAGATGATCCTCGCCTTGTGTTGTGTTGTAGAAGAAAAAGATGAATGCGAAGGGGTAATGGGTAGCTGGGGAAGATGATCTTTGTACTTAATTGTAGAGATCATGCGTGTATTTTGTGCATAATGAAGGATTATTACATTGACTGCGAGCTGAAAAGACAAAATTACCCATGCACTAACGGTTCAAACGTGACGGGGTTAGGGTCATGGACCAATCGTGCAATGAACTGAAACCTTAAGGACCATCTGTGTGACTTTTAGCTAGGAAGTCCTCAAAGTGAGATATTATGTAAACCATAGGGACCAATTGTAAAATTTTGTATATAGTTTTTAGTCTAACTTTTGAATTTTGACATGGATCATCCCTGTGATTTCTAAAAGTTGCACTTATGGTCCTTACGGATGTTACTGTCTAAGATGCCTTGTTAAATGCATGTAAAAAGACATTTTTTCCTCGTGTTAACTTGATAAAAGTTACATATTATAGGGACCATTTATGTAAATAATTAGTTGAAATTTCTTATTGACCCTAAACATAGCAGCCTATCAGATCATTTTCTCCATTCTCCATACCAACCTCCGCCTCTATCACCAACCACCACATTCACCTTAGCTGTCTTCTCTCCTTCTCCAACTATTGTCAACCCCATCGTTAACCCCCACCCTTCGCAAACTCGCCTCTTTTGCAGCGCCGCCACCATTGTCAAACCTCCAAACCAGGATGGCGGAAACGTCTGGAGGTGGATGACTTTCATTTTTTCCATTTGTCATTTTTATCATGAATATTTCATTGAGTAACTAAGGTTTTGTTTGAGTATGTGTTTAAACTTATGGCTCACTAAACTTCTCTCTGCACCGCTATCAAAAAGTATGCATGCATATAAGTTATTGAGGAGAAACGTACCGGTAACCACAACGGGGTGCCCCATTGTTAAGACCCTTCCCACGCCTCCGATATTCTTGTTCTTTTCCTTTGGGCACTCCCTCTTGAAATTTCCCATCTCACCACATCCGTAACACGCCTGACTTACCCCCAACATTAGTGGTTTGTGTGGTCTATTGAGCTGGCACCTTACAGAAACAAGCGGTATCCCCCTTCCTGTTGCAGTTGCAGCAGTGCATCTTTTGGAAAGCTTCATTATGATGGGCGTTGCACTTGTTGCATTTAGGCAGATTCCCAGCATATTGTTTCGCCGGTGCTGGGGCAGTAGCTGTCACACCCCGAACCAGACGGCGGAAACGCCTGGGGGTATGGGTGACTTTATTTTCTTAGTATCATAACAATTTATATAATTGAAACCAAACATCATCAACATCACACATGTAATATTACAACTGTCACTAGTTTAAATCAAGTACTGTATTTCAATATTACATGCCAAAATATCCGAAGTATGATGAAAACATAACATAACAAAATGTCCATGTAATCTTGCTGACCAACCTGCTCAACGATTTCCCGAGAATACAAGTTAATTTGAAAAGGTCAACATATATAATGTTGGTGAGTTCATAAGCATGTTTGAGTAAAATATTTTGTATTGCTTTGTAAACACCAGAAAATTCGATATTTTATGAAAAAACAGTTTGAAATTTTTGTGTTCGATCTTGTATTAATGCATGTGTGTTAATGTTTGTGAGAGTATAAAGAGAATGACCCTAGACAACCCGATGTTGTCTGCTTATGAGAATGTTGGAATATCAACACCCGAGGTTGAGTACCAGCACGTGTAGGTTACCGTGTTTTCCATAAAAGATTATTTTCCGTAGGATAAAAGGAACAAATAAACTTCGACTTATATGCGTGTACTATTTACTCATCAAATTGTACACAACAATATGTTTTATAACATCAAGTTACTGATGCGTTTACGCATTATCAATGCACAACCAACTCGTAAACAACAACTCATATATCTAGGTTTAAAGACTATATGATATTATCGTCTCACGATCACTCATGATTTAATTCCATGAAGTGATTCATGTGAGCGCGAGTTTAATCCAATACTCAAATCATATTTCAGAAGCACTCATGAACGTTGCAACAAACCTTTACTATGTATAAACGCCTATACAATCTACAAGCCAATTAATGACAATCTTCTTTCATACTTACTTCCAATGTATGATCGACTATGGACAGTTTAAATAATCTTATTATTTAGGAAGTCAAAACATGCAAAGTGAAACAATAGTAAATAATTGACACAAGACAGTAACATTACGTATAAATAAAACACCTTTATTTAATCTTCAAAATGTCAACTACAATTTATCTAATGCAAGTTTCTAAAGCCTATCTAATCACTAAAACTAATATCGTCCTTCAGCCCAACGCTCCTAGCGTGTTGCAAGTGCTTAACCCTACTCAGTTCCTTCGTAAGAGGATCTGTTGGGTTATCCTCTTACGATGCCCTCTTTAATACGAGGAGTACCTCTTCTACCCGATGTCTAATGAAATGATATTTTTTGTCGATATGTCTGGATTTGCCATGATCCCTCGGTTCCTTGGTCAAGGCAATGGCTTCGTTATCGCATAAAATCTCCATAGGCTCCTTTATGGCCGGTACAACTCCAAGGTCTCTGATGAAGTTCTTAAGCCATATTGCTTCCTTTGACGCTTCACTCTCTGCTATGTACTCTGATTCGCACGTTGAATCAATTACGGTCTCCTGCTTGGAACTTTTCCAAGTCACTGCTCCTCCGTTTAGGGTAAAGAACCAACCCGACTGAGAGCGGAAATTATCTCGGTCGGTCTAAAAACTAGCGTCACTATACCCTCACACTCTCAAGTCATCACTCCCATCGAGGATAAGGAACCATTCCTTAGTCCTTCGTAGGTACTTGAGAATGTTCTTTACTGCGGTCCAATGTGCCAACTGCAGAAGCATAAGGTACTCGGCTCATCTTTGCTATTTCGGCTTCGGTAATTGGGCTTTGAGTCTTACTCAACTTGGTATTGATTTGGATCGGTAACTCCCCTTTCTTGGAATTTTCCATGCTAAAACGTTTTAACACTTTATCCAAGTAAGTACTTTGACTAAGTCCTATTAGTCTTTTACTCATATTTCTCAATATCCTTATTCCAAGAATATAAGCAACTTCCCCGAGGTCCTTTATAGCGAATCACTTCCCAAGCCAGGACTTAACCTCCTACAAGGTTGGGACGTCGTTTCCTATAAGCACTATGTCATCCACATACAATATGAGAAAGCTAATTATACTCCCACTAGCTTTTATATATACGCAGGACTCATCCTCGCTTCTCGAAAAACCAAACTCTTTGACTTTCTCATCGAAACAAAGATTCCATCTGCGAGATGCTTGTTTCAATCCATAAATGGATTTCTCAAGCTTACACACTCTATTAGGGTGCTCTGCACTGACAAAACCCTCTGACTGACTCATGTAAACATCTTCTGCCAACTTCCCATCTGGGAAAGCGGTTTTGACATCCATCTGCCATATTTCATAATCATGAAATGCATCTATGGCTATCATAACCCTTATAGATGTAATCTTCGCTACTGGTGAGAAAGTCTCATCATAGTCAACTCCGGGAGTTTGAGTAAAGCCCTTCGTAACCAAGCGCACCTTATACGTGTGCTGTCCCATCCATATCGGTCTTCTTCTTGAAGATCCACTTGCACCCGACCATATTACGACCTGTCACATTGTCAACCAAGTTTCAAACTTGATTGTGATACATGGACTGAATCTCGTTGTCCATAGCCTCTTCTCAGTTTGCAGACTCCGGGCATGTCATGGCTTCCTTGTAGTTATTAAGTTCATCCAAATTTATCAATGCACTATCACTGATAAACGTATCACCTTCAGTTTGTATATGAAAACCATACAACACAAGTGCAACACTAACTCTACTGGAACGTCTAAAAGGTAAGCACTCATCAATTGGTTCAACATGAGTTTCCTCCCCGGGTTAAGCGCCATTGTTAGAGGTTCCTTCATCGCTTGATTCTTGAAGCTCTTCAAGATCAATTTGCCTCCCAATGTCCTCTTGAAATATGATTTTTCGCTCTTGGAAAACCCTTCTCCTCGCAATGAAGACAACATTGTCACTCAGTTTATAGAAGAGATATCCAAAGGACTTCTGCGGATATCCGATGAAAATACATTGCTCACTATGAGGTTCGAGCTTGTTGTGACTCTCTCTTCTTACGAAAGCCTCGCAACCCCAAACCTTGATATGTGCCAACGAGGGAGCCTTCCATGTCCACATCTTGTGAGGTGTTTTGGCAACCTTCTTAGTTGGGACTAGATTAAGGATGTAAGTGGCAGTCTCTAAGGCATAATCCCAAAATAAGATAGGTAGCGAAGCTCGACTCATCATGGAATGAACCATGTCCAAAAAAGTTTGATTACGCCTCTCTGCCACACCATTCAACTATGGTGTCCTAGGTGGTGTCAATTGCGAAACATTTCTGCATTCCTTGAGGTAGTTATGGAATTCAATACTAAGGTACTCACCTCCTCGATTGGATCGGAGCATCTTAATTTTCCTACCCAGCTGATTCTCCACTTCTTGCTTAAACACTTTGAACTTTTCATAGGTTTCTAACTTGTGCTTGATTAAGTAGATATACCTATATCTGCTATAATCATCGGTGAAAGTCACATAGAAGCAGTTTGCATCCCTTGTGGTGGATCTAAATGGCTCACATACATCGGTATGTATGAGATCCAATAAACCCTCACCTCTTTCACAAGTACCAGTGAAGGGTGACTAGGTCATCTTTCCATGTAAACAAGATTCGCACGTGTCATCGTCCATAAGGTCAAATGACTCCAACACTCCATCCTTTTGGATTTGGGCTATGTGTTTCTTGTTGACATGTACTAGACGACAATGCCACAAGCATGCTTTTTCTAAACCATTAGAAGAATCGACATGCAACACATCATTTCCTAAGTTGTCTACAACCATCACAGTTCCATATATACCATTACAAGGCAATGCTTCAAAATAGAAAGTATTATTAAAGAAAGCATTAATAGAACCATTTTCATTATTAAACGAAAATCTACAACATTGTTTATACAAACCATGAAAAAAAATAATGTTCCGTGTCATTTCTGACGAGTAGCAACAATTTATTCAAATATAAACCTAACCCACTACTAAACACTAAAGAGTAAACTCCAATCTTGGTGACAAGCGACGTTTTCCTATTCCCCCTGATCATGTTTATCTTCCCATGCTCCACATACCTACTTCTTCTTAGACCCTGCAAATCAGAACAAATGTGAAAACCATATCCTGTATCGAGGACCCAAGACATAGCATGTGATGTGTTATTGGACAAAATAGTATAAATACCTGCGAATGTGGGCTTTATCTTCCCATCTTTGATGTCTTGCATGTACTTCAAGCAACTTTGTTTCCAATGCCCTTTCTCGTGGCAGTAGAAGCACTTTGCATCCTTCGGGTTGGAAGAGGGAGCAGCAGGACCAGCTTTGGTTCCACTTGAAGAGGTATCATCGTGAGACTTTCCCTTATGGATCTTAGAAAGAGCCTTTCTCTTCTTTCCTTTTCCTTGCCCAATAGCCAAGACAGGGGCAACAGTAGTAGGAGTCGATGCAATAGATTTGCCTTTTAGACTACTCTCAACAGTCCTTAGCAGGCCTTAAGCTTTCTTAGAGTGACCTCCTCCTTGTTCATATGATAGGTCATACGAAACTGGTCATAACAAGGAGGCAAGAAGTGTAGAATGATATTTATGGCCAGATCCTCATCGAATTTGACATTCAACTTCAGCAAGCGGTCCACATATCTCTGCATTTTCTACAAGTGGGTCATGATGGACTCTCCGTCCTTCATTTTGGTAGTGATCATCGAGGCGATGATCTCGTACATCTCCTGCCTAGCACTTTGATGGTACATTTCCATCAAATCTTGGTGCATCTCGAATGGGTAGTAGTCCTCGTAGGACTTTTGGAGTTCAACAGTCATTGTTGCGAGCATGATGTAGTGAACCTTCGTAGCAACTCTCTCATGAGTTTCATACGCAACAATTTCTTTGAGAGTAGCAGTGTTGGTATCAATCTCCTTCAGCTCCTTGTTGAGAACATACTCTTTATCCTTGTAGCGAGTAACCATGCGGATGTTGCGGATCCAATCGTTAAAATTGGACCATCAAATATCTCCCTCCCACACAAGTTCATGGGTGAGAATGAGCCAGAAGGGGTTGAGCCATAAGTGTTGTTGTTTGAAGTAGACATCTGAAAAAGAAAATAGACAAAGTTTAGATTAGATAAGAACCCCCAATTTAACACTCAAATAAGAAATTAGGGCTAGGACCCAACACAATTATTTACAATTCAAATAAGGGATGTCGTAATCTAATTGTAAATAATTTGAAGGTAGTTAAATGACGATTTACCAATTTCCACCATGAAAAACAAAAAGGACACTTAAGTTTTAAATGAATTGAAATTCCTAGATTCTTTTGAGATTCATTGAATTCAATGGCATGTTTAAATCTTGATATGCCCTTAAAGTTTGTGACTGGGATATCGAGGATCACAAACAAGGTGTGATTAACCATGCAAATGTACTTGGTACTCTCGATGTCATTTACCACCTAATCAGTATGTCGGTTAACCACATACGCTCCATTGATCTATGATAAACATCGAGCCACCCTTTTCCATCATTGTTAGTCCCAAATTTGTGTGTCGGTTATCCACGCACGCTCCACTAACGACTTGACAAGGTGCAAAGTATAATTCCATGGAATAACATCATTTTCACATTTTTCCTATAGTAACTAAGATTGAGAATTTTATGAAAACATTTAGTTACTTTACATATCATTATACTTATTAATGAAGAATTAGTTGTCCTGTCCTACCCATTCGGCTAACGACCCTCCACTAGTCAAGAGTGCGGTGGGTAAGAGTGGATACCCAATGACGGTCATTTTACAGACCGCTTCCTTAAACACCCCTTATAGACTAGCTTCGTGAATGAGACCTACTAACGGTAAGACTAGCTTATCTTACACACACACACACACACATATATATATATATATATATATATATATTAATCTTACAATATTATAATAGTATAAGGGTTGAATTTTAAACTTGTAAAATTTTAGGGTTTAGAATTTAAATATTTCAAAATTAAAACTATTAATCAAAAAATTCCAAAACTTGAGGGCAAGTTTTGAAACTTTTCAAAACTTTCTAGATGAAATTTCAAATAATTAAATTAATCAAATAATTTGTGATTATCTAAATTCGACTTAATTTAATTTATGACAAGATAATTATATATACTATTAATTGTTAAAAAGTTGGTGAACATGAACCTTTTGGGATTTTGATTTCTGCCACAGATTTCTCTAAAGTTTAAACATTTGCCACAAAATTTGTTAAATGTTACACTTACCTCCCTTATTATCTTCCACCGCCTTGCCTCACCTTTACGTTTCCACCCTTTGCCTCACCAATCAGATGCAAGAAAACCCTTCTCCAACCTTCTTCTACCTTCCTTCTAATTTATTTCTCCGTCTTTGTTTTCTCCATTTCGACCTCCTGCCTCCCAGTCATACATTTTTTTTGGATTCCTGGTCGACCGACTTGCTTCACCTGCTCAGCCTTAATCGATCGAGTCTTCTGTCTAATGCTTGATTTCAAGTGAAGTTTATAAGCAACTCATGTATCTCTATCGACCTCTCCCTAATTCGTGAACCCTAATTGAAGTGTTAGTTCATGTGTTGAAGTATTCCATGCCATATATCTTCCCACAGCCATCAGTGGGAAATATACCAGGTAGAGATACCGAGCGACACATACAACGAGAGTGAGAGATGAAGCTATGGCGGATTTTTCCGGAAAGGGTAGCAATTCCGGCGAACATCTGTTATTCTATGCTTCTGTCGACTTTACATAGAGCTGGGATTTTGGTGTGTATTCCGGCCATACATCGTGTAGGTAAGTTTATACCCTCATGTATGCTTTTTTTGGGTTCGATTCTACTCATGGCCACCACCGGCAACAATGGTTGTCGGATTCTGCCATCACACCATCATCGCCCAAAGGGTGACCGAATATGCTTTGCTTAACGGTCGAATAGACCGATAACATCTCCTTTTGCGACGTTGTTGTTCGCGCTTTTTCTATCTTCTTCGCTTTTTCATTGGCCAAATCAGTCAAGAGTGGCGGTTTTGGGTACATATGTTATTCCTTCCTACTTTTTCGTTTTCATCGTACCTCTTCCTAAATTTATTTTTTTTGTTCTTTACTTAACTGATCATTCGGTGATTTTTTTTTGTGCTTTGCAGAGGACTTGATTCCATGAATCATGAGGTATGTTTTCATGTTGGTTCTTCAAATTAATCGGTTTTTTAATCAACCAACGGCTTACAAACACTCGACCCATGGGATTTCAAGATTTTGCTGACTGTGCTTCAAATCCGTCACTCTTATGCCTACTTCTACCAACGTGACATAAAAAAGTTGGGGCTAATTGATTGTACCATCTGGAATTTGTAGTCAATGTTTTGAGATAGCCTTTTCCATCGGCTTTGATCTGCTGGTGTCACCGGAGCATAAACGTCGTTGGCTAGGTAAATTTGGTGAGACGGTGAACATTTAGTCCTTTATTATCCGTTTTCGGAAAACATAAAGAAAAAGATACAATTTTTTTTCTTCTCTCCTACCCTAAAACTCTAGCGATTCGTATTTCAACAGATTGGTATTTTTTATGGAAAGCAAATAAGTTTGGTGATTTTTGTTTTTAAAATTTTGTAGGTTGTACGTGTTTGGGCTTCATGAAGTGGTTCTAAGATGATGAAACTTAGTGGGCATACTGGTAATATTAGGGCTCTGATTCTTGATTCTACTAGGGAAGTTTGTTTTCTCATTTGTATCATTTTCCTAGAATGAGAATTCTATGTCCAATTTAGGTAACCTATTGTTGAGGGTTAGAGTGTATAGGTGGAGTGGTGCTTGATGAGGAGGACAGGGTGACAAAGATGCTCCGGTTTATAGGATTTTACCGGCTTTAGGGATTATAGATCTCAATTACAAGGTAAAGTTATTGTTTTTGTGTATTTTTTTGGATGGTGCTTTCGTTTCTAATGTTTTTTGTCCTTGATGTTGCAGGAAAAACAAGTGATAAGAAAGATTCAGAATGTGATAGGGATAATAAAAGGAGTGGAAGAACATGATAGGTAAACTGTAATAGTAATGTACTTTAACTACTCCATTGCATAAAGTGTGTTAATTTGTAATATGATGTCCAAATAAGAAAACAAAATCCAGAGTAGAAAGAAACCAAAGTGAGAAGGTTAACTGTGTGTAAAGCTTGTCATTTGATTTGCAATCTTAAGTAATCATCGAGATTCTATGGAACTTATTGAGCAAAATTACGAACCTGGCCCTGATTCTTCTATTAATATCATTGAACAAAATTACGAACCTGACCCTGATGCTTGTATTGATATCATTGAACAAAATTACGAACCTGACCCTGATGAAAATGAAGTGGTTAAAAAACAAGAACCTGATCCAGATGATAGTGTAAATGAACCTATGGAGTTTGAAATCAGAATTACATCTGAAAATGAAATGAAGATGGAAAGCAATGAATTTGAGCCAGATCCTGATGATGAAGAGCTGCAAAGAATTCAAGATCCTGTAATGGTGGCATGTAATCGATTGAAAAAGTCGATTCAGTCCCTGCAATTTGAAGTTAGAACTTCAGAGGCTTCAATGGTGTTTCAGACTTTGGTTAAGATAATGAAGAATGTAATTGAACATCCGAATGAAATAAAGTTCAAGAAATTACGAAAGGTCTGTCATAAGATTTTTAAGAATCACTAAAGACTTGTATTTTTGGTTATCTAATTATTTTCTGGTTGAATGATTTTTTGCAGGCTAACCCTGTGATCCAAAAGAACATAACAAATTACAATGGTGAGCATCTTCTCTTGAATCTTGATTGATTTTGTGATTTCATAATTTTTATTAGCATAACTTAATTAGGGTAGGAATTAATCTGGACATAATGACTTTATCGTTTAAGATTCATGAATATTGTCAAAAATTAATGGATTTTGTGAGAATTGTTTATTTGGAATGTAAAGGTAAAATGGTCATTTAGTTAGATTTGTGTAGTCTATCATAATCTTTATGTTGTTCCACTGTGAAAAAAAAATTTCTTTCGGCTTTAATTTTATATATATTTCATAGGACAAATGACGGAATCTTAGTTAAATAAGAATGTCTAATTTTTTTTCCTTTTTTTTACACTTTCTTCTTCTGGATTTTGTTATATGTAACATCCCAAAAATACGAGCCAAAAATTTCATTTTTAAAACATATACTTTGCAAAACATTAGAAATAAACATTCACCGATCATATCATTTCATAAAAGATGTCGCGTGTCTGGATACCATTTTATAAAACATAATAATGTCAGAGTACAAATCCCCAGGAAGATCTCACAGTGCGGAATACAAAGCATGTATGTGATGTGCCGCTACCACGCCAACTCCTTCCCTTTCGAAGAAGAGGTACCTGAAACCAAAACTGTAAACCGTAAGCACGAAGCTTAGTGAGTTCCCCCACTGTACCACATACCATATAACCACATAACATACATATATTGTCAGGCATAACTGGGTGCCCGACCTACCCCTTCGGTCCTCTCGACCGGATACTGACTAGCATATTTGGGTGCTGGCTTCCCCTTCGGTCCTCTCGACCGGATGCTGACTAGCATATCTGGGTGCTAGTCTCCCCTTCGGTCCTCTCGACCGGATGTTGGGGACTATTTCACCCCCTACTACTACCACATAACACATATCACATAATCTATCTAGCATGGCTGGGCATGACCGCCCCTTCGGCCCTATCGACCGGTAATCTGGGGACTATCTCCCCTACTGTCACTAGCACATAGCATCATATCATACTAGCACATAAACACATCACATGTAGTAACAACCCTAGATGAATATCACAGAGACAAACATCTATCATACAACCCCTACTGGTGGGCCGACATTGTGGTCGTAGACCCACCGCTACTGGAAGGTAACTCACCTCAAAATAGTTGTTGATCTGCGTGGGAACTGACTGCCTTCTGCTGCTGCTGCCCCGGAAATCCTCCGGCTATAATTCCCACAAAACACTTAGTCAAATACTGCTAACCGACCTCAGGGTAAAATGACCATCTACCCCTAACCAAGCCAAGAGTCAAAGTCAAAGTCAACTTCCAGTTGACCCGACTCGCCGAGTTGGCTCGCCAATTAGGTCGAGTCCCTATCCATTCGATTGACCATAATCCAGTCTCTACTCGTCGAGTTAAGCGTTGACTCGACGAGTTTTCCTTCTAAACTGATGTCCAATAGTCTTTCATCCTACTCGCCGAGTTGTATGAACAACTCGTCGAGTTCATCTTCATCCGAAGAACATTCTATGCTGAGACTCGCCGAGTTGTATGAACAACTCGCCGAGTCCGTTCTTGAGGCAAGAAGATTGCCTTGGACTCGCCGAGTCAGGGCATTGACCCGCCGAGTTCCTCCATGAGTGAGTCTGGCTTCCGAATCACTGAGTCACCCCCATGACTCACGACCCACTCAGCAAACACGAAAAGGGGGAAAACTCGGGGACTCGCGACTCGACTCGCCGCTTCCGATGAACGACTCGCCGAGTCTTTCACATGCAATAATTATATACTTGATTTTGCTTGCATCCAGCTCATGCCTTACATAGATTTGAGTTCTTAGGGCTTGATTAACACGTAAAGTTTCCAACTTTATGTGTAAATAAACACCAATGAAGGTTTTAGGGCTCAAAATGCACTAAAAGAGTAGATCTAGGGCTTTCATGCAATATGGCTCCATAAAGGCAGAAGATCCGACCTCCTGGAGCTCAATCATGCCTAGATCTAAATGTTAATCAACTTATCACAAACCCTAATTCATAATCAAGCTTGGAAATGGCTCAAGAAGGACTTTAATGGAGCTCTAAGGGACTCTTAGCATGAAAACAGAAGGAAACTGAGTTATACCTCAAGGAATCTCTGAAATAACACCAAGATGTCTGGCCTCCTTCTTCTCCTCTTGATCTACTCTCCTTTTTTCTCTCAAAATCTTCAAGAAATCACACCAAAGTACTTCAATCTCACAACGAATGGGGTTAGGACGATATAGGGAGCTCTGTGGGTGAAGGGGGCGAGCTTGGTGATGGGTTTTGGTCATAAGACATCCTATGTGCTCATACAAACCCTAATGCTTGGATCTAGGTTTCTCTATTGTACATGCAAGTTATCCAAGACTATAAACCCTAATTCTAGCATTCAAGTAATCATATTAACATGAGATTAGGTTTAAGATGTTACCTTGATTGTTATGTAGCAATAACAATCCCAAATCTCCTTGTATTGACTTTAGAAAGCCTAGAGTCACAATTGTCACTCCTCTAATGGTTCACAAACACCATAACCAAGAGGATGAAGAGGAGAGAGGATGGAGGCTGCCCAAAAACGTCTACAAACCCTAGAGAAGTCTTAGCCACGTTTTTGGTCCTTAAGGGATCTATATATAGTGAGGCAATTAGGGTTATCTAACAAGGAAACCCTAATTTGGATGCTTAAACCCTAAGCAACCCATAGAGCCCTTTCCTTAAGGCCTTGGACGATTTCATATGGGCTTCCCCCATAGAATTCGTCCACCTTATAATAAAAGGCAATCCATGGCCCAAATTGCAATTATCTTATAATTACAATTCCAGTCCCTTAAGTTTAATTAATCTATTTTAGTCACAAAACTAATTACTAATTAATTATTGACTAATATTAATTAAACAATATGATTTCTCCTTTAATATATTATTCCCATAATATATTAATAAATCATATTTAATCCTTTCTCTCCATAGTTCATCCTATCAAGTTTGCTTTGGTGAAGGCAACCCAAAAGGACCATGCACCATCGGGTCAAGTACATACCAAAATAGTTATGGACTTAGACACTAATCCAACAGTCTCCCACATGGATAAGTCTAATAACTATTATGCGTATGACTTCAGATCCTGATCTGCAATCGTAGCTTTCCAAAGCCGCTGTCAACTCTGATCCTATCAGATACGCGTGTCCTTAGATAAGGGATCATATATTCCTCCATTATAGATATCGTATGAGATATGATTTCAAATCATTCTCTTTGTACTATATCTCGATTTCCGATTTATGAAGACTGACTAATTGAACAAATCAAATTAGCCTTAGCCCGGCCGAGCATTTACGTTTGTCATCACTAAATCATCAAGGGGCCCAAAGATATCGCTTTTATCCTACTTTGGATAAAATGAACGGATAAACTTTGATACAATGCTTTCTTGCACTCACTCACCGAATCACACACAACAATATGTTTTATAACACCAAGTTACTAGTGCGTTTACATATTATCAACGTGCAACCGATTCGCAAGATACAACTCACACATCTCGGTTTCAAGAATATAAGATGTTATCGTCTCACCAATCACTCGTGATACAATTCATGGAGTGATCCAAGTGAGCGTGGGTTTAATCCAATGCTCAAATCATATTTATAAGCACTCACGAATGTTGCAGCAAACATTTGCTTATGTCTAACACTCCTCTAGACAATCCACACACCAATTCATGACAATCTTCATTCATATCTACTTCCAACATATGAACGACTGTGGCCCGTTTGAATAATTCGATTATTCTTAATAAACTCAATTATTCTAGAAGTCAAAACATGCAAATGTGAAACACAAGAATAATACTAATCCCATATGGCCTCAAACCTTTGAGTATAAATAAAACTCCTTTTATTTATCACCATATCGATTACTCATTATTTGTCGTTTCGGGTAATCAACTTCTTACTTGAATTATTACACTTGTCCCATGCTCCTAGCATGCACACAATGTTTACCTATGGTTCTTACTTTGTGAAATAGATCTCATTGAACACATTTCCAATCATTCTCATTTCACAACTCCAACTCCTTTTTCATAAGTGTGAGAATATCAAATTCTTGTTACTTATAAAATATGCTAGATTCTAACATTCTATGCAATGATCCTTTTGTAATGTCACTGCACCAAAGTCACAAAGACTATTGCCAATGATATTACAAAGTCCTCTATCAGACATTGTTACAAGACAATTCCTTAGATATGATGTCTCTCACTCAAAGTACATTCCTTTGAACATCCTTTTGCATAAAAGTTTCTAATCTAGACATAGATTTTCAATATTCAATTCCCAATATGGACACGCTTCCATATTTTCCATATGACAACTCATTCTTAATAGAATCTTATCTATTCGTAATGATGTCGATATGGTCCATCCAATATGGAAACATTTCCATAATTTCCATATGACAACTCATTCTTAATAGAATCTTTTCTATAATAATGTCGATATGGTCCATTCAATACCATGCTTCCAACTACTCACAAGTAACCAATCCTCGTCGAACTTTGGATTGTCCTTTGATAGTTGTTTAGTTATTTTAGTCAAAACCAATTCTAGTCCCTTTTCCCTCTAAATGCGCTCGACATTTGGAAAATTTTAGAATGGTCAAATATTAAAGCATTTGCAATCGATCCTATACCTGAAGCGTATGGGACACGATGCATAATGTTTTATTAGCTATGTTCTCAAAATTCGAATTATGAAGAGGAATGCCGTAATCATAATCGAAATTTTAAGAACACACTATGTACCCTTGACTAAATTTATTAACATTTCTCAACCTAAACCTTTAGATTTGAAATGAAGCATAATATTCTCTTCCTTAATTATAGAAAAACAACTATTCCATCCTTACAACTTTGCAAAGAATGACTCTTGTTTTCTATAATTAATATTGCCAACTTGCAATACTTTCCTTAATAATCATACAATCATAACATTTATGCTCCCACTATCATGATGATTATTATAAAACATAACACTTATGCTCCCACTAGCTTCGACATGTATTCATAAACATCTTAACTTTCAGAAAAACAATACCTATTAAATTTCTTAAATCCATGTTTCTAATACTTAATGCTTTGATAATCTTTTTATGAAGGCCTCTTAAAGTTATACACCTTTGCCTTAGATAGTTCATATGTGTGTCTAAACAATTAATACTAATTGCCAAACCTCACGATTCAAATCATGGAAAGGGATACCGTAACCATAATCGAATTCGAGAATGCAATTTTACAATCACTATCTTCTTAAAATCTTTCTTAGTGAAAGTATTTCCTCACAATCATTTTAATGAAGGAGGAAATCTTATGACACTTAGATTTGAGCGGTGTATGTATTCCTATCCGTGTGAATTTGTTAAAACCAAAGTTTACGACAAATTCAAACTCATATGGACCGAACTTTCTTAATCTTGATTTCTTGCCTTATGGTAGCACAGCTGCCCACCACGTCTTCCAAGTAGTTAAGCAGCTCACCTTTTCCTATCAATGTACCTTTCATTGATTAAGGTGCTTTTCCTTTTATGCGTTCAAAATGAGAACTCATAGAACTCACATGAATAATTAACTCGATTGGAACAACACAGAAACCAAATAATGTTAACACGATAGGTTGTAAACCTCAACTCGTGTGCTAGTGATGATCGATAAGGTCTATTTGATTTGTTCTTGAAGCCTTTCAAGACCTTTAAGACTCCCACTGACTCCTTGACATATAAAGTTTTCTTGTCAATAAACATTTCTTGACAAACAAATATTCAAGAGTTAGTGTAGTTTTTAATCAAAACACTTCATAAATTGGTCCTAGTTGGTCTTTGTCTTATCCTAGACATCACAACTTTTCCACATTTGATGAATACTATAAACCTTCTTAATACTTATCACTCAATGTCGCAATCTTAACTCTAAGACTTGTTTTGGAACAAAGTATGATAGACTTCTTGATTTAACCATTTCTTCAATCCTTGATTCCTCTTCTTAAACATACAATTGTGCTAAGATTTACTTAGAGGATCAATTGAGATATGGTTCTTAATCATTAAGACCTATCATAAAGAATAAAAGGTACTCTCCCTTCTTCTTAGAATGGAGAAACTTTTATCTTTCTGCCTACTTGATTCTTCTTATTCGTTCTACTATTGATTTAAACTTTTTCAATCAATTCAGAATTACACTTAATCTTGTAAGTATAATCATATTTACTAAACCTTTAGTAAATCATGACAAATATCTTTGTTACTCTTATGGTGGACGCAACTTTGTGTATTCGATCTCCAAGTCCTTCACTTGACACTTTGTCAATGAATTTGTCTAATTTCCAAATATGAAATTTCTCATTCATCGTGCAACCAAGTTGCATGATTCCAAGTTTCTGTCCAATTGAAACTTGGGCGATGAGAAACACTCCCTATTTGGTAAATTCTTGACTTTCCATAAATAACATAATAAGAACCAAATCCATTATTGCTAATAATAGAACCATCCAAACATCAATTTTTCATATACGCCATTGCAAGGATAAATAAATAATATAAAATCAAAATTTATTTTATTGCGGAAAAATTTTGTCCTTACAATGCAATTCATTGAAAAACTATGCTAATACATCTTTCTTAGCAATCTAATTCTAACTATAAGTAGTATCTCAAGAATCTAATCTTCGAGAAATGCGATCGAAATCCATTCCTTCACAGTTAGATTTTGCTCACTTCTTCCCTTAAGCTTCCTTTCTTTTCTTCGATCTTACAAAACATCAATTGTAATCTTATCACATTATGTATTAAGAATATAGAATAGAAGCTTAAAAGAGTTAGTTAATGGATTTTACCTATATTAGAGCCATACGTATCGACTCTCCCATCTCTTAGATCTCTTAGGTAAATAGGGCAGCTTCGTCTCCAATGCCCTTTCTCTTGGCAATAAAAGCAGATTGACTCTCTTGGAACAGGACATGGAACTACTTCAGACATTGCCTTTCTCTTATGATCAAACTTTTCGATAATAGCATGTCTTTCGTTGCCATTGTCTATATCCATAGAGGTCTTGAAGACAGATTCACCAATCAACTTTGTTTTTCTATTGCGGCAAACCATTGCTGATTCAGCAGCAATAAGCATATAGGTGAGATCTATAAGGGTCACGTCGCGGTTCATCATATAGTACTCTCTTAAGAACTCACTATATGAGTTAGGAAGTGACTGAAGAACCCAATCAACAGCCATTTCCTCACAGACAACGGATCCCAACATTCTTAACCTATCAATGTGTGACTTTATCCCTAGGACGTGTGCACACACCGACTTTCCTTCTTTATGTTTACTTACCAAAAGGGCTTGAGTGATCTTGAAATTTTTCAAGCCTTTGAACTTGTGGGTTAGGGAGAATAATTTGAGGAGGAGGAGGAAGTGAAGTATGATCTCTTGTTCCTCGATCAAATCGTGGAATATCATCTTCATGTGGAATGCTTGTTCCACGGGATTTGGGAAAATCATGTTGGGTTTTGAGCATTCTAACACTCCTAAGTGTACATGCAACCCTAAATACCTTGGATCTATGTTTTCTCTATTATACATACAAATAAGAACTTCCAAGGTATTATCCTAATCTAGCATACAAACACAATGACTATAGCAAGATAGAATACATACCTCTTTGGAGAAGAAAGTCTTCATGAAGCTAGAGTGCCTAGTGCCCCAAGTGTGACACCTCAAATGGAATCACAATCATCAAAACACTTGGAATGACTTGAGAGAATTCTACACTCATCAAAATCGGCTAGCCCTCTCTAGAATCATCTAGTCGCCAATTTTGCCAAGAATAATATCTTTATATAGTGTTACAATTAGGGTAAACCCTAATTGTCATGACTTTCCATTTCCTTGGATCCATGGGTTCAAATACACCATGGAGCATCCATGAACCATCCTATGGGTTTTAGCCCAACTTGATTATCCATGGAGCATTAGCCCACTATACAAGTATGGATGATTTACACAATCAACCCATATATTTAATTAGTCTTCTTTTGATCACTTAATTAATCCTAGATTAATTCTTGATCAATACTAATTAAATAATCTTATTATTCTTATTATTAATATACTAGAACTTATAATATATTAATAACCATAAGTGTCTTATTTCTCTCATCCAAGTGCATGATGGTATGCAACCCAAATGGACCATGCCGGGTCGGGTCAAGTCTTACCAAATATAGTTATGGACTTAGACATTAATCCAACAGTCTCCCACTTGGATAAGTCTAAAACTATTATTGCGTATGACTTCAGGAACCAACTGGCAATCGTAGCTCTCAAAAGCTTCTGTCGAACTCTGACCTTGTAGATGAACTCTGACCTTTGTCAGTGACTTGTCCATTAGATAAGGGATCATATATTCCTCCATTCTAGATATCATATGGACTGAGACATGGATTATAATCATTCTCTCTGTCCATTTGTTGTTTCCCGATTTCCGATTTATGACGACTGACTAATTGAACAAATCAAATCAGTCCTGGCCCGGCCGAGCACTTCCATTTGTCATCATCAAATCATCGAGGGGCCCACAGATATCGCTTTTATCCCGAAGGTAAAAGGAACGGATAAACTTCGACTCATATGGCTTGTTCTACTACTTGTTGAATCATACACAAAGGCACGTTTTATAGCACCGAGTTACCAAATGCGTTTTCGTGCTATCAATGTACTATCAACTCATAGTAACAACTCATATCTCTAGGTTTGAAGAATATAAGATATTATCGTCTCATGATCACTCGTGATAAAATCCATGAAGTGATTCCAATGAGCGCGGGTTGAATCCAATACTCAGAACTTATGAGCACTCATGATTGTTGTAGCCTTGTCCAACACCTTAGACCTCTACAACCCATCATGACAGTCTTAATTCATATCTACTTCCAAAATACGACCGACTGTGGATGGTTTGAATAACTTAGTCATTCCGGAAGAATAACCCAGTTTATTCGGGAAGTCAAAAACATGCAAAATGAAACACAGTAATAATCGAATCCAATATGGTATCAACACTTTGAACATAAATAAAACACCTTTTATTTATCACCATATGATTACACATTATTCATTGTATACTGTTTCAGCTATCAACTTTATTCTTGAATTTAAAACAATAGGTGTCCCATGCTCCAAGCATGTACACTATGTTTTCTTAAACACTAGTCATGCCACACACCAAGTATGCATACTATGTTTGTCTATGATCTTTACTTTGTGAACTAGATCAATTGAACATAACTTCAATGATTCTCTTTTCACACTCCCAAATCAATACTGCAAATGCAAGAATTCCAAATTCATGTCATTTACTGAAATCTGTTAGATTCTAAACTTATATGCATTGATCCTCTCGTAATGATTATGCACAAAGTCATAAAGACTTGGCAACAATCATTACAGAGTATTCCAAAGGAGATCCACTCCTTGGAAATATCCTTCTTGCATTGAGTTTCCTTAATCTTACACAGATTGAAAATTCTAACTTTGAAACATTTCCATATTCCATTTTGACTATCACTTCTGAACAAGAGTTGCCTCCTTACAGATTATGTCAATATGGTCCTTCCAGAATTATCACTATACTTCCAATTGTCCTTGAGCAACCAATCTTTGGTAAACCTTAGATTGTCCTCGACAATTGTTTAATCCTTTTAGTCATATCCAGTTCTAAACCTTTTCCCTTCTTAATGCCCCAGGCATTTTGAAAATTTTAGAACGGATGATTATAGCACATGTAATCGATCCTATATCCGAAGCATATGGGACACGATTCATGATGTCTCACATAAAGACTAAACTAGTCTTTTGCTATAATATGTCCATTTCAATTTGCCAAGTTCTCATAATTCAGATTATGAAAAGGGATGCCGTAATCATAATCGAATTTTTAGAACGCAAATAATGGACCCATATATAGAATTTCCTTATGTTGAGCCATTCCAACATGAAATTCATATATATATCCTTGACTAAATGATTAAAACCTCACGATCTAAGCTTATAGATTTTAGATGAAGTATAATTTCCTCTCCCTTAATTATAGCAAAACAACTTTTCCCAATTGAGACCTTTTGTTTTCTATAATTAACATTGCTAACTTGCAATACTTAACATAATTATCATGCTCCCACTAACATGATGATTATTAGCATAACACTTATGCTCCCACTAGCTTTGACATGTACCCAGAAATCAGCTGGACTTCTAGAAATCAATACTTCATTGACTTTCTTACCAAAGTTCAGATTTCTGATACTAGATTGTTTTGATAAGACTTTATCAAAATCATACACCTTCCCTTAGATAGCACACTTGTGTATCTAAACAATTATGAAGAGGTATGCCGTAATCATAATGGTTAGACCTTTTTGCCACTTCTCACAAGTCCATGTTAGTGTGCCGGTTAACCACACGCGCTCCACTAACGACTTTGAGAATGCAAATATCACAATTACTATCTAGCTAAAATCTACTTAGTGAAAGTGTTTCCTCACCATCATTTTCATGAATCGGAGAGAAACCTTATGACACTTAGATTTACTGGTGTATGTGTTCTTATCCATATGAACTGTCAAAATCATAGTCACAAGAAAAGGATAATGACAAATCCAAACTCATATGGACTGAACTCAATCTTAATTTCTTGCCACCTGGCAGCTCAAGGGCCTACCATTGCTTCCAAGTTGTCGTGCAACAAATTGAGAACTCTAAGAACTCATATGCAAAACCAACTTTAACTGGAATGGGCACAGAATATGTCAACACGATAGGTTATAAACCTCAAGTTGTGTGCTAGTGAAGAACTTTAGGTTTTATTCTTGATTATTTCTTGAGACTTTCAAGACCTTTAAGACTCCCACTGTCCTCTTGACATATAAGACTCCCTTGTCAAATATCCAAGAGATAGTGAGGATTCTAATCAAGACAAACACTTCACACAATTGGCCTAAGTTGGTCTTTGTTTTATCCAAAACATCACAACTTACCAATTTCAAATGTACAAGAGTAGAAAAACTTTTACTCTTACATTTGACAAGTGTTTTAACCTTCTTTTGAGACATGTCACTCAAATTACAATCTTGGAGTATGACTCTAAGACTTGTATTGGAACGAAGTATGACTCATCTTCTTGATTTAACCACTTCAACAATTCAAGATCCCTCTTCTTAGTCATAAGAATGCACTAAGATTTCCTTAGAGAACTAATTGTGCTATGGTTTCTTAATCATTAAGATGATCACAAAAACTGATACTAAAGTACTCTCCCATCTTTTCAGATTTGAGAAACTTTTATCCTTCTGCATAAATTGATTCTTCTTATTCGCTCTGCAATACATTGGAACCTTTTTCCAATGTCTTAGAGTTACACTTAAGCTTGTAAGTATAATCATATTTACTGAACTTAAGTAAATCATGACGAATAGTCTTATCAAACTTTTGTGGTGGACTTAATCAGTGCACAAGAATGTGTACTCGATCCCTTAGTCCATTACTTGACTCACACATCCATGTGAACAAGTAATTAGTCTTAATTTTTTCAGAACTTGAAAGTTCTCATTCATCATGCTATACAACTTGCATGATTCCAAGTTTCGGTCCAATTGAAACTTGGGTGATGAGAATCTTTCCTTATTTGATAAATCTAGACATTACCACAAATGAAAGAATCAATTTCATATTTCCACTCTTGCTATTATTGGAATCATATAAGCAACAATTTTTCCTCAAAAGCCATTGTAAGGATATTTTAAAAATAAATAAAATCAAAAATTTTCTTTTATTTTAAAACTTTGCGGAAAAAACTTATCCTTACAATCCATATGAAAACTTGTTGTTATCTATTCCTAAGCAATAATATCATAACTCCTAAGAAGTAGCTCAAGAATCTGATTTTTCAAGCTATGCGATAGAAATCCATCTACGCGATCAGATTCAGCATATTCTTTCTTTAAGTTTCTTCACTTTTCTTTGATTCTTAAAACATCACCATGTGACCCCGTCACATCATGTATCAAGAATCTCAGAATAGAAACTTAACAGAGTTAGATAGTGGACTTTACCTGACGTAGAGTCAAACTTATTGACTTTAACATCCTTAGGTAAATTTGGCAGCTTCGCAACCAATGCCCCTTCCTTTGGCAATATAAACATATGGACCCTTTGATAATGGTACACGAGACTATCACAGACTTAGCTTTTCTCTTTACCATTTGGTCAACCGAGTTGACTATGGCCGATCCCTTTCCATTGGGAAGAGAATGCTTTACTAGATATCCAATGTCATCATTGTCAATGTCCATAAGGTTTTAGGAAGTTGATCTTAGCAAAGATCATTAAGGGTCTTGTCATAGTCTGTTTCATAGGTGTTCCAAAAGAACTCACTATGTGACTTAGAAAGTAGTTGAACCACCAACTTTCTCAAGACTTTGACACCCAACTCTCCCGGCTTGTCAATATGTGACTACATCTCCAAGATGTGATCACACCTAGACCTTGCCTTGCCAATAGGGCTTGAGTGACCTTAAACTTTTCAAGAACTTGTGGGTTAGGGAGAATAATTGGAGGAGGTGAAGAAGTATGATATCCATGGGACATCATCTTCATTAGGAAAGCTTGTTTCAAAAGATTTGGGAAGATCATAAATGTCTAAACCAGACATCTTTTGGGAGATATTCAAGATAGTTGATCTTAAGTCCTTAATATGACACCCAATATGAAATATTAAGGCTAGGACCCAACAAACTATTTTATAACTTAGAAGAGGTATGCCGTAATCCAAGGTATAAAATATTTGAAGGTAGGTGAATGACGATTCACCAATTTCCACCAAGATAAACGAAATGTATTATTAGGTTTTAATTGGTTTTGAAACTCCTAGATCTTTGAGATTCATTGAACTGTTCAATGGCATGTTTCAATCTCGAGTGTGCCCTTCAGGTTTTGTGACTGGGATGCCGAGGATCACAAAACAAGGTGTGAAGTAACCATGCAAATCACTTGGTACCCTTAATAAATTACCCCTCAATCGATGTGCCGGTTAACCACACACGCTCCATCGATACTATGATAAATATTAAGTCACCCTTTACCTACCTTGTTAAGTCCAAGTTAGTGTGCCGGTTAACCACACACGCTCCACTAACGACTTAGACAAAGTATAAAGTGTAATTTCATGGATTAGCACCTTATTCACATTTTTCCTAAGTAACTAAGATTGGGTATTATTAAGAGTTTAGTTACTTAGTATTATCATTAATACTTTTAATGAAGGGAGAATTCTAGTCCTGTCAAACCCGTTCGGCTAACGACCCTCCACCAGTCAAGCAAGCGGTGGGTGAGAGTGGACACCCATTAAGTTGCCATTTTATAGGCAACAACCTTATACCCACCTTATAGACCGGCTTCGTGAATGAGGCGTACTAGCGGTAAGACTGACTTTACTCTTATACATATATATATTATTAACTTATAATATTATAAAGTATAAGGGTTGAATTTTAACTTTTAAAATTCTAAGGGCTAACTTGGAATTAAAGTATTCATAAGTGAAAACTTTACAAATTCCAAAACTTGAGGGCAAGTTTTGAAACTATTCAAAACTAATTAATTCCATAACTTATGTGTTTAAAGTAGTTTTAATCCAAAAACTCTTCAAGTTCCATAACTTGAGGACAAGTTATGGAAGACTTTAAACTAATAAAAGAACTAACTTTTCCTTTATTTTATAACTTATGGATTTAATTATGGTTACATATTTTTCTTTAATGAAGTGACTCTTGAACTTTCATAACTTGAGGACAAGTTATGGAGTCATAAAAATTATTCAATGACACAAGACTCTTCATTTTGTAACCATTGCCAACTCTTATGAATTTTATGAGTCTTTAATGTGACTCTTCATGTAACTTGAGGACAAGTTACACAAACACATTTTATACTCAACTCTTAGATTACAATGGATTGAAAACAACTATTTCACTCAACATTTCTATTAATCTAAGCAACTCATAAGAACAAGATAATTCAAATCAAACTTTTTCATGTAATTAGTCTAAACCTTAAACTAATACAAAACATGAATCTATTGACAATTATCTTTGAAAATGGATTAGCATGAACATTACCACATCAAAAACAAGTTTATAAGATCAAAAACAACTTAGGGTAATGTTCCTAGTCCATTTCTAGCCAAAAAAACTCGAAAATATGCTGTCTGGGGGTCCAACTCGTCGAGTGCATGAACAAACTCGGCGAGTTGGATCGAATTCATCATTTTTAAGGCATGGACTCGTCGAGTCTCCTGATGGACTCGCCGAGTCTGATGGCCAGACAGCACCAGATTCGTTTTTTCAGCTTCTATTGCAGGTATAACAAGAAAACAAGCCTAGGCTCTGATACCACTGTTGGGTTTTGAGCATTCTAACACTCCTAAGTGTACATGCAACCCTAAATACCTTGGATCTATGTTTTCTCTATTATACATACAAATAAGAACTTCCAAGGTATTATCCTAATCTAGCATACAAACACAATGACTATAGCAAGATAGAATACATACCTCTTTGGAGAAGAAAGTCTTCATGAAGCTAGAGTGCCTAGTGCCCCAAGTGTGACACCTCAAATGGAATCACAATCATCAAAACACTTGGAATGACTTGAGAGAATTCTACACTCATCAAAATCGGCTAGCCCTCTCTAGAATCATCTAGTCGCCAATTTTGCCAAGAATAATATCTTTATATAGTGTTACAATTAGGGTAAACCCTAATTGTCATGACTTTCCATTTCCTTGGATCCATGGGTTCAAATACACCATGGAGCATCCATGAACCATCCTATGGGTTTTAGCCCAACTTGATTATCCATGGAGCATTAGCCCACTATACAAGTATGGATGATTTACACAATCAACCCATATATTTAATTAGTCTTCTTTTGATCACTTAATTAATCCTAGATTAATTCTTGATCAATACTAATTAAATAATCTTATTATTCTTATTATTAATATACTAGAACTTATAATATATTAATAACCATAAGTGTCTTATTTCTCTCATCCAAGTGCATGATGGTATGCAACCCAAATGGACCATGCCGGGTCGGGTCAAGTCTTACCAAATATAGTTATGGACTTAGACATTAATCCAACAAATCATAGTTGTCAAACTTTGACATCTACAAAACGGGAGAAAATGAATTCAAGTTAGTTGATTGATTGAGTCCTTAGTAAATCACCCAAATGAGATACTAAGGCTAGGACCCAACACAATATTCTACAACTCGGGAGAGGGATGCCGTAACCCAAATTGCAGAACATTTGAAGGTAAGTGAATGACGATTCACCAATTTCCACCATGAAAAAAGAAAAAGAAATTTAAGTTTTAAATCTATGAAAACTCCTAGATCCTATGAGATTCATTGAACATTTCAATGGCATGTTTAAATCTCGATATGCCCCTCTTGTTTGTGACTGGGATGCCTAGGATCACAAAACGGGTGTGAATAACCATGCAAACTTACATGGTACCCTCACATGTTACAGTCACCTATTCGATGTGCCGGTAAACCACACACGCTCCACCGAACTATGACAAACATTGAGTCACCCTTTGCTACCTTTGCTTAGAACCATTTAGTGTGCCGGTAAACCACACACGCTCCACTAACGTCTTTGCAAGGGCACAAAGTGTAATTTCATGGAATTGCATCAATTCACTTTTGCCTAAGTAACTAAGATTGGGAATTTTATGAAAACATTTAGTTACTTTAATAATTCATTATACTTATAATGGAAGGTTTCGTCCTATCCTACCCGTTCGGCTAACGACCCTCCACTAGTCAAGAGTGCGGTGGGTAAGAGTGGATACCCATTCAATCACCATTTTATAGGCAATTTCCTTAAACACCCCTTATTGACCAGCTTCGTGAATGAGGCCTACTAACGGTAAGACTGACTTTTACTCATACATATATATAATGTTAGACTTTTAATGTTATATATAGTATAGGGTGTATTTTACACTTTTAAAATACTATGTGGTCAAATTTAATAATTACACTTTTAATTCAATTAAATTGTTAACCTAAACTTTTATGGATTTATTAAACCTCTTTTAATTATACACCTTAATTAATTAATAAAACCATAAGGGTGTGATTTGAACTTTTTCAAAACAATACTAGGGTTTTAGAATTTAACATTCCTAATTAAACTTTTAATCAACTTTTAAATTCCAAAACTTGAGGGCAAGTTTTGAAACATTTCAAAGCATTAGGGTTTAGAATTTAAATATACATCAAAATTAAACTATTAATCAAAATTTAAATTCCAAAACTTGAGGGCAAGTTTTGAAACCTTTTTCAAAACATTAGGGTTTTAACTATTTAAATTTCAAAACAACAAAACTTTTGGGTTCAAATTTAAACTATAAAACCTAAAGGGGAAAATATGAAACTTTTCATAACAACAAGGATCAAATAACAAATAATCTAAATTAACAATTAATCACATAATTATCCATATTTGATTTATTTAATGATTTCTTGCAAAACAATTTATCAATTTAGTCAAAATAATTAATCAATTATCACATAAGGAAACAATTATCTTATTAATTGATAAATATCTTCAATTAGATCAAGAATATAGTCAAATATATGATAAAATCGGATTTATATTGATCTAATATGATAAGGTAACTATCCATAAGCAAAAACAGCAAGAAATCGCGAAGATATCCCCATCTAACGAGTTGACTCGTCGAGTCAAGCTTGGACTCGGCGAGTCTGCATGGACTCGGCGAGTCCAGCCTCCAGAAGATAATGGGGGTCGACTCAAGGATGCCTCTGGTGATCTCTGACGCGATGAACTCGCGTAGCCCCTCATCCACTGGCTTGGAACCTGATCCCGAACCCGATCCCTCTCCTGAACTGCCAACTGCTGGCCTCGAGCGTAGTACCACCATTTTGAAATACGTAAATAACAATCATTAGTGATACAGATACCTATGAAGGGATCACACCTACTACAAGTTCCCTGGTCTTATCTTGGCCTTCCTCGGTTCGGGTACGGATCCTCTGCTTTTAGTAGTACGGGCCCATACTACCTTCCACATCTATCCGTACCTTCTTCAAGGACTGCCTTGACTTCACCAGATCCTTTTCACTACTGCTGATCACTGCTATACTCATCCTAGGCTTGCCCTAGGGAAATCTCTAACTCCACCCTACTTGGTCCTCAGCTGCTGAAGGCCTCCTTGTAATGCCAATTAGCCATTACCTGAATACCATCACATGTGGTGAGGCTCAGATAATTCTTCGAGTAACAGACTCGGCTCTACGACGGTTAGACTCAGACAAGAGCTGCGCAATAGGGCCAAATCCAGCACTCTAAGATTATTCAACCCTGATCACATGTGACATGACGTATTCACCTAATGTCTAACTCCCATCACTTAGGGTCCCACGATGCACAAAGCAAACAACATTCAGATAAAAGGGAACAATCTCAAGCAAATCCGTCCTCATAGGGAGAAACTGAACTAGCATACAATGCTAAACTCAGACTATCAGGCATAACCTAAACAGGCTATCCTACTGCTGTCTACTCAATTCTAGCATGCAGTTTTTCATACACTGAAGCACATAAAGCAGGCACATAAGGCATCACTCCTAGATCCTTAGTCCTATTCTAGCATGCTGATCTACTGAAACCGATAAACAGAACATAAGCTTGTATGGGTACTTTGGGGAATACTTACTTGAGCTCGGTCGGTCTCGCACATCACACACTTTGTTCTTTCTTAAAACTCTATACTTAGCCTTTTAAAAAACATTTTCTTTTTCAAAATCTTTTAATCCCTCGATTTGAGTTCAGACACCCCCAAAGGTGTGTCTGAATCCCTCTAACCAGGGTTCTGATACCAACTTGTAACATCCCAAAAATACGAGCCAAATTTTTCATTTTTAAAACATATACTTTGCAAAACATTAGAAATAAAACATTCACCGATCATATCATTTCATAAAAGATGTCGCGTGTCTGGAAACCATTTTATAAAACATAATAACGTCAGAGTACAAATCCCCAAGAAGATCTCATAGTGCGGAATACAAAGCATGTATGTGATGCGCCGCTACCGCGCCAACTCCTTCCCTTTCGAAGAAGAGGTACCTGAAACCAAAATTGTAAACCATAAGCACGGAGCTTAGTGAGTTCCCCCACTGTACCACATACCATATAACCACATAACATACATATATTGTCAGGCATAACTGGATGCCCGACCTACCCCTTCGGTCCTCTCGACCGGATACTGACTAGCATATCTGGGTGCTGGCCTCCTCTTCGGTCCTCTCGACCGGATGCTGACTAGCATATCTGGGTGTTGGTCTCCCCTTCGGTCCTCTCGACCGGATGTTGGGGACTATTTCACCCCCTACTACTACCACATAACACATATCACATAATCTATCTAGCATGGTTGGGCATGACCGCCCCTTCGGCCCTATCGACCGGTAATCTGGGGACTATCTCCCCCTACTGTCACTAGCACATAGCATCATATCATACTAGCACATAAACACATCACATGTAGTAACAACCCTAGATGACTATCACAGAGACAATCATCTATCATAAAACCTTTACTGGTGGGCCGACATTGTGGCCATAGACCCACCGCTACTGGAAGGTAACTCACCTCAAAATAGCTGTTGATCTGCGTGGGAACTGACTGCCTTCTGCTGCTGCTGCCCCAGAAATTCTCCGGCTATAATTCCCAAAAAACACTTAGTCAAATACTGCTAACCGACCTCAGGGTAAAATGACCATCTACCCCTAACCAAGCCAAGAGTCAAAGTCAAAGTCAACTTCTAGTTGACCTGACTCGCCGAGTTGGCTCGCCAACTAGGTCGAGTCCCTATCCATTCGATTGACCATAATCCAGTCTCTACTCGTCGAGTTAAGCGTTGACTCGACGAGTTTTCCTTCTAAACTGATGTCCAATAGTCCTTCATCCTACTCGTCGAGTTGTATGAACAACTCGTCAAGTTCATCTTCATCCGAAGAACATTCTATGCTGAGACTCGCCGAGTTGTATGAACAACTCGCCGAGTCCGTTCTTGAGGCAAGAAGATTGCCTTGGACTCGCCGAGTCAGGGCATTGACCCGCCGAGTTCCTCCATGAGTGAGTCTGGCTTCCGAATCACTGAGTCACCCCCATGACTCACGACCCACTCAGCAAACACGAAAAGGGGGAAAACTCGGGGACTCGCGACTCGACTCGCCGCTTCCGATGAACGACTCGTCGAGTCTTTCACATGCAATAATTATATACTCGATTTTGCTTGCATCCAGCTCATGCCTTACATAGATCTGAGTTCTTAGGGCTTGATTAACACGTAAAGTTTCCAACTTTACGTGTAAATAAACACCAATGAAGGTTTTAGGGCTCAAAATGCACTAAAAGAGTAGATCTAGGGCTTTCATGCAATATGGCTCCATAAAGGCAGAAGATCCGACCTCCTGGAGCTCAATCATGCCTAGATCTAAGTGTTAATCAACTTATCACAAACCCTAATTCATAATCAAGCTTGGAAATGGCTCAAAAAGGACTTTAATGGAGCTCTAAGGGACTCTTAGCATGAAAACAGAAGGAAACTGAGTTATACCTCAAGGAATCTCTGAAATAACACCAAGATGTCTGGCCTCCTTCTTCTCCTCTTGATCTACTCTCCTTTTTTCTCTCAAAATCTTCAATAAATCACACCAAAGTACTTCAATCTCACAACGAATGGGGTTAGGACGATATAGGGAGCTCTGTGGGTGAAGGGGGCGAGCTTGGTGATGGGTTTTGGTCATAAGACATCCTATGTGCTCATACAAACCCTAATGCTTGGATCTAGGTTTCTCTATTGTACATGCAAGTTATCCAAGACTATAAACCCTAATTCTAGCATTCAAGTAATCATATTAACATGAGATTAGGTTTAAGATGTTACCTTGATTTTTATGTAGCAATAACAATCCCAAATCTCCTTGTATTGACTTTAGAAAGCCTAGAGTCACAATTGTCACTCCTCTAATGGTTCACAAACACCATAAGCAAGAGGATGAAGAGGAGAGAGGATGGAGGCTGCCCAAAAACGTCTACAAACCCTAGAGAAGTCTTAGCCACGTTTTTGGTCCTTAAGGGATCTATATACAGTGAGGCAATTAGGGTTATCTAACAAGGAAACCCTAATTTGGATGCTTAAGCCCTAAGCAACCCATGGAGCCCTTTCCTTAAGGCCTTGGACGATTTTATATGGGCTTCCCCCATAGAATTCGTCCACCTTATAATAAAAGGCAATCCATGGCCCAAATTGCAATTATCTTATAATTACAATTCCAGTCCCTTAAGTTTAATTAATCTCTTTTAGTCACAAAACTAATTACCAATTAATTATTGATTAATATTAATTAAACAATATGATTTCTCCTTTAATATATTATTCCCTTAATATATTAATAAATCATAGTTAATCCTTTCTCTCCATAATTCATCCTATCAAGTTGCTTTGGTGAAGGCAACCCAAAAGGACCATGGACTATCGGGTCAAGTACATACCAAAATAGTTATGGACTTAGACACTAATCCAACACTTGGGGGCACATATGATGGTTTAAATAGGGTGCAAACCCTTGGAATTAGGGTTTCATCAGACAACGGGGACTCGCCGAGTCCAGAATATAGACTCGCCGAGTCGCCAACTTAAACGTGTTTCATATCCCGGCTCTACTCGGCGAGTCAGGCCTACAACTCGCCGAGTCCAAGGCTAAAAATGCAAAATACTTAGATAAATTTTTTATACCAGGAACCAGGTGCTACATTACTTCTCAGGCAACTTCTAGTGGAACAAGCTGATGGTATGCTTGCATGCTTCGGGGAAACAGTGAAGATAGTTTGCATGTTTACTGGGGTAGAGGGGTAGTTTGCATGCAACATACTTTCAATGATTTGTTTGTCATATGAAAACCCCTTCTGGATATGTAATATGTTTTGATTAATATTATACTATGTTCTATCATTTGGTACAACTTGAAATAAGGAAAAAAACACAGCGCCAACGACGCGCATGATTCCCCTCTAGTTCATATTAAATAATACAAATAATTTATTTTATCGTATGAACAAGCAATTACCATATTATTTAACAATTATCTTCTAATTTGATGAGGATAATCAATACCATATTGAAAAAATCAGATTTTATTAATTAAAAACGTTTATGGTAATTATCCCAACCCAATTCTAGTCAAAATCCCAAAAAATCTGCTAACAGACGAGCCGACTCGCCGCGTCACCGACTGGACTCGTCGAGTAGCCATGAGTCGTCGAGTTCATCAGGTGACTCAACGAGTTCATTGGGCAAAAGCAAATTTTTCGACTTTTTTAGCTTTGAACAATTTAGCCATGCATCAAATACGATAGAAAAACGACCTAGGCTCTAATACCAATGTTGTGTTATGAGCAAAACATCGATCCTATAATGCACATGCAAACCCTAAAGCTTTGGATCTAGGTTTTTCTAATTGTACATGCAATAATTATCCAAAGCTTGTAAACCCTAATTCTAGCATATCAAAATCGAAATCAACATAAATAACAAGTAAGAATGTTACCTTTCAATTGAAGCTTGAAGATCCTTGCCTTGAGAGCCTAGTATCACAAATGTAATACCTCTAATTGATCACAAACACCACAGGAAATTGGAGAATGTTAGAGAGGGAGGAGGAGGGATGATTTCGGCTCTAGGGATCCTTCTAGGGTTTCTTGTAGCCGAAAATATGATGCCAAATGGTCTTTATATAGGCGAGGGATTAGGGTTTCAGTCAAATACCTAATCTGGTTGCTGAAGCCCTAAGCAACCCATATGAATCTTCCAGAACCCTAACCTTGGACGAAATCCTTATGGGCTCCCATAAGATTTCGTCCACCTCTTATCTAAGAGGTCCTCAGCCCATTATTGCAACTTCACATAATTACAATATCAATCCCCTTAATTCAATTAATCTCTTTTGACCACAAGAATTTCGTCCAAGGCTACAATTAATTAAATACTACGATTTCTATTTTAATATATTATTCATATAATATATTAATAAATCACTTTTATCCTCTTTCTCTATTATTCTTCCAGTCAAGTTGTTTTGGTGAAGACAACCCAAAAAGACCATGCTATAATCGGGTCAAGTACATACCAAATATTTTTACGGGCTTAAACATCTAATCCAACACTGTAATAATAAGCATTCTAAACATCGTACGATTAATAGTCTTTTTCTGACTGGATCCATACCTATGAGATTAAAACTTTTACAATATTATTTCCGTTGTAATACTTGTTTTATTTAAAGCTTTTAGATTACATCAAATTCCCAACAACCAAAATTTTAACAAATCCATCATGTATCCCTTTTTCCATAATACTGATCCTTCTAATGAAAACATATCCCAACTGATCAGTTCATAATCGCAAATCGACAGAGTTTTACCAATTATGAAGTACTTTAGTGATCTTCTAATCCATAGGTCATACTAATACTTCAATATTCATGAACCCAATCTAATAATAAAAATTACATTGTAATATCTTTGAATAATCCAACTCATATTGTCAATTTTATGTGCTATAATTGCAACATACTTTAACCATTTAGGGTTCCAATTAGAGATCTTGACCCAGATCAATAAAGTGTTAATTACACTCCGAGCTTTTTCATGGTGTTCTAGTACTAATATCATGTTAATGAAACTCAATTTAGCCAATATGCATTTGGCCTAATGGTATAGTAAGATGTTCCCCTCAATTTAATTAACCAATATACATTAGAATGTGTGTGCTATCTTGTTTTTCTAAAAAAAAAACAAACAAACTAGCTAGCTGGTATGAATTAGTATTTCTTTATCGTATTTTAGCATGATTATTTAGTTTAATTTTTTATTAACAACCGACCCTAATTATCAATTATTATTTGGTGGTTTGGATGCAACATAAACAGTATACAAAAATTCTGAGCACCAAGATTGGAGGAGTCTTCAAAACCTATCCACTTCGAACTGATTTCATCATCAAACTTTTAGCTAGTTTTGCGCTACGGATTCTTAATGCGACCACAATTAGCTATTCCAATACAAATAGCAACTCTAAAGAAAAACCAACACTATGAACTACTTTTAAACATGTTTCATACTAAAAAATGTGATCGTACCTACTTGTGCAAATCTTTATTCGAGTAAAACGAGTCCCGTTGCATGGCTAATCGATCATATGCAGTCGTTGAAGTGTTAGCCTTGCTTTCATTTTTTGGAACCTTTGAGAATAATCTTTAACTCAATCAGCTATAGAAGCCAAGACGAACAGGAACCTTGCTACCTTTTAACCAACTTTCGCCTTGTATAAATTGGCTTACAGTGTATTTGATCGCTTCTTCCTTCTTGAAATCATTCTGATAACCAGGCCATTTAACTCTATCTTTGACCTGAGATCCCGGACCTATGTTGTTATACTCTGCGTAGTAAAGCGTTTGAAGCGCAAAGTCTCCTTCCCATGGCAACCAACCATCTGAACGAATAACATCTCCAATCTCTGATTCCATAACGATTGTTCTCGAAAACTCTTTCCATGGCCTCCCAAGGTAACTTTCAATCTTTGACTTTTCAGGCTCCAGAGATGAATCTGCAGTAATCTTGCATTTCTGTAACACCATCCCTGTCGTTTGACGCTTGTCGCTTCTTCCCTGAGCTGTCACTGTGTTCTTTTGTTTCTCCATCGGCTTTCTGATCAAAATCTCACACGTCTGAAAGACCGCAGCAGCATCTCCAAATATGAAATCTATTGTCCCGAGTATGTCGCACCCACGATAAAACTGCCTGTGTGTTTGCGCATACAATGTATCTTGATATCCCTCCATCCGACAATTCAAGAATATCGAACGATCAGATTGCACTCTCAGTGCGACTGCTTGATGTTTTTCAGGACCTGCTGTGTTTTTAAATCCAATTGACTGAGCGATAAATCCTTCCCCGATAGCCGCTGCATACGTTCAGTCATTAACAACTTCGCTACTTCATCATAACGATAACAACTAACAAGCTTCAAGCAAATTGTAGGTAAGAGTTGTATAGATGCATGCATACCAAATGTCGCTGTTTGGAATGTAGGCACGCCGTCTACGAAGTTTTTCTTCCCCGTGATGATCGTCTTTTGCGATCCATCGCCATACATTGTGACGTTTACCATCTTTTTCGTTACAATCACGTTCTCTTCGAACACGCCTGCTTTAATGTGAATGACATATCGACCTTCATACTTCTCCGGGATCCCTTCCAACGCCTTAGAAATGGTGGAGAAATCACCCGAACCATCTTTAGCGACAGTCGCATTTGGAGTCTGGGTTGGAGCGTCAGCCTTTAGTAACCTTCGGGTTTCATGCGTCATCCAGATGGGAAGTTCATCTGGGCTTTGAGATAGAAGCCGTCGATTGGCGGTTGCAGGTGGTGCTGCTCCTTTGTCGAATGAGGAGACGATGGCCAGAGAATTGCTGGTGAGTTCCTTGGTGGTCTTTAAAACCTTTTCGACACTAGCCCTAGTTGCGTCCTCTGTAATTGCATCGATGCAGGTTTGTTGATACGCAATCACCGCACTCAACCAACTGTCTAAATCAAGAACAGCGGTGCCATCCATGGCTGCATTTCGTGACCTATTGAAGTCGTCTTGCGCATCCTCGAGAACTTGCTTGCAAACATCGTGTATCCCTTTCTCCTCGTCTTTCATGGCTTTAGAGGTTTGTTCGATGGCATTATTGAGCTCATCAGAGGCCACGGATATGGCGGCGTTCACAAGATCCTCGGGTTGGGGTATTCCCGAAGGTTTTGTAGAACTCAACGATTTCTCAAGATGACTCTCGCATGTTTCTTTATAATCCGTTGACTGACATACGGTTTTCACGGCCTTTTGGGTTTGTAAGATTTTTTGGTCGTTATTTCCATCATCACCGGAGATACCAGGTGACGTGTCCTTATCTTCATTGTTGGCACTCTCCACGTTGGGCACGTCATCCCCTTCGGCTTCATCTTGTTGGGCATTGTTAAGGAATATCAAGAATGCCACAATAGCTGCTGAAAGAATTAGAACGGCTACGACAACACCAAGTATGATTCTCCTTTTCAATTTCTGTTTTCTTTCAAGTCTTCGACGTTCTGTAATTTGGTCAAAATCTTGAAATGCCATGATTTGACTTTATTAATACGAAGGCAAAATGCCTTCGTCTTCGTCTGATCTCTGCCTTGGATTGTAGCCAAGGCAGAGGCTTCAAAATATTGGAATCTTTCGAAAAAAATAAAAGTTGGAAGCAATTTGTACAATATTCTTCTGTTTTCTTCGTTAAAATTTTGTTATGGAGGGTTTTTGGGTGTTTGTTTGTCATATTGTTGCACCAAACACAGATTCTCTTGTAACAAATTATGGAGGATTTATGGAGTGGAGGATTTTGAGGACCGTTTTTTTCTCACTCGATTTTGAGGAATTTCATTTGTTGGTGTCACTAGTTCAGACTTCAGAGAGCCTCTTCTGCCGATATAGATTTGACACGTGAAAAAAACACACTCACACATCTTTGAGAAGCTTACTAAGATATAGACAAAAAAAACTCATTACTCACATATAAGCCTTATATATCCAACTTGTCTATTTTGCTTTAATATGGCTTAGAAGCTTTAATATACCACATATAATTTCTAATATTGATGAACATGATAAACATTTACTTATATCTAGTATGTATCTTTTAATGTGTATTACAGTATTAGTAGTTTATCCCAAACGGTGAGGTCGCGTGTGTTTATTTTTACCAATTTAGCATACTTATTTTATAATTTTAGGCTTTTAGCCCAATGTCATGTTTCTTGAAATTGGTTCATATTTTGGATATAACAAAATTTTCCCAAAAAAGTTACAACTTTATTTTATTTTTATTTTTATTTTTATAACTTAATTTTTTAAAAATACAACTCTGTCTACATCTCTTTTTGTTGGCTTTTACGAAATTTTCCAAATTTTTGCTTTGCTTTGTTAACTATTTATTTTTACAAAGTGATTTTATTTTACACTTGTTTTTATAACTTCTTTTTAAAAAATTTACAAAATTTTCCCATCTTTATTTAGTTTTTAGTTTTTATGTTTGTTAAAACTGACATTTTTATAAGTTAAAATTAAAATAACTTCTTGTACATCTTTTTACAACTTTATTTTCTACAAATTTATTTTTATAAAAAATGAATTACATAATTAAATTTTTACATCTTTTATGAATTATTTGTTATGATCATTCAACTTTTTTTTGTAATGTTTTTTACTTTCTTATATATTTGTCAGATTCTACGTGTATATTTTTCCAGGATTTGTTTATTTTAATTTGTTTTTTAATAGTTTTTATATATTTGTTAGATTATGTTTTCCAAAATAACATATGGTCTTCGCTACAATACATGGGAGGTGCAAACACTAGTTTTGTTTCTATTGTAATTTAATTCGAGTCATAGCATGTACTAAGGGCATCATAATGTATTGAACTCAACAGAATTTAATAGATTATCACACCATTATTCAATATTTCATATATGGAGCATTACAAAAACTAATTTATAATATTTATTTAAGAATTATAAAACTTTTTTCCCATTAAAAAAAGAATGATTATTGAACTTCAAATTCATTGAATATCAATGTAACATTTAACAATGGTAGAGTTTCATTCATTAAATTACAATTAAAATTATCATTTGTGGATGCTCTAAGACTAGGGATGAGCAACAAAATTGGGTATCTGTTTTCGGAACAGAAACCGTCTTGCTGAAATCTTAAGCGGTTTCGATTTCGGTTTTCATTTTTAAGGAACCGCTACCCGTTATATATTCATCATAATCGATATATATATATATATATATATATATATATATATATATACACACACACACACACATACACACATACAAACACACACACTAGGTTATAACTCATAGGTTCCTCGGTTCACAAACTAAAATAGTTAGAATAAAGAACAATTAAAAAAGCAAGAGAGAAATATTAATAAAATATAAAATGATGTTTGCAGATAATATATTATTTAAAAACAAAATGTATACACCGGATAAATTTATTACCCTTAAAATATATTAAACATATTTTTTTTCACATAAGAATTTTTTTCACTTAAACGATTATTTTGAGATTTTTATTTTTTTATTTTGTAAATTTTAGTTTTTTCTATTTAATGTACAAACTTTTTGTTATAAATTAAAAAAATGTGTATGATTTCAAATTTGATTTTTGATAATAATAGCTTCCAGATTTATTGACTATGATATAAACACTTTTTGAAAATCTTTAAGTATAGGGAAAACGACATAAATGTCCTACAAACTTTCTAGTGTTGATCTTTTAAGTCCTTAAACTAATTTTGTGTCTTTATGAGGGAACGAAGTTGTGTTTGTCGGGTCGATTACATCATTTTAGTCAAAGTGAAGGGATCATCGGGTTACCTCTTTGACAAATTGCTATTTGTTGACCAATATTCCGACATTGACTTTGAATTTGCCCATAACCTTGGGCCCACATCGATCTTTCTCTCTCTTTCTCTCTCAAATTCTTCCGTCACCATCTAGATAATCACTTTCGTTCTACATCTAGGTTTTAAGAATCAGATGTGGCTATTACTTTTCATCCACAAACATGTAAAAAAGTGAAAGAATATAACCAAACTTAAATAGGAAAATGAGAAGACCTTAAAATGCAAAAATAAGCCCACACAACATGCGTTGACTAGAGACCCAGAACAATCACGGAATTTCTGGTTGTCATAAGAACACAAACGATTGGGGCAACAATGGCACCTGAAATCAAATACACCCATTTGAATCGCAAGTTAATTAGTGAGAATGTTAAACAGAAAAATAATCAAATATGATCAAAAGATGAAAAAGGGGTGACCGTTGAGAAAGCCAACAAGCAGAAGGCCAATGAAGTAAGGCAAGAAACGGATGAAGTTCCATAGATGCAACAAAAGCCCTCTTGGAGGTTCCATTTGAGCTTTCTATATTTTTTTCTTCCTTCCTCTTCACAAACTTCGGATCTCAAGAAAACCCAACAGAAACTGGCCGGAATCTTAAAGATTATTTGTGTTCTAATGTGAATTCGAATATAAGTTTAGATGCATAAGTTTGTTCTCTTGTATTTGTAAAATTTTGAACTTTAACCAAGAATCGCCAGCGACATCTGACAGGTCTTGTAGTTGTCGGGTGCTAAATCTGTTTATTCTTACTCGGGGATGGAATGAAACAGAAAGAAATCGATTTCTCCTTCTTCGATCTACCACTATGTCTCCTTTTCTTTGGTTTGTTGTTAGCAACGATGGACTCATCAACAACAACCAGATCTTTATCCTCTTGAATCTCTTCCATTCACCACATGTGTCTTTTATTGTTTATGGGTGAACCGATATTAGAAAATCGGTTGTTGCAGCGATGACGAGTGTAACATCCCGGAATAGCAAGAGTAGAGTTGAAGGGCTAAAAGTGTTATTTGTGAAGGAGTGACTCGGCGAGTCCATGGATGGACTCGGCGAGTAGAGTCGCGACTGGGTCGCGTGTTAAGTAGCCGACTCGGCGAGTCAGTGAGATGGACTCGGCGAGTAGGCGCTGAGTGGAGAAAACCCTAATCCTCGGGGTTGAGCCCTATTTAAAGAACATTATACCTTTCCCCCAGCCTCTTTATTCCCCTTTGAAGTCCAGAAACCCTAGAAAGTGCGATTGAAGAAGATTGGAGTGTATTTGGAGCATTTGAGGAGTTTGTTGAAGGAATTTTGTGAGATTGAAGGCTTGGGGCAAGGGGCTTTGCTTGGAATCGAATTTTATAGCAGTTGGGGCGTCCATTGGAGGTAATATCTCGTTCTTGGACTAATTGTATGTTGTTTCTTCATTTTGGGGTTTGTGGGATCTTGTCTATGGATGTAATTGGAAGTCTAGAGGTTAGATCTGAGGTTGCTACCTCAGATCTGGAATGGAGAAGAATCAGAGAGCATGAAAGTCCCTATGTTGGAGTGTTTAGTGAAGCTTGCATGTCCCAAACCCTAGTTATAAGTGAATAAGGCCTAGATCTCTTTGGATTCACGTAAAGTTTGCCACTTTACGTGATGGATGAGTTGTATGAGGCTAGATCTATGTTTTGGATCAATTGCATGGCCTGGAATGCTTCTGAATGGATTCAGATCAGTGGTACTCGGCGAGTCACATAGGTGAACTCGACGAGTTACTTGAAGATGAGCTGGGACTCGACGAGTTGGAAGAACAACTCGGCGAGTCGGATGAAGATAGCCTGGAACTCGGCGAGTTGTATGAACAACTCAGCAAGTAGGTTGATGATAGCCTTAGACTCGGCGAGTCTGTTCTTGGACTCGGCGAGTCTTGTCGAAGAGTCCCAATATTTTCTGGTCGAGTCGAGAATCGGCGAGTCAAGGGATGACTCGGTGAGTTGTATGCGAGTGGACTCAGAGTTGTTGAACTCGACGAGTCATAGGGTTGACTCGGCGAGTAGGGTCAGTCAGGAGTTGACTTCGACCTTGTCTTTGACCAAGGGTTGACCAGTGGTTTCCAGGGGCATTTTGGTAATTGTTGATTGTTGTTTTGAGTTCAGTGCATTGGCGGTTGTCCAGTGGTGGAGATCGAATCAGTGATCGGCGTAGTTCGGGTTATCTGTTCAGTCGGCAGTTTCGAGGTGAGTTATCCTCACTATATCAACAGGGTCTAAGGCACCAAGGCCGGCCCTTATCGGATTGAGATCCGGGTAGTTGTTGTTATGTTGTTGCTATGTTATGTTTTCATCCTGAGAGCTAGGATGGTATATAGAGACCTGTTTGAGATCGGTATCCTGAGAGATAGGGTGATGCTATGCTAGTGACCTGTTAGGTCGGTATCCTGGTTAGAGGGGGGATGATATGCTATGTGATCTGTTGATCTGCTTGTTGACTGTGAATTGCTATATGATTGTATGTATATGTGCACATGGTTGTTTGGACTGGAGTTGGGTTGAGGCGGGTCCTGCTGTGTGCGGTAGGCCAAGATACCCAGGGCGGACCGGTTGTCCCGAAGGCCCAGCGAGCGGCCCGGATAGGCTGTAGGCCCCGAAAGAGCGGACCAGACGTGCCGAAGGCTCGGAGAGTGGACCAGATAGACTGAAGGCCCGGTGCGGGCGGACCAGTCATACTGTAGACTCAGAGAGTGGACCAGGTGGATTGAAGGCCCGGGACCGGGCGGACCAATCACACTGTAGACTCGATGGATGTGGATAGACTCAGAGGGTGGACCAGGTGGACTGTAGGCCGGTGCGGCGGACCAGTCACACAATAGACCCGAAGTGCATGGCTGTTCTGTGATCGGATATGTTATGGCATGTTATGCGTGTATGGTATTTATGATTGGTATTTTGGGGATATCTCACTAAGCTTTCGGGCTTACAGTTGTGATTTCATGTTTTTTTCAGGTTCTTAAGGAGACTGTGGCAAGGCGAAGGCGTGATCGTACCGCTCCTCATGATTTTATAGTGATGTGATTTTGGGAACACGTTAAATGATTTGTATTGGAAACCTTTTTGTAAAGATTTTAAATGTAATCGAGCTGTTTGAAAATTTTAAAATTGGTTGTATTTTCGGTCGTTACAAGTTGGTATCAGAGCCTTGGTTTGAGTGAATTGGAGAAACATTCGTGTGACTCCAGTCTCAAATCGAGGAGAGTTTTCAAAAGAGTATTTAAAAATGGTTTTCAAAATGAGTAAAGGAGGACGCGGAGGTACGATCAGCCGGAGCCAGTAAGTAACCCCAAAATACCATGCATGTTATTTGTTTTTGAGCTTTGATAGAACAGCATGCTAGTGTTAGGCTAGGGATCTTCACGATTTCATGATATGTTGCCTGATTTGTGATGCCTGTAGCCTAGGGTCCCTTATGGGAGATTCTCAGTGTTTCTCTAGTGGTGAGGGTTGATCGTTGTTATGCATGTTCTCTAGGGTTTTGTGGTAGTACTTCATACAAATGTGGGTAGGTGTGGAAGGTAGTATGGGCCCGTACTACTGAAAGCACAGGACCCATACGCGTATCAGGGAAACCATGATCTCTAGGGTGGGTTGAGAGGGAGAGTTGGATCCCAGGGTGTGGGAGGAGTCTGAGATTTTGTGTGGTGTTTCTTTTCAGTATGGAGATTCCGAGGCATGATGAGAGTGGATCCGGGTCAGGATCGGGAGCTGGAGAGAGAGTTCCGGGCGAATCGGTGTCGCCCGAGATTATCGGTCAGATGAGCACGAGTGAGTTGGACGCGAGGATTCGTGAGATCCTGCGTGACGAGATTGCTGAGTTGTTCCGGGCTGAGTTGCCAGAGCTGTTTGGGTCGACTAAGACCGCCATGGTTGAGTATTTTGATGAGCGTTATGCGGCTCTCACTGAGACGGCTGCCGCGGCAGCTACAGCAGTTGTAGTCGCGGCAGGGGGAGGAGCTAGTCGGGGTTTTTAGTATCGGGACTTCGATAAGACGAAGCCTCCCACATTCGACGGATTTCAGGACCCGATTGTTGCTATGAGGTGGTTGTCAGACGTGGAGGGGTGTTTCTTCACGTGTTCATGCCCCGCTGATCATAGGGTGAGGTGTGCTCTGAACCTGTTGAGGCTCGGGGCGAAGGATTGGTGGAGATTGACCACGGGGTCACTTTCGGATGCGCAGAGGGCTGCGGTTTCGTGGGATCAGTTCAGAGAAATGTTCAGTACTCGTTATGTTCCGCAAGTTGAGAGGGAACGATTGGCTCAGGAGTTCCTTGAGCTGAAGCAGGATTCGGAGTCGGTGACTGAGATCACCAGGATGTTCGCTGAGAGGGCGATGTTTTGCCCAGAGTTCGCTTCGGAGTAGGCCCAGATGTCCCGATATCTGAGCATGCTCAAGAGGGACATCAGACAGTTTGTGTCTGCACAGAGGTGCGAGACTTTGTTGGAGTTGCAGGAGGCCGCTAGGCGGCGTGAGTTAGAGATTGAGTTGCAGGTGCGTGAGTTGAGGCAGGCTCCGGTGCAGTCGCAACTGGCGCCAAAGCGGTCCAAGACCGTTGATGTTAGAGTGGGGGATTTGAGCAGCCACACTTGTGGGAAGTGTGGGAAGGGTCACACCGAGGTTTGTAGGACCGGTGGTGCATGCTGCAAGTGCGGAAGGGATGGGCACTATACGAGGGATTGTCGGCAGTCAGTGCCAGTTCGGGATTTGAGGATCTGCTATCATTGTCATTAGGTTGGACATTTGAGGGCCAACTGTCCACAGTTTGCTGCAGGATCGGTGCAGGCTCCAGCACCGGCCACTTTGAGGATCACAGGTGGAGGTCAGGGTGGAGCAGAGCCCCCGAGGGCTCAGGGTCGTGCTTATCAGCTTGTTGCAGAGGAGGTCAGGGCAGTGCCAGAGACAGCTGCAGGTACGTTCCTTTCTTGATGTCTTGTTATCTTGAGATTTTGTGGTGTATTGGTTTGTGCTGGTATCTTTGTGTGGATTTCGATGCGGTATTTATTGTTTTGCGGGTTGTGGTTTGAGTTATGAATTTGTGTTTCGGGTTTTCGTCTTGGTATCCGTTGTTCCCTGAGGGTTTGGTATGATTATAGTTTGGTATTTTGGTGCTTTCGTTGGTTAGCGTTTGTAAGGGTTAGTAGTGGAGATGCGACATTAGGTTGAATGTCGGGTAGCATCTACATTCGTGGAATGGATAATTAGAGATCGGATTCTTTTGAGCGGTTTGATCAGTGAGGAGATGTGTTTTGCTGAGGGTTGTTTATGCTTGTGGGAAGCAGTCAGTGTGTAACTGTTCTCTTTGTGCAGGGTTGTTCTGGAAGGTCGTTGATGGCGACCGGTGGTTGCTGGTCAGTGCTTTAAGTGGGGGAGAATTGGAAAATTCTCCGGGAGATTGATGAGTATTTGAGGGTGCTTAGCTGTTGGGATTCAGCAAGTGTTCTGTCAGCCCAGAGTGTAGGCTGATAGGAGTAAGTGTCGAGCATGTGGGGCAGGATACAGACCTAGGGCATTTGATTGTGGAGGGCCTGGGAGCAGGCCGGGATCAAGTATGTATGATGAAGTTAGAGTTCGGAACCCCTCGAGGGCTAGAACGGTATGCATGGGAGATTTTCTGGGAGGATAGCCCGGAATGTTGAATGCTAGTTGAGCGGTCCGGATAAACTGAGGGCCGGTAGGCGTACCAGTCAGGCCGAAGGCTCGGAGAACGGTCCAGTCAAACTGAAGGCACTGAGAGCGGTCCAGATTGGCTGAAGGTTCTGAGAGAGTGGTCCAGATGGGCTGAAGGCCTGGTGAGGCGGTCCAGTCATGCTGAAGACTCTGCAGGTATTGTTGGATCAGTTTGAGGATATGGATTGTGTTCGTTGCAGTGCTTTTGCATTAGAAGGTCTGGCCCCGGGTAGTGATCTTGATTAGTGGAGTTAGTGCATGGGCTTGAGAGTCCCTGCGACGAGAGTCAGAGTATGTGTGTTGGATGGATAGTGGATACGCTAAAGGGTGGTGTGGCGTTGGGCGAGCACCGTGGCACTTGTTGAAGTGGCTATATGGCCAAGTGGATTCCTTGGAAAAGGAAGTGAGAGAAGTGTGTAACTCCAAGAGGGAGTGCAAGTTCACGGAAGTGAAAGCGGCAGAGCAGAGTTATGAATAGAGTAATTCGAGTATGGTTATTGAGCAGCGTGTTTGAGGCAGTGGAATAAAAGCTCATCCAGTTTGGGATGTTTGCTGAGATCGCGGAGGGAATTCCGCAGATATAGAGCCAAGAGACTCGGAAGGGATGCAGGGAGAGAGTCTTGGGCTCTCAATGTGGTTCTGATCAGGGTTTTAGGTGTGTATTAGTGGTTCATCCTGAGGGATGTTGGAGGATATCATCAGTGTATCGGGTTTTCCAAACCTGCGGGTGCTAGAGCTAGTTCAGCATGTGTATGCAATTGCAAGAGGAGAACTCGTGGGAGTTGCTCTGAGAAAGAGAAGGAGTCTTTCCCTCGTCACGGAATGGATAGAGTGAGATTCGGATCGGGGATTCGATGGTTCATGGTTTTCTAGCCTTATGAGTCGAGTGATGGTTGTGATTTGGAACAGTGTTGCATTATGAGTAGTACTCAGTGATTAAGTGAAGTTATCAGAGGGTGAACCCGGTGCCCGATTTGAGACGGTGGTCAGGACACCGTGAGAAAGGGAAAGTGCATTTGAGTTTCGTTTGGGTATGCCTTGAGGGACCTGGTTTGGTTGAGGCCAGGTGGCGCGTTGCGGGTGTATCTTGGAAGTTGAGTTGTTGTAGGCTTCGAGGGTGAAGCCTAATGTAAGTGGGGGAGAATTGTAACATCCCGGAATAGCAAGAGTAGAGTTGAAGGGCTAAAAGTGTTATTTGGGAAGGAGTGACTCGGCGAGTAGAGCGCGACTGGGTCGCGTGTTAAGTAGCCGACTCGGCGAGTCAGTGAGATGGACTCGGCGAGTAGGCGTTGAGTGGAGAAAACCCTAATCCTCGGGGTTGAGCCCTATTTAAAGAACATTATACCCTTCCCCCAGCCTCTTTATTCCCCTTTGAAGTCCAGAAACCCTAGAAAGTGCGATTGAAGAAGATTGGAGTGTATTTGGAGCATTTAAGGAGTTTGTTGAAGGAATTTTGTGAGATTGAAGGCTTGGGGCAAGGGGCTTTGCTTGGAATCGAATTTTATAGCAGTTGGGGCGTCCATTGGAGGTAATATCTCGTTCTTGGACTGATTGTATGTTGTTTCTTCATTTTGGGGTTTGTGGGATCTTGTCTATGGATGTAATTGGAAGTCTAGAGGTTAGATCTGAGGTTGCTACCTCAGATCTGGAATGGAGAAGAATCAGAGAGCATGAAAGTCCCTATGTTGGAGTGTTTAGTGAAGCTTGCATGTCCCAAACCCTAGTTATAAGTGAATAAGGCCTAGATCTCTTTGGATTCACGTAAAGTTTGCCACTTTACGTGATGGATGAGTTGTATGAGGCTAGATCTATGTTTTGGATCAATTGCATGGCCTGGAATGCTTCTGAATGGATTCAGATCAGTGGTACTCGGCGAGTCACATAGGTGAACTCGACGAGTTACTTGAAGATGAGCTGGGACCCGACGAGTTGGAAGAACAACTCGGCGAGTCGGATGAAGATAGTCTGGAACTCGGCGAGTTGTATGAACAACTCAGCAAGTAGGTTGATGATAGCCTTAGACTCGGCGAGTCTGTTCTTGGACTCGGCGAGTCTTGTCGAAGAGTCCCAATATTTTCTGGTCGAGTCGAGAATCGGCAAGTCAAGGGATGACTCGGTGAGTTGTATGCGAGTGGACTCAGAGTTGTTGAACTCGACGAGTCTCGGGGTGACTCGGCGAGTTAGGTCACGGATTGAGTGAAGTTCTGATTATGGGAACTCGGCGAGTTATAGGGTTGACTCGGCGAGTAGGGTCAGTCAGGAGTTGACTTCGACCTTGTCTTTGACCAAGGGTTGACCAGTGGTTTCCAGGGGCATTTTGGTAATTGTTGATTGTTGTTTTGAGTTCAGTGCATTGGCGGTTGTCCAGTGGTGGAGATCGAATCAGTGATCGGCGCAGTTCGGGTTATCTGTTCAGTCGGCAGTTTCGAGGTGAGTTATCCTCACTATATCAATAGGGTCTAAGGCACCAAGGCCGGCCCTTATCGGATTGAGATCCGGGTAGTTGTTGTTATGTTGTTGCTATGTTATGTTTGCATCCTGAGAGCTAGGATGGTATATAGAGACCTGTTTGAGATCGGTATCCTGAGAGATAGGGTGATGCTATGCTAGTGACCTGTTAGGTCGGTATCCTGGTTAGAGGGGGGATGATATGCTATGTGATATGTTGATCTGCTTGTTGACTGTGAATTGCTATATGATTGTATGTATATGTGCACATGGTTGTTTGGACTGGAGTTGGGTTGAGGCGGGTCCTGCTGTGTGCAGTAGGCCAAGATACCCAGGGCGGACAGGTTGTCCCGAAGGCCCAGCGAGCGGCCCGGATAGGTTGTAGGCCCCGTAAGGGCGGACCAGACGTGCCGAAGGCTCGGAGAGTGGACCAGATAGACTGAAGGCCCGGTGCGGGCGGACCAGTCATACTGTAGACTCAGAGAGTGGACCAGGTGGATTGAAGGCCCGGGACCGGGCGGACCAATCACACTGTAGACTCGATGGATGTGGATAGACTCAGAGGGTGGACCAGGTGGACTGTAGGCCGGTGCGGCGGACCAGTCACACAATAGACCCGAAGTGCATGGCTGTTCTGTGATCGGATATGTTATGGCATGTTATGTGTGTATGGTATTTATGGTTGGTATTTTGGGGATATCTCACTATGCTTTCGGGCTTACAGTTGTGGTTTCATGTTTTTTTCAGGTTCTTCAGGAGACTGTGGCAAGGCGAAGGCGTGATTGTACCGCTCCTCATGATTTTATAGTGATGTGATTATGGGAACACGTTAAATGATTTGTATTGGAAACCTTTTTGTAAAGATTTTAAATGTAATCGAGCTGTTTGAAAATTTTAAAATTGGTTGTATTTTCGGTCGTTACAACGAGACCCATATAGGTCGGTGACATCCCCATAGACATCAAGTCTGGTTTTTGATGTCTTGTCAGGGGAAGGCAAAAGGACATGGAGATTATGAAGGGAGAGAGGGGTTTTAGGTTTAGAAGGAAGAGTGTTCTTCTTCTCGTCCTTTTTGAAGTGTTGACTTGAATGATGTGGAAAATAATGTATATGTGATAAGGAAACCGGTTAAAATATGTCTAGGTGACTAAATAGACAGGTTGCCCAGAAATTCGTTCCCTCATAAAGCGACAAAATAAGTTAATTGGCTAACTGGGTAAAACCAAGAAACTTAATAGGGCATATATGTCATTTTCCCTTAAGTATAATATGAAATTTTAAAATACAAATTAAATATTAGCTAAGTTATTTGTATATGATTATATCCAGGAGCTCTAAGAAAATATCATGTGGCAAATAATAAATACAAATACATAATTGAATGACAAATGACAACCTAAAACTATTATTTCATTAATATAAATCATAATCATATATTTTATATAGTATCTTGAATAACATCATTTAAAATTCTTGAATTTTGAATATTTGTTTTCAATCTTTAAATGTCCATGTGTAATTTTCACTTCGAATTTAAACAATCCATGTTCAAAATGAATTTGTAGATAGTAAACATAATGTATTATTGTGTTCAAGTTAAATTCTAACTCATAAAAATATTAGTTTAGTTATGGACTTCGTTTCTTTGAATTCTAAGTTATATATATATATATATATATATATATATATATATATATATATAGTTTTAAAAAAATAATAAATTTAATGAATTGGGTACCCAGTATTCGAACTGCTACCCACCGATTTCAATTACGGTTCCAACATTTTAGAAACTGCCGATTCCGGTTATAGATAATTAGGGCGGGTACCAGCATACGCTCATCTCAATCTAAACTAGTGTAACATCCGGTTCATGGTACGTATTTAAATTTAAGTAGTTTCATATTTTGCTCTAGGACTCGGCGAGCTAGAGGCCCAACTCGTCGAGTAGACTCAATTTTGACCAGGAGGTTTGGTGACCTACTCGACGAGTCGGGAGACCGACTCGACGAGTAGGGCCGTCTGGATGAAACCCTAATATTTAGGGTTTGTGCCTTATTTAAACAACTTATTCTGCCTCAACCCAGCCCCCATCGCCCCTCCTAACTCAGAGAAACCTTAAATCGAAACCCTAACCTTATATGAGTGTTCTTGAGCAATTTTTTTGTGATTGTGGTGATTGTGAAGCTTGAGAAGGAAGAATGAGCTTGGAAGCTCAATTGCAAGCTAGTAGATCTAGAGGTTGTGCCCCATTTCCAGCTCATTTGAGGTATAAAGCTGAAACCTTGACCATCTATCTCTTAGCTCTCTAGTTGGGGTTCATTTCTACCTTTTCTAAGCCTTATAGGTACCATACTTGGAATTTTGTGGTTCATGGAGGGTATAGCTTCAGATCTAGAACCATTGGGGGTTCTTATGGCATAAAGGCAGTGTTCTAAAACTTGCCGAGTTGGCCGATTACTCCTCCGAGTAATCGCTACTCGGTCCCTTACCGAGGCGAGTTACAGAATCCCAAGTAGTCCCCGATTGGCCCTTACTGAACTGAGTAATGTTATAGAATATGGTCAACTCGGTGATTAATATGTATAATATACTTAATTATTTATTATTTAGCTCGCACACACGTGATTATTACTACATATGTATCTTAAATTTTCAGTAATTATTCACAAAGTGAGACCATTATGTGTTTTTTAGTTTTTATGTATTCACATGTATCTAATTTTGTTATATATTTCAATCAACTTATGATTTTAAGTTATGATTTTGACATATATAATTTATCTAAAAATATTTCTACACAAATTACCGAATCCGAGTACTCCCCGAGTACTCCTGAGTACTCCCGAGTACTCGCTACTCGGTAGTCGGCCGAACAGGTACCGAATAACGACTTCTACAACCTTGCATAAAGGTGCCAACTTTATTGCCATAAGCACCCCATGCATCTTGTATACTCCATTCTAGAACCATTTGGGCCAAATACGTCATGCATGGACGTCAAGATTGGAACTTTTCGTATAATACGGACCCTAGGATGTCAGATCTATGATTTAGATACATTAAGATCGATTAAAATCGACTGTATAGTGTTGGACAAAGAGGGACTCAATGAGTTGCTTAGGTGACTCGGCGAGTCGAGTCACAGTTGCCCCCCAAACGTCTTCTGGAAATGGTCTTTGGATGAGTTGAAGGAAAACTCAGTACGTTGGGGTTTATTATGGACTGGAAGATCGAAGGACTCGACGAGTTCAAGGAGGAACTCGTCGAGTTCAAGGCAATGTCCCAACCACATGAAGACGGACTCGACGAGTTCAAGGAGAACTCGACGAATCATAGACCAAACACCTTCATACGGATGAAGATGAACTCAACGAGCTCAAGGATGAACTCAGTGAGTCAGTTGAAGAAGGTCCCGCTATTTTGTTGAAGGCGAACTCGTCGATCTCTTGCTAGACTCGACGAGTAGGGACAAGGTTGTAGAATTTTGTGGACGTGGGGACTCGACGAGTTGGTGAACCAACTCAGCGAGTCTAGTTAACCAGATGTTGACTTTGACCAGGGTTTTGACCTGGACTTTGACTTGGAATTGAGTAACCCTTGTAAGAGTTATGAGTATGAAATATTAATGTAGAGAGGATGTTGTGTAGGGATTGAGGAGTCGAGAAGAGTTGAATTCCATACCGAGGATAGTGCAGACATTACACGACATCGAGGTGAGTTACCTTCCAGTAGAGGTGGGTCTACGGCCACAATGCCGACCCATCAGAAGGAGTTGTCTTTAGATGATTGTCTTTGAGATAATTGTCTATGCGATAGTGGTAATATGAGGGGAATAGTCCCCTGATTCGGACGTTAGGACCGAAGGGTAGGTCAGACACCCCAGACATGTCTGACAGTATGATTATGATATTTTATTATGTGATAGTAGTAGGGGTGAAACGGTCCCCATGGTCGGGTGAGATAGACCGGAGAGTAGGCATCACCCTAGAATGGCCTAACACGGGTAGGTCAGCACCCCAAAATGGCTTGACATGGGTAGGTCAACACCCCATAATGGCTTGACATGGGTAAGTCGGGCACCCCAGAATTGCCCGACAGTATGTATGATTGTATGGTATGTGGTATGATGGGGGAACTCACTAAGCTTAGTGCTTACGGTTTTCAGTTTTGGTTTCAGGTACCTCTTCGTCGAAGGGGAAGGAGTTGGCAGGGTAGCAGCGCATCGCACACACATGATTCCTCATTTGATATTTTTTGGATTGTACTATGACATTATTACTAATTGACGATATGGTTTTTGAGACATGTAACTATGGTTTATGAATTTATATGATATTAGTAATGTATTCCTCAAACAAGTTTTATAAGCAATATAATTAAAACAAAAAATTTTGGTCTCAATTTTTAGGGATGTTACAACTAGTCTCATTAGTGAGATAAACTATATTTGGTCACCACTGTGTAACACCCATTTATGAGGTTATCAAATTGTAGATTTGATTATTTCATGTAACGTCCCAAAAGTACCTAGTAAAAATTTCATTTTTAAAACAACCCCACACATCCATTCATTTGTTTCAAAGACAATCAAAGTGTAATGTATTCTCAAACATCAGAGTGAGTCATAAAAAGATAATATATAATAAAAATCCAAGGGATGTAGTGAGATCAAGTCAGACTCTTCCCTTTGGAACCAAAAGTATCTGAAACATTTAAACATAAAACCGTAAGCACAAAACTTCATGAGTTCCCATAAATACCACATAACTATACGAGCCCCGCCCACAAACATAACGGGCCCCACCCAATTAGCATAACGGCCCCCTTCCAAATCACATATCGGGCCCCACCCATCATACATAACGGGTCCCGCCCAACATACATGCAATAGTCACAAAGACAAATGACATCCTACATAGTATAGTGAGAAAACTCACCTCACACTCGAATTGAATATACAACAGCTCGTATAAACGTGAAACCAGTGCTACAACCCACCTATCGAAACACCCAATTTTAAACCTTAGTCTACACTCTAAAACTAGCAATTTGACCAAAAGTCAACAATGTCAAAAAGTCAACGGTTAAAGTGAACACGTCGTGGCAGCTTCACGACAAAGTAGTTGCAACCAAACTAGCCACTACATCGTGGTAACTTTATAAGGACAACTTAACGAATTAAGCACTTAACCCCTAATCCTAAGATCTCCAAAGCTCATATCTGAAACTCCTCAAGGTCTTGATGGATAAATTTTCCAAATTTATCCATTAAGACATCCCAATAAGTCAAGATCTTTAATCCTAAGTTCTTAATGGTTACACCAAATGCATAGACACCAAACTAAATCATGCAAAACTACTTTCCAACCAACATAATGATCTAGAAGCCAAATGATGCACTCAAATGCTCTAGAGTACACTCAAACTCCAAGCACATGAAGATTGGGACCAAAAAGATCATAAAACAACCTAGAACAAGATCTAGAGAAGTAATGATAAGCTAGAACCAGAAGGTTAGAAACATGATGACGATGTTGGATGTAAGCTAGAACCAAGCTTACAAACCATGAGATGGACTCCTTTCTCCTTCAATCTTTACAAAAATGGCTTCACATACGCAAAACACACACAAAGATGCTAGGGTTTGGGTGCAAATCGATTTTAGAGGATGGAGGCTACCAAATGATGCAACCCTAGGAGTTAGTGCCTTTAAATATGGCACAAATCCCATAATCGTCTATGGTTCTGAACCCCACCCGCCACCACGTTGTGCCGAAAGCCTTGCTAAGTCATGGTGGTTCGTGGATGCATGTTTTTCTGAACCAACACGTTGTGCTCATTCCATCACCATATCGTGGCCAAGCCAAAATCCCAAAAAAAAAACTTAGATTTAAAGGAATTAGAACCGAAATAATCATACCTGGAAGCGGATGTTACATTTCAAGATTTGGAGGTTTATGAAAACTCGTAGTTGTGACACGATTAGTAGAGTGTGGCGTTACGAGCCACGTCATAAGTAGCAGCGTGATCAAGGTAAGGGTCACTACGCAAAGCCGTAATCAACCATACCCTAGATTTCGGGCCTTTAGTCCTATTTAAGGATTATCATGTTTAGGGTTTGTGTAAGGTACATTTTATGCGCCTATTTTTTCACTTTTATTTCATATCCTTGCATCGAATTTAGGCTTAAAATCATACATTTTACATGTTTCCGGGACATTTCATGATATTGTTTCACTCACACATTTCTATAATATTTTAGGGACTTTTAGAGGTTAAGTTTTATTAGGTGAGATGACTAGAAGCTACGAACAAGATTTACCGACTTTAGAAGTTGCAAAAAACTGAGTAAGGCCCTTTAGTAAAGACATCCACTGTCGTGGATTTTAAGGCATGAATTTCCACGGTTGTGTTTTACGTTGCCATTTCAGCAACCTACTTTGAAGACCCATCTCATATTAGCATTGTACTTTGAGCACTTCCATGGTCATGTTTTCTCATAGTGTTAATTTTCAAGGTTGTGGAAACGTGAGCATGGATTTAGAAGCGGTTTCTAATATTCCTAAAAAGGGGGGCCATTGACTTCATTTTTGGGGGGATCGAGTTTTAGAGCTTTGAAAGGGCGATTCTGGAGCATTTTTTAGTTTGGATTCACACTTGGAAACTATTGCAAATTATATTTTGTAAGTATGATTCGTGTTTTCGCTAGATTCTAGACTTTGTTCTTGATTTAGTCATGTATGGCTAAATCCTTTCTATCTCCTGTTTTATGGATGCTTGATGTTATGTATTTTTAACTCAACGACTTAATGTTATGTTTAATCATCTATCTAGCAATTTTAGTTTTGTTTTAAGAAAAAGTTTGATTTTAATTTTGGTTCATGGTAGCCACTTGAATTATAATTAGGTCATTATTGTCATTTAATTTTATAAAATCCATAATTGTTTTGTGAAATTGATATTAAGTGACAACATCAAATTAGTTTTGTGTTGAGATTAACGTTAGTGTAAACTATAATTGCATGTATTTACGCTTCCGAGCCTATGAAAAGTATTGGGCAATGTTGGGAACATTCATGCAATCTTTCAATCTAACTCTAAGAGCTTTTTTAGATTAGATTAGTAAGGTTAAGATTAATTAAAGAGCTTATTTTGTTTAATCAATATGGGGAATGGGGGTTGGTAGAGCTTGTTAGCGATTCCGAGTACCAACTTAGATAGAGTGAATATGACATTATTTCATGATTAATATAGCATAACCACATAGTAAAACATAGGACCGTAATATCTTCTCTTTATTGAATTCATTTACTAGTTTTGCATGTGTTTAGTTCGTTTTAATTGATCAAACGCCCCCTGCCTATTTTTCATTGCAATTCGTCTTGTGCAAAAATACAATCATTTTACAATGATTTGCATGTCTCTTATAACTTACCCCACTTCCTCTGTGTTACATTTTAATTACAGTTTGGTAGTGAATTTCCGAGTGCATTATACCCCTTTATTTATTGGGTCTGGCAACTTAACAATTTACCTCATTGATTAGTCTCCACCTCTAGAACCTTCCAACTTCAAAATCCTAGCATCTCTTCTTCCTCATTGTGCCTCAGTGGTGTTTTGGTAACCCTTAGTGAAGAAGTAAGTGGATTTTATACTCAAGAGGCTAGATCTAGAGCATATTCATCCTTCTAACCTCCTTCTGTACCTTTGTAAGTCATCAAGTTCATGCTTTTATGTGTTCTGCTTAGTAGATCTTGGATTATGACCATGTTTTAGTCCCCTTACTGATATTTGGGTGGAGTTCGGAAAACTCGAGGGCTAAAGGTTATATTTGATGGTTCTATGGAACCTTTGTGGTGGAAATAAATGATTGTCATCAAGCCTTTTGAGCCATGTATGAAGATTGTAGCATATTGCTCCCATTTTAGACGTAGGATAGAGAATAGTGTGTTTGAGGCATGCAAATGGATAATATTGGAAACTTTATCCATTAATTCATTATTTTGATGTGATCTAGAAAGTTGGATCCTTAATCTTAAGGGATTGAGCGCTTAATAAAATAAGTAATCTACAGCGAAGATTGCAGCACGACCAAGGAAGTTTGACGTCGTGAATATGGGTATGATTGAAGGATCTTGTATGATTAGGAATCATATTAAATTTATATTGCTAATTAACATATGATACTAATGGATCACACTAACAACAACTTGAAACAATTAATTATTTATTAGAAATTGATTTTAACAAATATTCAATAAACTCTTATAATTAACTGAAAATTATTTATTTCATGAAAATAATAATTTTCATTAGCAATTAACATATTATTTCATATGGTAATTAATAATTCATGCACAACTTTTAGTCTAGTTGAATCCTTTTTGTATTTTACCTAAAGACAATTTATATTTTATAAACTTGGGTTTATAAAATTCAAACAATTTCTTCTCTTTTTTATTACCAAAATTGTAGCTTCTTTAGGTGTAAAGAAGTGATGGTCTTTTTATTAAAATAAGGAAAAGAAGCATGGGTTGAAAGCATGGGGAGACAAGTAGCCTTAGGTACATGGAGTAGTTAATGGGTTAAGGACTTGTGGGTAATAATCTTGTTTTATGAAGACTTTAGAGGCTTTCATTTTGGGGACACACTCTTGCATGAATTTTGGCCGAAAATCCTCTCACTCACACTCTCTCTTATTCTTTCATGTAAAAATCTTAAGAGTTGGTTACTTGCTTACTCTCTTGGAGATAATACTTGGGTTTTATTCTTCAATCTTAAGAGGTTATAAAAGAACTAGCATTCTACATCAAGTTGATTCATTGTTGGTTTCTCTAAAGTTCATCATCCTTCATCAACTTCCAAGCCTCCCAAGAGGACCCAAAAAACTACAAAGCTTGTTATTTCTTCATCTCTTCTTTTGTTGGTGTTTTAATCTTTCCATAACTTGCAAAATAATCCTTGGTGGGTTGTAACTAGCTTATTAAGTTTGAAAATTAAAATTTAAAGACTTCTGTTTGCCATATTTATGAGTTTTATGAAACTAATTTTGAACTAAACCTCAACAATGATGTCGTGATTATTTTGTCGCCTGGTGGTCGTAGTGTGTTGACATGTTTAACCGTTGACTTTGAACAGTTGACCATTGATCAGTGACTTTAAACAACTCATCAGTGACCATTAACTTTGAACCAATTTGACTTTTGGTCAAACTTTGAAGGTTATGAGTTTCGAACTAAGGATCATTCCATGTATAATGTTAGGTGGTTCGTATTGTTAGATTCGTCGGTGGACTTGCATGTGAGGTTTGTGGTTGATCAGGTAACTCCAGGTGAGTTGTCTCACTATATTATGTGTGATATTGTATATCCTTTATATGATAGGATATAGATATTATTAGGGTACGGGTACTCTAGTAAACTAGGTAGTTTTTGTTACATATGTGATTGATTGATTGTGTGATATTGTTATGTGTCATGATGGGGTAGGTATTGGTAGTATTGATTAAATGCTAAGTAAATACCTTAGGGATTATATGTAGTTTAAATTGGATAGCCTGAGAACTCTGGTATAGGCCTTATTGCATGGTTCTTGTTTGATTGATTACTCTCGGGTAGGATTATATGCTCGACTGTCTATCCTATTTATTAGCTACATATGATTATGCATTCATAACGTGACTTGTCAATATTAGTAATAGCATCGGTATGGTTGTGGAGCAGCTAAGAGTCGGTGGTTGTGCGGTAGTTGGGAGCCGGTGGCTGAGAGCCTTTAGAGGTTTGTGGTCAAAGTGCCTATGGTTGATATGTATGTTGATACGTTATGTTAGTGGTTTGGTTAGAGCTGAGAGCATCTGTTTGTATGCATTGTATGTATAATGGAATGTGTGGTATACTGGGGAACTCACTAAGCTTTGTGTTTACATTGTTAAGTTTAATGTTTTTCAAGTTGTTCGAGGAAAGGGCGTGGCATGAATGTACACTCGCATTGAAGGTTTATTGTTTATTCGACTTCAGATGGTTTTGTAATTTAACTACGTTTAAACCTTATGTGTTCGAAACAATGAATAATAAAACATGTTTTCAAGAATGAGTTTTGAATGTTTAATATGGTTTTAATTGGAAATTTTGGTTTGAAATTTGGGACGTTACATACGAAGACTAAGTGGAGTGGGATGCGTTAAGGGGGCTTGCCAAGGTCGCCACAAATCGGCCCTTGGCTCATGCCAAGGGTCGTTGCCAAGGCCAATGTGTTAGTTCACTAGCGAGAGGAGAAAGGAAAGAGAGAGGGGGAAAAGGTGGAGAAAGGGTGTGTGGGTGGGTTATGATACTCTTTTTATTCTTGTTTTATTCTTTTTTTTTTCTTTCAAAATTAATGTCACACTGACCACCACTCCCTCTAGTCTAAATATATGTATTTTTAGAAAAAAAAAAAAGTTAACTATACGCATAAGGCTAAACGGTATGGGAGAGTTTTGTCATCAAGAAAAGCCTATGTGGCACTTTTGTTGGCGGTAAACACCACACCCCCAACCTTTTTTTTGCCGGTGGTAAATCTTAATAGTAAACTTTCACCAATGACAAATATCAATGGTAAACCTTTTTTTATTTCCTAATTAGTCATTGCAATTTTCTTTTCTTTTTTCTTTTTCTTTTATAACATAAAATACAACTAACTATATATATCATTGGTAAAAAAAATCATCATACCCTATTCATAGACAAAGCATGACAAAAATTATAAAAGTTTATATGACACCTATATCACACCTTTTTACCATTGGCAAAAAGTCACCATACATTTTAGCCTAAGGCGTCAGCCTATCCAGCTCCTCAAAGTGACGTGTTGATATCACTAGGAGGTTTAATATTGGTACTAGGTGTGAGACTCATATATTACATGGGTTTAATTAAAAAAAGCAGATATAAAAGTTTAATAATTTGAAAAGTTTGAATTTATAAGAAAAATGAAAAAAATTTGAATTATTAAAATTAATGAGACTTTAATGTAACATATATAAACTCTTTCTAATAAATACTTTACATATATATTACCTTACACATTAAATGTGGAATTTTAATTTAATAAAATAAAAAATACAATAAAATGACAAGTGGAAAATAGAAATTTTAAAAATTCTAAAAAATGTCATGTGTCCAAATGAATGAGAAGAGGACATGTTTAAAAAAAACTTTCATTTATTATAGTAGATAATTTTTTCGTTTATGTTAAAATAAATTTTAATATTCGTAAATTACACGTCATGTCTTAAAAAATATATTAAAAAAAAACAAATTACACGAAAATTTATAAATTTTTTTCTTTTTAAACAGAGTAGAATGTTCGTATACTTTTTTGTAATGATAAAATTTCATTTTGTTGGTTGTATATATAAAGAAAAAATATTTTTTTTAATGTTTTGTTTGGTTAGTTATGTCACCTATGAGAAAAGCCCAAAGATACAATTTCGATGGCTCGTCAAACCTAGTTCACCTGTTAGTCTGTTACAGGTGAAACATACCCGAAATGGATCATTCATAATAACTTACTTGAAAATGACACCTTTAATTTGAACATTTACAATTAATCTTGTCATTTCATTTGTTATAGACTTGTAGACATGCAAAAATACATCAAAATTATCATAACCATGCATAGAAGACTGAAATTTCCTATGTAAGATTAAAATTTCACACATTACTCCAATGACAATGGCCTAGCCGTTGAGATGTAGAATTCATAAAAGATTTGTCAATAATTTAGACCTAACATGCCAATAGTATTATTGGCATCCAATGATTTTGAACGTAATTGAATTCTGCAAAGAATTGAAAACAATATGGAATCAATAAATTCATTCATGAATCTTCTACATTATCAAAATTTGAGTAATTTGTAAGAGCAACATACACACATACAGACACACACACACACACATTCTAAACATGAATCTTTTACAACAAACAGGTGAATGAATAAAGAGGAATAGTTTATAGTTGGTTAAGCCGAGGCTAATAACCAAAACATAACATGAGAAGATATGGCAATTAAGAACCAGGTGATGAACGCCATGGCAATTGAGATCTCAAATCTGATACATGGAAGATGCATTTTAGTGTTTGTGCAGAAATGTAAGTCTCTTGCATATAGCACCACAATCCCTGCTGATGAACAAGCAGCAGCTAGAGACAACGTAGCTGTCACCTGCATGCATTTTACATATACAGTTACAAAGTTTTTACAATTCAGAAAGTTATTAACAAGAAATTAAATGAAAAGTGAAAAGATGTATAATATATACATACCCAATCACCCACGACAAACAAGCTGACTAGGACAGCATTTTGAAGGTCTTTCTTGATTCTAAGAGCATAAAAATCAAGACATGCTAAGCCAAAACTCCACAACACTTGAAGCCCCATTGATGCAATTAAATAGCTGCACCAGAATAACATTATATGTTGATCAGATAAAAAAGGATGATAACTATCAGGTTATCTAAGGCACGAACCAAAAGAAGAAGAAGAAGAAAAAAAAAAAAAAAAAAGGAATATATGAATATTTATTACTTGTTTCCTATTAAGCTTTGATTTCCAAATTCTGAAATCTTGTTGCTCCAGAAAAGGAGTCTGAAATCTTAGTGCAAAAATGACCAGACACTCAAATCCCTCTTACTCTAATTGTAGCGTGAAGGAGTAATTTGTTTGCCCTAACCCTAACCCTAAGGTTAACCAAAATAGTAGCGTATCCTTATTCTAAATCTGAATTGGGGAAAAGTCAAAAGCATGTTTAGTACAGTAATTAATCCTTTCAAGATTTTACATCTACAGATCGACTACGGAAGCATCAGCTGTTTAAGCAAATCATGTGATGTTACGTGAATTAAAAGTTAAAACAGCATACCAGAATGCAGTATAGTTGGAAAAGCCGGAAGCCGAAACCATCCACCCAATCGAAGCAGCAGCACATAAACATTGGCCAATTCGTAACATCAAACCACTCACACTTCCAGGGCTTCCAAACATATCCTTCATATCTCTGGGGCCCTTCTTTTCACCAGATCAAAAGGGCCCAAATTCCAGCCCTAGATTCCAAAATACCTCACCATATGAATATGAATAGATCTTAGCATGAAAATTGAATACAAAAAGCAAACTCAATTACTGGGTCTGGGGGTATATTTAGCTCCAAGAATCGATTGAAGATGGGGATTTGGGGTTAATTGAGTGTTGAATGTTGATAATGAAAGGTGTGTGTGGGGCGGGTTCAGTGACAGAAAAGTGGAAGGTACCCAAGCTGATTTGCAGTTTGGTCGGAACATTGGCATCCCGATTTGTTCGACTAATCCAGGCCACGTGGATTTTATTTTTTCTTTCTATTCCACGTAATTTTACCTCTTGTGGTTTGCAGTTGTTGGAATATTCTCACCTAACGCTTCTTTATGTCTTTTCTCTGTTAATGTATATTCTACAAATTATTTAAAATAATTTTTTAACGTAATTTAATCATATAATATGATACGTGTAGAAAATATAGACAATTTTATATTTTTGTTTTTTTTTTTACATTTTCATAATTTTCTTTTGTAAATATAATCAATGAACTTATTGAAAATGTTCACATATGATAATTATTACCGATTATAGCAAGTTTCAGCTTATGTGGCGTATACAGGGCATATACTTTGCAAAAATAATTATCCAGGAGAGTAATGAACTATTGATTTTGTTCACATTCGATCATCTAACTTGTTAAAGTTGTTCACATAATATCATTGTTTTAGAATTTTGAACCGGTAACAAGTCTAGCTAGCCTAAAATCACCAAGGTAGGGTTGTAGGTTCAGACCCAATAACACATTCATGGCTTTCACATCTCCATGTAAATTAACGAGCACACATTCATAATGTAGATACGCGAGAGCGTGAGCCATGCCTAGTATAACCTCATAGATAGTCTCTCATTTTGCTCCTCGTTTCCCAGTCGTTGCACCATGGAGGAGCGAGCTCAAGCTTCCATTAGGATAATAATCATAAAACAAAAGTTTAATCGTCTGGTTCAAACCCACCCTAAGAAACAAATGATTTTCTTGTGTCAGATCGAACCAAATGTCTTAATTTCATAAATAATGGTTTTATGTGAACAACTTCAACAAGTTAGACGAACGACTTCAATTACCGATTTGAAATTTTGAAACAATGGTATCATGTGAACAATTTCAACAAGTTGAGTGGTCGAATTTGAGCAAAAAAAAATGTCTGGATGTGAACAAAGCTAATAGTTCATTACCATCCTGGTAACTATCAGACATATGTCACATAAGTTGTAACTTGCTACAACATGTTATGACGATCATATGTGAACAGTTTCAGCAAGTTTGTTACCTAGATGTGTACAAAAAAAAAACTTACCGAAATATGAACAAAACAAAAATATAATTACAAATGATAAGCCAAGTTCCGAGAAATTTAATGTACTATTTATATGGATTTAAAGTGACCTCCAAATTGATCAAATGCAACAAACAAAATCAAAAAATGAATTAAGGGTAGTTTAGTCTGTTTATAAAAAAGAAATATTTGTTTTCCCATATAAGAAGTATGTTGCAAGTTAGTTGTAGGCCTTCTGGTATACTCTCTACACCAAAGGATGTGGAGAGTTTCCATGTCAGCCAACACACATCACCGATATACTTATCATCCTTGAAAAAAAATTAAGGGAGAAGAAGATGTTGCAAGAGATAAGAACTCGTTGTCAAATGTGGTGGTAATCACAACTCACCATGACCACGACAAACAATGACTCACCGGGATGGTGTGCATGATCATGGTCGTCAGGGATGGAACACAATCACTATAACTAAGGCGTCGAAATCAAAACTTCAAAACAAAACCATATAGATAGAAAAAATTGTTCAAAATGATTGCATATCAAAATTAGTAACAAGAAAAACTAGTAACAAATGTTGTTACATCGCACTACAAAGTGGAACTTGCCGATCTTTTGTAATTTTAAAGTCTTGCAACAGGGATACTAGACGCTGAGTTCTCCGTAATTGGAATACTAGATGTTATAGTATTTTCACTCAAAACAATCTCTAATGGTTTTTAAGGTTCTTGAATAAAATTAACATGTTTTCTTTTAAATAGCTCATTAATAATTGATTTTTTTGTCATGTTGATATGTATTATATAAATTAATTAACTAGCAATTAATAAATAACAATATATAATACTAAAATAAAATTACAACCGGCAAATATATTATATAAACAAATATATTTTTATAAAAATACAAGTTTTTTTATAATTATATCAAATTCTAAAGAAATAATATTATATTTTTATTAATTCCATTGTATCAGGGCCGACCCATGGGGAGTTCAAAAGGTGCCCATGAACAGGGCGCAAAAAATCATAGGGTCCAATTTATTTTCGACAATTATACTATATTGTATTATGTACAGTTACAAGCCCAAAAACAAATTAAGTTTCTCTATCAGGCGACGCAACAGGCGAGGGAGCGGAAAAATCAGAATTTTCATGAAAAGCAAAAACGCCTCGATTCCTTCATCTTCACTGATAACGCATGGGGCACGGACGCACGGTCAAATCTCTCTCCAATCAGCTTATCAACAATCTTACTAGTTAATTATATATTCTTTTTCTCGAAATTTTGATGGTTGCAACCAATTCCGAAAATTAGATTCCAAAATCGTTATTCACTTCTTCTTTCTTCTCTAATTAGTTAAGTATAATCTTTCTTCACTTCTTCTTTCTTCAATTATTCTCTAATCAGTTTCCAAAATTGGAGGAATAAGGAAACTATTTTCGAAAATCAGAAGAACAAGGAATTGAGGAAATCAATTTCTGAATTTTTAAGGTACAAATAAATCTAGTTCTATTTTTTTCGTTTCTAATTAGTGATATGATTTCTAATTTGTAAGATGTAAATCAATGTTTTTTTTCTTTTGATTTCAAATTTTTTTGAAGTGTTAAAATCAGAAAATCTGAAAGTAATGTACTAATGTTCTGATTTTTAGAATTCTTTTATTAGAAGCATATCAATACTCTTTTTTTTGTGATTATGAAATATATCTTGTTGATTGATGTCTGTTTTTTTTTTACAATTTTGATACCCTTTCTTGTTGATTTGAATTGTCGAAAATCAGAAAGTAATTTTCTGATTTCTGGATTTTTTATCAGAATTATATTATTGTTTCTTTTTTTTTTTGTGATAATGAAATATATATATATATATATATATATATATATATATATATATATATATATATATATATATATATCTTACTCATTTGAAATGAAATATGATTTTTTTAGCATTGCAGAATTAAGTTTTTCCATATTAAAAATTTTGAAGTCATACTTACGATCTACATTGACCAAAGAACAACTTAATGGATTGGATTAGATGACGATTGAGAGCATCAATTTTGATAAAGTAACTGATGAAGATATTATTAAAAAGTTTATTTCAATGAATATTAGGATGATAATTGTTTTCAAGTATAAGCAAAAAAAATTGTGTATTATTTTGAATGAAAATTTAATTTTATGTATTTTGCAATAGAAATGAAAATTTATAGTTTTTTTTTGCTTAAATTTTTAGATCTTTCAAGTTGTAGGGCCTAGTTTTTGTTAAATTGCACAGGGCCTCCAAAATCTCCCGGCCGGCCTTGCACTTTATACAAATATATATAAAATATATCAGTATATTTTTATTAGATTTTTAGTGGTTATTATAATTATATGAAAATAATAAATTAAAAATAGATGTTATCATTAATAAAGCTAATTTGTAGGTTACACTCCACCATTATCTCTCTGTTTACACCATAAAGAAAGAGAAAGAAGAAGTCTAAGAGAGTTAAAAAGAGAGAAACGAGATGAGAAACAAAATACATGTTTACCATTATGGAAAGGAGATCGAAGAGGTCAGGAGAGAGGGAGGGAGAGAGAGAGAGAGAGAGAGAGAGAGAGAGAGAGAGAGCATTCACTATTTCGTCGGCACCAAGCATGGCACACGACGGAGAAAAAAGATCGAGGCAGAGAAGTCATAGTTCGGCGACAAAGAAGCAATGGTCCGATAAGTAGCGACAGAGACCAATGTGGGAGATGCAGTTGGGCAACAGGCAACGGTGTTACCCCGGTGAAATTTCGATGTTTTGTAGGGTTGAAATTTATTAGTCTTTTTTGTTATTTTAAACTCAAATATTTGAGTTCAGAATTTTGTGTCTATGATTAGATTTATTTTTTCTTTTGTCGTATAGAGTTTAAGAGATAGTTTATTAGCTTAATTTTTTCCTAATATCTTACGGTTTCTTCTCCCTTGATTTTATCAAGGATTTTGTTGATTTAATTAGTGATTTTCGAATGATTTTAATTATGGGTTAATAAAAAGTTTTTGTAACTTACACTACATATAAAGTTGAAAACTAAGCTCAAAACCAAGGGGGCCAAATTTTATGTTTAAAGTCAAGGCCTCTCATCATCTAGACTTTGTTACATGACTAGATCATCTTTAACGTCAAGTCCTATTATTATCTATTTTATCTTTCATCAACTCATATTTTATCCAATATATTTATAGGTATAAAAATATATATACAGTCTAAATCAAGTAAAACATGCATAAATTGTTCATCTAGCATAGATATCTGGAACACGGATAATAAGCACATATAGCATGCAATTATCTTTAATACTTCATATCTATGTGTAAGATAAAAGTAACTATTTACTCGCTTGTTAAAGTAGATGTCTAGAAAGTTGGACAACGCTTGGCTTCAACACTTGGTTTTTCCTTTTATATAGTACAGGTTCAATTATCTCTAAGTTTTAGTTTATCACCTCTTATGACTAATTAATAGTCTAAATTTCTGTCACACCCCAAAACCAAGAACGGCGGAAACGTTCTGGGGCGGAGGACGTCATGTACTGTATCACAACAATGTAAAGTAGTAAACAAGCAACAACATCATCCATTGCATTAATAATATAATTATTATACAAGTGTGTTCTGTCAAATTTTGATAAACACTAAAGCATAAATCAAAATGAAAGATGAGTCTTCAACGAGCTCCATCTTCCCTATTCCTTGCATCGGTACCTGTCTATGATGACCTGAGGATACAAGTAATTTTGAAAGCGAGTATCAGCTTTGAAGCTGGTGAGATCATAAGTATTTTAGTGTCTTAATTCGTAAGTAAGTATTTGTAAGTATAAATTTGTATGTACATGATGTGTAAGTATTGAAAATGTATGTAAAACAACTGTAAACGTTTGTAAAACCCTAGAAATCCCTATGATTCCTACTATTATAAAAGGGAGTCTTCTACCAAGACCCTACTATTCTGTTTGTAGTCTCCTACCAAGACCCGACTGTGTTACTACTATTATTATTATAAGAAATTGTATCCTTTGGTACTAGGATACTCAAATATAATTCAGCTCATCGGTTATGTGAATGAGTCACAAAATAAAGGTAGTAATATAACTAACCTAAGTATTACCCTTTGGTACTAGGGTAACTACAATGTTAACTTTAGACATCCGTAGATGTGCATTTACCTCTGTTGCTAACAGCTGGGTGTAGGAACAGTAAATCCCTTAAAGTATACATGTAATGGTATCAACCGTTGACATTCGTGGATGTGCTTTTACCTCTGTAGCTAACAGAGATTCTAGGAATGGTCAGTCCCGCAATGTATCCTTGGGTACTAGGATATTAAATCCAATCCATCTCGTCGATTATGTGATTGAATCACAAGGTAAAGATAAGAATGAGGGTTATATAACGTAATCTACACATATAAAATGTACTAGAAATTTGTGTGAGTGTGCTCATGTAAACGTAATCATGTAAATGTAATCATATAAATGTACTCATGTAAATGTACTCATGTAAATGTAATCATGTAAATGTACTCATATAAATGTACTCATGTAAACGTAATCATGTAAATGTACTCATGTAAATGTAATCATGTAAATGTACTCATGTATGAACTGACTCTTTGTATGATATCGTGTTCTAATAATAGTTCTAGTATCTTCCTAAACTACCCATATGGTAGTTTACTACTAATCTAACTGGTACGTATGGACATGGATGTATACCCTTGCTACTCAAGGGCATGGGATGAACTGGAAGATCTTTTATGACTATATATGTACATATGATATATAACTAATATTTAAACGACCTTCGGACGAGTACCCGATATCCCACCAGACCACATCGAAATCGAGAAAAAGGAAATAGGGTGGATAGCCTTCCTAAGTCTTTTAAACATTTCTTATATAACTATACATATAGAGGCATGCAATTTATAATATAAAAGCATAAATAAGTTTTGTAAAACCTTTGAACATAATTATTATCTTAAGAAAAGATCGACTTGATGTCAATCTATAAAACGGTTTTGAAGGCATGGGTTGGATAAAACGGTTTAGTATAAAGAAACATTTGTTTGAAACACAATTGTAAATAAGTTTGAAAAGTAATATACAGAGTAAAATGTACAGAGAAATAAGGAGTTTTAAACACATAAAGTGTTTATGAAAGACATTTGAAGGAAACTGTTTAGTAAAACGGCTAATGAGTAGCCAATCATTTGAATACTGCTTATTAATCACATGTGATTGATATAATAATTAGCATAATTCTACTTGTACCCCCCCCCCCCCCCATAAAACATTTAAAAACAGTTTAAAACATTGATTAAGGGGTATGAACTCACCTGTAGTGAGTGGTTCTGATGACAGTGTTGGATTAGTTGCTAGGTGTCAAGTGGTGACTTGAGTACACACGCGAATCCTATTTAGCATATATTGGCACATATATGGATATAATTAGTGTTATGAACAACTAATTGATGTTTTTGGGACCACCTTAGAGAATAGTAAACACTTATAATGAAGTGTTATAATCATATATGATTGTATGAGGGTTTATAAGGCTATACAAGAGGGTGTATGGCCAAAATACACACTATATGTGTGTGTGCGGCCAGGTGTGCGGCCAGATGGTGTGTGCTGCCATGTGTGCGGCCAGCTGGTGTTCTTGGTGTTCTTGGTACCTTTTATGAAGATCTTCAAGGAGAATGGATGATACTTGAGAGGATTTTCGAGTTCTATGTTTGAAGAAGTGAAAGAAGTGTTCAAAAATGACTAAGTGTGGTATATATAGGGGGAGTGTGCGGTTGGGAAGGGTGTGAGGCCGCAAACACATGTGTGTGGCCGCACACTCAAGTGTGTGGCCGCACACTCCATGTGTTGGAGTGTTTGGCCTCTTTTTGATTCCTACACTTTGAGTTAACCCTTTTCCACACTCCAACCTTGATTATAACACGTTTAGAACGCTCCAATAGACTCTAAATGGTACTACAAGATAGCCAAACAAGTCTATTATTGATAAGGAATGAAGCATGCAAGTTAGAAATTTTCGGGTTGTCACATCATCCCCCCGTTAAAGGGAATTTCGTCTCGAAATTAGAATTTAGACAAGGAAGTGGGTACGAATCATCGAGTCATGAGGAGGAAACTTCTTAATCGATTGGTTCTACCGCTCCTAAGTGAAATCGGGTTCTCGGTTGGTATCCCAACGAACCTTCACTAACGGGCGGTGGCTATGCTTCATCCGCTTGACCTCTCGGTCGAGGGTCACTACGGTTCAAATACGAAGGCGAGGATCTCGACGAGTGGACTTACAAGAGTTCTAACGGAAAGGTATGGTTTCACGATCGAGACGCAAAGAGTAGAATGTACGCTACTGAGTTCACGGAGTAGGTCTAGTTTGTGCGAGGTACAGGACCGATTCTGATAAGAATCTCGGAGGTCCTAAGTATATTGGATTTAGCTTTCCACGCGATCCGAAGCATATTAAGCCATTCCTAGAGTGAGTTTCCCTAAAGAACTTGGTCTCTCACTTGAAATTTCCAAGGTTTCTTTTTCCTGTTTAACTTCCCAGTCAAGGGCCACCCCTTGCTGGGTCAAATTTGTAAAGGTTTCTATAATTTGTGAGGGGTTCTAAATGAACTATGACAGTAGGTCTGTAAGACCTAGAATTTGGTGAAAGACTGTCGGCGTCTCTGGTGTCGACAAATGCTCAACGGTTTTGACAAATTGAAAAAGTACTCAAAATTTCCCACATTACAATCAGTGTGTCATAGAAATTCGACTCTTCAATTTCAAAACTCGTGCCTAGAGAACTTCGCTAAAAGTTCCTCTGTAGGAAATGTTTCCATGGGTTTTCTTCTTACTACGAGGGTAGATAAGTAAGTCATTACATGGAGAAATGACGAAATGATCCAAGTAAGAAAGACGTACCCTACACGTTTAGCTCATGAAAGTTATGGGCGTATTGGTCCTATCCGAAGGGTATCACTACGGACTCGAAGTGTCTGCATCGAATTTGGAAGATAGTCTTCCGGACATCCTTCCCTAACACTCGGACTGGTGATATTCGGATCTCAGATCCATTTCTGAAAGTAATTCTTTCCTTGCGTTTGCTCAACCATTTCATCTATGCGAGGCAGAGATAACGATTTGTAATGAAAATCTTGACGGAGTCCTCGATATCCGAGGCACATACGATGCAATCCGTCGATCTCTGGGAGAATAAGACTGGGGGTTCTCCAGGGTGAGAAGCCTAGTCTTCTTATTCTATCGTTGTACAGTTCGTTAAGTTGTTTGTACTGTTCTGGAATCTCCGTAGGTGTTTAGACTATAGGGCGATCTGTTTAAAAGAGTCGTACTGGGTTCTAAGTTTGTTCACATGACGATGCGATTACTCGTAGGCTTAGGCAGTTCTCCGTCCTGAAGTTCATATTAGAATTCATACCTGGTTTCACAATCATAATTTCGTGTATACGAGTCATATATAATTAAGATTGAAAAGGTAGTCGAATAACTAATTCTTCTTTAAGCTCACATCCCAACGGGAAAAAAAAGAAGTTAAAATGGAATCATCAATTCTAAACCTGTAGAACCTTGATTATATATCACTCTTTTGCATACATTCCTCGGTGATAGATCAATCGTATAAATCCTTGGATTGAACTTGACGTACTGCATGAGTGGTACTTCGGGGATTTCTTCGGAAAGAAAATAACTAAGAGGTACTCTTGGCATGAGTACTTCGGTGTTCTGATATGACAGCTTCGTTGGAAAAGTGATCTAGGAGAAAGATATGTACGTATGAAGCTGTTTTTGTGAGGATCAAATTTAATCGAGTCGTATGACAATGTCGGAATCATACCGAAACTTAAAGACATTAGATTTGAACATAAGACGTTTACAGACAAAAAAAAACCGTGCAACCATGAACAGAGTTACAGTACTTTAGATTTACCACAAGACTATTGCTGCGAATAAGATATACTACAAAAGACAAGTATACGCAGCACGAGCATCCCTATACCTACAGGATCTTGTAAAAGGAAAGACTCTATTTGCACTAGTTTTAAACATGTTTTTTTAACATACAAAATATTGACGATTTGGAGGGAACCTATACTATATTAGGGTCCTTAACTGCCTCTTTTCATCCTAAGGTCAAACTCCCCCGGATTCGTCGTTGTCCTTCTCTGCTGGACAGTTCCTCTTGAAGTGCCCCATGACGCCACATAGATGGCATATTTGAGAGGTTAGGACATTGGTGGTTGACGAAATGTGTTGGATCTGGATCCTGCAGCAGCTGGTAGTATGTCCATTCCTGTTGCACTTAAAACAGTGTAACGGACGACAACTACCCAAATGATGGAAACTACACTCATAGCATTTAGGTAGGTTTCCGGCATATTGCTTGGCTGGTGTAGGGGCAATTGGGACACCAGAAGGAATGGTAGTAGGAGGTGCATATGTCGTAGCTGTGAATGTCGTTACCGGTGGTTGTTTCTTATTCGCCCCTCGAAGCGATTTGTCCTTCCTTTTGGCCCAAAACTTCCGTTTGTTACTCTTGATCTCAGCACTCGGGGTATCGTGGTAGTTTGTTGCTCGTTGAGGTACTGGATTTCCACCTGGATTGGCATTATTGTTAACAGTTCCGCTAACATTTGCATTGTTAGCGGTGGAGGTGGCTCAGAATAGCTGACACGGTAGCCGAGACTGCAGCTTGGAAAGTAGCCGCATCAATCTGAAGGGTCGGTGCTCGTTGTTGGGTTGATCGTTTTTCTTTGGCGACATGATTCTGTTTCAAGGAAAGAAAATGAATTTGTGAGCGAGCTTGGTTGAACCTAGACTTAGTTCGACTGTTTATGAAAAGGATAGAAGTATGTTCTAGAAAGGTTGACCTACATTCCTATGATGCAGTCCTAGTACAGAATGGAAGTATGTTCGCGAAGGTTTGACCTACATCCCTATGATGCAGTCCTAGTAATTAGTAGAAGTAAGTTCGTAGAATGGTCTCAAGACGTTTGTCGTTCAAGCCGAGGTATCGTGGGTTGGTGAATAACAAGATCCAACCACTGAAAGAGACTTGGAAATGTCTCCGGAGCTAAATTACTATAGTCCAATGACTTGACTAAAGCAGGTTTCAGATAGACTCCAATGAAAGTATGATAAGAGTACTTGAATAAAGAATGACACAGGAGTTGGCCGGCTGTCAATATCTTTGATATTCACGACATAAAGACTCGGGAAAATGACCTTGTAAAGGTCTTTCATCATATCCGGAGAAGATAGTTCTTGACAACATGACGACTTAACCAAAAGTACTTACAGTACAAGATAATTTCATAGAAAATGCCACATCGGGCAAAGACAGAAAATGATTACTTTCTAACAAGGGAAGTAAGGTAAAGAATCTACTATTGACGACGGTCATCTCTCTGGTGAACTCTCAGTTCAGCCAGTTGACGTTCTATATCAAGTAGGTGTCTTTCGTACACTCTCTGGCGTACTCGGAGCTCTATGACTTCGGCTCGTGATTCAGCCAGTGCTTGCAGCAGGGTTTCATGGTTTCTCTCTGATCTCTCGCGAGTATCTTCTAGACGAATGGTGCGGAGGGTATGCATTCTCGCATTAGCGACAACTTCGGAAATCTGATGTAGGGTTGTCCTGCCTTGAATCTCATTTCGGGTCACTCTACGGACCAAGATTGGCAAGATTCTATCTGCTGAGCCCCCATTGCTCAGGTCGTAAAAGCTTCGGTCGCCATTAAATGGCATGGTTTGATCTTGTTCTTGGCTCCATGTTTCTAAACATTCCACCCACTCAGGCGTCGGGCCATGAAAAGCCGGACGAGGGTTAGGAATTGGAAAGGAGTTGCTTGGGGTAGGTTATCATCCTCTGGTTCGGAATTAGCATCGTCCGAAAGGTCTTCATCATGGTGATCATTCAAAGGGATAGGATGATCATTCTCTGGTTCTTCTCCAAACCAACCGGTTATGACTTCGTTCGAAAGATACTGGTTGTTGAGGGGATGGAGTCCAGCTATGTTTTCTATGCGAGAATTTAGGGTAAGAGAATAATTATTAGAAGAACTATCTAGATAATTATTTAGAAAACCTTCATCAGTTACATCGCTATTTGTGAAGTGCATACCAGTTATATGTAATCGAAACATGATAGGCCTTCGAATATGTGACCTTAACTCCAAATTCACACAGAATCGGGGTAAAGTAAAATTTCCACTGATTCTAAGTCTATAACATCCTAATTACATATAGCCTTAGTGTATCCACTTAGCAGCTATCAACTTAGTAATGAAGATCCCGTTTTAGTTCTCAAGTATAAAGTACTTATAGTAACACCAAATACTCCTATTTTAATTTTAATGTTATGTTCTATTGTTCTCATTGTGGTAGGGTTGGTAAGATTTTAGCATTGTTGCAACCACACAATTAAACTTAGGCACATGCTAGTCAACCCTTGGATAATATAGGTGATCAGGCTATATCTTCCCAGTTTTGACCATATGCCTCTAAGCCCCCTTGTGTTGCCCAACAATCGTAATTCTTTTGTACTGTCCTAGTGACACTGATTTTAGTATGAATGTAGGAACGTATACTTACTTAAATCTTTTATTATTTAAAGTATAAACTCTTGGTCAGAGTATTTTTAATCCCTTATGTATTTATAGTTAGTATATCTTTTATGGGTTGATATACTTAATTCACTATAAACAATGCTCTGATACCAATCTGTCACACCCCAAAACCAAGAACGGCGGAAACGTTCTGGGGCGGAGGACGTCATGTACTGTATCACAACAATGTAAAGTAGTAAACAAGCAACAACATCATCCATTGCATTAATAATATAATTATTATACAAGTGTGTTCTGTCAAATTTTGATAAACACTAAAGCATAAATCAAAATGAAAGATGAGTCTTCAACGAGCTCCATCTTCCCTATTCCTTGCATCGGTACCTGTCTATGATGACCTGAGGATACAAGTAATTCTGAAAGCGAGTATCAGCTTTGAAGCTGGTGAGATCATAAGTATTTTAGTGTCTTAATTCGTAAGTAAGTATTTGTAAGTATAAATTTGTATGTACATGATGTGTAAGTATTGAAAATGTATGTAAAACAACTGTAAACGTTTGTAAAACCCTAGAAATCCCTATGATTCCTACTATTATAAAAGGGAGTCTTCTACCAAGACCCTACTATTCTGTTTGTAGTCTCCTACCAAGACCCGACTGTGTTACTACTATTATTATTATAAGAAATTGTATCCTTTGGTACTAGGATACTCAAATATAATTCAGCTCATCGGTTATGTGAATGAGTCACAAAATAAAGGTAGTAATATAACTAACCTAAGTATTACCCTTTGGTACTAGGGTAACTACAATGTTAACTTTAGACATCCGTAGATGTGCATTTACCTCTGTTGCTAACAGCTGGGTGTAGGAACAGTAAATCCCTTAAAGTATACCTGTAATGGTATCAACCGTTGACATTCGTGGATGTGCTTTTACCTCTGTAGCTAACAGAGATTCTAGGAATGGTCAGTCCCGCAATGTATCCTTGGGTACTAGGATATTAAATCCAATCCATCTCGTCGATTATGTGATTGAATCACAAGGTAAAGATAAGAATGAGGGTTATATAACGTAATCTACACATATAAAATGTACTAGAAATTTGTGTGAGTGTGCTCATGTAAACGTAATCATGTAAATGTAATCATATAAATGTACTCATGTAAATGTACTCATGTAAATGTAATCATGTAAATGTACTCATGTAAATGTACTCATGTAAACGTAATCATGTAAATGTACTCATGTAAATGTAATCATGTAAATGTACTCATGTATGAACTGACTCTTTGTATGATATCGTGTTCTAATAATAGTTCTAGTATCTTCCTAAACTACCCATATGGTAGTTTACTACTAATCTAACTGGTACGTATGGACATGGATGTATACCCTTGCTACTCAAGGGCATGGGATGAACTGGAAGATCTTTTATGACTATATATGTACATATGATATATAACTAATATTTAAACGACCTTCGGACGAGTACCCGATATCCCACCAGACCACATCGAAATCGAGAAAAAGGAAATAGGGTGGATAGCCTTCCTAAGTCTTTTAAACATTTCTTATATAACTATACATATAGAGGCATGCAATTTATAATATAAAAGCATAAATAAGTTTTGTAAAACCTTTGAACATAATTATTATCTTAAGAAAAGATCGACTTGATGTCAATCTATAAAACGGTTTTGAAGGCATGGGTTGGATAAAACGGTTTAGTATAAAGAAACATTTGTTTGAAACACAATTGTAAATAAGTTTGAAAAGTAATATACAGAGTAAAATGTACAGAGAAATAAGGAGTTTTAAACACATAAAGTGTTTATGAAAGACATTTGAAGGAAACTGTTTAGTAAAACGGCTAATGAGTAGCCAATCATTTGAATGTTGCTTATTAATCACATGTGATTGATATAATAATTAGCATAATTCTACTTGTATCCCCCCCCCCATAAAACATTTAAAAACAGTTTAAAACATTGATTAAGGGGTATGAACTCACCTGTAGTGAGTGGTTCTGATGACAATGTTGGATTAGTTGCTAGGTGTCAAGTGGTGACTTAAGTACACACGTGAATCCTATTTAGCATATATTGGCACATATATGGATATAATTAGTGTTATGAACAACTAATTGATGTTTTTGGGACCACCTTAGAGACTAGTAAACACTTATAATGAAGTGTTATAATCATATATGATTGTATGAGGGTTTATAAGGCTATACAAGAGGGTGTATGGCCAAAATACACACTATATGTGTGTGTGCGGCCAGGTGTGCTGCCAGCACATGTGTGCGGCCATGTGTGCTGCCAGATGGTGTGTGCTGCCATGTGTGCGGCCAGATGGTGTTCTTGGTGTTATTGGTACCTTTTATGAAGATCTTCAAGGAGAATGGATGATACTTGAGAGGATTTTCGAGTTCTATGTTTGAAGAAGTGAAAGAAGTGTTAAAAAATGACTAAGTGTGGTATATATAGGGGGAGTGTGCGGTTGGGAAGGGTGTGAGGCCGCAAACACATGTGTGTGGCCGCACACTCAAGTGTGTGGCCGCACACTCCATGTGTTGGAGTGTTTGGCCTCTTTTTGATTCCTACACTTTGAGTTAACCCTTTTCCACACTCCAACCTTGATTATAACACGTTTAGAACGCTCCAATAGACTCTAAATGGTACTACAAGATAGCCAAACGAGTCTATTATTGATAAGGAATGAAGAATGCAAGTTAGAAATTTTCGGGTTGTCACAATTTCTCAACAATCTCAATGTCTACTAATATATAGCTAATAAGATACAACTAGGTAAGATCATATCGGAGGTATGGTACTTTTGGTATACAGAGTATACTGTTTAAAAATCTCACTTTAAACACCTCACTAAATCCAACCTAGACATCATCTCTGTAAGTAGATCAATCAGTAATATTTTATTATAAATTATTATATTTTATAATACCAAGTGATGAAAAGGTTTTATTATTATATTTTTTTATCATTTACTCATATTTCTATTATTTAATGTATTTCGCTTTCATTTATTTTATTCCAAATTTTTTTAAAAATATATATATTTTTACCTAAAAGCCCAAAACTTTTAGCCCCCAAAACAGGATGTTACATATAAGCAACATATTCAATTATACAGAAACTCTACTAGTTTATGCATACAATTTCTGCTTTACTAACTCTTAAATCATACTATACATGAATATATAGTGTAATACATAGTACAATGTGATAACTCGCCCGAATACTCTCGAAATAGCTAAGTATGTAGTTTTACAGACAACTTGACCAACACATATGTAACACCCATAAAATTCATGAAAATTTAAAACATTTTCAAGCATTCAAAAACCACTATTTATTACAAAATGTTTTCAAAATAGTTTCATATCAAAGTATCCCAGAAATCAAATCATAAAAATGCGAGGAGGTGCACGATCACGCCTTCGCCTTTCCACAATCATCCAAAGTACCTGAAACAAAATCCAAAATTACAAGCCCGAAGCTTAGTGAGTTCCCCTAAAATAGCAACGCCATACAAATAATAAACATATCATAGCAAGTAACAACATGCATATAGAGTCTATAGTAAGACTGGATTGTCCCTACTGGGCCTGCAGTCTAACTGGCCCACTCTCAGAACCTTCAGCATGTCTGGTCCGTCCATCTGGGCCTTCAGCTTGTCTGGTACGCCCATCCGAGCCTTCAGCATATATGGACCGTTTTTCGGTCCTTTGGCCTAACTGATATGCCCTAATGGGTCTGCATTCTATCTGCTCTGCCCTGCGTTTGTTGGCTATCAGCAAAAAGAAAGTCCGCCTCAAACCCAACCCCACATACACAATCAACACATAAATATAATAAGCTAGCTAGCATGTACAAACAATCAGATTGATCTAACATATCACTAATCATAGCATCATCTTACATATAAGGATACCGACCTAAAAGGTCCTAACATATCATCCTATATACCAAGATACCAACCTAAGAGGTCACTAAGCATATCATCATGCAATAACCAAAATAACAATCAAATAAGGGACGACATTGGTGCCTTCGACCCTGTTAGTATAATGAGGATAACTCACATCACAATGTCGGTTGGAACTGAAATATCAAACTCCCAAAACACGGATCCAACACACCAACACCTACAACCATCAATGATCCACTTCCATAAATACCCAAATTACCAAAATACCCTCAGAAGTCAAACCGGTCAACCCTTGGTCAAAGTCAAAGTCAATGGTCAAGGTCAACAGTCCATGTTGACCCAACTCGTCGAGTGCAGCTTACAAACTTGTCGAGTTCCTTTAGAACCCAGAAAAGTCACGAAAACCCCAGTCAACTTGTCGAGTTACCAAGTAACTCGTCGAGTCCATGCAACATCCAAAATATCGGGAAAATCTTAACCAACTCATCGAGTCATCTTGCTAACTCATCGAGTTCATGCAGAATCCAGAAAACAGGAAACCTTCATCCAACTCGTCGAGTTCCTTCAGTCCTTTTCTTATTTAGATGTTTCTAAGAGAAACCAAGGCTCCCAAATTGTAGATCTTAACTCCTAGGGTGTAGTTATCACGTAAAGATGCTAAATTTACATGCATGTAAGGCTTCAAGAAGCCAAAACACTCAAAACTAGCCTTATGAAGAGTTTTAGGGTAAGGAGAAGGGCCAAAGCTTCATAAAGCTTGAGGCTTTATTTCAAAGAGGGCCTAGAGGAGTCCAAATCTGAAGTTACAACTTCAAATCGTTCTCAAAATCAGAAATGCTTCAAAGATAAACTAGAAATGGCCCTAAACTTTTGGATGAATAGATATAGTAAGAGAATGATCAAGGTAATGAATTTTTACCTTCAAATGGATGCCAAAATGATGTAAATGTTGGATCTACAAGCCCCTTCTCGTTCTAAGCTCCTAGCTCTTCATACCTCTTCAAGAAATGCACAAAAAACACACTTTTAGTCTCACACACACTCAAAATAGGGTTAGATTGATTAGGGTTTGCTTTTAGACATGAAAAAGTGGTAAGGAGGCTTGAAGGAAAGGACTTAAGGTCCTCTAAATAGGGTGCAAACCCTAAAAATTAGGGTTTTTCATAACCAACTCCAACTCGTCAAGTAGGTTCTCCGGAATATGCGGCCCTTCTTGGTTTCTACACAATGATTTGGGGCCTCCAACTCATCGAGTAGACTCTTATATGTGCACAAATCCCTAAATTTCATTCCTAGAAATTAGGATATTTGATGTGTGTAAAACGAACTAGTTTTAATCCCACTATTTCAAACACAATTAAACACATGAAAGGCAGTGTACCTATCGTTTAGCAATACGATTCAAGCAAGCAGGGTATCGAACACAGGAAACGGTAACAATTAATTAACTACTAGAATTATCTAATTAAAACTAACAATATAAAGAGGGTTTTGTCTACTTTTGCAAAACTAGAAACTTAAACAAATAACTAACACTTAACCTAAGATAACTAACAACTAATGCAAATAAGAAGGAATTGAATTCAATAATAAAGAGACTTTTGTTCAGGTTCGACTCACTTGTTTCTATGGTTGATTTTATGGAAATTTCAATGGATTATTTTGTCATTGGATACCGATTAATGTGATTAGATTCATGTTCACTATTACTAATCCTTAGAAAATAAACTAATTTAAACAGTGGCCAATTGATTAAACTAATGAATTTCCTAGTATTTTGGTTCGGGTTAAGTAAGACTTGTAGTTGTGGCTAATTAAATTAACATCTTGTATGGTTGTTCATCACACAAGCTTACACATTAACTTACCTATTTTCTAACTAATCCTATGTTTATATTCACTAATACTAGGCATATAACGTTGTTTTCACATAAATCATATGAAGAAAGCAATTAAGATGATGTTCGTGCAACTTAATAGACTTGATAAGTAACAGAAAATAGTTGTTGTCAACACATAAGGATCGGTTACAAGCTTAACAAAACAATTCTCACCAAATCAAATAATCCATGCCATAAATTCAATCCATATTAACAAGATAGTCTACCCTGAACAGAAGTAATGAGTTTTAGCTCATATCTACAACAGGTAATGTCTCAAAAACGAAATCTATAAATAAGAACATAGTTTTGTGCAATAGATTAAGAAAAAAAGAGTAATGCCCTTTATATGGATTGAATTTATGGCATGGATTGAATTTGTGGCATGGATTATTTGATTTGGATTACCTTTCTTTCCCAAATGGTCACTGGCCTCTCGACATAGTTCAGGTGCTCATCGTCTTGAAGATCACCCAATGATGGCACGACATCCTTGTCTAACACCCTCTTTCGCAACTGCAAAACACTGGAAGTGCTATGAATCTGAATGAAATCCTCCGGAAGACCCAATCAATACGTCGCCTTGCCAACCTCGGTAACAACTCAAAACGACCCAATATATCCGACACCATCTTCCCTTACACATGAAAACTTGAAGTTCTCGCCAGAAATAGAATCATAGATTATATGTTGTCGCCGATAATTCTTTGCTGGAAAGAGATTATGTATTCCTTCAATGGGAAGGCTCATTCAATGACCTGATTTACAGGGATAACACAAACCACGGAAGACAACTGGGAGATGAACCCTTTTTGTGTTGACATGATAATGCTTCCTTCAACTCCCGAACCTATATACAGTAACAGCCAACTACTAGCACATAACCACAAACACCCATGACTGGCCTGATCCAATCAACATGTCGAATCCAATCAACCACCAGATTGAAATTATCAGGGTTTGTTGGCCTACCGCCTCAACCCTACTGCTCCCCCGGAGCTTTCGTGCCTACGAATTTTAGTCGGCCCGCACCGAGTATCTTGTCCTACTGCATAAAGCAGGATCGTCTCAACCCTCCCAAAATACAACATGTCGCCATAGACAATTAGGAGAAAGATCTAACCCGGTTCCCATAACCTGGAAGACAGGGACATTCTAACCCAGCAAACCTCGATTTCACCATCGATAACATCACAGCTTTCACCTGAAACTCGCGAATCCCACCACAAACCAAAAGATTCCCCATTTACCTCACTGACTTCCAGAATGCATGCCTCATACGTATTCACTCGCGATTCTAAACGCAAATTTCCACTATCAGCCATCTCGAAATGGCCATCCATGAATACACCCCAAGTTTATGACTGAAGATACCACTATTCATGCAGAAAAGATCCTCAAACAGGTCGATAACGAGCCTTTAACAATCCGAATCCATATGTTCACCAAGACCTTAGCACAACTTGACTCTCTGTCGTGTCATTACTAACCTTCGAAGTGACGAAAGAAGATGATCAAACCAATAACTTCCGCATTTCATCCGATCCCTAACAACAACTTGCAAACAAACAGGAATACGGGGCAAACATTTCTCATATTCAATCTGATACCCGACTGACACTCGAAACAGACCTTGACCGTTACCTATCTAAACCAACTAATTAACGGGTCTTCTGATCTCCATCAACGCGTAAATACTAGGAGTATCACTAAGAGATTAAATGATCAATTATGACTATTTGACCTACAACTCATGAATGGAATGCCTCCACTAGATCCTCAGTCCTTGGCTGAAATGCTCCTGATCTCATACCGACCTTGTCGGTATTACATTGCTTTCCCATCCTCATGAGCCATAAAGATACTCTCCTCATTTCACTCCCTTGAGGGGACCTAATCACCTTCCCACACAACACCAAACAAGCCTCACAATACAGAAATTCTACCATACACGATTCCCTTATAAAACAAATTGTTGGTTAAGATTTTTCATGCTCTCTTAGATGACTACCGACAATCCCTAAGGGCACTCCATAGGTGATAACCAGCAAGCACATATAACATACAGTTCCACAGGTTATTATCACAAATTAGCATGCTCAATACTAGGACACAGACCTACTGATTGCTATAGCATAGCAGCACACTTAATACCTGAACATATTTCTAACATAATACATATAGAGTCTTCAGCATGACTGGACTGCCTCACTGGGCCTTTAGCCTATCTGGACCACTTTGAGAACCTTCAGCATGTCTGGACCGCCTCTCCGGGCCTTCAGCTGTCTGGACTATTCTCCGGGCCTTCGGCCCGAATGGTACGCCCCTTTGGGCCTTCAGTCTATCCGAGCCGCTCTAGGTTTGTTGAGCCAAAACCCTGGACCCATCATGGTGCCCTTTCCATAAATATCCAACTCTCCCCCACTTGGGGTTCGAATTCCTGGTCCAATTCGCAAACTGTAATCCCGACCTAACCATACAATTAGGTCGAACCAAACCCCAATGCTACCTTGAACACCTATAGATACCCTCAAAAAATCGCCTCCATGCACATACTTGGGGAAATCCTTAACCTCATGGTTGATCGCCCAACCACTATAGAAACAACTATCCGAACAACAACATACAAAACCTTCTATGGATGAGGCTCCATTTGAGAATTATCAATTCTCCCCCGCTTAACCGTCCCAACCAGGTATTACCATATTGAACCCTGGAATGAATAACCTACGTAGAACAATCATCCCGTCATGGAGCAACCGAAGTTCAAGAGAAATCTGAATCCCAACTGAATACTTCTGAATTTCCAAATTACAATTACTTACCCGGGAATGACGATTCTCTACCCTAACTTGTCATCCTCAAATGCATCTCTGGGTTCTAACCATCTACAATCCCTTGATAATAAATTCCCCTGACCCTTCTATGTCCTAACGTCTCATGCAGAAGGCATATGAAAGTTTACAATACAACCATAAACTATAAGATAAATGGTAGAGACATACCGATCGTCACATGAGGTGTTGTCCTGGCCTAATCAACAGTGAGCTGGAAGGCACGTCCACAAGCCCTCGGGGGCTCTGCCCTACTTGGGCTCCCGTCCGTGATCCTTATAGTCGGCGCTGGCTTGGCAGCTAGCAAGGGACACTAGGCCTTCATATGGCTCACCTGCTCGCAATGGTAACAAAGTCTGAAACCAATACCTGGAGTCTGCTGCCTACAATCCTTCACGATGTGACCCTCCTTTCCGCACTTGTGGCATCCTAAAGAAGATCGGCAAACCCCATCATGCACCTTGCCGCATTTCCCACAAGTGCGACCCCTCTGGCTCTCCTGCCTGAAATCAGCGGCCCTCAACCGTTTCGGTGTAGGCTGTGAATGCGTCGAGACCTGTCTCTGCTCCCTCAACTGAAGGTCAATCACCAACTCACGCCGCCTGGTAGGCTCCTGTAGCTCCTACAATGTATCATAACGTTGGGTAGAGACGAACCATCGGATGTCCCTCCTGAGCATACTCAGATAACGAGTAATCTGAGCCTCCTGTAACGCCTAGTTCTTGGTAGGTATTTTAAATCAAAATTCTCATTTTTACAAAGGGACTCGACGAGTTGGAGGCCCTAAACTCGTTGAGTATAAATAGGAATTTGGACGCGGATTAAGAAACCTACTCGACGAGTTGGGGAGCCCCAACTCGACGAGTAGGGTTGCCATAGTGAAACCCTAATTTTAAGGGCTTTCACCCTATTTAAACACTTTAACTGGCCTCAACTCCAGCCTCCATCACCTCCAAGCCTTAATCACGAAACCCTAATCCATTTTAAGTGTTCTTGAGCCATTGTGGTGTGTTCTTGGCGATTTTGAAGCTCGAGAAGGAAGAGGAAGCTTGGGGATTCAAGAGGAGGCAAGTAGATCCAAAGTTGGTGCTGCATTTCCGACTCAGTAGAGGTATAAATTATGTACCTTGGCTATTCATTTACTAGATCTCTTCATGGAAGTACTTAGGGCTTTAAGAAGCCTATTTTGGAACCATTCATGGATGCAAGCAGGTTTTGGAGTTAGGACCTCAGATCTGGATGTGCATGGCCTTATAAGACTTAAAGTTGCCAGCTGTATTAAGTCTTGGCCCTTCTCCATGTGTGACAACCGTCAATTTTCGGTCAAGTCAAAGTCAACTAAAGTCAACAAGTCAAATCGTTCGACTGAATTTGCCCGTGGGTGCTAGAGTTTACATTATGTAATTCCTAAACAACTCACTATTCTAATGAGAGATCATAAGTCGAAAAGTGCGTACATCTAGATATCTTCAACCTAAAATTGTGGTACGTGGCGAGCCAAACCGATAAAACAATGTTACATACTCATCGGGAGTGTGTAAGATCCTTAAACAAGGCTTAATAGGGTTTACGGACCTTGCATTGCGAAGCCGGACACTCGCATTTGTCACACACGAAACCTCTCTCAATCGTTTTCACTCTATCTCTCTTTATTGAGAATCTCTCCCAAATCTCCCCACGTATGTCAAATCTCTCCCAAATCTCTCTAAGTATGTGAAATCTCTCCCAAAACTCTCCTTGTATGAGAAATCTCTCCAAGAATGTGAAATTTCTCCCAAATCTCTCTTTGTATGAGAAATCTCTCCAAGAATGTGAAATCTCTCCCAAATCTCTCTCAAAAGTTCCCGTAACTTTTGGAAGTCATTCGGGTCATTCCGACCCTTAACCGGGTCAAAAACGGCTTGAATCGGGGTAAAAACGAGTAAAATAGGCTTAAGGACCCGAAACCCCTCTTAAGGAGCCGAAACCCCTCTTAGGGACCGAACCCTCCTGAGCCGAACCCGAACCTGCTGAGAACCGAACCCTCCTGAGCCGAACCCGAACCTGCTAAGAACCGAACCCGAAGGGTCCTCTCGGGCCCGAACCTCGCACAAGACCCGAACCCGAGCCTCGATCTATTTCGCTTCTGACTGCTTCGGACCGAGCCTACTCTCCTTGCTGTCTCGCCCCAGTTCGCTTCGGACCCAGCATCAGAAGGGACCGAACCTTCGCCCCCCTTCCGAGAAGCCTCGCTGTTAGCCTTTTTCTTCCCGGTTTTCGAGTAGTTTTGCGTTTTAGGCTCGTTTTTAATTGTTTTAACGCGGGATTTTCACCCAAAACTTTATTTTAACATGTAAGGACCCATAATTAATGATTTATCACGTTTTTAAGGATAAAACTTTATCCAATAAGAGTGGGTGAAGTACAAGAGGTGGAGTGTTGACTTTCATTTATTCTATGACACAAGCAACCACCCATACCCACTCCATGTCACTATTCCCCATCAGCCCATACCTGGTCACTTCATTGTACTTTTCCCACCTTTTTCCAATCTCACAATTGGTCAAAGGCTAGAAAATTCCTCTCTCTCCTCACACTTCATTCATTCTCTCATTTTTCCACCAAGAATCACACTCCAAACTCTCTCATCTTTCTCTCTCAATTTCGAGAACTTCAAGGCATACTCCAAGGATTTTCTCCTTCATTTAGTAAGTATCATCCTCTTTCTTATGATTATTACACATCATCCTACTCAAAGTCATAGGTTGCTTACACAAACATCATCACATTCTTGTTAAATCTTCGACTCTTCAGGTGATTCTTCAAGTGTTCTTGAGTTGGACACTTCTCTTCTTCAACACTCATCTACTGAAACTACTCAAGGTGACTTCATACCCCTACATTTTTGTGTTTTCTCAAGTTTTTATGGGGGGAATACAAGTTAAAACACCAAGAACATAAGTAAACTTTTCTAACATCCTTCATCAGAAAAGTTAGACTCCATTCACGGACTGTTTTGGACAACTTAAACATTTTAGTTTTCAAAAATGTTTTAGGTGCATGTATTTCCAATTCTTAGCTTTAAAATGACTACTTGCACATCTCGACACGATTTTTCTACAATTTATGGTGATTTTTACAAAACTGTCTATCATTTCAAACACCAATCCGGACCAGTCTGTGATTATGGACTATTTCACCCAAGTTGGAGGTCATTAAAATCATGATAAAAAGTATGAGCAAACTAGACACATTTTGGGAACTCTCAGAATTTACGGATTTAGTTTTTGACTTCGTATGATTTTTCTATGACTTTTCTAAAACAGCGCAGAAAGGTTAAATTTAGCTAACAACATATAACTTTCATAACACTTTGTATTATGTTGAGCAAAGTGTATAACAATAAGTTCTAGATATTGAATGTGTTTCCCTGTTAGTTTATCATCATAAACTAAAACCTAGTCATTCATGATAAGATTATTCATTCATTTAGAACACGTATATTAAGCTATAATAAGCATAGTTTATGGATTCATAACACAAATGCGTTTTCATAAAAGAGTTCTTATACATTACAAATGTTTTGGTATAAACTATAATAGGTATGGTTTATGTTTCCATTAACACAACAAACACATTTTGGGATTTTTCTCAAATCAAAAAAAGGTTTTACACTTATGCACACCACACGTAAACTTGTTAACCTAAATTGTGAGACAATCTCTTTCGTACGTCCGAGTGCGGAATCTAAATTCCTGGTAGTTATAATCAGAGACTCCTGGAGGGAGAACATGATAGTTGTGTATAGATCTATATTAGGTTAGACACCCCACACCTGAGTTGCATGCAACAGCTAGACCGACAGGTCTGTGGTGACAAGTGTCATTTCAGTTTCGCGACGCCTGAGAAACGTCGTGGCAGGTTTATTCAGTCATTAGTATGATTACAGCGGATCACATAGGGATTTAACAACATAAAGTTTACAGGGATTTTCATAAATCAAAAGGGGTTTTATGTCGATTTAAAATCACTTTTTATATCAATAATTACGGATATTATGGTATATTTTCAGTCTTGGAATTTAAGACTACACATCATTCATTTCGGGATGTTTCTCAAATCAGAAAGGGTTTTACGCCAATTTAAAACCACATTTATATCTTTAAGTATGACGAATACTTGTTCATTTTCGGTCCTGGTATTTAGGACCACATAACTATTATAAGGAAAATATTGGATTTTTCTTGGTAACATACATCTCTTTACAAAGATCGGTTTTCAAACTCTTTCTGTCAAAAGCTTATGAACTCACCAACCTTTGTGTTGACACTTCTCAAAACTACTTGTATTCTCAGGAATTCAGTGAAACAGGAAATCAACGACGTTTTGAGGATGGGACGATAAATCGTCAAACAGTTCATTTTGTATCATAATGTAATTGACTCGAATCATGTAAACATATATTTTGGTGTAACGTTTTCAATTATATTTATGATGGTTGTATTTACTTTGAGCACTATTATACTCGTTGTTGTGATACTCTACATGAAGTCCTCCACCCCCGAACGTTTCCGCCATCCTTGGTTTGGGGGTGTGACAGATTGGTATCAGAGCATTGTTTATAGTGAACTCAGTATATCGAACCACATAAGATATACAAACTATAAATGCATTGGGACTAGAGTCTCTGATTTAAAGTTTTCAAAACAACTATATTTTTAGAAATAAATAGTTTCTTATTAAAAGTATACATGCATGCATACATACTAAGGTCAGCATCATTCTAGAACAAAACAAAAGTAATGATTGTTGGATATCACAGGTAAGCTCGGGGATGTATGGTTAGTCTTGGGAGTGGCATAGCCTGATCAACTATGCTGGTCCGAGGAGTGATTAGCACATGCCCAAGAATGGTTGTGATATGGCAACAAGTCTAAAAACATACCAACACTACCACAATGAAAACATTATAACAAAACATGGGTTTAAAATACTGTGGGAGTATTTTGTATTATTATAAGTGCTTATCTGAGAACTAAATAGATTTTTATCAATAGGTCAATAATTGCTTAGTGGATACATTAAAATTATATGTATCCAGGACGTCATAGACTTAGAATCTGTGGATCTTTGCTTTACTTCCTGTTCTCGTTGGATTGGGGATTTAGAGTTAGGGTCGCTTATTCGAAGGTCTATCATGTCCCAAATACATATGACCGGTATGCACTAAACAATGTATTGAAGTACCTGATAAAGATCATCTTATAATTATCTAATTAGTACGTCTACTTAGTTATTTCTTATACTCCCTTAATCGCGTGGATATCATGGCTGGATTTCCATCCCCACGACGACCCGTACTACCCTAACCACGGCAATACTGAATGGCTCGGAGAGGAGCCAGAGAATGAGTACCCAATCCCTGTTGATGGTCACCAAGCTGAAGGCCTTGCTGATGGTTCTGGCTCCGAACCTGAAATGGAGAACCTACTCTGAGGACTCTTGTTCCAAATCCCAACCCTCGTCCAGCTTTTCAAGGCCCGCCGCCTCCTTGAGTAGAGTGCTTGGAAACCTGGAGCGAAGAGCAAGACCAACCTATGTCGTTTAATGGAGAACGAAGCTTCTACAACATAAGCGAAGGAAGCTCAGCAGATAGAATTCTTCCAATCCTGGTCCGTAGAGTTGCCCGAAACGAGATTCAGGGCAGAACAACTCTCCATCGTATCGCAGAGGTTGATGCAAATGCAAGAATACATACAATCCGCACCAATCGCCTTGAGCACACTCGTGAAAAATCTGAGTGAGATCATGAAACCCTGCTGCAATAACTGGCTGAATCACGAGCCAAAGTCATAGAACTCTGAGTACGCTAGAGGGTATACGAAAGGCACATGCCTGATATGGAGCGACAACTAGCTGAATTGAGGGTTCACCAGAGGGATGACCGCCACAAGTAGTAGATGCCTTACTTTCTTTCCCTGTTAAAAAGGAATCGTTTTTCCTACCTATGTCCTATGTGGCATTCTCTATGAAACCATCTTGTACTGTAAGTACTTTTAGTTAGGCCTTTAGGCGGCCAAAACTTTCCTACTCCGGATGTGATGTAAGACCCTCTACAAGGTCAATTTTTCCCTAATTTGTTACATCTTAAACATCAATGACATTATCAGTCAGCCAAATTCTATGTCACCCCTTGTTCAAATACTTCCATCATGCTACCATAGGAGTCTATCTGAAACCCACTCTAGTCAAGTTGTTGGACTAGAGTAATTTAGCTCCGGAATCGTTCCCAATTCTCTCTCCAAGGTTGGATCATGTTATTCACCAACCAATGGAACCCGGTTTTGAACAACAAACGTCATAAGATCATTCTCCGAACTTACTTATACTATGTTATAGGACTACATCCTAGGATGTAGGTCAAACCTTTGAGAACATACTTCAATTGGTCATAATAAGGTCCTAGCTTGGGTCAAGTATTAGGCTTCACCTAGATACAGAACTACTGAAATACATGAGTTACCATATAAAGAATCTCGTTATGAGTTGTTTTCAGAACGCCCTTAACGACCGAATTACGTTACAAATCGATATAAGATAAGCTTAGTTAGAAACTCGCGACGTATAGCCATTCTAAAAACTCATTATCATCTCACCTTTAAACATTTTGTTGGGAAGTTCCTTCTTCATGGACCTATGGAGTGCGATCGTTCAGGCACTCATACACCGGGTCCTATCAAAACTCCTCGGCCAAGCATGTTCAGACAAACATGATTCTAAGATAAGTAAAGCTTAATGCCCGTATGAAACCTACTCCTACCCACTGCCATAACTCCATCTCAGGAATGTTAGCGGAAACACTAGGAATAGTACAGTAATGTGCAAAAATTTATATGTGTAAATATAAATCGTAAGGATGCACTTAAGATAACCATTTCCGCTAACGAAGTCGTTTTTCATCGTGAAACAGAGCTATGTCTTCACCAAGAGGCAACCAACTAGCTAGCAAGACGCCAACTCTGCAGATAAACGCTGCTACTTTTCAGGTTGCAGTCACGGCAGCCGTGACAACCATCATGGCGCAATTCAATGTTAACAATGCCAGCAGAAGTGGAAGAGGTACTGACAATATAGATTGTGGTAACAATCAGGAACACCAATGGGTGTCTGCCAATAAAAATACCTCAGGCCACAAACCTACGAACAAGAAGTGAAAGTTCTGGGACGAAAAGAAGTGTAACCTACCTCAAAGACTCGCTAGAAGAAAGCAATCCGTAGCTGCACCTGCCACTACAACAGCAGTCACGATGAATGTCGCGACACTAGCCACGGGGTCTGCCACCCAAACGTCGGCCAGACCATATAAGGGATCACTCCCAAAGTGTAACCAATGTGGCTTCTATCACAATGGGGCTTGCCGGGAGATACACTGTAAAAACTACGACAAGAAAGGGCATACCGTCCGTTTATGTAGGGCCCCGACGCAGTACATCGCTCCAACCCCCAATACCAAAGTAATTTTAGGGTGCTTCCGATGTGGCGAAACATGACACTTCAAGAGAAACTGTCCAACTAAGAAGAATGACGGGGGAGCCGGAGGAGTGTGACAAACGAACCAACAAGGGTAACAGGGAACCATATTAGGACTTTGTAATGTTCCAATGACAAAAACGTTTAAGTACCATATGTTTGTAATGAATTTGGTATGCTTGCTAAAGTCACCGTCTTTCTAAAAGTAGTTAAAATACTCTCTCGTTCAAATCAAACAAAAGACATTCATATATGATCTTAGGATCATTACATGTAAGATGTAATGACTTTGTACATGCATCAGGGTTAATTATAATCAAAATACTGAAGTCTTGAAACAAATAATTCCATCCTGACTCCTATTCCGTGTCTGTAGTAAGAATTAAGTGGGGCCACCCACTCGACGATTTCACCAACATCAACTTACATACAACGTTCATATACCGCTCGACAGTAGGGAGACCTGTCAGGGATCATGATATCAAGTATCATTACTGGCTATCGAAACACACCCACTGCCAGTGCTAGACACTGTGGTATGAATCATCTACAATAATAATAACATCAAACAGAACGGAACACCCTGAAAAGAAACACAAGATACTCTATCACTCTAGTGTTCTCTTCTTACGAATACAGCTTAACACATGTTATCTAAAAAGATATTGTTGTCATCATCCAATTATGATTGATATAGCCCTCGTCTTCCCGATTTAACGACTACAAAGGGACCCTTCACCTAACCCCCCCCCCCCCCCCCCCGGATATCGAAACCTTCGTCTCTCATAAACATCCATCACGGACCTCCGGGTCATCTCTCGCTGTGGAACTCCAAAACACGCACCAGAGGAGTGTTATACTTCCCGAAACCTTATCACATGTATTTACAGGAGACCTTCGGGAATGTCACGCATGTAGCAGACAAGGTTCAAGCACAGAAGCTTAGGACAGATATGGTACGAGTCCTACCATGAGCTTTGGACCAAGGTTGCCCAGAAGGAAGAGTAAATGTCCTACCATCCAAAAAGGCCTAGTCGCATAAACCAAACCCACATGCTTCCTACCGAGCTACAAGAACTGTCAGGTCAAACCTGTCGAACTACTCAACAATGAAATTGAAGAACCAAGCTTCTCACCCTGGAAAGCTCTGGTCTTATTCTTCAAATAGAAAGGCAAATTGCTCGTAGTTCCATCGACTTTAGAGGCCCCGACAATATCTCCAGTAGAAACCTTTACTATCTGTCTCGCATAAACGAATAGGCCGACCAACCACAAGGAACGAGGTACCCTTCAGGAATTGGACCTGAGATCTGAATATCACCAGTCGCGAGTAATGGAAAAGGATGTCCGAGGACAATCCTCCAAATTTGATGCGGACGCTGCAAGTCCGTAGTGATACCCCTCGGATAGGACCAACCCGCTCGCAGTATTCATGAACGTAATAAATAGGATATGCCTTTCTTACTAGGATCAGTTCGTCATTGTCATTGTAAATGAATTGCTTATCTACCCTCGTAGTAAGAAGGAAACTAAGGAGAGCAGCTACAACAAACCGCGGATGCAATACGATCAGAGAAGCCTTACCCGGAGTTCTCTAAATACGAGTTTTGGAATTGAGGAGTCGAATTCCTAAGACACGTCATTATCAATGTGGAAATTCTTAAGGACCCTTTCAATTGATCAAAGTCGTTGAGAAACAGTCAGCACCAAATCCGTCAGCAGGAATACGCCAAAATTCTGGGTCTCGCTGACCCACCGTCTTAGTTCCTTTAGAACTTCTCGTAAATTACGGAACCCCCTTACGACTTTGACCCTGAAGGGAGCAACCCTTGACTAGGAAGAGAAGCAAGAGGGAGAAACCTTTAGACCTCCAGAATGAGAGACCAAATTCCTCTGGAAGCCTCACTCTGGGAAGGCTTAGTACGCTTCGGAAAGCGTGGAAAGCTAAAACCCCAGATAATTATGCCTTTCGAGATTCTTTTCAGAATCAGCCCGGTAACTCGCTACTTCAATCTACTCCCGCGAGCTTGGTAAAGTACATTCTACCCGACACGTCCCGAACTTGCAGAAATATCTATCCGACGAGACTCTTGTAATCCCCCTCTACGAGATCGAGTTCCACAAGAGCCTCACCTTCGTGAAAGAACTGTAGTGACCATGGACCGAGAGGTCAAGCGAACGCAGCAACGCCGCTTCCCATTAGTGAAAGTTCGCTGGAATACTAACCAAGGACCTGGAGTCACTTGGGAGCGCGAGAATCAGTCGATTAGGAAGTATCCCCACTTCTTGACTCGATTGTTCATGCCTACTCCTTGCCTAAATTCAAATTTCGGGACGAAATTCCCTCTAACGGGGGGATGATTTGACAACCGTGAATTTTCGGTCAAGTCAAAGTCAACTAAAGTCAACAAGTCAAACCGTTCGACTCAATTTGCCCGTGGGTGCTAGAGTTTACATTATGTAATTCCTAAACAACTCACTATTCTAATGAGAGATCATAAGTCGAAAAGTGCGTACATCTAGATCTCTTCAACCTAAAACTGTGGTATGTGGCGAGCCAAACCGATAAAACAATGTTGCATACTCATCGGGAGTGTGTAAGATCCTTAAACAAGGCTTAACAGGGTTTGCGGACCTTGCATTGCGAAGCCGGACACTCGCATTTGTCACACACGAAACCTCTCTCAATCGTTTTCACTCTATCTCTCTTTATCGAGAATCTCTCCCAAATCTCCCCACGTATGTCAAATCTCTCCCAAATCTCTCTAAGTATGTGAAATCTCTCCCAAAACTCTCTTTGTATGAGAAATCTCTCCAAGAATGTGAAATTTCTCCCAAATCTCTCTTTGTACGAGAAATCTCTCCAAGAATGTGAAATCTCTCCCAAATCTCTCTCAAAAGTTCCCGTAACTTTTTGAAGTCATTCGGGTCATTCCGACCCTTAACCGGGTCAAAAACGAGTTGAATCGGGGTAAAAACGAGTAAAATAGGCTTAAGGACCCGAAACCCCTCTTAAGGAGCCGAAACCCCTCTTAGGGACCGAACCCTCCTGAGCCGAACCCGAACCTGCTGAGAACCGAACCCTCCTGAGCCGAACCCGAACGTGCTAAGAACCGAACCCGAAGGGTCCTCTCGGGCCCGAACCTCGCACAAGACCCGAACCCGAGCCTCGGTCTATTTCGCTTCTGACTGCTTCGGACCGAGCCTACTCTCCTTGCTGTCTCGCCCCAGTTCGCTTCGGACCCAGCATCAGAAGGGACCGAACCTTCGCCCCCCTTCTGAGAAGCCTCGCTGTTAGCCTTTTTCTTCCCGGTTTTCAAGTAGTTTTGTGTTTTAGGCTCGTTTTTAATTGTTTTAACGCGGAATTTTCACCCAAAACTTTATTTTAACATATAAAGAGCCATAATTAATGATTTATCACACGTAAACTTGTTAACCTAAATTGTGAGACAATCTCTTCCGTACGTCCGAGTGCGGAATCTAAATTCCTGGTAGTTATAATCAGAGTCTCCTGGAGGGAGAACGTGATAGTTGTGTATAGATCTATATTGGGTTAGACACCCCACACCTGAGCTGCATGCAACAGCTAGACCGGTAGGTCTATGGTGACAAGTGTCATTTCAGTTTCGCGACGCCTGAGAAACGTCGTGGCAGGTTTATTCAGTCATTAGTATGATTATAGCGGATCACATAGGGATTTAACAACATAAAGTTTACAGGGATTTTCATAAATCAAAAGGGGTTTTATGTCGATTTAAAATCACTTTTTATATCAATAATTACGGATATTATGGTATATTTTCAGTCTTGGAATTTAAGACTACACATCATTCATTTCGGGATGTTTCTCAAATCAGAAAGGGTTTTACGCCAATTTAAAACCACATTTATATATTTAAGTATGACGAATACTTGTTCATTTTCGGTCCTAGTATTTAGGACCACATAACTATTATAAGGAAAATATTGGATTTTTCTTAGTAACATACATCTCTTTACAAAGATCGGTTTTCAAACTCTTACTGTCAAAAGCTTATGAACTCACCAACCTTTGTGTTGACATTTTTCAAAGCTACTTGTATTCTCAGGAATTCAGTGAAACAGGAAATCAACGACGTTTTGAGGATGGGACGAAAAATCGTCAAACAGTTCATTTTGTATCATAATGTAATTGACTCCAATCATGTAAACATATATTTTGGTGTAACTTTTTCAATTATATTTATGACACCATGCCTTAGGTCTCTTTAGGAGCTTGGTTTGGTGTTGTTAGCTTCATAACACCATACATGAACGTAAATTTTGTAACTTTACATGTTATATCGACCCTAGGAGGCCAGATCTATGGTTTGGAAGCCTTGAAACGACTGAACAAATTTGGAATTTGTGGGACTCAACGAGTCGTTTATACTACTCGGCGAGTTGGGTCGTGGTCCCCCGACCTTTGCTATTACTGGGCAAACTCGTTTAGTTTAGAAGATGACTCAGTGAGTTGGACGTGTTTATGGACTTGAAGGTTAAGGAATTCAACAAGTTCAAGGATAAACTCGACGAGTTGAGAGCAAAATTCCCCAACTAATATGAATAGGAACTTGACGAGTTCATAACACCATACATGAACGTAAAGTTTGTAACTTTACGTGTTATATCAACCCACGCTCACTTGTATCACTTCATGGAATTTATCTCGAGTGATCGTGAGACGATAATATCATATAAGTCTTCAAACCTAGAGATATGAGTTGTTACCTATGAGTTGGTTGTGCATTGATTGCACGTAAACGCATCAGTAACTTGATGTTATAAAACGTGCCTTTGTGTACAATTTAACAAGTAGTAGAACAAGCATATGAGTTGAAGTTTATCTGTTCCTTCTAGAAATAGAAGCGATATCTGGGCCCCTCGATGATTTTGTGTTGACCCATGTACCGGGCTCGGTCAGAACTAAACTGATGTTTTCAATAAAGTTCTTTGTCAAACAAATCGGAAATCGAGAAACAACTGCCAGACAATAAGCAAGACATAGTTCCATGTGTTTGTTCGGCTGATATCATGAGAACAGAGGATTAAATGATCACTTGTCTTAAAATGGCGCTTCATAGTTCAACAGAGTTTTCGACAGCTACAATTGTTGGTTGGTTCCTGAAGTTATATAGGCAAATAGAGTTATTAGACTTATCCAAGTGGGAGTCTGTTGGATAAGGTGTCTAAGTCCATAACTTATTTGGTATATACTTGACCCGACCCGGCATGGTCCATTTGGGTTGCACTTCACCCGAACAATTTATGGATTATTTTATGAGAGTTATACACATATGTTTATTAATATATTATAAGTTATAATATATTAATATGAAGTTATGTTATTTAATTAGTCATAGTCTTAAATTAATTATGAATTAATTTGGAGATTAAAAGGAAGACTAATTAGATTATGGGCTATTGATTTTATATGGTGTGGGCTAACACTCATTTGTTAATGGGCTAGGCTTGGATGGAAGTCCATGGATGATCCATGGAGCTTTTAACCCATGGATCCTTAGAAAAGGAAAGGTCATGGGTTATTAGGGTTTCACCCTAACCATGTACACTATATAAGCATGCTTATGGTGCATGAAATGGCAACTAGTGAACTAGTGTGTGTGCTTGTGTGTGGCCGAAATTAGTGTGTGTATACACTCTCTCAAAGTTTTCCAAGAGTTTGTGTGATTTGTGATTCCATTTGAGGCATTCACATTATTGGTGCTTGGCCCTCAAACTCCTTAAGAATCAAACTCATCAAAAAGGTATGTAATCTCTTCTAACTCTTTTATGGTTAAAAGTACCCCATGCCATGTTAGATAGGTTATGAACCTTGGAAAATTATTATTTTGCATGTATTTAGACAAACATAGATCCAAGGTTTATTAGGGTTGCATGCACACATAGGAAGTGTTAGATTGCTCAAAACCCAACAGTGGTATCAGAGCCTAGGCTTGCTTGTTTGATACTTGATGCAAAATAGTTGAAAAAGTCGAAAAACTTGTTGTCTGCCTGATGAACTCGCCAAGTCCATGGGGGGACTCGCCGAGTTCATGTGTATCTTCAACCTACTCGCCGAGTAGGTTCATGCACTCGACGAGTAGGAGCCACAGAGTGCAGATTTTCGACTTTTGCTGCTGGAAATGGACTAGAAACATTACCCTAAACTGTTTTGGTGTTTTAAAACTTGTTTTAGTTGGTGTAATGGTTGTTCTAATCCATTTACAATAGCATATATCAAAATTCCATGATTTTTATGTGTTCATATAATTCTTGAAAATTTGATGATCATGTTCATGTTCTTATGAATTTAGAAGATGATAGGAATTATTTGCTGAATTGTTTAGAATTAATTCTTGATCATTTATGTGTTTTAATGGAGTCCATAATTTGTCCTCAAGTTATGGATATCCAAAGGTCACTTTTCTTTAACACACACATTTAAACACATAAGTTACATGAAAATGAAGAGTCTTCATTTTTATGAACCTTTAATTCATAAGTTATGAAATGAAAAGTTTTGGATAGTTACAAAACTTGTCCTCAAGTTTTGGAATTTGTAAAGTTTCACACACTTTAATAAACTTTAATTCCAACCCTTAGAGTTTTAATAGTTAAAATTCAACCCTTATACTATTTATAACATTAATGGTTTATTATTATATATATGTATAAGAATAAGTCGTTCTACCGTTAGTAGGCCTCATTCACGAAGCCGGTCTATAAGGTGGGTATAAGGTTGTTGCCTATAAAATGGCAACTTAATGGGTGTCCACTCTCACCCACCGCTTGCTTGACTGGTGGAGGGTCGTTAGCCGAACGGGTAGGACAATGACTTTAAATCCTCATTAAAAGTATAATGATTATTATAAAGTAACTAAACCTCTTTAATTCCCAATCTTAGTTATTTTAGGAAAAATGTGAACATGGTGCTAGTCCATGGAATTCACACTTTGTACCTTACCAAGTCGTTGGTGGAGCGTGTGTGGTTAACCGGCACACTAACTTGGACTAGTAAGGATCACGAAGGGTGACTTAATGTTTGTCATAGATCAATGGAGCGTGTGTGGTTAACCGGCACATTGATTAGGTGATAATATTAAGGGTACCAAGTGAATTAGCATGGTTATTCACACCTTGTTTTGTGATCCTCGGCATCCCAGTCACAAAACTTGAAGGGCACAATCGAGATTGAAACATGCCATTGAAAAGTTCAATGAATCTCAAAAGAATCTAGGAATTTCAAATCCAATTAAAACCTAATAATTTATTTTGTTTTTCATGGTGGAAATTGGTGAATCGTCATTCACCTACCTTTCAAATATATTATTACTTAGATTACGGCATCCCTCTTCTAAGTATAATATATTGTGATTAGGTCCTAGCCTTAATATTACATTTGGGTGTCTTATTAAGGATTCTATATATTTAATCTAAACTTGCTTTCTTCTTTCGGATGTCTTCCAACACTAATGCTTCAGGCTCTAACCCAACTGGTTCTTTCTCTCTCATGAATCTTTGTGGGAGGGTCATCTTTGATGGTTCCAACTTCATGGATTGGATTAGGAACATCAGGATGGTTACTCGTTATGAGGACAAGGAATATGTCCTCGATAAGGAGTTAAAAGAGCTTGATGAGTCTACTGCTACTCCTGAGGAGATCGCTGAATTCAGGACACATGAGAAAGATGCTACTAAGGTGGCATGTATCATGATGGCCACGATGACAGTCGAGCTCCAAAAGTCATATGAAGATTTCTACCCTTTTGAGATGCACCAAGACCTGATGGAAAGGTACCATCAGAGTGCTCGTCAGGAGCGGTATGAAATAATCTCCTCCATAATAACTACCCGCATGAAGGACGGTGATTCTGTCACGGCTCACATGCAAAAGATGCAAAGGTATGTGGACCGTTTGCTGAAGCTGAATGTGAACATCCCTGAGGAGTTGGCAATTGACATCATTTTGCACTCCTTACCTTCTTGTTATGATCATTTTCGTATGACATATCATATGAACAAGGAGGAAGTTACCCTCAGCAAGCTTCAAGGACTCTTGAAGACCGCTGAAACCGGTCTTAAGGGCAAAGCGGTTGTTACCTCTACTACTCCTACTCCAACATCTACCCCTGTTTTGGCTATCGGGCAAGGCAAAGGGAAAAATAGGAAGCACCCTTCGAAGGGTACCAAGGGAAAGTCTCTTGAAGGCTTCTCATCGAAGACCAAGAGCGGTTCTGTCACTCCTTCTGCCATTCCCAAGGATGTTGAATGCTACTATTGCCATGAAAAGGCACACTGGAAGCGAAACTGCCCTAAGTACTTGCAGGATCTAAAGGATGGGAAAGTGAAACCCACCCATGCAGGTATTTACACTATATTGTCTAATTACTCAACATATTCTAACTCTTGGGTGCTTGATACAGGATGTGGTATTCACATATGTTCTGATATGCAGGGCCTAAGAAGAAGTGAGGATGTGGAGCATGGGAATATAAACTTGATCATGGGGAATAGGAAGGCTTCACCTGTTTCCAAGATTGGAGTTTATACTTTGTTGCTTAATAATGGGTTAAAATTAGATTTGAATAAATGTGTGTACTCGTCTGAAATGGCGAGGAATATTATTTCTTTTCATGCTTTGTACAAACAAGGTTTTACCTTTTCGTTTGATAATGAATGTGGTGGTATTAATGCTTTCTTTAAAAATGTGTTTTATTTTAAAGCATTACCTTGTGATGGTGTGTATGAAACTGTGTCGATTGTAGACAACTTAGAAAATAATGTGTTGTATATTGATTCTTCTACTAGCCTAGATAAAGCATCATTGTGGCATTGTCGTCTTGGACATGTAAACAAGAAACGCATAGGCCAACTCCAAAAGAGTGGAGTCCTGGAGTCATTCGACCTTAAATCGGATGATAGTTGTGAATCTTGTCTACTTGGAAAGATGACAAAATCACCCTTCACTGGAACTTGTGAAAGGGGTGAGGGTTTGCTGGACCTAATACATACTGATATATGTGGGCCATTCAAAACCGCCACAAGGGATGCTAATCGGTATTATGTGACTTTTATTGATGATTTTAGTAGATATGGGTATGTCTACTTAATCAAACATAAGTCAGAAACCTTTGAAAGGTTTAAGGAATTCAAACAGGAAGTAGAAAATCAATTGGGCAGGAACATTAAGATGCTTCGATCCGATCGAGGTGGTGAGTATCTTAGTACCGAGTTCCTTGACTATCTTAAGGAGTGTGGGATTGTCTCACAATTGACTCCTCCCAGGACACCACAGCTGAATGGTGTCGCTAAGAGGTGTAATCGAACCTTGTTAGACATGGTTCGCTCTATGATGAGTCGAGTTTCGCTACCAATCTCTTTTTGGGGGTATGCCTTAGAGACTGCCGCCCATATCCTTAATCTAGTCCCTACAAAGAAGGTTACCAAAACACCTCATGAGATGTGGACTGGGAAGGTTCCCAATTTGGACCACATCACGATTTGGGGTTGTGAGGCTTTCGTGAGGCGTGAGACTCATGATAAGCTCGAACCCCGAAGTGAAAGGTGTATTTTCATCGGCTACCCACAGAAATCTTTTGGTTACCTCTTCTACAGACCCGGTGAGAATGTGGTCTTTGTAGCAAGAAGAGGGGTCTTCCGTGAGAGGGAGTTTATAAGCCAAGGAGACAGTGGGAGGCAAAATGATCTTGAAGAAATGCAAGAAGCAATTGGTGAAGGAACCTCAGACACTAGCAATCAACCTGAGGAGGAAACTCCTGTTGAGCAAGCTGACAAGTTTGTACCTCCGAGGCGTTCCACACGGGTTAGGAACACACCTTCGTTTTATTATGGCTTTCATATTACTACGGAAGGTGATACGTTTATCAGCGATAGTACACTGGTAAATTTGGATGAACCTAGCAGTGTTAAGGAAGCCATGGCAGGCCCGGAGTCTGCTAAATGGAAGGAGGCTATGGACAGCGAGATACAGTCCATGTATGACAATCAAGTTTGGAACTTGGTTGACCATGTACCAGGCCGTAAAACAGTCGGGTGCAAATGGATATTCAAGAAGAAGACCAACATGGAAGGAAAAGTGCATACTTATAAGGCTCGACTGGTTGCGAAGGGTTTTACTCAGACTCATGGTATTGATTATGATGAAACCTTCTCGCCGGTAGCAAAGATTAAGTCTATTAGGGTTATGCTAGCCATTACAGCATTTCATGACTATGAAATATGGCAAATGGATGTCAAAACCGCTTTCCTTAATCGAAAGTTGGCTGAGGATGTGTACATGAATCAGCCAGAAGGTTTTGTCAGTGCAGAGTACCCTAATAGAGTATGCAAGCTTGAGAAATCTATTTATGGATTAAAACAAGCATCTCGTAGCTGGAATCTTTGTTTTGATGAGAAGGTCAAAGAGTTTGGCTTCTCGAGAAGTGAAGATGAGTCTTGCATGTATGTCAGAGCTAGTGGGAGTATAGTTAGCTTCTTGGTACTGTATGTGGATGATATACTACTTATAGGAAATGACATCCCAACCTTGCAGGAGGTTAAGTCCTGGCTTGGGAAGTGCTTTGCTATGAAGGACCTATGGGAGGCTGCCTATATCCTAGGGATAAGGATATTAAGAGAAAGGGGTAAAAGACTAATTGGACTTAGTCAGAGTACCTACTTGGATAAGGTGTTGAAAAGATTCAACATGTAAAATTCCAAGAAAGGAGATTTACCGATCCAAAGCAATGCCAAACTGAGTAAGTCTCAGAGTCCGAGTACAGAGGCAGAGATAGCTGAGATGAGCCAATTACCGTATGCTTCCGCTGTTGGCTCGATCATGTATGCAATGACTTGTACCCGCCCTGATGTGGTATTTGCTTTGAGCATGGTCAGCATGTATCAGGGGAACCCTGGCAAGGCTCATTGGACCGCAGTAAAGAACATTCTCAAGTATCTGCGGAGGACTAAGGATTGGATCCTTACCCTTGGTGGGAGTGATGACTTGAGAGTATTAGGGTATAGTGATGCTGGTTTTCATACTGATAGGGATAACTTCCGCTCTCAGTCAGGCTGGGTCTTTACCTTAAATGGAGGGGCAATTTCTTGGAAGAGTTCCAAGCAGGAGACGGTGGCTGATTCGACTTGTGAATCAGAGTATATAGCAGCGAGTGAAGCAGTGAAGGAGGAGATATGGCTAAAGAACTTCATCGGAGACCTTGGAGTTGTACCAGCTATTAAGGAACCTATGGAGATTTTCTGTGACAACAATAGTGCGGTTGCCTTAGCCAAGGAACCAAGAGATCATGGCAGATCCCGACACATTGACAGAAAATATCACTTCATAAGACACAAGATTGAAGAAGGACTCCTCGTGGCAAGGAGGATATCGTCGGATTAGAATCCTGCAGATCCCCTTACGAAGGGACTGACGAGGGTTAAGCATTTTCAGCATGCGAGGCGCATCGGGCTGAGGGACGATATTAGTTTTACAGATTAGATAGTTTTCTTGAAACTTGTAAAATGTAATCGACGTTTGATGATGAATAAAATTTGTGATTTATTTATGAGTAAAGTGTTACTATCATTGTCAATTATTTACTATTGTTTCAGTTTTACATGTTTTGACTTCCAGAATAATTAATTTATTCAAACCTCCACAATCGGTCATACGTTGGAAGTAGGTATGAATCAATATTGTCATGAATTGGGTTTGTAGATGGCTAAAGGTGTTTAGACATGGCAATGGTTGCTGCAACATTCATGAGTACTCATAAGTTATGAGTATTGGTATAAACCCACGCTCACTTGTATCACTTCATGGAATTTATCTCGAGTGATCGTGAGACGATAATATCATATAAGTCTTCAAACCTAGAGATATGAGTTGTTACCTATGAGTTGGTTGTGCATTGATTGCACGTAAACGCATCAGTAACTTGATGTTATAAAACGTGCCTTTGTGTACAATTTAACAAGTAGTAGAACAAGCATATGAGTTGAAGTTTATCTGTTCCTTCTAGAAATAGAAGCGATATCTGGGCCCCTCGATGATTTTGTGTTGACCCATGTACCGGGCTCGGTCAGAACTAAACTGATGTTTTCAATAAAGTTCTTTGTCAAACAAATCGGAAATCGAGAAACAACTGCCAGACAATAAGCAAGACATAGTTCCATGTGTTTGTTCGGCTGATATCATGAGAACAGAGGATTAAATGATCACTTGTCTTAAAATGGCGCTTCATAGTTCAACAGAGTTTTCGACAGCTACAATTGTTGGTTGGTTCCTGAAGTTATATAGGCAAATAGAGTTATTAGACTTATCCAAGTGGGAGTCTGTTGGATAAGGTGTCTAAGTCCATAACTTATTTGGTATATACTTGACCCGACCCGGCATGGTCCATTTGGGTTGCACTTCACCCGAACAATTTATGGATTATTTTATGAGAGTTATACACATATGTTTATTAATATATTATAAGTTATAATATATTAATATGAAGTTATGTTATTTAATTAGTCATAGTCTTAAATTAATTATGAATTAATTTGGAGATTAAAAGGAAGACTAATTAGATTATGGGCTATTGATTTTATATGGTGTGGGCTAACACTCATTTGTTAATGGGCTAGGCTTGGATGGAAGTCCATGGATGATCCATGGAGCTTTTAACCCATGGATCCTTAGAAAAGGAAAGGTCATGGGTTATTAGGGTTTCACCCTAACCATGTACACTATATAAGCATGCTTATGGTGCATGAAATGGCAACTAGTGAACTAGTGTGTGTGCTTGTGTGTGGCCGAAATTAGTGTGTGTATACACTCTCTCAAAGTTTTCCAAGAGTTTGTGGTGATTTGTGATTCCATTTGAGGCATTCACATTATTGGTGCTTGGCCCTCAAACTCCTTAAGAATCAAACTCATCAAAAAGGTATGTAATCTCTTCTAACTCTTTTATGTTTAAAAGTACCCCATGCCATGTTAGATAGGTTATGAACCTTGGAAAATTATTATTTTGCATGTATTTAGACAAACATAGATCCAAGGTTTATTAGGGTTGCATACACACTTAGGAAGTGTTAGATTGCTCAAAACCCAACAGATCCGCCCTCAAATCGCCTCGTAGTCACCATACTGAAAATATACCCGGAAGATATAAGACATTCCGTGCAACAACATAAAACCAAATACCAACAAAACCCTAAGGAACTATGACTTCCTTGCTATACGTATGGGTCATGTGCTTTTAGTAGTACGAGACCATACTATCTTCCACACTTACCCATATTTTCTCAAGGATCAACACAACACCCTAACAGTGTACATAAGTATAGGCGAGCGCTCAATCCTCACTCCTATAGGAAGGCTAAATATCTAATAACTGGCCGACTGACCCCACACAACTCATCCATCCTATCACTAACTGCCACACGATCCTCCATTGGTGCCATATGACTATCGCATGAATACAATCACATACCCCCACAGTTTAAACAATCTTAGGCTAAAAGATTCAATCCCACAACAGTTAGACTCAGATGAGAGCTGCGCAGCAGGCCAAACCTCTCAGCCTAAGATCCTTTTGTCCATGCAATATGTGACTTAGCGTATCCACTCAATAGCCAGTTCACACGCGAAATAGTTATGGATCATCTCAACAAGAGAACTCTATATGAACTAAGGCATCATATAATCAGGAAATTCTATCATGTAATTCCTGAAGATCCCTATCCTATCACTACCACGTTGTTCCAATATATCACAATATCAAATAACAATATGGTATTTTGGGGTCTACTTATTGGCTCCAACTAATCGTACACTCTGCATCCTTTTTTAGTATTTTGAAAACCATTTGAAAATCATTTTGAAAACCTTTTCCTTGGTTTGAGACTGGATTCACACGAGTGTTCCTCCAATTCACTCAAACTAAGGCTCTGATACCAACTTGTAACATCCATAAAATTCATGAAAATTTAAAACTTTTTCAAGCATTCAAAAACCACCATTTATCACAAAATGTTTTCAAAATAGTTTCATATCAGAGTATCCTAGAAATCAAATCATAGAAATGTAAGGAGGTGCACGATCACGCCTTCTCCTTCCAACGATCATCCAAAGTACCTGAAACAAAACCAAAACTATAAGCCCAAAGCTTAGTGAGTTTCCCTAAAATACCAACTACATACCAATCATAACCATATCATAGCAAGTAAAACATGCATATAGAGTCTACAATAAGACTGGATTTCCCCTACCGAGCCTGGAGTCTAACTGGCCCACTCTAAGAACTTTCAGTATGTCTGGTCTGCCCATCCGAGCCTTCAACATGTCTAGACCATTCTTCGGGCCTTCGACCTAACTGATATGCCCTAATGGGCCTGCAATCTATTCGATCCGCCCTGGGTTTGTTGGCCTTCAGCATAAAGCAAGTCTGCCTCAACCCAACCCCACATACACAATCAACACATAAATACCATAAGCTAGCTAGCATGTACAAACAGTCAGACCGATCTAACAGATCACTGATCATACCATCATCCTATATACCAGGATACCGACCTAACAGGTCGCTAACATAGCATCCTATATACATGGATACCGACCTAACAGGTTACTAAGCATATCATCATGCAATAACCAGGATAACAATCCAATAAGGGTCGACATTAGTGCCTTCGACCCTGTTAGTATAGTGAGGACAACTCACCTCACAATGTCGGTCGGAACTGAAATATCAAACTCCCAAAACACAGATCCAAACACCAACACCTACAACCACTAATGATCCACTTCCATAAAAATCTAAATTACCAAAATACCCTCGAAAGTCAAACTGGTCAACCCTTGGTCAAAGTCAAAGTCAACGTCAAGGTCAACAATCCATGTTGACCCAACTCGTCGAGTGCAGCTTACAGACTCGTCGAGTTCCTTTAGAACTCAGAAAAGTAGCGAAAACCCCAATCAATACACCGAGTTACAAAGTAACTCGTTGAGTCCATGCAACATCCAAAATATCGAGAAAACATTAACCAACTCATCGAGTCATCTTGCTAACTCATCGAGTTCATGCATAATCCAGAAAGCGGGAAACCTTCATCGACCTCGTTGAGTTGACTATGTAACTCGTCGAGTTCCTTCAGTCCTTTTCTTATTCAGATGTTTCTAAGCGAAACCAAGGCTCCCAAATTGTAGATCTAAACTCTTGGGGTGTAGTTATCACGTAAAGTTGCTAACTTTACGTGCATGCAAGGCTTCAAGAAGCCAAAACACTCAAAACTAGCCTTAAGAAGAGGTTTAGGGTAAGGAGAAGGGTCGGATCTTCATAAAGCTTGAGGCTTTATGTCAAAGAGGGCCTAGAGGAGTCCAGATCTGAAGTTACAACTTCAAATCATGCTCAAAATCAGAAATGCTTCAAAGATAAGCTAGAAATGGCCCTAAACTCGTGGATGAATAAATATAGTAAGAGAATGATCAAGGTAATTACTTTTTACCTTCAAATGGATTCCAAAATGATGTAGATGCTGGATCTACAAGCCCCTTCTCGTTCCAAGCTCCTAACTCTTCAAACCTCTTCAAGAAAGGCACCGAAAACACACTTTTAGCCTCACACACTCAAAATAGGGTTAGATCGATTAGGGTTTGCTTATGGACGTGAAAAGGCGGTAAGGAGGCTAGAAGGAAAAGGACTTAAGGACCTTGAAATAGGGAAAATTAGGGCTTTTTATAATCAACTCCAACTCGTCGAGTTGGGTCCTCCAACTCGTTCGAGTAGATTCTCCGGAATACGCGACCCTTCTTGGTTTCTACACGACGAGTTGGGGCCTCCAACTCGTCGAGTAGACTCTCATATGTGCATGAATCCCTAAATTTCATTCTTGTAAGTTGGGATGTTACAACATATCAACCTATAATATACTTTACAAAATACTAACTATTTGAGTATAATAACTGATATTTAGATCCTTCACCAATACCAATGCATACCGAATTCTATCAAATAAATAACGACCAAGTAAGATTATATTGGAGGTAGGATTTGTTTGGTATAAAGATGTACCATTTAGAAACTCCACTTTAAAAACCTTTACAAATTTATCCTAAAAATAATTACCCATAAGTAGATCGATTAGTATTTTGGCTGGAACTACTAATAAACCTTATTTATAGATTCCTAATAACATCTATGAACATAAATGTAAGTTACACTTAAATCATAACAAGTATAACTCAACTTACAATTTTCTTAGTGAAAGTTCGGGAAGTCGCAGACAGAACTTCGACTATGAATACTTCTTTTTCGTCAAGATTCCAACACTACAGTGCTTCTCTAAAATACTCAAGTCTCAGAGGGTCGGATCTCGGGGGTTCGTAAGAGGTGAGAGGGAGAGAGAGAGTGAGAGAGAGAGAGAGAGAGAGAGTTGAGAGGAAGTGGGCAAGAAGGAAGGAGTGGTCGACACCTATTTATAGGGGATCTGAAGGGAGGGCACGTCAGGCTCTCTTACTAGACACACCGCACCTTAGCTTCGGCAATAAGGACCGCCTCTCGTTGCGACACATGTCAATTTTTGGGTGGTGGTGCGTCGCCATACACAGGTAAATCTCGCAAATTTCAAAAAATCATATCTTTTGCATACGAGCTCTGTTTTTTACGTTCTTTACATATACAATTTTGTATCAACGAGTACTACAACTTACCTTTAGATTTCATTGGTTAATTCACATTTTATTTTTATTTTACAGTTTATGAAGGTTACATTTTAAAAGACTTTGTGAAATTCATAATTTTTCATACGAACTCTGTTCTCGACGTTCTTTATATCGACGGGTTCGTAATTATGTAGATATCGACTTTCTTTTACATTTTTTTGGTTAAAAAGTATACTATCCCCGTTTATATTTTATGACACACATTGTTGTATCGTGTCAAACTCGAAACTTCGAGAAATCATCATATCATACTATATTATAAAGGAAACATTTTTCCTTTCACCGCATTCATTTGAAACTTCTATGCATTTTTCCTTTCACAACATTCATTTGAAACTCTCATGACTTTTCAATTTCTTTCTAATAATAATTATAAGTTGATTAAAAAGGTTAAATAAATATCAAACCTAAAATGTAATCATATATAAACTAAATTTCAATATTACAAGAATATCTTTACTTCTACTTATAAAGTTATGGGTTTCTTTTTTACATATTATACTTAATTTATTAGTTTTAATATATTGTTGGATGTAATCCATTATCATTTTAAAGATACAACTTTTGAACAATTTGTATAAAATACTTAAATTGTTAATTTAAATATAACATTATATAGTCAAGTTAAATATAAATTTTAGTTGAACTTAAACAACCCAAAGAATATTTTGTAAGAAGTTAAAAGTGATAAATTGTAGAGTCTTTCTAATAATGATTATAAGTTGGTTAATAAGGTTAAATAAATATCGAACCTAAAGTGTAATCATAAATAAATTAAATTTTAATATTAAAATAATATATTTATTTCTGTTTATAAAGTTATGTCTTTAACTTTTAACATATTATACTTAATTCATTAGATTTAATATGTTGTTGTATGTAAACCATTATCAAATTAAAAATACAACTTTTGAATAGTTTGGACAAAATATTTAAATTTTAATTTTAAACATAACGTTACAATGTCAGCTTAAATATAAGTTTCATTCAACTTAAAAAACCTAAAGAATATTTTATGAATAGTTAAAAGTGATAAATTTTAGTGCTAAATGCAAAAAAAACTAAATTGTAATCTAAATTTAACTAAAATAATTCCTTAAGATATTTTTATAATCGTTAAAAGTTTTTCAAATAAGTCCCCATTTGTTTACCTCTTAATTGTAAAATTAAGAGGCAATGTCTGAAAAATTCAGATTCAGATCGTTTGTTTGGGTCTTATTTTTTACCTCTTAAAATCAAAAACACCTCTTAATTTTTCAGATCCTGAACAAAGTCTGAAAATAATAATAAAAAAAAGAAACGCGCATCTTGTTTTGCCCCTAAACCACACGGTCGGACATACCCGCCTCCTATTCTCTTGTTGAATGAAAGTTGAGTTTTGAAAGGATGTATTCATGTATCAACTTCTGTTGTGAAATGTCTTTAGATGTTTTTTGTTTGGTTTGTTGCACAATTTCGGAAAATTTATACTACCTTTTGTGTGGTTTAATTTTGATTTATGCTAAATTTGGATTTTATATGGTGTTTATATTTTTTATTACGCATTTAAGAAATTTATTAGGTTATTTTCTAAACAAACAGTTGAATTTAATAAAAAATAAAACAAAAGGGTAAAATGGTCATTTTAATAATTCAATACAACAATTCAGAGGTCCCAACCAAACAACATATTAAACATTTAGCTCTTAAAATTTCAGACCCTCTTAGAAATTCAGATCTCTTAAAAATTCAGATTTTAAATATTCAGATCCTACCAAACAGCCCCTAAGTAGCTTAAAATAAATTATAATAACAACAGTTAAAAATAACTATATATAAATGATTATATTGTTACCTTTAAAATCAAAAAACAATGTTTGATGCTTTAAATAATTATAATGATAGAAATTAAAATGTTAAGCAAATAAATTTTAAAAAATTAATTAACAATAACAACAACTATAAATAACATTAAATCATATATTATATTTAATTTTATTCATGAGTAACTCGCGGGTAGATATTATATCAATTTAGCATACAAATTATTATATCAAATTTAACAACAACGTTGTTGTTATATTTAAAAAAAAAACATATATTTATAAAGATTTCAACTATATAGGTGTTTCAGAACAACGCGAGGACATCCGTCCAGTATATTTATAAAAGTGACATTTTTTCTTCAACCACATTCATTTAAAACACCAAACTTTTGAACTTCTTCTTAAACTAATACATTAAATCCAATATTATTGTAATTTCAATATTAATTATTTATTCTCAATATAATATATTTAGTTTGTTAATCTAAATATGATGTTAAATTTAAAACATATTTTTTATAATATATTCAAACCCTATTTTTTTTAAATAGTTAAAAATTTTAAATGTAAAATCTAAATCAAAATGTTAAATTAATTACAAATAAAATTAGTTAAAAATTACTTTTTATAATAATTATATTTCCCTCAAAATAGATAGTCTAAAATAAATTAAAAATATTTAAAGTTTAAATAAAATACTAAATATAAAACATGTATCAAAAGACAGTTTTAAAATTCATTAAAAATAAAATATGTCTATTCTAAATCGAGTTTATTTTTATTTTCATTAGTAACGGTTATAAAGATGATGTAATTTTAAATAGAATAATATGAGATCTATTATTTGATACTTATAAATCTATTACGAAAGTTATTTTGTACACTTATTTTTTATAATGCTTATCATTTAATTAGTTAAAAATTACCTTATATAATAATTATATTTTCCTCAAAATAGATAGTCTAAAATAAATTAAAAATATTTAAAGTTTAAATAAGATATTAAATATAAAACATGTATCAAAAAATAGTTTTAAAATTCATTAAAAATAAATTTTGTATATTATAAATTGAGTTTATTTTTATTTTCATGAGTAGCGGCTATAAAGATGATGCAATTTTAAATCGAATAATATGAGATCTATTATTTGATACTCATAAATCCATTACGAAAGTAATTTCGTACACTTACCTTTTATAATGCTTATAATTTATTTAAAATACATAGAATATTTTATAATAAATCACTTTAAGAATTATTAATTCAAGCTTACTAACAAGTATTTATTTATTTTAACAACATATATTTATTAATATTTTTAATTATAACTGTGCAACATGCGTAATATCGCCTAGTAACTAATTCATACGAAGTCATATTTAAGCATTTTTTATAGTCACAGATTCGTATTAATGTTTACTACATCTTTTACGAAAATTAATTTGGCTAAATGTAATATATTTACACTTCGAATTTTATCAACAAACGTTTTATATTAAATTACATTATAAATTGAAAACAACGTGTTACAAATTTGCTAATACCTTAAGGTTTTCTCAAGAGAAGACAAATGTATTGAATATGGTTTTTGGTGATCTTGTGTAGGTATCTGTTGACCCATGAATTCAACCCATGTCTAACTAAATATTTAGTAGTTGTTATGCTTGCTAGAATATTTATTTTTCACAAAAAAATGTTGAGTCCATAATATTTGCCAGACTTTTATCATAGAAGTATTTTTTATGTTAGAAAAAGTAGGTTTTAGAATCACAAATTTTCTTCATGAGGAAAGTGGTTCATTTGTAGGGATGCCAACAGGGCTAAATAAGACGGGGTGGCATCCCCCACCCCCACCCCTACCTTTAAAATTTTCCCATTCCTACGCCTCCAAAATTTCCCTACTTCCATCCCGATTGATTTTGACATATTTTTTATTGTCTAAAAGAAATTTTTTGGGCTTTAAGACTATTTGTTGGGTTAAAATTATTATTTATAACATAATTTTACATGTTAAAAACAAAAATATTATCACATCTCAAAAAACATTATACTAACAACTTAAAAACAAGATTTTTTGTTGAATTTTGGAAGCTAAAAAATATTATCACATCTCAAAAAACATTATACTAACAACTTAAAAACAATATTTTTTGTTGAATTTTGGAAGCTAAAAAATATTATCACATCTCAAAAAACATTATACTAACAACTTAAAAACAATATTTTTTGTTGAATTTTGGAAGCTCAAAATCGTTGCTAATATTTATTATATTTGTATAATTAATATACGTACATATATATGTTCTGGTGGAGAGTGGGGAGTGAAAACACCAATGCAGCAGAGAACGACCACATGAATCAGAATCCGCTTAACTTCTTAAAACAGACGACCGAGAAAGAAAGGCTTCGCGTTCTCCAAGTGGTTGATCTTAGCTTAGCGTGAATGAAACTATCTATGGAATCGTGTATCGTGTGAAACATAGGTCATCGTCGTTCTTAACCAATAACTGGGTTAAGCTACGTCTCGAAACCTTGTGGGGTTAGGAGTAAATCATCCTGAGGTTTCCGCAACTGGAAAGCAGAGACCCATGAAGGCGAGATGATCCCAAAGCGAGAATGAAGCTAGGGTCCTTGTCCAAAGGTGGCTAAGCCCTTTCCAGCAACGTGGACGGGGAAAGCTTACTCAGGGAATTCAAATGGGAGACTCTTGCTTAGAACATGGGTGAAGGCGATCTCCCTAAAACAATTGATGAGGTCAATGGCAAGTTCTTGGTACGATATGATTTGTGTCTGCCCAATTATAGCTCGATGCGCTGCTTCAAAGGCTCAATATGAAAGACGACCAACTCTCAAACTTTTAGTGTCATATCTTCCAAAACCAAGTCGTGTACCGTCTGGTTTGCAACCCCTACTATATCTTCCTTTAAGAGACCGTTCGTCCAACTTGTCAGATATTCCTGGACTCTCTTTGAACCAAAAGAGATGTTGCTTGATCCGAACTCTTTCCATCAAAGCAATCACACCCTTAATTCACACTCATTATGCTCCACTTACACCCGAAAGAAACCTAGCTCATCTCTCAGGCTGGATCCGGTCGTAGAGACTGATTGATCGGTCACCAACCTGCAAGCCAATAATTTGAAGAACGATCTCTGCTTAAGTAGATGAGGGTTTTTCTTTATCTTCAGGTGGTACCTCTAATACTCTTTCTCCAACCAGGTCGGACACACAAAGCGCTTCACCTAAGTTAGAGCGGTTATTTGAGAGAAACTACAATGAATACGTAGAGTGGGTGGTGATAGCAGGGTGTTTTGATGCATTTCACTGGCTTTGTTTAGTAGAGATCTACTCCGATGCTTACTGGAGTCCTATTTATGCTAATTATCTTAGTTTGTTTTTCTTTTGTATGACACTTTTTTCAATGGCAAGGACATCTTTCGTTGTTTTTTTGACTAAAGACATTAAATTTCAATCATTACTCCAGATCCCGTAATCCGACGTGCACTTGCACGTAATAATATATTCAATTGTATATCTATTTATAAACAAAAAATAGGGTGTCGTTCTACTGCCTAAGATGTCCCTCTCGGTACCTGCTTGAGTTGGCGTAAGCAGCTCGGAAGACCAAGGAATTAGCCCCCTTCTGGATGATAGGAAAACTAGACCCAGAAAGGGATAAAGCTCTGAAATAGTGAACTGGGTGGGAACACAATCGATGTGTCTCTTCTCTAGGGTTGGCAAAAGTTTAAGGGTAAGCTGTCTGGATGGATTCCACTAACCCCGTATTCCATGTGAGGTGGTTCACTTCACACTTTTGTTCTTTGGAATGAAAAGAATGGATATGGCAGTGGTGCGGGTAGGAACCACAGGGATTCACTTCACGGACAAACAAAATGTAGCATATGTCACATGACATATCATATCCAAGCAAAGGTGCACAAGAACAAGCACAACTTCACTTATAACTTGTGACAAAGACTTGGTGTGCATCTGAACACGACTTAAAGACCTTGTTGCTTCTTCATTCCAGGTGAAGCTATCTTTATTCAATGTTGATAAGAAAAACGAAAATCCACCAAGAAAAGGACTTTCAACTATTCCAAAAGAAAGGGGCAATGAAAATGTTTCATAGATAACCCATATGTCTCTTCCCATCCCTTTATTCTCAACCGAATGGGAGGCATTATCTGGTGAACAAAACGACTAGAAAACCTCTCCTGTGTGTCTACACATCCGTCTTACCAAAAGCGTAAGGAATAAAGTTAGTGACATCTTGATTCAGTGATGTCACTTCTCCTACTCTAGTAAATCAGTCTGGAGACTTGCTAATTCAATTCAATTGCCTTGGTTTTTCCAAGAAATACATGGGAATATAGGGAGAAAGAAATGGGAATGTGTCAACAGGCCCCTAAAACATAGCCTTCGTATGATCCGTTTCTAGTACCCTATCTTGAGTAGGAAAAGACTGGAAGAAATGGGATTCGAACCCATGCATGATGCAATCTTCTTGTATGTCGAATTTGCAAACCAATGCCTTAAGCCCTTGTGCTATCCCCCATGATCACTCCAACATCGTACCTTTTGCATGATTGGTCAGCGAGGAAATGGGAACAACGACTTAAGCCATTAGGTGTAGGCGCTTTCCAGAGGTCGAATCTTTGAGTTCTTCTTATTTTTTAGAACTTGAAAGGCAACTAATGCTCTTTGAGGAGAAGGGCTCGGGCCTTGTCTCTGCATTTAGCCCCCCCTCCCTTTAGACCTAGACTGGGTATTCTCAATCCCATTCGTACCATGTATACTTCTTCCAGTCCTCTTCCTTTACATCCTTCACCCAGCTAGGCACACGTAGCGCAAGTCAGTCGTGCAAGTTCACGTCGGATCGGTGTAAGCACCGCGAGGTGTGAAGCGATCTCGAAGTCACGTAAGAAATAGAAAGCGTACAACTAAAGGCTTGCCAATTCTTGGTGTAATACTCATGGGAGGTGGTAAATCCCAAACCACATGCTGAGGCTACGGGTTGATCCAGAAGAAGCATTCACCTAATGGGGCACAAGCAAGCGCAAGAATCATATATATATATATATATATATATATATATATATATATATATATATATATATATATATATATATATATCAACATGGGTTAAAATTGCCCACACCCCCCGATTTTTATTATTTATTTATTTTTTTACAAATATCTTCTTTATGGGATCGGGGCTCCACGGGTTTGGGGCCCTACGAGACTTTTTGACATCCTAGTCATTTGATGTTAATTTTTTTTATAACATTACATGGTCATTTCAATGAATAATTGAAAAAATTATGGATTATAATTAGTTGAATACACACACACACACACATATATATATATATATATATATATATATATATATATATATATAATGAAAAGTAAATTTTTTAGTGGTTATTATTAATTAGTTTAAAATTTAAAATTATATATACATTTTTAAATGTATATGATAGAAAAAATTACATAGTATAGTAAATCTATAGATACAAAGACAATGTACAAATATTAGGTTACAGGTAGGAATGTAGACGAATTGGACGTTCGATGAACTGTTTGGCGGGTAATTAGTTTATGATTGTTTAATTAATAAATGAACAAACATGAACAAAAATTCTCGTTCGTTTAGTTAAATGACGAACATTAGCAATTGTCTCGTTCGTTCGATTATGTTCGTGAATGTTCATTTATGTTCGTTCATATAAGTTCATTTTATGTTCATATATGTTCATATATGTTCAATTGTGTTTGTGTAACGTCCCAAAATTCAAAACTAAAAATTTCTTTTAATAAAACATTACTTTAAGCGAATTCCTCATTCCAAAACGTAAACAGAGTTTCAATTTCCAAAATACATGTTCGTTATCAGAGTAAACATTCACAGGCTGTCTAATCTATGGTGTGTGCCATGCGATCACCCCGAGCTCCTCCTTCCGCTACCGGAAGCACCTGAAACCAAAACTGAAAACCGTAAGCACGAAGTTTAATGAGTTCCCCACCCTACCACATACCATGCACAACCACATATTGCACATACTGGGACACGCCTGCTACCACTGGACCTCGTCCTGAATATCATAGTAGCATATTGTGCCTAGGGCTAACCCCGGGTCTTCTACTCATAACTACATGGGCTGGCATTGTGGCCTTAGACCCATTCACGCAAGGGAAACTCACCTGCACTGGTTGAACTTGCTGACGATCCCACTAGCCACTACCCGGCACTCTCTGAACTCCTGCTCCACTCGCTCCCTGAGCTACCAATATCAATGCAACACTGAGTCCAACTGACCCCCGAAAGACAACCAAGTCAACTCTGGTCATAGTCAAAGTCCTGGTCAAAGTCAACCTTCTAGGTCAACCCTACTCGCCGATTCACCCTATTGACTCACTGAGTTCATATGTTCAGAGTCCTTCCCTTCGCGACTCGACTCGCCGAGTCAGTCCATGACTCGTCGAGTCTACTGATTTCCGAGTCTCAACTCGAAGGGTTTGGGGTTTCGCGACCTGACTCGCCGAGTCCAAGACAATCTTCAACAGACTCGACGAGTTGTTCCTCCAACTTGTCGAGTTCCTGCCCAACTTCATCTGACTCGACGAGCTGTTCGTCCCACTCGTCGACTTCCTCCAAATCTTCATGCTACTCGCCGAGTCCACTCAAAGGACTCGCCGAGTCCATTCAGATCCTCATACATGCAGAGGACTTTTGAGTCATGCATGGAATCCAAACTGTAGATCTACCCTTCCCAAGCCTATTCCTCACGTAAAGTTGTAAACTTTACGTGTAAAGAAGGATATCTAGGCAAAATACACCATAAACTATGGTTTACGGCAAAGAGGCTCCATAATCAACTTAAGGGCAGATACTTTATGCTTCTCAAGACCATAATATGCTTAGATCCGAAGTAGCAACTTCAGATATGGCTTCTAACTCAAAAGGGGTAGCAACTCATGCCTAAAAAGCCCCCAAAACTCACAACCAAAATAGATCTAAAGGAGGGAAACGACTTAATACCTTCAATAACTCAGAAAGTTTTCCCAATCTTCAGATCCAAGGCCAATCCTTGAAGCTTCAATGATTCCCCCTTCTTCTTCTTCCTTCAAATCACTCAAAAATGGCTTAGAAGATTGAATGGGCAACAATGGGGCTTAGGATTCGATGTTCTGGGTGAAAGAGGCAGTACAGGAACCCTAGGGGAGAGAATGAGATGTTTAAATAGGCTCCATGTCCCGAATTTAGGGTTTTCTTCGCACAGACCAAACTCGCCGAGTCTCCTTGGTCGACTCGCCGAGTCGGTCACTTACTCCTCGACCCGGATCCCGCTCGGACTCGCCGAGTTCCTCCTTGGACTCGCCGAGTCGCCCCTTAAAATTTAGGTTTCTTTCCTTTCTTGGCCTTCCAAACTTTGGGTGTTACAACTCTCCCCGACTTAAACTAAACTTCTTCCTCGAAGTTTGCTATGGCCCACCGCCTGCGATCTGCCTCCAATATCCCACCAATTATTCCAACACCAGCTGCCTACCTTCGCTGGCCTTCCACTCGGTCATTCCGACTAACATTAATCCTTGTGGATAATCATCTCGGGTCAACCCTGACCCTGAACATTCTGGAAACACAACTTACTCAACCGACAATCCTTCTGGTACTCACCGAGTACTGCACTGAACCCATAGGGGTTCTCCCCTTCCTTCCTTGCACGATTTCCTTGCCTCCCCAAGGCAATGCTCCATAACCAACTACTTCCTCTTCCACTGTGAAGACCCTATCTTCACCAAATCTATTACTCCCGCTACTTCCAGTACGGGTCATTATCGCAAGTATCCACAGGGCATTCTTTCTACTATAATTTGGTGTCGAGCACCCCACGATCAACTAACTGAATTCCACCATACGGTGTATACTCGCACTGCTACTGACTGGAAATTCTGCTATTCCTCATCTGACTTCCGGATGAACTGAGACCACCCTGGTCCCTACCAACCTATCAATATCTGGATTACCGGCTCCCACCGATCGCTGACCCAACACAACTACTAGTCGCTCCCAGCAACTTTCGAAGAAACTTCGACCACCTAAAACTGCTCAATCTATCCTGCCATACAGGCACTACAATTTCCTAGGATCCCCGATCCCCTATCTTGACACTAAGGTCCATACCAGGTCCCACCTGTACTGCTAAAACTCACGGGCCTCGCCCATGGGTCTCACCCGCCTCTATCCCTCTAGTCCTACTCGTCTAGCCATTCTTGCTCGAGCCTCGCTCACGGGTCTCACCCAACCATACTACTGAGCAACTATGCTCTCAGGTCTCACCTATACTGCTATTCTTATACGGGCCTCGCCTACGGGTCTCACCCAATTATATCCTGGAGCAGCCTCTCCCAAGGTCTCACCTCTCTAGGGCTATACAGGCAAACTCCCTATCATTCTCATCCACTACCCATTCCTGATCCATATCTGATCACTAGGAGATAAGGGCCTCGCCCCAACTCCGCCAACGAAGCTAATATGGAATGCTACGGCTCGCCCGCAGTCTTACATCACCTTCTATCACCATCAGCTAGTGAATGCTACGGCTGCCCCGTAGTCTGACAACACTTCCCACCATTGACTGCTAGTGAATGCTACGGCTTCCCCGTAGTCTTACAACACTTTCCACTTTTGACTGCTAGTGAATGCTACGGTTGCCCCGTAGTCTTACAACACTTTCCACTTCTGACTGCTAGTGCGAAGCACCCCATGCTATCAGTTCTCAAGATCTTCCTTCTGACTCACTCGAGCCCTACAGGCGATCCTCCATCCTGAATTCCCAACCACATACTAACCATTACCAGTACACGCACTGGCTGAGGGGGAAGTTTCTCAAGCTCCTAACCCTGAACTTCTCAATCCATCAATGTTGTACCACCTCTTTTTCCTTCTCGGAGGTCGCGCACTCATTCTGGATCTGCGTGCCCTTACCTTTGCCCATTCGAAGGATTCTCCCCCACTTCGATCCTGCTTAACCCTTGCTGCTCAATGCTCGAAAAGAAATCCCTATCCTCGCTACCATTCCATAAACAACCTGCTGAGGAACCCCAAGCTTACCATAGCTAGGGATCTAACCACTCTAATTCTAAAATCATATGGCTCCGAATTAGCGAGACATACCAAGTTCCTCCCAGGCATGCTACAGTTACTGCATCCTAAGCAAACTCCCCCAATAGAGCACATCCCTTAACTATCATTCAAATATCCAAGGTATGTAGATGGCATATAACTCGATCACAAGCAAACCGCACAAAAAAAAATACTCATACCGATAATGATGCAGAACCATAACAATATAATCATGTACGAATAAAAGAACTGAAAACGGAAATTGCATACCTGCAACGTCCGATGCTGCTCGCGCCTCCAAGGTAGTCATCTGAAAAGCCCTACCTCCTACCGCAGGCGCCTCTGCACGGCCCTAACGGCCGTCCGTGATCCTCAAAGTTGTAGGGGCAGGTTTCATCACACGTTCTACTGAAAACAAACTGGGGCACTGGGCCTTCTTGTGGCCCCGCTGATTGCAGTGAAAACATATCAAGTCTGATCCCTGCGTCATGGTAGCAGTACAATCCCTGCTAAAATGACCAGTCCGACCGCACTTGAAGCAGCCAGACTCACTGCCGCTACCACTCCTGCACGCGTCCCCGTGCGCCCTGCCACACTTCCCGTATCGGTTGCGGTCCTGATAATCCCTCGATCTCGAATCCGATCCCTTGGGCCTCTTTCCCGAACTTGCGGCTACCTGAACCTCATCCGGCTTCCTCTTCCGAATCTACTCCAAATCAATTTCCTTCTCCCTGGCCCGAGAAATCATATCTTCCAGCGTCTTACAGTCGGACCTGCTCACGAACTCCCTGATGTCAGCCCTCAACATCTCGTGATATCGGGCCTTCTTCATCTCCTCATCCGCGACATACTGCGGTACAAGAAGAGCCCTCTCCCTGAACTTGGCGGTGACCTCTGCCACAGTCTCAGTGGTTTGCGTCAAATCCTGAAACTCCCGTGCCAACTGTTGCACCTCAATAATTGGCGAAAACTCCGCCCTGAACCTGGCCGAGAAATCGCTCCAAGTCATCGCGTCCAACGCGACATCATTCCCCAGAGCATGACCAATCTCCTCCCACCAATCCCTCGCTCTGTCCTTCAGAAGGCACAAAGCGAGTCTGACCTTGTCCTCCTCAGGACACCGGCTCGTACAGAACGCGTTGGCAACATCAGCCAACCATCTGCTGCTAGCGATGGGGTCCCTAGCCCCATGATAATCTGGTGCCCCGCACGCCCTGAACTCCCGAAATGTCAAGGTACGCGCTCCCATCAATGCCATCATCTCAGTACGGAAGGCTCCCAGCCTCTCATCCAAAATCTCCAATAAACCCTCCTTGACCATGCCAAAGATCACAAGAGTTTGATCTAGAATACAACACGTAACCTCAGCGTATATCAGCTCCCTCATTCGCTCCTCGAGCTGCTCGGCCCCTAAACCCAAGCCTGATCCCTCTCCGGCGCCTGATCCGCCCGCTGGTCTCTCTCGCAACGTCACCATGCTGAAAATATACCACAACCACTATCAGAATACTGATCACTGATGCGAGACCAAACACACCCTACCGGTTCCTAATCTTGTCTCGGCCTTTCCCGAATCGAGTACGGATCCTCTGCTTTCAGTAGTACGGGCCCATACTACCTTCCACATCTATTCGTACTTTCCTCAGGAATTGCTTCGACTCCACCAGATCCCTTATCCACTACTATTGCTCCCAGCACTATCTCATCCTACGCTTACCCTAGGGAAACCTCTGACTCAACTCAAACCAGTCCTTAGCTGCTGAAGGTCTCCTTGTGATGCCAATTAGCCATCACCTGGATACCATCACATGTGACGAGGCTCAGATAATCCTTCAAGTAAAAGACTCGTCCCTACAACGGTTGGACTCAAACAAGAGCTGCGCAATAGGACCAAATCCAGCACTCTGAGATTATTCAACCCTGATCACATATGACGTGTCGTATCCACCTAATGGCTAACTCCCATCACTCAGAATCCCACAATGCACAAAGCAAGCAACATTCAGACAAGGGAAAATCTAACCATAACATACTCAAGCAATCATATCCACATAGCAAGAATCAGAACTAGCATGCAACACAAACTCATAGAATCAGGCATAACCTAAACAGGCTATCCTACTACTGTCTATTCAGCACTATCATGCAGCTCAAAAACACATATAACAGGCACATAAGGCATCATCCCTAGATCCTTAGTCCTAATCTAGCATGCTGTTCTATTAACTGATAATCATAACATAAACTTTTACGGGTATTTTGGGGTACTTACTTGAGCTCGGTTGATTGCATGCACCACACCTCTTTTCTCTTTTCAAAGTTCTTTTCTTTCTGAATTCTTTTTGCTTTTCTAAAACTGTTTTTCGTTCTCAAAATTCTTTTTACAAAACTGTCTTTCTCATTTTTTTGAAAACTTTTTATCCAACCCCTTAGTTTGAGTTCAGGCACACCCGAGAGTATGCCCGAATCCCTAAAACCAAGGCTCTGATACCAACTTGTAACGTCCCAAAATTCAAGACTAAAAATTTCTTTTAATAGAACATACTTTAAGCGAATTCCTCATTCCAAAACGTAAACAGAGTTTCAATTTCCAAAATATATGTTCGTTATCAGAGTAAACATTCCCAGGCTGTCTAATCTATGGTGTGTGCCATGCGATCACCCCGAGCTCCTCCCTCCGCTACCGGAAGCACCTGAAACCAAAACTGAAAACCATAAGCACGAAGCTTAGTGAGTTCCCCACCCTACCACATACCATGCAAAACCACATATTGCACATACTGGGCCACGCCCGCTAACCTGGCTTCGCCCCCTACCTCAGGCCTCGCCCGCTACAATGGCCCCGCCGCTCCAGGCCCCGCCTGGCTTCGAGCCCCACTCGGATACAAATCTGTTTCAATTAGGCCTCGCCTGTCGCAGGGCCTCGCCCACTAAAAAATAATAACACATAAACATATCACATCACATAAGCTAAACACATACAACTGATCCTGTTCTAAGGCCTCGCCTATCCTGGGCCTTACCCCTGCCCTGCTACTGATGAGTCATGGAACCCCGTCCATGCTCCTATTGGTTGTGAGATACGGGCCCAGCCCACACTCAGTCTTTTCCTAACTCGGGCCTCGCCTCTGATCTGTCGCTAATGAGATGTGGAACACCATCCACACTCTGCTATTGGTGAGTTACGGGTCCTCGCCCACACTCACCTCCCTACCAGGCACATACAAGCATCACACAGACAACAAGTATAAACTACCACATAAACCATTCCTTGGGCACCCGCCCGCTACCATTGGACCTCGTCCTAAATATCATACTAGCATACTGTGCCTAGGGCTAACCCCCACGTCTTCTACTCATAACTACATGGGCCGGCATTGTGGCCTTAGACCCATTCACACAAGGGAAACTCACCTGCACTGGCTAAACTTGCTGACGATCCCACTAGCCGCTGCCCGACAATCTCTGAACTCCTGCTCTACTCGCTCCCCGAGCTACCAATATCAATGCAACACTGAGTCCAACTGTAATGCCTGTGTTTCCGGGCTTGCCATTTTTAGCAATGTAATAGTATAGGTTAACCTTTGTAACCCGTTTTGAAATAATAAGATTGTATTATTTGAGTATTATGTGTTTTGGTGCTTAATTGCTTAATTATGTGGTTTGATTAATTAAGAATAAAAATAAGCGTCAAAATTTAAGTGTAAAATAAACTTAATATCTTTGAATAATGTTGTAGTAGTTGAAACGAGGTTTCCGGATATATATAGAACGCCCAAATCTGACTTCGTATGAGGAAGTTATGATTTATCGAAGTTTCGGCTTAACGGTGTGCAGCCCGAAATACTCGATTTGAGATCGAGCGGTTTTTAGCCGAAGCAATCTAAATGAGAATCGAAGATCTCATTGTTGGTATCTAAGCGATAAAAAGTTAGACGAGAACGGACGTCAAACGAAGAATTTATGAATTTATAACGAAGTTTTTCTGTCGCGGCCTATTAAAAATAAATAATAAAAATAAAGTCAAAATTAGCCGACGGAGTCTAAACGAAAGTTGTAGAGAGTGGTCTCACCTTCGCGTGGATATAAAGAACGTCGAAAACGGAGTTCGTATGCGAAAGTTATGAATTTCCGAAGTTTATTAAATATTTTGTAATTAAAATTAATCTTTTAATCCGGCATTATCCGAAGACGAGTCACCGGTCTGATCCGATGTACGCCCCGCGTACTCCGAAGAGTGTCGACATTTCGGATGACGCATGCAGTGATGATTTCGGAAGCAGTACGCGCCGCGTACTGCAGTACGCCCCGCGTACTCCGAGGCTTCAGCCTCCTATAAATAGGAACTGAAGGCAGCCGAGTCTTTTGCCAATTTCCTCTCTTCTCTCTCCCGTTTTGCATCGTTTTGCGTGCCAGAAATGTCTTGAAGCCCCGGTATCATACTCGAGCCCCGAGGCAAGTCCCGAGATCCCGAAGATCCCGAGAAGTGCGGTTCCCGAGCCGAAGCTCTGCCCGCGAGAAGTTCGATTTTTGTGAAGATCTTTCAGATTTGCTGATGATTACTACTTCTGCAAGTCGTAGTGCTGTCCGATCATCTTCTGATCAAGTGAGTATATACTAACTTTCATAAACACGATAATAATACAAGTTTGGTTCAAGTGTATTAAGTATATTGTTGTTTATAAGTGTGAGTGTGTAGTTACCTTCTTCTAACACATAAATATTAAGTATTTTCTATAAAATACGTGTTATGTGTATAGTATATTGTTGTTTATATGTGTGAATGTGTATTCACTCTCTTCTATCTCATAGATATGATTTATTCTCTATGAGATATGTGCTATGTGTGTGTGCCTCATCTGTTATGTGGATTACGTGTTGATTAAAGCATGCTATACAGGTTTTCAAAACTATGTATAAAAATGTATATTTTATCTACTAATATGTTGGGTAGAACATGGGTAGATAGTTGGTGAGTAATAAACAGATGAGAGGCCTCGTTGTTGTTTGATTTAGTCATCTAGCGGAGTTTAGATGACGACTACTGGCTATTCTAGACAGTCTTGTGGAAAAATTAGCAGGTTCGCCACCTGTAGGTGTTAATGAACTCGGGTGTTCATTTGCTGTACTCCATCCCCCTCATGGTTGCCTTATTTGACTTATATTGCTGAGGTACCCCCGAAGCATGTGTTGTCGCCCCGATGAAATATTCTTAGACTATGTCCCTTGTGTTAGTTGTTTTAGGGACATAAAATGAGAATAACGGGAATGGGTAATTGGGTTATTGTTGGTTGGTGAAAATTAAATATGATTATTTATTGTGGGTTGAAAACCCTATATGCTCACCAGGCTCCCAAGCCTGACCCACTCAGTTTTATTTGTATTACAGGAAGTGGCGCGAGGGCATGAGATGGATGAACCATCAGTTGTTTTGTTTACAAGTCTGTATATGTATATATTTGTTGAATGACTTGTAATGTTATCGTTTATGCTTATTGGTCTGTATCGGAACATGACACCCCGAGTTTTGATTATATAATGAAAAATACATTTCTTTTATGAAATGCTTTGGTAAACATTGTTTTATCATGTTTTGTTTTTGGGAACAAATTCTGCAACTCTTTCAAATCAAAAGGATTTACTCTGAAAATATTTTAAAAGCATAAATGAAAAACGGTCTTTTCTGGCTGAGATTTTGGGGATGTCACACCAACTGACCCCCGAAAGACAACCTAGTCAACTCTGGTCATAGTCAAAGTCCTGGTCAAAGTCAACCTTCCAGGTCAACCCTACTCGTCGAGTTCATATGTTCAGAGTCCTTCCCTTCGCGACTCGACTCGCCGAGTCAGTCCATGACTCGTCGAGTCTACCGATTTCCGAGTCCTGACCTGTCCAACTCACCGAGTCTCCATTCGACTCACTGATTCGAGTCTCAACTCGAAGGGTTTGGGGTTTCGCGACCTGACTCGTCGAGTCCAAGACAATCTTCAACAGACTCGACGAGTTGTTCCTCCAACTTGTCGAGTTCCTGCCCAACTTCATCTGACTCGACGAGCTGTTCATCCCACTCGTCGAGTTCCTCCAAATCTTCATGCTACTCTCGAGTCCACTCAAAGGACTCGCCAAGTCCATTCAGATCCTCATACATGCAGAGGACTTTTGAGTCATGCATGGACTCCAAACTGTAGATCTACCCTTCCCAAGCCTATTCCTCACGTAAAGTTGTAAACTTTACGTGTAAAGAAGGATATCTAGGCAAAATACACCATAAACTATGGTTTACGGCAAAGAGGCTCCATAATCAACTCAAGGGCAGATACTTTATGCTTCTCAAGACCATAATATGCTTAGATCCGAAGTAGCAACTTCAGATCTGGCTTCTAACTCAAAAGGGGTAGCAACTCATGCCTAAAAAGCCCCTAAAACTCACAACCAAAATAGATCTAAAGGAGGGAAACGACTTAATACCTTCAATAACTCAGAAAGTTTTCCCAATCTTCAGATCCAAGGCCAATCCTTGAAGCTTCAATGATTCCCTCTTCTTCTTCTTCCTTCAAATCACTCAAAAATGGCTTGGAAGCTTGAATGGGCAACAATGGGGCTTAGGGTTCGATGTTCTGGGTGAAAGAGGCAGTAAAGGAACCCTAGGGGAGAGAATGAGACGTTTAAATAGGCTCCAAGTCCCGAATTTAGGGTTTTCCTCGCACAGACCAGACTCGCCGAGTCTCCTTGGCCGACTCGCCGAGTCGGTCACTTACTCCTCGACCCGGATCCCGCTCGGACTCGCCGAGTTCCTCCTTGGACTCGCCGAGTCGCCCCTTAAAATTTGGGTTTCTTTCCTTTCTTGGCCTTCCAAACTTTGGGTGTTACAGTTTGATCACATTAATATATTATATGTTCAATTATGTTTGTTTATCTTTGTTCATATATGTCCGTTCGTTTATGTTCGTTTAACATGTTCATGAACATAAACGAGCAAACATGAACAATGTAATTTATTAAACGAACAAACATGAACAAAAAAACTTGTTCGTGTTCATTCATTTGTTCGACTAACTTAAACGAATGAACATGAACATGCCCCTTACGTGTTCGTTCGATTCTCTTACAATTCTAGTTAGAAGACTTGGACGAAGGTAGTTAATATATAAAAGATAATTACAATATATAGTAATTACAATATACATGCTAATATAATTCCTAAAAAAATCACAATGAATAAATTTATCAAAAAGATGATTCCGAAGACAAATAAATCGTAAAACATAAAAGCACATTGTTGACTATTAAGATAAATTGTATGCAAATAATTAGGGGTGGCAAATCATGCCCTCGTGTCGTGTTTTTGTCTGACACGACACGACAAGACAATGTTTTATGTAACACGAATACGACACGACACGATGTCATGTTTTTTTCTAACTAACACGAAAACGAACCAATTAAAAAACGACAAACGTGACACGATACGACAAAAATTACATAATATAATAATTAGTGTATTTAATTAATATTTTATCACATATAACACGTCAAACACGACAAATAAATGCTAAATCGTTTCAATATCGTGTCGAATTTTGAAAACGAACACGACACAGCATCGTGTTTTTTTACACTTAACATGAACACGAATTCGAATTTCAGTTTTGTCCCAATTTTGTTTTGGTGTCTTGTATTTTTGTCGTGCCGTGCCAACAATTGCCACTCCTACAAATAATGCATTATGTTTTTATTTTAATAAGTGTGATTTGAATAATTAAGGGAAAATGGAGCTGAATGGTAACTAACTATTGAGTTTGTTCTCATTTGGTCCTTTTTTTTGTATCAAATATACCATCAAACTTGTTGTTTGTGTTCATCATAACCCTTTTGACGGACTTTTGACCGGCTATCACCTGTGATAGTCAATCAAAGGGTTATGGCGAACACAAACAACAAATTCTATTGTATATTGGGTACAAAAAGGAAAGAGACCAAATGAGAACAAACTCAACAGTTGGTTACCCTCCTAAGTCATTGTCCTCAAAAAGTTAAATGAAATTAAAGTTGCAAAAATATCAAAGACTGCAACCTTCTTAGGCTATAACGTACATGAAGAACGTTTCGGAGGGGTAGCTTCGTCAAAATATAGTCTATGCTATACTTATTGTGGTTAAGTGTCAACAACTCTTTGCAAAAGGATATGACCATGTCTGCAAAATGATATAATTGTGAGAGGTATCTTTATCAGCATAAACGTTTATTTCAAGGTATATTATGGTGATGTGTCTGCAAAAGCTGCATGATCTTGTACATATTGATGTTGTATCTTATCTCACGAATTCAATCTTAAAACCAAGCAAACTCAAAAATCACAACACTTATGATTTCACTCGTTTGTGGACTTGTCCATAATCCATGATATAATAAATCATTTGATTGAAAATGTAAATATAGTCATGAAATACACCTGCTTAATCAAGATTCCCCTAATAAATATTCAAGTTCATTACAAAGTTGTACATGTATTAATAATGTTTTTTCGTAGGTTATGTTTTGAAGAGAAGCGAGAATGGGTCTTATAAAATCATTAATATGAGCAGGAGATGACGTGAGTAAAGGGAAAATGACTATGTAGGGTAACCAATTGTTGAGTTTGTTCTCATTTGGTCCCTTTTTTTTGCACCTAATATACCATCAAACTTGTTGTTTGTGCTCACCATAACCCTTTGACCGACTATCACATGGTAATAGCCGGTTAAAAGCGAGTCAAAATGGTTATGATGAACACAAATAACAAGTTCGATTGGATATTGGGTATAAAAAAAAACCAAATAAAATTAAACTTAATAGTTAATTACCCTCCAAAATTATTTCCCCAATAATTAATATTGAACTGTTTATTTTAGAAAATATATAATTATGTATAACATTATATGTGCATTAATGTTGTGAATGTAACCATTTACAATGTTGTGACGAGGTGGGTCCGCTACGATGTTGGTGGACAGTGGTGGTCCTGGTTCAAGACTGGGGAATTCTATCTACACCATGCTGCAAACCATTTAAGAAAGTCAAAACCATTACTCTTTAGGTCAATTAAAAACATAAAATAATCATATCTAATTAATAATAGGTTAATACGCTGGAACGTTAAATTTCATTCTTTTTTTTTTTTTTTTGACGCCAATTAAGATTTTCTACTTTTACTTTTATGTTTAAACTAATTATTTTTATATTAATATTTATAAGTACACAATTTAATTTCTAAAATTTATTCTGTACATTTTTTATTTATGTTATAATCTGTAAAATAATTTTTCATAATAAAAAATAAATTTGTTAAAAATATCATAATTTTTTTTTCTTTATGTTAGATTAGTCTCGTAATTGTTAAAAAATATCATAATAAAAAATAAATATGTAAAAAATATCATAAAAAAAGATTTGTTAAAAATATAATAAATTTGTTAAGCATGTTTATATATGCACGTTTTAAAGATGCATAATTTGTTTTGGATAAAATTTACGATGAAAAAAATTATTGGGTTCTTACGAGTGTCTGACAGTGGCCAGGGTCAAAACAATGGGTGTCTGAGTTCTTACAAGATTATATATATATATATATATATATATATATATATATATATATATATATATATATATATATATAGTGAGATTCAAAATAAAATAGAGATACGGAGATTCAAGCTTAGCTACATATTTCACATCTGCCGTTCTAATCTTCCAACGTATTGGCGCGGCGGATCAATTATAATCATAAATGATTATATGGCGTCGTACGTGTAACATCTCAAAATTTCAGACCAAAAATTTCATTTTTAAATTAAACAAATATAAGACAAATTATAGAAAAAATTAAACAAAATAGCAATAATATCAAAGTACAAATCCCAAGAATCTCAGTGTTGGGATCAACTCCTCTCAAACTCCTACATATAACAATCTCTTTTAATTACTCTTTATACCTCAAATGATCTGGAAATGAAGTTCTCCTTCTAGATCCAAAGTTCCTTCCTTCAACCAAACAATTCTAGCTTCCACTTCTTCAAGGAAACACCAAAGAATCACTCGTTTTTCACTCACACACACTCACAAGGCTCAATATCATGAATTAGGGTTTTCTGGACTAAGGGTGGCGATAAGGGAGGCCACAATAGGGGGAGTTAAGGTCTTTAAATATGGTGCAAACCCTGAAAATTAGGGTTTCACTATGGCATCCCTAATCGTCGAGTCGAGGCTTCTCGACTTGTCGGGTAGACTTTAAGTCCCGCATCCAAAATCCCATTCCTACTCGACGATTTTGGGGCCTCCAACTCGTCGAGTCCCTTTGCAAAAATGAATAATAGTTTATTAAAATACATACTAGGAACCGAGCGTTACAGTCCGTTTCTTCCTACCCCGCCACCATCCCCACCATCACAAACTGCCACCGATACCACCACCTTTGTCTCTAGCCGACCCCACCACTATCACCTCCGCCACTTATACCACCGCCACCTCTGCCATCACCACCTCTTCTGCCACCAACTGTCATAATCATATATGATTACTCAATCTGTGAACAGACATATATAATCATTTTGATTAAACATATACATATAAACATGTATAATCGTATATGATTATACGTCTCTATCACATAATCATTTATGATTAGGTATACCCCGTTGCTGCCGGTATGTTGAACGTTAGAGCGGCAAATGAGAAATATATGGATGATGTTGAATCTTAAGATCTCTAATTCTTTTTTGAATCTCAAGCAAAAAGCGCCAAGGAAAGTCAACAAATTCACGAATCTGTCAACATGCCACCGGACACGAAAAACGGTGGTGGTTGTTTGCCGGAGATCGCATAGATCTAGATCTAAAGATGAAAATAACAAACAAATTTCGCAGATCTAAGACATGAAGAAGACAAACCAGATCTAAAGAAATCAGATCTAAAATCATGAGCACAATGCACAAAAAAATGAACTGATCTGAGATGTTTAGGTGGAGGTCTGACTTCGGAGGTGCTAACGGTGGTTTAACGCCGACGATAGTTGTTGCTCTCCAGATCTGATACATTTTTTCCATTTAGAGAGAGAAATGGAACCGAAGGAGGACGGTGTTGTTGGTGGTTGTTTGGCTTCTTCAGCGGTAACAGTTCATCGGAGTAGTGCTGGAGGAGAAGAAGTTGTTGGATTAGGTGTCTAAGCCCATAACTATAATTGGTATGTACTTGAATTGATAGCAGCACGGTCCTTTTGGGTTGCCCTCAAACCTAGCAACCAGACAAGGAAATTATGAAAGGTGAGATATTAATTTATTATAAGATTAATAAATTAATATAAATGAATTTATTAATATGTTAAAAGATTAATATATTAATAAGAAATCATTTTGTTTAATTAATTGTTAGCCAAAAATTAATTAGAATTAATTTTGGGGTTAAAAGAATTGATTATAAGGTGTAGGGACTAGTTTGCAATTATCTAATAGTTGAGTGGAAGGCTCTAGAACCCCCTTGGATAAGGGTGGACGAAATCTTTAGGGGAAACCCTAATAATTTCGTCCATAAGGGCTTGGATAAGGCCCTTGGGTTTGCTTAGGCCCTAAGCAAAGGATAACTAGGGTTTCCCCTAAACCCTAGATCCCTCAGCTATATAAGGAGCCTCCTGGTTCATGTTTTGGTCACTCTTTCTTTTGGAGAAACCCTAAGGGCCGAAATTTTGCATACTCCCTCTCCCCTCTCTTTTCTACTTTCCTTCTTGCTAGTTTGGGTGTGATTCCATTAGAGGCATTACACTTGTGGTGCTAAGCTTCCAAGAAGATCAAGATCAAGATCAAGGGAATTATCAATTGTTTACTATAACAATTGAAAGGTATGTAATTACTAAACCCTAGTTTGTAAATTTCGATTATAGCCTCTCTCCTCTAGGGTTCTTGTTTTGCGATTCAAAGTTGTATGTTCAATAGATAAAACATAGATCCAAAGTAGGTTGCATGTGGACTTAGGAATTGTTTTCTAGTTTATTTGTTTTACCTAAAACTCATCAGTGGTATCAGAGCCATTGTTTGTCTTAAATTGAATTGTTATAATTGTTGAATTGCAAATTAGGGTTTATAGCTATTAAACCCTAAAGGCCATTTTTTTCGATTTTTAGGGTTGTGGATCAAAGGGTTTTTGAAAACCCTAGCCTCCAAAGAACCCTAATCGAAATTAGGGTTAGGGTTTTGAAAACCCTAGCCTCCTCCCTTGAAAATTTCGAAATATGCTATAAAGATTAGGGTTTCTTTGTTTTGGATAATAGTTGCCTTATTGGATAATTGAGAAAAATAAGGAAATTATCCTATCCCCATATTTTCGAAATCTAGAAGGGATATGGATTAGGATTAAATTAATTGTTTAATTTAATTAGATAATCCTTACAAGATTTAATAAATTAATTAAAAGTTAATTAATAGATAAATATTAAATCTAATTAATTGGTTTATTTAAATTTAAAATTTAATAGTTCAAATTTCAAAAAAATTTATATAAACCCTTGGAGTTTTAAAATGCTTTTAAAACACACCTTATATATATATATATATATATATATATATATATATATATATATATATATTATAATTAAAAGTTAAATATTATATATGTATAAGAATATGGTCAGTCAAATCGCTAGTATGACTCATTCACGAAGCTAGTCTATAAGGGGGGGGGGGGGGGTATAAGGAAACTGCCTATAAAATGGTAGTTGAATGGGTGTCCACTCTCACTCACCGCTTCCTTGATTAGTGGAGGGTCGTTAGCAGAACGGATTTGATAGGACAACTACTTCCCATTAAAAGTATAATGCTATTAAAGAAAGTACTAGAACACTATTTTTTCAAAAATCCCAACTCTAGTTACTTTAGGAAAAATGTGAAAAGTATGCTAATCCATGAAATTGCACATTATGCTTTATTGGTCGTTAGTGGAGCGTGTGTGGTTAACCGACACACTAAAAGGCACTAATAAAGAGTAGTAATGGGTATCTTATAATTATCATTTTGATGGAGCGTGTGTGGTTTACCGGCACATCAATAGTCAATGATAAAGACAATAAGGTTACCAAGCACATTTGCATGGTTATTCACATATAGTTTGTGATCCTCGGTATCCCAGTCACAAATAGTAGAGCATAATCTGAGATTAAAACATGCCATTAAATAGTTTTAATGTATCTCAAAAGAATTAGGAATTTCACTTCGTTTATTTTGTCTAATGGTGGAATTGGTGAATCGTCATTCACCTACCTTTATGAGATTTGAACTTGGATCTCGGCATCCCATTTCTAAGTTGTAAATCGTCATAGTTGGGTCCTAACCTTGATATGATATCTTTGGGTTATTATGTTGAGGTGTCTTGGAATCTAACTAAAACTATCTTTCTTTTCAGATGTATACTCCTGGAAACACTTATGCTTCATCATCCTCCAGCCACAACTTCTCTCTACTAAACATCTGCTCCAAAGTCGTTATGGATGGCTCCAACTATAACGATTGGATGCGTAACATCAAGATGGCGCTTAGATTCAAGGACAAAGAGTATGTCCTTGAAAAGGAGCTCAAAGAACTTGATGAGTCAAAAGCCACTCCCGAAAAGTATGCTGCCTACAAGAAACACTATGATGATGCTACCAAAGTGGCATGCATCATGGTTGCAACCATGTCCCCAAAATTGCAGAGGTACTATGAGGACTACTGGCCTTTTGAGATGAACAAGGACCTTATGGAAAAGTACCATAAGCGAGCTCGTCAAGAAAAGTTTGAGGTAGTCAAGTCACTCATGGCTTGCAAGATGAAAGAGGGGGAATCGGTTGTATCTCATGTGCAAAGAATGCAATGCTACATAGAGCGTTTGGTCAAGCTCAACATTCACTTCGATGAGGAATTGGCCATTGACATGGTCTTGAACTCGTTGCCTGATTGTTATGGTCAGTTTATCTTAACTTACCATTTGAACAACACTGAGCAGACTTTGGCCCAATTGCACAACTTGTTGCAGACAGCTGAGGCAGGGATGAAGGGTAAAAGTATACCCTCCACACCTGCAAGTGCCCCTGTCTTTGCCATTGGACAGGGAAAGGGGAAGAAGAGGAAAGGTCCTCCTAAGCAAAACTGGAAGAGCAAGGCTCAAGCTGTGTCATCTAGTAATGGCCCGAAGGCTAAGCCCAATGGTTCCACTCCCCATGTTTCTGATCCAAAAGAGGCCATTTGCTTTTACTGCAATCAAAAGGGGCATTGGAAGAGATCTTGCCCACAATATCTGCAATATATCAAGGATGGCAAAGTGAAGCCATCCTCGGCAGGTATTTACACTATTTCTGCTAATAACTCATTATCTTCTTGTTCATGGGTACTTGATACAGGATGTGGATTTTATATTTGTTCTGATTTGCAGGGGCTAAGGGAAAGTGAGGAGATAGAGCATGGGAGAATAAACTTGATCATGGGGAACAAAAAGTCTTCACCAGTTACCAAGATCGGAGTTTATCAACTTTTGCTCAGTAATGATGTTAGATTAGATTTAATAAATTGTTGCTATTCGTCTGAGATGACGAGAAACATTATTTCATTTCATGCATTATTCAGACAAGGTTTTAAATATTCTTTTAATGATTTGAATGGTTCAATTTCTGTTTATAAGAATGGTGTTTTTGTGTTTGAAGTTTTACCTTGTGATGGTGTGTATGAAACAGTGACTTGTGTTGATAACTTAGGAAATAATGTACTTAATATTGACTTGTCTAATAGTGTAGACAAGGCATGATTGTGGCATTGTCGTCTTGGACAAATTAACAAGAAACGCATAGCCCAATTCCAAAAGGATGGAGTGTTGGAATCATTTGACCTAAAATCAGATTATATGTGTGAATCTTGTCTTTTGGGAAATATGACAAAATCACCATTCACAGGGTCTTGTGAAAGAGGTGAAGGTCTGTTGGATCTCATACACACAGATGTGTGTGGGCCCTTCAGATCAACCACAAGGGATGCTAATCGATTCTATGTGACTTTCACTGACGATTATAGCAGATATGGTTACATCTACTTGATCAAACATAAGTCAAAAACCTTTGAAAAGTTCAAAGAGTTTAAGCATGAAGTTGAAAATCAATTGGGCAGAAAGATCAAGATACTTAGATCCGATAGAGGCGGGGAGTATCTTAGTACCAAGTTCAACTACTATCTGAAAGAATGTGGGATAGTCTTACAATTGACTCCTCCTAGGACACCACAGTTAAATGGTGTAGCTGAGAGGCGTAATCGAACCTTGTTAGACATGGTTCGTTCTATGATGAGTCGTGCCTCGCTTCCTATTCACTTATGGGGGTATGCCTTAGAGACATCCACCCACATCCTCAATCTTGTCCCTACAAAGAAGGTTGCCAAAACACCTCACGAAATGTGGACAAGGAAAGTTCCCTCGTTAGCACATATTAAAGTCTGGGGTTGTGAAGCTTTCGTAAGACGAGAGACTCACGACAAGCTAGCAGCTAGAAGTGAGAAATGTGTTTTCATTGGTTACCCAAAGCAGTCTTTTGGATATTTGTTCTACAGACCTAGTGAAAACGTGGGGTTTGTAGCTCGAAGAGGAGTCTTTCTGGAAAGAGAGCTCATATTCAAAGAGGACAGTGGGAGTACCATTGACCTTGAAGAGATTCAAGAGTCAACCAATGAAGGAACCTTATATGACACTAGCACTCAACCAGAGGAAACAGTTCATGTTGAACCAGTTGATAAATCATTACCTCTTCGAAGATCCACCAGGGTGAGTGTGCCACCTGAGTTGTATGGTTTTCATATTACTTCAGATGGTGACACATTCATAAGTGACAGAACACTGGTAAACTTAGATGAACCAGTCACTTGCAAGGAAGCAATGGCAGGCCCAGAGGCTTCCAAGTGGAAAGAGGCAATGGACAGCGAGATTAAGTCCATGTATGACAACCAAGTTTGGAATTTGGTTGATAGTGCACCAGGTCGGAAGACAGTTGGGTGCAAATGGATCTTCAAGAAGAAGACAGACATGGATGGGAATGTGCATACGTTCAAGGCTCGACTGGTTGCAAAAGGTTTCACTCAAACCCCAGGGGTTGACTATGATGAGACTTTTTCGCCGGTGGCTAAGATTAAATCTATTAGGATATTGCTCGCCATAGCTACCTTTCATGACTATGAAATCTGGCAGATGATTGTCAAGACTGCCTTCCTTAACGGGAAGTTGGCTGAGGATGTTTACATGAGTCAGCCAGAGGGTTTTGTTGATGCAAAGTTTCCTAATAGAGTATGCAAGCTTGAGAAATCCATTTATGGATTGAAACAAGCATCTTGCAGCTGGAATCTTTGCTTCCATGAGAAAGTCAAAGAGCTTGGTTTCTCTAGAAGTGAAGATGAGTTTTGTGTGTATATCAAGGCTAGTGGGAGTATAGTAACTTTTCTGGTGTTATATGTCGATGACATATTACTCATTGGTAACGACGTTCCAACCTTGAATGAAGTTAAGTCTTGGCTTGGAAAGTGTTTTGCCATGAAAGACCTAGGAGAAGCCGCCTATATTCTTGGGATTAGAATATTGAGAGATAGAAAGAAGAGACTAATTGGACTTAGTCAGAGCACATACTTGGATAAGGTACTAAAGAGGTTTAGTATGGAAAATTCCAAGAAGGGAGAGCTACCTATCCAGAGCAATACTAAATTGAGTAAGACTCAATGCCCGAGTACAAATGAGGAAATAGATGACATGAGTCATGTACCTTATGCTTCCGCTGTCAGATCGATCATGTACGCTATGACATGTACTCGCCCTGATGTGACATTTGCTTTGAGCATGGTCAGTCGTTATCAGGGAAACCCAGGTAGAGCTCATTGGATAGCCGTGAAGAATATACTCAAGTATTTGCGAAAAATGAAGGACTGGGTCATTGTACTTGGTGGCAATGATACTTTGAGAGTAGATGGTTACAGTGATGCCGGCTTTTAGACGGATAGAGATAACTTCCGTTGTCAGTCAGGCTGGGTATTCTTATTAAATGGAAGAGCAGTTACTTGGAAGAGTTCCAAGCAAGATACGGTGGCTGATTCTACTTGTGAATCAGAGTACATAGCAGCAAGTGAAGCGTCGAAAGAAGCAGCTTGGTTGAGGAACTTCATCGGGGATCTCGGAGTTGTTCCAACCATCCAGGAGCCTATGGAACTGTTCTGCGATAATGAAGGAGCGGTTGCCTTGACAAAGGAACCGAGATCATGGTAAAACCAGACATATCGACAGAAAGTACCATTTCATCAGACATAGAGTAAAAGAAGGTCATCTTATAGTGAAGAGGGTGTCATCTGAAGATAACCCAGCAGATCCCCTCACAAAGGGTCTGAGTAGGGCTAAGCATATTCAGCATGCTCGGAGCATAGGACTAAAAGATGATATTAGTTTTAGTAGTTAGATTAGTTTTCTGAAACTTGTAACAAAGTAAATGTAATTGACTTTTGGTGATTAAATAATAAAGTATTATTTATAAGTTTGGGTTCTACCTTTTGTCAATTGTTTATTATTGTGTTTCATTTTTTGCATGTTTTACTTCCCGAATAATAAGATTATTCAAACTCCACAGTCGCTCGTACTTTTAGAAGTAAGTAGTGAATCAAGACTGTCATGAACTGGATTGTAGATTGTCTAAGGATAGACATGGCAATGTATTTGCTGCAACGTTCATGAGTACTCAGAAATTGAGATTTGAGTATTGGATAAACCCTCGCTCAGAGTATTACTTCATGGAATTCATCATGAGTAATACTGAGACGATAATATCTTATAATCTTGAAACAGAGATATATGAGTTGTGATTTGCAAGTCGGCTATGCATTGGTGATACGAAAACACATCAGTAACTTGGTGTTATAAAACGTATTATCATGTATGGTTTGATGAGTAAAAGATACAAGCATATGAGTCAATGTTTATTCGTTCCTTTTGCCCTAACGGGAAAAGCGATATCTGTGGGCCCCTCGATGTTTTGGTGTTGACTTGTGTGCTGGGCCCAACTAGGACTAAATCGATGTGTTCAATTAGAAGTCCTACATCATCACAAATCAGGAATCGGGAAACATAGATTCTGGACAAAGAGGTTGATTGCATTCCATGTCTTTTGTCTAGGGATATCTAGCAGAACGAAGGATTATATGATCACTTATCTTAGGACACGTAACTGACTGGGTCAGAGTTCGGCAGCAACTTTTTGGAAGCTTCAATTTACTGGTCAAATTTAGAAGGCATACTAGCAATTATAGTTACAGACTTATCCAAGTGGGAGACTGTTGGATTAGGTTTCTAAGCCCATAACTATAATTGGTATGTACTTGAATTGATAGCAGCACAGTCCTTTTGGGTTGCCCTCAAACCTAGCAACCAGACAAGGAAATTATGAAAGGTGAGATATTAATTTATTATAAGATTAATAAATTAATATAAATGATTTTATTAATATGTTAAAAGATTAATATATTAATAAGAAATCATTTTGTTTAATTAATTGTTAGCCAAAAATTAATTAGAATTAATTTTGGGGTTAAAAGAATTGATTATAAGGTGCAGGGACTAGTTTGCAATTATCTAATAGTTGAGTGGAAGGCTCTAGAACCCTCTTGGATAAGGGAGGACGAAATCTTTAGGGGAAACCCTAATAATTTCGTCCATAGGGGCTTGGATAAGGCCCTTGGGTTTGCTTAGGCCCTAAGCAAAGGATAACTAGGGTTTCCCCTAAACCCTAGATCCCTCAGCTATATAAGGAGCCTCCTGGTTCATGTTTTGGTCACTCTTTCTTTTGGAGAAACCCTAAGGGTCGAAATTTTGCATACTCCCTCTCCCCTCTCTCTTCTACTTTCCTTCTTGCTAGTTTGGGTGTGATTCCATTAGAGGCATTACACTTGTGGTGCTAAGCTTCCAAGAAGATCAAGATCAAGATTAAGGGAATTATCAATTGTTTACTATAACAATTGAAAGGTATGTAATTACTAAACCCTAGTTTGTAAATTTCGATTATAGCCTCTCTCCTCTAGGGTTCTTGTTTTGCGATTCAAAGTTGTATGTTCAATAGATAAAACATAGATCCAAAGTAGGTTGCATGTGAACTTAGAAATTGTTTTCTAGTTTATTTGTTTTATATAAAACCCATCAGAAGTGACAGTAGATCTAGATCTAAGCGTGGTGGTTCCAGATCTGAAGTTCCAACGACATATGTAGGTGTTTTCGTAGGTAATCGAAGGCTGTGACAAATGAAGAGAAGTAACGGCTGTGGAGTTGCCGTCGGCGATGGTGGCGGCAGTGGGGCCGCCTCCGGCGGTGATGTTGTCGCGCGGTAATGGTGGCGGTGGTGTTCTTCAGAGGTTATTGAAGAAGATGAGAGAATTACTTTTTCTCTTAAACAACTATAAAAGTAATTCATCATATATGATTTTAAGAATAAGTTTTTTAACAGACCATTATAATCTTATTGTGTTTTGTTATTTATCAAACTTTAAAAAATAAACAAAATAGCTAAAAATAGGAGGTTCTTAGGTTTTTAACCTTTATTACTGGTTCTCATTTGAACCTTTACCTATATATATATATATATATATATATATATATATATATAAATTGAAAATAAAGTTTAACTAGGAGTAATAAGGATTTTTCAGAAAAGGAGATAAATTGAAAATAAAGTTTAACTAGGAGGATTAGAAATGTAAAAACTGTTTGATAAAGTGATGGCTTAACGGGACGTAAAATAATATTTGTTCAAATAATAATCGGTAGATATTAACGTTGCAATTGTATAATATATAATTATTATGTTAAGTCCCATCAAATGGTAAAGTCAAAATGGTTTTTGACCACCTAAATCGGTGCGAATAGCATCACCCGAGACTCCAGTGGATCTTTAGCATATATACCTCAAGCGTAAAATCATCATCATTTCCGTATCTGTGTCGTCCTCCCCATTATTCTCTAAATCTTTTCAGCGAAGTAGTTGATTGAAAATGGCGACTGAAATTCGATCCTTTGATCTGATAAACAAAACTCAGATTCCATCATTAGGTCTTGGGACATGGCAATCGGAACCTGGTCTTGTTGGCCAAGCCGTCACTGCTGCCGTCAAGGTTCTCCCCTCTTTCTCTACTCCCTTTGTTCTCTGCGTGAATAAGATTTGGATTTTAGTCAAACTAATACCAAAACGGCGAGGTAAGTTTTTGACTATAATACTCTTCTCATCTATGGTTTCCATGCTCGATGCTAATTTTGCCCAAACAATGTATCCTATGATTTGATAAGTAGTTATTGCTTATTGACTGGTAAATGTGGTCTTAATTCTATTAAGTAGCTTTTCTTCCTTGAGCTATCATCAGAATAAGATTCCTCTTCACTTTGTGGTTCTTATTACTATTACTTTTTTTTTGTTGTGAAATATGAATGCAGACTTAAAGATGTTTTGAGTGTTAAAGTTGGACTTTTGAGGTCAAAAGAATTATCGTGGTCTCGAATTGATATGGTTTTTGACTTTTGTTACAAATATCATCCAAAATCTTTGTAATTATTTAGTGCATCTTTGTAATCATGTAGTGTTTCAAATTCAATCAATAAACTCTTAAAACCCTTCAACTGGGGAAGCATTTGTTTTTGTTGCTTTGAGTGATAGATTAATATGTAAAAGTAAAACATAGGGAAAAAAGTAAAAAGTACATATGATATGATATGATGCATATCATCTTCTCACTATGTTTCTCTCCTGCAGGCTGGGTATCGCCACATTGATTGTGCCCAAATTTATGGCAATGAAAAGGAGGTATGCAGATTTCACTAAAATTCCATCAACAAATCAGTCAAGAATTTGCCTTTTTTGCGTTTTTTCCTTTTTCCATTCATAAAAAAATATTATATTTGCTATCATCAACAATTCTTTTATATCTTTTTTGGCTTTCAAGATTGGTTTAGCTTTAAAGAAACTCTTTGAAGATGGTGTGGTGGCACGAGAAGATTTATGGATCACCTCTAAACTTTGGTTTGTTCTAATCCTTTTTTTTTTTTTGTGTACGTAAATTTCATCTTCATTAAATATTCAAAACCCTAAACTTTACAGGTGTAACAATCATGCCCCTGAAGATGTACCTATTGCATTAGAGAAAACTCTGAATGACTTACAGATTGAGCATCTTGATTTGTACCTTGTAAGTCTTTTGATAATACACATTTTTATATCATTTCATCATCACTCAATCATTAACCAAATGAACCCATCTATCTATGATTCTATTCAAGATTCATTGGCCAGTAAGGACAAAGAAAGGGACAGCTGGCTTCAAACCTGAAAATCTGCTAAAAACAGACATACCTGCCACATGGAAAGCAATGGAAGCACTGTTTGATATAGGGAAGACACGAGGTTTAGGTGTTAGCAATTTTTCTTCAAAAAAATTGGGAGATTTGTTGAAGGTGGCCCGCATTCCCCCTGTTGTGAATCAGGTTGAATGCCATCCTTCATGGCATCAAACCAAATTGAGGGAGTTTTGTAAATCTAATGGCGTTCATCTCTCAGTAAGTCATCATAAACATGGCTTTCTCTGTTAAGTCGTTCTTTCTGTATTAAGTCGACAAGTGTCTTATTTTAATTTTGATTTTGAATAATAAATAATATTCAGGGGTACTCACCACTTGGTTCACCTGGGACAAAATGGCTAAAGAGCAATGTGCTTGAGCATCCAATTTTGACATCAGTTGCAGATAAATTAGGGAAGACTCCTGCACAAGTTGCCATACGTTGGGGTTTACAGATGGGTCATAGTGTTCTTCCCAAAAGTACTAATGAAGCGCGTATCAAAGAGAATTTTGCAGTTTCTGATTGGTTGATTCCTGATGATTTGTTCACAGAGTTGTCCAAAATTGAACAGGCAAGATTTCTCCTTTTTGCTTTATTTGATTGATTGAATCAATCCTTATATAAAATTCAATTATTTACATATGAAGTTGGTTTTGATGCAGGCAAGACTTGTGAGAGGTGATTTTTTGGTGAATGATATTTATGGCGAGTATAAAACAGTTGAGGTACTCTGGGATGGTGAGATTTGAGTTTTGAGGAGTAGCTGAATATTAATAAATTAAGCTTAAAATGTGTTTATTATATAAGTTAAAAACACTACAAGAATTTAAGCAATATCATGAAATAAGAAGGCGTTACATTATGTCGTTTGTTGAATGCTATTTCATTTTCCGTTCCTTGTTGTAAACGAGCAACTATTAATACTTGAAAAACGTGGATTTGATGATATTTCAAAAGCTGCAATGCTGTCACCATCGTGTAAGGCTACAAGTTTGTGATAATTATAATGAAGTTGATGACCAAAGGGGTGTTGGATCATGGATGTGTGTTTAAGGTGATTATTGGTTTTATTGTTAAGATGTGATTATAGTGTTTTGATTAGTTGAAGTTAAAATAAACGGATTTGAATAAGTGGGTAACAAATAATAACTTAAAACTAAAAAGTGATTTATATTAGGGTTTATTTTATTCATGATCTCATTCAAAATAACCATCAATTTTGATTTACCGGTGCAATGATGAAGCTCGTTAGTTGGGACTTGGGGGTTACGAAACATGTTTATTCTTCTTTAAGCATGGAACACATCGATTAATCCTAAAGAGTGTTATAGATAATCATATACTTTTACAAATTTTTTAAACAAATAAAAGGCCAATACATTTATCTCAATTTTCTAGTAATTACAAGCACAAGTTGAATGGAGCGCTTTTATTAGCTAAAAAGTTTCAAAGATCATCACATGTAAAAATCTAGATGGGCTGGAATTTCTTTTATTTATTTATTTATTTTTGCAGATCAACACCTACAAAAATCTAGGTGTATATAGTTTTTGGATTTTTTTTGAGATTTTTTGCAGGTCATTCTTCTAATTATAAAGTTTGTTTGCAAAAGCTATAAAGTTTTTTTTTTACTGAATATTTTAATTTGGAGCTATAAATTATGATTTTTCGATATCCAAATTAGGAGTGTAACGGGTCCATGGACAGATCTTATTAAATAGAACACAATGAGAAAATTTTTAACTAAAATGAAGTTTGTATGCAAAAGTTAAATATTAAAGTTATGTTTTTTTAATTTTTTTTATCGAATAACCTACTTGGGAGCTCAAAAATATAACTTTCCAACATCCAAATTTGGATTTAAAATATTAATGTAAAACTTAGTTACAAAGAACACAATGACAAAGAACTAGCTTAAGAGAATTTCGTATATAAAAGTTAGGGATGAACATTTGGACCTCCGAACTAGATCGGAAACCAGACCTAGACCTAGTAAGCCTTAACAGGTCCAGTCCAAGATCCACTAATTTCTTCAAAATCAGTTCGGTCCAAATGTTCACCTATATGTCCAAGAATTAAGAATTGATCCTAGACCTAGACTTGATAAAACTCGAACATGTTCGGTCCAAAATTCAAAATTCACTAACATCAGCAAAACCCGTCAGGTCTAAGAGCTAATCCACTCTAAATACTTATCCATAATAAAAGTTATGAAAGTATGACCTTATCTTATTTATTTATTTATTTTGATATTTTAGCTATTTTATAAAATAAAATTTAGAAAATTTGTATAATAATAAAAAGACCCGCATACAAAATGACGAAAGGGTCCAGTCCCGCAACTAAACTCGCTATTTTCACAGGTGTTGCATTTGTAAACCAAACCCTAGAGACCACTGATCGCTACTGTATTCATCATCTTCTCATCATCGTCAAGCAATCATGGGTTCAGGTGAGGTTAAGCTTCATGATTTCTTAGTTTCGGCTTCAATTTTAGTTAGTTAAATGTCCCATATGCAGAAACGCACAGATGCCGCGGTTGTACAAAGTGTTTCTAGTGTAAGCATGTATTTACAATTTTTTTCTTTCTTTCTCTCTCATTTAGATGCAGATATGGAGGATTATGGATTTGAGTACTCTGAGGAGGAACCTGAAGAGCAAGACGTGGACATTGAAAATCAATATTACAATTCTAAAGGTACTGAATCCCCCTCAATACTTACTGTACACATCGATTTGGATTCTCATCTCCATATTGATTGCTACTCTTATCCTTACCAGTAGTGGAACCGGAAAGAGGGCGTGATTGTGTAATTGACGAATAATTATAATGTTAATTTTAGGGCAGAAAGCTAGATTAGATAATCGCATTAATACTACGACCGTTGTCTTATCTCTAAGCTTGCAACTATATTTTCTCTTGTAACATCTTATATGGGTTATTGATTGGTGTCCCATTCTTTGTTTTTGACAGGTTTGGTGGAGACTGATCCAGAGGGTGCACTTACTGGTTTTGCTGAAGTAGTTCAGATGGAACCTGAGAAAGCAGAATGGTAAGTGTATTAGTATTAAGTAAGCTAGATTGTGACATTAACAAAGAATCTAAGAAGCTAAAATTGTAGCAACTTTTATTGAATCCTCACTTATGAAGTCGATAATCATTCTTCTTTTGTGTTTAACAGGGGATTCAAAGCACTAAAACAGACTGTCAAACTTTATTACCGTTTAGGGAGGTACAAGGAGATGACAGATGCATATAGGGAAATGTTAACCTACATTAAATCTGCAGTAACTCGAAATTACAGTGAAAAATGTATAAACAATATCATGGATTTTGTCTCTGGGTCTGCTAGTCAAAACTTTGGTCTTTTACAAGAGTTCTATCAAACCACTTTGAAAGCACTTGAAGAAGCTAAGAATGAGGTAATTATTACTTACTTTTTTAGGATTGCAATTAAGAAATTATTCAAAATTTGGGTCCTTTTTTTTTGTAGAGATTATGGTTCAAGACAAATCTTAAGCTTTGCAAGATCTGGTTTGACATGGGTGAATATGGTAGAATGAATAAGGTATGGCACAAATCTATTGTTAACTATTTATATTTTTAGTCTGTTGTTGACTAAAACATCCATTATATTTTTCAGATTTTGAAGGAGCTTCATAAATCTTGTCAAAGGGCAGATGGGACTGATGATCAAAAGAAAGGAACTCAGTTACTGGAAGTGTATGCCATTGAGATTCAAATGTACACAGAGACTAAGAACAACAAAAAACTCAAGGTAGAGAATCTTTAAATGCTAATGTTATGTTATAAACTTATGATTACATGTAACAAAATATTTTGTATGTGTTTGTGACAGCAATTGTACCAAAAAGCCCTTACTATTAAATCTGCAATCCCACATCCAAGAATCATGGGAATAATACACGAATGTGGTGGCAAAATGCATATGGCAGAACGCCAATGGGCAGAAGCAGCTACTGACTTTTTTGAAGCTTTTAAAAACTATGATGAAGCCGGGAATCAGAGAAGAATCCAGTGTCTGAAGTATGTCTAATTTTGTCATTTTCCATTAAACCTAATTTTGTAATGTTAACTGTCTCTAATCTTGCAATTACAGATACTTGGTGCTAGCAAACATGCTTATGCAATCTGAGGTCAATCCATTTGATGGTCAAGAGGCTAAACCGTATGTGACAAACGTGATTCTCTTTTTCTTTTTTCTAAATTACTGTTTTACCCTTTCTGATTGCTAGCTTAATAACACTGCAGATACAAAAACGATCCAGAAATCTTGGCTATGACAAACTTAATTGCAGCATATCAACGTAATGAAATATTAGAATTTGAGAAAATCCTCAAGGTAAAAAGTAAAAGATTGAACATATTTATGTAATGCAGCATAGGTTATATATGTACATAATAATTAAAAGAAGTTTTGTATGATTTCTCTATGTGACAGAGCAACAGAAGAACAATCATGGATGATCCTTTTATCAGAAATTACATTGAAGATCTTCTGAAAAACATTAGAACCCAAGTGTTACTCAAGCTAATTAAGCCATACACCAGGATCAGGATCCCCTTCATATCCAAGGTATCATTTCAATTTTTTTATTTTTATTTTGATATAACTATTATTATACATACATGTGTGTGTGTGTGTGTATTTCAGGAGCTGAATGTGCCAGAGGCTGATGTGGAACAGCTTTTAGTGTCGCTGATATTGGACAACAAAGTGCAGGGTCACATCGATCAAGTTAACAGGCTGTTGGAGCGTGGTGACAGGTTAAATTTTATATCTATATCAATAGTTACTATTCCTGATTCCATTCCAATCTTGTGTTTGACTCTGGAATTGGAATGGTGGCAGGTCAAAGGGAATGAAGAAATACACTGCTGTGGAGAAATGGAACACGCAGCTTAGGTCACTTTATCAAAGTGTTGGGAATCGAGTTGGTTGAAAAAAATAGATATATATATTGAATTGTGATGAGATTTTGTTTGTTTCCATCGCGGCATATTTTGTCCATCATGTCAAATTGGTAAAAAAGTTTGTATCTAAAGGAAAACTCAACTCAAGTCAAGTCAAGTCGAGGATTAATGTGTTTTGATTATTGATTGCATTTGTGCATTTGGTATTTGGGCTTGTGAGGTATATTTGACAATTTTTGGAAACCTTTTCAACTTTAATTATTCATCAATCCTATGGAGGAGTAGGTGAGTTGGTAAATGATAATTCAATTTACTCATGACCATATCCATTAAATATAAAAGTTAATAGTTTCGCTTTATTTATTTATTTTTTAAATTTTATTGTTATTTGATTGATTGAAATTGGTTTTTCCTTTCCAAATAATTTTAGTGGTATCTGAATACTCTAATCATATGTGTGTGTGTGTGTGTTTGGCAATTGACATGGAGTTTTTAGCTCTTAAGAAATGTTTTAAAAAAATAACTTTGTTTGGCATCAGGAGTTTTTAGTTTTTATTATAAACAAAAAAAAGTTTGAATCAAGAAACTATTTCAAGTAGTTTTTATGTATGTTTAGTTTTATTAATTTTTTTATATTTAAAGCTAACAATTAGTTTTGCAAAACACTTGCATAAATGGAAAGGAGGTGATATTTTCACTTATCTTTTTAAAAAACAATGTGATTTGCCTTTTAGAACAATACTCAAGATTTTTTCTATTCAATTAAAGTATAGTGTATTGAGGTCAAAATCATTTTTGTTTTCAAAGTGGCTGAATCAGAAATCTTAATGGAAGTATCATATTTATAAAAATAAAGTATAACTTTCTACCATGTCAAACACAATCAGAATTATTAAAAGACATTTGATTAGAGTTAGAAATAGTTATATAATTTTACAAATGCCCTTAGATTGATTAAAAGACATTTGATTAGATTAAATCAGCGTGTTTTAACAACCTTTTTGTTTGCTTCTCAAAATGTAATCATTTTTTTTTAATTATTCAAAACCGATTCACTAAAGAAAATTTGACTATCTTCAAAATCCTCTTAATTTAAAAATCTAATTTAAGTTTCAAATAAACCAAGTTAAAAATTCTCGGTTCCTATTGACTTTTGTTAAGCTAAAGTTACAAACTCACTCCTAGTTGCTTTTTATATTAAAAAAAATCAAGATATTAATAATAATAATATTATTATTATTATCATCAAATATAAGTTTATAAAATTACATTTGAAATCAGATTCGAAGTTTATTAAAATTAAAAAACAAAAAGCTTAAAACGAGAATCAGAATAAAAAAAAACAACAACTATACACGGTTGAAAGTTGAAAGAGTCCCAGGAACCCTATTATTCGTTTCATTTGTATTCTCTTCCCTGCTACTTTGGTCAAAAGCGAGTCCAATACCTATCGATCGACCCACCCACCCAACCACTCAGATTCATCATTGACCGACTCCGATACATCATCATAAATCAACGCAAACCAAACCCTCTTTCTCTAACCCTCCCTTGCAAAACTAGTAATCGGTTTCTTGTTCAAACCCTCGTCAATCGAAATTACTAAGGGGGAAGAACTTAGCACCATCATATCATGGCTTGGGGCACCTTAGTTGCTTTGGTAATCGTATTAGTAGCAGCGGCAGAGTTTACATCGACGGTTAGTGGAAATTCTGAAGGGGACGCGCTTTACGCCCTTCGCCGGAGCTTAAACGATCCCGATAAAGTACTTCAGAGCTGGGATCCTAATCTTGTTAGTCCCTGCACCTGGTTTCACATCACCTGCAATCAAGACAACCACGTTACTCGTGTGTAAGCCCTTCTCCTTTACACCCAAATTCCCAAATCCAGTCGGCATCCCCTTATATGTTTTTCTGCTCTTTGGTCCAACATAGTCCATTTTGGCGGTCTCTTGTTCTAATGATAAAATAGGGAAAATTATATTATTTTGGTCAACTGGAAACTCCTAATTGCTTCTAACTTAGAGAGTTAAACGAATTTTGAAACCTATAACTTAAGAAAGTTTGAGAAGGATCAGTTTTAAGTGTTCATAGTACTAATGAAGTTCGGCTTGAAGATTTTAAAGATCATCATTTGAGTTGTCATGTTTCTTGACAAAGTTTAAAGGTATATTGAGGCAGGTAAAGACTGTTGTTGTTAAGTTTCTCAAAGTAGACCTGAGTTCTTGTTCTTGGTCTCATGTGACTTAACCCGTTGTTCCCAAGTAGTGTTTTTAGGGTTTATGTGTTTCTCTGGTCATTTGATGAGCTTGGCGCATTTTTTTTTTCTGTAAATAGAATCACTTGTAATTTTCTGCTTGTGTTCAAATAATTTTATGGAGAATCAAGTGAATTATGATGCAGGGATGGAAGGAAAAAAAAAGTGCCTCTAGGGAGTTCTTAGTAATAAAAAGCAGCTTATAAAACCTTTTCTGTTCTAATCCATCTGTTGGTTATATGTTTAACCCTCCCATTTTAAAAAAGATGGCATAGATAAAAAAAAAAAAAAATCTTTGGTACAAGTGTCAAATACCTAATATAAATCATCTATAGATACCAATAACACTTTCTTTTGTTCCCTAAGATTTACAAATCTATATGAAGTTTGTAATAGGGAGTTGTCAGATTGATCTCAAAATTTGAACAACACTTTCTTCTATTGTAAAATCTATTCTTGACTTCATATGTACAATCAAATACTTATTAAACTAATTATGAAACTATGATTCATTATTTTACAATTGGTTTTTTACAGGGATCTTGGAAATTCAAACTTGTCTGGCCATCTTGTACCTGAACTAGGAAAGCTTGAACATCTACAGTATCTGTGAGTTACTCAATTTCTTTTTACCTTGTTTCATTTAGTGGATCTTTAATTAGCTACAATGAACTATAATAATTGCTGTAGGGAGCTTTACAAAAATACCATTCAGGGTACAATTCCTGCAGAAATCGGTAACTTGAAGAGCCTCATAAGCTTGGATTTGTACAACAACAATATCTCTGGCAAAATTCCACCTTCACTCGGGAAATTGAAATCTCTAGTGTTCTTGTGAGTTTGACTAAAGTATTTAGTATTTACTCTCTAGTTTGACCAAGATGGTATATATAAATTTATAAACTTGTCATTGGTCAATGGCACAGGCGTCTTAATGATAATCATCTAACTGGAAGAATCCCTAGGGAACTTGTTGGTGCTTCAAGCTTGAAAGTTGTGTATGTACTTATTCCTCATCAAAATTCTTGTTACAAAATGTTAATATAGTAAATAAGCAAGTGTGTGTGAATTTATTTTTTAGGGATGTATCGAATAATAACCTATGTGGAACAATTCCTACCACTGGTCCATTTGAACACATCCCTTTGAACAAGTAAGTAAACAAGTGTTATTGAATTAGTTGTGGGATAAATAATAAATTGATAAAAATGGTGGTTTAATTTTGCAGCTTTGAAAACAATCCTCGTTTGGAAGGGCCAGAGTTGATGGGACTTGCAAGTTATGATACAAACTGCTCTTAAAGAGTGTTGTTACTTGATGTTAAGTTTGAACCCATGGTGAGTTGCAAGAACAACATATGGTTGGTTAGTTTGTTATATTTTGTGTAAAATTATGTTATGTTTGTATGGGTGTCTGTGGTCTTGAAAAATATAAAATATTTGGTTATAACCAATGGAAGTTGTATAACCTTAAACATGTGTGTGTGTGTGTGTGACTGAGTTTCGGCTATAAACTTGTTTCCCCATATTTTGTGATGCGTGATGAGCAGCAAGAGCATTGTGCGCTGTGTCCTTAATGAGCATGTTTATTTGGGTCTTTGATATATATAACTAAATTGTAATGGAATATGAAATTTTCATAGAAACTATACTATGTACAATATTGGATGTCAAATATCCATGTTTCTTGACCACTTTGGTAATGCTTTAGAGGAGTGGTTTGAAGAGGACAAAGAAGAAGCGGTGAGTCAAATCATGTATTTTTTTGTCAAGGAAATGATGATATGCTATCAGACAATTTGTCGGTTGATCTTGAAGTCAAACACGAATTGAATTGTAGGGACAAGAAAAGCCATGACCCATGGTGACTCTTTGATAGGCATCAACTATGCTACAAAGAAAAAAAAAATGATAGTGGAAGGCTCTTCGAGAAGTGTTGTCATGGTGAATGCACTTTCAAGTTATGGAAATCATGGATGGGTGAACGTTTTTTCCAAATTAAATCTTTGAAACTTCAACACAACTGCGCTAGGAATTTCAAGTTGGGTTCAACTGTAACATATTCTTAAATTGATACTCATTACACCAAGGAAATTTTGCATGGGAATTGAGTATTAGACGATTAAGATTGGAGGTTATAATAAAGTTTGCAAGAGGTTAATCTTGGACAATGTAGGAGGGCCAAGAAAACATGCATTGACTCTATTTGATGGCACTCTTTTAGAACATGAGATTTCTAATATATGCCCTAAGGACATACATAAGAAACATTATTTATGAAAATATTACCATAATTATTATATATGAAATGATTAATTATAGGGAATATTTTTCATTGAAAAGTGTGAAATACATTAGTTATGGAGAATATTATAGATAATTAATGCATTTCATATTTAATTATGGTAATATTTCCTATAATAATACTTCTTATATGTGTCCTTAAGCATATATTAGAAAATCCGTTAGAACATTATGTTAGACTATGGTAATATATTAAAACGGTTAGAAGTTCAAACCTATATTCTACAATTAAGATAGATATATTGACAATGCCAGAGGCTCATAATTACTTTAGTAAGTTTTATGTGTATTTGATGGAGTAATGAGAGAGTAGATATAAGGGTCTCAAATGATAACCGGGTAGATGGTTGCTTCTTAAAATGTATATGTATAATGCATTGGGAAATTGATGTGTTGTTTGTAATGATGTGAACAATTAAAATTTTCTAATTGCTTAGGTTGTGGTTTGTGTAGTAAACACGGAAAACAAAAATTAGTTTTTAGATTTCCTATTGGGTGATCTTGAACTCTAATCAACATGGTTTGACATAAATGTTTGACCAATACAAGGTACATGATTATATTCCTTACATATATACGTTTTATGTACTTACTATTTTTTTCTTTAATTTGTTTATATTGTAGGGATTAGTTGAGCTTGTTTAAGGAGTTATTTTCTAATGCATATAACATATGTAATGTGCAAGACACATTTTCTCCGACTTAAAGAAAATGTTTACTTGTTTTTGGAAAGCATGTAAGTATACTAAAGAACCAACATTTAAAGCAATTATAAAGGAAACTTGAGTTGTTCAACCCAATAATTTATATACACTTATGGAGAGGGACCCAAACACAATCAATGATATTTTTAAATTGGTAAGAGTTGTGTTGTTATAGAAAATAGAAACTTGGAGTTTTTGGTGATCTTATAATAGATGTTAGAAAGAAGTCAATAATTATCATGTTAGTGGAAATAAGAATCTATGGGATGGACATGATATAAAAACCGAAACGATGGATTTAGATAAACCAAGTGTGTCCTGCTGGAAAAAGAGAAACGTTGAACGAATTGAATATTGAACAAAGGTATTGACATATCTTTGCTAGGGGTCTAATTCAGTTTGAAACAAGATTTTGTGGAAATGCATATAAGGTGGAGATTGAGAAAGATGGCTTAATGGTTATAGATGTGTACGTTTAGTAGTTGTATGCTATTAAAACAGGGACGTAGAATCATATGTTTAATAGAACCATGTACAAGAATGCTTACATGTATATAGCGTTGCAAATGAAACGAACGTTTAGTGAATCGTTCGACATGAAGCTCGTTTATTTAGTAAATGAACAAACATGAATCCAAATTCTCATTCGTTTAGTTAAACGAACAAACATGAACAATAGTCTGGTTTGAACATATTCGTGAATGTTTGTTTACATTAGTTTATATATATATATATATATATATATATATATATATATATATATATATATATATCAATTGTGTTTGATTACATTTCTATATTATATGTTTAGTTATGTGAATATATGTTTAATTATGTTTGTTTATCTTCTTCTATTTATGTTCGTTTAGCATGTTTACGAACATGAATAATGTGATTCATTAAACGAATGAACATGAACAAGAACACTTGTTCATTTGTCCATTCGTGTTCGTTCGTTTGTTCGGGTAACTTAAGCAAATAAACTTGAACAAATCTTTGTTTGTGTTTGTTCGGGTCATTTACAACCGTACATGTATAGAATTGCATGTATGAGTGTGAGCAACATATTGCCAGACACAACATATACTTTACATTTAGCCACCAAACATACGAGGATGCATGGAAGACAAACTATAAAGAGAAAAAAGGATGCATCAAAGAGGGATGGTAGATATATAATGTCAAATGTTAGAAAAAAAATATTTGGCAGCACATGTAAATAGAGTTGTCATAACAAGGCTACAAGTAAGAAGGCGGAATAAAATATTAAAGTTAAGGTTAAAAGTTCTAAAAAATAAAAGAGACAAAAGTTATGTTTCACTGTATTCTAATGCATTACAATATTGGTAGTAACATTAAGTTATGTCAAATTCATGTATAGGATAAACATGAACATGTAAACCAAGTTGACAACGTTGTAGTGCATGGTCATGAAGTGCACAATGAAGTGTCTCAACTCATAAGTTGGATAATCTCTTATGAAGAATGAGGAAGAGTAAGAGGTTTGTGAAGAAGAAAATAATAAAACAAGTTGATAAGGAAGATACAAAAGGAAACTCAAAGAACATACTAGTTAATTTAGACTAGTTTTTTGTATTGAGTATGTGGTAGGTAATTGCATGGGTATGGAAACATTATGGTGCACCTTTTTTAACATTTTTTGTTACATGTGATTGTACCCAAACATATTCATGGATGAAACTTATGTGTTTTTAATGAATGGAACTATATGTTGAATTATATGTATGAGTATGTAGTCCATTTGTAAGAACCGATATTTTTGGGATATTTATGATATATAATGTTATTTTGATGTCAAAGACATTTTGGTCCTTTTGATGATATTTGGATTTGTAGGATGGTATTATATGTGTTTATGGTATGTTTAGAAGTTATTTAATGTGTTATGTTGATTGAAGAAAGGAATGGAATTAATAGAAATGATATTGGGTTGGAAATGTTTAGGAAATGGAATGGAAAGGTTGTTTTCAGCCATACCATGACATGGTAAGATCCTTGTCGCTACATGGTGGGTGAGGCGGTGATTTAGGTGAATTATCCGTCATAAGTCGTGGGCAACGTACTTTGCACCATGACGCGGTATTTAGGTGTCACGACGTAGTGGTCAAAGTAGGTTGCTATGGATATTGGTTGCCACAACATGACACAAGGAAGACCACAAAATCATTTAAGCCACCGCTGCGCGATGAGGTCTTCGCCACAACGCGGTTTCAAGTAGAAATAAATCCGATGTTTAAGGTTCATTTGTTCATAAACGACTCCCATTTCTTTGAGAGCTTACCTCCGAAGATTTCATTGTTTAAGAGGATTCAAGGGGCAATTTAGATTGCTAGAGGCAAGGTTCGTGCATCTTAAACTCCTAAGGTAGTTGTCTTCTCCATTTCTCTAGTTTATGGAGCTTTAATGGTGATTTTTCGGGTTTGAGCTTGATATGTGAGATTTGTATTGATTAGTTTGTTATTGGTGTGTGATTAAGTGTTTGGAAGCTTAATCCATGTTTTTTATGAAGCTCTAATGGTTAAAATCTATGTTTTAATTATAGGGTTTGAAACCCTATAAATGGAAAATGATGAAGAAAGTGTTCATGTAGTATAATCTAGATATATTAAGTGATAAATAGTTTGATGAGAGTAGTTTGGCTAGTATTTGGACAAAGGATTGTCGAGTTGGTGTTTTACCAAAAATATGAGTTTTTGGTTAAAATCTTTATTGATGTATTAATAGATTAAGACATGTGTTAAAGGGCTTAATGTATGTGAATGTTACAGGTTGTGGCAAGGAAGAAATTGGAGCCTATCAGAGAAGTTTTGCAGAAATTGGAAGTAGGTTGCAATTCTACTACAAGAAGTTAGTTATACCATCCTTTTAGAGTATGATTATGAGAAGTGGATTATGTTAAAGCATGTGGATATAAGGATGTAATTGTTGATTAAGTCATTGTTATATTTTGTTATGTTGAATAACTTATGTTATGTTTTATGATGTGTGTGCACATGTAAAGTGGTGTTGATTCTGATGGCATGTGCGGAATAGAAAAGATCTAGTAATTCATCATACAAATTCAAGAACACAAGGAGTAAATAATTCTTTGTAAGCTCTTATTAGATCTAGAAAGATTATACAAATGGGTTTGTATACAATTTCTCTCTCTAGTCTAACACTCCAAAATGATTCCTTACATAATGGGAGTCACTCACTTCCTATTTATAGGAAAGACTCAACCCATTTACACATACAAGAGAGTAAGCCTAAAACACTACATCCAAGAGTGACTTTGCACCCTAACATTCTCCCCCTCAAAGTTAGGATTGGATGTCCGGTTTTAATCTCCAACAAGCTAGCGCGATCAAGACCAAACTCCCCCTCGAAGTAACACCGGTCTTCAAATCCGCAAATGAATATTCGACAAACCCGAGAAGCTTCGAATACCCATCATTCTCCCCCTTTTTATAATCAAAAAATGATTATAAAACCCACTAAGGATGAGAAGCGCCCGTGGAATAGTCTTCAGGATACTCCCCCTTGATGTGTACCAAAAATGAATCACCAAAAATCTTGCACGGAAAAACAATCACGAAAAAGCCACAAAAAATTTTCAATTTATGAAAAATTTTGACTTTTTTGGGTGAAAGTTGCAAAATTTTTCAAAATCCGGGTAGAAATTGTCACTTTCTGAAACTTGCAGGGACCCGTTGCGTCCAAAACAGCCAAATATGCAAAACTCTCCCCCTTTTCCAAAGTTGGGTAGAAAGCGTCAATTTGCACAAATTGCAGGGACCAGAAATGAACATTCTTCAATTTCTCAGAAAATTTGCCCAATTTTGAAGTTGGGTATTTTCTGCCAATATTTCGAAACTGCTGGGGCTAATAGAGAAATTTTGTCATTCTTCACAACTTTTGTCACCATTTCAAAATTGGACCATTTGTGCCATGTCTTCGAAACTTCAGGGTCCAATTTTGAAACATTTTTGTTTCTTCCCCAATTACACAGAAACGAAGACTTGAAACCAGTAACTTACGAAGACTTTTTTTTTTCAACCCTTCGTACGAAGACTCTATCTTTCTCCCCTTCGAGAAAAAAAAATTCTAGTAACCCTTCGTTACTTAACAATCAAGTCTTCGTTAATTGATTCCCGATCCTCATACCAAACCTTCGAAATTTACCAGTACCAAAACCTTCGTTAGTTTAACCCTTCATCACACACCCTTCGTACATTATCAACTATTCCAAATCTTCCTTTAAAAGAACAATACTCTTCGAATGATTTATACTCTGTTAAGCTTTGATTTCCAACCCAGTCATTTGTTCACAATCAAAATTTCGTTTGTCAAGTATCGATTTCACACCCTTCGTACATCAACACAGTTCTTCTCCAATTCATCAATCAAATAACGAAGGCTTCGTTCGTTCAAATCCCAAACACAATCGAATTCAGCTACACATACATCGCTTTCAATACAGGGACCTCAAAATCCAAGTAACCATCGATCCTTATTTCGCCTTCGAACATCGACTCCTCCAACAAAAAATTCCCATCTGCTATCAAAATCAAATCTCTTCTCAAGGTTTGACTCCCAAATCAATTTCCAAATATCCAAAATCGACTTAGACCCTAATTGATTGTCGATCCTTCGTTCTTCGTTTTCTCCAATCATTCTTTATTATCAAGAACCTTCGATTTCATTACAGAAACCAAAAATTGATTATCTTCAATTAAACCTTAACCCAAATCGATTTCAATTCCAAGCACAGGGACCCTTCGCTTTTTGATTGAAACCAAAATCGATATCCAAAACATCGACTACATAGAAATCGATCAATGATTCCATACCAAGTCATCGAAACTCAAATCAATACTTCGCTTTTTGGTGTAAAGCATCAGTTCTTACAGTTCTTCTTCACTTTGTACATCAATCACCAAAAATCATCGATTGTATACCTTCGAATCGATTTCACAACATGATTCATTATCAAATTTTCCTTAAGCACCACATTTGAACTCAACTATCAAACCATTCGATTTACTTCCAAACCGTTCCAGTTGATTTTTGATACCAACACATTCGATCAACAAACTCAAAATCAGTAATCAACATTCATCAACACGTTCCAATATCAAACTCCTTCCGATTATCAACAAACTTTCCATTTCGAACAATCAAACATCAATTTCATCACTTTGAACAAACCTGATTCAACGAAATTGAACACCAGTCGGATCTTGAAAACCTTCATATGATCTCACAATCACATGCTTCGTTTGACAGATCTTCCCAAAATATCAAGCTTTTGACACCAACTCAAACTCGATCCGTCGATTATCACCAATTTCGATTTTCAGATTTCTCAATCAATCGATTCTGACTTTTAGATTTGACCTTATGGAACGTACAAGTCTTTTAAGCGTTATGATGAGGAATGGACGAATTGTCTATTAATGGACTCTTTTAGTTATAATATTGAATTTGGATCAAAAGAACAGTAAGTAATATTCGTTTTGGGCTTAATTGATTTATGAACAGTGACATATTATCATTTTAAGGAGGAATGAATCAAAATTTGGGCTAAATCAAGAGTAATTGGGCTTAATCAAAGAAAAGATGAATTGGATCAACAACAATTAGCCTCAAAACAAATATTATTGATCATAAAAAAATAGTTGGATCACCAATGGGGTTGAAACGGATTAGATCCAACGAAACAAATCGATCAAAATGAAAAACGCAAACTACAAATCGAAATCATGGACGTTTTGGAATCCATTTGAGAATTTGAGATACCTTTTTGACGAATCGAGTTCCGTATTCAACAAACGAATCAAATTTGAAAGATCTTGGTTTTTTTGTTGGAATAAGAAAATCTCCGATTTGAACATTGTACCACCCATTATGCGAGATGTACAACTCGTTCTTCGTGTTCTTCAACGATCCAAGAACATCTTCAAAAGAACCACCAACACTTTTGGGTTTTGACTTCAAATTCAATGCAACATTTGGAGATTGTTGCTTTGGAACCCAAATTTGCTTCACGGATTTTGGCTTCACAACATATGACGATTTTTGTGAGTAAACCCGCTTATTCTTCCGATTCATCTTCTTCTTCTTTTTCTTTCTCATCTTTTTGCATCTTGAAGACTTGACTTCATGAACAAACCCACTTTCAACAACATGAACATTTTGAGTTTGAATCAAATCTTTTGGAGTTTGATATTTGTGAATTTCTTGAACCACCGGCTTCCGATAAGGAATCATTCCTTCAAACGAATCACAAGAACACAAAATATCATCAGTTTGAACTCCAATCGAGCAAAAAACTTTTTCATCTTCAAAATCAACTTGAACTCCTTTTTCTTGTACATCAAGATCATCAAGAACACCATCCCGAGCTTCACGACAATCTGTATAATATTCAAGTTTATTGCTTCCATATTTGCATTCAGCACGAGAAATTCCTTTTATGACTTCTCCATCTCTTCTATTTCTTCGTCTCTTTTGATATGTTGTAATCAAACGATCAAACGAATGTTTGGTTCGAAAAATTGGACAACTAATTAATTCTCCAACATCATTCTTTTCTCCATTTACAACAATATCACATTCACTTATCAATCCAACAGTTAAGCTATAAAGAAGATATTCAAATGAGCATTCACTTTGAACATCATCACTACGTATCATCCATTTCTCCATTATTACAAGAACTTGAAATTTTCTAGAGAGAGAAAGTGATTATGAATGGGTTTTCTAGAGAGATAAAGTGATACAAACAAGCATTCTAGAGAGAGAAAGTCGAATTATGGATCAAATCAAAGAAAAATTCGACTTCTAGAACACAAAAACACTCTCTAAACACGAAGATCAATGAACAAAAAGAATCACCAAATCAAAATAGCCATCAAGGATCAATTCTTGATGAAAATCAAGAACACCCGCTCTGATACCAATTAAAGTGGTGTTGATTCTGATGGCATGTGCGGAATAGAAAAGATCTAGTAATTCATCATACAAATTCAAGAACACAAGGAGTAAATAATTCTTTGTAAGATCTTATTAGATCTAGAAAGATTATACAAATGGGTTTGTATACAATTTCTCTCTCTAGTCTAACACTCCAAAATGATTCCTTACATAATGGGAGTCACTCACTTCCTATTTATAGGAAAGACTCAACCCATTTACACATACAAGAGAGTAAGCCTAAAACACTACATCCAAGAGTGACTTTGCACCCTAACAACATGCATGCAATGAGCTAGAATAAAGGATCCCTATGAAGAATGTGCTTAGAGTCTTGCATCGAAACAACAAAACGATGAAGTCCGGTTGTTTAACATCTGGTAAATGTGTAGATGTATTGTCACTTAGGTGACTAGTTAGATATGTGAAGAATGATTATTATGTTATGATTATGTTGTATGTTATGTTATGTTATAACTCGCCAGAGTTTGGCATATATTGTTTCCATGTGTTTACAGGTTCATGTAACAAACCATAGAGTGTGTGGACTTAGAAGCATCAAGGACACCGGCCTAGACTTTTGTTTCATGTTTATCATTATTTGCTTTAGTTATGGTTAGGATAGGAATTAGTGACACCTGTTGATATTTCTGTAACATCCAAAAAATCAAGACAAAATTTTTGTTTTAAAACCATTCCAAAATCCATAAATTACGCCTAAACATAGTTTCCAAAACCAAAATCATGAATAAGAGTATCCCAAAATCATAAGTTAACGAAATTCAGTATGATGTGTATAATCACGCCTTCGTCTTGCCCCTATCCTCTAATGTACCTGAAACCATAAAATCAAGCTGTAAGCCAAAACATAGTGAGTTCCCCCAAGATACCAACACATACACGTACATATAACGACATGTATACTGGGTCCACAACCATCGGATTGGATTACCCCTGAGCCCATAAAATAATTCTGTATTGCCCTCCCAACCCATAGATCATGTCTGGATTACTCTCAAGTCCACAACATAAGTCTAACTTGCTTTCTCGGCCTTCAATTTATTTCTAGATTGCTCCCAGGTCTGTTGGTTTCCACACAGAGCAGTATTGCCTCAACCCAATAAGCCATAAAAATCGTATGCTTTATGGACATGCATGTCCAATGCATGTCCCTTCCATTTTAGGTCAAAAACAAGGCAATAAGGAACTTAAGCTTAAGCATGGGACCAAAACTCGATAGATCCTCAGATCTGGAACATATGACACTAAAATGACCACATAGATACATAAAGTTGCCAGCTTTATGAGATCCCACCTTCCAATTTCTCACACCATGAAGATTAAGGGACAAAAGGGCTAGGTCTAAAGATAAGTAACATAAAGGTTAGATCATGAGGACTTACAAGAGTCCAAAAAACATGCACAAGAGGATAGGGAGAGATGCTTGCTGAAACAAAGCCCAAGGGTGTGACATCCCCTAATTTCTCGGCCAGAAAAGACCGATTTAATTTATGCTTTTTAAAATAAAATCAAAGAAATCTTTTTAAAAGATGTTGTGGAATTGGTCCCCAAACAACATATGATAAAAGTTTATCAAAATCCTTCATTAAGAAGGTATATATTTTCCATATATATCAAAACCTCGGGATGTCATGTTCCAATACAGATCAAAAGCATAAACAAGACATTATAAGCCTTTCAACAGTTATTTACAACTACTGGCCTATAATCCAAAAATCTCTCGTCGTCCTCCGACTATGCTCGGGGTCCACTTCCTGTAACATAAAAAGCTGAGTGGGTCAGGCTTGGGAGTCTGGTGAGCATATAGGGTTTTCAACCCACAATAATAATAAACTTACTAAGTTCATCAATCAACAATAACCCTGATTACCCGTTCCCGTTATCCTTACTTTATGTCCCTAAACACTTATCACAAGGGACCTAGCCTAAAGAATATCATCGGGATGGACACTACTGCTAAGGGGTTTCCCCAGCCATACATGTCCTAAAGGAAACCATGAGGGGGATGGAGTACAGCGAATGAACACTCTTAGTTCATTAACACCTACAGGTTGCGGACCTGCTAATGTTTTCCACTGGACTGTCTAGAAAGTCTGTGTCGTCATCCAAACTCCGCTAGATGACTTGATCTCAAAACACATCGAGGCCTCTCCTCAAATTTTATTTTATCACACATCACTATCTACCCATGTTCTACCCAACATATTTGTAGATAAAAATACTTATACAGTTTAAAACTTGTATAAAACGTCAACTCAACAATCACCTCAAATAAACAATTAATATATTTACACATAGCACGTATTATAAGTTAAATACTTCATTTCTATGTGTAAAATGAAAGTGACTATACACTCATATGATTTGATGATAATCGGGCAACAATTCGTTTCCTAAAACGATCGTTTCTAATAAAACCGGGAGTTTTATTGAGAAACTGGGCTCTGCAAAGGTAGGGCTTCGAAATCGAAAAAATAAATTTTCTGGGCTTCTCGGGCACTTCATGGCATATTCCGGGCTTTACAATCGATACCGGGGCTTTGGGGGATTCTAAGATGAAGAAAATATGAAGAGAGGGGCTAAATATGGCAAAACTCCAAAAGTAACCAAGAGCCTTCACAGGTACCCTTCTATTTATAGGGTCCGAAGTCTTGATCCAAGGGCTGAGAGTCTTCTGATCTGACGGCTGAGAGGCTTCGCAGGGGGGTGGCTCGCACATGGTCTGCGCATGCGAGGGCTCGCTGGCAGTCTGTGATTGGACCGAGGCGTGTGTCCGAAGTTGGTTTTGGTGCGCAGGTGTTCAGCACGTGCGAGGGTCTCGGTGGCATTCGCTGATTGGAACGCGGAGTCGTATCACACATGCGAGGCTCGGAGCTAGGCTATGCGAGGCTCGGTCCATATGCTAGCCTCGGATTGGACCTCCCTTTGGTCAAATCAGAATCCGACATGTGGCTTCGCATGACTCAGCAGCTTCGGTGACTCAGCAGCTTGGTGACTCAGCAGGACACGTGGCACTTTTTCAGCGAGGGTGACGTGGCAACTCGTGACTATGCGAATTTTCTCGATTTTCGCGCCAAAACTTCTAAAATCCATAACTTTCGCATACGAGCTCCGTTTTTGAAGTTCTTTATATGCACGCGTAGCTAAAATTACGCTCTACAACTTTTGTTTAGACTTCGTCGGCTAATTTTGACTTTAAATTTTATATTATTATTTTTAACATACCGGGACAGGAAATCCGTTAAAAATTTATAACTTCTTCATCCGACGTCCGTTTTTGTCAGACTTTTTACCGTTGTGCTCCTAATGATGAGACCTTCAATTCTTGTTTAGGTTGTGTCGGCTAAAAATCGTTCGATCTAAAATTCGAGTTTTTAGCTGTCTACTACTAAGCTGAAACTTCGAAAAATCATAACCTCCTCATACGAAGTCAGATTTGGGCGTTCTTTTTATCGAACTTCTCGGTTTAACGAATACTACGACTTTTGTTTACATTACTAAGGCTAAAAAGTAGTTTATCGAAAACTCACTTTTTACGACATTCAGCACCGTGCCGGTTTTGTCGCGAAACTTCGACAGGTCATAACTTCTTCGTTATAACTCGGATTTCGACATTCTTTATATCCCCAAAATCCTTGTTTCGACCACTACAACTTTATGTAAAGATATCGAGCTTATCTCACACTTTAATTTTGACGCTTATTTTTATTCTTAATTAATTAAACCCTAATAATTAAGCATAAAACACATAATTCACATAATATTCACATAATTCCTTTTCATTTCTTCAAAATGAGTTACAAAGGTTAACCTAGACTATCAACTCAATATAAATGCCTAGGCTAGAAACACGAGTGTTACAAAGGGTGTCTTCTTCTTCTTAAAAACACCACCAAACACCCAAAAAACTCAAAGGTTAGCAATGAAGGCTAGGGTTTTCTCTTGGAGGCTAAGGGAGAGTGATTGAGGCTGATGGTGGGCAACCCTAGCCATCACATTCCATTAAATAGGGTTCAAACCCTGGATTAGGGTTTGCTATTAAACAATGAATATGTTGTGATGAATAGATGTCACGCCGTGACACTAGCTTAGTGACCACAAAACTTTGGCCTTGGCCACGTCATGGGACTCCATCACCACGTCGTGGCCACCAAGAATCCAACATCCAAAATATTAAATTAGTTAAAAGAAACATACCCACAACTTGGCGTTACAATTTTTGGGAATACTTTTAAAGATTTTTTAGACTGGTTTTTGTGATGACATGTAAAATCTGATATTTCCCAGAATTTAAATGTTTAATGTTTATGAAAAATATAGGTTGTTACACCATTTCCACTTTCAATGTTTGTGTTTTGAAAGTACTAAAGAAACACAAGAAACATTAACATGTGGATCCATGTTGCTTGTCTCTGAACCACCTACAACTTCAATATAAAATGGTTCGGTTCCCTCTCTGTGTATGGGTTCCATGGAAGTACACCAAAATTTACCAACAATTAAATATTGCACAAAAAGGAACCTTTCAATTGATCCTATAAATATTTGCATTTGATATTTTAGGTAAAAATTTGTAATCTGAACATTCTTCTAAAAGATCATTTTTAACAACTAACAACCATCTACTAGCTAGTATTACCCTAGACAAAAGTACTAACCCTTCCCCCACCAAAACTATATAAGATAGGCCCTGACTATCAATTTTAAACCATGAACAAACTATAAGATAAGGCACATAGACAAAAAAACACAAACATATTTGTCCATTTCATTTTGGTCCTAAGCATCTAGACTTAAACCCTAATCTCCATCACATGCGTTTGAAACTTTTATTGATCTTGAACCCTCAAAACTTCTAGCTCTATAAATTTCTTTTCAACCTTCATCATTGCCCCTAATTCTTGTAACGACCCAAAAATCGAGGGTAAAATTTCATTTTTATTAGAGTCAAAACACAAATATCTTTAAATCCAAGTATTCCAAAACATTACTAATTAAAAACATTTATCAGAGTTCATCCCAAAATCAATTTAATATAGAAAACATTGGTGTGTGTGCTGCGATCAAGCTGAGCCCTTCCTTTCCAAAACAATGATACCTGAAATCATAAACAAAACTGTAAGCACGAAGCTTAGTGAGTTCCCCATAGCATACCCCACACAGTCCACATAATCACATAATCCATATGAGCTATAAAGGCTACATAAACCATATAAGCCATGCATACAACATATAGGGATGTCGTGGAAATCCTCCAGGGTCTTACTCTGGGTGCCCTGGAAACCCTCTAGGGTCTTAGCCCACTGTTATGGGAACCCCCACATGGTCTTCACTAACTACCAATCAAATCATACATACAAACATACGAGCTAAACATGCAAACATATAAGGATGCACTGGAAACCCTCACGTAACGACCCAAATTTCACGTCCAAAAATTTTCTTTTTAAATCAATACTTTAGAAAACAATTGTAATTAAAACACTGTCTGGTCAAACCATTTCATAACATACATCGTGTCTGAAAACCGAAACATGAAAACAATCAACTATCAGAGTACAAAATCCCATAATGACTCATGGTGCGGAAAACAAGGTGCGTGTATGATGTGCCGCTACCGCGCCAGCTCCTTCCCCCTTGAAGAAGAGGTACCTGAAAACAAAACTATAAACCGTAAGCACGAAGCTTAGTGAGTTCCCCCATGATACCTCGTACCATACAAACATATAATGAACAGCTAGGAGATACGGGCCTCGCCCACACTCTGCTAGCTGGGAGATACGGGCCTCGCCCACACTCCGCTATCTGGGAGATACGGGCCTCGCCCACACTCCCCTATCTGAGAGATACGGGCCTCGCCCACACTCTGCTATCTGAGAGATACGGACCTCGCCCACACTCCACTATCAGAGAGATACGGGCCTCGCCCATACTCAGCTGCTAAACCATAACATACAAGTATCACACAGACAACGAGTATAAACAATTCTATCATACTGGCATATATCATAATCAAACTCAACCATGAGATACGGGCTCTGCCCACACTCCGACACTAACATATCGTCTATACGGGCCGGCCTTGGTGCCTTAGACCTGTTACTACTGGCAGGAAACTCACCTCGAAAGTAGCTACCGAAAGTCTGACTGCTAGACGTCTGGCTGCTGCACCGGTGATCCTCCGGCTACAAATCCATAAACATATATTAGCCACTCATAAATACTGTAACACCGTGATTTCCAAAAACAAAATTTTCATTTAAATAATCAATTTAATATTAAAAACACTTGCTTAAAATCCTATTTACATTCGAATTTCCAAAACATGGTTTCTTTTTCATTATAATAGAAGACCAGGATCCTCCAAAACATAACTCTTTCTTCGGTGTGTACAATCGAACCGTTGCCATCCCGCGTTACTGTAAGAACCTGAAACAACATAACATAAACAACGTAAGCACGAAGCTTAGTGAGTTCCCCAATATACCTTACGCACATACGCCTTCCGGCCCGGATCTTTCGATCCACATAATATCGCCTTCCGGCCCGGATCTTTCGATCCACATAATATCGCCTTCCGGCCCGACCTTCTGGTCCATGTGTCTCAGGGGACTTCCGTCCCTGCTGGGTAAACCTTCCGGCCTTACCCACGCCGACCTTCCGGTCCATCACACATATATAACACATAATACAAATACTCTAACACATAAAGCACATATATCATATATCATACCTGACCTTTCTGTCACATAATACATTGCCTTCCGGCCCATATATAAGCATGTATATCATGCGTAGCAACTAACTTTCCATTCATAGCATATAAACATAACACACAACATACTTGACCTTCCGGTCACACAATCAAACCCTTCCGGGTGAGGTATAGTGAGAAGACTCACCTCGCGGTCACTAGAAGATAGCAACTCCTAAAATCCCTTGCACTTGATCCTCCGAGCTGCAAGCTCCCTGTAACATCATATATCCCTTATTTAATACTTCTATCTTCCACGTTAACTGACCCTAAGAATCACACCAGTCAACTCTGGTCAACAGTCCAATGTCAGCTCGACTGGACTCGGCGAGTTCCCTGGCGACTCGGCGAGTCTGGTCGTCCTTCAATCCTCTGAGATTCCCTTTCTACTCGTCGAGTATCCTCTTTGACTCGACGAGTCACTCCTGGAAGAATCGCGGGGCCACCCCGACTCCACTCGCCGAGTCTGAAGAACAACTCGGCGAGTCCCAGTGAATCTTCAAGCTACTCGCCGAGTCTGATCATCCGACTCGGCGAGTCCACGCCATGCAGTCGATCCAACTGCTTCCTGAGATACGTTTTTCCCGAGATACACACTCATGGGACTTCTGGACCTCTAATCATCCTATTACTAAGGTAGAAACCTTTGCATAACAACATAATAATCCATCAAATCTCCAAATGGGTTTCATAAACCCTAAATTCGTGTACACATCAAAATAACAGGAATGATCCGAAACCTTACCTGAAAACATACTCTCTGCGTCCCCAAACCTCAGAACTCGACCCCCTTGCTCTTCCTTTGGCCGAAATCCTTCCTCTTCTTGCACCACAATTCCTTCAAAGTCCATAATGGCCTCCAAGTTTTGCTCCAAATGCCACAGTCGTCTAGGGTTCTCCACAATCGGCCAAAAGACGTGAAATGACGACATAACAACCCTTAAATACGACCCAATACGAAACGGCTAGGGTTTCTGCTGAACAGCGTCGACTCGCCGAGTCCATACCTGGACTCGTCGAGTCCAGTCGCGAACCCGCGACCAACTCTGCGATCCTACTCGGCGAGTCTGGCTCCAACTCGCCGAGTCTCCCCTTTAAAATACCCCAAAATGCAATTTAACCATACTTGAGATTTTGGGTTGTTACAATTCTCCCCCACTAGAATTAGACTTCGCCCTCGAAGTCTCACTCTGAAAAATAGTTCTGGATGCTGCTCCCGCATCACACGTTTCGGCTTCCCTAGACACTACCGATCTCTCCCGAGGCCGCTACTGAACCAACACCAGAGATACCTCCTTGTTCCTCAGAACCTTGATCTTCCGATCTCCGACGGCCACTGGCCTCTCGACGTAACACAGGCTCGCATCCACCTAATCGTTCTCTAGTAGAACCACTGCTGACTCATCCGCTATACACCTATTCAACTGCGACACATACCAGTGTCATGGATCCGTCCCAGTTCCGTTGACAGCTCCAAACGATAGGCCACTCTCCCTACCTTCGCACCTTCACGAAAAGACCCAACATACCGGGGCCCTCCATTTACCCTTCTTCCTAAATCGAAGCACCCGACAGAAATACGAAGTCGCTGACCTGAATCACATACTCGTAACGGCGTCTGCCTGCATAACTTTCCTGTTAACTCTAAACGATCACTAACTCTCCTTAACCTGCTGAGTCTGCTCTGTCGACTGAAGCCCAAACTCTGTACTGTCCATCTCTCCCTGTAACCGAGAACCACCCAAGATGCAACTCTGCTCTTAAACCCCAACAATCACTCGACCAATGAGGGTTAGGAAGCCCTAAACCACCGGATTCCCGATCCAAAGCCCACTTTGTCCATCCCAGACCCACTGAGAGATCCTTTCTCACTCCCAGAGTAACTCTCACAAATTCTCCTCTTGCCATCATATACACATGCTGAACTAGCCCCAACACTCGTAGGTTGGAAGACCCGATACACTGATGATATCCTCGAACATCTCCCAAGATGAACCACTACACCCACCCTACACTCTGATCAGATTCACACTGAAAATTTAAAATTTTCTCTCTCCATGCATCCCTTCTGAGCCTCAACAGACATCCCAACCGGATGGGTTCCTACTCCACTGCCGCGAACACGATGCTCAGAACCATACTCGAAGTACTCTAACCATAACTCTGCTCTGCAGCTTTCACTTTCGTGAACTTGCACCCCCTTCGGAGTTACATACCCTCCTCTTTTCCTTTTCCACGGAACTCTCTTGAACATAATGCCACTCCAACCGGTGCCACGGTGCTCGCCCCAAGCGACACCACCCTTTTTGCGTAACTGCTATTCACATACTCTGGTTCTCATTGCAGGGGCTCTCAATCCCATGCACTCTCTCCACTCATCAAAATCACTGCCTCCGCTAAACAAGATCAACAACCCAGGGCCAGACCTTCCAATGCAATCACACTGCAACATACGTGATCCGTAAATCTCAAACTAATCCAGCAATACCAACAGAGTCTCCAGTATGACTGGACCGACTCTCATAACACGTACTAGCCACTCGAGGCTATATCTCTGTGGGTCCGTACACCCAACTCTGCGAACCCTCAGGTTCTAACTCTGGGAACCTTCCGGCTCCAGCTCTAGAAACATGCACAACATAATCCCGTAGGATTAATGCAGTACAACCATCACGTACCTCAAACGTACCAATACTCTGATCGCAAAATTCCGTTTACTTACTCAAGCTCGATCCCGACCTCCCCTCAGGCCTCCACAATCAAATGCCCTAGGTCTGTATCTCGCCCTGCATATCCAACACTCGCTCTCGTCGGCCTATACTTTGCGCTGACAAACCCTGCTGAATCCCGGCAGCTAAGCACCCTCACATACTCATCGATCTCCCGGAGAATTTTCTAATTCTCCCCCACTAAAGCACTGACTAACTGCCACCGATCGTCATTAACGACCTCTCAGAACAATCCTGCACAGAGAGAACATTTACCCACTGACTGCTTCCCACAAGCGTAAGCAACCCCCAGCAAAACACATCTCCTCCCTGATCAATCCGCTCAAAAGAATCCGATCTTTCAATTATCCACTCCACAACTGCAGATGCTACCCGTCATTCAACCCAGTGCCGCATCTCCACTATCGACCCCCACGAACGATGACCAACGGAATTCCCAAGCAATAACCCATAACCAAACCCACAACCTGCCAAAGGTTGAATATCGCATCGAAAACCGCACAAAGTTACCGGCACTAAAACACCAGACTATAACCATACCAAACCATCAGGGAACAACGAATGCCAAAACGAAACCTGAAGCACCAATCCATAACCATGCCAATCCCGCGAAACAATGACTACCGCATCGAAATCCACACTACCCGCACAAACAATACGCCACAAACAACGCAAGCTAATCAAGACATCAAGACAACATCATACCCGCAGCTGCCTCCGGCACTGCTCCATCTCCCTCTGCCGCAATCCGATAAGCACAACCCTGAGCCCTTGGGCTCTACTCCATCCTGTCCTCCTCCTGAACTCCTCAAGGTGGCCGGTGCTAGAGCCTGCACCGATCCTGCAAAAGCTGTGGACATTTGACCCTCAAATGTCCAACCTGCCGACACTGATAACAAATCCTGGAATCCCGAATTGGCACTGACTGCCGACAACCCCGTGCACCATGCCCCTCCTTTCCGCACTCGCGGCATGCACCATTGGGCCAACAAGCTCCGGTGCCATCTCTCTCACACTTCCCACAAGTGTGACCGCTCCGATCCCCCATTTCAACGTCTACGGTCCTGAACCGTTTCGGCGCCGACTGCGACTGCATCGGGGCCTGTCCCAGCTCACGCAACTGCAACTTAACCTCTAACTCACGCCACATGGCGGCCTTCTGCAACTCCAACAGGGTCTCGCACCTCCGCGCAGACACGAACTGTCTGATACCCCCTTGAGCTTACTCGAATATCGGGCATCTGAGCCTGCTCCGAAGCGAACTCAGGGCGAAACATCGCCCTCTCAATAAACATCCCGGTGATCTCAGTCACCGACTCCAAATCCTGCTTCAGTTAGAGGAATTCCCGAGCCAATCTCTCCTTTTCATCTCGCGGAACATAGCGAGTACTGAACATCCCTCTGAATTGATCCCATGAAACCGCAGCCCTCTGCGCATCGGAAAATGACCTCGTGGTCAATCTCCACCAACCCTTCGCCCCGAGCCTCAACAGGTTCAGAGCACACCCCACCCTCTGATCAGCAGGGCATAAACTCGTGGAGAAACACCCCTCCATGTCTGATAACCATCTCATAGCAACAATCGAGTCCTGAACTCCATCGAATGTGGGAGGCTTCGCATAATAGAAGTCCCGATACCGAAAACCCCGACTAGTCCCTTTCTTAGCCGTTGCTACAGCCGCTGTAACCGCCGCGGCAGCCGTCTCTGCGAAAGCCGCATATCGCTCATCAAACTACTTCAATCATAGTGGTCCTGATCGACCCAAACAATTCTAGCGACTCAACCCGCAACAATGCAGCAACCTCATCACGCCGGATCTCGCGAATCCTCGCATCCCGCTCGCTCGTGCTCGTCCGATCGATAACCGGATAACAAGATAGCCACAAGCATCATCCACTACGAACCATGGTACTCATCCCATGACATCCTTCCTCATCATGCTTCGGTGTATGGTACCTGAACCATAGCACCATTCCTCAACCTGCTCCAATGTATAGCACTCGAACCACAACATCTATCTCAATCTGTTCCGATGTATGGTGCCCTGACCATAACATCACTCTGTATCCGCTCCGATGTATGGTATCCGAACCATAACATCACCCCTCAATCTGTTCCTTAGGACCTTCAGAATGCCCCCTGTATCAAGTATGGGTCCTCTGCTTTCAGTAGTACGGGCCCATACTACCTGCCACATCTACCCATACTTTCCACACGGACCATTCCAGAGTCCCTAAGTAGCTGATAAACCTGCTCTTTCACCAATCTCATCGCGCGTGCTCGCTTTCCAGCGAAATCCTCTACTCTACCAGCGCACTCATCTGGCTAGGTTTACTCCCTAGTCCCTTCCGCTGTCCTCCCACTTCTTTGCTATCAGCTGCTGAAGAGTTCCCAATGATGCCAGCCCTCTACCTCCTGAGTATCGTCATACTCACTTGGTAGCTGACTCCCATCATCGATAACTCCACAAAGCACAAAGCAAGCAGCATTCGAGCATTGAAGCATACATAGGACTCCCCATCTGTGGTAGCTCCACCTTCTCGGCTCATCCTCGGAAGTACCTCTGTACTCCGTAGCTTTACCCCTTGTGCGTTCTAACTAGATACTCTCACTCATCACATACACATAAAAGCATAACGCACATATAACAGCAAACCCTAGACTAAGGCATCACAAATCAGGCCACTCTAGTCCTAAGATGTGAAGTACTTAGCCTGTCTCTAGCATGCAATAGTGTCTCATAAAGTGCATAATAGATATTTCATAATACAAAAGTAAGGGTATTTTGGGAAATCACCGTTTGGCTCTGGATGATTGTACACACTGCTCTTTCTTGCTTTCTCTTTGAACTCTTATTCACTTTTAGAAAACCATTTATTTGGAAAACTTTTTCTTACTTCCTCAGTTTGAGTCCAGATTTACCCGTAGGCGCGTCCGAATCCCTCAAACCAAGGCTCTGATACCAATTTGTAACACCGTGATTTCCAAAAACAAAATTTTCATTTAAATAATCAATTTAATATTAAAAACACTTGCTTAAAATCCTATTTACATTCGAATTTCCAAAACATGGTTTCTTTTTCATTATAATAGAAGACCAGGATCCTCCAAAACATAACTCTTTCTTCGGTGTGTACAATCGAACCGTTGCCATCCCGCGTTACTGTAAGAACCTGAAACAACATAACATAAACAACGTAAGCACGAAGCTTAGTGAGTTCCCCAATATACCTTACGCACATACGCCTTCCGGCCCGGATCTTTCGATCCACATAATATCGCCTTCCGGCCCGACCTTCCGGTCCATGTGTCTCAGGGGACTTCCGTCCCTGCTGGGTAAACCTTCCGGCCTTACCCACGCCGACCTTCCGGTCCATCACACATATATAACACATAATACAAATACTCTAACACATAAAGCACATATATCATATATCATACCTGACCTTTCTGTCACATAATACATTGCCTTCCGGCCCATATATAAGCATGTATATCATGCGTAGCAACTAACTTTCCATTCATAGCATATAAACATAACACACAACATACTTGACCTTCCGGTCACACAATCAAACCCTTCCGGGTGAGGTATAGTGAGAAGACTCACCTCGCGGTCACTAGAAGATAGCAACTCCTAAAATCCCTTGCACTTGATCCTCCGAGCTGCAAGCTCCCTGTAACATCATATATCCCTTATTTAATACTTCTATCTTCCACGTTAACTGACCCTAAGAATCACACCAGTCAACTCTGGTCAACAGTCCAATGTCAGCTCGACTGGACTCGGCGAGTTCCCTGGCGACTCGGCGAGTCTGGTCGTCCTTCAATCCTCTGAGATTCCCTTTCTACTCGTCGAGTATCCTCTTTGACTCGACGAGTCACTCCTGGAAGAATCGCGGGGCCACCCCGACTCCACTCGCCGAGTCTGAAGAACAACTCGGCGAGTCCCAGTGAATCTTCAAGCTACTCGCCGAGTCTGATCATCCGACTCGGCGAGTCCACGCCATGCAGTCGATCCAACTGCTTCCTGAGATACGTTTTTCCCGAGATACACACTCATGGGACTTCTGGACCTCTAATCATCCTATTACTAAGGTAGAAACCTTTGCATAACAACATAATAATCCATCAAATCTCCAAATGGGTTTCATAAACCCTAAATTCGTGTACACATCAAAATAACAGGAATGATCCGAAACCTTACCTGAAAACATACTCTCTGCGTCCCCAAACCTCAGAACTCGACCCCCTTGCTCTTCCTTTGGCCGAAATCCTTCCTCTTCTTGCACCACAATTCCTTCAAAGTCCATAATGGCCTCCAAGTTTTGCTCCAAATGCCACAGTCGTCTAGGGTTCTCCACAATCGGCCAAAAGACGTGAAATGACGACATAACAACCCTTAAATACGACCCAATACGAAACGGCTAGGGTTTCTGCTGAACAGCGTCGACTCGCCGAGTCCATACCTGGACTCGTCGAGTCCAGTCGCGAACCCGCGACCAACTCTGCGATCCTACTCGGCGAGTCTGGCTCCAACTCGCCGAGTCTCCCCTTTAAAATACCCCAAAATGCAATTTAACCATACTTGAGATTTTGGGCTGTTACAAATACCCTTAGGTCAATTGACTGACCCACCCCTGTTCCAAGGTCAACTCCTTGGTCGAAGTCAACTTCCAATTGACTGGACTCGCCGAGTCGTGGCACAGACTCGCCGAGTCCTTCTTCTACTAACCCGGTCCTACTCGCCAAGTCCCTCTTCCCACTCACCGAGTCACCCTTAACTCACTACTCGAGACTATAGAACCGAATCGTGATCCGACTCGATGAGTCCAAGAACAACTCGTCGAGTCCCCACGAGCAGATCTCCTACTCGCTTCCAAATCCTCACCAGAGCATCCCTTAAGAGGATTTGGGGTTCTGGGACTATTGCTACACGTTAAATTCCTAATTTCGCGTGCATATACGAAGGGTTGGACCTTCAACACTTAAACCCCTCTTACTCAGTGACAGTTCATATGACTCACCGAGTTTGAAGAACAACTCGTCGAGTTCCAAGCAATCTTCATAGGACTCGCCGAGTTTGTTTATCCAACTCGACGAGTCTAAGACCATCTTCATAGAACTCGCCGAGTTCCACTTCGGGACTCGCCGAGTCCTTTCAACCCGCTTCCCATACAGACCAAATCTGAGACATGCAACACTTCTAAGCCATAGATCTATGCTCCTAGGGCATGCTTATCACGTAAAGTTGCAAACTTTACGTGCATGCATGGCCTTATAAGCTCAAGAAGGAAAATCCAAGCTCTTTAAGAGGTCATACACTCAATAGGGACCTCAATAACTCCAACCACAGAGACTTTACACTTCTAAGATGTCCATAAGGTCCCAATCTGAAGTCCTTTCAGAACATAGAGCATAAATACATGGAGTTTGAGGTTTTAGGGCTTGAAAACCACTAACTTGGGACAAAAAGGGGATCTAATGAACTAGTGATCAAGGTAAGAACTTTTCTACCTGAATGGAAGCTTCTCACAGTGTAGGTTCCGGATCTACCTCCCCTCCTTGAACACTTCAACCTCTTCCTTCTTCTTCTAAGCTTCAAACCTTCTTCACAAAGCCAAAAATCACTCTCAAGAACAATATGGGGGCTAGGATTTCGTTCTACAGCTCTCTGGAAGTGTTAGGGACAACGGAGGCCAAGTTAGAGCGTTTAAATAGGGTGCAAACACCCGGATTAGAGTTTTTGCCCAAACAGGGTCTACTCGCCGAGTCCGGGACCTGACTCGCCGAGTCCAAAGTTCAGACCCCGTGTCTTATCCCGCTCCTACTCAGCGAGTTGGTCCTTCAACTCGCCGAGTCCAAGGCAAAAATGCACCATTTTAAATATAAATCACAAAGAGTACGTACCAGGAACCGGGTGCTACACCTCAAGGGTCTTACACCGGGTGCATGGGAACCCCCACATGGCCTTAGCCCAATGCCATGGGAACCCCCACATGGTCTTAACTAAGGAAGCCATGGAAACCCTCCATGATCTTAAACCCTAGCGCCTTGGGAACTATGACATCCCCGACTTCACGGCCAGAAAAGACCGATTTGTTTATGCTTTGCTTTATAAAATCAGAGTAACCCTTTGATTAAAAGAGTTGCGGAATTTGTTCCCAAAACAAAATATGATAAAATTTATCAAAACGTTTCTTAAGAGAATGTATTTTCATTAAATAATAAAACCTCGGGATGTCATGTTCCGATACAGACCAAAAGCATAAACAATATAAAATAGACCTTACAACAGTTATTTCTAACTACTGATCTATAATCCAAAATCTCTCGTCAAGTCCACCAACTTATACCCTTGTGCCATTACCTGTAATGCAAAGCAAACTGAGTGGGTCAGGCTTGGGAGCCTGGTGAGCATATAGGGTTTTCAACCCACAATAATACATTTATTATATTCAATTATCAAACAATCGACCCAAATACCCATCCCCATATCTCCTTTATTTTCTCAAGGGTTTACCCTAAGAACCAACTATCCTTCATTCATTCATTCCTAAGGATTTACCTAAGGAACTGGCACAAAGTCCATTTGCTACCACGATTTATACAACAGGCACTACGTCACATAGTCACCAGGGTTCATACAATAGGCACTACGTCTCATAGTCACTAAGGTTTACACAATAGGCACGAAGTCGCATTGTCACCAAGGCTTACTCAATAGGAACGAAGTCACATCGTCACCAAGGCTTACTCAATAGGCATGAAGTCACATCGTCACCAACTATTCCATCTACCCATGTTCTACCCAACATTTTTGTAGATATAAATACAAACACAGTTTAAATCATTTAACACCCGTATAAAAACATCAATTCCAAGCTCATCTCAAATAGAAAAATAATATATAACACATAGCACGTATTTCATAGCTAATACTTTATATTTATGTGTTAGAAGAAAGTAACTATACACTCACTTGATTAGACGATGCTCGGATAGCACTACGGCTTGTAAAAGTAGTATTCTTCGGTAGATCTGGAAGATCTTCACAAAAACCGGGCTTCTCGCGGGCAAAACTTCGGCTTAGGAATTTCACTTCTCGGGATCTTCGGGGCCTCAGGACTTGCTTCGGGGCTCGGGATATTTCTTGCACGAAAATCGAGGTAAAACGGGAGAGAGAGAGAGAGAAGAGAAAATGAGCAAAGGAATAAGGCAGCCTTGCACCCTTTATATAGGGGCTGGATTCACGATTTACGTTGGGCGTAATGTGGATAAGGCCGGTGACTCCCCCCCCCCCCACTTTCGGATAATAGCAAATTTATATTTAAATTAAATACTTTAATTATTTAATAAATTTCAAAAATTCATATATTCCTCATACGAGCTCCGTTTTCAACGTTATTTATATCCCCGCGTAGGTGAGACTACGATCTACAACTTTCGTTTAGACTCCGTCGGCTAATTTTGACTTTATTTTTATTATATTATTTTAGTATGCCGGGACAGGAAAACTCCATTATAAATTCATAACTTCTTCATCCGACGTCCGTTTTCGTCTGTCTTTTTATCATTGCACTACTAATAACGAGATCTTCAATTCTCGTTTATATTGTTTTTGCTAAAAACCGCTCGATCTCAAATCGAGTATTCGGGCTGCATACCGCTAAGTCGAAACTTAGAAAAATCATAACTTCCTCATACGAAGTCAGATTTGGACGTTCTTTTTATGCACGCTCACGGTTTAACAAACTATACAACTTTCGTTTAGATTGATAAGGCTAAAAATCGCTCTAACGTAAATTCACTTTTTACATCATTCAGCGTCGTGTCGGTTCTATCGCGAAACTTCGACATGTCATAACTTCTTCATTATAACTCGGATTTCAGCATTCTTTATATGTACGGGATCCTTGTAACATATACTAAGATTATTCTTTCAAAATAATCTTCCATCAAAAAATTCATTTTTTGACGCTTATTGTCCTTAAATTGACTAGCCCTAATCTACAGGCGTTACAGGAACCCCCGAGCTCTTTACCTAGGATGCCGTGGAAACCCTCCAAGGTCTTATACCTAGGTGCCCCGGGAACCCCCCGAGGTCTTCCATGCAAGTATCACAAAGACAACTAGCATACCAAATATCACACAATCAACTAGCATACAACATATAACTAGTTGCCATGGGAACCCCCACATGGTCTTGACATAAATCCATAATGTATCGATAGCACATTCCTAATAATCATCACAACTAAATAAATGAGCCAACCTTGGTGCCTTAGACCCATTGGTATGGTGAGGAGACTCACCTCGAATGCAGAAGCTTCCTGAAAGAAATCCTTAACTGCTGCCCTGTCCACTTCCTAAGCTATCAATACCAATCAATACACCCAATTAGCAATTGGGTCCCATACCATAATCCTTAATCCATGCATGCGGGGTAAAATGACCATTCTACCCCTAGCCCAGTATGATCCAAAACTAAGGCCCAAACCCAAAACAAAAGCCCAATACTATAATGTCCATAAATCCATCAATGGCCCAATTTTCCAAATTGGGCCCAAAATTCTACATGGGTCTTGCCATGAGGCCCAAATCCTTCTTTTCAGTCCAACACACTCTATATTCTGATGGCCCAATAATAATCCAAACACTTAAGCTCAAAATGCTAAAAACTCATGACCCAAACCATGGCCCAAGTTTCCAAATTGGGCCCAAATCCTTCCGGGGCCTTTTCCAACATCACTAACAGCCCACAAACTGATGGCCCAATGGGCCCAAGATAAAAAAGCCCAACAGCTGGCCCATACCAAAGCCCAATAAGCAAAACCCATTCTAACTGAGTACGCAGGGCGTATTCAGCTGTACGCAACGCGTACTAGGTTCGTGACTTGTACGTTGTTCGTACCATCTTGTACACCCAACGTACTCCTCTATTAAGTCCTTTTTGCTATTAAGCACTTAATTCTTCAAACCAAGGGACCAAATTACAGATCTGAGCTCTACTTAACGTCTTAATCCATAAAGTCACTGACTTGGTGACTTTATATGACCCACATGAACCCAAACTCAAAGTATAGCAATCTACTTCCATGAAAATGACCACAACTCTTGCATGAACCCATTAAGACCTCCAATATGGCAACTTTCTACCTTAGGGACTCAGTTAGCAGCAAGGGTGGCAACCCAAAGCCTAAAAATGGATTTGAAACCAAAAAGCTCCATTCTTGGGACCAAAAAGATCAAAAAACTCAACATAATATATCTAAGCATTCAATGGTCAAGTTCAGAGCTTTATACCTTCATCAAACTGATGATGAGTCACAAAAGCCAGATCCATAAGCTTCTCCTTGATCCCCATCTTTGCATCAAACTCCACCTTCTTGAAATGGGCCAAACACTCCAGAAATGGACTCCATAAGCTCAAAATGCCTCCATGAATGATTAAGGATGATTTCTAAGGTTTTTGAGGGTGGAGGCTAAAGATATTAGGGTTAGGTTATGAGATAAGGAGCTTAAATAGGGTCCAAGACCCTAAAATAGGGTTCTGATCTGACTGGCGTACGCCTAGTGTACTCCGGGGAACATTCGCGACCATCCTGGTCAGTACGCCCAACGTACTCCAAGGTACGCCCCGTGTACTACCTTCTTCACTAGTACGCCCCGCGTACTCTTTGTGTACGCCCCATGTACTCGGCTAAGCTTGAAAACCATGAAACTTCCGAAGGCCATAACTTCTTCGTTATAAGCCCGATTCCGACGATCCTTATATCAATGGAAAGGTAACGAGAAGCCCTACACTTCTATCAACTCATACCTTTCTTAAGACCTTCCATACAAAATTTTATTTTCCACAAAAGCCCAACCGACACTTTACTGAAATGCCCCTAGGCTCCAAAACACGAACCAAACACCCAAATCACTTCTAATACATCACCCACACCCAAATGGGCCTAGATCTTACCTTTTCAAAATCCCTAATCCTTATGATGACTGATCTTCAGGCCACAGCCTCAGACTAGGAATCGATTCGGAACAAGATGTTATAATTCTTCGTTTCTATTCAAATTAGTTTTCAACCTCCATCGATGTTTAAGTATTCACATTTTTATCCTAATATGATAAGAAAAAAATACGAAGATAAAAACTCACAAAAGTAATTTTAAATCCATGCATATTAAGGATAAATCAAGGCACAAACATAACCATAAATCATGCTACAAATATGAACTAACCAGTGAATGTGTCCATATGAACCTTCTCTTAGGAATATCAAAGGTCCAAGAAATTCTTTCTTTGGTTGGATGGAAACTAAATCAAACGGGGATACCTACCGATAAGGTGTTACAAATGGGAAGTAGATTGTTGGTCGTCGAGTTTTGTGACAACAACATTTTCCATTGTGGTTTAAATTTGGGTTCTTTAATTCAAAAGTGACTTTAAGGGGAATGAATATAACAAAGTGATTTTCTCAAGGGTTTAGTTGTAGGGTATGGAGAGGTGAGCCACTTAGGTGAAGGTAAGGTTTTTGTGGTGGTATGTGGTAAACACCCCCCAAAGCTCCACCACACTGCTTTGCCTTTTGCGGTAGAAAAATGCGACAACCCTCCCCTACTTTTCAATATTCCAACTTATATATATATATATATATATATATATACACACACACACCACATATACGTTAGGATTTTAAGCATACTTCTATCTTCATTTCTCAATTGTGAATGAAATGCCATCATTATCTTCATAGTTGTCGAATAATTGGGCGATGAAGGAATCGTTGTTTGTTGTAAGAATGATGAAATAAACAATTGAAATTCTAAGAAATGTTGCAGTCGGAAGTTTAAGTTTGAGAGAGAATGATGAAACAAACAACCAAAAGTTGTTTTACACATGATCATCTCGTACATGACTACTTTGTCAAGTATGTTATGCATGAAGCGTACCGGTTTCGAAGACGGTTTTGAATATACAAAAATTTATTCCTACATATAGTTGATGATTTGGAGAGGAAGTATCAAGTTTTCCAATTAAAATTTGATGGAGGTAAAAAGGTTTCACTCCATTAAAAAATCACAACCACGCTAGTCTATTAACATACAACACTACATCTAATTCATGGAATGAGGTTTTTGAAGATGTATGTGCGAACCACACAAGAAAGCGTCTATATGTTTTTTAAATGTGTCATTAGGATTTTCAATGCACGATATTTTGCATAAGCTTACATTCAATGACATTCAAAAATTGTATGTGGCTCATGTAAATGTAAACATACATGACTTTCCTAGAATACATGGAAGCATTGGTTCTCTCAATTGGTAATGAGCTAATTGCCTAAATACATGGCACAACCAATATATGTGAAGTGATCATGGACACCTAAAAGTAATTTTAGAAGCAGTGGTTTCACAAAATTTATGGATTTGACATGCATTCTTTGTTGATGCTAGCTCCAACAATGATATTAATGTTATTGATAGTCGTTGATATTCAACATCTATATTGGAACTACACATGTCTATCCATTTGAAGTGAATGGAGCATCATTAGGGCTGTAAACGAACTGAACGTTCAACGAACCGTTCATGAATTGTTCGGCGGGAAGTTCGTTTATGTTCGTTTATTTAATAAATGAATGGACATGAACACAAATTCTCGTTCATTTAGTTAAATGAACGAACATGAACTATGGTCTCATTCGTTCATTTACGTTCATGAACGTTCATTTATGTTTGTTTGTTTAAGTTTTTTTAAGTTCATATATCTTCAATTGTTTTTTATTACATTACTATATTATAGTTCGTTTATGTTCATATATGTTCAATTGTGTTTGTTTATCTTTGTTCATTCATGTTCGTTTGTTTATGTTCGTTTAGCATGTTCACGAACATAAACGAACGAACATAAACAAGACAATTTGTTAAACGAATGAACACGAACAAGAAAACTTCGTTCGTTTATCCGTTCGTGTTCGTTCATTTGTTCAACTAACTTAAACGAACGAACATGAACAAGCCTTTGTTCATGTTCGTTCGGTTCGTTTACAGCCATAAGCATCATATAAGTATGAGTATGTTCTTGTCATTAGGATATATAGTGTATATTCTATATTTGTCAAATCATGGACAAGTCCAAATGATAAAAAAAAACGAATAAAGTTTTAAGGCAACTCAAAGAGTTAGAAAGGATGTTGAATGAGACTTTGATGTCCTTAAGAAACATTGGCACATAATTGATAACCTGAGACATTCATGGGGGCTGTGAAGAATGAAAGATGTAATGTATGCATACATCATATTACATAATATGATTTTAGAAGACGAAAAAATATGATATGTTCGTATGACGAAAAAGAAATTATATTGCTCCACAATACATGGCAAATAGAATAGAAATACATAACGAACATACATATCCCAATCTTCATAGAATATAATTACATAACTCAACTATCGTGTTGTAGATGAGGAATAGAGAAACGAAGAATGATTATTTAGCATAATTTTTTTTTGTTGTTATGTGAATTTGAAATTATAAGTTTTAAAACAGTGCAATGTTTTTTTTATTAATGTTGATTTTGTTTTTATCCTGTAAATTAATCTTTCATTTATTTTTAATTAATAAATAATATTTTTTTTTTTTTTTTTTAAGTTATAGACAAAGAGAACGAGACTATTTCTTAGATGAAAGGGTAAATAACTTGACATTGAAGTGACAAATAAAAAAAATTAAAGTTGTGGTATGTTACCACACCCATAGATTTAGAGTAAAAACACGATCGAAATGAAGTCGCCACATCCCCATTTGCTTTCAACCGGTCAAACCTAGGAGTGAACATATGTCGACTTTAGGCAAAACTGAACCCAACCCATTAATTTTTCGGTTTTTAGAATCCATTTGATTCGGCTTCTTAATTGGTTCAGTTTCTAGGTTGGTTTATCTGTTTGAACCCATAGGTTTACGGGTTTTAGATTTAAAGCTGTGGGTTTTAGTTTTAAACCTATTTCCGGCAAATATCAACAAAATAACTCAGATTCTCTTCCATTGTTCTTGCCAATTAAAACAATTAAAAACACCAAAATCAACTAAATAGTCAAGGAAATACTAAAACCGTCAAGTTTAGAAGTTTACAACCAAAAAATAAAAAAATAAAAACACCATCAAAGTAAAACACAATAAAACACAACCAATCAATTACAACCAAAACATAAAAACACAAATCCTCAATTACCGGGGTTAGGTTCCATATTTTAGTTTTTTATTTTTTAAAGTATGTATTAAATATTAAATAATAAGAAATATATGTTATGGGTTGATTCGGTTTAGTGGATCATTTTTGAACTCAAAATCGAAACCAATGGGTTGGTTTATGGGCTTTGGGTTGATTTTTTTGGCTTTTGAAATCTGCACCCAAAACCAATGGTTTTGATTAGGTTTCGTCGGTTTTGCTCACTCCTGAACCGAAACCAATAGGATATAAAAGTACAAGCCAAACGAAATTTTATTTACTTTATCGAGAAAGAGCTTAATGACCAAATAAGTTCATTGGTCAACTCTCTCCTATTATTGTACCTTAATCAATGGTTCATTTCAATTATCGACTATCAATCAAGAGTCAAGACAAGCATAAGATGGTAAAGCTGTTGGCTTTTCTTCCTTTATCATCCATCTCGAGAACATATAAGTAAAAACTGTCTAATAGGTTCTTTCCAATTCAAGAACATGAATATAACTATAATTGTCAATTCGTTTTCATTTCCCCTTCCATCCTCTCTTTTAGAATACAACATCAACGAATGAGGACATTCCATCCCAATGGTCAATGGAATGAACCATTCCATTCCTTATCCGATTCCGTCATACAAAACACAGGTATAACGATATACATGTTAAGAAGAACAACATCACAACTCAAGGGCTCCGCATATCATAATTCAAAACAAGCCAATCATCATTCAAAACTTTGCAACTTTCAAGAAACTAGTATATGGAGTTAGTTAAGCATTCATTAACACCAAGCAGGTTAAGTAAAATTCAATCAAATGCAGCTAGCTACATTTTATAAAAAAAAATGTAAAAAGAAGCCAACAACATGCTTACAAAAATATTCATCTCTAATTAGTAATTAACAACAACAAACCTTGAACTGAGTTCCATCAACACTTAAGCAGGTTTCCAACAAGAAATAGCATAAACAATTCTTCCTTTCCACCCCTGCAAAAGCCAGTTGTTGTCTTCATCTATCAAGAAATCTTTATGATATAAACCGACTTTCTCCCTCCCCCGGTTTATAATAAACCGGGAAAAAGGAACCGGAATTAAACCGACCCTCAAATTACGAACATGCCACTGCTTATAAGTCTCAGGTCTCTCACTCCTTTCCCAGCCTTCACATGCAATCACATTCAAAGCTTCTCTCCCAAAAATCTCTCTTTCAAGCAACGCCCTTTCAGGGTTCTCACGTGGCACATTCGTCTCAAGCATATCAAATAAAGCTGAAAAATGAAAAAGAGCTTCACGAAAACGGGTCAAGAAAAACGGGGCGTTGTAGGACCCGTTTAGGATTCCATGGATGAAAATATCAGGGTTTATCTTCTTTATCAGATTCAAAACAACATTTCTTGCACTATCCACAACCACTGTTTCATCAAGCAAGTTTTTAGCTCGATACATACAGTTCACTACCAAAAACTCACCTTCATCAAGCATCAAATCTTCAACTCTAACATTTTCCCATCTCTTAGCAATGGGAAAATACTCGAATTCCACATTGAATGACTTGGCATACGCTTTCAACCGCTGACCTGTCTCTTCAATTCGCTGAGCTGGACGAAACCCAGGTTGTGGAAACTCGATACCAGTTATCTTAACCCTAGGTGGCCCACCTTCTCTTTCTGAAATACGTTGAATAAAAGTAGGCCATTGAAACCCATAAAGAATACCAAAATCAATGATGTGTACTCTTGAGGCGTTTGCTGATTTATCCATGATTGTTCTGTTGGAAGCAAAATTTGAAATCTTTCTGAAAGGGGAAGATGCCATGTACAAATGGTAAGCTTTTATATAATCAGCAGCACATGTTTTCTTGCTGACTAATGCTTTATGGATTTGACTTCCATTTCCAGCCAAACGTGCTTCAAGACCATCTGCAAAACAGTGAGCTAACCTTTGAGTTCCATCACCAAAAGGAGACGCGTGTTGTCTGATTTGTTTCAGAAGATCATTTGCTTTTCTTCTATCATCAGATGCAACAGCTTGTGCACAAGTAATCAAAAGGGTTCTCAAATCTATCACTTCTTTTTTCCTGTTTTGTTTCCTCCCACGACTTTTGCTTTTGCCTTTCTTTCCTTTCCCTTGATTTAAACTTGTATCTTCACAATCTTTTAATGTGTCTTTACATTTTTCTACACGTAAAGTGTCACGAAATGAGTCTAAAGCAACCTTACCTTCTCCCATACTTGACAGAAAAATCAAGTCAAGCTCTTTGGATCTTAAAGTGGAATCAGGAAAAATGGCTGCCTGTTTGATATTCCTTTCTTGTTGTCCTAAATCTGTTGCATCTTCCCCAAAAGGATTCTTTCTTACTCTGGACACTGTTGATGATAGTGACACGTCTCCATTAGAAGAAACAATCAATTTGTTGGTAAAAGGAAGGAACTTGTTTGCTTCTTCAACGCCCTTTTTAAACTGCCATGCCATTTGACTCTCGTGACAATGATCAGAAGTGCTTGCAGGAGAATCCAAATCCAAACCCAAACCCCTGTCAACGTTATAATTTACACTGCTTGTAGATCCAAACGATGTTGTGTATGATACATTTTGAGGTCCAAGATTGTGTAGATTTGTAGCATCATGTAAGTAACCACTGTAATTGTTTTGAGTTGAGAAGGGGAAACCAACTAGGCTTTCTCTATGGTGGTCAACAGAAGTCAAACCACCTTCAGAGGAGGATGAAGTCCATGGGGGTGGTGATGGAGGATACTTCTTGCCGAGAACTTCATAGAAGGGTTTCTCTGCAGCTTGAAGATCTAAAGACTCTTGAAGCATGCAAGATCTATCTTCCATGTCTTCTTCCATGAGTACCTGAGTAATATATCCCAAAATTGCATCTGATAAATCGCAATCTTCATGAAGCTCATCTTCAGGACTTGGAGTCATACTAGGCACAGGAAGATTGTTTAAAGGGGGAACATGTAATCCTCTGAAGTTTTGACTGTAAATGGAATCTCGATACCTACTACCTTCATTGACTGGAACATAACTTGAGAAGCTATTCTCAAACATAGGACCATTATTTAATTTCTTATTGTCCCGAAAAACAGGTATACTTCGTCCATTTCCATTCCCGTTTTCATCTGAGGAAGTATAAATTCTACCAAATCTCGGATCCATTTATGTCAACTTGATGAAAACCTTTAATTGGGTTCAACTTGGATTTTCGACAATACATTCAAGTTGCTAATCATATTTCAAAGCCCTAAGTAGACACCGTTAACACAGACACACGAAGTTTCGCAATCTACTATAGAACAAGATACTCGAAAAAACACAATAAATACACTAGGGTTTTAACACATAAGCATAGAAATCAAACTCAAAGAATAACAAAAAAACCAGTCGGGAATCCGATGTACCTTTGTACACAGCATACTGATCTTGGCCACTACCCCTATACTAGAAAAAACATGAAGCTTTTGAAATGAAAGATCGCTGGATATAACAGAAACTATAGTGCGAAAAGTAAATGGGAAAACTCGGTAGAATAATCCGAAAATGGCGCACTTATTATAACCTCCGATAAACGAAGGTTGTTGAAACATCAATGACGTTCTTTTGACGAAAATAAATGGAGCATCACCGAGTGCAAAGAAGACTGACGTGGGGACACATAAATTCAGGGGAAACAGGAAGCTGCCCCATTATTTCCTAGGAAGATATGATAATTATTATCTTTTTAGTCCCCAAGTCCAAAATGTTTTTAGTTTCTACCTTCAATCACTTCAAAATATATATATATATATATATATATATATATATATATATATATATATATATATATATATATATATATATATGAGAATAGTGAATATACCCTTAAGGGTATATATGATTAGGTACCCCAATACTTAAAATTGTGTCGTTTTGTTATTTGTTATTGACTTCGTTTGAAAGAAAAATTGTTACGTGAGCACTTCTTCATTCTTAAAAACATTGATACATCAAGTTTCCATGATCATAGCTTTAAATAAAAAAATGTCGATTGGATTTCACAGAACTCAAAGGAAAAAAGCCGCATACTGATGATCACATCGATTGATTTCCTTAAGTCAATGATTGCATGATGCAAACATCAATGCTTAAATCAATTTCTTTTCCCATTCTTTTCTGGTTTTATGAATTTATTCCAAGTTATTTATTTATTTATTCTGAACGATTGAACCCTCAGAATCGAGACGTATTCATTCGAAAGTTATTTGATTTCTTATTGGTGGAAGTTTTGATTTTTGAGGAATTGAGACATATTCACTTGGTGTCGACAATTGATTTATGATTCTGATTGAATATGTGTAAGTTCTACTCTTTTTCTAGCCTTCTTAAAGAATCGAGACTTATTCTCTATAGGCAACTCTTTTTCATTTGCAACTTTATTAAAAAAAAAAAAAGTCCACCATATGTTTGACAAAATGTCATCTCATATCATAACACTACTTTTTTCAATTTAGTGAGATAATTAGCTGTTAGTTGAAGATTTATGTAGATTCTAAGTATGGAGAAAGATATTAACAATGTTTTTGTGCATGATTCCGACATTTATGATGTAATTCTATCAGATTACTTCATTCTATTGTGTTTTTTTTGCTATGAGATACAACCGATTACATTAATTTTGTATAGTTAATGATGGAGCATTGAGTCTTGAGCGATGTATAAGTTTTTATGTATAATTTACAAGTTGTTATAATAGAATTTCAGTTGTCATTTTTGTATGACGCTTTATTTGGTGGGTGTTATCATCTTTTTTAAATCCTCATTTCCAATGACTTTGTATGAAAAAGTTAAAAATTTAACTGGGAAAAAGTCGGAGAAAACCATGTGTTCCGTTTTTTTATTGTCTCTAATCTTGTACTACTTCCTAAGTTCCATCATGTGTTTCCTCTTTAATCTCCCCTCTAGTTTGCAGGTTGTTCTATATATGGACCTCCTTTCTTTTAATGAAAATCGAAGCTTGGCCTTCAAAAGCATACCAGTAAAACAAAACAGGGAGGAATACATGACAGAACCAGAAAGATGGTCAACATATGCAGTTTATCAAGCACCTTGGTTGAATTCGATTTTTTAAGACAGGGGGAAAATCATCCAACAAGGGACAAACCATAAATGCAACAAACTTTTGTTTTTAACCCATAACAACAACCAACATTCAATTTTAAACACACAAATCAAAAATAATCAACAATTTTCATTCGAAATCATTAAAAATGTTAAGGAACATAAAAACTTTCCAAATTATTCATACATCGTTGACCAAAAAAGAAAGTAAAAAATGTCAAGAATCACATGAAAATTTTCATTTGCTCACAAAAAATCACATCTGGTCATTTTTTCTCTTGCAATGCTTCATCTACCTGATTCATGAAAAGTAAAAAATTGTTAATATAATTATCATATTTCTAAAATCAACATTTAATTATTTTTACAAGTAACTTTCTTTTTGAACAACTAAGTTACAACACTTTATCATGAAGAGAAGGAAAATATTCCAACAACAAGGCCTTGGAAGTTTTACTTTGCACAAAGTTTGTTCATTCTCCTAAAAAAAACGTTATTAGATCACTAACAGGAAAATAATGACATACAAATTTGACAAAATGAAGAGCAATAGTCGCACCTGAATCACAAATTGAAGTTGTATCCTTGGTGAATATGAACATCGAACTCTCTACAGGTTTGTTTTTGTTAAGATCCTTTGATCCAAATCTTTCGGCTCTTAACATCTCAATCATTATGCAAAAATGGTTTCCAGATCATGGAACCTACAACAAGGGTATTTCATTCATTAGTAAGGTTGTGTAGAGGAGTAGAGGACTAGGATGGTATTTCGGTAAACTGCAACTAGATTTCTTTTTTTCTTGTTTTGGAAGTGCCCACAACCTCGTTGTCAGATTTAAGCAGCAATAGTAACCTTTCGGCTCTTAAAGAATCTGGAAGAGCCATGACATATGCACTCACAAGGGTATTTCAGTCATTGGTTTTTGATAATACCCATTCCAGCCTATGCTTTTCAAGAAATATTCACAGAAAATTTCACTGAGACATTTAATCGAGCACCTGGTGGGTGAGTTGCATATACTACAGTTTATAGTGAAAATGTGTTACATGTAGTGATGTTGATTCCACATTGCCCATTAGACCTAACTCACTCTATACACAGTGTACAAGGGAAAAAAGAATCGAAAATGAGATTGTTTTATTTCAGATACTCATGAGCTACAAACTATATCAAAAAATTGTCCAACACAAGAGTGCAATTCACGAACCTGGTTGGACAAGCAAGTTGTAAAGCGACAGATTAATCAAATGCATGGCAAACCAATTGGAACGATGGCCGACTGTGACTCCTTAAACCGGAAAATAAATCGAAAACATGTGTGTGGTATTAATCAGGAATCGATGTGTTCTGGAAATGATATCAATCGATCAACGAAATAGTTTTTTCTTTCAGAAAATTATACCAATAATCAATCAATGTGTTCAGTGAATTGAACCTCTTTATTTTTGTTGTGAATTCCGAATTCTTTAAATTGTTGATTATAGAAGCAGAAAATCCAGGAGGAATCGAGTTCCATTTTATTAAAACTACGGAGTTTAATAGATGTGGGTACCTATGATCATGGGAACATGATGTATCAATGTTTTTAAGAATGAAGAAGTGTTCGCGTATCAATTTTTCTTTCAAACTAAGTCGATAACAAAACGACACAGTTTTAAGTATTGGGTACCTAATCATATATACCCTTAAGGGTATATTCACTATTCCCTATATATATATATATATATATATATATATATATATATATATATATATATATACATATATATATATAAAGGTTATTTTGTTTCTTACATCTATTGTGTGTTACAATTCTGGATTAATAGATGAATAAAATCAATGAACATTATTTGAGAGTCTACGATATTACAATAGGGTAACATGTACCATATAATCATATAAATTTCAGCAGAAGAGTGTTTTGATCAATTAACTTATATTAAAAAAAATCCAGATTTTAATGGATAGTTAATATCCTTTTTTTAAATCTTAATTTTTTAAATTAATTCAAATTTAATTCTATTATAATTTCTAATATTATCCGATTTTATTCTGTCAGAATAACAGAGAGTCAAATATAAACTAGTAAATATATTTTCGATTTTATTCTTGCAGAATATGGTTCATTCAATATATATTTTTTTATAATTAACATGCTTAAAAATTATACAACATATTATCAAGAATAATATTTTTTAAAGAATACGGATTTTATTTTTTAAGAATCACTAATTACATTAATTCGTAAAGAATAAGACTACATAATTATTACATTCATTCTGAAAAAAATGATTACTAATGGTTTAGAATTACATTTATTCTTAAAGATTAAAACTAAGAATGGTTAAAAATTAAAAATAAAAACATCAAAATCTAACAAAAACACATTATACACTCTGCTAGAATACTCTCATTCTCCATGTTTTCTTCTTTTTCTACATCAATGACAGCATCTTCAAAATCTATATCCACAAAGAAAACATAATCAACTTTAAAATATTAAAACTTTTAGTATATTCTAAAGAATAAAACTATAAATTCTAATAGAATGTGTTAGACATTAAAGACTTTTAATTTATTCTAACAGAATGTAATACTTGGGTCATTTGATCAAGTATTCCCCGAGTCACTTGATCCAAATAATTGACTTAATCTAATTGCAATTATTCTAGAGCCTACATTGTAACTAACACAGAGGACAATACATTGGCAAAAGTTCATATTATTACAAGTAAGAATGTGGGAAATATGATAGTTCAAAGATCACAAAAAATTTCTAAACAAAGTAAAAGTGCTAAAAATACAGTTGTAACATCAAATGTTCGAAGGACTATAACTCAGCCAATATTAATCCAATTAAAATGACTTCAGAACCTAACTTGTAGCTAACACAAAGGAGAACATGTAGAAAAAATTTCAAATCATTCCAAGTTAGTATGAGAGGGATATGATAGTTCAAAGATTACAAAAAAATTTGCTGAAATATTCAATTCAAACATTTTAGCAAACAATTGGCGGGCAAAATCATTTGCTTAGGTCTTTATACTTCATTTGATGAAACATACAACATATGTAATTAATAAAGACATGAATGTGACTATATTTACAATAAAAGAGTATATACCTTCAAATACTAACGAGTAATTTCATATTCCATGCCATAAAATCGAGATTCCATTCTGACAGAATTAGAACTTGATCTTTCATTCCGGCATAATTGATGTCAAATACACCCATAATAAAAAATTTGTGGTAATTATCCAATCATGACCACTGCTCTATACATAAAAATTATACTTTTAATTTTTCGAATTTCTTGTTAGAGCAAAAGCCTTTAAATTTCTTATTAGAGAAAAAACTAAAAACATAAACAAAAAAGAAAGTTCCAACCAAACTATAGGGTTAGAAATTATCCTCATAATTTGGTTTCTTTTTTCCTTCATCCCTAAAGTTGTGTTTAGGGTTAGAAATCATCCCCATAATGCTTTGCTGAAAGGTTTTCAATCAATTCTTACACTATCATTTACCATGTTTTCTTTCTTTTCCATATTAAAATGCAAAAACCTATTCATTCTATGAGCATATAAATACTATATAAAACATGTGCTACTAGTAATTCTGACAAAATGCATACCACATGGTTAGATTCTTTATATTCTCTTTTAGGCATTTCAACAAACATTTGTTAGGCATTATCATCAAACAAGTCAAAATTCATGTAAAAAAACAAGTGTAAAAATTGATTGAAAACCTCAGTTGAAACACATGTAAAAAACTATTAGATTTACATAAAGAAAACTAGAAATAAAACACTCATTGCTAGGAATTCTGACAAAATGCATACCACATGGTTATATTCTTTATATTCTCTTTCAGGCATTTCAACAAACACATGTTAGGCATTATCATCAAACAAGCCAAAATTCATGTAAAAAAAACAAGTGTAAGAACTGATTGACAACCTCGATTGAAACACATGTAAAAAACAATTAGATTTACAGAAAAAACTAGAAGTTATAATAATGAGAGAACAAGGCTCACATTTTCCATAAATATCAATATTGCATCCCCAACTTCTGAAATGGTAGCCAAAGGATCGATTTGGGCATTTCATTGGATAAACTAATGCTTCTTCGTAGCCATACCAAAAACAGAAATGTAACATCCCAAGTTCGGAAGCATGCAGTTGAAGGGTGCTAATTGTAAATTAAGGAAGCTACTTGACAAGTAGGTATGCTACTCGTCGAGTCGGAGCGAGATTTGATCGCGGGTTAAGTGGCCAACTCGCCGAGTCGGAAGCTATACTCGACGAGTTGGTGCTGGAATGAGAAAACCCTAATCCTCGGGGTTGTGCCCTATATAAAGCACATTATAACCCACCCTTAGCCTCTTTGCTACCTTTTTGAGATCCATAAACCCTAAAGTCGAGTGAGCCTCCATTAATAGAGAGAATAGAGCTTTGGAGGAGAAAATCTTGGAAAGGGGCTTGAAGATCAAGAGGCTTGCTACGAAGGAGTGGTGTAGATCCGGGATCTACTTCAGTTGGAGCTTATATTGGAGGTAATAATCTGTTGCTTGGGCTCTTTTGCATCTAGATCTATTATCATTTGAGATTTGGGGCATTTTTGGTATTATTGAGAGCTATTTCGGGTTAGAGGCTTAGATATGAGGTTGTTACCTCAGATCTAGGCTTGTGATGGTCCAAAATGTCATAAAACTTTTGTCTAAGAGTTGTTGGTGAATCCCCCTAGTCCTTAACCCTATCCCTAGTGTATTTTGGGCCTATATCTCCTTGGTTTCACGTAAAGTTTGCCACTTTAAACGAGGGTTAGTCTGTAGAAGAGTGGATTTATGGATTGGAACCCCTGCATGGATCGAAAAGCCTCTGTATTGGATTGAGAACTGGAGAGACTCGGCGAGTCACATGGGTGTACTCGACGAGTTGTATGATCATGAGCATGGACTCGACGAGTTAGAAGAACAACTCGACGAGTCTGTTGAAGATTGCCTTGGACTCGGCGAGTATGGTCGCAGAACCCAACCTCTTTTGGTTAAAGCCTCAGATTAGTGAGTCAGTTGGTGACTCAGTGAGTTGGGCAGGATGGAACTCAGAGATCGTTGGACTCGACGAGTCCTGGGGCGACTCGACGAGTTAAGTCGTGCTATGAGAGTTTTCTGAGTATGAGAACTCGGTGAGTCGACAGGTTGACTCGGCGAGTAAAGTCAATCGGGAAGGTTGACTTTGGCCAGGACTTTGACTTTGACCCGTTTGACCTTTAGGGTGTTATGGTATTTTAAGTATTTATGTCTTGGTCCATTGATGGCGTCAGGTGTTGGAGTTTGGAGCAGTGCTTCGGGTCAGTGTTTTCGTGGTTCGTTTAGACAGTTGCAAGGTGAGTTATCCTCACTATATCGATAGGGTCTACGGCACCAAGGCCGACCCTTTATCGGATGGAAATCCGGGTATTGTTTGTTATGTTATTGTTTTGCTAGATCTGCATCCTGGTATTTAGGATGGTGTTATGTTAGTGAGCTGGTTAAGGTCGGTACCCCGGTATATAGGGTAATGTTATGCTAGTGACTGGTTAGGTCGGAATCCTGGTTAGGATGTTGATATGCTATGTGATCTGTTAGACTGTTTGTCTGGTTAAGAATTTTTTATGTGATTAATTGTTTTATGTGCACATGGTTGTTTGACGGGGGTTGGGTTGAGGCGGGTCCTGCTTTGTGTTGTAGGCCAACATACCCAGGGCAGACCGGATATCCCGAAGGCCCAACAAGCGGTCCGGATAGGCTGAAGGCCCCAAGAGGGCGGACTAGACGTGTCGAGGCTCGGAGAGTGGACCAAGCCGACTGAAGGCTTGGTGTGGGCGGGCCAGTCATACTGTAGACTCAGAGAGTGGACCAGGTGGATTGAAGGCTCAGTGCAGGCGGACCAATCACATTGTAGACTCGATGTACATGGCTAGACTCAGAGGGTGGACCAGGTGGACTGAAGGCCCGATGCGGGTGGACTAGTCATACAGTAGACCCAATGTGCATGGTTGTTCTATTTGTGATATGTTATGAGTATGTTTATGTGTGGCTGGTATTTTGGGGGTAACTCACTAAGCTTTCGGGCTTACAGTTCAGTGTATTGTTTCAGGTACTTCAGGAGATCATGGCAAGGCGAAGACGTGATCGTACCGCTCCTCATACTTCATGATTTTTACGATTTGGTTCTGGGGATACTCTGATGTTTAAAATCTTTTGAAAACAAGTTTTAATAACTTAATGACTTTTGAATGAATTAAAATGTTTTAATTTGGCTCAAATTTTATGGGTGTTACAAGAAACGAGAATGAAGGAGGGATGGAGAAAAACTTCTCACATTGATTTCAGGTTGAAGCAAATCATTCGAATCAAAGACATAAACATCATATGGGGTATTTTGGGTTTCAAAAATGCCAAACTCCGACCACGAATCTCTATAATTTCATACCTTCAATGGAGAGGAATAGGGTTTTGAGAAGGGATACGTGATTATATTTTAGTCCACAATTGATAAAGGGATGCAGGTTTTGTAGTGTTTGTTCCCTTATTTTATGATATATTAATTGAATTATTCATTTACCATAATTAAATTTACTAAGATTACCATTATACCCTTATTTATTTATTTAATTATTTAATTATTTCCTGAATTCTCATTGGTGCATACATGCACACAATAATTGTCAGGAACATTTGAACATATTTTTTTTTCTCTCTCTCTCTCTCTCTCTCTCTATATATATATATATATATATATATATATATATATATATATATATATATATATATATCCATATTTTTTCATTTTCCAGCGATTATAGAGAATGGAGAGAAAAAATCAAAAACGGATCAACACCATAATTGAAAAGACGGAAACTAGGAAAGTTGTGGTAGATATTAGATTATGGTGTTTAAAATCGGATATCCAAAAAGATAGTAGATTTATGATATCTCTGAATTTTCGAATACAGATCCAAGATATCAAATTTGGTTATTCAAAAATTCTCATTTTAAAAACAATTAAAAAGAATTAGAAAAACATGTAAGTAATCTATAAGAAAATTAGAATTCACATTAAGAAACAACAATATAACTTACAATTAAGCATATTCCCCATTTTTTTACTAACTTCGTCAAATTTTTTACAAAATTCTGTTTTTTTTTTTTTTCTCGGTCTCTTCTTGAATGTACTAGACTTCATGTCCATAGAAAATAAAATACGGCCATACTAAAACCATATTATAAAACTTAGAGTAACTTATAGTTTTGGTCCCTATGGTTTAGGTAGATTCATACTTTTGGTCCAACCTTTGGAAAATAGACAAGGCACATACCTGTGGTTTCCCAATCTTACAGTTTTGGTCCTTGGTCCATATAAATAGACTATGTTGTCCTTTCTAATTTCATTTTCTATTTTCTTTTTTTCTTTTTAAAAATATAAATATATTTTGGGCCTACCACCCCTAACCCTCCACCCCAACCTCACTGTCTCTCTCCCATTGTTCTTCATTTTTCGGTCTTCTTTCACCCTGTTCAAGAGTGCCGCTCTACCCCATATTTTTTCTTCCCATTTCTTTTTTCATTCTTCTTCTTAATCCATATAGAATCATAGTGTTGGTAGATGTTTGAGATTGACGTTGGTGGAGCAGATGATGGGTTTGCTACTATAGGAAGCAGTGGAGTCACCAAGATGGGGGAAACGACGATGAAGAATAGGATGGCGACGATGGAGAAGATGATTGATACAGTGTCGAGGATATGATAATTTTGAATTTCAGACAATGCAATTTTGAGTCTATGAGCCATTTGTCATAATTGGTATGTTACTAGGGTTAGAAATAGAAATTGACTATAGAGATAAGATATACACATGTCCCTGGAGGGAGAGAGGTTGAGACACTGAAGGGGGGGACGAAGGATCTATGAAATATGAAGGTGATGAATCAAAGGCAAAGGGATGGTGATGGGTGGTTTCAAAAGGAGATATGGAAAGGAGTTGATGGGAGGGGAGGTACTTACTGGAAATAAGTCAAGTGTGCATTGTCTTCTTGTGTTCTTGGAGAAAATCACCAGCCATGATCACCACTATAGAATCTCCTTGTGCCGAGGTGGAGGAGATGAATTAAAATAGATGTGTTCTTATTTTTTTGTGGTAGTGTTGTTTGATGATGTTGGGAGATGAAGTAGCAGCAATGAATAAAACTCTGAGGATGTTTATGGTGGTGAATGAGAGAGATGAACATGATGGGTTGTGGTGGGGTGGGGGTAGGGGTGGGTGGTTTGGTATAGCGGACATTTTTTATTTTTTATATTATCAAAATTTATAAGTAAGTAAAAGAAAATAGAAAAAGAAATTAAAAAATGCAATATATTCTATTTATATGGATTAAGGACCAAAACTACAACATTGGAAAACCACAGGGATAAGTCTTAACCATTTTCCAAAGGTTGGACCACAAATGTGAATCTATCTAAACCATAGGGACCAAAATTGTAATTTACTCTAAAAGTGATATATAGTTTGGCTTTAATTCTTTTCCACGTTAGAAACATTATTATTTTTTTTTTTTTGGTGAAAACACAAAGAGATACGAAAGACTTTTAAGTTTTAACTATTATAAATTAGGTCGGAGAAAATAGGGTTACTCTTACCAAATTTTTCACTGTCACGTAAGTGACACGTCAGTTTTTATCACAAAAATGTGGGAGTGGTGTAGCACCCGGTTCCTGGTACGTAAATGTTATTTGAGTATTTCCTTTCTTTTAGCCTTGGACTCGGCGAGTCATAGGTCCGACTCGCCGAGTGGATGCGGGACCCGACACACGTTTAAGTTGGCGACTCGGCGAGTCCATATCCTGGACTCGGCGAGTCACAGCTGTTGGATGAAACCTTAAGTTTCAGGGGTTTGCACCCTATTTAAGTGACTTATCCGCCCCAGACCAGCCCCCATTCTCTCCCCAGAGCTCCCAACCCTCGTTTATGCTTGTTCTTTGAAGAATTGAAGCTTTGTTGTGTGCTTTTGAAGGTTTTGAAGGAGGAAGGAAGTAGATCCAGAAGAAAGGAAGCCATCCAGGCATTATTGTGTTCTTCCAGCAGTTCCTTTGAGGTATAACCCGTTTTCCCCATGATTCTTTGCTTAGTACTTCATTTAGGTCTTTTTTGGACAAATCCACAAGCTTGTATGTGCATTATATGTCGTAATAAGATGTTTGGCCTCTGGATCTAGGCAAGATTGAGCTCTAGGAGCTCAGATCTGTTAGCTTTATGGCCCCATGTGCTTGTTCACCTTAGATCTACCCTTTTGAGACATTTTGAGCCCTAAAATCCATATTGGTGAATATCCACACGTAAAGTTGAAAACTTTACGTGTGATTCGTGTCCTAGAAGTCCAGATCTGTGAATGGCATGGACTGGAATCGAGCAAATCTGTGTATTTAATGGGTGCATGGCAACGACTCGGCGAGTCGTTCATATGACTCGGCGAGTCTGTTCGCGAGTCTCCGAGTTTGTCCCCTTTTCGTAGTGTCGAGTGAACAGTGAGTCACGGGGTGTGACTCAGTGAGTCGGAAGCTGAACTCATCTATGTAGGTACTCGGCGAGTCAATGCCCTGACTTGGCGAGTTCAAGGCAATCTCATTAGATCAAGAACACACTCGGCGAGTTGTTCATACAACTCGGCGAGTCTTAGCATAAGTGTCCGTCGGATGAAGATGAACTCGACGAGTTGTTCATACAACTCGGCGAGTAGGATGAAGGACTTGAATATTGGTTTAGAAGGTGAACTCGTCGAGTCGTCGCCTAACTCGACGAGTAGGATCGGGATTCAGGGCAGTCGTTTGGGTAGGGACTCGGCGAGTTGGAAAGCCAACTCGGCGAGTCGGGTCAACTGAAAGTTGACTCTGACTTTGACTTAGGGCATGGTCAGGGGTAAAATGGTCATTTTACCCAAAGGTTAGTGAGCAGTGTTTGATTGAGTATGTTGTGGGAACTGCAGCCGGAGGATTTCCGGAGCAGCAGCAGGCAGTCAGTTCCCGATCAGATCAGCAGCTACTTCGAGGTGAGTTACCTTCCAGTAGCGGTGGGTCTATGACCACAATGCCGGCCCACCAGTAGGAGTTATTTGTAGATGTTTGTCTCTGTGATATTCATCTAGGTATTACCACTACCTGTGTTATGTTATGTGCTAGTATGATATGATGCTATGTGCTAGTGACAGTAGGGGGAGATAGTCCCCGAAGTATCCGGTCGGTAGGACCGAAGGGGAGGCCAGCACCCAGATATGCTAGGCAGTATCCGATTGGTAGGACTGAAGGGGAGGCCAGCACCCAGATATGCTAGGCAGTATCCGGTTGGTAGGACCGAAGGGGAGGCCAGCACCCAGATATGCTAGGCAGTATCCGGTCGAAAGGACCGAAGGGGAGGCCAGCACCCAGATATGTTAGGCAATGTCCGGTCGAGAGGGCCGAAGGGGTAGGTCGGGCACCCAGATATGTCTGACGATATATGTATGTTATGAGATTATTTAGTATGTGGTACGGTGGGGGAACTCACTAAGCTTTGTGCGTACAATTTTAGTTTTGGTTTCAGGTACCTCCTCAGCTAGGGGAAAGGAGCCGGCACGGTAGCAGCATGTCACACACACACTCTCTGGTTTCCGCATTTACGAGATTCTCTGGGATTTATACTCTGATATTTTGATTGGTTGTATGATTTGACTTTTAGACACGGTTTACGTTGTATCATGGTTTGATCAAACAATGTTTTAATTATTAATGTCTCCTAAAGTAATGTTTTAAAACGAAATTTTTGGATGTGAAAATTGGGTCGTTACAAGTGGTGCCATATTTTCTTTAAGAATTTAATTTAAATGAAAACATTATTTCTAATAAAGAAAAGGAAAAATGACACATACGTCCTATGAAGTTTCTAGGGTTTACCTTTTTAGTCCCTAAATTATTTTCGTGGCTTTCTAAAGGAAATGATTGTTGGACAACCTATTTTTTGGTCCCATTTACTTGTTCTAGCAAGTTTATAGACAAAACTTGCCACATCATCCATGACAAAGAAATGGATATCAACGACAAGAAAAACCCACAATAAAAACTCTAAACTTAATGCCACAAATTCACCTCCACAACCAAATCGCACCAGTTGAATCTTCGATTCCACAAATCCCAACCGTAATTACACTTCCAATCGCTCTAATCCCTCAAATCCCAGTACTCCCTCCTTTGCCTCCCTAAATCCCATGTCCACTTTCCCTTCTTCCATTTATTCGTCCACCAAATGGCAACACAACAATGAATAGACGAACATGTTTAATGAAGTGAGGGACGGTGATGGCGATTCGATTTCTCTTCCTTTTTTATGTGTACAAAAGATGAACAGGTTGATCTATGTTTTTTTCTATCTGTAGTGAGCATGGTCTAACTTCCTTGAGATTTGATTTTGCGATGAATAGGGTTTGATGGAGTAAGGGCTAGTCAAAAGTACCTTCATCAAAGAAGCTTCCTTGAGCCGATATTGAGTTCTCATTTCCAGAAATTTCCTTCAACCGTTAACTCCTACAGTGCATATATCATCCTTCTGTTTCATGTTCATCATAGACATAGCACACCGCCACTATTGCCTCTCGTTGGAAGCACCAACATTTGTTTCTTATCAAACCACTAGCTTTTTGGTTTTTTGATCATCAGAGACATAGGATTACTTGTTCAAGAGCACCATGGCAAAATCTTGGTTTTCAAAGCTATTTTGAGGTCATGTTCATTCCAGTGATGCCCATCAGGGCAAAACATCTCGAATCTCCTTCGACTGTGTTTGTTATACAAATATGGTGGTGTTTATCTTCACATCGACGTGATAGTCTTGAAAACTCTCCAAATTAAAGAACTCAAACTGAGCACAGTTGGTGATGTGGCAAGTTTGGTCAACAAATCGAAAAAATTCAAAGTCAATTTAGGGAAATTGGTCAATAAATGTCAATATGGCAAAGGGGTAACCGGGTGACCCCTTCACTTTAGCCAAAAAGACTTAATTGACCGGACAAAAAGGACTTGGTTCCCTCATAAAGTCATCAAAATAATTTAGGGACTAAAAGGATAAACCCTAGAAACTTCATAGGACGTATGTGTCATTTTCCCAATAATAAAAAAAATATAACATATCATTACTTCAAAAAAAAGACATTATCTTACTTTAAAAAACCATAACATAACTTAAAGAAATCCTAAACACTTAGGGAAAAAAACTACAAATCTTAAACTGAAATTTTTCAGAAGACGAATATGATGACATTTTCTAGTGATTTTGGGATAAATAGATATAGAAAGATATAAGAATTGGATTTATGTTTAGAAAAACTTGTCGTTTACCCGTGCAAAGCGGCGACGGCGAATAGTCTCTGAACGTTCTATTTTGAGGGTCGCATATAGTTTGATTTTGTGAATTGTTTCCTTTCCGGTGAACGGTGAATAGTTTATGAGCTACATACACAAGTGGTTGGTTTGTTTCATCTCGGTGATATATTTGATCAAAAACATAAACGCATCGTTGTTTTAGGTTAATGCATTTTGGTTTCAAAATATATGCATGTTGATGTATTTGATTAAAATGAAAGTAAATTATTGTTTTTGGTTAAAAATAAAAATGTGTCGTTTTATGCAAAGCAGCCACAATGAGTAGTTTTTTTAGACAATTAGGGGCTCCCATCTCTTATTAATTTTCCAAAAAGTAAATTTATAATCCTCTATTTTATTTTTTTTATTTTTTTATTCTAGTTATTGATTTTATCATATTTCCAATATAAAATAAAAAATATTAGAATTCTTGTATAAATCAAAGGAGGTTAAATTTACATGTCATACATTTTTAATACATTTTTAGTAATTGTATAAGCAAATAGTAAATTATCGTTTTGATGATCATAATTTCATTACAAATCAATGCGTTATTTAAAATAATGAAATTAGAAAAGGGAAAAATAATTACATGAAATACATAAACTTTTAAACATCACCATTGTTATATATGTCATAATATGCTAACCATCTCTTTCCTATAAAAGACAAACGTTTGTATAATTTACGGTTAGAGAAGAACTTGCTAAACACTAAAAGTTTATAACATAGTTATGAGAATATACTAATGATTATGCATCTACATTTTGCCTGAAAAATGAATAATTGTAAGACCTTTCGATATGCCTAGCACGAGCATGCTCGTGGTCCAGCTGGCCACGAACAACGGTCGTGCACATTTGTTTGTGGTTGGCCGTTTTCGTTTTGGTTTATGGTGGGAGAACGACGGTGCATGCTCAACAAAATCGTTTCTTTGTTTGACCGAATATATAGCCGTTGAACTGTTAACTTTTCCAAAAATAAATAAATAATAAAATTAAACATAAATTTTAACAACTTTTACCTATAAAAACCACACTATACACTCATATTTTTTACACAATTCTTTTCTTTCTCTATACACAAAAACACACAACATTTCATAACCAAAAAACCATGGACCCCAAACAAAATACCCCCCTAAACTTTAGAAATCGCAAACCCGATAACTCTTTTGCGTTAAAAACCACCCCACGCCAATTCCCGATCATGAAATCACATCAAGGTGGTTTTGGCAGTTTGTTTTATCATAATATCATAAGAAATGTTGAATGGTTTTACATCATTATATAAAAACGAAGATATGATATATAGAATTGATCTTAATAGTGTTATCGATAATTTTGCATTTAGAAAGGCAAAAAAGATATTTTTTTCTTTAAATTAGTTGTTTGTATATTTATGTTTTTTGATAATGTTATTAATGATTTTAATAAAATGGTGTGTTTTTTCAAATCTTTATTACATTTGTGACTTTCAGGAGTCTTTGTTTCTTAACATTGAGACTCAAAATATGTTTGAATCAATTCTGAAATAATTATGAAAAAATATAATTTTAAAATGATTCAGGAGACCAACCGTCTTTTGAAATTAAAAAAAAAAAAAGACCAAACTACCATATTACCGCCAAACCACAGTTATTATTCATGTTATTTACTCTATTATAAAACTGTAAAAAATTATTTACAACCATATTGTTATTAAGTTAGAAAAGTAAGAAACGGTAAAAATCTGAAATGAGATTATAATGAAATTGACATTCATAAGTTTATTTGGCTTGATTACATTATCTGCATACATATCCAACCAAACCCCTCTTGACTCGTGAAAAAGAAGGGCAAAAGATCGAAAATAGGAAAAGTGAAAGAAGAAGGGGGCAGTTTTTCGTTTTTCGTTTTGAAGATTCAAGATCAGATCTTTGGGCGTGCAATTTCTGTTTTTTTCCGACGTTTTATTAAATAAATATTTTCATAGTCAGCAGATATATACTTGGAATTTCTATCAACCTGGCATCAAAATTTTCTCTCCCCAATTGTGGTGGTGGGGTAAGTGAGAAAATAGATTACAACTATAATAATATTATATTCACCCATTCTTCTACCAGTACGAGAATCTAGAATGTGGTCATATGTTTCGTTTATGTTGGATTAACCCAATTTATAAATCCATACTTCGTGTTCTAGATTTTCTGATTTGCTGAACAAAATGGTTTCTTTTGATACGAAGAACGTTCTTGAAGATTTGTTGTCGCTGATGCTGCATGGAAGAAGAAACTAAATCTGCTCTTCGATGGTCAGGGTTTTTCCTCTTCGGTGAGTTGTTGTTCATTTGCATCTCCTGCAACACTTTGTTTGTGATGATTATGCCCGATTTGCATTTCTTTAGGAGGGTTGGGGTCGGAATCCAGGGACTGTAACTAGAACACCCTTTGCGTCCCCTTTGAATTGAACTGTGCTATTATCAATCCGCACTTGTTTCATCGATTGTAACGAAGGGGTTTTCATCTTAATTTTGGTTTATCACTTTTGATCGATTGTTTAGTAAAATAGAGGGTACATCCGGAGTGTAGACTGAGAAAATGGGATCAAACGGGCGTGGTGGCGAGCCCCAACTACCAAAACCAGATGGATTGGCAAGACAAGGTTCATTGTATAACCTAACTTTAGATGAGGTTCAACAGCAATTAGGAGATCTTGGAAAACCCTTAAGTAGTATGAATCTTGACGAGCTTCTTAAAAGTGTTTGGACTGCTGAAGCAAATCAAGGTATGATGACGTTGACAGGTGGGCAGGCGGATTACACCCACCATGGGGTGGGTCAAGGTCAACCTTCATCTCTAGCTCGCCAGTCAAGCCTTACTCTTTCTCATGATCAAAGAATGAGAACTGTGGATGAAGTATGGCAAGATATCCAACAAGGTCATAAGAGTAAAAGTAATAACAATAATGCTGATAAGAAGGGTAGTCGAGAGAGACGACCGACACTAGGTGAGATGACATTGGAGGACTTTTTGGTGAAAGCAGGGATTGTTGCAGGATCTTCTCCTGGAAAGAAAAATACAGGTGGTGGTGGTTCTGTTATAGGAGGAGTTGATTCAAATGTGGGACATGGACATCAACAAGCACAATGGATGCAGCAGTATCAGGTTGCACCAATTCCACAACATGTGTATATGACAGGTCATCATCCTGTTCAACAATCTTTGCCAATGATGGAAATGGGGTATCCTGAGACACAAATGGCTATTTCTCCTTCACATTTGATGCATAATTTATCGGATACACAGACTCCTGGAAGGAAAAGAGTTGCTTCTGGAGATGTCATGGAGAAGACTGTTGAACGGAGGCAAAAGAGAATGATCAAAAATAGAGAATCTGCTGCACGCTCACGAGCAAGAAAGCAGGTAGCTACCTTTTTTTTTTTTTTTTTCCTTTAATTTCTTTCCAAGTTGTAAAGAAGGTGTAAGAGATTTGTTTATGGTTGTTGAACAGGCTTACACCCATGAACTGGAGAACAAGATTTCACGTTTGGAAGAGGAAAACGAAAGACTTAAGAGACAGAAGGTATGCTTGTTTTCCAAAGTCTTTGTTTTTGTTAGATTTTCATTTTCCTTAAAAATATGCAACAAGTTTATCAAAAGAATAGTCTCTATGTTGAGCTTGAGCTTGAGTAGTTTTGGGAAATCCCTTTGTGCGTTCAATTCTTGTTTTGAGCTGATCCAAGAGCAAAACATGTATCATATTCATTGCACCTAGAGACTAGTTAGCCTGGATTGATTATTAGACGATTTAATAAGATTATGAATTTATTTTGGTGATTAATATGACGTGATGTGGTTTGTATTTGCAGGAGGCGGGGAATGTTATACCAAGCGCACCACCACCAGAACCAAAGTACCAGCTGCGAAGAACAAGCTCCGCTCCTTTCTAGCAACATTTCTTTCTTGGTGATAAGGAGATATCATGTAGAGAGAGAGAGAGAGAGAGAGAGAGCCATTTCAGTTTTTACTTTTTTACTTTTTTACTTTTTGTTACTTGTTAGGAGACATGGTTTTGATTGATATATGGCTTCTTGTGTTTGTTTGGTACTAGTGTTGTTTCTTAGTTTAATAGTAGTTTTGTTTGAATAGTGTATCGATCTATCTATCTATCGTGGGTGATTTGATGGATTCAGGACACCAACACTATTCCTTGTATGTACTATGTATATTGTTAAGAAGACAAGTGTGAATCTTTGTAATCACAATGTCACTATTAAGTTTTTCTTCATATATCCTTCCGTCATTGTGTAATCACAGCTTTATCCTTACTTCTTTCATATCTAAGCCACTAAACAGACGTTTAACAATCATCCATTGTCAAAATCACCATTGCCACCAAACAAGATGAAGAAAATCCCGAAAAACCAAAATAAAAAGGATAAATCCCAATCCACGGATATTTTTGTTAGTTATTTGTGTGGTAGCATTATGAATCAAAAATTAAAATAAATTCATAAATTTTTTTGAGAATTTATGTGCACTAAAATACAATTAAGACGATATAAGGGCCATTTATAAATATTTTTTTGGGCGCGACTCAAAGAAAGCATTACCAATCCCCCTATCCATAACTCCACCATCGTCTTCCCTTCCCTTCCCTTTACATTCTAATGGCCGCTGCCGCTACCACAACCACCACCTTCCAGAGAACACCCACCCTCCATCTGCCCCTAACACCAAATCGCTTTACCAGCTACTCCAAGTTCTCTTCTGCATCTTTTCAACGCAGCAGACAGTCATGGCCAACACAACTTCCCCTTATGTCCTCCAACTCCTCAATCTCTCCCTCTTATAAGTTATCTCGTCTCCCAGTTGGCTTCTTCTTCTGCTCCGCTTCTTCACACGACGAAACCCTTGTGACTGAAGATGAAAAGGGCGTCGCCACCGAAGAATTTCAATCCCAGGTACTGTTAATTTGTTTTAGGCTAGTGATTCGAATTGACATCCGATATTGGCGCACGTAATCTCAAAAGTACTTCACTTTTGATTGTGACTTATGTTTTCCAGATTTTAAAACCCAATTTTGATTTCCAAAACTTAACCTAGTATATGTAGAAGAAATTAAGTCGCTTACGGTTTTGGAATTTCTCAGATTCAATATTTGCACAAACAGTGTAATGCTAATATTATGTTTTAATCAATCATCTGTAATTTCCTTTATCAAGTTTAGTTTTTTCTTCACTTATTGAACATCGTGTCATGCTGACCAATGTATTCATAGCCGGAGGATACAGAAGACGCTACTGTAGAGGTTGACTCAAGCGAGAGTGATGGTAGTGAAGTGGAAGAATCGCCTGCATCCATTTTAGCATCACTACAGTCATACAAAGAGGCATTGGCAGATAATAACGAGTCAAAAATAGCTGAAATTGAAAGTCATTTGAAGTCAATTGAAGATGAAAAGTTGGTTTTAGAAAGACAAGTGGCAACACTATCGGATGAGCTTTCAACTGCAAAAGATCGAGTTCTTAGGATAAGTGCAGATTTTGACAATTTCAGGAAAAGGACAGAAAGGGAACGTGTCACATTGGTAGCAAATGCTCAAGGTGAAGTTGTTGAGAGTCTTTTGGCTGTTCTGGACAACTTTGAAAGAGCTAAAGCACAAATAAAAGTGGAGGGTGAAAAAGAGGAGAAAATTAATAACAGCTACCAGAGTATATACAAGCAATTTGTGGAGATTTTAGGCTCTCTTGGTGTTGTTTCTGTGGAAACAACCGGACAACCATTTGATCCATTGGTAATTCCTCTTTTTCTTTCTTTTTCACATTAAGTGTTGTTGTCTGGATAAGATAAAATATGATGCTAAAAATAAAGTGAAGAAAATGATTAAGCCTACTTGATCATTGGCTGCAGGCAAATCCCAGAGCCAGAGTTGGCTCGAAATTCAGTCGAGTACTTGATGATCTTTTTCAAAGGATGGAAAAACTTTATTCAGGTTTTATCAAGACCTAAAAATACATGTTTTTAGCTCAAACCAAGTCTTGATTGATTCGAGCTAACTCACTCAAAGGTCAAAACTCAAAAGTGGGCTCCTGTGTGGTTGGTGTGCCACTTCAAGTCTGTTGTTGATCTGATTATTTTCTTTCATTCATTTTGGCATGTCACACTCATTGGTTTGACATTGTGAGGGTTATTGAAAACCTAAATACCTTGTGACATAATTTAAAATTTCTTTCATTAATGGAAATAGTTCCTCTTTATCTATATGTTGAGAAATTGTAATGGTTGTAGATTAGTGTTTTTGACATTTGTCTTTTTGATGGTAAAAGCTGCATGAAGCAATTATGCGTGAGGAGTCAACCGAATATGAAGAAGGTGTGGTAATTCAAGAATTTCGCAAAGGGTTCAGAATTGGTGAGAGGCTTTTGCGTCCATCAATGGTGAAAGTTTCTGCTGGGCCAGGACCTGGAAACACTGAATCAGTGGGCCCATCAGAACCGGAGGGTCAAGCTCCAGAAGAAGAAGAAGAAGTCCAATCAGAATCATCTGCAGCTCAGGAAGAATGAATGATAAGAGAGAGTTATTATATAAATTCAGTTAGTGAACCTGAACCCATTATTTTACTTTGCAGGAGGGGTGTGTCGTGCCTTTGCCTCCTGTAGTTAGGGATTGAAATCGGTCTTTTTGCAAACAACTGTCATTATAATGCTTTTCTGTTATACTTTTGACATATTTTTGGTTCCATGTTCCTTAATTTTTGACTTCTTGTCTATTACTGCTATACTGTAGTGTAGGGTTTATGACTTATGTCATGGAATGACAACCAATTTATTACTAATTTGCTTTTTAGGTCACTAGAGTTTAAAGATTGTTGCTATTGCCACTAAGCAACATATCCTGGTTTTATAAGACCATCTATACCGAATTGCCTGTTTTGCTGATTGCCAACATACATGGGTAACATGGCATATACTATGTGGCAAAATTGAATATATTTTTTTTGTTCATGCTTTCATGTGTCAACCATTAGATGAATGTTGATGTGTTTGAAATTGATTCATCCACATAAGATACAAACACCCTTGCATAAATCTCCCATGGTTTCATCGCATGGCTAAAAAAACTTTAGGCCTCAATAGTTGCACCAACTTTGGGCATTACATTTATTCTTATAAAGAATCATAGTATTAAACCCCTCCACTCTTGTGGTATCTTTTGACGTTCTTTAAAAGAGTGCTAGAAGGGTTTTCAGACACTCCCAACTCCACATGACATTGCCACACATAGGATGACACATATATGTCATGTATGCTATGCAACTGGCAAAACAAACAATTGCTGATCTAGATAGTTTGAAATTCACTGTTTAATTGTCATGGCGTCATTTTTAAAACTTTAAGGACCGAAAGAGTAAATTGGTAATAACTCGTCTTCATTCCATGACATTACCTCATTCATGCAAGATGACAAAAAAAAAAAAAAAAAAAAAAAAAAAAAAGGAGAAAACACAAGCCACGGTATATAAATCTTTCAACTACATAACTTTACACTCGCAATACAACACATACACACCAATGGTCCATAGACCCCCAGAACCACCCCTAACCTTAATCAAGCAAACTTTACATTCAACCAAAAATGAATACATCAGACCAAAAACACTCAAAAGAACACAAAAATTTTCCACCAAAAAATCCATAATTTCAAAACCCAACTGCAGAAAGCCTCAATGAGCAAAACTGAAACTAATATAGAGTAGCTTAGTACATCATCTCCAATCAAAACCCCAAACCATATTATATATGAGCTGCTTCTTTCCTTGTCATTCTTTATCCGTATTACTTGTGCTTGATGCATTCTCTGTTCCATGGTTAACCATTGAGGCACTAGTAGAATTAGACTCGATTTCTTGGGGCAATGCCACCACTAATTCATTGGTCAACTTTGTCTTGAATGCTTCACCTTCAGAGGCAACTGCAACCTCGATGTTGTTACTTTCCTTCTCATTCTGGGACTCCATTACTTGTTCTTCATCCATTTTAAGTTTTGTCTTGGAAAGATTAATGGGGTAAAGATCTTCATCAGCAGAAGGGTTAGTTTCAAGAACATGTTCCAAGGCCTGTGGTTCCTGTTTCATCTCATTCAAAGCAGATTCTACAAACTTGGTGAAAGCGTATTCATCTACAGAATAGAAAGTTTCAAGAGCATGCCCCGAGGCCTCTGGGTCCTGTACTCTCATCTCATTCAAAGTTGATCCTATAGCCTCTGAGTAAGATTCTTCATCTTCAGAAAGCTTGGTTTCAGGATCATGTGGGCCCTGTTTCATCTCATCATCCAAACTTAATCCCAGATCCTTGGAGTAAGAATCCTCATCTCCAGAATGTTTGGTTTCAATATCATGCTCAGAGGCATCTGGGTCCTGTTTCATCTCCTTTAAAGTGGATCCCAACACTTCATCTCCAGAAAGCTTGGTTTCAAGATCATGTGGGTCCTGTTTCATCTCATTCAAAGTTGCTCCTAAATCTTCAGAATGTTTAGTTTCAAGATCACGTTCCAAGGAATGTGGGTTCTGTTCCAATCCTAAATCCTTGGAATAAGAATCTTCATCTGCAGAACACTTGGTCTCAAGATCATGTGAGTCCTCTTTCATCTCATTCAAAGTTGATTTTAGATCCTTGGGATAAGAATTTTCATCTCCAGAATGTTTAGTTTCAAGATCATGATCCAAAGCATGTGGGAGCTGTTCCCTCACATTCAAAACCGATCCTAGATCCTTGGAATAAGAATCTTCATCTGCAGAAAGCTTAGTCTCAAGAACATGATCATAGGCATGTGGATCCTGTTCCATCTCATTTGAAGTTGATACCAAATCATTGACACTGAAATCGCCTACAGCATCCAGTTCCACAAGAAAATTTTCATCAATCCCATGAATCTCATCTACATCCTCAATGTTATCAGGCACATCATTACATTCAATACTAGGACCCACTCGGTTTCCTGGTTCTTCAGTTTCAACCACATCAAATTTAGCATTCAATACAGAATCAAAGCTTCGTGAAATGTCAATCTGTGGTTCTTCGATCTGCAAATTATCCAAGTTGTTGCTAGTGATGTGCACCTGGAATGAAAGTTATTCTTATGATTGTCAGTCTCATATTCATCCAATGACAAAAGATATCATGATGCATGTATCGGTTGAAAAAAAAAAGAACAAACTGGAAATGTTATTCAATAAATTTGGAGTATCAAAATCTTACCTGCACTAATTCAGGATTGTCTTCTGATTGCTCGTTTGCAGATGTGTCTAACAAGGGGAACTCTTCCTGTGGCTGTGATGTAGCTTCTTCTTCTTCAGATACAAATTGGTGATGGGTAGGGTTAGGGCTTTCATATGTTTCACCATTGACTTCACCTTGTTTAAGTTCTTGAACCTGTCACTTAGAAAGATCAGGGGAGTTGAAGTTGAATTTTTCTACCCATGTTACATTGTTACTATATTGATATTCCTGGATTACTGTTTTCTATTAGAACTTTGTCTAGAAACAGAACTTGTAAGCTATTAAATAACAACTTCTATGATAGCACCACCAAACGGATATTAATCGTGCTTCTATTATTCAAGATTATAACAATTAGATAATCAGTTGTTTGAGTGTTTGGTAAATTTTGATAATTTCTGTATTTCAATAAAGTAATAAACTAATAGATTTATAAAAAAAAAAAAAAAAAAAGGACCAAAAAGGACATATTCATATATTGTTACCTGCAGTTCTTCAGGATCCTTCTCCTCTGGTTGAGATATAACTTCTTCCTGTTGAGTGTTTTCATGGGATCTTCCATTAGAATTTGATGAGGAAACTTCCACCTGTTCTGGCTGATGAGATGCATCCATGTCCAATCCAACATCTGCAGAACTCAATGATTGATGTTGATCATCTGTGTGCTGAAAGCTTTCATCTTTATGCAGATGATCATCCACCACAGAGGGCTCCAAGTCATTAAGATCACGCTGAACAGTCAAAGTATTAACATCATCAGTATTCTGATAAAATCATAACATACCATGTGTTTGGATATTGAATTCCCTTACATTTGTTATGCTCCTTGATCCAACTTCATCTGCTCCTGATGAATCTATCAACTCTACATCATTACCATGGCAATCCGTCTCAGTTTTTGGAGCAGTTTCTTGAGAATCTTGACCAGAAAAAGAACCATGTCTCTCAGAAATTGCTTGCAGATCATTAGAAATTGAGGAAGATGAGAGATTCCTAGTAACAGATCGAGGACTCGTATCATATACAGGTTCTTTTGGGTGACTCTCTTCCACTGATAAACTTGTGACATCAATCTCAGACCTTTCTATTAAGCTGTCATGTTCTTCAAAATAAGAACTTGTTTCTGAAACTGATGTTGCCACCTCATCGCCGTCTTTCTCATTATATACCTGTTCACTTACTTCATCAGATGATGACAGACTTGATGCCCTGCTATGAACTGCTTCTGCCATAATCTCCATAGAAGAGACCACATTCACTACTTCTTGTTGATTCGTCACATTCCCAACACGTATTTCATCCTCATGAAGTCTTTCATCTCCTTCCCTCACTTGAACAGATTCCACATTGCCATCGATATCATCTTCAAAAGAAATAAGTTCTGGTTCTTGAGAAAGGTCAATATGGTCCTTATTTTCAAGATCATCAGCTGAAGAAACAGATTCTGTATCAGATGTAGAGCTCAACTTGGAGTCACCAACTTCACTTGATTGTCTTTCAAAAGCCACCGAATCAACATGTTCAGGTACAAAGTAAGGTCTTTCATGGCTTTCAGAAATCAACTCTTCATGTTCATGTTCTTGATCTTTTTCAGAAACCAGTTCGTGTTCTAGAGAATGGTGGTCATCTTCTATATGATCCTTATTTTCAAGATCACTAGCTGAAGATACCGATTCTGTATCAGGTATAGAGCTCAACTTGGAGTCACTGACTCCACTTAATTGTCTTTCATAGGCTAATGAAGCAACATGTTCAGGTACAAAGTAAGGTCTTTCATGGCTTTCAGAAATCAACTCTGGATGTTCATGTTCTTGATCTTTTTCAGAAACCAGTTCTTGTTCTAGAGACTGTTCATCTTCATGATCCTTGTTTTCAAGATCATCAGCTGAAGATACAGATTCAGTATCAGGTACAGAGCTGACCTTAGAGTCACTAATCCCACTGAATTGTCTCTGAAAAGTACGCTCAGGTACAAAGTAAGGTCTTAGCTTAGTTTCCTGCCTTTCACTTCTCAAAGCCCCAAAATTTGAGGGACCCACATTGAAGCTTTCATGCCTGCGAAAAAACGGCTCCTTTGGTTGAAAACCTGAAAATTCTTGCTGGAAAGTGTCTCCCACAAGATCAGGTTTCTCTTCATTCGGATCATATGGAAGATCAAATGGATTCCTTCTTTTCAACAAAACAGAAGGTGCAGACCCTGGAATGTTATCTTGGGAATCGTAATCAAAAGGATTGCTTCTTGTAGTTGAAATTGGAGGAATGCTCCATGGAAGATCAGCACTTTCTAAATCTATCAAATTCTTTTCAGCTTGCATTCTCATGGTTTTTCGTGCCCTTCTTCTGGCAATGAGATTCTCCAAACGCCGGTTTCTTTCCATTTCTGATGTTCCAAGATTCATGAGATTCTTTTGGTCATCTTCTGTCCATGTAATCGCGGATCTGGGCTCATCTTCTTTGTCAGTGTGTTTAGATTCTTTATCTTCTTCTTCATCTTCTTCATCTTCTTCTTCTTGTCCAACTTGTTCGTCTTCATGGTTTTCATCACCATCTTCATCATTAGACTCGCTGCTACTTTCACTCGATTCAAGGGAATGTTCTGAATCTTCGTGGTCTATAATTCCATCTTCATCATCATTATGCTCTTGACGGATTTCTTGTTCTTCGGAAAGAAGTGGATGAAGCTCATCAAGCATTGGAATGATATCAGCCATTGACGCATCTGGTGATGAGCTCTCTGCAAGATCAGATCCCGAGTCTGATTCACCATCATCATCATCATCATCATCATCATCATCATCATCTTCGTCTTCATCTTCATCATAGCCGTCTCCTTCTACACGCTTCCACAGCAAAGCAGGATCAGAATTCAACGGATCAGCAGAACCCTCCCATAATTTATCATCACTTTCCAAGACGATGTGTTCATCCTCTGACTGCTTAAGTGGAGAATAATGACTTCCCAAAACAACCTTCACTTCATCTATTTCATTCTTTGCTTCGTCTACTAAATGTTCTTCCTCAAATTGTTCCTCGGTCACAAACTCACCATCATCAACCAAATAAAGAGGTTTGTTCACTTCTACACAAGAATTATCATCGTTAACTGAATTAAACAATGACTTCTCTCCGACTTCAATTCTACTGATGTTAGTTTCCTCTGAAGCAAAGTTTCCATCTCTCTCGACAGTTTCAGTTTGACTCATAACCTTACTTTCCAATTTCTGAATCTCATATTGTCCAGATTTGGGTTCCTTTTCGATTTCTGGTATATTCGGCTGACCAAAACTTAACAGAGTTCCAAGCAGAACAGCGGTAGAGACAATAACAGGAGAAGAAGATAATAGAAACGAAAAGAATAAAGGAAACAACCGGTGCATCCAAATCAAAATAAAAACCATACCCACAAGAAACGGATGCCTAAGAAGTGATCTGTAGAAAATTTTCATTGAACTGCTAGCATACTTTTTGAACAATTCAGCCCCCATTTCAACTTTATATGATCTGCTCATGAACAAGATTGGTAATAATAGACCAATCAGTAGAGCAACAACAACAAAAACACGATGATCAAAGGATTAGTGCCTATAAAGTGAAAGATAGTATTTAGATCCCTGTGTCGGGATTCACTTTTAGTGAAAAATGAAGTTGGGAAACGATCGGAAAGATGGGGATCAATGTTTTCTGAAGAACCAAAATCGTGTGCAAGAAGAATTAAGTTTCTAAAAAAAGCACGAAGAAAGAAGTTGTGTCGGAATTCACTTTCTTCTTTTTGGGAATGAATTCACAGCTAGGCAAGGCAGCAGGGCAAATCATATCAGTGTTGAATTGGAAAGGTCATGGAGTTTCGTGGGGCGGTGCTGGTAAAAAGGACAACTTGGAAGAACACTTTCCCAAACGCCATGACCATTACCCATTGGCCATTTTAATTTTCAAACACCCTCTTTTTCAACAAAGACTCAACACAATTACCATTCTTACTCTGTAAATTGCAATAAAAGCAACAATATTTTCATTTAGTTTTTAGTTCGAAAAATATATTTTAATACAATAAACATAATAAAAATACTTTGAAAGTATTCTAAAATAAACTAATCGAAAATTTGTTTTTTTTTTTTCATATTTATTTTTGTCTTAATCAACCATAATGAAACAAATTGAAGTTTTAATTGTCCATTAACCATCTCGAATGAGAGTTTAATAAGGGTGTTAACGAGGAGTTTAATCTTAATAAACTCAAAACCTTCGTTCTAGGAAAATGACTAGGATTCATTTTTTTTAATCGGCGGATATAATGTTAGGCGTGTCAAACCCAACAAATAAAGGGTACAAATGACTCCTTAAACACTACTACTATGAACTAATAATGTAGTACAAGGTAAGCAGGATCGATCCACAGAGACACGGGACAAGTGTTTATACCTTTTTGCGGAAGGTACAATAATTGTCACATAAATGGGGGGTTGGTATGCAAGGATTTAAACAAGAGGATAAAGCAATAACTAAATGATCAATTAAATGAAACAAATTCAGGATTTGTGAGAACTCCAACTCTATGCAAGACAATTTAACAATGTGATTCCAAGGATGAAATGATATCTACTCAATTACACCTAAGTTGGTACTTGAAAGTGTTAACAAGCTCTAACACTTTCCATTCACCACAATAATTAACCAAAACAAGCTCTTTGATTAATCCTAACTTTACTAACCTAATCTAAACAAGCTCTTTGAATTAGATTGGAAGATTGCATGAAGCTTTATGTGAATGTTCCCAACAACACCCAATACTCCTCATAAGCTCGGGAGTGTAAAAGTGTATGTGAATAAGATTTACACTAAATCCATTCAATGGAAATCAATTTAGTATTTGTTACTTAGTTCAATTCACAAAACAATTACGGATTTTGCAATTTGATAACTTGAATGACCTAACCCTAATTCAAATGGCCAATAAGAATCACAATTAGAATCAAACATTCAATTGAAACAAACTCAAATTCACTAGGTAGGAATTAGAAGCAAACATCAAATCACATGATTGAAATCACAACTAAAAAATCAAGACATGAAGTTGGAGAAACTAGGGTTCTAGCCACTCATGGCTAGAACAAGATCACAAATCTAGAAAATGAAATTAAAGTTCTTACAAAATGAAATCAAATGTTCCCAAGTGTTAATCAACTTCAAAATCCTCAAGAAATTCGCCTTCTCCACTCCAAAAGTCGACACCTTGGTAAAAAGTGTTGGATTAGTGTCTAAGTCCATAACTATTTTGGTATGTACTTGACCCGATGGTGCATGGTCCTTTTGGGTTGCCTTCACCAAAGCAACTTGATTGGAGAAATAAATAGAAAGAGAGGATAATATGATTTATTAATATGTTATAAGGATAATATATTAAAGGAGAAATCATATTTGTTTAATTAATATTGGTCAATAATTAATTAAGAATTAGTTTTGTGATCAAATGTAATTAATTAAACTAGAGGGGCTGATTTGTAATTATGAGATAGTTACAAAATAAGGTAAGAATTATCTTATAAGTATGGTGGACGAATTTAAGGATGGAAAGCCTTAGAATTTGAGTATGATAAGGATTCAAGGATTATCTTATTGGTTGCTTAATGGATAATCAACTAGATAAGGATAATGACTGAAACCCTATCTCTACACCTATATAAACACCCCTAGGGTTATGAATTCGTGTATCCCTTCCCAAGAAGTCCCAAACATGAATTCTAACCTCCCTCCTCTCTCCTTATACCTTCTCCACTTGCTTATGGTGTTTGTGAGCCATTAGAGGAGTGACACTTGTGACTCTCTGCTTTCCAAGGTCAATTCGAGGAGGAATTGGATTGTTATTGCTATATAACAATCAAGGTATGTTCTTAAACCTATTTACATGTGAATTCTGATTTCCATATGCTAGAATTAGGGTTCAAGTCTTGGATTCAAAGTATGTACAATAGAGAAACCTAGATCCGAGCTTTAGGGTTTGTATGAGCACATAGGATGTCTTATGACCAAAACCCATTAGTGGTATCAGAGCCTTGACTGGTTTCTATTGTATTGATGCTTGATATGTTTAAAAAATTCGATTTTTGGTGTTCTGCTTGATGGACTCGGCGAGTCCCACTGTGGACTCGGCGAGTTGCCCCTACTCGGCGAGTTCCAGAGGGTGACTCGGCGAGTCGATGCGTCAGACAGTGCTTATCTCGGGATTTCTTGCTGTTTTTGCATTGGGATAATTACCTTATCATCTTAGATTAATATTAATCCGATTATATGATATATTTGACTATAATTTTAATCTAATTGAATATATTTATCAATTAATAGGATAATTGTTTCCTTATAAGATAATTGATTAATTATTTTAAGTAAATTGATAAATTGTTTTGCAAGAAATCATCAAATATGGATAATTATGTGATTAAATGTTAATTTGAATTATTTGTTATTTGATCCTTGTTGTTGTGAAAAGTTTCATATTTGGCCCTTTAGGTTTTATAGTTTAAATTTGAACCCCAAAAGTTTTGTTGTTTTGAAATTTAAATAGTTGAAACCCTAATGTTTTGAAAAAAGGTTTCAAAACTTGCCCTCAAGTTTTGGAATTTAAAAGTTGATTAAAAGTTTAATTAGGAATGTTAAATTCTAAAACTCAAGTATAGTTTTGAAAAGGTTCAAATACACCCTTATGGTTTTATTAATTAATTAAGGTGTATAATTAAAAGAGGTTTAATAAATCCATAAAAGTTTAGGTTTACAATTTAAGTAAATTAAAAGTATAATTGTTAAATTGAACCACCTAATATTTTAAAAGTGAAAAATACACCCTATACTATATATAACATTAAAAGTCTAACATTATATATATGTATGAGTAAAAGTCAGTCTTACCGTTAGTAGGCCTCATTCACGAAGCTGGTCTATAAGGGGTGTTTAAGGAAATTGCCTATAAAATGGCGATTGAATGGGTATCCACTCTTACCCACCGCACTCTTGACTAGTGGAGGGTCGTTAGCCGAACGGGTAGGATAGGACGAAACCTTCCATTATAAGTATAATGAATTACTAAAGTAACTAAATGTTTTTATAAAATTCCCAATCTTAGTTACTTAGGCAAAAGTGAATTGATGCAATTCCATGAAATTACACTTTGTGCCCTTGCGAAGACGTTAGTGGAGCGTGTGTGGTTAACCGGCACACTAAATGGGTCTAAGCAAAGGTAGCAAAGGGTGACTCAATGTTTGTCATAGTTCGGTGGAGCGTGTGTGGTTTACCGGCACATCGAATAGGCGACCGTAACATGTGAGGGCACCATGTAAGTTTGCATGGTTATTCACACCCGCTTTGTGATCCTCGGCATCCCAGTCACAAACAAGAGGGGCATATCGAGATTTAAACATGCCATTGAAAGTTCATTGTATCTCAAAGGATCTAGGAGTTTTCATAGATTTAAAACTTAAATTTCTTTTTCGTTTTTTTCATGGTGGAAATTAGTGAATCGTCATTCACTTACCTTCAAATATTCTGCAACTAGATTACGGCATCCCTTTTCTAGGTTGTAGCGTATTGTGTTGGGTCCTAGCCTTAGTATCTCATTTGGGTGATTTACTAAGGACTCAATCAATCAACTAACTTGAATTCGTTTTCTCCCGTTTTGTAGATGTCAAAGTTCGACAACTATGGTTTTCCCAAATCCCGTGGAACAAGCTTTCCACATGAAGATGGTAAACCCGTGTGTGCCCACGTTCTAGGAATGAAATCACACATTGATAGGTTGAAAATGTTGGGTGTGTCATTCCCGAATGAGTTGGCTGTGAATTGGGTTTTGCAGTCACTTCCAGAATCATATAATGAGTTCAAAAGAAAGTATTATATGATGAATCATGATGACAACCTCATTGACCTAACTTACATGCTCATTGCTACTAAATCAGAAATGATTTGGCGAAGCAATGGAGCGTATTTGTTGGGAGAGTCAACCGACCATACTTCCGAGGACGTTCTAGGTGAACCGACCTGCGTTTGCTGCCAAAAGAAAGGGCGTTGGATACAAGTCTGCCCAAAAAGCCTGAAGAGTCCAGAAGCTGGGAGAGTCAAAGAGTATGGCTGCGCTTCAGGTAAAATCCACTATCTAACTCCATTAAGTTCCTATTCATTAATTCTTAATACATAATGTAATAAGATTGCATTTGAATGTTTTACAGGATCGGTGAAAAGAAAGGAGACTTGGTGAAAGAGCAAGATGAATCTAATCACAAGGAATGGATCTTGATCGCATGGACTTGAAGATTAGATTTTGATCTTAGAAAGTTATGATAGAGTTGTTAGAAAATTTTCTTTTGAAATACATAGTTTTCAATGGATTTTGCATTGTAAGGACAAATGTTTTTCCGCTGCTTTTATAAATAAAATAAAATTTTTGTTTGACTTATTTATTTATTTCCTTGCAATGAAATCGTTATGAAAATTGGTGTTTGCATATTTCTACAACAAATGGATATGATTCTTATTTATGGTGTTTATGGAAATGTCAAGAATTTACCAAATAGGGAGAGTTTCTCATCGCCCAAAGTTTCAATTGGACAGAAATTTGGAATCATGCAACTTGGTTGCATGATGAATGAGAAATTCATATTTGGAAATTAGACCAATTCGTTGACAAAGTGTCAAGTGAAGGACTAGGAGATCGAATACACAAAGTTGCGTGTTGATCAAGACCACCATAAGAGTAACAATTATATTCGTCATGATTTACTAAAGATTTAGTAAATATGATTATACTTACAAGATTAAGTGTAATTTTGAATTGATTAAAGGGTTTAGATCAATAGCAGAACGAATAAGAAGAATCAAGTAGGCAGAAAGATAAAAGTTTCTCCATTCTAAGAAGATGGGAGAGTACCTTTTATGCTTTATGATAGGTATTAATGATTAAGAACCATATCTCAATTGATCCTCTAAGTGAGTCTTAATACAATTGTATGTCTAAGAAGAGGAATCAAGAATTGAAGAAATGGTTAAATCAAGAAGTCAATCATACTTCGTTCCAATGACAAGTCTTAAAGTTAAGATTGTGACAATGAGTGAAAAGTATTAAGAAGGTTTAAAACATTCATTAAATGTGGTAAGTTGTGATGTCTTAGATAAGACAAAGACCAACTAGGACCAATTTATGAAGTGTTTTGATAAAAGCTACACTAACTCTTGAATATTTGTTTGTCAAGAAATGGTTTTTGACAAGAGAATCTTATATGTCAAGGAGTCAGTGGGAGTCTTAATGGTCTTGAAAGGTTTCAAGAACAAATCAAATAAACCTCATCGATCATCACTAGCACACGAGTTGAGGTTGACAACCTATCGTATTGACATTATTTTGATTATGTGCTGTTCCAATTGAGTTAATTATGCATATGAGTTCTATGGGTTCTCATCTTGAATGCATAAAAGGCAAGGCACCTTAATCAATGAAAGGTACATTGATAAGAAAAGGTGAGATGCTTAACTACTTGGAAGACGTGGTGGGCAGCTGTGCTACCATGAGGCAAGAAATCAAGATTAAGAAAGTTCGATCCATATGAGTTTGAATTTGTCGTAAACGTTGATTTTGACAAATTCACATGGATAGGAACATTTACACCGTTTAAAATCTAAGTGTCATAAGATTTCCTCCTTCATGAAAATGATTGTGAGGAAATGCTTTCACTAAGAAAGATTTTAAGAAGATAGTGAAATTGCATTCTCGAATTCAACTATGGTTACGGCATCCCTTTCCATAATTTGAATTGTGAGGTTTGGCAATTAGTCTTAATTGTTTAGACACACATATGAACTATCGAAGGCAAAGGTGTATAAAGAATCCTTGATAAAAGATTATCAAAGCACTAAGTATTAGAAACATGAACTTAAGAAATTCAATAAGCATTGTTTCTGAAAGTTAAGATGTTCATGAATACATGTCGAAGCTAGTGGGAGCATAAGTGTTATGTTTTATAATAATCATCAAGATAGTGGGAGCATAAAAATTATGATTGTATGATTATTAAGGAAAGTATTGCAAGGTTAGCAATATTAATTATAGAAAACAAGAGTCATACTTTGCAAAGTCGCAATAGTTGAAGAGTTGTTTTGCTATAATTAAGGGAGAGAATATTATGCTTCATTTCAAATCTAAAGGTTTAGGTTGAGAAATGTTGATAAAATTAGTCAAAGGTACAAAGTGTGTTCTTAAAATTTCGATTATGATTACGGCATCCTTCTTCACAATTCGAATTTTGAGAACATAGCAAATAAAACACTATGCGTCGTGTCCCATACGCTTCGGGTATAGGATCGATTGCAAATGCTTTAATGTTTGACCATTCTAAAATTTTCCAAATGTCGAGCGCATCTAGAGGGAAAAGGGACTAGAATTGGTTTTGACTATAATAATCAAACAACTATCAAAGGACAATCCAAGTTCGACGAAGATTGGTCGCTTGTGAGTAGTTGGAAGTATAGTATTGGAAAATATGGAAATGTTTCCATATTGGATGGACCATATCGACATCATTACGAATAGATAAGATTCTATTAAGAATGAGTTGTCATATGGAACATATGGAAGTGTATCCATATTGGGAATTGAATATTGAGAAATCTATGATTAGATTAGAAACTTCTATGCAAAAGGATGTTCAAAGAATGTACCTTGAGTGAGAGACATCACATCTATGGAATTGTCTTGTAACAATCTCCGATAGAAGACTTTGTAATTGGCAATAGTCTTTGTGACTTTGCTACAGCGACATTACGAAAGGATAGTTGCATAGAATGATAGAATCTAGCATATTCTATAAGTAACAAGAATTTGATATTCTTTAACTTATGAAAAACGGATTTGGAGTTGTGAAATGAGAAGGATTGGAAATGTGTTCAATATGATCTATTTCACAAAGTAAGAACCATAGGTAAACATTGTGTGCATGCTAGGAGCATGGGATAAGTGTGTAATTCAAGTAAGAAGTTGATTACCCGAAACGACAAATAATGAGTAATCGATATGGTGATAAATAAAAGGAGTTTTATTTATACTCAAAGGTTGAGGCCATATGGGATTAGTATTATTCTTGTGTTTCACATTTGCATGTTTTGACTTCCAGAATAATTGAGGTTATTAAGAATAATCGAATCATTCAAACGGGCCACAGTCGTTCATATGTTGGAAGTAGATATGAATAAAGACTGTCGTGAATTGGTGTGTGGAATGTCTAGAAAAGTATTAGACATAAGCAAATGTTTGCTGCAACGTTCATGAGTGCTTATGAATGTGATTTGAGCATTGGATTAGACCCACGCTCACTTGGATCACTCCATGGATTGTATCACGAGTGATTAGTGAGACGATAACATCTTATATTCTTGAAACCGAGATGTGTGAGTTGTATCTTGCAAATCGGTTGCACATTGATAATATGTAAACGCACCAGTAACTTGGTGTTATAAAACATATTGTTGTGTGTGATTCGGTGCGTGAGTGCAAGCGAGCATTGTATCAAAGTTTATCCGTTCCTTTTATCCAAAGTAGGATAAAAGCGATATCTTTGGGCCCCTCGATGGTTTAGTGATGACAAACGTAAATGCTCGGCCGGGCTAGGGCTAATTTGATTTGTTCAATTAGTCAGTCGTCATAAATCGGAAAATCGAGATATAGTACAAAGAGAATGATTTAAAATCCATCTCATATGATATCTAGAATGGAGGAATATATGATCCCTTATCTAAGGACACGCGTATTTGATATGATCAGAGTTGACAGCGGCTTTGGAAAGCTACGATTGCAGATCGGGATCCGAAGTCATACGCAGAATAGTTATTAGACTTATCCAAGTGGGAGACTGTTGGATTAGTGTCTAAGTCCATAACTATTTTGGTATGTACTTGACCCGATGGTGCATGGTCCTTTTGGGTTGCCTTCACCAAAGCAACTTGATTGGAGAAATAAATAGAAAGAGAGGATAATATGATTTATTAATATGTTATAAGGATAATATATTAAAGGAGAAATCATATTTGTTTAATTAATATTGGTCAATAATTAATTAAGAATTAGTTTTGTGATCAAATGTAATTAATTAAACTAGAGGGGCTGATTTGTAATTATGAGATAGTTACAAAATAAGGTAAGAATTATCTTATAAGTATGGTGGACGAATTTAAGGATGGAAAGCCTTAGAATTTGAGTATGATAAGGATTCAAGGATTATCTTATTGGTTGCTTAATGGATAATCAACTAGATAAGGATAATGACTGAAACCCTATCTCTACACCTATATAAACACCCCTAGGGTTATGAATTCGTGTATCCCTTCCCAAGAAGTCCCAAACACGAATTCTAACCTCCCTCCTCTCTCCTTATACCTTCTCCACTTGCTTATGGTGTTTGTGAGCCATTAGAGGAGTGACACTTGTGACTCTCTGCTTTCCAAGGTCAATTCGAGGAGGAATTGGATTGTTATTGCTATATAACAATCAAGGTATGTTCTTAAACCTATTTACATGTGAATTCTGATTTCCATATGCTAGAATTAGGGTTCAAGTCTTGGATTCAAAGTATGTACAATAGAGAAACCTAGATCCGAGCTTTAGGGTTTGTATGAGCACATAGGATGTCTTATGACCAAAACCCATTAAAAAGTTGGTTCCCCCCTTTAAGAATGGTGAAAAACTGCTTTAAAACCCATGTTTATGTTTACACGGCCCGTGTAAATTAACACTGTCATTTACACGGCCCGCGTAAACGCAAAAATATATTGCGTAGAAATCTACGTTTACACGGCCCGTGTAAACGCAAGGCTTCCATTTACACGGCCGTGTAAACGTCTGTAAAGCCAAAATCTTCGTTTCTTTGATATATTGCTCCTCAGTGCTCCGCAGGTCCTGAAATTTTGTCCGCAACTTTTATTTACCTCCTCCAACAATATCCTTCCTCCAAAAGTCCCTGAAATATCACAAAAATATTTGAATGAAATTGCCTCATGAAAAATCCCGAAAACGTGCAAAATGCATGAGTTCAAGCCTATATGCAATGTACTTTTATAAAATAAAACTACAAAATGGGTACATGAAATGCACCTAACATATAACATATAATCTACTCCTAAATTAACACTTAAATTTATTTATATCTACGACGATACTTAAACCCTCGACTATGATTCAATAGAACGGGGCTTTATACTCTCTCTCTCCACATACAGACACACATACACACACACACACACACACACACACATATATATATATATATATATATATATATATATATATATATATATATATCTTAAAATTATTTTTTATTCAAAATTTTAATTAATGTTAATTTTAATTGTAGTTTTTTATTTTTTATTTTATGCTATTTAATTATTTAAAAAATATCAATAAGTAAAAAAGAAAATGATAAATGATGTTGCAATCTATTATATTGTATAGAGTTTAATGGAGATTAGAGTTTAATAGATAAAATTGTATAATAAATGGAATATACATGTATCAATCCATTGAACTCATATAAATTCAATACATTGGAAATGACCTTAAAATCAAATTATTGAAGATGTAGAAAATTAAAATCAAACCAAATATAAAATATCCCAAAACTTATGGACATTCTTTAATAAAATTAATGGTTAATTTCAAGAAAACATTATATTCCGTTTATTTTTTGATAATTTTTCATGCACTAAACTTCAAATAAATAATCGTAGTCTATGGAAAAAAGATATCGATGCTTTAAGATTATTTTTTCCATTAAAACTCAAATTATGGTGTTAACACTAAAAATATAAACACTTACACCTTAGTTTTCAGTTGGAAAACTAACTACTAATAAACTAGTTTATAAAATAATAATATTGATAAGAAATATAGTTGATAAACAATAATGTACATGTAAAATAATACAAATAGAAATTTAGATATATAATTAAAAAGTAAAAACTAGCATTATAAATAAGTAAAGATATATTGGAAATTATAAGAACTTGATAAGTTTTCAAAAATTATTGAAAATAGCTTATTAAAAAAACTATCTTATGAGCTCTAATAAATTACTTTTATGACTTTACCAAGCAACAATAAATTAACTTATAAGATAGTTTATTTTTATCGATCAATTGTGAAAAAAAAAATACCTACAACACTACTTTACTACTTTATATTAAAGTCCAATATTATATCTAATTTCTAATAAATGTTATGTCCTAAGCATTCAACTTGACAATTATATATAAATGAAAACTGATAACCATGCTTCGTATTAAATTATTATAAATTATGAAAGAATATATAATTACTACCCTTTAGATAAAAAATAAATTACGGTAAATGTATCTATAAAAATTGATAATGACGTTGAACACGCAAATAATCCAACCTCTAATATGATTATTTTATCTGCGACCCGGTCCGTCGTCGGGTTTATTTTCGGACGTTGCTGAAAGGTCCAACTCGCTCCTTCGGCTCTTTCCGGTTTGCCCCATACCCATTCAAGCTTTATCAACAAGACGAAAACCGGAACCAACACTCCAGGCTCTGCTCCTCGTTGTCAACCTTCCATGCTCAAACATGGTGGTCCGAACGGCGAATTCAATTTCACTTCTCATATCCTCCTCTTCGCCATCGCCCCTGCCATTGGTAGCGTTCCGATACCACCAAATTCGAGCTTTTCAGTATATGCAATTCTCTCGTTTTTCAATTTGTAAGCCGCTAGTGTTCGGGTGTCATAACATAAAAGGCGGTCGCAGTAGAAGCTATTCCGCCCAAAGTTTCGTAGATACCGTGCTTGAAGAGTTTGAAGCCTTACGCCGGCGGAGGACAGTTCGTGCCAGTAACAAGTACATCTCCTCTCTTATATCATTATGAATTTCAATTTGTCGTCAATTGAGTGTGTTTTGGTATGATGCATACCGAGTAGTCACATGTCTTGCAAATTGTTGCCATATATGCTTTACTTGCTTACTCCTCCTTTCCCCTATAATTGATGACATTTTCTTCTTCCTTCTCAAAACCTATAGGTTAGCTAAATCGTTTTGTGCTTTGATCCATAGCAGTGACTGTGCGCGGAGCATGAGCCATACCATGCCATTTTCCAAATGTACAGACAATGATAGTATTAAAGATAATAAGTAAATATATATATATAAAAAAGGTATCATATCATTCACCAATCACAAATATATATTTCATCATCCACATCATTGAGCCATGAAAGAGTCATCTTCGAAAAATGTTTTTTTTTTTTTTTTTTTTTTTTTTTTCAATCTATCTTGCTGCCAAGGTACCAGATCAATTTTCATCCTTGTCGTCAAGTTAGAACTTGGAAGGCATCTTAACCATTTTCCACATCAAACCATCAGTAGCATTTTTGTTGCTAATGTCTAGATTAGCAATCCAGTCATATCAATTGTTAATATTATCTAAAACAAGTTGGTCAAGCATATGATTAATGTACCATGTCCACTATTGCGATGCAATTTACAAAATGCTATAGTTAGATTAATGTATATAATTTGTGTGGCTTTGATAGGCATGGAGCAAACTTTTTTGGTCCATGTCCATGCCTTCAAGTCAAAATATCTACAAACTTCATTTGGCATGGTGATCATTTCTACCTTGTGATTTGTGAAATCCCTACATAGTCATCTGGGAGTTTACATTACTGAAATTGACTTGAATACATGTTGGTCTATCATGTGCATTATCCAATCACTTTTCAGATCAGTATTAACAAGCAGTAAAGAGCTTGTTGATGATAAATTGCGGAAGCAAGTACTGCAGAAAGGACTGCTGCTAGAGTTTAAGAAAGATTCTGAAAGGATATTGCTCGCAGTAACTCAGAAACCTGATGGAAGGAAGAACTGGATAGTCTCTGATCAGGTATGTATAGAAACAGACAAACAGTTACTGCAACATGTTGAATATTAGGTGTTAAGAGTTAAGACTTGTTTTCTGGTTTATAACATGCAGAATGGTGTTACAACTTCCATTAAACCACAACAGATCACTTATATAGTTCCAGGTGTTGATAATGTCAGCACCACAGAGATATCAGACTTCAATCAGAGAGCTCAGAATAACTTGGTTGGATCTTGCTGAATTTGATACAAGTATACAACGACTATGATGTACGCCCCTATGTCTTATGGATATTATGTAATTTGTTGCAGGATCCTGCACTCCTTGAATTTGCATGGATTGAGCTTCTTGAAACAAACAAGTCGGTAACAGTTGAAGAATTGGCTGAGGTATGTGTGCTTAAATGTGATGTTTGACTTTTAAAGTCTATTCGTTGACCATTTCACATTCTTACAGATGATTTTTGGCAGTGCTGCACCTGTTGAGAGCTATTGTGCACATCTGTTGCTATCAAGAGATGAAATTTATTTCACTGTGCTTGACAGTAGAGGCTCTTATTCTGTTTATGGTCCTCGGACAACTGCTCAGGTATGCCTTCTGATCGATTCCCATTGTATATATATAATGATATTGTTATTTCTTCTGATGTCTGTTTAATTATATTGACTGATTGAAACTAAATATGATTGGGTAAAAAATGTAGGTAGAAGAAATTAGGCGTAGATTGGTTGCCAAGGAGGCAGCCGATAAGGAATTTGATGAGTTTCTAGAGTTACTAAAATCTGCAAAAGCAATGCCTCCACGTGGCAAACCTTCCAAATGTTCTTGGAAAGTTGATGAGAGAATTTGGCACAGAATCGAGTCTCTTGAGGCTTTTGCTATAGATGCTTGTAAAGATGATGGCCAAAGGAATATTGCGGGAATGGTAATTTTCTAGCATATTTTTATTTCATATCAGTGTTGTGTTAGTATTCAGTCACATCCCCTTAATGGGGTTAAAGACTCAAGGTATCACTTTCATGAATCATCTCATAGTGGGTTTAGTGTTTTAATCACCTAAACCCAACTACCTGCTTACCCATCTTTGAATGTCTTTAACTAATTGAAGAACACCATTTCAGACAACCAGCATCACACATACTCTACTTTTTCTCATTAAGGCATTGTACTTTTAGACTTTTAATTTAATTGAATCATTACATATCTCTCAGTACCTGTACACAAAATGACATAAAAATCCAACAACTTATTATACAGAATAATAAATTGTTAAAAGTTTGGGTGTTACATAGACAAAAAAAGGCAATGTTGAGTCTTGTGTTTTTTATGTTTACATCTATCAGATCCTGAAGGCAATGGGATTAGCAAAGACAGCTGCTGCAGCAGTAAATCTCCTCATACATATTGGATATTTCCCAGTACACGTTAATCTTGATCTCCTGAAATTCAGCATACGTACTGATTTTCCAGATAAGATATTGTCAGCTGCTGAAAAGCTTCTTCTAGAATCACCTGATCCAGACAAGGTGTACATTTGCTTCTTATTTCAAGCTATAATGTTGAACATCATGATCATGAATCTAAGATATTAACTGCTGCATGTTGATGGTAGGACGATAGGATAGATCTGACACATCTGAAAGTATACGCAATAGACGTGGACGAAGCAGATGAGGTTAAGATGCTTTCATCATTTTAATCTAATTAAAATCTACCACCAGTATCTGAAATGACAAAAAATTTACAGCTTGATGATGCACTGAGTGCAACAAAGTTACAAGATGGGCGTATCAACGTCTGGATACATGTTGCTGATGCATCTAGCTTTGTTCAGCCAGGAAGCATGATCGACAGGTACATTTAATTGTCTACATAAAAAGGATTTAAACTCTAATGTTAGATATTGTTTGTTAAACTGTAGAGAAGCATTACAAAGAGGAACATCAGTTTTTTTACCAATTGCCACGTATCCGATGTTCCCTGAGAAACTCGCCATGGAAGGAATGAGCTTGAAACAAGGAACAAATTGCAGGGCTGTTTCTGTATCAGTTGTTTTGCATTCCGATGGCAGGTAATAAAACAATATGAATTTCAGTTCCTTACTACAAATATATTTTTGTGAGCTTACTACAATGTCAATACTTGGTAACAGCATTGCAGAATACACAGTAAATAATTCAATTATTCGACCAACTTATATGTTAACATACGAGAGTGCATCCGAGCTTCTTCATTTAAATCTTGAAGAAGAGTTGGAACTCAGGACTCTTTCTGAAGCCGCAAGTCTACGTCTTCAATGGCGACGAGGACAGGTTGGTCATTTAAGTATAGTTTTATTTTTTTTTTATAATTATGAAAATTATAAACGATTAATAGGGTGCATTCGAGACGGGGTCATTGGAACCTAGAATAAAAGTGGAAAATCCAGATGATCCAGAACCATCGATTCGATTATATGTGGAAGACCAAACGGACCCCGCAATGAGGCTTGTTTCTGAGATGATGATACTGTGTGGGGAAGCTTTAGCCAGATTTGGTTCCTCTAACAAGATCCCTTTACCCTACAGAGGCCAGCCCCAATCAAATATCGACACGTCAGCATTTGATCATCTTCCGGAAGGCCCGGTCCGAAACTCTGCTATCATCAAAATCATGCGTGCTGCTGAAATGGATTACAGAAAGGCCATACGCCATGGGATTTTAGGGATCCCTGGTTATGTCCAGTTTACGTCTCCCATTCGTAGATATATGGACCTTCTTGCTCATTATCAGGTAAATAAAAAAACTAATTAAGGATATTTTTTGTGTCACTAATTTTTAAAAATTTGTTTGTAGGTGAAGGCGTTTCTGAGAGGCGATGGTATTCCGTTTACAGCTGGACAACTGGAAGGGATGGCTGCATCTGTGAACATGAATGCTAGAATAGCAAAGAAGTTGTTTGGTAGCAGCTTACGCTATTGGATTCTAGAGTATCTGAGACAGCAACCCAAACAAAGAAAGTATCGCGCCTTGATCCTTAAATTTGTCAAAGATCGGAATGCAACTTTACTGCTTTTGGAGGTAAAGCAACCAAACATTTAATCAAGTATCATTGTTTCAATTCACAAATAATAATTTATTTGGTTGCATACTATTATTATGCAGGTTGGGTTTCAGGCATCTACATGGGTGTCAATAGGGTCACATGTTGGGGATGAGGTGGAGGTTAGGGTGGAAGAAGCTCATCCACGTGATGACATCATCATGTTAAAGGAAGTTGTGCAGCGAGCCACATCATGACAATATGAGATGAGATGGATCTTTTTACAACATAAGTATGCGATTTACTTAAGTCAATAACAACTTGTTCTTAAGCAAGTTGTTCTTGCAGTTTTGACTCCACACGTATAACAGTCCATAATAGAAATCTCAGGTTAAATGGCCAAAGCAAAGCCCAGGTATAATGTATATCTCACTTTATCAACTTGCATATTACATGATTGATGTATATTTATTTGTCTGTAGCCGTAGCATAATTTCTATATATGTTTTTGTTCATATAATAAAATCGGATTTAGTTTAACGACCAAGGTTTTGGTCTGTTAAATGGACGATTATTGTTTGTGGCTTTATTCAGTCTACTGAAGATACATCTTTTAGGAATACTCCAAGTCAGTATGACAAGTAACAAAAGCATTTCAAATTATGTGCACCTTCATCTCATTTTCATTAGGCTGCTATGTTTATGTGACTATGTCTATGTTGGTTTCAGCTGGTATTGTCGTCTTTTTTTTTTTTTTTCTTTAATAATAATGTAACAAGTTCTTGTGTCTTTGAACAAATTTTGTAAAATATTATACATTGGTGTCAATTCTATTTTAACGGGGATTTATCTTTTTCATTTACGATTTTATATTAAAAAAAAGTTCATAATATTAACTACAAAATTAAAGAGGGATGAGGCACCTGGGCTCCTTTTTCGTTACCCATTCGTTCTGTCCAATATCTTAAGTTAGCGGATGGCACAAAGCTACGTAGATGGTAGAATTATAGCCATGTACGTCATAACTCATACGTCCTACATGTTGAATTTTTGCATAATTTTTTAATAACCAAACTATAAACTCTTACAAAAACACATCAATTAGTCGTTATATACTTCAATAAAACATGTACTTATCAAATAACTTCTATTTTATTTACATTAACAGGATATTAGGTTTAGGTCATAAATGGATTGACATGTTTAATTCAATAGATTGAAAATTTATATATAACTCAACAAATTAAGTAAATATTTTAAGAATTACAAACCTAACCCAACTTTTTTGGTAAATAGGACATGTTTCAACCTATTAAATAAATTTGTTGAACTTTGATTGATTTGTTTAAATTTTCAAAAAACCCCTAATTAATTTGAGAACTAAAAATCCAACCCAATTATTTTGGTAAATGGAACATGTTTGTTGTTTTTCGAATTCAACATATTAAATAAACATGTTGAAATTGGCTTGATTTGTATAAATTTTTAAAAAACCCCTTAAAATCAAATAATCTTTCAAATAAAATAACAAAAAACCCTAAAAACTGATATATATATATATATATATATATATATATATATATATATATATATATATATATATATATAAAACTAGATTCAGGTGTTCAAAGTAATTATTGTGTGATTGTATGCATAAATGTGGGTCAATCAAAATTAAATAAAAAATTAAATAATTAAATAAATAAATAAGGGTAATAAAGTAATTTTATAAATAACTTCTACAAATACTTCCTATAATTATGCTAGTTATTTTGACTTTGACCTAATTTCTTCTCATTCTTATATACGATCGTTCACTATCAAAAACCCTATTCCCCCATAAAAAACTTCCATCGACGACCACCCCCTCGGTTTACAACAACGCCTCACCACTTCCACCGATCCCCATCAACGATCTTCTTCATACCCAAGATTATCATCGTCATCATTCATAATCCCGAACCTGCAAATAAAAAAGGGGAAGAATGGTTGTTATTTTTGCACAATCGTTGAACCACACACCAGAGACCCATCATCATGCGTCCTCAATGGCGATCACAACACCGTCGATTGTTCAACCCTCTGATTGAGATTGGATCCTTCATTAAAGGTACCTTAATTTCGATATTCCTTTGATTTCTTCCTTCTTTCTAACCAAAAACCGCAACCACCACCACCGTAACGGTGGTGACAGCCACCTCCGACCACCGCTTCCATGATATAAGCCTATATATATATATATATATATATATATATATATATATATATATATATATATATATATATATATATATATATATATATATGGGAAATGACACATTAGCCCTACTATATATTACATATTTGCTCATTCAGTTCCTTAAGTTATTTTTGTGTCTTTTAAGGGAACAAATAAAGGGGTATAAACTGTCAAATGTGTGATAGTTGAGTTTTGGGCTAGGAAACCTAATGGACTAAGGGGGGACGAAATTATGATGAAGGATCATCATATTTTCGTCCAAGGCATCATTCCATAAGGTTCCTTGGGTTGCTTGGTGGCTAAGCTGTCCATTAGGGTTTAGACTAAAAACCCTAGCACCCTACAGTATAAATACATGCCCTATGCTTCAATTTTAGGCCACTTGATTCCAAGGGAACCCTAGGGCCGAAATTAGCATCATTCCCTTCTCTCTCTTAGTTGCCTTCTTGCTTCAGGGTGTTTGTAAGCCATTAGAGGCACTACAATTGTGGTGCTTGCTTTCAAGAGTTCAAGAGAGTTCAAGAGATCAAGGAAACTAGTTGTTATTGCTATATAACAACAAAGGTATGTCTACTACACTTCTATGTAAATTTCGAAAATCATAGAAGCATGCTAGGTTTTATTTTGTGTTCATAAAGTTGTATGTCTTATAGTGAAAACATAGATCCAACTAGGGTTGCATGCACACATAGGATTGTTTGTATTAAACCTATCAGTGGTATCAGAGCCATTGGTTTTTTGTTTTCAATTGGATTTGATACATATTATGAATTTGACAAATTAGGGTTTATGGCAAGTAAACCCTAAGGCATGGTGATTTTCGCAAATTAGGGTTGCAAAACCCTAGTTGGCGATTTTTGATAGGGTTCTTAAACTTTTTTGCCTAGCCTCCAAATTTCGAAATTAGGGTTAGGAAACCCTAGGGATTTCGAAAATCCCTTGCCCCCCCCAAGATAAGATCCCAAGATTTTAGGGATTTGGATATTGCTATCTTTGTGATTATCAATTTAATTGTTTAAACTGGATAATTGAAGATCTTGTATTATCCTTTCATATATATTTAAAAAAATATAGGGGATAAAAGGATTAAATAAATTAATAGTTTGATTTTATGATAAACCTTAAAGATTTAATAGTTCAAATTAATTGTTTGATTTTGATAATTATTAAATCAAAGTTTTTTTTTTTTGGTGTTTAAAATTTTAAATTAAATAGCCTTAATTTTCGAAAATTTTAAATACACATTAAGATACTAGTATTTTGAAATGCTTTAAAATACACCCTTATACAATTATGATATTATAAGATTAATTATTATATATGTATAAGAATAAGCTAGTCTTATCGCTAGTAGGCCTCATTCACGAAGCCAGTCTATAAGGTGGGTATAAGGTTGCTGCCTATAAAATGGCGCTTAATGGATGTACACTCACATCTACCGCTTGCTTGACTGGTGGAGGGTCGTTAGCCGAACGGATAGGATAGGGCACTTAATTCCTCATTAAAAGTATAATGGAAATATTAAAGTAACTACATTGTTTTACAAATTCCCACTCTTAGTTACTTTAGGGTAAAATGTGAAAATGATGCTAATCCATGGAATTACACTTCGTACCCTTGTCAAACGTTGATGGAGCGCGTGTGGTTAACCGGCACATCAATTTGGGGATGACATAGGTAGTGAAGGGTGACTCGATGTTTGTCATAGATCAATGGAGCGTGTGTGGTTTACCGGCACATTGATTAGGTGATAATGACATTGAGTGCACCACGTTAATTCGCATGGTTATTCACAAATTTGTTTGCGATCCTCGGCATCCCAGTCGCAAATTTGAAATGCATATCGAGATTTAAACATGCCATTGAAAAGTTCAATGAATCTCAAAAATCAAGGAGTTTTCAATACATTTAAAACCTAAATTGCTTTTTCGTTTTTCATGGTGAGAATTAGTGAATCGTCATTCACTTACCTTCAAGTTATTTGCTTTTAGAGTACGGCATCCCTTTCTAAGTTGTAAATAATGTTGTTGGATCCTAGCCCTAATTACTCATTTGGGTGTTTAATTAGGGATTCATTTCTAATCAAACTTTGTTCCTTTCCTTTTTCCAGATGTCTGCTAACAACAACAACAACAACACTTCTGGGTCATTCTCGTTGATGAACTTGTGTCAGAAAGTGACATTTGATGGTTCAAACTTCAACGAGTGGATGAGGTACATTCGCATGATCACACGCTACGAGGACAAAGAATATGTCCTCGATGAAAAGCTTGAGAAGATCATCCCAGATGTTGCTACTCCTGAGGAACTGGCCGCCTTTGAGGCCCACGAGCGTGATGCCACGAAAGTTCACTGCATCATGCTGGCCACCATGAACCTCGAACTCCAAAAGTCCTATGAGGACATGTATCCATATGAAATGCATCAGGATTTGCTGGACAGGTATCACCAGAGCGCGAGGCAAGAGCGCTATGAGATCATTACTAACATGATCACCGCTAAGATGGGGAGTGGAGAATCCCTAACCTCTCATTTGCAGAAAATGCAGAGGTATGTTAATCGTCTTCTCAAACTTAATGTTAAGTTTGATGAGGATTTGGCTATCGACATAATCCTCCACTCCTTGCCCTCCTGCTACAATCAGTTTAGAATGACCTACCATATGAACAAAGAGGAGGTCTCCTTGAGCAAGCTCCAAGGACTTTTGAGGACTACTGAGAGCAACCTCAAAGACAAATCCGTTGCACCGTCCCTTGCTGTGGCCGCTCCTGTGATGGCAATAGGTCAAGGAAAGGGCAAAAAGAGGAATGCTCCATGTAAGAGCCACCATAAAGGGAAACCCCGTGATGGTTCGTCCTCAAGTGGGACCAAAGCTGGCTCCGTTAAACCCTCTTCCGATCCTAAAGAAGCAGAGTGCTTCTATTGCCACCAAAAGGGCCACTGGAAGCGAAGCTGCCCTCAATATCTGCAGGACATAAGAGATGGGAAGATCAAGCCCACATTTGCATGTATGTATTCTATTAAATCTAATAACTCATCATTTGCTACTTCATGGGTTCTTGATACAGGATGTGGTTACCACATTTGTTCTGATTTGCAGGGCCTAAAAAGAAGTAGGGAGATGGAGCATGGGAAGATGAACCTGATTATGGGAAACAGAAGATCTTCGCCTGTGACCAAAGTCGGTGTTTATTCTTTAGTGTTGAGTAATGGGTTAGGAATAGATTTAGAGAATTGCTGTTATTCGCCAGATATGGTAAGAAACATTATTTCTTTTCACGGGTTGCTTAGACAAGGTTTCAGATATTCTTTTGATAATAATAATGGTTCTATTAATGTTTATTTGAATGGTGTCTTTTATTTCAATGCATTACCTTGTAATGGGATTTATGAATCTATGATGATTGTTGATAATTTTGGAAATAATGTTTTGAATATTGATTCGTCTACTAGTCTAGACAAAGCATGCTTGTGGCATTGTCGCCTTGGCCATGTCAACAAGAAACGCATAGCCCAACTCCAAAAGGATGGAGTGTTGGAGTCATTCGACCTTAGGGACGATGACACGTGTGAGTCTTGTTTACTTGGGAAGATGACCAAGTCACCCTTTACTGGCACTTGTGAAAGGGGTGAGGGTTTATTGGATCTCATACACACCGATGTGTGTGGGCCCTTTAGATCCACCACAAGGGATGCTTGCCGCTTCTACGTGACTTTTACAAATGATTATAGCAGATATGGATATATCTACTTGATCAAGCAAAAGTCGGAAACCTTTGAAAAGTTCAAAGAGTTTAAGAATGAAGTGGAGAATCAGCTGGGCAGGAAAATCAAGATGCTTCGGTCAGACCGAGGAGGAGAGTACCTAAGTCTTAAGTTTCACGACTATCTAAAAGAATGCGGAATCGTTTCGCAATTGACGCCTCCGAGAACGCCACAATTGAATGGTGTGGCTGAGAGACGTAATCGGACCTTGTTGGACATGGTTCGTTCTATGATGAGTCGGACTTCGTTACCAATAGCTTTCTGGGGGTATGCCTTAGAGACTGCCGCCCACATACTTAACTTAGTTCCCACCAAGAAGGTTTCCAAGACTCCTCACGAGATGTGGACAGGGAAGGCTCCCTCGTTGGCACATATCAAGGTTTGGGGTTGCGAGGCTTTCGTAAGACGAGAGACTCACGACAAACTAGAACCTCGTAGTGAGAAGTGTTATTTCATTGGATATCCGCAGAAGTCTTTTGGCTACCTTTTCTATAGACCGAGTGACAATGTTGTCTTCGTTGCTAGAAGAGGGGTTTTCCGAGAAAGGGAATTAATAAGCCAAGAAGACAGTGGGAGGCAAATTGAACTTGAAGAAATTCTAGATCAAAGCGATGAAGGAACCTCGGACACTGGCACTCAACTTGAGGAGGAAACTCCTGTTGAACCTATTGACGAGTCCCTACCTCTTCGACGTTCCACTAGGGCTAGTGTTCCACCCCAGTTTTATGGTTTTCATATTACTACTGAAGGGGATACATTTATTAGTGATAGTACACTAGTAAATTTGGATGAACCTAGCAGCTATAAAGAAGCCATGGCAGGCCCAGAGTCTGCAAAATGGAAAGAGGCTATGGACAGTGAGATTCAGTCCATGTACGGCAACCAAGTTTGGAATTTGGTTGATAATGTACCGGGTCGTAAGACAGTCGGGTGCAAGTGGATCTTCAAGAAGAAGACGGACATGGATGGGAAAGTGCATACTTATAAAGCGCGATTGGTTGCGAAGGGCTTTACTCAAACTCCCGGAGTTGACTATGATGAGACCTTCTCACCAGTTGCGAAGATAAAGTCTATTAGGGTGATGCTTGCCATAGCTGCGTTTCATGATTATGAAATATGGCAGATGGACGTGAAAATCGCTTTCCTTAATGGAAAGTTGGCTGAGAATGTCTACATGAATCAGCCAGAGGGTTTTGTCGATGTGAAGCATCCAAATAGAGTATGCAAGCTTGAGAAATCTATTTATGGATTGAAACAAGCATCTCGCAGATGGAATCTTTGTTTTGATGAGAAGGTTAAAGAGTTTGGCTTTCTGCGAAGCGAAGATGAATCTTGTGTGTATGTCAAAGCCAGTGGGAGTATAGTAAGCTTTCTCGTATTGTATGTCGACGACATACTACTCATAGGAAACGATATCCCAACCTTACAGGAAGTCAAGTCCTGGCTTGGGAAATGTTTTGCTATGAAGGACCTTGGAGAAGCCGCTTATATTCTGGGAATAAGAATAGTAAGAAACAGGGAAAAGAGACTGATAGGACTCAGTCAGGATACATATTTGGAAAAGGTGCTAAAGCGTTTTAGTATGGAAAATTCCAAGAAAGGGGAGTTGCCAATCCAAAGCAATACCAAGCTGAGTAAGACTCAGAGCCCGAGTACAGAGACAGAGATAGCTGATATGAGCCGAGTACCTTACGCTTCCGCAGTAGGCTCTATCATGTACGCTATGACTTGTACTCGCCCTGATGTGGCCTTCGCTTTAAGCATGGTCAGCAGATATCAAGGGAATCCTGGTAGAGCACATTGGATTGCAGTTAAGAATATTCTTAAGTACCTTCGGAGGACCAAGGAATGGTTTCTAGTCCTTGGTGGGAGTGATGACTTAAGGGTACGAGGGTATAGTGATGCTAGTTTTTAGACGGATCGGGATAACTTCCGATCGCAGTCGGGCTGGGTCTTTACCCTAAATGGAGGAGCAGTGACTTGGAAAAGTTCCAAGCAAGAGACCGTAGCTGATTCAACGTGCGAATCAGAGTATATTGCGGCGAGCGAAGCGTCAAAGGAGGCTATATGGTTGAAGAACTTCATTGGAGACCTTGGAGTTGTGCCATCCATAAAGGAGCCCATGGAAATTTTCTGTGATAATGAAGGAGCGGTTGCCTTAACCAAGGAACCAAGGGATCATGGCAGATCTCGACATATCGACAGGAAATACCACTTTATCATACATCGGGTAGAAGAGGGACTCCTCGTTGTGAAGAGGGTATCGTCAGAAGATAACCCAGCAGATCCCCTTACGAAGGGACTGAGTAGGGTCAAGCATTTGCAGCACGCTAGGAGCGTAGGGCTGAAGGACGATATTAGTTTAGATTAGATAGGTAGGAAACTTGTAATAGATAATGTCATATTCAACAAATGATGATTAAATAAAGGTGTGTTATTTATAAGAAAGTTTCTATCTTGTGTTGATTATTTATCTATTGTGTCAATTTTGCATGTTTTGACTTCCTGAATAATAAGATTATTCGAACAGTTCACAATCGCTCATATGTTGGAAGTAGATATGAAGGAAGATTGTCATAAATTTGTTTGTAGATTGTCTAAAAAGGTTTTAGACATAGCAAAGGTTTGCTGCAAAGTTTATGAGTGCTTATGAAATTTGTATTAAGCATTGAATAGACCAACGCTTGCTGGTATTACTTCATGAATGTTATCACAAGTGATCGCAAGATGATAATATCATATAATCTTTAAACCTAGAGATATGGTTATTGTTTGCTAGTTGATTATACATTGATAATGCGAAAACGCATCAGTAACTTGATGTTATAAAACGTATTATTGTGTGTGGTTTAACTAGTAAATGATAAAGGCATATTAGTCGACGTTTTTCTGTTCCTTTTATTCCATGAGGATAAAATCGATATCTCGGCCACTTGATGATTTGGTTTGACTTATGTGACGAGCCCGGTCAAGATAAAGTTGATGTGTTCAACTGAGTTCTATGTCGAAAAAATCAAAGATCAAGAAATAATATGCTAGACAATAAATATTGTTAGCATGATATCTAGAACAGAGGATTATACGATCCCTTATCTAAAGGACAAATTATTGGTCAGGGTTGACAGCGGCTATTGAAAGCTACGATTGCTATCGGGTACGAAAGTCATATGTGAGATATAGTTACTTGACTTATCCAAGTGGGAGACTGTTGGATTAGTGTCTAAGTAAGTAACCATATTTGATATATACTTGACCCGAGTGTGCATAGTCCTTTTGGGTTGCCTTCACCAAAGCAACTTGACAAGGTAATTTGATATGAGAGAGGAGATATTATGATTTATTTATATATTATAAGAATAATATATTAAAGGAGAAATCATATTTATTTAATTAGTATTAGTCATAAATTAATTAGGAATTAATTTGGTGACTAAAAGAGATTAATTAAATAAAGGGGTATAAACTGTCAAATGTGTGATAGTTGAGTTTTGGGCTAGGAAACCTAATGGACTAAGGGGGGACGAAATTATGATGAAGGATCATCATATTTTCGTCCAAGGCCTCATTCCATAAGGTTCCTTGGGTTGCTTGGTGGCTAAGCTGTCCATTAGGGTTTAGACTAAAAACCCTAGCACCCTACAGTATAAATACATGCCCTATGCTTCAATTTTAGGCCACTTGATTCCAAGGGAACCCTAGGGCCGAAATTAGCATCATTCCCTTCTCTCTCTTAGTTGCCTTCTTGCTTCAAGGTGTTTGTGAGCCATTAGAGGCACTACAATTGTGGTGCTTGCTTTCAAGAGTTCAAGAGAGTTCAAGAGATCAAGGAAACTAGTTGTTATTGCTATATAACAACAAAGGTATGTCTACTACACTTCTTTGTAAATTTCGAAAATCATAGAAGCATGCTAGGTTTTATTTTGTGTTCATAAAGTTGTATGTATTATAGTGAAAACATAGATCCAACTAGGGTTGCATGCACACATAGGATTGTTTGTATTAAACCTATCAATTTTTGTGTCTTTTAAGGGAACAACATTATTAGTAACCAATATTTTTAGTCCATCTACCTTTAGTAGTCTATATATATATATATATATATATATATATATATATATATATATATATATATATATATATATATATATATATATTCAGTTCCTTAAGTTATTTTTTTACTTTTGCAGTCGAGATTATCGATTTCTGCAATCAAATATCTCTGATCGTTCCTTGGATTTTATGGTGGAGTCACCGAGAGGAAGGAAGGTTAAGGAGGCGGACAATGAGATTATCAGGTTTTGATTTTGCCAAAAACCAAAAAAGCCTTATCATTGATCCATAACAAGTTCAGTTCTAAGATACATCATATTACAAATTGTAAACAATTATGCCAACAAACAAAACCTAACTGAGCATTAAGCAAATCTTCATGTTCCGATTTTGGCTTACCACCTCCTTCAAGCAAATCCTCAAGATCTGGTTTTGGATTACCACTTCCTTTAAGGTTTGACTTTGGACTTCAACATCATGACCATGATTTTCAGCCTCATCAACCCACAAAATAAACCCACTCCTAGGTCCCTGCAGATTTCACAACCATCAATTAGCAAAATTAGGTTAGAACTTAGAACTTGCCTAAATTTTCCATGAGAACTATGTACCATATTCGAGCAAACATAGTATTCCCTAACGAGATTCTTCTTAGTGGTGGAAGTCCTTATGATAACCATACTTCCACAATCGCACATCACTATCTTTTCTTGTTTGGAAGATGTAGAAGAAGAAGAATAAAGGAGATGAAGAAACTAAAGAAGAAGGATCTAAGAAAAAAAGGAAGTCGTTGCAAAGAATAAGGCATGGACTGGTCCAGTGGTCAACGTTTTAGATAAGGAAGTCACTGGTTGATATGTAACACCTGATTCCCGGTACACATTTAATTTAAGCATTTCTATTTTTTTCTGGGACTCGACGAGTTGGAGGCCCAACTCGTCGAGTAGGGTCGTGATCCGCAGGCATTTTAAGTGACCTACTCGATGAGTCGGGAGACCGACTCGACGAGTAGGTGCTGTTTGAGGGAAACCCTAAATCCGAGGGTTTGCACCCTATTTAAACGCCTTATTGCAGCCTCCGTTGTCCCTTATGCTCCCAGAACACCTCTTATTGAAACCCTAGCCGATTTGAGTGATCTAAGGCCATTTCTGGTGCTATTGGGTGGTTGTGAAGCTTGGAAGGAAGGGAGAAGCTTGGGAATTCGAGTTGAGGCTTGTAGATCCAGAGATCTTATTCTAAGGTAAAAGCCCCCTGTTTTGGTCTTTCTTTTGGTTGTTCATCTTTAGGGCTTAGATTTTAGGTGCATTTAGGGCTTTCTAAGCCATTTCCGGATTTGTGAAGTGATTCATGGAGTTCTACTTTCATATCTGAGTCATTGGAGGGGTCTCATGGAATAAAGGTGCCAAATCTATGGCCATGAGAGCCTCATGCACATTGTAGAGCACCTTTTATGGATTTTTGAGCTAAAAACCCCATGCATGTGCACCAAGTTTGGAACTTTACGTATAAAATGGACATTAAGGGGCTAGATCTACGATTTTGACGTGTTAAGACCTATTTAAATCGACTGTATAGTAAGGGTCAAGAAGGGACTCGACGAGTTGTTCTTGGAAATCGGCAAGTCAGTGTGTAATGACCACTAAATCCTTTCTGTGGTTGGACCAGTGGCTCGGGAAGGAAGTCCCGTAATTGTTCAGACTTGTAAAGGGGACCTGGGAATCATGGGACTCAACGAGTGTATGAGCAGACTCGGCGAGTCCAAGGCAATCTCCCAACCTTTGAAGATAGAATCGACGGGTTATTCTACAACTCGGCGAGCCATAGACTGGACACGTTCTTATGAGGGAGATGAACTCGCTGAGTTGAAGGAAGAACTTGGCGAGTCGGATGGAGATGGTCCTGATGGTTTGGATGAAGGAAAACTCGACGAGTTCTCGATAGACTCGACAAGTGTTGTCGAGGTTGTATCGGATTAGTGGAGTATGGACTCGGCGAGTTGGCGGGCCAACTCGGCGAGTCAGGTCAACTGGATGTTGACTTTGACTATTTATGGTATTGACCCTGGTTAGGGTTGCATGTTCTGGTTGATGATGTGAGAACTGTCGTGTAGGGATTGAGGAGTCGAGGAGAGTCGATCTTCGCGCAGAGGACGGTTCAGACACTACACGACATCGAGGTGAGTTACCTTCCAGTAAGGGTGGGTATAAGGCCACAATGCCGACCCACCAACAGGGGTAATTAGTAGATAGTTGTCTTTGTGATAATTAACTGGGTCTAGTTATGTGATTTGGTTATGAGATATACTTGCGTGATATGATATTTGTGTCAGTGGTAGTGTCAAGGAATAGTCTTTCACTGGCATAGGTCGTTAGGACCGAAGGGTAGGTTAGTACCCGATATGCCTGATTGTATGTTTACGGTATGATAGTGGTAGGGGGTGAAATAGTCCCCAGTTACCGGTTGAAAGATATGGATAGTAGTTACCAGTTGAAAGATACCAAGGGCAGTTACCGGTTGAAAGATACCGAGGGCAGTTACCGGTTGAAAGATACCGATGGCAGTTACCGGTTGAAAGATACCGATAGCAGTTACCGGTTGAAAGATACCGACGATATTATATGATATGTGGTATGATGGGGGAACTCACTAAGCTTTGTGCTTACAGTTTTGGTTTGGTTTCAAGTACCTCTTCGTTGAACGGGAAGGAGCCGGCGGTGTAGCAGCGCATCACACACACACACATGGTTTCCGCATAGTTTTCTAGGATTGTACTCTAATATTTATTACATTCTGTTGATATGGCTTTTGAGACATGACATTACCGTCTTATATATTGATATGATTTTAGCAATGTTTTGGCAAGTTATTTTATAATTCAAGAAATTTAAAAATGAAATTTTTGGCCTCGAAATTTGGGATGTTACATGACCCCTTCATTTCTTACAAAAGAACCTATTCGACCTGACAAACCAACTTTGCCCCTTTAAAAGGCACACAAATAACTTAAGGGACCGAATGAGAAAATGTGTAATACATACTAGGGCTAATGTGTCATTTCCCCTAACTATAAATCTATAAGTCCATAACATAAACACAAATCAAGTGTTTACAACAATAAAGCATTATAACTATTTAATTTTTAAATTATAATGTAACGCCTTGTTCCGAATCGTTTCCTATTTCGGGGTAGTGACCAAAGATCGGGTATTATCGGGATTAGGACCTCTATGTGTAACATCCCAAAATTCAAGCCCAAAAATTTAATTTTAATTATTTATTTCATAAAAGCATTCATTAGAAAATACTGTGCCAACACGTCATTTCATAAAACAATGTATCATGTTTGAAACCCACGTCATAAACAAATATCATATCAGAGTACAATCCCAAAAAACTTCGTGCGGAAAATCATATGTGTGTGTGATGTCATGCTACGCCACCGGCTCCTTCCCCTTAAAAGAAGAGGTACCTGAAACCAAAAACTGAAACCATAAGCACAAAGCTTAGTGAGTTCCCCCATCATACCACATACCATACAATACCACCGGTATCTTTCAACCGGTAGTCATCATCGGTATCTTTCAACCGGTAGTCATCATCGGTATCTTTCAACCGGTAATCATCATCGGTATCTTTCAACCGGTAACTGGGGTCTATTCCACCCCCTACTACTAGCATACAACAACAAGGTATAAGCATGCAATCAGGCATATTTGAGTGCTGAACTACCCTTCGGTCCTTAGGACCACTGTCAGGGGAAAACTATCCCTATCATACACGTAACATATCATACAAATATATCTCATAACCAAACACGTATTCATACAAAGACAATTATCACAAAGATAATCATCATCTAAAATACTCCTACTTGGTGGGCCGACATTGTGGCCTTAGACCCACCCCTACTGGAAGGTAACTCACCTCAAAAGGCTGGCTGTTGAAAAGCTGATCCGCAAATGTCTGACAGCTGCTCCGGTGATCCCCCGACTATATTTCCATAAAACACTTAATCAAACATTGATACTATTCCCAGGGTAAAATGACTATTTTACCCCTGACCGATTCCAAACCAAAGTAAAGTCAAAGTCAAAGTCAACTTCCAGTTGACCCAGCTCGTCGAGTTGGCTTGCCAACTCGCCGAGTCCATATCCAGTCGATTGTCCTTACTCCCGTCTCTACTCGTCGAGTTAGGCATTGACTCGACGAGTTCACTTCCTAACTGGTACTCAATGGTCCTTCCTCCGACTCGCCGAGTTGTATGAACAACTCGTCGAGTTAATCTTCATCCGATGAACACGTTCTGTCCTCGACTCGCCGAGTTGATGAACAACTTGTCGAGTTCTATGAAGATTGCCCTGGACTCGTCGAGCACCTTCATGCACTCGCCGAGTCCCATGAACTTTCAGATTAATGGCTTAGCCCAGAACGTTGGGTCACTCCCCGGAGACCCCCTTAAAACCTTTCCACACTCAACTGGGTCCTTTCGACCCTCAACAGAATGGGACAGAACCCCCTAGACTCGCCGAGTCCAAGAATTGACTCGCCGAGTTGGTCACGTCCATACCGTAAATCTTTGCTTTATGATGTACATCCTTTGATCAAAAGATAGATCCAAGCTTCTACAATCGATCTAGCACGTAAAGTTACAAACTTTATGTGCTTGCATGGGACTTTGAGCTCAAAAGGACATAAAACAAGCTCATATGGCACATGGGACCTTTCATGGGTGCAAAAGCAACCCAAATCTGCCTAGTGACTCGTTTCATGATGTGATTCAGAAACTTAAACCCCCAACCATGTTTGCAAACATGGTTGGCCACCAAAAATGGCTCATAAAAGCCCTAAACCTCCCCAAAAAGGGATCTAACACATGAATGAGCAAGGTTACAACTTTTTACCTTCAATGAGCTGAAGAAGGTGCACAAACTCAGGTTTCCTTGATCTCTACTTGCTTCCTCAAGCTTCTCTCTGTCCTTATTAAGATCACAAGCACCAAAATCCACCAACAAGGCTTAGTTTGATTCAAAAACGGCTAGGGTTTCAGTGAGGGGTGTTTGGGAGCATAAAGGAGTGATGGAGGCTGCATAAGGTCGTTTAAATAGGGTGCAAACCCCTGGATTAGGGTTTTTGTCCAGACAGCGACTACTCGCCGAGTCCGGGACCCGACTCGCCAAGTCCACAGCTTAAACTCCGCGTCTCATCCCGCTTCTACTCGGCGAGTCATTCCTTCGACTCGCCGAGTCCTAGGCCAAAATTGCAAATCATTTAAAGAATCAAATACAAGAATATGTACCAAGAACCAGGTGCTACAAATCTCCCCCACTTATTTTAGACTTCGTCCTCGAAGTCTGCTGCTCGCTCCTGAAACAGCTTGGGGTAATGCTCCTTCATCTCGTCCACCGGCTCCTAAGTCCACTCCGACCCCTTCCGGTGCTGCCATTGCACCTTCACAAGTTCCACTCTTTTGTTACTCAGATCCTTCGACTTCCGGTCAAGGATCGCTACAGGCCGCTCGATGTAATTCAGGTTGTCATCAACCTGAATGTCCTCCAAGGGTATCACCGCTGAGTCGTCCACCAAGCATTTCTGCAGCTAGGAGACATGGAAAGTGTTGTGGATCTGACTGAGTTCGGCTGGAAGATCCAGTCGGTACGCCACCTTGCACACCCGGGCTACAACACTATACGGTCCAATAAACCTGGGACCTAACTTGCCCCGCTTCCTGAATCGGATGACGCCCTTCCAAGGCGACACTTTTAGGAGAACCATATCCCCGACCTGGAACTCCAGGTCTGATCGACGCTTATCGGCATAACTTTTCTGCCGAATCTGAGCAGTCTGAAGCCTGCTCCGGACCTGCTGAATCTTCTCTGTCGTCTTTAGCACTACTTCGGTGCTCCCCATGACCCTGTAACATCCCCAAAATCTCGGACAGAAAAGACCGATTTTCATTTATGCTTTTAAAATAATTTCAGAGTAAATCCTTTTGATTTGAAAGAGTTGCGGAATTTGTTCCCAAAAACAAAACGTGATAAAACAATGTTTACCATAGCATTTCATAAAAGAAATGTATTTTCATATCTTCTTCATACGAACTCCGTTTTCGACGTTCTTTATATCCACGCGTAGGTGAGACTACGCTCAACAACTTTCGTTTAGACTCCGTCGGCTAATTTTGAATTTATTTTTATTAATTATTTTTAGTAGGCCGGGACAGAAAAACTTCGTTATAAATTCATAACTTCTTCGTTTGACGTCCGTTCTCGCCTAACTTTTCATCGCTTCGATACCAACAAAGAGATCTTCGATTCTCGTTTAGATCGATTCGACTAAAAACTGCTCGATCTCAACTCGAGTATTTGGGTGTTCTTTATATATTCGGAAACCTCGTTTCAACTAATACAACATTATCAAAAGATATCAAGTTTATTTTACACTTAAATTTCGACGCTTATTTTATTCTTAATTAATCAAATCATATAATTAAGCAATTTAGCACAAAACACATAATACTCAAATAATATACTTCTATTATTTCAAAACGGGTTACAAAGGTTAACCTAGACTATTACATCAACGAAAATGCCTAGCCTGGAAACGCGGGCGTTACAATTCTCTCCCCCTTAGGATGATTCCGTCCTCGGAATCACACATAAACAAACAAATGCGGATAGCGACTCACCATGTCACTCTCCGTTTCCCAGGTGAGATTTGGCCCATTCGAATGTTTCCAACAAACAAGCACTAATTCGACCATCTTGCGTCGAAGCTTCTTAGTCTTTCGGTCAACAATTGCCTCTGGTTCTTCAATTAACCTCTTGTTTTCATCAATTCTCAATTCATAAATTGGAATTATATCGGGAACTTCTCCCGTGAACTTCCTCAAATAACACACATGAAAAGTGTTGTGAATTCCATTCAATTCCTCTGGTAGTTCAAGCTTGTAAGCTTGGTTCCCAATCCTCTGAAGAACTTTAAACGGTCCAATAAACCTTGGACTCAACTTTCCCCTTTTACCAAATCTTATAAGTCCCTTCCACGGCGAGACTTTAAGCAAAACCGAATCTCCAACTTCGAAGGTCATTGGCCTTCGCTTCTTGTCAGCATAGCTCTTTTGATGATCTTGAGCTGCTAACATTCTTTCTCTAATTATTTTCAACTTTTCAGCAGTTTGATGGACCATCTCGGGACCCATAAACTGCTTTTCCCCAGCCTCAAGCCAACAAGACGGCGTACGACACTTCTGTCCATACAAAGCTTGGTAAGGTGTCATCTTAATGCTCGAGTGAAAACTATTATTATAGGAAAATTCTACCAAAGGTAAATGTTCTTCCCAATTACCTAGGAATTCCAAGGTACATGCTCTCAGCATATCTTCAAGTGTTTGTATTGTTCTTTCACTCTGGCCGTCAGTCTGCGGATGGTAAGCTGTACTTAAACACAACTTGGTACCCAATTCCTCTTGTAGACTTTTCCAAAACCTCGAGGTGAAATGGCCATCACGATCCGACACAATCGTTAACGGAACACCGTGAAGCCTCACAATTTCCTTCACGTAAGAATTTGCAAACTTCTCCATAGACCATTTCTCCTTGGCTGCTATGAAATGCTCACTCTTAGTGAATCGATCAACGACCACCCAAATCATGTAGTGACCATTCTTTGTTCTGGGCAGTTTAGTGACAAAATCCATAGCAATGTCTTCCCACTTACCCATAGGCACAGGCAATGGTTCTAAACTCCCGTACGGTTTCTGATGTTGTGTTTTTACTCTCGCACAAGTCACACACTCAGCCGCATACTTTGCAACATCAAGCTTCATCGTCGGCCACCACTAGTAGGGTTTTAGGTCCCTATACATTTTAGTGCTACCGGGATGAATCGAGTACATGGTTTTGTGAGCTTCTTCCATCAGAAGATCTCTGACTCCTCCTGTCTTAGGTATCCAAATCTGATCTTGGAACACCTTCAGTCCATGACTGTTTACACCGAACACCAACGTTTTGCCCAAACGTTCCTCCTTTCGGTCATTCTTCTCAGAAGCTTCGCTTTGAGCTTTCTTTATACTTTCCAAAATAGTTGAGACAACTTCAATTCTCAACGCTCTTGGCCTTTTCCTTTCAAGATTGACTTTCCGACTGAGAGCATCAGCAACAACATTAGCTTTACCGGGATGGTAAAGTATCTCACAGTCGTACTCCTTGAGTAACTCTAGCCAGCGTCGTTGCCTCATATTCAATTCTTTCTGATTAGAGAGATATTGGAGACCCTTATGATCAGTGAAAAGTTTGCACTTCGTTCCATAGAGGTAATGCCTCCATAATTTCAGAGCGAAAACTACCGCTGCCAACTCCAAATCATGAGTCGGGTAATTCTTTTCATGCTCCTTCAGCTGTCGAGACGCATATGCTATCACATTTTCTCTTTGGGTCAAAACACAACCCAATCCAACCCCAGACGCATCGCTATAAACAGCGAAGTCTTCAACTCCATCGGGTAAACAAAGTATCGGTGCCTCGCATAGCTTCATCTTTAGCTTCTCGAATGCTTCTTTATGCTTATCACTCCAAGCATAAGTAGCTCCTTTATGGGTCAAAGCTGTTAATGGAGTAGCAATCGAAGAAAATCCTTGGATAAACCTTCGGTAATATCCGGCTAATCCTAAAAATCTTCGGATCTCCGTGGGACTTTTCGATTGCTCCCACTTCATTACAGCTTCAATCTTTGCTGGATCAACCATTATCCCTTCTTGGTTGACCACGTGACCCAAGAATTGGACTTCACGAATCCAAAAATCACACTTAGAGAACTTTGCATACAACTTCTCCTTCTTCAAGACTTCTAACACTTCTCGCAAGTGTCTGCCATGCTCCTCTTGGCTTTTCGAGTAAATCAGAATGTCTTCTATGAATACTATCACGAATTTATCAAGGAACGGATTACAAACCCTATTCATCAAATCCATGAACGCTGCTGGAGCATTAGTTAGTCCGAACGACATAACCAAGAACTCATAGTGTCCATATCACGTTCTGAATGCAGTCTTCTCTATATCCTGCTCTCTCACCTTCAGCTGATGATATCCTGACCTTAGGTCGATCTTTGAAAAATAACTTGAACCTTGCAATTGATCAAATAGGTCATCAATCCTCGGCAACGGATATATATTCATTATTGTTGCCTTGTTCAGCTCTCTGTAATCAATGCACATTCTCATACTTCCATCTTTCTTCTTCACAAATAACACCGGAGATCCCCAGGGTGATGAACTAGGTCTAATGAAACCTTTGTCCAATAACTCCTGAAGTTGCATCATCAGCTCCTTCATCTCTGTCGGTGCTAATCGATACGGTGCATTTGCTATTGGCGTGGTTCCTGGTAACAAGTCAATTATGAACTCTACTTGTCTATCAGGTGGTAATCCAGGAAGATCTTCGGGAAATACTTCCGGATAATCACACACCACTGGTATACTCTGTATCACCTTCTTTTCCTTCTTAGCATCGATCACGAATGCTAAATATGATGTACATCCCTTGGTCAAACACTTCCTGGCTTTCATTAGGGAAATGATTCCAGAATTTACTCGTCGTTTGTCCCCATACACCATAAATGAATCCTTCCCAGGCGGGTTTACTTTAACTATCTTCTTCTTGCATAAAATTTCGGCATCATTGGCGCTAAGCCAATCCATTCCCAGAACGATGTCGAAACCATTAAGTTCGATAGGCAATAATTCCTCGTGAAACTTATTCCCATTAAGGTCGATTAAGATGTTTTTCATACTATGGCTAACAGGTACAAACTTGCCACTAGCAAGTTCGACTAATAAAGCATTATCTAGTCTATCAACAGGCAAGGCTAGTTTTCTACCAAACTCATGTGAAATAAAGGAGTAGTTGGCTCCAAAATCAAACAAAATTTGAGCAGGTAATTCGTTTACGAGAAAGTTACCTGAAGCGACATCAGCTTCATCTTTCACAGCTTCGAGTGTCATCTGGAAGGCTCTCGCCTTCGGCTTTGGTGGAATGTTGGGCTTAGCTGCCTCCTTCTTCTTTGGACAGTCTTTCAAAATGTGCCCCTCTTCATTGCAACCAAAACACATCCTTTTGTTGTTCGGACACTCATTGGCAAAATGCCCAATTTTTCCGCACTTGTAGCAGGTTACATCCTCACTACATTTCCCAAAGTGCTTTTTCTTACACTTATCACACCATTTCGCTTCGCCTCCTTTTCCTCCACCAAAATTTTTCGAATCAGATTTCGAAAATTTGCTTTTCTTACCGGAACCAGATGTTCCCTCAAACTTTCTCTTCTCACCAACCTCAACCTTGTCGGTGGTTCTCCCCTTAATTATGTTCTCAACAGACTTGGCAGCCCATATAGCTGCATCTAGAGTATGTGTCTGACGTACTGGCACCTCGTACTCCCATGGGAGTCCCTTCGCATACCGGTCCACCTTTTTCAGCTTGTCTGGGACGATACGCAAGGCAAACTCCATCTTATCGGTGAAGTTATTGGTGTAATCATCAACTGACATGCTGCCTTTCGTCAATGCCAAAAACCTATTCTCCAACTCCAACAGATTTTGAGCCGAGCAGAACTTGTGCTTGAACTGCACCAAGAACTCTGCCCATGTCAATTGCAGTGGCTCATTAGGGCTTAACGTCTTCCCTAGAGTGTTCCACCAACGAACGGCTCCACCTCGGAATTGACGCACTGCATAGATAGTCTGCAACTTGCCTCTGCAGCCACAAGTCATGAAGGCTAACTCCATTTCGGAGATCCAATCCATAACTCCAATCGGATCCTCCTTTCCATTGAAGGTCGATGGTTTGCAAGTTTGAAATTCCTTGTACTTGCATCCCATTCCATCATTCCTTCCATCATGATTGTTTTGCCTAACTATCGGTGGGTTGGCTTGACCAACAGACCCACTGAAGTTTCTACCTTCCGAGTGTCCTTCATTTAATTCGGGCTCTTCCACACGAATTGACAGTTCTTCATGATTCTGTTGAAGCAACCGCCTAGTTTCATCCATCGGACGATCCAACATTGTTTGAATCATCATTTGCACACCAGCCATGGTTATTGGATCAGGTGCTGCTGCTACGACAGGTATTTGCTCAATCATTGGTGGTTGATTCCTGTTTTCATCAGCATTTCCAACTCCACTTCTTGTTCTCACCATTTTTGATCTATACACCGAATAAGGTGAAATTAGATCCTCATTCACGATAGATATTCAAATCATCCTTATCACTCCGAAACGTTTACATGCTAGTTCTAATATCGTAGACGTACACTTAGAATCCTATACACATAAAGTTTCTAGATCCGGTCGCAAACAGACGATAGATCCGAACAAATAATATCATATCTGGCAACATATAACATTTAGCACATAAAGCATTTTAGGCAAGTTTCCTGAAATAAACTAGTGCTCATGTCTAAAATATCACAGACACACATCCCAAAATTTCACTTAGCATTCTAAGTTTAAGTCTAGAAATCCTACAAATTCCTAGTTCGCTTAAACTAATGCTTTGATAACAGAAAAGACCGATTTTCATTTGTGCTTTTAAAATATTTTTAGAGTAAATCCTTTTGATTTGAAAGAGTTGCGGAATTTGTTCCCAAAAACAAAACGTGATAAAACAATGTTTACCAAAGCATTTCATAAAAGAAATGTATTTTCATTATATAATCAAAACTCGGGATGTCATGTTCCGATACAGACCATAAAGCATAAACGATAACATTACAAGTCATTCAACAAATATATACATATACAGACTTGCAAACAAAACAACTTGATGGTTCATCCATCTTATGCCCTTGCGCCACTTCCTGTAATACAAATAAAACTGAGTGGGTCAGGCTTGGGAGCCTGGTGAGCATAAAGGGTTTTCAACCCACAATAAATAATTATATTTAATTCCACCAACCAACAATAACCCAATTACCCATTCCTGTTATTCTCACTTTACATCCCTAAGACAACTGACATAAGGGACCTAGTCTAAGAATATTTCATCGGGGCGACAACACATGCTTCGGGGGTTCCTCAGCAATATAAGTCAAATAAGGCAACCATGAGGGGGATGGAGTACAGCGAATGAACACCCAAGTTCATTAACACCTACAGGTGGCGAGCCTGCTAGTGTTCCACATGACTGTCTAGAAAAGTCTGTGGTCATCATCTAAACTCCGCTAGATAACTGAATCAAAACAACAACGAGGCCTCTCATCTGTTTATTACACACCAACTATCTACCCATGTTCTACCCAACATATTAGTAGATAAGAATATACATTTTATACATAGTTTAAAAAAACTGTACAACATGCTTTAATCAATACATATTCCACATAACAGATGAGGCACACACACATACCACGTATTTCATAGAAAACAAATCAGATCTATGAGATAGAAGATGGTGAATATACATTCACACATATAACACAAAATATACACATAACACGTATTTCGTATAAAATACTTTATAATTATGCGTTAGAAGAAAGTAACCACACACTTACTTCATCAGAAGATGACCGGACGCACTACGGCTTATAGAAGTAGTATTCTTAGGCAGATGTGGAAGATCCGGACTCCTCGCGGGCAGAGCTTCGGCTCGGGAATCGCACTTCTCGGGATCTTCGGGACTTCAAAACTTGCTTCGGGGATCGGGAATGATACCGGGGCTTCGGGGTACTTCTGGCATGCAAAACGGTGCAAACGGGAGAGAGAAGAGAGAAAAAGAGCAAATGAGCCGGCTGCCCTCGCATCCTATTTATAGGAGGCTGGAGCCTCGGAGTACGCTGGACGTATAGCAGTACGCGGGGCGTACGCGTCCGAATCGTCATGACATGCGTCATCCGAAGAACTCGAGTGCGAGGCGTGTCATGCTTCGTTGTACGATGGGCGTACTTCGGATCAGATTGGTGACTCCTTCGGATATACATCCGAATTAAAGATTAAATTTAAATACAAATTATTTAATAAACTTCGGAAATTCATATCTTCTTCATACGAACTCCGTTTTCGACGTTCTTTATATCCACGCATAGGTGAGACTACGCTCTACAACTTTCGTTTAGACTCCTTCGGCTAATTTTGACTTTATTTTTATTAATTATTTTTAGTAGGCCGGGACAGAAAAATTTCGTTATAAATTCATAATTTCTTCGTTTGACGTCCGTTCTCGCCTAACTTTTCATCGCTTCGATACCAACAAAGAGATCTTCGATTCTCGTTTAGATCGATTTTACTAAAAACCACTCGATCACAAATTGAGTATTTCGGGCTGCATACCGCTAAGTCGAAACTTCAGAAAATCATAACTTCCTCATACGAAGTCAGATTTGGGCGTTCTTTATATATTCGGAAACCTTGTTTCAACTACTACAGCATTATCAAAAGATATCAAGTTTATTTTACACTTAAATTTTGACGCTTAATTTATTCTTAATTAATCAAATCACATAATTAAGCAATTAAGCACAAAACACATAATACTCGAATAATATACGTCTATTATTTCAAAACAGGCTACAAAGGTTAACCTAGACTATTACATCAACGAAAATGCCTAGCCTTGAAACGCGAGACCCTCTGGCCAACCTCGCCCCAACATATCGAGGTCCTGCACCTCCTCCCATACAACATCTCGAAGGGAGGACGGTCGATACTCGCATGATAGCTATTATTATACGCGAACTCCACCAACGAAAGGTAGGTATCCCAGCTACCTCCAAAGTCTAAAACAGATGCCCGCAACATGTCCTCTAGAGTCTGGATGGTCCACTCGCTCTAGCCATCCGTCTGCGGGTGAAAGGCGGTGCTGAAGTGCAGACGAGTACCTAAATCGTCGTGGAATTTCTTCCATAACCTAGATGTGAACCGCACATCCCTATCCGAAATCACCGAAACTGGCACTCCGTGCCGCGCCACCACCTCCCTGATATAGATATCGGCCAATTTCTCGGCTGAGATGCTCTCCTGAATCAGGATAAAGTGGGCGCTCTTGGTCAATCGATCGACGATGACCTAGATCGAATCCACTCCCCGTGCGGTCCTGGGAAGCTTGGTGATAAAATCCATCGTGATGTCTTCCCATTTCCATAGCGGAATATCCAACGGCTGCATCTTGTCGTGCGGTCTCTGATGCTCGGCCTTGACCTTCCTGCAAGTCAAGCACCCGCTCCATGTACCATGCCACATCTCGCTTCATGCAGGGACAACAATAGTCCAGACGAAGATCCCTATACATCTTCGTCGCCCCGGGATGGATGGAGAACCGGGATTTGTGTGCCTCCTCCATCAGAACCTGGCGCACGCCTCCATGATAAGGGACCCACACCCTACACTGTGATCCTTAGGCAGATATCTCGGATCGGCGCTGCCTTACGGCTAAGCGCGTCAGCCACCACATTGGCTTTCCCCGGATGGTAAAGGATCTCACAATCATAATCCTTTACCACGTCAAGCCACCGACGTTGTCTCATGTTCAGATTCGGCTGGTCCATGAGATACCTCAGGCTCTTGTGGTCCTTGTAGATGGTACAACGAACCCCATAGAGGTAATGACGCCAAATCTTGAGGGAGAACACAACAGCCCCTAGCTCTAAATCATGCGTTGGGTAGTTCGCCTCGTGAGGCTTCAGCTGCCTCGAAGCGTAAGCAATAACGTGCCCTCTCTGCATCAACACTGCGCCCAAACCCGAGATGGACGCATCGCAGTACACAACAAAATCCTCCATGCCTTCTGGCAGGGCTAAGATTGGCGCCTCGCACAATCTCTGTCTCAACGTCTCAAATGCGGCCTGCTGCTCGGGCCCCCAACGAAAAACCACGGCTTTCCTCGTCAGCTTGGTCATGGGTACGACTATCTTGGAGAAGTCCTGAATGAATCTCCGATAGTAGCCCACCAATCCTAGGAAGCTCCGAATCTCGGATGGAGACCTCGGGACCTCCCATCTCATCACGGCCTCTACCTTGGCCGGATCCACCGATATCCCATCCTGGTTGACAAGGTGCCCCAGAAACTGCACATCGCGTAACCAGAACTCACACTTGGAGAACTTAGCATATAAGCTCTCTCTCCTCAAAGTACTCAGAACCTCACGCAAGTGCTCCTCATGATGCTCCCGTGTCTTGGAATAAACCAAGATATCATCAATGAAAACAATCACGGACCGATCCAACATTAGCCGGCACACGCGATTCATGAGATCCATGAAGGCGGCAGGAGCATTGGTGAGACTGAAAGGCATCACCACAAACTCGTAATGACCATAGCGTGTCCGAAAAGCAGTCTTTTGTACATCCTCCTTTCTGACCCTCATCTGATGATAGCCTGATCGCAAATCAATCTTGAAGAACCAAGATGCTCCCTGAAGCTGGTCGAAGAGGTCATCGATCCTCGGGAGTGGGTAACGGTTCTTCACCGTTACCTTATTCAGCTCCCGATAGTCTATACAAATCCGATGCGACCCGTCCTTCTTCTTCACAAACAGAATCGGGACTCCCCAGGGTAAACTGCTTGGTCTAATGAATCCCTTGTCTAACAGTTCCTGCAGCTGTGTAGACAACTCCTGTATCTCAGGAGGAGCCAACCGATACGACGCCTTGGCTATCGAAGCCGCACCAGGGACTAGGTCGATCCTAAACTCCACCTGCCTCTTCGGAGGTATCCCAGGCAACTCCTCGGGAAATACATCCATAAAATCCCGCACCACGGGTACATCGCCGACTGTCGCCTTACCCACCTCCCGGGTGTCCATAACATACGCGATATACCCTGTGCAACCCTACTGAAGGTAACGCCTAGCTCTTGCTGCTGAACATACAGCTGGTCCTCGCTGTGGCCTCTCGCCCTGCACTACCAACTCTCCCCCACTTGGGGTCCTGATCCGTACCAGCTGATGTGCACAATCTATCACTTCCCCATTAGGGCTCAACCAATCCATGCCTATAATAACCTTGTTCCCCCGCAACAGTATGGGAACCAAGTCTACCAGGTAACGTTCCTCGAACAGCCTCAAAACACAATCCCGGTAGACCTCCGATGCTCGCACTGATCGGTCGTCTGCAATCTCGACCTCTAGAGGGTAGTCCAACATGCCCGAAGACTCAGAAAACTTCTTGCTAAGCACAAGAGAGACAAATGATCGGGTAACACCCGAATCAAACAACACCTGAACTGGGATACCGTTCACATGGAACGATCCTAAATGCATATACACAGAGCACATATCAATATCATAACATCATACAAATAAATCAGAGGAAAAGAATCATACCCGTCACCACATCGGGTGCAGCGCGTGCCTCCTTGGCTGTCAGCTGAAATGCTCGGCTCCGAACCACCGGAGCCTCCGACTTGACCTTCCGACCATCCATAACCCGTGTTGTCGCTAATGTTGTTGCCACTGCCGGCGCTGCTGCTGCTATCAACCTGGGATAATTGGCCTTTTTATGGCCCGTCTGATTGCAATGGAAGCAAATTAGGTCTGATGTCTGAATCGTAGAAGCAGGGGCAGTATAATCTCTGCCAAAATGCCCCACCTTGCCGCACTTATAGCAACCTGCACCCGGTCCAGTGCGACAAACTCCCTCATATGACCGACCGCATTTCCCACAGCGGTCCCGCCCTGACTGGCCTTTCGGCCTACCATCAGATCCCTTGGGCTTCTTTCCCGAAGTCCCCATCGCCTGCCCCTCAGCGGCCTTCCTCTTCCGTATGTGCTCCAAATCAATCTCTATCTCCCTAGCCCTGATAATCATGGACTCCAGGGTAGGGCAAGCAGAGAAACTAACATGCTCCCAAATATCAGCCCGTAGCATGTCATGGTATCGGGTCCTCCTCATATCCTCATCCCCTGCATACTGGGGTACCAACAAGGCCCTCTCCCGGAACTTGGCGGTGATATCCGCCACAGTCTCCGTAGTCTGTCTCATATCCAAGAACTCTCTGGCCAGCTGCTGAAGCTCCACAGCTGGTGCAAATTCAGCCCTGAATCGGGTCACGAAATATGATCATGACATAGCCTCAATGGCTGGGGCTCCCAACGTATTGCCAATCAACTCTCACCAATCTCTGGCTCTATCCCTCAAACAACCTGCAGCGAAACGGACCTTCGACCCTTTCGGGCAGAAGCTCGTCAGCTGCACATACTCGATGTCTGCAATCCATCTCCTAGCAGCAATTGGGTCCTTCACCCCATGAAAATCCGATGCACCACTCCCACGGAAGTCCTTAAAGGACATTGTACGTGTACCCACCTGGCTAGATGCCAGATCACTCCTAAATGCCCAGAGGCGATCCTCCATCATCTCAATAATCCCTTCCTTGATCGACCCGAAAATGACTGGGGTCGCCTCAAGGATACCTCTCGTAATTTCAGACGCGATGAACTCGCGTAACCCATCATCAACATGCTCGGAGCTCGCTCCCGATCCCGATCCCGATCCTGAACCAGATCCTGATCCCCCTGCTCCATGACGTGTGACCACCATTATGAAAATAATAACACAATTGTCAGGATCACATATACCCCGAAAGGTCTCACACACTCTCCAAGTTTCCAGGTTCCATCTCGGCCCTCCTTGAATCAAGTACGGATCCTCTGCTTTCAGTAGTACGGACCCATACTACCTTCCACATCTATCCGTACTTTCCTCAAGGATTGCCTTGACTTCACCAAGTCCCTTTTCATCGATGCTCTTCCCACTGATCACATCCTAGGTTTCCCTAGGTCACTCTCCGACATACTCCCCGCCATTAGTTGCATTAGGAGTCCTTACCGCGTCCCCCTAACTAGTTTGCGGATACTGTTACATATCCGTTCACTAGTTAGTCAAAGTTGGCCAGAACCCCCATAGCACAAGCAAGCAACATTCATGCGTTGAGTAACCAAACCAGGCATAATCTACACAGGCCATCTTACAGCTAACTAAACAATCCTAGCATACAGCTCATACAACAGGCATATAAGGCATCCTTCCTAGATCCTTAGCCCTAACTAGCATGCAATTCTCAGAATCATATATCAGGCACACAAGACATCCTCCTAGACCCTTAGTCCTTTTCTAGCATGCGGTTTCCTGAATCAAAACCATACAACATAACATAACAAGTATGGGTATCTTGGGGAAAGCTTACTTGAGCCCGGCCGGTCGCACGCATCACACACTTCGTCTTTCTTAAAACTTCCCATTTTAGATTTTAGAAAACCATTTTCCTTGTAAAAATCTTTTAGTCCTTCGGTTTGAGTCCAGACACCCCCAAGGGGGTGTCCGAATCCCTCAAACCAGGGCTCTGATACCAACTTGTAACATCCCAAAATTCAAGCCCAAAAATTTCATTTTAATTATTTATTGACAAAACTTCAAAAATTGTCCCTGTGGTTTTCGAAAATATCAAGTTTAATCCCTAAGTTCAAAAAACCTCATGGATCGTCCCTGTGGTTTCAAAACTTTTAACAAATGGTCCTTCTCGCTAACTCCGTTAGCTTTTGACCGTTAACTTAAGGGTATTTTCATCATTTTACTACGACAAGGACCATTTATGAAACTTTGTCTTATTTAAAAATAAAAGAAATATATATATATATATATATATATATATATATATATATATATATAATTATTTAATATAAAGAGGGCCCACCTATCTCTCTCTCTCTCTCTCTCTCCTAATAGGAAAATTGGGGAAATTTGACTCGTACATCCACCAGACTCGTTTACCCCATTCCATTTTATCTTCATAGAAACATGTCACAACCTTAATTGCTTCTCCAATCGCTACTCGATCATTTGGTTTGCGTTCGACTGCAAGTGACCCTGAAGGTCTACCATGGCTGCCTTTTCCTCATAATTCAGAAATCAATCTTCCTTCAAATTCAGCAACAACAATCGATTCGATCAAGTAGGTGGAATCTACAAAGAGTTCTGGATGCGTGAGACTAGTGTTCGTTCGTAGGGATGTAAGATTTCTTCTTCTTTTTTGCTCTGGATAGACAGACTTTGAGGAAGGAAGAAGGAACAGTTGGTAAAATAGTGATTTGGGGTGTACTTCAACCTTCCCCCACTACATCTCGTTTCTTTCCGAGAATGAATAAAACCCAGGAGTTGATTAGCTTCCGGGTTGGTTTCCAATTATGACCGAACAAGAAATCGGAATGCTGCTTGTTCGTCGGCGTCGTTGAAAAAAGCTTTACCCTTTTGTGCTAACTCTTCTTCAAGCTCATCGAAGAGTTTATTGTATGTCGCTTCGAATTCCGTTATCTGCTTCAGGATGCTTTGGGAAGATTTGAGCATGAAAAATATCAATTTTTTAATAGAGTATGCTTGGGCTCTGATGGGTCAAGATACGAGAGGACACGGTGGCCACCGGTGAGATAGTGGGTTTGTCTTGGGTACATCAAGATTCAAATTGTGGGGAGAAGGGAAAGCTAAATATGACGGAATCGGGTTTGCCTTTTGAATCAAAGTGAATAGAGAAGATGGGTATTCATATGACCTGGAAGTATGTATGTGTGTTCTGGGGAAGAAGAACAATTTGGTGGGGGTTTGACTTTCTTTTTATGTGTGGTTGAGAGAGATGTGGGACCCTTTATTTAAAAAAAAAGTATTTTCTTTTTTCTTTTATTTTTAAATAAGACAAAGTTTCATAAATGGTCCTTGTCAAAGTAAAATGACGAAAATACCCTTAAGTTAACGGCCAAAAGCTAACGGAGTTAGCGAGAAGGACCATTTGTTAAAAGTTTTGAAACCACAGGGACGATCCGTGAGGTTTTTTGAACTTAGGGATTAAAATTGATATTTTTGAAAACCACAGGGACCATTTTTGAAGTTTTGTCTTATTTATTTCATAAAAGCATTCATTAGAAAATAATGTGCCAACACGTTATTTCATAAAACAATGTATCATGTTCGAAACCGACGTCATAAACAAATATCATATCAGAGTACAATCCCAAAAAACTTCGTGCGGAAAATCATATGTGTGTGTGATGTCATGCTACGCCGCCGGCTCCTTCCCCTTAGAAGAAGAGGTACCTGAAACCAAAAACTGAAACCGTAAGCACAAAGCTTAGTGAGTCCCCCCATCATACCACATACCATACAACACCACCGGTATCTTTCAACCGGTAATCATCATTTGTATCTTTCAACCGGTAGTCATCATCGGTATCTTACAACCGGTAATCATCATCGGTATCTTTCAACCGGTAACTGGGGTCTATTCCACCCCCTACTACTAGCATACAACAACAAGGTATAAGCATGCAATCAGGCATATCTGAGTGTTGAACTACCCTTCGGTCCTTAGGACCACTATCAGGGGAAAACTATCCCTATCATACACGTAACATATCATACAGATATATCTCATAACCAAACACGTATCCATACAAAGACAATTATCACAAAGATAGTCATCATCTAAAATACTCCTACTTGGTGGGCCGACATTGTGGCCTTAGACCCACCCCTACTGGAAGGTAACTCACCTCAAAAGGCTGGCTGTTGAAAAGCTGATCCGCAAATGTCTAACAGCTGCTCCGGTGATCCCCCGACTATATTTCCATAAAACACTTAATCAGACATTGATACTATTCCTAGGGTAAAATGACTATTTTACCCCTGACCGATTCCAAACCAAAGTCAAGTCAAAGTCAAAGTCAACTTCCAGTTGACCCGGCTCGCCGAGTTGGCTTGCCAACTCGCCGAGTCCATATCCAGTCGATTGTCCTTACTCCCATCTCTACTCGTCAAGTTAGGCATTGACTCGACGAGTTCACTTCCTAACTGATACTCAATGGTCCTTCCTCCGACTCGCCGAGTTGTATGAACAACTCGTCGAGTTAATCTTCATCCGATGAACACGTTCTGTCCTCGACTCACCGAGTTGATGAACAACTTGTCGAGTTCTATGAAGATTGCCCCGGACTCACCGAGCACCTTCATGCACTCGCCGAGTCCCATGAACTTTCAGATCAATGGCTTAGCCCAGAACGTTGGGTCACTCCCCGGAGACCCCCTTAAAACCTTTCCACACTCAACTGGGTCCTTTCGACCCTCAACAGAATGGGACAGAACCCCCTAGACTCGCCGAGTCCAAGAATTGACTCGCCGAGTTGGTCACGTCCATACCGTAAATCTTTGCTTTATGATGTACATCCTTTGATCAAAAGATAGATCCAAGCTTCTACAATTGATCTAGCATGTAAAGTTACAAACTTTATGTGCTTGCATGGGACTTTGAGCTCAAAAGGACATAAAACAAGCTCATATGGCACATGGGACCTTTCATGGGTGCAAAAGCAACCCAAATCTGCCTAGTGACTCGTTTCATGATGTGATTCAGAAACTTAAACCCCCAACCATGTTTGCAAACATGGTTGGCCACCAAAAATGGCTCATAAAAGCCCTAAACCTCCCCAAAAAGGGATCTAACACATGAATGAGCAAGGTTACAACTTTTTACCTTCAATGAGCTGAAGAAGGTGCACAAACTCAGGTTTCCTTGATCTCTACTTGCTTCCTCAAGCTTCTCTCTGTCCTTATTAAGATCACAAGCACCAAAATCCACCAACAAGGCTTAGTTTGCTTCAAAAACGGCTAGGGTTTCAATGAGGGGTGTTTGAGAGCATAAAGGAGTGATGGAGGCTGCATAAGGTCGTTTAAATAGGGTGCAAACCCCTGAATTAGGGTTTTTGTCCAGACAGCGGCTACTCGCCGAGTCCGGGACCCGACTCGCCGTGTCCACAGCTTAAACTTCGCGTCTCATCCTGCTTCTACTCGGCGAGTCAGTCCTTCGACTCGCCGAGTCCAAGGCCAAAATTGCAAATCATTTAAAGAATTAAATACAAGAATACGTACCAAGAACTAGGTGCAACACTATGGAAATGAGACTTGGACCCATTTGGATGTGGATGGCGTAATTTAGATGATCCGGGTGTTCGGTTTGTGTTTTGGAGCCAAGGGGTATTTTGGTAAAGTGTCAGCTCGGGCTTTATGGAAATTGGATTTCTTTTCGGGAAATTTTAAGGCAAGTATGAGTTGATAAAAGCATAGAGCTTGTCGTTACCTTTTCATGGATATAAGTATCTTCTCCATTCTTCTGCCGTTGCGCCGTCCCCGTTGAAAACGAAGTCGCTGTCACCCATCGCCGCTAATGCTGATTGTAGTGCTGCTGTGCCACCATCTCAGACCATTGTCGTACTCGTACGCCACCAGGTGGGTGGGTGGGTTCATTTTCCAAGTAAAAGACGTGTGTGTATGCTTCTACTGCTAGTGTGCATATCGTGTGTGTGTGTGTTTTTGGCCGAACACCACAAGAGAAGCCATCACCATTACCGTGAGGTGGTGGCTATCACCTCTGACCACTGCCTGCCGCCACAAGGGTGGCTGAGTGTGTATGTGTGGTAGGGGTGAAATAGACCCCATAGCTGGTTGGAATAAACCGGTGGGTAGGTCGGACACCCATATATGCCTGACAATATGATTATGTTATGTGATAGTAGTAGGAGGGCGAAATAGACCTCGTAACCGGTTGAAATAAACCGGAGGGTAGGTCGGGCACCCATATATGCCTGATAGTATGTTTTTGATATGATATTATGTGGTGGTGATAAGGGGTGAAATAGACCCCGTAGCCGGTTGAAATAAACCGGAGGGTAGGTCGGGCACCCATATATGCTTGACATAGGTAGGTCGGGCAACTAGATTATCCTGACAGGGGTAGGTCGGACACCCCCGTATGTCTGACATGGGTAGGTTGAGCACCCAAGTATGCCCAGCAGGGTAGGTCGGGCACCCAAATATGTCTGACAATATGTGTATGGTATGTGGTATGGTGGGGGGACTCACTAAGCTTCGTGCTTACAGTTTTCAATTTTGGTTTCAGGTACTTATTCTTCAAAAGGAAAGGAGCCAACATGATCGCAGTGCATCACACTATGATTTCCGCATTATGAAATCTTTGGGAGTTGTACTCTGATATTACTTTATATGACATATTTTCGGTTATTTGAAATACTAGTTTTGATTGTGAAATGAGTTGACACTATTGATGTTTCATACTAGTGTTTTTTTTTTTAAATTAAAAATGAAATTTTTGGCTCTAAATTTTGGGACGTTACAATATGTATGTTGACATGCTAGAGCGGAGAACTTTATGTGAATGCATTATATGTATGTTGGAATATATGGTATATTGGGAAACTTACTAAGCTTTATGTTGCATGTTGTTCGTGAAAAGAGCTCAACGAGAGTATACACACGCATCGAAGATATTGATTCTGCTACTTTTTTAATTTGACTCTGATAACTCCATGATTTCAAGTAAATGAACGTCACTCAATGTTTGTAAATTAAAGGTTTTAATCGGTTTATCTGACCGTGATGGAAAATATCTTTGTAATTTTTGGGACGTTACATGAATCAACATCTAACTTAGACATCAAAGAGCAATATCAGGGTCCATCCCTCGATATCCTTTTCTAACCTAACATTTGTCTATTTTTTTTACTGCATGCCTTCCCAATTGTGCATTAGAAAAGGGTCTTCTCGATTGACTAACATGCATCCGGAAGGCTACGTAGCAACAATAATATAAATGGACACCCTTATTTTTTTATTCAACAGAATCAATATAAAATTGTTGTGGGCATACTGCCATCGTTCTCTACCCCTCTCCAACTTTTTGACTGTTTCTCTACTTTCAGTTAACGAGTTGATAGATTTTACCGGTAGCTTTAAGTTTACTTTTCGTCTATGGTCCAGCATGCTCTGTCACGATAACCCCACCTAATAAACAAGCTTCATCAACCCGTTATTACCTTTATTAAGTTGGACACACGTGTATTTGGATCCTGGATTCGACATTGTTGCCAACTAGAATAATCATTAAAAACGTTAAAATTAATACTTGAAAGAAAAATTATGTTTCTTTAAAATAATGAAATAAAATTGGAATATATATGCTTATTAATGAATGGAAAATTAAGGTACAATTGTATGTAAATAATAGAAAACATTCACTTAGCCAAAAAAAATTTAGTTAACTAAGAGGGTATTCGCATTAAAATATTTAACGGTTTTATTTTTAAATATGGTTCTATCTTATTTTTTTGTGCCTAGAAAATGGAACTTTTCAAGTTTTTTTTCCTTTGGTTTTTGACATTTTTTCTACTATATCATATGTTCCATGTTATCATGAAGTGAAATTCATAAAAAAAACCTTTAAATTTTTTTTTTTTTTTTTTTTTTCTGTTTTTACCTTAACATTTTTTATACTATACTTATAAATACATATTTTTAGAAGTATAAATACATTTTTAGAAATTATAATATATTTTATTGATGAATAAATACATATTTTTATATTTATAGAAGTATAATTGTATTTTTTAGAAACATAAGTATATATTTTTACTTTTTTTAGAAGCATAAATACCTAATTTTATGTTTTCATAGTATATCTAAATTTTTAGAACCATGAATACTTTTTTAGAACGACTACTTAGTATATGCTTGAGATGGAACTCATAATCTTCTTGTTAGAAATACCTTGTTAGAAGTATTTTTTTTAGAAATATAATTATATTTTTTTAGAAGTATAAATGTATATTTTAGAAGTATAAATGCATAATTTTTTTGTATTTAAAAGTTTAAATATGTATTGTTATGCTTATATATATATATATATATATATATATATATATATATATATATATATATATATATATATATATATATATAAACACGTTTTCTATTGATACATTTCTAAATATGTATTTATACTTTTAAATAACATATTATATATATATTTTTAAATTATTTATACTTCTAAAAAACATAAAAGTATAATTTTATATTTTTAAAAATGTATTTATACTTCTAAATACGTAAAAATATATATATATTTATATTTCTTAAAAAGTATTTTTACTTTTAAATCCATATAAATAGAAAAAAAAATGTATATAAAGTAATAACATTTAAAAATTTATATAAATACCATGTTTAATTAAACAATTTTTTGTGTATATATATATATATTTTTTGCATGAATACCTATAATATGAAGAAAAAAAATACTTAAAGAAAGAAACGTAAATAAATTACAAAATTAATGGTCTTTTTACGAATTTTATTTAATGATACTTGTTTTAACGCATAAAAAATGATTTTACATGAGTGGTTGAAAAATCAATTAAATTTGCATGAAAGACTAATATTCGACTTTTTTCAAGACATGCATGTAAAATAGTCAGTGTTTATCTATCTGATGCATTTGAAAATTGTCAAATTACCCATAGCTTTATGATACTTACAATTAAAAAAAATATTTAGTGATTTTCTTTCAAACAATTTTAAATGGTTGGTTTATTGGTTTACGTGATGTTTTGAAGTAATTATCTTTGTTCAAAATCCAATTCATATGATTACAATCATACATACTTATAAAACTAGCATTTTTTTTTTTAAATCTCATGCATTTGAAATCCTTTTTTTTAACTTTCTCAAATAACATTCATTTGAAACTCCATTTTTAACTAATACAACTCAAAAGTTTTCTTAATTATGATTTAACACTCAAAAGTTTTATAACTTATATTATGTTTAATTAGCATTTAGTGAAAAGTTTACTATAAAAAGGTCAATCTTTTGTGTCTTTTGTGTTATATAAAATCTTACATGTAAGAAGGATTCGAAAATATTATGACTCAAAAGTTTTCATATAGTTAGCATTTACGATCCAAATACGATGATTTGAAGAAATGAGTTATGTCGCATCTATGGTAATTGTGATATGATTTTTTTCTTTCAACCAATACAAACGAAACTTTTCTATTCTTTCTTTATATTCAATTTCTCATTTAATCTTTCTATGTGATTTGTGTGTATTACTCAATCTTGAATGTGACTCTCCAAATATCAATGTTTTGCTTCGAATATCTTTCTGATTATTCTTTTTCAAGAAAAATATTTTTATTGCAGGTTAGTGAAGAATTGTCATCAAGTTTCTATGGTTGAATGATGTTAAATGAAGAAAGAAGATTCATAAAATGGATATAGTTTTTTTTGTTTGAGCAAAGTTGACAAATGTTAGTTTTTTCTTTTGATTTAAATGTATGTTTATGTAACATCTTTGTTTATATATTCAACCACTCAATGCTCTTATTTATTTGATTGGAGTTTTTCTATTTTCATTATGTTTATTTTCTATTATTTTTTGTTGGGTTATCCTACAAAACATATTTAAAAGACAATATTTAAAAGATAACATAATTTTGAACGTTTGATATGTAATTATAATAGACTTATCATGATATGTTCTTCATATGAAAGTAATTTATTCATATTACTACGACAAGAATTACATATGACATTTACGAAAATATATATATTATATGTGATTTGTTTAACATGTATATGTACCTATGTATGTTATAACTTTATAATTAAATATCTTTATGTCTAATAATTGAAGGGATTAAAATGATACATCAAAACCAATTATTTAGACAAATATAATAATAATAATAATAATAATAATAATAATAATCATATATACATTTCCAAGTACCGCATTCATTTGAAACTCACACTACAACTCAAGAGTTTCTAATTTATGTATATTTATTAGTTACAACTCAAGAGTTTTTAACTTATGATTATTAATTAGTTGTAACGTCTGTGTTTCTGGGCTTGTCATCAATAACAATGTAATAGTCTACGTTAACCTTTGTAACCTATTTTGAAATAATAAGAATGTACTATTTGAGTATTATATGTTTTGTGCTTAGTTGTGTGACTTAAATGAATTAAGAATAAAAATAAGCGTCAAAATAAAATAGTAGGTTAAGTCGATATCTTTGGATAATGTTGTAGTAGTTGAAACGAGGTTTCCGAATATATAAAGAATGCCGAAATCCGAGTTATAACGAAGAAGTTATGATCTGTCAAAGTTTCGCGACAGAACCAGCATGACGCTGAATGACGTAAAAAGTGAAATTTACGTTAAAGCGATATTTATCCTTATTAATATAAACGAAAGTCGTAGAGCTCGTTAAACCGAGAGCGTGCATAAAAAGAACGCCCAAATCTGACTTCGTATGAGGAAGTTATGATTTTTCTAAGTTTCGACTTAGCAGTATGCAGCCCGATACTCGATTTGAGACCGAACGATTTTTAGCCAAAACAATCTAAACGAGAATCGAAGATCTCGTTAATAGTAGCGAAACGATAAAAAGATAGGCGAAAACGGATTTCAGATGAAAGAGTTATGAATTTCGAACGGAGTTTTCCTGTCCCAGCTTACTAAAAATAATATAATAAAAATAAAGTCAAAATTAGCCGACAGAGTCTAAATGAAAGTTGTAGATCTTGTTTTTACCTACGCGTTGATATAAAGAACGTCGAAAATGGAATTCGTATGCGAAAGTTATGAATTTATGAAGTTCAGGGCGCGAATCCCAAAGCTGTGTCAGAGACCACGACGTGGCAACAGTGGTCACGATGTGGCATGACTTTTGACGCATTCTGGAGCCTAACAGATCAAGTGGACGATGACGCATGCAGTGACGATCAAGCCCACGACGTGGAAAATGAGAAATTTGCCCTATAAATAGATTTGAAGGGGCAGCCGGCCAAGGTTGCTAATTCACCCTTCTCTCCCCCATACTACCTCGATTTACGTGCAAAGAAGTACCCCCGAAGCCCCGGTATCATTCCGAGACCCGAAGCGAGTCCCGAAGCCCGAAGATCCCGAGAAGAAAAGAGTTTCCGAGCCGAAGCTCTGCCCGCGAGAAGCCCGGTTTGTGTGAAGATCTTCCAGATCTACCGAAGAATACTACTTCTACAAGTCGTAGTGCTGTCCGATCATCTTCTGATCAAGTGAGTGTGTAGTTACTTTCTTCTAACGCATAATTATGAAGTATTTTATACGAAATACGTGTTATGTGTATATTTTGTTGTTATATGTGTGAATGTATATTCACTTTCTTCAATCTCATAGATATGATTTATTCTCTATGAAATACGTGTTATGTGTATGTGTCTCATCTGTTGTTTGGAATATGTATTGAATGATAATACTATACAGGTTTTAAACTATGTATAAAAATATATATTTTTATCTACTAATATATTGGGTAGAACATGGGTAGATAGTTGATGTGTGATAAACAGATGAGAGGCCTCGATGTTGTTTTTGATTCAGTCATCTAGCGGAGTTTAGATGACGACCACAGACTCATCCCGAGTTTTGATTATATAATGAAAATACATTTCTTTATGAAATGCTTTAGTAAATATTATTTTATCACGTTTTGTTTTTTTGTAACAAATTCCATAACTTTTTTAAATCAAAAGGATTTACTCTGAAATTATTCTAAAAGCATAAATGAAACCGGTCTTTTCTGGCCGTGATTTTGGGGATATCACATTAGTAATCACTAATAACTTTTTATTTTCCTTTCTTTTATAAGGTTGTAAATAGTTGCTCATTAAAAACATTAATGTATTTGAAGAGATTTATGATTTAAATATGAAGAGTTAATATAAATGTTATAATAGATGTTTTAGTGTTTTTATGTTATTAAAAGTTATAGTGTTTATTTTTCATATTTTTTATTATTCGTTATATATATATATATATATATATATATATATATATATATATACATATATTTTAATACAAATGTTATAATATATGTTTTTTTTATGTTATTAAAAGTTGCAGTTCATATTTTTGTTCATACGTTTTGTTACCCGTTATATTATTAATAATTTGATATATAATTTACACAATTTTAAACGGTTTATAAAATTATTAAATAATTGTATATATCACAATGACTTAAAAATTATACTATAATATGTTAACTATATGTTTGCTTTACTACTAACATTTTGTTTCAAAGTGGAAATATTAAATAATAATTTGATAAAACATATTATTTTAACTATATAATTCTATTATCGCGTAATGCGCGAACATTCCTCTAATTTGATATTATAAAATATGCGACCATATTTAGGATGGTAAAAATTTTACACTTCTTCATGGAAGATCGTTTTTTCATTGAGTTTTTTTAATTCTATATTAATATATTTGCACCAAACATTATAATATCTCCAATAATAATTTTATCGTATTCATAGAAACAATTTGTAGGCTGGCTGTAACACCCAACTTTGAGAGTGACTTCCTTTGTTCATATTTAAGTTTAACCCCTTCCAATGGACGCAACCCACCCAACAAAACTCATCTGCACTCTTTCATCTTTGTTCATATTTAACCTCCAACTACAGCCATCTACTTCATCTTAATCAACAACTCTTTGTTGGAGATCGATCTCCTGGATCTCAAACTACAATGGGTTTGAAGTTATTCCTAATTTCCTTCATTCTCATATCACTTTTCTTCACAATGCTCTACATATCCACCTATTCAACTTCATTTGATATCAACATACTAAACCAATCATCAATCCCAACAACTCTCCTAATCCCCAAATCGATCAACAACTCCAGGCCATACCCAGTTTCCTTCGCCTACTTGATCTCTGCATCCAAAGGCGACACTGCCAAGCTGAAACGAACGATTCAAGCGCTTTACCATCCGGGGAACTTGTACTTGATTCATTTGGAACGGGAAGCTACGGAAGATGAACATCGAGAGATTGCGAGATTCGTTAGGGATAATCATGTTTTCCAACTTGTGGGGAACGTTATGATTGTAGGGAAACCTAATAGAGTGACGTACAGAGGACCAACGATGCTTGCGACTACTTTGCACGCCATGTCGATGCTTCTGAGGATAGATGCGCAGTGGGATTGGTTTATTAATCTCAGTGCTTCTGATTACCCTTTGGTCACTCAAGATGGTAAGGTGAGTACTTACATTATTTCTAGGGAATCAGGGTTTTGATTATCTCAAGATTATTCTCTTATTTATGAACTTTTGATGAATTAATTGTTGATTTATGTTTTTTCGATTTTGTGATCGCCATTTTCAGATCTGATATCTGCCTTCTCGGTGCTGCCAAGACATCTCAATTTCATCCAGCACAGCAGTCGGTTGGGTTGGAAACTGTAAGATGCCATCATTTTCCATCTCTCCATTAAAATTACATTTCTCTTTTAGATTCTAGAAAAACGTAGTCAATTCTTGATTGTTGATTTTCGATCTTTTTTTTTTTTTTTATCGTAGCTGTTTTGATTACTTGTGTTAAATTACAAGAAAAGTCAATTCTTTTTCCAATTATAATACGGCTGAATGAGTAATTTAATTCTCTTTTCGACATATTATAATTGGGGAAGATAAGAAAAACACATGTCACATGAAGCCAAGAGGGCATTTGGATCGTACATCTAAATTCAAAATCAGATAATTTGATACTCACCTGATAATGATATTATATTTATTTCAACATTCATAATCTTTTTTTTCCGTTTAATAATTTAAATGCAATTAATTCCAAATCTTGATCATATTAGGTTGAATAATTATTTGCAGGAACAAGAGAGGGAAGCCAATAATGATCGACCCAGGTCTTTACAGTTCAAATAAATCAGATATATGGTGGGTAATCAAGCAAAGAACTCTCCCCACTGCTTTCAAGTTGTATACAGGTTAATTTTTCTTTCATTTCTTCTTCAATTATGTTTCAAATCTTGATTTCATTCTATCAACGTGTTCAATTTCTTTTAACTCCAAAGCAAATCTTGAGTTACTTGTTTTGGGGCGAAAAAAATGAGGCATTCCATGTGGGGGCCATGTAACATGCTATTTTGTAGGTGTACGTAATAACTTTAATGACATATCATGTGAACTTCTGAAAAAGCACCCAATTTTTCTTTAACCACTTTGAAATCTACCCTGTTATGTCATCCAAATATATGGTTGAAACTTGTAGTTATAATATATATAAATATAAATTAATATGTATATTATCATACAGGTTCAGCATGGACTGTATTATCAAGATCATTTGCAGAATATTGCATAATGGGTTATGAAAACCTACCACGAACACTTCTACTTTACTACACGAATTTTGTTTCATCTCCAGAAGGATACTTTCAAACTGTTATATGCAACTCAAAAGAGTACAAGAACACCACAGTCAACCATGATCTTCATTACATCTCATGGGACACTCCTCCAAAACAGCATCCAAGGTTGCTTGGACCCCGAGACTATAGAAAAATGGTTCTAAGTAGTCGCCCTTTTGCAAGAAAATTCAAGCACAACAATGGAGTTCTTGATAGAATTGACCATGAACTACTCAAAAGAAGTCATCCTACTCATTTTTCTCATGGGGGTTGGTGTTTGAAGAGTGATGATGATGATAAGCATCAAAAGTGCTCAAGGTTTCATAACGATGGGTTTGGTGTTTTGAAGCCTGGGGCAGGTGGTAGAAGATTGGCAACATTGTTAAAAAAGTTGACTTCTAATCCCAATTTTAGTAGACACCAATGTAGATGAGGTTTTTATTTGATGATATAATAAATCGCTTATAGATGTTATTCACGATTGTTAGTTAAGAGAATTTTGTTTGTAATGTAATATTCGAGTTCTTCCTTGAGAATTTGTTATTTTTTTATAATGGATTTTAGAAAAAAAAAAAAAAAAAAGATGGTGATGATCAATGATCATGGCGGCGATGGCAATGGAAGTGGTGGTATGTTAATCTCATGCAATGGAAGTGAGAAGTTTAACTAGTTTGACTTGAATATTCTATATTCTATTATCTATAGGTATCGAAAAAGACAAAATCTAATCCCATTCCTCATATATCTAAAATATTAGTAATATGTTTGATATTTATAAAAAAAAAATAAAAAAAATTGGCATCTATTATAATGTTTTTAACGTATATTTTAAATATACATGTATAATGTGTTTTAGCTTTCCACATTTTAAAGAAAAAAAATTGATAAATATGATAACACTATGATAAAAACATGTATCAACTTAATACAACTTCATAAAACATGATAAACAATTAAATACATGTATTAACACAACACGGCAGTTATAGATTAACATTAGAAAAGAAATTAGCAAATTACACTATTTTAAAGTAACTGGAAATTGTAGCTATTTAAAGTGGTTTCTAGATTAGAAGCTAAAAGATTCGAAAACATATTTTAAATAGCTTCCGGATTAGAAGGCTTTTGTTTAAAGTAAATCTAAAATAGTTCTAGTTCATTTTTATTTTATTAAACATAATTTTTTAAATCTATAGTCTAATTAAACTTATAACACATACTTCTTAGGAGTTGATTTAAATTTCCAATAAAGTGAATAACATGAAAAGCCATAAAGCACTATATACTAGTCTATGTAATATTGTATCGAGAAATCAAATATCCTCCTTTCAATCGATCCTTAATAGATTAGAGAAAATTAATGGATTCTAATTGGATGGTGGATAATGGATAGTATCTTGTCCGTTATATATGGATTAATTTCCTTAGTGATTTTGGGCAAAGGAGTTTTGACGAAATATTATGTAAAATCTCTGTTGTTAAAGGATCTTTAAGATTTTAAAATCCAAGCTTGTCAAGAGAAAATCTCACACTATATTTTATCAACATAATTCTAGTGGTTTAAACTCATATCTTGGTTTGAAAGTGAACCATTCAAGCTTATATATTGTCGTAAGTTTGTAGTACTTTATGTGAGTGACTTATTTCTTCTCAGACATTAGAATTTGATAACAAGCTTATATATTGTCGTAAGTTTGTAGTACTTTATGTGAGTGACTTATTTCTCCTCAGACGTTAGAATTTGATAACAGTTTGAAAATGCTAGATAACAAATATAGTACACATGGTTTGGGTCCACCTCTAATTATCTTGGTGTGGATCACCATTCACCACTCAATAAGACCGAACGAAGTGACCTCGACAATAGCATTGGTGAATACCGGTCCAACCCCTTGGTATACCGAGCTCGGTTCGGCAATTTGGAGGAAATCTACCGATGAGAGAGTATGGGTTTGGGTTATTTAAAAAATTATGACCGTTTTTTTGGTCAAATATTACCGTTTTTTTCAAAAAAAAAATCAAAAATTGCCCTCTTTCTACCCTATATAAATACTAGTATATACCATATTTTATCACACTTTACCTTCTTTAATTTTTCACTCAAACAACATTATTTATTCGAAAAAATGGCTTCTCCTTCCAACTCAAAAAGTCCAAAAAAATATCAAAAGAAACGCCCAAAACACAAACTCAATCTCATATTATTCACCAAATTTCGTCCAAAGCCAAAGTGATCGGTCTATTTATTTATAACGTCCCATTTTCACAACCAAAATTTTTCATTTTATTTAAGTAAAATCTTCTCAATTATAACTCCATTACGGAGAAAACCGTTTATTCCAAATACATTTATAAAAATCAGAGTAATATTAAAGCACGAAATCTTCATTGTTGTTGATAAATGTGTACAGTCACGTCTTTGCCTTCCCATGATGACCGATGATACCTGACACAATAAACAACTGGATAAACACAAAGTTTAATGAGTTTCCTCCAAAATACCTCATACGACAAACATACAAGCATGCATCGGGTCCACTCAACCATCAGGCTGAATACCCAGGGTTTGTTGGCCTACCGCCTATGCTATCAATAGCGTGCTATAGCGCCGTTATAGCGTTTTGCGGTGTTACTGAACCGCTATTTTGAAATAGCGTTTACAAATAGCGGCAACGCTATTAGCGGCGCTATTGACCGCTATTTACCGCGTACCTTATCAACACTATAGCGACGCTACACCCGCTTTTACAATTTTGTACATATTAGGCTACTTTGATAATGAAAAAAACGATTGTATGTTATTTCAATATTAAATCTTTATATTATTAACTAGTCCACTACACTTTTTGTTTGAATAAGTCCAAATAATAAATATAATTAATTACAAACTACAAAACAACAAATGACGACTTCCCTTTCTCGTTTAATTAAGTACTTAGAAACCACGAACGGATTGAGTTGCGATGACATTTTGATACTTTTTAATTTTCATGTTACTATATTAGAATATTATATGTAGATTATGTGATGTTTTTATACAATTTTTTATGATATTAATTCTATATAGTATTAATAATCTAATATATAAATTTTGTATAAATATATAATAAAAATTATACATAATATTAAAAAAACCGCTATACCATACCACTCTTCCTGAGCCTTTTGTGCCTACGACTTATAGCTGGCCCATACCGGGTATCTTGGCCTACAAAACAAAGTAAGACCACCTCAACCTTCTACCACCATATGTCGACATATAAACAATCAAGGATCAAGTAAGCGCATAATACAGGCAAACAACAATCATACAACTCACTACCGCCTACTAGTCCTCGCACTGCACATTGTCTCGCTACCAACTAACATCCATGAAGTGCATAACCATAAGTAACCAAATGTGAGATAGCCACCCGAACAGATGATCATACTCTAGAGCCACATCCAAACAAGGAAAATGCAAGAAAGCCTAGATCAAGAGTTCTCAGGCTATCCTACATGACTACATACAGCCCCTAGGGCGCTCCACTAGATGATAACCAACAAGCACAGATACACATACAGATCTAACCAACAAGCACATATACACATACAGATCTACAGACTACTACCATATAGCAACATCCTAAATACCAGGATATAGATCTAAACAGATCACTACAACATAACACCATACCAACTACCATGATACCGATCTAACATGTCACTACAACATAGCAACATATCAAAATACCAACAATCTAAAGAATGCATAACCGTATGTACTTAGATGTGAGATAGACACTCGAACAGATGATCCTACTCTTGAGCCACATCCAAACAAGGAAAAGGCAAGAAAGCCTAGATCAAGGGTCATCACTCTATCCTACATGACTATATACAGTCTCAATGACAACCTTCTACTAAAGATAACCAAAACTAGTGGGTCGACATTGTGCCTTCGACCAGGGGCGGACCTAGGGGTGGTCCACGATGGCACCGGCAACCCCTAACTTTTCCAGACGCAGTGAAAATCTTTTTGAAATTTTTTGAAATTTTTATTTTTTCTACTACCATGCAACTCTTAACTCTCCCGTGCAACCCCTACTGTAAAATCTTGTGTCCGCCCTTGCCTTCGACCCACGTGTATAATGAGGCAAAACTCACATGAAATGAAAAAAACTCGAAAACACTGTGATACGCTCCCTGCTACACTGCTTGCTCCTTCGGATTCACTAACATCAGAACCATATAAATTTTAATCACCATATAAGTATATGATTATTGACTATTGATCATATATCTCGTAAACTAATTAACTAATATGATGCACGTGATTCGGATTACTTAAGCATGATAATTATGAAAAAAATGAAAAAAATGCGATAAACATGATTTGATTTTTATTTAAAATCTATATATTATCTTTATCAAAAGATTGATAAACTACATTCAAATATAATAAAACTATAATTAAATAAATAACTACAAGACCATAAAATGGGGTGAAAAAACCGAAAGCCCTTACAGATAATCTTTAAATCTTCATGTTCACATCATTCTCGCATCCTTATATAGTCGTCTTCTTTTACACCTACATTCCTAAGCTAAAGAAATTGTCAGGACCATGGAGCACTGACGAAGAAGCTGTGTTTACCAACGGTTGGGCTCACATTTCAAAAAACTCAGATTAATGTGAATCCACAACAACTTTTTGGAATCGGTTTCAAGCATATTTTATAAACTAAATGGTAAATGATGATCGTAATATCAAATAAATGCAAAACGATATAATATAAAAAGAAATCATCAAGATCAATGATATTTACAACATCAAACGTTGTGGTGGTAAATCATAAGCCGATATAATTAAGCCAACACACATTGAATATATAAACAACTATTGATAAAATGTATTTATTTATTTATTTTAGTATTATTATTATTTTCTAACGAAATGCAATTTCAATTCAAGCTTGTAATGTTTTTTTATTAATGAAATTTAATTTTTTTTATTTATTCTAAATATTTTATTAAAAATAAGTTTTGAGACTAAAGGGAAAGGAAAGATTTATATTTCACTCAGAAAAATGTTTAGGGATGAAACTGAACGAGAAAAACATAGATCTGACGCGGATATTGAAATAATAGGTTCACCGTTAATAATCAATGTGTAAACTGTTGCTTGTGTAATGTGTTTAATTATTATACATATATTTTTATAAAATTATTTCTTAAATAAGATATTATATTTTCTCAAATAGATATGTTAAATTATGTATTAGAACTTAGAAGAAGTCATTCAAAGAGAAAACTTATATCTTGATTACAAAACAAAAATATTTAATAAAATTAAATCGTAGTTCGTTAAGCTATATCGACCTGCCCATCCAAATCCAATGACCAAAAAAGCAATGTGGAGTGGATTAGGTGGCCCGGCTTTTTTGACTTAACCCGGGATCCCCGGCCCCGCTCTATACACGTTCAGTTTTTGTCTCTGTCCACCTTCCCCCCTTGCAGCCTTGCTATATTTCTCATCTACCCCCTCAATAATTAAAATAGTTAAAACACCCCTCTACATTTGATACTCATATTCGTATGTCATATACCTTTTAAATTAGACATCTTTCAAGGAGGCGTTCAATATGTATTTTTTTAATAAATTTTATGATTATTATGATTCTAAATTACATATATTTGGATTTTAGTGGTTCAATAAAGTGATTCTAATTCTACATGATCGAATAATCAACTTTCAAAATATGTGTACAGAAAGGAAAACAAAAATATTGTACACAATCATGCAGTGTTTTAGTTTGTAGTTTTCTAATCTATCAACGTGAAAGCGTAAAACAAATAAGAAATAAAAGATTAAACGACCTTTAAGATTGAAGGGAGTCGAACGGGTGAAGTGAAAAAGGGCGGAGGTAACGTCGATACCTCCATGAACACCATTCCTTGATAGGAGGTACCTTCCAAATGTGTCTTTAGCAGGTTAGATAACTCGTTCCACCATTTTATGCACATGAATTGATTAGTTGTATGTTATGTATTTAGATTGGTACTATATATGTATATATAATTTTATATGTTTTAATTAGTTTTGTATGTTTTAAAATATAATTAAAAACTCTCGAAAACCAATTGAAAAAGCTTTTAATTTATGGTATTTTTCAACATATAAAATATAATATATATATATATATATATATATATATATATATATATATATATATATATATATATATATATATATATATATATATAAGTTGAGAATGAATCCGAGCCACTCATTTTGAATATGCCGATTAAGCGCTCCAGCGTACCGGGTTGACGGAACATGTCATATTCATATATGAATACGTATATGGATATGTATATTCATTTATGAATAAATGTATATGAATATGGTGGCGGAGGTGGCGGTGGTTGGTGGTGATTAGCTGTGGTGGTGGTGGTGGTTTGTGGCGGAGGAAAATGGTGTATTCATATATGAATACACATATATTTCTATTCATATATAAATATTACTCATCCTTCATCGGCCCGGTATGCCGGAGCGTTTTGTGGGAAAATAAATGATTGGCTGAGAATGATTCACTTATTCTTAACCTTTTTTATTTTCTCAATATATATATATATATATATATATATATATATATATATATATATATATATATATATAGAGAGAGAGAGAGAGAGAGAGAGAGAGAGAGAGAAAGATGTAGGTTCAAATGTGGATGAACAAATATTATATGGATTTAGGGATTAATAAGGGCCGAGTATTATTTAATTTTAATAAATACCCTTAATTTAGGCAAATTACTTTATTTAAAACCATATTGCCTCTTCCATCGACACCCACAAAATCGTATCCTCCCGCTTCCATCTACGTTCGGCCGCATCAACTGAGTTTTAATGCACATGTCGACCATGACCCTGCTACAGTAAAAAAAAATTACAAGACTGGGAGAGAGAATGATAATCAAAATACCACCACTAGTAGCAAAGAATTCAAACGACTTCTATTTCTCAAGACGCCTAAAGGTTAGTTATGTTTCCTCTATTTCTTATTCAACTTAATCAATTTCTTCTACCTTAATTTATGATTTGTTGGAAGTTTGATCTTTGAATAATCAAGACTTACTCACTTGGAGTCAAAATTGATTTATGATTTTGATTGAGTATGTGAATTTGTTTTTTTTTAAGTTAAGTTGTGATTTGTGAATCTCACATAGTTTTGACTTCGTTTTTTTAATGAACATTACTACAGACATCGTGGACTAAATATTACTATTGACAGCTCTTTTTATTTGAAACTATACTAAAGGAAGCCTACCAAGTGTTTGACAAAATGTCATCTCAATCAAACGACAGTGGAGTTGCTTAAATTGTTTTGATTTCCCCTATTGCTCTCATTTTTTTCTAGTTGTAGAATTTCCTAATAGGTGACAAATTTATTAGTTTTTCTTATTATTATGGCTTTTCCATTATTTTGCTTTCAGATCATGCGTAGTAATTTACAATAACACAAAATAAAGGAAATTATGATAAGAAGAAGCTAAAATTAGTAACTATTTTGTTAGTTTTTATTTATGTTCAAAAGTGTGCAATGACTTACCATAAAGAACAAGAACAAGCACATCATCCTTCTGAAATATCAAAAGACAAGAACACATGTTCGTCTCACATGGTGGTGTTTTATCAAAAAAAAATACAATAGGAAATTTCCATTTAGTCCTCTATGTGTTGCTTTTGTTAAAAAAAATTAATATGATACTTTTGGCCAAGAATTGGCTTTCTGCTGCTTCATTTATTAGAACACAATAATCTCTTTTTTTGTGGTGGTGGTGGTAGCAGTGGGGGTTATAATTAACTCAATGCAATCATAGATTTCGAAGGAATGGAGACCTTGATTCATTATTGTTTGTCTTCATTTGTTTTTTATTAGAACTAATCAATTTTAATTCACTATGTAAGTTCTCTAAATCTCACTCATTCATTTTTTCTACACTCATATTTCTACACCCATATTTTGTAGTGGTGGTGGTAGCGGTGGGAGTTATAATCTATTTTGCTAAATGTATTTTGAAGTAAATGTATTCTTGTAGTCATATTTTATGAAATAGATTCTTATATTTGTATGTTTTTTGTTTCAGGACCACTCAGAATGTAACAAAGTTGTTTAGAACAACAATGATGGATGCAAATTAAGAGACAAATTTCATGACATTGTATTCTTTTAGTATGCAATTTTTTTCAAGAATTAATCACTATAAAGCTTGTATTCTAATAGAAAGTGGCAAAAATTCAAAAAATAACATTGTATTTTTATAGAATGTAACAGTAAAAATTGTTTTTTTAAGAAAGTAGGTTGTTTAGTAACGTGAATACGTTCAACCGTACACAGCTATTGTAATTTTTATGAATTCTCACTAAGTCTTATTCATTTTTGTTCTCACACATCGTTTTTCACTTATTTTCATTCTTATAGAATAAGACTCAATAAAAATTATGATAACATTATGATAGAATGAGAGTAATAATAATAATAATAATAAGTCTATATTAACCTTATAGACGAATTAATTAGTGAAAATGCGAAATAATGACTATAGTTATGTAAGATTGAACGTATCCACATTATCAAACAACATATATTCTTTGTCATTCTTACAAAATAACATTGTCCACACGCCCACACAATAGATATCAATCTATATTTGAACCCAACTCATATATATATATATATATATATATATATATATATATATATATATATATATATATATATATATATATATAATATTAAAACTCAACTACCACACGATTGATAAATTAAAATAATATTGATAGTAAAAAAAATATAGTAATTAATCATAAATTTCCATACATCTCTTTGTTAGTCTAAACCACAAATTTGCAAAGGCTTATTATATAAATTTTTCTAATATATATATATATATATATATATATATATATAGAGAGAGAGAGAGAGAGAGAGAGGGAGAGAGAAAGAGAGATATGTAGGTTAAAACGAGAACATCTAGAAGGTTGAAAACGTGAAAACATATATGAACCTTTCAAATTTCAAGATCTAAGTAGGGATGGCAAAAAAACCGCTCCGATATATATATATATATATATATATATATATATATATATATATATATATATATATGAAAATACATTTTTGCCCTTTATGACTCTAACCCATTAACCCTAAGAGTATATCCCAATTCTCAACTTCGATTCTTCCGTTTGCAGCCGACATTCACATTTCATCGTGGTTCTGGTTCATCAACTCCACTCGTCATATACACGCCTCAAAAGACTGCTTCCCATGTTCGCTACTTCGTCGATGATGTTACTGATTTCTACTCACTGACGCAACCTCGCCTCTACTCCGGCAAAGCAAGGCAACGACGACTCAGGTCAGTTTCGATTTCTATGCCATTTTTTGAATAAGATGTCTTTATTGATTTCTTTTTTGAATCTGATTTCATAGTTATATATAAAAAAACTAGACGAATTCCCGCGCGTTGCACGACGCAGGTTAAAAATGTTAGAATATAGTTTTCAGACACCTTTTAGCTAATTTGATTCATCAATTTAGGTTCTTTTATTATTATTATATATAATTTTTTTCCTTTTAACTATGTTAAAAAAATATATATTGATTTTTTTTAAACAATATTTGATATTTTACTTTAGGTTTTAAATTTTACACTAAATTTTTAAGCTTATTTTATATATTAATGTAGGTTATTTATTTAACTATATATTGAAGTTAACAAATTAAGTATATCATATTTATAAGTCACAAATTCTTCCATTTATGATAATGTTTACAACTAAAAGCATATTTAAGTTAATAAATTAAGTATATTGTATGGAAATATGAAAAGTTGAGAGTTTCAAATGAATGTGGTGAAAAAAAAATGTTTCCTTTATAATATAGTATGATATGATGATTATAGTTTTAATTTTTCAGTCATTGTGATATATACAATTATTTGATAATTTTATAAACCGTTTAAAATTGCGTAAATTATATATCAAACGCATGATAATCTATATATAACGGGTAACAAAATGTATAAACAAAAATATGAACTACAACTTTTAGTAACATAAAAATACAAAAACATCTATTATAACATTTGTATTAAAAAAGATATATATACAACGAATAATAAAAAATATGAAAAATAAACACTACAGCTTTTAATAACATAAAAACACTACAACATTTATTATAACATTTATATTATCTTTTTATATTTAAATCACAAATCTCTTCAAATGCATTAATGTTTTTAATGAACAAAACTTTACAATCTTATTAAAGAAAGGAAAACAAAAAGTTATTAGTGATTACTAATCAATAATCATAAGTTAAAAACTCATGAGTTGTAACTAATAAATATACATAAATTAGAAAACTCTTGATTTGTAGTGTGAGTTTCAAATAAATAATAAAAAATACGAACTACAACTTTTAGTAACATAAAAATACAAAAACATCTATTATAACATTTGTATTAAAAAGATATATATATATATATATATATATATATATATATATATATATATATATATATATATATATATATACAACGAATAATAAAAAATATGAAAAATAAACACTACAACTTTTAATAACATAAAAACACTAAAACATTTATTATAACATATATATTAACTTTTAATATTTAAATCACAAATCTCTTCAAATACATTAATGAGCAAAACTTTACAATCTTATAAAAGAAAGGAAAATAAAAAATTATTAGTGATTACTGATTACTAATTAATAATCATAAGTTAAAAACTCTTGAGTTGTAACTAATAAATATACATAAATTAGAAAACTCTTGAGTTGTTGTGTGCATGAGTTTCAAATGAATACAGTACTAGGAAATGTGTATTTATTATTATTATTATTATTATTATTATTATTATTGTCTAAATAATTGGTTTTGATGCATCATTTTAATCCCTTCAATTATTAAACATAAAGATATTTAATTATAAATTTATAACATACATAGGTGCATATATATGTTAAACAAATCACATATAATATATATTTTTGTAAATGTCATACGTAATTCTTGTCGTAGTAATATGGACAAATTAATTTCATATGAAGAATATATCATGATAAGTCATCATAATTACATATCAAATGTTAAAAATTATGTTATCTTTTAAATATTATCTTGTAAATATAGGACTATCCAACAAAAAAATAATAGAAAATAAACATAATCAATATAGAAAAACTACAATCAAATAAATAAGAACATTGGGCTGTTATTGGACTATATCTTATGTTGGGCCAAAGAGAAAGGCCCATTTGAGAAGTTGGGCCTAATTTAGAAATTTAGGCCATTGGTGGGCCATTAATGGGCTTGGAAAAGCTATCTAGGATTGGCCTTCCATGTTATGGATTTAGGCCTAGGTCATTGGCCAAATTAGATTAGGGGTAAAATGGGCATTTTACCCTAAGAAGGATTATTTGATTTTGACTAAGTGCTCTTTGGTAATGATAGCTCGGGGAGTCATCGGGGCAACCATTAGAGATTCCTTGCCGTGAGATTCTGCATTCAGCTTTGCGAGGTGAGTTTCCTCCCGTAATGAACGGGTTGAAGGCACCAATGGTGGCCCGTATGTGTATGTTAGTATGTATTCGACTAAGGTCCAATGTTGGGCAGTGCCCGATGAAGGTCTATATGTTTCCGGATTGTGTTCCGATGCTGGAAAATGCTCGAGGAATGTTGTATGCTTGATGTCTTCGTGATTCTTGCATGTGCTCGTATTGTATGTTTCCGGATTATGGTCCAATGTCGGGCAGGGCCCGAGAAATGTTTATATGTTTATGTTATGTGATTATTTTATGTGTATTTGTTGATATGTTTATATATACCAAGATTTGCTCAATGTCGGGCGGGGCCCGATGTCGGACTCTGTCCGATGCCGGGCGGGGCCCGATGTCGGACATTGTCCGTTGCCGGGCGGGGCCCGATAAAGCCGGTGGGGCCCATGTTATGTTATTATGTGATTATATGATTATGTGTATGGTATGTGGTAGTTTGGTAGACTTACTAAGCTTCGTGCTTATAGTTTTTAGTTTTGGTTTCATGTACTTCCGGTAGCAAAGGGAAGAGCTCGGGATGACTGCAGTGCACACACCATTATGTTTAGCCATGGATGTTTTACTCTGATATATTGACATGTGTTTTTGATATGATGTTTGAGATACTATGATTTACATTTTGATGAGAATATTTTGATAACTATGGTTTTATTTAATAATTTAAAAATAAAATTTTTGGTCTTAAATTTTGGGATGTTACAAGTTGGTATCAGAGCCTTGGCTTGAGCGATTCGAGCACACTCTCGAGTGTGTCTGAACTCAAATTGAGGACTTGGTATAAAGATTTTCAAAAGAAAACCATTTTTATAAAAAAGATTTTGAAAAGAGAAAAGGGTGTGGTGCATGTAATCAGCCAAGCTCAAGTAAGTTCTCCCAAATTACCCATACATGTTTGTTATGATATTATATGATTATGAGAACTGCATGCTACATTGGGGATAAGGATCTAGGAAGGATGCCTTGTATGCCTGTTATATGTGTATGAGAACTACATGCTAGATTAGGGTTAAGGATCTAGGAAGGATGCCTTGTATGCCTACTATATGAGCTTATTGAACTGCATGCTAGTACTGATTAGTCAGTGATATGATGGCCTGATTAGGATATGCTTGGTTATGATTACTCAATGCTCGAATGTTGCTTGCTTTGTGCTTGTAGGAGTTCTAGCTATCTTTAACTAACTAGCAAACGAATACGCTAAGTTACATATTACGAGGACTAAATAATTTCATAAGGTTAGGCTTACCTTATTTCGCAGCTCTTGTTTGAGTCCAACCGTTGTAGGGAGGGACCTCTCATCTGAAGAATTATCTAGTCTTAGTAATATGTAACGATATTTGCGAGCTAGTTAGGGGGAGATAACAGAGACTTCCTATGCAGCTGGTAGCGGAGAGTGGGTCAGAGATTACCCTAGGGCAAGCCTAGGATGAGATTAGCGAGAAGAGCGCCAGTAGTAGTGAAAGAGACTTGGTGGAGTTAAGGCAATCTTTGAAGAAAGTATGGATATATGTGGAATGTAGTATGTACCCGTATTACTGAAAGCAGAGGATACATACTCGAGTCAAGGAGAGCCAAGATAAATCCAAGGAACTTGTAGTGTGTGTGATCCCTCGAGTTATGATGAGTATTCAAATGTTTGTTATGGTGTATTTTCAGTATGGTGACACTACACACTAGACTAGTTGGCAACTCTAGCGCCGATGAGGGATCAGGCTTGAGCTCTGGAGCATGACAGCTCGACGATCAGATGAGGGAGTTCATTTCATCTGAGATCACACACAGTATATTGGACCAGACTCATGTGATCTTTAGTACGGATAAAAAGGGCATTCTGGAGATTTTTGATGAGAGGTTGGGTGCATTCCACACCAAGATGGCGGTTATGATAGGGGCACACACGATGACATTCAGGGAGTTTCGAGTTTGTGGAGCTCCATACTATTATGTATTGTTTTAATTTAATTGTCTTTTTTTAGCTATATAATCGTTTTAAATTGATCTAATAAAGTATTTTTTTATTAATTTTATATAATTATATTTTATTAAATTATATTTTGTTCGATTAAAAATAATATGATATGGTAACCATGAATCGGAAGAAAAATAATATGGCAATGAAAAAAACAATTTGGTCAAATATGATATGAAACCACTAGTCTAAGTAAACTACATAAAAACCGTATTCTTGCTTTTGTCCCTTCAATCGAGATTGTTTAATGTTTAGTGACTATCGAGACAACATCGACATAAATGGGTTAACAACGAGTAAACACCAAATATTAGGGGGTTTATTGAAAATTTATCTTATTATTGTCAACCCCCACCCCTTTCACACACTCTCTCTCCCTCTCTCTCTCTCTCTCTCTCTCTTAAATTTTACAAACTTCGGTAGAGATTCTTCTTCCCATTGTACGAACTTCCTCATTCCAGAATCCAATTTCCTTTTCCGGCAAAATGGCGGAAACCCATCGGCCGGAGATCCAACTCAAAGTCAATTCTAGGCGCGGTCTCGGCGTTGGAAATGTAATTCATCCTGTTGAAGTTGAGTCATCACCGACACCTCTGCTGGCGGCACAACGCGCCGGATATCAAAGTCAAACCCCATCTCCTTTCCGGGAGATTAAGCATTTTAAGAAGTGGTTCCCATGGTTGATTCCTAGTTTTGTTATAGCAGATGTCGTCATGTTTATAATCACGATGTATGTCAACAATTGCCCCAAAAACTCGGTTACTTGCATCGTTACCTTCTTGGGGAGGTTTTCCTTTCAGCCATTCAAAGAGAATCCCCTCCTCGGTCCTTCTTCTTCGGCGTAAATCTCTAAATCTCCCTTTCTAATATCGCGATTGGTAGATAATAGACACTTATTCGATCCTAATTGATGTTCCGTTTCCAAACTAATTACACTTGATAATTTAGTATTGAATCAATGATTTACATGATTTTGATTAAATACTATGCTGATCTTCTTCTAAGCTGTAACGAAGAGCAGTTGAATCTGTGGATGGTTTTGATAAATTAGACTCAAATATTGAGAATAGGATATGATTTACTTCATCCGCATTCAATTCGAGGTTGAAAACTTACCCTATTATAGATTTCCCTTTATATAGAAAACAAATACCTGTTTTCAGTTTCAAAGCCACAAAACTAGACTGTTAATCAGTAATCACCTTCTTTTTCTTGATTCATTTCATTTCTCCCAAAGCCACAAAACCAGACTTATACACATGACAATCAAAATAAGCTGTGTACAAAGCATTCATTTCTTGAGAAAACATAAAATTGACAGTTGCAACTTGTGTTTCTTAGGCTAGAGAAGATGGGGGCTTTGGATGTGAATAAAGTAGTTGATGATCACCAGGGGTGGCGCCTCATTACTTGCATTTGGTTACACGGTGGACTTCTCCATTTATTAGCAAACATGCTGAGTCTCTTAGTTATTGGCATTCGACTGGAGCAAGAATTTGGATTCAGTAATCACATCAACTTCAACTTTCACAACTTATTTCAATGTCACAATGTGCAATTGCATACATACATACATACATACATACCAACACACCTTTCTGCTTCTTTATTTACAGTACGCATTGGGCTGCTTTATATCATATCTGGATTTGGTGGCAGTTTATTGTCTGCTCTTTTCCTTCAATCCAACATATCAGTTGGTGCTTCTGGTGCAGTTTTTGGGTTGCTAGGTGCAATGCTATCAGAACTCATAACCAATTGGACAATATATGCCAACAAGGTACTTAGCCAAATCTTCTTATTTCATTTGTATTCAATCAACTTTAACCCATTTCTTTCTATATATCTTTATGGTCAGTTGGCAGCATTAGTGACACTTGTGATCATTATTGCAATCAATCTAGCGGTTGGGATTCTGCCACATGTCGATAATTTCGCTCATCTTGGTGGATTTTCATCTGGTTTTCTTCTAGGGTTTGTGTTCTTGATGCGCCCTCAATTCGGATGGGTTAGCCAAAGATACGCCCCACCTTATTCTAGGGCTGGAGCCAATAAGCCCAAATACAAGACATATCAGCGAGTTCTGTGGGTCCTTTCATTGATCCTTGTGGTGACTGGGTAAGAAAAGACATGTATTTATTAAATATGATGATTGATTACATTTACAACAAATAATTAAAATAATAGTAAATTTAACAGGATGATTGTGGGGCTTGTCGCACTTCTTCGTGGAGTGAACTTGAATGACCATTGTTCTTGGTGCCATTACATGAGTTGTGTACCTACGTCTAGGTGGAGCTGTGACACATCAGCCGTGTCATGTGTGGTGAGTTTCTTCTGTATTTAACTATTAAGTCGTTCTTTCTGTATTAAGTGATAAAAGCTAACTGAGAGATGTGATGATGTGGCAGTCTGAGCAAACGGATAACCAGTATACATTGACGTGCTCCGACAGCGGTAAAAATGGTACATACACATTGACGGATCCAAATACGTCTCAGTTACGTGGTCTTTGTAGTCAGCTTTGTAGATAGATGTACGCCACATTTGTATACGGACATTATATATGTGTAATATGATTTTTTTTTGGGTTATTTTGATGGATGTAATATAGCAACTCAGCATTTATGCATTTATTGTAATGATTTGATTTATAGTTTCTTTTATTTTTGGCCGTCTAATCTATGATCCACATATGTTATTAACCATTATATGATCTTTTAGGCAATGGATCATGATATGATTTAAGGCCTATAACTGAAATGGATTATGATTCGGCATGATATATTTGTTTTTATGAATTTTTAGCTAAATGTTATGGATGGTTTTTGTAGAAAATTATGGGAAATTGATATATCTTATAACTAAAAAACACTTGTGTTTGTGTTGTATAAAATGTTGAAATGTAACAGCTGTTGTGTCTGTTTGAGATTATATAACCGAATAATTTGTTGATTTTGAGTTTTTACATGAATTAATTGATAAAATATCCAAATAGTATTGTAATAATATAACTCATAGGAGAATTTAAAAAACAATGAATATAAATTCCATTTTTATTCGATTTATTTATAAAATGACCATCTATTTCAAATGTATATTTTGGGGTAACCACCATTTTATGATCTTTAACGAAATGACCATGAGGTCCGCGAAAAAAGAATTTGCTAACCCTGAAGCTAAAATAAAAGGTCTTTCATGTCTCCACTGTTCAAAAGTTCATTTTTGTCATCTTCGTCTGCCAATTCCTTCACCGCAGAAAAGAAGCAAAGATCACCGTTTTTGTCTATTCTTGTGTATCTTCTATTGAAAAAACATGATGCAAAGTAAGCAATCAATCAACTTTTTTTTTATTCATATAAGAACGCTCTGGTAAGTAGGTTTTAGTGTTTTACGTAATGTTGTTTAGTTACTTGGATTTGATAAGCATAGACTATCATTTCCTTGAACGAAATTGCAAGTAGTTTAAAGGGAATCGTCACCAACATGAACAATGAAACTCTCGGGAATGGTTTAAATTATTCACATTGACATTGTACTAACTGTATGTGTGCGAATTTGTAATTGTATTTTTGCTTGTGATTCCATAACATTGTCTAATATAGCATTTGATCCGGGACTATTATCCAACCCTAATGACCAGAAAGTTGAAGCTTTATGACTGAAATAAGGGAGATGTTCTCTTATTCTAGCTTGAATGACACTATTTAGAAATTCATGTTTTTGGTTACGGCTGGAGTTGCGTAATATGAATAAGGACCCTCTTCTCATCCATATAATGTTGATTTCAATAACCAATCTTGAAAATGATGATAGGTTGCGTTTTCAAACTAAATGATATGAGTTGCGTTCTGGATGTGACTAGTTTATTCTTATATCCGATCTACAATTTGGTAGTATTACACGGGTGGATGAGAACGATATTTTCTAGTTTAAAACATGGGGCTTCCTGGACAAAAATCCTACTGAGCTCTTATATTTTAAGGATTTACTTGACTTGTTTGAGAGCTTGATCTTTTACACCGAAGATGTTATCTGTGTTTGTCTTATTTGCATATTGGAGCGTGGTCTTATGGAGCATCAAGGCAATTTGCTTGTCAAACCATGAAAACTTTTGGTTGCAAATGATTTAAATGCATGCAAAAATTTTGTTTAGTTATAATGATTTTTTTGTGTGTATAGGTATCCATGGTGATCATATTTATAGAAATTTATATATACTCGGATATGACAATTATAAGTAGAACCGATAAAAATCGATCCAATCCACCAACCCAAACCCGAACCCAATCGAAAATTAATAGGTTGATTGGGTTGGATAGATATTATCAACCTGTTTTCAACCCGCTAACACATTTAACTTTAATATATATTTAATTTAATAATTATGTAAATATTATCATGTGTTAATATAAGTATAATTTATAAATTATAATGTTGTGTTATTATTTATGTTTTTATAAATGCAATCATAATTTTCATCCTTTTTTTTCACCAACAACACAAGTCACTTTCCAAAATCACTTCACTTTAAACATATTAATGTTTAGGATTAAAACTAATTAAAGTGGTAAAATCTTTAGTTAATTTATTTACTTTTTTATTTTAAATGGATTAACCCAAGTTTAACCAATTTATTTAATAGATTGGTTGGAAACTACATAAACATGTCAATCCGATGACAATTCATTTATCAAAAGGTTTGGTTGAATTAAAAATATCAACGCAATTAAATAAATAAGTTGGGTTGGATTGAAATTTTCAACCCAATTAATAAATGGGCTGAACCCGAACCCAACCTATATCGACCCATTGTCAACTCAAATTATAAGACTATGAAGGGGGGAAGAGACACCATTAAAGGGTAATAAATGTGAAGCAATTGAAAATGAGAGAGAATGATATCAAATACAATGTTCATCGACTATTGTATATTTTCATGGTAAACTAACTTCAACTTAAATCTTACTGTGAAGGGTAATAAAACCAATGTTAGGGGGGAGAGACATCGAAGTTGAAGGGTAATAAACCTACATGTAGTTGAAGACTAGTTTTCTAGACAATCTATCGTAACAATGTAACATTTGTGATTGTGTTAGCTTTGTTTGTATGTGGTTAGAGGTGTTATTTAACATATTTATATTTTATCACGATTAATACAACCTAATTCTAATAACATTTGCAATACGGCCCCGTTCCACCATAAGCATGTCAATCCTCTTATCCACACCATTTATCCACATTTTCTACAACTTTAATTGTTTTTAGTAGTTGTTACCCATCCTAATTTTTTTCATCTATACTAAGAGAACGTCTACACGTTAATTAAGTATCTAATTCTTTTCTCAGTCGTTTCAGTTGTCTTCTTTAGCTCCTATTATTTCTTTAAAAATAAAATTAGGTATTTTAGTTGGTAGTGATCCACCACGATAGAGTCTGATTAAAAATAGGTTAAGATCATAATAACAATAACAATATTATAGAAAAGTAGGAAAAAATAATTCACATTAAGGTTGACCGACGTTCACCAATTGTCAATTAGGCGGTCTCTTCTTCGGTGGGCACAAACGCGGACGATCATCCATTGTCAATAATTTATTTGTCTCAAACTTTCCCTCACAGTTCCCTGTTCGTGAATGTTCGTGAATCGTCGATGACATGTGAACGATATGATATTGTTATGGATATTGCCAAACATGGTAAACCTTTCATGTTTGTTTGCTTTATCAAAGGAGACAATCTAGGAGCTCTACTTTTGAAATTATGTATTGTGTAGATAGGGAGATTACATTTGTTTCCTAATGTGACTCGTTTTAATAGGGGTTCTAAACCTTCGATTGTGACTGCTCAAAAACAAAAGTCATGGAGGCTCAAAAATCATATTCATGGGTCTAATGATGGACCTTCGCAAGTCTCGACGCTTCGTGGAGTGAATGTGAATTTTATGGCTTTCGTGAACATCATTTGTGAGTGTGCAGTTAAGTTAGAAAAATAATGATGCTCAAATGACTTGCAGGAGGCAATGCTCTTTTGCGGTTAGGTTGTCAAATAAAGTGTACATCTTGCTAATTTGTGACGAAGATTTGCAAGCTTTGTGATCCATTGTCGATAATTGGAAATAAGTATTAACGATAATATCAAATTAATTATTTTAAGAGTAAATTATAATTTTGATCTATGTAAAGATTGAAAAACACAGATAATCAAAATAACTCTTTGATTAATAGGAAAATAGCTCAAAACCTATATTGTGTTTTGTGTGTGTGTATGTACAAACCATATCTCGGTATCTATACATATATATACTACCAACTTGTAGAATTAGTTTACAATTAGGAAATATGACCAACTTGCCATATTATTGATTGCTTGGTCTCCAAGTCCTTATCAACTTAGGATTCCAACAATCACCCCCGAATCTCTAAGTCCTTCTAGAGAGTTCTTCAACCCCGATCAAGCTCCGCATTTCCTTGAACTTGGTTCGAGCTAATGGTTTCGTAAGAATATCTGCCTTTTGTTCTTCACCGGGAATGTATTCCACCTCCACTTGTTCCCTTTCGACACAATTACAAATGAAGTGAAACCTTGTGTGAATGTGCTTACTCCTTCCATGAAAAACGGGATTCTTAGTTAGTTCGATAGCCGACTTGTTATCAACTCTAAGAATAACTTTCTCTTGTGCTTTGTTCATTATTTCCCCAAGCAAATCTTGAAGCCATATTGCTTGACATGCACTCGATGTGGCTGCCATGAACTCAGCCTCACAAGATGATAAAGCAACGGCGTCTTGTTTTTGTGAACACCATGTAATTGGTGATGACCCATAGTAGAAAATGTGACCAGTTGTGCTTCTTCCGTCATCCGGGTCAACATTGTGACTACTATCACTATAACCAATAAGCCGCTTTTGTCCCATTCTCTCGTACTTGATTCCGTATCCCATTGTTCCTCGTAAGTACCTTAGAATGTGTTTGATTGCACCACCATGTGATTCTCTTGGACTTTGCATATATCGACTAACAACTCCAACCGCATATGCCATATCGGGTCTTGTTTGCAAGAGGTATCTAAGGCATCCTACCACTTTTCTATATTGGGTTGGGTCGATTTCGGGTTCATCTTCGGCCTTTGACAATTTATTTCCCGGTTCCATTGGTATGTGGGTTGGATTGCAATCATATAAACCGGCTTCTTTTAAAATGCGTTTAGCATATGCTTCTTGGTTTATAGTAATCCCCGATTCTTCTTGCTTAACTTCAATGCCAAGGTAATAAGTTAATTTTCCAAGATCCGACATTTCAAAGTTCTTGGACATCTCTAATTTGAACCTCTTGATCATGCTCAAGTTTGTACCTGTGACAAATAAGTCATCAACATAAATTGCTAAAATTAGCAAGTTAGATCCTTCACATTTCCGGTACACCGATGGTTCTTTCATGCACTTTTGAAATTTCATATTCTTCAAAATCCCATCAAGCTTTGTGTTCCATGCTCGAGGTGCTTGTCTTAGACCATATAGTGCTTTTGTAAGGCGATATACTTTATGTTCGTTGCCCTTCTTTATATAGCCTTCCGGTTGTGACACATAAACAGTTTCTTTTAATTCTCCATGCAAGAATGCTGTTTTTACATCTAAGTGGTGAAGCTCCCACCCATGAGTAGCTGCTAAGGCTATAAGAAATCGAATAGTTTCAATTCGAGCTACCGGGGCAAACACTTCCTGAAAATCAACACCGGGTTGTTGCACGTAACCTTTAGCGACCAACCTTGCCTTGTATTTATTAATGGTGCCATCTGCATTTTTCTTTAATTTGAACACCCACTTGAGTCCAATTGGTTTCACCCCCATAGGTTTGTTTACAAGAGTCCAAGTATTATTTTTGTTTATCGACTTGATTTCCGCATCCATGGCCTTGACCCATTCTGGTTCTTTCTTCGCTTCTTCAACCGATACCGGCTCGTCATTGGTTGTTAGAAGGAGTTCTTCGAGATTGTCAAGATCAAGCTCATAATCTTGAAATCGTCTTGGAGGTACTCTTGCTCTCGAAGGTCTTTGGTTTACAGCTCCTTGTTGATCATTATTATTTACCGGACTTAGTGGTTCATTATCTTGTACATCCGTTCCGTCTCCAATCTCTTGATCCGATTCAATTGGATCATTGTTTACATCGTTTCCTTGGTTGTTGTTCACATCTTCTCTTGAATAGTCCCATGGTATTATGAATGAACCCGGTTCTTCATTGTTGATTCCTGCTTCTTTAATCCAATCCCACCCTTTGGTTTCATCAAAAATAACATCTCGACTCACGATTATTTTTTGTGTTACCGGGTTAAATAACCGGTAGGCTTTCGTACCCGGTTCGGAACCAACATGTACTAGTGGTCTTGATCTTGCATCCAACTTCTTTTGATTAACCGGTTCAACTTTTGCATGTGCCAGACACCCAAATATACGAACATTTTCTAAATTCGGTTTTCTTTTATACAATTTTTCATATGGAGTTGTATCACCAAGGACTCTTGTGTAAACTCGATTGATTAAATTTGTTGAGTGATTTACCGCTTCTCCCCATAAGTAGTTTGGAACATGCATTGCCTTCATTATACTTCGTGTCATGTCCATAAGAGTTCGGTTTCTTCGTTCCACAATTCCGTTTTGTTGTGGAGAGTATGGGGCGGTGAGATGGCCTTTAACTCCGTTTTGCTCACAAAAAGAATTAAACTCGAGAGAGGTAAACTCACCTCCTCGATCACTTCTAAACACTTTCAAAGGCTTTCCAATTTCATTTTCCACCAAAGCTTTGAATTTTTTGAAGTGTGTAAACGCCTCACTCTTTTCTTTTATGAGATAAATCCACATAAATCGTGAAAAATCATCAATTAGTGTAAAAATGTACCTATTTTGACCCTTGGTTGCCGGCGTGATCGGACCGCATAAATCTCCATGAACAAGCTCCAGTGGTTGTTTCGCTTTGTATGTCGTCATGATTGGGAAGGACTTTCTCGTTTGCTTGCCGACTAAGCATGATTCACATAATTGATTCTCATGATCTAATTTTGGTAACCCTTTGACTAAACCCTTTTTGGACATCTTTTTCATTGACTCGAAATTGATGTGCCCAAGTCTTGCATGCCATCGCCACGCATCTTCACTCAGTCTTGAATGTAGGCAAATAGGAACTCCAATCTGTAATTTTATTTTATAAAGGCGGTTTGAAGTTCTTTGTACTTTCATTAATAAGCAATTATCGGCATCGTGCATGGTTAAAAAGTTGTCTTTCATTCGAATATCACACCCGGCTTCAGTTGCTTGTCCGAGACTTATAATGTTGTTCTTGAGATCCGGAATGTAGTAAATTTCCGTCATCAGCCTTTGTTGACCTTTCTTGCCTTGGAAAAGTATAGCACCTTTTCCCTTGATTTTTACACACGAATTATCTCCAAATTTAACCTTCCCGGTTATGCTTTCGTCAAGCTCGGAAAAAAATGACCGGTTCCCCGTCATGTGATTGCTCGCCCCATTATCCAAATACCACACATCGTTTTCTTGTGAGTCGTATCGAGACGGTATCACCTTCTCTTCATTCAAAAATACGGTCTCATGTAAAAATACGGCATCGTCGGTATCGTCATATTCAATAAAATTATTTTCTTGTAATTTTTTGATTCGGTCCGGACATTGAGACGCGAAGTGGCCCGGTTTATCGCACCGGTAACAAATAATTTTGGATCGGTCCTTTTTCGGTTTACTAATTGGATTAAAATTGGAATTGGGCCTATTATTGGATCGACCATTGTTTGATTTTATTTGGGCTTGTTTTGCTTTAGACCCGGACTCATTTGACATCATCGACCCACAGGATCCGGATCTAGATCCGCTTGACATGGTATTTCCGTGTGATTTGTTGCCAGTCGCACCAATTCCATGACCGTCTGCCGCCTTCCCTTTTCTTCTCCAGTTACGATTCCCACCGTCGACGAATAAAACCTTCGAACCATCACTGCTATCATCCGCCTCCTTCACTCTCTCCTCGTATGCTTTCAATCGTCCAACGATGTCCTCAAATCCGACTGTCTTCAAATCGAGAACCTGCTCAAGTGATGCGACTATATGAAGAAATTTCCTCGGTGCGGATTTTAGTAGCTTTTTCACCATCTTTGATTCTTCGATGGTTTCACCCAGTGACGCCGATTGGGAGGCGATTTCCGATAATTTCCCTGCGAAGGAATCGATTGATTCTTTCTCTGCCATTATTAATCTGTCAAAGTCGGAATTTAGGGTTTGAAGTCTGGCTTCTTTCACCCTGTCGGCTCCAACGTGGTCAACCAAGAAGGGATAATGGTTGATCCAGCGAAGATCGAAGCTGTGACGAAGTGGGAACAACCGAAAAGTCCCACGGAGATTCGAAGCTTTTTAGGATTAGCCGGATATTACCGAAGGTTTATCCAAGGCTTTTCTTCGATTGCTACTCCATTAACAGCTTTGACCCACAAAGGAGCTACTTATGCTTGGAGTGAGAAGCATAAAGAAGCATTCGAGAAGTTAAAGAAGAAGCTATGCGAGGCACCGATACTTTCTCTACCCGATGGAGTTGAAGACTTCGCTGTTTATAGCGATGCGTCTGGTGTTGGATTGGGTTGTGTTTTGACCCAAAGAGAAAAGGTGATAGCATATGCGTCTCGACAGTTGAAAGAGCATGAAAAGAATTACCCGACTCATGATTTGGAGTTGGCAGCGGTAGTTTTCGCTCTGAAAATATGGAGGCATTACCTCTATGGCACGAAGTGCAAACTTTTCACTGACCATAAGAGTCTCCCATATCTCTTTAATCAGAAAGAATTGAACATGAGGCAACGACGCTGGCTAGAACTTCTTAAAGACTATGACTGCGAGATACTTTACCACCCCGGTAAAGCTAATGTTGTTGCTGATGCTCTCAGTCGGAAGGTCAATCTTGAAAGGAAGAGGCCAAGAGCGTTGAAAATTGAAGTTGTCTCGACCATTGTGGAAAGTATAAAGAAAGCTCAAGAGGAAGCTTCTGAGAAAAATGACCGAAAAGAGGAACGTTTGGGTAAAACGTTGGTGTTTGGTACTAACGGCCATGGACTGAAGGTATTCCAGGATCGTATTTGGGTACCTAAGTCAGGAGGAATTAGGGATCTTTTGATGGAAGAAGCTCACAAGACCATGTACTCGATTCATCCGGGTAGCACTAAAATGTATAGGGACCTGAAACCCTACTACTGGTGGCCGACGATGAAGCTTGATGTTGCAAGGTATGTGGCCGAGTGTGTGACTTGTGCGAGAGTCAAGACACAACATCAGAAACCTTACGGGAGTTTAGAACCTTTGCCTGTGCCTATGGGTAAGTGGGAAGACATTGCTATGGATTTTGTCACTAAACTGCCCAGAACAAAGAACGGTCACGACATGATTTGGGTGGTCGTTGATCGATTCACTAAGAGTGCGCATTTCATAGCGGCCAAGGAGAAATGGTCTATGGAAAAGCTTGCGAATTCTTACGTAAAGGAAATTGTGAGGCTTCACGATGTTCCATTAACGATTGTATCGGATCGTGATAGCCGTTTCACCTCAAGGTTTTGGAAAAGTCTACAAGAGGAAATGGGTACCAAGTTATGTTTAAGCACAGCTTACCATCCGCAGACTGATGGTCAGAGTGAAAGAACAATACAAACACTTGAAGATATGCTGAGAGCATGTACCTTGGAATTCCTAGGTAATTGGGATGAACATTTACCGTTGGTAGAATTTTCCTATAATAATAGTTTTCACTCGAGCATTAAGATGGCACCGTACCAAGCTTTGTATGGACAGAAGTGTCGTACGCCGTCTTGTTGGCTTGAGGTTGGGGAAAAGCAGTTTATGGGACCGGAGTTGGTTCATCAAACTGCTGAAAAGTTGAAAATAATTAGGGAAAGAATGTTAGCAGCTCAAGATCGTCAAAAGAGCTATGCTGACAAGAAGCGGAGACCGATAACTTTTGAGGTTGGGAATTCGGTTTTGCTTAAAGTCTCGCCGTGGAAGGGACTTATAAGATTTGGTAAAAGGGGAAAGTTGAGTCCAAGGTTTATTGGACCGTTTAAAGTCCTTCAGAGGATTGGGAACCAAGCTTACAAGCTCGAATTACCCGAGGAGCTGAATGGAATTCACAACACTTTTCATGTGTGTTATTTGAGGAAGTTCACGGGAGAAGTTCCCGATATAATTCCAATTTCTGAATTGAGAATTGATGAGAACAAAAGGTTGATTGAAGAACCAGAGGCAATTGTTGACCGAAAGACTAAGAAGTTGCGACGCAAAATGGTTGGGTTAGTGCTTGTCCGATGGAAACACACGAATGGGCCGAATCTCACCTGGGAGACGGAGAGTGACATGTTGAGTCGCTATCCGCATTTGTTTGTTGATGTGTGATTCCGGGGACGGAATCATTCTAAGGTGGAGAGAATTGTAACGCCTGCGTTTCCGGGCTTGCCATTTTTAGCAATGTAATAGTCTAGGTTAACCTTTGTAACCCGTTTTGAAATAATAATAATGTATTATTTGAGTATTATGTGTTTTGTGCTTAATTGCTTAATTATGTGGTTTGATTAATTAAGAATAAAAATAAGCGTCAAAATTTAAGTGTAAAATAAACTTAATATCTTTGGTTAATGTCGTAGTAGTTGAAACGAGGTTTCCGAATATATATAGAACGCCCAAATCTGACTTCGTATGAGGAAGTTATGATTTATCGAAGTTCCGGCTTAGCGGTATACAGCCTGTTTTACTCGATTTGAGATCGAGCGGTTGTTAGCCGAAGCAATCTAAATGAGAATCGAAGATCTCATTGTTGGTATTGAAGCGATAAAAAGTTAGGCGAGAACGGACGTCAAACGAAGAAGTTATGAATTTATAACAAAAGTTTCTGTCCCGGCCTATTAAAAATAAATAATAAAAATAAAGTCAAAATTAGCCGACGGAGTCTAAACGAAAGTCGTAGAGCGTAGTCTCACCTTCGCGTGGATATAAAGAACGTCGAAAACGGAGTTCGTATGAAGAAGTTATGAATTTCCGAAGTTTATTAATCATTTTATATTTATTTTTAAATCAAAATCGGAAGCATTATCCGAAGCCGAGTCACCGGTGTGATCCGGAGTACGCCCCGCGTACGTGAGTACGCTACCGCGTACTCAGCATAGTGTCGACACTTCGGATGACGCATGCAGTGACGATTTCGGACGCGTACGCGCTGCGTACGCCTGTACGCCCCGCGTACTCCGAGGCTCCAGCCTCTATATAAAGGATCCGAAGACAGCCTTGATTTTTGTTCATTTTCTTCTCTTCTCTCTAGTCTTTTGCATCGTTTTTCGTGCCGAAGCTATCCCGAAGCCCCGGTATTATACTCTAGCCCCGAGGCAAGTCCCGAGACCCCGAAGATCCCGAAAAGTGCGGTTCCCGAGTCGAAGCTCTGCCCGCGAGAAGTTCGATTTTCGAGGAGATCTTCCAGATCTGCTGTGGATTACTACTCCTATAAGCCGTAGTGCTGTCCGATCATCTTCTGATCAAGTGAGTGTATACTAACTTTCTTAAACACAATAATAATACGAGTTTGGTTCGAGTGTATTAATTATATTGTTGTTTATAAGTGTGAGTGTGTGGTTATTTTCTTCTAATACAATAATACGAAGTATTTTATATAAAAATACGTGTTATGGGTATATATTTGGTTGTGTTATGTGTGAATGAGCATTCACTCTCTTCTATCTTATAGATCTGCTTATTTCTTTATGAGATATGTGTTATGTGTGTGTGTGCCTCATCTGTTATGTGATATATGTGTTGATTAAAGCATGCTATACAGGTTTTCTTTAAACTATGTATACAAATGTATATTTTTATCTACTAATATGTTGGGTAGAACATGGGTAGACAGTTGGTGTGTAATAAACAGATGAGAGGCCTCGTTGTTGTTTGATTGAGTCATCTAGCGGAGTTTAGATGACGACCACTGGCTATTCTAGACAGTCTTGTGGAAACATTAGCAGGTTCGCCACCTGTAGGTGTTAATGAACTTGGGTGTTCATTCGCTGTACTCCATCCCCCTCATGGTTGCCTTATTTGACTTATATTGCTGAGGTACCCCCGAAGCATGTGTTGTCGCCCCGATGAAATATTCTTAGACTAGGTCCCGTATGTTAGTTGTTTTAGGGACATTAAAGTGAGAATAACGGGAATGGGTAATCGGGTTATTGTTGGTTGGTGAAAATTAAATATGATATTTATTGTGGGTTGAAAACCCTATATGCTCACCAGGCTCCCAAGCCTGACCCACTCAGTTTTAAATTGTATTACAGGTAGTGGCGGAAGGGCATGAGATGGATGAACCATCAAGTTGTTTTGGTTACAAGTCTGCATATGTTTATATTTGTTATATGACTTGTAATGTATTCGTTTATGCTTATTGGTCTGTATCGAAACATGACACCCCGAGTTTTGATTATAATGAAAATACATTTCTTTTATGAAATGCTTCGGTAAACAATGTTTTATCATGTTTTGTTTTTTTGGGAACAAATTCCGCAACTCTTTCAAATCAAAAGGATTTACTCTGAAAATATTTAAAAGCATAAATGAAAATCGGTCTTTTCTGGCCGAGATTTTGGGGATGTCACATTAGGGGTAGTAGGAGGTGGTCGACACCGCTATAGTATAGAGATTCATTACGATGACGATGTTCGGCAACTTCATGTATGTTAGGGTAGAGAGATATGGTGATGAAGGAGGTGGTCGTCGACGAATGTAGCATGAGGCGGGAGAGACAGAGTACAAGGAAGTGGGAGAGACAGAGTACTAGGAGGTGGGAGAGACAAAGTACGGTAGGTTCCAACGTTAGGTTTCAACGTTGGAGACTAAAGGTAAGAGGTGTCGTTGGAGAGAGGGTGACTAACTGTGGTCGCCTTGACAGAGAGATAGAGATGAAATTATTGTCGATCGGAGGGTAAGGAGAGAGAAAGGTGATGTGTGAACGGTGGGTGGTGATGGTCTCCGGATACGGTTATGAGGAGGAAAAGAAAAGTTATCTAAGTGTGGTCGTCGATGGTCTCCAATGTTTATTAAACTGATAAGAATAGATACTACACTTGATCTTAGCCAAAAGGCCGAGAAAGGTTTAACCGGTAGTCCAAGTGACTAAAAAAAGGTTTAATAGTTTATAACTTTAATTAATTAATACGATTCAAACTTAGGGTGTGTTTATGAGTGCTTTTTAATCTTAAAAGTGTTTTTGGTAAAAGTGTTTAATGAGATATGAGTTTTTGAAAAAGAAGTTTTTAAAAAGTGTTTGAGTTAGTTTTTGTATTGAAAAAACTAAAAAGTCAATAAGTTGGTTTTAAAAAGTGTTTGACTTAACTTTTAGAGATAAAAAGTGGTAAGAAAAGTTTAAAAGCCATCAAAAAGCTAAGATTTTATAGGTTTTTGATCTTGCTATCCAAAAAGTTATTTAAAAAATACTTTTAATAAATCAAACATTTTTTTAGCTTATTAGCTTTTTAAAAATAATGTTGCTAATAACACATCCCTTAAATAACCTATTATCATTTTTATAAAAAAATTATTCTATAATCAACTATTTATAATATTTTTTCGATAAAATGAGATTTCTATTTAAACAACCTAATTATTTGAGAATTAAGTCAAACTTGTGTGTTAAACCCATTATTATTACTTTAACAGTAAGTCGAATCATATACCGACTGATCGACGCACTCCTTCGGTCCTTCCCTTAATCGCCTTCGTAGTAGCGAAGTGGCATAAACCCTAGCCACCAGAATTCGTTCTACTGCTAAAATCTCCAATCCCTCCCTCGTCACTTAATTATTATACAGGTATGCTGAATTTCTGTCTTATGCTCGGTAGTAACATGATCATGGTTTCTCTCTGTGTTCTGCTATCCGCTTATTCTTAGATCTCTCAGTTGGTAATCTTCTATTGTAAAATCATGGCCCAGATCACCAGATATATTGTAAACAATAATGCATCAATACAAGATTAACGGGGGCTCAGTGTTGCATCCTATTTAGATTCCAATTTCTGGTTTTGTTTTGATTTTTAATTTTTTCTGATATCTTATTTTCTCTCATTGCCAGGTTGCGATCAAGCGCTTGTTCAGTATGCTTGGCCAAGTAGGTTCTGAAGAGGAGGATAAAGCTTCACTATAGATGCCAAGTTTGTCATTATTCCCATGGCTTCCGTTTCCAAAAGCTTCTTAACAGCAAGAAGAATTGCTCGAGCTTCTTCATCGAGGTGGGTCCCAGAACAGCTATCTTCTTCATTTGTTTACTCATACTCCTCCGCCGTTGCTGCCGCTGAACTTCCACTTCCACCTCCACCTCCACCTCCACTACCAACATCTTCTTCTCGATCTCAAGGTTCCTCTCTTCTCTCAAAATATCTGTCCGTTTGACTCTTAAATTTGGTACAGAAAGTGAATTAGCTTGTGTTATTTTATGCTTTAGTTTAAAGCTATTGAGAACATCTTTAAAGGACCTTGATCTAAACATTTATCATCTATCAGAGAAGCAAAAAGGATGGACAAGATTCCTGCTTTTTGTTCCGGGAGCTATCACTTTTGGATTAGGCTCTTGGCAGATCTTCAGGAGACAAGAAAAGGTTGAAATGCTGCTTTGAACCTTATTGTTCATCTTCAAATCACAACCATACATAGTGAGATATAGTTATATAACTACCTGAAATGATGAGATCATGTAGGTGAAAATGTTGGAGTACAAACAGAGCAGATTACAAATGGAACCTATTAACTGCAACTACATCACCCCTTCAGGTGAAAATCTGGACTCTTTAGAGTTCAGAAGGGTGATCTGCAGAGGAGTTTTTGATGATTCAAAATCCATATATGTTGGTCCACGTTCTAGAAGCATATCAGGAGTGACAGAAAACGGATATTACCTGATTACCCCTCTTATGCCCCTCCCAAGCAGTCCAGAAAGGTTGTTTCACCATTTTTGTTTATATTCACATTACTCCATTCTTTCTAAATTTGTGGAAAACATACTGCAGCTTGCAGATGCCTATCTTAGTGAACAGAGGATGGGTCCCACGAAGCTGGAGAGACAAGTCTGTGAAAATTCTAAAAGAGGATGAACAAGAGCATCCTACAAACATGGAATCTGAATCTACTACCAGACAAGAGAGCAGTTCTTGGTGGAGACTTTGGTCTAAGAAGGCTGATATTACAGAAAAGGTGTGTGTGTAATGTGTATGCTTAATAATTAAGAGTTAAGAACATATGAAATCAAAATATGGATGATGATGATGATGTTGAGAAGAAACTATTACACATGTTTTGTACAGGAAGAGGACGAACAGTTAATGGTGGATGAGGTTGTTGGAGTTATCCGTGGAAGTGAGAAACCTAGTATTTTTGTTCCAGCAAATGATCCGAATTCATTTCAATGGTTTTATGTTGATGTTCCTGGGATTGCTCGTTGTTGTGGGCTTCCTGAGAACACGATATACATTGAAGCAGTGAATGAAAATGTGAACCCAAGTAATCCATACCCAATTCCAAAAGATAACACTGCATTGATACGAAGTTCAGTAATGCCACAGGATCATCTCAACTATACAATCACTTGGTATATGCTCTAAAGTCTAATCCTTTGTTTCATGATTCTACTTTACTAGGATTTTGTTATACTAAAATTGTTTATGATGCAGGTATTCTTTATCAGCAGCAGTTACGTTTATGGCTTTCAAGAGACTACAGCCTAAGAAGAGAATGAGATAATAATTTGAGGTGCTTTTGCTGATCATATTTTTGTGTTTGTTTTTGCTTCTCTTTTGAAAACTGACAAATTCCGGGCTAGGTACACAACATTGTTAGCTCTTTTTTTATGTTTGAGTTGACACATTGTTTAGTTTGTTATTAATAATCACAATACTTGATTACTTCAGTAAAATATTTGTTATTTTTAACATACAAGCTAATATATAATATATTTGATTTCATATATTTGCTTGGTTTCTTATAACCCAAAATTGAAGTGAGGTGTTTGTTGCACATCCAGCAGTTGCAAACACGTATATTAGGATTATATATGTTCATGTCAGTGTAAGCAGTTGAGAAAACCTGATTATTATATTTGCCCATTCAGTAGAAATGGAATAATAGGTGTTCATGGATTTTCTTTTTTGAGTTCATGGGTGTCAATTGATTTCATTTCTAGGTTCATGGGTGTACATCAATTTTGTTTCAGTGAGTAATGAGGTAAGAGAGGGTTTAATGTTTGTACAAGATGTGTCCGTTCATCATTGTGTGTGTGTTGAATCTGAAAGTCATTGATATGCAGGCGTTTGTTCATCATTGTTTGTGTGAGTTAAATCTGAAATTCAGTTGATGAAGGTGATGTGTACTCTACAGTGAGGGGGAGATGTTTACGTAGGGGATGGATGGGATATTTTTATTTTCTAAATATAAAAAGAGAAATTAAATTGTTTTCTACCTTTTATGCCTACAAATGTTTCTGTCTAATAAGATTATGACAAGTGTCATCTTTTCTTATTTTTTTAACTAACTCATTAAGGCTATATATTAGGAATATATTAAATAAAATTAAATTGAATGGTATAATTTTAGTGGGTACGAATAATTATAGGCGTAAAAGGTAGGTAGGAGGTAATTTAATTTCTCATATAAAAATATTAAATTGCTTCCTATAAAATGTTTTAGCATTTGGACCATGAAAATCATCCATAACTTTTAGCAGCCCATGGACCAAATTTACAGTTTACATTTGTCCTAATGTCACTTAATGTCACTTTTAAGTTGATATTTCATTGCAAATATAGTCATGTCATTTACTCAAATGCAAGTTCCGTCCATATTTGAAGTTATATAAGACGGAAGCATAACAAAATGCAAAACTAGGGAAAACATTTGGACTATCCGGTTTTTGTCGTCCCTATGGTTTGTCAAAATTTTGGATTTGGTTCCTTATCTTTTATTTTGCACTCGGATTTGATTTTAATTTTGTTACGGTGTAAGTCCCTATGATATCTTTTACATTTTCCTTTTTTAGGTTTTTGAGTTAAAGAAAATGAATTAATTGATTAATTAACTAGTGGGACCCACTTGCACTCCCACTCCCACCATTGGTCACCGGCCACTACCCACCACCGCCATAAAACGACTTCCCTTTGTCCGGCCTCTTTCTAGAACCACCACTGGTAACCGGCCATCGTCTTTTTGAAGCTGCCGCGATGTGCTGAACACACCACCACTATATCCAAATTGGCTGTCACTATTGCTAGCTTGAATCGAATAAAGAAGTCGGAAGAAGCAATTGGGGAACAGTTTATGAGGTGTCAGAGGAGGGAAGAAGAAAGCCAAAATGATGAAGATCGATGGCGAAATCTTCAAATTACAAACACCCATTGAAGATTTTGAAATGATTAAGGATTACGACAGCCATGTTCTATTGGAATCGAAGGTTGTTATGAGATAATGGGATCAGAGCTACTCCCATCAATCCAGAAGAAAATCTTGAACCTGTGAAGGTCTATTTCCTAGTCAAGTTACCCAAACTGTCGGAGACGGTGGAGAAGTCGGTGGCAATTAAAAGGGTATTGCGTGGTTTAAACGTGAAGGAGAAGGAGAGGTTGGAGCTTATGATGCTGACACAGAGGTTTGCCTGAGATTTAAATGGTTAGGGAAAAAGGTGGTGGTAGGTTGGAAGAGTGTGCTTCTGTTTGGATAAATTCTGATAAAAGGTGAGGCTGCCGAAGGCGAAGGTGGATGGGTTGATCGGAGAAAGTAGAGATGAAATGGAGGTGGCGCAGAGGATTGTTGATCTTTATATGCAGAAGAAGATTTGTCATTGTGCAAAAGAAGAGCGGTCAGCGGTGATGAGCGTTGGCAGTCGATTAGGGAGAACATGGTGGTTGCGACCTATGGTGGCTAAGAGGGAAGATGTTCTTGATGGTGGAGAGAAAATAAAGAGAAGGAAGAGAGGACGATTACATGGTGGGGTTAAGTTAGACCTAGCACAACATGACACGACACAAAAAACCCGACACGAACACGACACGAAATTAGCGGGTTAGGGTCAGAGATTTCGACACGTTTATGTAAACCGGTTGATACGACACGACACGATGATTAAACGGGTATGGTTAGGGTCAAGACTTTCAACTCGAAGATGACTCGAATATGACCCGTTTAATTATATATTATTTATTATAAATTTTATATTTTTATAAATATATTATATGTTGTAGACTTGTAGTCGGCCAAACTCAATAATTAGAAGTAAATTCATATTTTCAAAGTTACTTAATTTTAGTCATCCTCACCATCTATTCCTTTTGCTCCCAAACTTTAACTCTTTTCATTTTTCCTTCTAAACTTAATATAAATTTTGTCATTCCATCTCATAACTCAAGTGTCTCACTTTTTCTTTTTTTCTCCACAACTCCTACTTTCCAACCTTTAAAATATTTCAACACGACATGACACAACATATTTACAAGGCATAAACCTTAACGCAAAACCCGACACGAAAATAAACGGGTTGACACGACACGACACGATAATTAAACGGGTCGGGTTAGGGTCAAGCCCTTTCAACCCGTTTAACGTCTTGACCCGACCCAACCCGACACGTTTGTCAGGTCTAGGTTAAGGTTTGGGTGAAACCATCTTTTTTTTTTAATTAATAAATAAGGAACAGTTTATATATAAATAAAAAAGAAAGTATAAAGGGCAATACAGTCTTTTCAAGTCTACGAAGGACTAAAACCGCAACATCATACCATATGGATGGTCCGAATGTAAAAATAAATAAATAAATAAAAAGAAGATAGGGACCAAATGTAAAATGTTGCCAAACCACATGGACAATTTCAATAAGTTTAACGACACAAAAAAAAAAAAAAAAAAAAAAAAAAAAAAAAAAAAAAAAAAATCTCATTTGTGAAACTGTTGGTAAATGTGCTGTCACAATATATAAAGTACCCACCAAAGACAACATTGTCGATTCCCTTATTAAACCCCTCAATCGGGTTATTCAAGGAGTAGCATGCACTTAGTATAGGGATGAGACTTCTAGAAGAGCGGGAATAATACAGTTGTTTATTTAATTATTATTATTCTATTAGTTGTGGCATTTGGTGTTATAAAATATGTTTTGGTCCTTTTGATGGGTAAATGCAAGTCCATATTTTCTTGTATGATTATACTCTTTTAGCATGTTTTATTATTCGTAGAGTTATAGAGATTACTCTAAAACTGCACATAACTATTCTTTGTCGTGAGAATTACAAATGAGTTAAGGCCATTGTCGCACAACTGGTGATAAGATTAGAAAGATCTTAAGAACACTACATCAGTAACTGAAATCATGAACCAAAAACCAAATTCTTTTCTGCAGTATGTGGTAAACTGAACAGAAAATCACAAGATTTCCATCAGCCCAAGATAATTCATGAATTTACAATATTTGACAAGACTCAAAACTAACTAGCTACACCTATGCCTAACCACAGTTTTGATAATTTCATATGCATACAACAAGAATGCCTATACTGCAAACTAACTCAGTCATATTTGTGTTGCGTGAAATAAAATGTCATTGTCATCCACTCTACATAGACCCATTAGCCATACATGATTCTCCACATGTGAATCCTGTATAAATATAATCAGCACGTATGACAAATATTAAAGCTGAATTATTAAATTTACAGCAATCCATCAAGATAGAGGCATAAACATTGTATGTTACTTGAAAATTTATAGTACCAGAGAGGACGATGAGTTACAATTTGGGGCATGATCTCATTTACTCTTGAATCAAGAAAATCATAAAAACTTACAGGATTGGAATTCATGAAAGATACTTGCAGCATGGAATGATTCATCCATCAACTTGCAAAAATTTTACAACCCAAAAGCCAAAAGGTGAAAGTTATCCCCTACCCCTCTAGAGTGATTTGAAGTAACCTGGCTCTATGAGAGTATAGTCAAAACATCATTAGATTTGTGGATGTCCCAACCACAAAGGGTTCCATTAATAACCGGGTCAAGAAGTAGAACATGATACCCAGTGCTATAGAAATTGGGAGAGCTGGCAAAGCTTGACGAAACACTGATAACAGTATAAGAGTGCACCCCAATCCAGATATAATAGCAAGGTAACAAGCATACACTGTCATCAAATCATACATTGCAGCTCTACCCACAAGAACACTATAAAAAACAAAGTCACCTAGCCCAAGTTTTATGCCTCTACTAGTCTCCTCCTCATCAATAATCTCCCTGCCTCTTCTAGATTCATTCCCCCCCATGCCCAGAATCGCACCAAGTGGTGACAAATCCACTTCTTCGTCTTCAATGATATCAGTTCCAGTTCGATGGATGCGATCAGTAGAAGAAAACTCACTACTGCCACTTGAACTAGACCTCATCCTATCTCTTAGGCTTGGAACCAATGGGGAAGTCTCCTCCATCGTCTCATCGGAATCACTAGGATTATGCCGGGTCATCTCAACCTCCACTGACTCAGAAGAGACCCCGCCAACCAAAAGCCCAAAACCAGATCCTCTAGGGTTCCGAGAAACTGTTGGCCGAGCCTCGTAAACCAGAGCAGGAAGTTCATCATCTCTGCTAGATGCCAATTCAACCAAGATCTTAAGAGGTCCACCAGGAGCCAAAACCGCAACTAAATCGTAGAGAGCCAACGCTACAAGCAGAGTCCAAGTGGTCCATTCTGGCAGATTAGTAAACCACGCAGCCACAATTATACCCAGAAGGACCATATAAACCTGCCTCAACAATATCGGTATCGGTATACCCTCAGCGAAAATCGAGAGAACTCCGACGACTGTGAAATTGAAAAGCAAAATGAGACACGTGATGGCATCAATCGGAATCGAGAACTGTCGAATAATGGAAATGAAGATGGAACCGCCCATGACACCAAGCACAAAGAATGCAGAGAAACGCATGTAGTTCTTGAGGAAATTGGTAAAGTTGTAGTAATAAAGGAGAACAAGAAGGAAAGTTACAGCGGCGATGAGGATGACAAAGACAAGAGCATTGAGTAGTGAGCCTTCGATCTTCTCGGATGTAGAATCCGTCGGTGTTTCGAGGTAGACGAGATTAGCAGCGGTACGGATGGGCTCGCCAGACGAAGAGGAGAAGGATGTGAGAGAGTAGACTATAAGGACGACTAGGAGCATGCAAATTGAGACCGGAGACATTACGCCGATGATTTCCACTCCGATTGATTCCAGGATACTCCCATCCATGGCTTCAGATTTCCGATTTGGCTTTCGAAGGGCAACTTCCAGGTAAAACTGTCGTCAAATTCTAGGGTTCTTATGGATTTCCGGTGAAGTAAAGTAATTGGGAATTTTACAAAACGGTCTTTGAACCGTTCTCGAACATAATACTTCTTTACCGGAGGCTGACCTGGCACTCTGGGATTTGTTAAATATATTTTAGTTTTTGACTTTTAACTAAAAATTTATATTTAAAGAAGTTATAGTGCAAAGTGCAAACATCTTTTGAGTATGTTTCTTAATATAATAATGTTTTTAGAAAATCCCATTGAACTAATTAGCAAACTTTTTGGATTATAAAAAGAAAGTACAAATGAAATAATTAATTGCATAAAATTGACGAAAGAAGATAAAAGAAAAGAAATATTGAATCTGTTTTGCTTTTTTCACATATTTTGCCCAACTAAAAATTATTATTATTATCTAAAAAATTATAGGGTAATTAACTATTAATTTTTATATATTCATATTTATATTTTTTGTTGCATACAATTGAAATCATGTTTGTTGATTATAAAAAATATCATTTTGACCGACTATTACATGTCTAGCAGTTTACAGGTTTAAAAAACACAATTAAAATTATATTTGTTATTCAATAAACACAAATAAACTTATATTTTTATACATAATTTACTATTAAACTAACTTCAGTACAAATTTGGCCACTTCCATATTTTCCGGCCATTATCATTTTTTGGAAATCTTCTTTGGCCAACATAATTTCAAAACGCACAATCTCATCATTATCTTCTTAGGTGAAAACGCTCCCAACCCCTCCTTTTATTATTATCAAGCATCCATCTTTCCAAGGCTTACAAATTTCTCTGCTCCTCTTCTTTTCTTGCTACTTTGTGAAAACCATCCTACCTAAACATCTCTTTCCATCTCATTTCTTCTTGAAGCACCGCCATCAGTAACCACATCCATTAAGGGAAATTTAGATTATTTTCGTAGTGGTGTAGATGATTATAATGATGATAGAAAACAACGTTTATTGTTGGAGAAGGATGATGTTGGTGGGAAGGTAGATCGTGTCTAAAGCAAGTTTAATGATAAATAATATCCAAACACCATCTCGATCAAAAACTTCTTCCTTGCTCATTGTATTCCAAAAGAAATCGAAATCCATAAACCGAGTTGATGTATGATTTCAAAGAATATATTATATAGAGGTAGACCATCGGGAAACGTTTTGTTTTATACCAAAGCAGGTGAAAAACTTAAAATCAACTAATCGACTTGCAAATAACTTTATTAATCAGGCGGCTTCTGGACGCAACTCATATCATATGTTACTCAGTGATGACTCGTTCAAAATCCTGTGTTTTTATTACGAATAAACTAGCATTCCTTCCTTAAAAAGATTATACATGCATGCCACCTACCAACTGCTTTAAAATTGCCAAATACCATTAAACCCAAACACACCTTATTTTTACAAGGAAACAAGAATAACAATTTTTAACATAACCATGTAAACAAAATCACAAAAGAATAGACCCTATCCAAACGGATTCCCACCACCAATTGAAGCCACAGGTCCCTGAGCTTGAATGTTCCTACAAAATGACCCAAAAACATTAAAATAAATTATGTTACTAATAAGGTAAAATTATGTAAAAATAACAGACACTTACGGAATCTGCATGCCTGGTGCTGCACTTTCAGGAAACCAATTATGATTTGGCAGACTAGATTGCAAAGAGCTCATGTCCAAGAACTGCATTTGGAATTTTATTTTATTTTATTTAAAAAAAAAAAACACAGATTTTGAGAAGTATGCTGGTATGAACTTTTTTAAATGAAAAAAAAAATTATATACATGAAAAACTTACCATGTTGCTAGCTTCAAGATCATCATCACTAGGAAAATCAAACGGATTGCGAGATTTTGTATCAATTCCATGTGATTGTGCTGCATCCTGAAACAATCAAATATATAAGAAAATAAATTAACAATGATAATTATAATGTGTTTATAAATAAATTAAAGCATCCTACCAGGACAGGGAGTTGATTTGAAGAGTCTAATGATCCAATGACATGTGGTGTTGTGTTAAGAAAAGAAGCAGGTCTGGCATCCACATCAGCTTGTTTCATCTTCATATTCTGTAAATAAATATATAATAAAACAATTTGCTTCCTAATAATGATATTTGTAGCTAAAAATTAAGGGTTACCTCTGATATCCCCCATGCCAAATACGGATCAACAGGTAAAGGATCTTGAAAAGGTGTATTAGACTCTTGAAATGAACTCCATGATGACTGCTAAACAAAATTAAGAGAATACATGTAATTATGTTTGAGTTGATAACACAAACCTATTGCAATACCTGATTATTCTGAGCCCCAACTCCAAGTGGGATCGCAGTATCATCAACACCAAAGTCTTGATGAAATGACCATTGAGAGTTTTTGTCCATAGAATTAGATGGAGGTTGGTCAAATTTCCCAAAAGACCCTTCACTTGTAGAAGTTTCCGGCACAATGGTGGTTGAATTTTTAGCAGGTTGTGCATGCCAAGGCATGTCAAATGTGGCCCATCCCTCATTTTCTATATCTTTCACTTTCAGGGTGGTTGTCTGCTGTTGTGGCACAACAGTAAATAAATCCAAAGCTGAGGGGTCAAAAGGTTGGAACTGCTGATTTACACTTGAAGTATTATTATTTATGGACAAAGTTGAAGCTGAAAAGTCAAATAGGTCAATGACTGAAGGAGCAATCGCAGGAGCAGGTGTGGTTGATTGAGGTGCATATGGATATGGTGCACTAAAAAGGTCTAAACCACCAAACTTTTCAGATTCAGCAGATGTTGTGGTGGATTGGGATGGAGGTGCATATGGTGCACTAAATAGGTCCAGACCATCAAACTTTCCAAATTCAGCTGAAGCTGTAGATGTGGTGCCTGAAGGACCAGGTTTCTAAAATAACACAGAATAAAATAAAAATCAGAATCTACAAAATATATAGTTTTTAGTAACAACAGGGATAATGTAGTATCAACCTGATCTGATTCTCCTTTAGCATTTGGACTGGAGAATGTGTTGACTGAAGACTGCTGCTGAACATCTTCAGTTAAATTATCTCTTGACATTTCTCTACTGAGACTACTGAATCCAAGTTCCTTCTGATAGGGAGGCGATTGGGTACCAGATCTAAACGGGTCAGCTCCACTACTCCCTGAATAATCTGATACCCGAGCATTAGCCACCTCATTAGCAAAACTATCCTCTTGCCCATGATCACTTAAACGACTGGTGCTCAAAAACCTTAACATTCCTCTATCTGATCCAGGCTTTTTAGTAAGTGCAGGAGCCTGTTTCCCATAACGCCGTTCTTCATATTGATAATCATATGGTGGACTTTGAGAGTAAGAATGATATGAACTAGCTCTTCTTGTTTCATCTTCATGGTTTCTAAGGCTCTGATAAGTTTATAACCAAATCAGCACACACCAAAACAAAACAAGCTCACTTGTTAAGACTTAAGATGTTGTATCTTACCAGTGTATCTCTAGGAGGTTTTCCAGAGGCCTTTGAAGCGAAAAATTTCTTATCCACATACACACTCTTTATAAACTCTCTAACTTTCTCCACATTGCTGTAACAGAGACCATGCATGACAACTGACAAGTCTATTTTTATCGGAAAAAAAAAAACACATGTAAAAATTTAAAAGTGTGTATCACCTGTTATCTGGGAGTCTTTGCTCTCGTGGGTCCCAATCTTTAAGAAATGTTTCCCTTGCACGCTGAAGAAGCAAACATAATGTCAGAAAACAGAATAGCTTCCATGGAGAAAAAGACATTGGGTAGTATCATGTTTCACGTGTACCTGATTACCACCTTCTTGAAGGGCTTCCACTTCTTGTGAAGTGAATTTGGACATTGACACAGATTTAACTCGGTGAGTGAACTCACGGCTGCAACATGCATTGAGGTAACTTTAATATGATGTTGAAAAAGATTACTAGGTTACCCAGCATACATACATTGTTTTATGTATATCTAAGTAACACATACATACATTGTTGATGTTGAATAACATTGAAAGAAAGAACTTCAACTAGGGACAAAAACTCACTGTATCCCACTACATGTCATGCAAATGAACGTCCAAAAATTTGTGCACACGTATTGAGGTCCCTGGAAATCAAATTTTAAAATTAAAATATGGTCAGGGAAGAGGGTGAAGCAATATAAGTTTTATCATCAAAATAAACAAGTTATGCAATTATTATTTCAAGTAACTTGCTATAACCCCAGACTAGTATGCTTTACATAAATAATGAAGCTATAAGTTATAGTTGATTATTAACAGGAGCATATGACACTTTGTGCTTCGGACCTCCCATGGAGTTAGAGGAATGCAAAGACTAATCTGTCACTTTATGAGATAAGTAAGAATCTAATCATCAATATGGCATACTCATTTAGCTATGCGGATATCCCATTATGAATAAATGATTCAGTTCTAGGAAATCAACTATGAAAACACTCAGACTTATGTGAGCTAATACTCACTTAAGTAGATAAAATGTCTTCAAGTAGAAAAGGTAGGTTTCCAACTTTTGAAACACCTATTATTCTAATTTGTTTCCATTGCAAAAAGATTATTTATATGCAATGTTGTTAAGTAACTGGGAGTCTCATCGTTACAATGAAACAACTTCCAGTCATATGAACTAACATAATTAGGTAAGCAACTGATTCGGTCTCTATCAGCAACATTCATGAATACTCGAACAACGATGAACAACATGTGTGAAAACTTCCAAAAACTACAAACATAAAACTAGTATAACTAAAAGAAACTGTAAACTTTAAAAAGGTATATACATAGAAACACATACCAAGCTGTTGCAGTTGATGCATCTTCGATTAGGGGGAAGTTTCATTAAACCCCTTATAATTTTCTCATTTCGCTCCTCCTCCTTCCTGCTGCTCATTTTTGTATTGATTTCCTCAAGAAAAACTGCTTCCTATCCTAAAAATTGTTCAAATTGTGAATCTGAATAGGAAAAAATAAACACAAATAGAGGATAACTGAATCTAGGGTTTTTGGGTTTTCAAAGAGAGGGATTGAATGAATCAGCGGTATCCCTCTTCCCGACTCTTGCTCGATTTCCTAGCTATCTCGTCAGCGCAACGACAAAAATTAGTGCTTGAAATTGTGCTTTTTAGCTTTTAGGCTCAATTATATATGCATTATTTGTAGAGTGTAGTTGTGCACATCCATCCAATATCCATTCAAATTTGGCCCGTTACAGTACATGATGCTCTGCCTATACTCCCCGTCCAGTCAAAACGTGGTAAATTTGCATGTCAACCCCCTTATTATTGATTTAAAGCATTCCAACCCTCCAACTTATGAAATATTGTGTCTCAACTCATATTGACTTAAGAGATTCAACTTCAACCAAACCAATTATGAATTACCGGAATGAGTAATGCTACGCTCTTGATATACGGCGCACATTTTGTTGGTCTTTTCTTCCTTTTTAAAATGAAAAATCATTCGTAATGATGGTTGACGAGTCATGTGATATTTAAATTATATTAAAGGTTATTTGATAGTTGTTGATTGAGTTGGATATGATTGTGTCAAACAAAGCTACATATTCGACCGATAGAATCTTATAAATTATGTTATAGGGTCTGTTTGATAGTTGTTGTCTGAGAAACTGTTATGTGGGAAAATTTACTGACCGGGAAAAGAATCATGTTATTTGATTGTACATCTGATTCATTGTGATGAATGATGAAAAATAAACATATTACCTTGTTGTTTTATATTGTAATAGGTTATTGAATAATTATAAAAACATACAAATTATCATACAAAATCAAAATTATACGATAATCATTTAAAAATCCAAGTATAAATTGCCATATAAAATCAAAATTACACAAAATGTATGTTAAAATCATAATTTCTGGTTGAAACTTTATATATGAAATGGTCCTCCTAAATCCTATGCTCGAAAATCAAAAGAAAGAAAGTAAGATGAAACAGATAAAGGTTCACGTCTGATATTCTCCAATCAGAAGACAGACAAAATTGCAAAAATTGTCCATGTGTCTGCCAAAATTATGTGTTTTTGGTACAAAAAGATTTCGTTGTTCATCACTAGTTCAATTTTAGATACTTTGTGTTGTTTTGGTTCCTATAGTAGACATTTTTTGTGGTTTTAGTCCATACCCAACTTGAAATGATGAATTTTCCCTTCATTAATTTTTTTTTAAAATTTCTTTTTAAATATTCTCTATATATATTTAATTAAAAACCAAAAAAGACAAATTATACTATACCCACCGTACCCCTCCTCCTTCTAACCTACCCACTCACATTTACTTAATGTTTCTCTGTAACATCCCAAAAATACAGGCCAAAAATTTCATTTTTAAATACGTTATTATAAAACCAACAGTGTAATAAAACATATGTAGTATTATGTCATGTCAAAACCAAAGTAGAAATAATCAAACATGTTATCATAAAACAATATCAGAATGTAATCCCAAAGATCTCATGTGCGGAAAACCATAGTGTGATGCGCTGCGATCAAACCGGCTCCTTTCCTTTAGACACAAAGTACCTGAAACCAAAACTGAAAACCGTAAGCACGAAGCTTAGTGAGTTCCCCCATCATACCACATACCATACAATCACATATCATACATACTGGCGGGCAATTCTGGGGTGTACGACCTACCCGGTACAGCCATTCTGTGGTGCCGACCTACCCGTGTCAAGCCGTTCTGGGGTGCTGACTACCCATGTCAAGCCATTCTGGGGTGCTGACTACCCATCGGTCCTAACAACCAATCATCGGGGACTATTTCACCCCCTACTGCTACTGTCACATATATCATAGCATAACATATTATCAAACATATATGGGGTGTCCGATCTACCCTTCAGTCCTAACGACCGAACTTGGGGACTATTCCCCTCCTACTACCACTATCACATACAACATATCATGCCAGCATATAACATATCCGGTAGTAGCAAACCTAGATGATATCACAAAGACAATCATCTAACATACAACTCCTACTCGTGGGTCGGCATTGTGGTCGTAGACCCACCGCTACTGGAAGGTAACTCACCTCACACTGTTGAAGTCTCAAAGACACAATCCCACACTTGCTGAAGTCCCGCAGACTCGACCCCAGCTGTTGGCTGACAGATTCCCGAACTATCAACACCAAAATAACACCTAATTAATAATTGGGTCCCAATACATAACTATAAGTATATCCTTTGGGTAATTACTACATTACCCCTAACTTGGCTTATTCAAGCCCAATGCCCAATCCATAGGCCCAAAGTCAATTAGAAATCAAAGCCCAACACATGGCCCAATTTTCTAAATTGGGCCTATGCCTAAACATGGTCTCATTCTAAGGCCCAAACTATGGCCCAATTTTCCAAATTGAGCCTAAACCCATTACATGGGCCTTACGCTAGGCCCATTAAATTATTCTAGTTCAATTGCTTGCTCTTGGACGGCCCATTATTATCTCAATCATTTAGGCCCAACATAAAGGCCCAATAATATACCCAAGTGAAATTAGGGTTTCACATAAAATGATGATTAGGGTTAAGTTTCCTACTTAACCCATTAAGGACTTAATTCGTTAAGTCCAATATTGCTTAGATTAATCTTTGCCAAAGTTTATTATTTAATATCTCAAGTTATTAAATAATTCTCGTGTGTCTCGATTAATTCCCCAAAATTAAGGTTTCATGGCATTAGGGTTTTCCAAACCCTAATTAGGGTTACCAACCCAATACCAGTCCATTAATTAATTTGTTGGGCTTTTAGATCAATTAGGGCTTTATTGGGCCTATTAAGCCCACTAAAATATCATTGAGCCCATTAGGGTTTTATTAGGTCAATTAGAGTCCATTAGACTCATTAGGGTTTTCACTAAGCCCATTTGGCTTCATTGGGCCCATTAGGCTAACAAGGCCCATTAAGGTTTCTAGCATCCCCAACCGAGTCAACTCACAAGACAAGCACACCGCCACCCGACACAGCAGCCGGTGGCGGCAGCCACCACCTTACGGTGGTGGTTTGAGATTTCATTTCATTATTTTGACACTATTACAGTTACAATGCAAAATCTCAAAATAACACACACTCACACTAATACTAACACACACATACAACCACCTAACGGTGGCCAGCGGCGGCGCATGGCGGTAGCCACCATGGCCGGCGGCCATGGTGGTTATCTTCATAGTTTCCGGCTAACCAACATCCACACAACACCCACTCTACTGAAGCAATAAACCACACACACCAAAGCACGCACAACCACCTTCTCCGGTAGCTAGCGACGGCGGACTAGGGTAGCGACCCCTATGCATTATGCTCGGACCCCGAAAGCAGCCACCCACATGGTGGCATTCCACGAACGACAGAGACCCACGAAGGTGGCAGTAGCGGCTAATGATCGAACACAATCGACAGCCACGCTCCAGCTCTCCGACGGAGGCAGCAGCAAGGTAACAATGGCAGTTGGCGGTTCGCAGCCTCGTCGTCGACTGATGTTGTGGCTCCACTGACGGCATAGGCGGCAGTCGGTCCATGCGGCGGTTAAAGAAGGAGAAGAAGAATGAGAACGGTGGAGGCTAGGAGGCAGTCGATCGATTCTTCAGCGTGCCTCGGGTTCGTCGGCACTCGTCGGGGAAACATCTCCGGTCTTGGTGGCCCTCCAAGCCACTCACAGCGTCACTGCATCAATGGTCTCGACGGTCTTTGGTTGATCGGAACAGGAAGAGCCGATGGGAGTGGCGGCTACGCAAGGAAGGTGGCGGCTGGAGAATTAGGGCGCTTAGGGTTAGGGTTTGATAGACGCTAACACCATATATACCGCTCCTTTAGAACTTTGAACCATAATGACATGATTAGTCCCTGCCCTTCAATTTTCTTTCAAATGAAATCCAAAACTTACATTACAACCCCTAAGCCTCTAAAATCCCTTCAAATAAAGTCCCAAAAGTTACAATTTAGACCCCGCCCTCATTAATACTTACAAATTAAGTCCGGATTTTACACTTTTAACCTCCATCTTCTAAACTTGTGACAACTAGCTCCTCGAGACCATCCTTTGATATGTAATTATTTATTTTAGGGTTACCATTTGTTTATTAATTAATTTATTTATCTAATAAATAAACAGGGTATTACATTCTCTTTCTCTATATTTATCTCTGTCGGATCACCAACATCATAGGGCCACCACCACCTATTGGACACCACCTGCCACCCACATTTACTTCATTGGCGTCACCCTTCGTCTCTAGAAACCACCATCGACAACATTCTTCTTCCTTCGTTGGTGGTTCTGATCTACAAAAATTAATGAAGGGTTTCAAAACCACCACCACCAACGCCATCCTTCTTCCTTCGTGGGTGTCGTTGCTTTTCTAGTAAGCCCCCCCCTCATCCCCATCATCGACATTCCCTTCACACTCCTGTACTTCCATTCTCGACCATAATCGTTCACCACCACTCATCAATACTTTCAACCGGGATTGGGTTTGAGAAGGAGATGCAAGTTTTGACCAACATATGAAAAACGAGGAAAAAGACGATGAAGGTTTTAATTTCTAGGGATCTAGGTTTAAAATCCCCCGCTATCGGAAACTTACATCTGGTGGAGATCTAAAGTCCCCACTGGAGTTTGAATTTATTTCTTGACCCAGTTTGTTATCTTATTCTACAACCAATCTCCTACCACCGGAAGCTTAGCTTGATGTGCGGTAGGCGATTAGATTTGGGTTTAAACTTCCCCATTGTCTCTATTGACAAAGCTCGTCACTCCTTTCCCGATGTACAGACAGATCAGTAGCATCTGAAGGTTTCTGGCGGCATCTGGCAACAAACAGTACAAGCGAATGGTAGTGGCATTCGGGTTGGTCTTGAGTGTATTTTCTTGAGAGAGCAAAAGAGACGTGAGAGGGATATTAGATATGGGAGGTACCACCAGAGAGAGAGAGAGAGAATATATGTCTATGTGTGTGAGAGAGAGTGAAAGACAGAGAAAGGCAGAGGGAAAGTGGGCCATTTTATAATTTTTAATTACTTAAAATCATTAAACTTAATAAAAAAAAAAAAAAAAAAAAACAAATAAGCAGGATATAATCGTCTTTTTAAGTGGATATGGACCAAACGCAATAAAAAGATTTAATTTTAAACCATTTGTGCACCATCAAAATTTTTTAGACCAAAATTACAAAATTTTGCCAACCACATGAACATTTTTGCAATATTGTCTAAATGATACAAATAAAAAAAAGGATATGGTTACCTGTGGGGCGGAGCTAGTGGCTCCAGTGACAACGAAGTAGGGAGTTTTGTGAGGAGACGATGATTGTGGGGCGGATCTAGTGGCTCCAGTGGCAACGAAGTAGGGAGTTTTGTGAGGAGACGATGATTGTCTGATGAAGAGTGAAAAGATAAGAAAGAAAGATGCGAGATTTTTGGCTCAATTGTCTTTCCGGCCAATTTAGCCAAAAAGATATAGTTTTGAGTTTTATGAAAAAGAGATATCTTACCGAAAAAAACTTTTTTTATATACAAATCAAACAGTCTTTCCACCTCATTCAACTTGAAGATCTTTGAAAATATGTCTATCAAACAAGCCTTAGTGTTGTATTAATAGGTGATACTTATATTTTGAAGAATTACAAATGTTATACTTATATTTTGAAAAATTACAAATGGTCAGCAAGATGAAATAAAATAACATTTTGAATCATCATCAATCATGTATAAATTTTATTGTTTTGCATTTTGGGAAATCATCTTATGTATTCTTATAATCGTGATAGTCATTTTTAATACAACATCAACGAAATGTTTGAAATTCTTTGTCATTACTAGAGCCCACTTTGAAACAAAAGAATCTCAATGTTAAACAGCGTCAACCATGCAACTTTCCACTCCATATGCATATTACACGTTGAAACATTTTGTATGAAATGTTTTCTATTAAATTAAGATAAGAAATAAATCAAAGGAGTGGTGAACAAAACAACAAATTTCTACTTCCTTTTGTTGGTCAACAATCATGGATCCAACTCCCTATGCCTCGTGTCAATACTTCTACTCTTCCGATAGCGAAAGTAGATAAACTGAATTAGAATCTAGCATCACATGCATGTTAAGGATCAACAGTCTTATGAAAAATAAAAATAAAAAAACTTTATATATTTTATAAAACTCAAATGATATATTTTTATAAAAGGCAAAAAAAAAACATAGTTTTCAAGGATACAAAAGTATCAAGCATCACGCATCCACTTGCTTCCACCACCCATGGAAGATTCGGGTGTATTTTTGACCATTCCAGGCTGTTCACAAGTATGCTACACAAATACATAAACATCGATCATACGTTTCAAAATACTTTACAGATTTTACATATATTTAAACAATTCATTAACTAAATTATAATCATACTTTTTTCATGATATCACATATATACTAACCTTGCTACATAAGTAGAGTTCCCAACAAGTGCAAAGACAAACATCAGTGGATTCAAACCCTACACATTTCAGAGAATAACATAACTGAAGCATTAATTTCAATATGCAGACACATTTGACAGATACATGTTTTTATTAAAAAAATTTGCCCACTCAAAAAAGAAATAATAAACAAAGAGAATATGAAAGATATACCTGAACATGTCCCCTTCTTATCTGTGCAGAAATCAAGGACATCCAAATATAAACATATTAATACACTTATTTTATTTTAATTTTTAAAATTGAATTTAAGAAAAGGGAGGGGTTTTTACATTTAAGAAAATTTGTGGGAGGCGTCCACCCATATAAATAGCTGCCATTCCCCAACCAAGGAAGGTACCGATTCCAATACTCTGAGAGCTCCCCTCATTACCTTCCACTAAACTGCCACTTACCTGCAGTTATAATTAATAATTATTACCTAAACTAAAATGCAGTAATAAATGTAATAACAAGAACCAAATTAGTAATCTTTGCCTGTAAAAGCTTTCTTCCCACTTGAATAACAAATCCTTCATGTGGTTTTACAGAAGAAGTAGAATCAAGGTAACTGTTTCTTTCAAGTTTGAGATTCGATGTGTACAAGAAAATTGCCACAGTGAAAACCTGAATCATAAAACACCATATTTATCGCAAAATCAGTGACAAAAGTTTATTAGTTTTCTTTCAAATGAAGAAGTTAATTGCATAAAAGTACAACAAACGCACCACACATAGCATAGTCTTAGGTTGTGACTTTCCCAAAAGCAAGGGTTCTTGAACAGAACCCTGATCACATGTAGATATAGATACAGGGGTAGTTGCTCTTTGAAAGAAATTCGTAGGAGTGTGACTTCTAGTTAAAGATCTAGCAGAGCTGCATCAATCGTCAAGAAAGATAAATACATAAATAAAAACTAAAAAACATGGAGATATATTATAAAGTAATTGCTTCAATGGAAGAACATTACGTGTAGTATACTCTCTCAGGGGCAGAATCGTAATCAGCAGCTGGAATTGGCAAACTTGGAGTGGGTTTTGATAGCATAGGAGCTGTTGAGTCGTCCAGGTTGCATTTTATTTTCTTGTCTGCTGACTCAATCTGTAAAAAAATGAGGAAACTTTATGGATTAAGAACTACCTACCATATTAATAATTAAAAAAAGGAAAATTGTTACCTTATGATCTTGTCTTTTGGATGTATTTTGATGACAGAAGTAACCATAGTAAAGTGCTTGGGAGGTAAGAGCTAAGGTAGTCACCAAGTACAACTACAACCCACCCAAAAGTCAATAAAAAGTGCAAATTCAACTTATAAAAACAGAAAAATGAATTAAGACACTTGGTGGGTTAAGAAGTGCTTACCACTGCCATATAATACTGTGTTGGAAGCTGCAGGGTAAGAGAATACAGCCAAACACCATAGTTAAAACGATGAAGAAGAAGAAAAATAACAAAACAGAATCAGAAACAGAAACTCACTGTAGCTGGTTCAAGCAAACAACCAAAGACGTTGAAAAGATCTCTGCCAAACAGAAAAAGAAAAGTAAAAAAGGGAAAAAGGGAAAAGTAAATACAAGTATATTATTATTACCCGAGTATCCATGTCAAAAGGAAACACATAGCAAGGCCTTCTGAAGATTTTTGTTTGTAATTTGTGATGATCTGAGGTACCTCTGCAACACCCCAACTCATAACACTAATTAATCCCAATATCAGTGAAATCCAATCCTTCCTTGTGCAAAGACAATATTTCATGTAATTCCTAGCCCATTGTGAGCAATGTTGATCTACAGGACACATTGGCATATTACTTTTCAAGAGTTCCATGGCATTCAGCAAGCTGTAGTACCTATAAAAGAACATGACGTTACATTATTATCAGGAGATTCAAGATTGTATCAAGTGATATATGAAATATTCAAATTAAAAGATGTTTCTATTAAGTTTAGAAAAATAAAGGATCAATTCTGTTTAAAAGGTTATTCCTTTGATCATAAAAGTCAAAAAAGTACATGTTCCTCAAAGTAGTAAGACTATTCAAGATTGTTAATTTTGTTGAAATAGACTTTTTGTTTTTTGTTGCTATCTGTTGACCTTGTGGCGAAAAGAATCACAAAAACAACCTCTGTTTTATCAATTTAACACATACTGTATGCAAACAAATTGTTTATTCCACTTTTGTGATAGATTAATATTTAATTAAATATAGGGAACCAAGAGTTCAATGGCCCAGGGGATCTGTACTATACGAACATCGGATTGAATTCAGGGTAGGGTACCTTGAAAAAATCATAATTATATATGTAATGTTTTCATCATTATATTACTTACGACTACCAGAACATCAAAGCAAATGACAAAACTAATCACTCGATCCAACGTAAAATCCCTACAATTTCGCGGCAACACAGAAAAATTCAAACTACGAAGATAGAAATTTAGTAGCCATAATAAGAACAGTTCGAATTTAGATGCTGCTGCATTATAAGTATAAACAAAACAGAAACTAGAATCGGATGATGTGGAGCTTAAACCATATGAGCAGAAGAAAGCGAAAATACGATTCAGGTAAACGATAAGAATCGTAAAAACATAGCGTAGGTGATTACTCGATAGTCTTCAATTCATCACTAAATAACTTCTCCGGTTGTTTTGAGAATGGAAGGAAATCTTGCAACTGCAACTGCAAGGGCTAAAAACTAAAAAGCATAATGGTGTGCAATTTACAAGGAGTTGTCAGCTTTCTGCCGCACCTTTGCTTGCTTTATATCATTAGCCACCTGCCCTGCCTGCCATTAGGGCGACCCCACTTCAAGTCTTCGAGTGAAAATATGGGCTTCTCAATCCAAAACTTGCTATAAATTTTTACAATGTATTTAATATTTTTATTTTTATTTATTTTCTCAAATAACTTCTCCATTTTTATAGTGATTCCGCTCATAATTTTTTTCAATAATGATTCCAATATATATACTTTTATCATTATATTATTATATTTATAAAAAAATAATAACTATAATTATGGAAAAATAATAGATGAAGAGCGAAAATTTATGAGATAAATTTTAGTCTCAAATTTGTTTGTTGAAGATTTTAAATTATGAATATCAGATATATATCCTAAAAATATCATCCAAGAGTTCGATATCATATAATTAAAAAAACTTTTTAATTTATATTTTTAGTAATTTATAATTTTTATATTTAAATATTAATATATTATTATTATTTTAAAAAGTTACTATATTTTGAAATTTGTCATTATAACGATTGATTAATTAGTTGTGTTTTATTACTATTCATGTTACTTATTTACCATGTTATTGAAAGTTTTAATTTAGTAGAGAGGTTTAAAGCTTTCTCATAACTTTTTATTTTAATGATTGTTGTATAAGATTAAGTATTTCTTGTATTTGGTTATGATTTTCATTTATTTTTATTAATAAATTTGGTAATTGTTTTAACATTAATGAGTTAAGTATTCATGTTGTATCGTTTAATGATTACGGGTTAGGCCAAAGGGGGGGGGGGGGGGGGGGGGGGGGGGGGATGAGTGTGGTATGGCCTACGGTTTGCCAACTCAGTCGTGACAAACATTGTGCCTTGTCTGTAGCTTAAGTCATGTGTGGTACCACCAATCCATGGTCTTTATCGTCTTTCTACTCTCACTCCTCTTTACTCCTTTGCTATCGTGTAACACCCGTTTTCAGGTATTTCCATTTCAACCCTTAGTATTTTAAATTATTGCATTTTAGCCCCTTACGTTGGGTGTACCAGGATTGTACGTCGGGTGTAAGTCAGCATGAAAGTCATAGCGGAGAAGGAGTACGATGGGCGTACATGTGGGTATAGCCGGCCTACTCGTGCAGTCCTTAAACCCTAATTTTTTAGGGTTTTGTCCCCTATTTAAACATCTTAATCCCCATCAGGCCTTCTTACGACCAACCTCCATTCCTCTAAAACGTAACATCACAAAATCACACAAATTTTAAACTTTTCAAAACAACCCATTTACTAAAAGAAGTGTCTACAAAACCATTATTTTCAAAACATTATTTAAAATCAGAGTCTCTCAATATCCAATTAGTCATAAAACCAAGGATGTGTACGGTCACGCCTTCGCCTTGTTACGGTTCTCAAAAGTACCTGAAATAATAAACTGAAATTGTAAGCACGAAGCTTAGTGAGTTCCCAGAAAGTATCACCACATACACATAACAAACAACAACATGCATATAAAGCCTTCAGCCTGATTGGAAAGTCGCACCGGCCTACAAACTATCTGGACCGCTCATATAACCTTCAACAATACCGAAATGATGATTGTTGTTGTACGAAAACTCAGCCAATGGAAAATAGGTGTCCCAAATTCCACCGAAGTCCATAACACATGTACGCAGCATGTCCTCAAGCGTCCAAATCGTCCGGTCACTCTGCCCCCCCCCCCCCTGTCTGCGGGTGGTATGTGGTACTGAAGTGCAACCGGGTACCCAACTCCTCATGAAAGTTCTTCCAGAACCTGGAAGTAAAGCGCACATCTCGATCCCGACACTATCGATGTTGGCGCTCCATGCCGTGCTACTACCTCTTTCACATAAATCTTGGCTGATTTCTCTGCAGAAGAGTTCTCACTGGTAGCCAAAAACTGAGCACTCTTCGTCAACTGGTCCACAATCACCCATATTGCGTCGATACCTCTCACGGTTCTCGGTAATTTGGTGATAAAATCTGTGGAAATATGTTCCCACTTCCACCGAGGAATCTCTAGAGGCTACAACAGGCCATGTGGACGTTGGTGCTCCGCCTTAACCTGATGACAGGTCAAGCACCTCTCGACTACCCATGTCACATCTCTCTTCATACAGGGACACCAATAATCCCTTTTCAGATCCAAATACATCTCTGTGGCTCCTAGATGGATCGAGAATCTCGATCTATGTGCCTCCTCCATCAGTATGTGCCGAGCTCCACCTGTATGGGGCAACCAAATCCGCCCACAAAAAGTCATAAGCCTCCGACTATCCATCTTAAACTTAGAAACCTGTCCGATCACTCGCTCCCTCTTGAGGTTATCTGGCCTCATAGCCTCCATCTGAGCCTCTCGGATGGTATCTAGGACTGGAGTCATCACCGTCATCCTCATACACACGTCTCGAATCGGAGCACTCTTTTCTCTACGACTTAAGGCATCGGCTAACACATTAGCCTTGCCTGGGTGATATAAGATCTCGCAGTCGTAGTCTTTTACTGCATCCAACCACCTCCTCTGTCTCATATTCAGGTTGGGTTGATCTATGAGGTACTTCAGACTCTTATGGTCCGTGTATATGGTGCACCGGACTCCTTACAGATAGTAGCGCCAGATCTTGAGGGCGAACACCACCGCCCCCAGCTCCAAATCGTGGGTGGAATATCTCGTCACATGAGGCTTCAACTGCCTTGATGCACATGCTATCACTTGCCCCCTCTGCATCTGTAACGTCCGTGTTTCTAGGATAGGCATTAATGATGATGTAATAGTCTAGGCCAACATTTGTAACTTGTTTTGAAATAATAAGATGTATTATTTGATTATAATGTGTTTTATGCTTAATTATTATAATTTAACAAGTTAAGGATAAAAATAAGTGTCAAAAATAAAAATTAGACGATCTAAACGAAAGTCGTAGTGTTCGTTAAACTGAGAGTGTGCATAAAAAGAACGCCCAAATCTGACTTCGTATGAGAAAGTTATAATTTTTCTAAGTTTCGGCTTAGCAATATGCAGGTCGAAACTCGAATTTTAGACCGAGTGATTTTTAGCCGAAACAACCTAAAAGAGAATCGAAGATCTTGTTGATAGTAGTTCAACGGTAAAAAGACAGACGAAAACGGATGTCGTATGAAGAAGTTATGAATTTTTAACGGACTTTTCCTGTCCCGGTCTGTTAAAAATATAACTTTAAAAATAAAGTCAAAATTAGCCGATGGAGTCTAAACGAAAGTTTCAGTGCATAATTTCACCTACGCATGGATATAAAGAACGTCAAAAACGGAGTTCGTATGTGAAAGTTACGAATTTTTGAAGTTTTGGGCGCAAACTTCGAGGTTGGTCCGAAGAAGTACGCCCAACGTACTCGTGTAAGTGTTCTGGAGTCAGTCACCCCCTACTCCTTTGCATGAGAGCCACGTGTCATAGCCTTGACGCGTCCGAGCTGATCCACATCGTACAACCAGCGTACGAAGTTACGTTGTCACACCCCTGAACCAGACGGCGGAAACATATGGGGGCTTGATGTGACTTCATTATTGTAGTATAATTATAGTGTATATAATTGAAACATAACATCATCATCACCACACATAGAATATTACAACTGTCATTAGTTTACATCAAATAATGTATTTCAATATTACATGCCAAAATGTGATGAAACAAAACATAACAAAATATCCATAAATTCCTTCTGTCAAACCTGCTCAACGGTTTGCTGAGAATACAAGTTAATTTAAAAAGGTCAACATAAAACTGTTGGTGAGTTCATAAGCATGTTCGAGAAAATGATTTGTATTACTTTGTAAACACTAGAAAATCTGATATTTTCTGAAAAAACAATTTGATATGTTTGTGTTTGATCTTGTATTAATGCATGTGTGTTAATGTTTGCTAGAGTGTAAAGAGAGTATGGAGAGAATAACCAAGAGAATATAAAGAGAATGAACCCAGAAAACCTGATGTTGTCTGCGAACGAGAATTTTGGTATCTCAAACCCCGAGGTTGAGTACCAATGCGAGTATGTTTACCGAGTAACCCTAATAGAAAAGAGAATGGTTTTCCCGTAAATTTCATAACGTTAATTCCTCTAAGTGAGTCGTTATAACCATACTAGATAATGACAATTTCGCCTATCATGGCGTTGTTGGACGCCGACAAAATAGAATAAGGTTTTTGTCACTCTAGACGGATCTAGTCTAGCTGTAGCGAACAGCTCGGGTGTGGGGTGTCATTCCCGTATAGATCTATACACAAACCCTCGCTCTCCCTCCAAGATATTCTGGTTATAACTACAGGCTACGATTGTACACTCAATAGGTGTCAACCGACACGTCTCACTAGATCCTTAATCGAATTTACGCGAAAAGAAACATATAAGGTACATTCCATGGCCGATGGACATGTAAGTGGACAACTAAGGCCCACTAAGCATGTAATTTACCTTTAGGCTCAAAAGGAATGAGATTATATATGTTCTAGTCCTAATATATATGTAAAATGAAAACTAAGGCCCACTTAACATATAACACCCTGTTCTAAAATATTCGTTTATGGAATTTCAGAGGCCAAGGCCAGGGGCGTTTTAGTCCTTTATTAATTTGGGGTTATTATTCGAGAAGTTTCTGGTCGGGTTATGTTGTTAGAAGCGTAGGATTTCTCACCACCTTTCTGTCAATATAAAGTTCATCAAAAATGGATCTAGAATGAAAGAGTTATGACACTTTGAAGATTTGGCAAGAATGACCCTTATAGAGAAAAGTTTGCATGGAAGGCCTTGGATGCATGTTTGGAACATGCGTGGGTACGCCCAACGTAAGCTGGGTTACGCCCAGCGTAATGAGGCAGCTTGGTCGCGAATGTCCAAGGCGTACGCCCAGCGTACGCTAAAAGTTATGAAACCCTAATTTTGGATTGAGCACCATATAAAGGACATTATGGTTCCAACCCTAGCCCCCATATGAGCCTCCCCAACCTCAGAAGAAACCATAGAATGTCCCTACCTTCATTTTATGAGATCTTGACCTTGGAGAACCCATTTTAGTGGATTAAAGCTTAGAAGCAAAGAGAAGAAGGTTGGCAAGGAGGAACCTTTGAGGCCAGAGCTTGTAGATCTGGTATAAGTGCTTCATTTCGGACCTTTGCAAGGTAAAAAGTCTTGAGCTTGATGATTAACCTCTTAGATCTCTTTAGTACAAGTTTATGGACCTTTTTGGTCCCAAAATTGGGACTTTATGACTTAAGCCCATTTCTAGGACCATGGTTGCCTCCCTTAGAGTCATATGAGTCCCATAAGCAGTAAAGTTCTGCTCTTTATGGTCCAAATAAGTTCATGCATGAGTTAAGACCTTCTTTCATGGAATTAGAACTTGGGTTTTGGAGTTGGGACTTATGTAAGTCATGGAAGCCATAAAGTAAGCAACTTTATGGATTAGGGCATGGAATAAGACCTAGATTTAAGTTTATGGCTCTTGAGTCGGAGTATTAAGCACTTAAATGAAAAGTGCCTTAATAGAATGAGTACACCGAGCGTAATTGCAGGTACGCCCCGAGTACTCTCTAGCAGGCCAGTACGCTAAGCGTACATTAGAGTACGCCCCACGTAGCGCAATCAGTTGGGCTTATTGCAATTTGGGCCTCAGTGTGGGCTGAGTTGAGACTTAGGGTCCTTGGGCCTTATTGGGCCATCAAAATTCAATTGTTAAGGACCAAGGATTTAGCATTGGGCTTGAGTAAGGTCCAATAAAGGGCTTTGAGCCCAAAGGAGCAAATTGGGCCATTAGTGGGCCTTTAGTGGGGCCATGGATGGGCTTAGAAGGAATTGAGGGTTTTTGGGCCATGTTGTGACCCATGCCATAGCAGGGGTAAAATGGTCATTTTACCCATAGGAGAATCCCTATTATGATTTAGTATTTTATTTTCCCATGATAGCTGGGAAGCAGCAGGAGCAGTAGTCGGGGATTTCTCATTCAGGAGTTCAGCAGTCAGCATCACGAGGTAAGTTTCCTTCCAGTAGGAACGGGTATAAGGCCACAATGTCGGCCCGTTTAGCTAGCAATAGTTTCCAGACTTCGGTCCGATGCAGTAGTTAGTATGTTTGATGCCTTCGTGGCTCAGACAGGATTTATGTGTTATGTGTTCCGGGCTACGGCCCGATGCAGTATGTAGTATATGTGTGTTCATGCTAGTTGATATGTTTATGTTCTGCTCTGTTCAGTTAGTTCCGGACTTCGGTCCGACACAGTTAGTCCGGACTTCGGTCCGATATAGGGGACAAGGTCCCAGTCAGTTTCCGAACTTCGGTCCGATGCAGGGGGCAAGGCCCCAGTTAGTCCGGACTTTGGTCCGATGCAGGGGACAAGGTCCCAGTCAGTTAGTCCGGACTTCGGTCCGATGCAGGGGACAAGGTCCGAGTCAGTTTCCGGACTTCGGTCCGATGCAGGGGGCAAGGCCCCAGTTAGTCCGGACCTCGGTCCGATGCAGTGGGCAAGGCCCAGTATGTGTTTTATATGTTATTGTATGGTACGTGGTAGTTTGGGGGAGCTCACTAAGCTTCGTGCTTACGGTTTTCAGTTTTGGTTTCAGGTACTCAGTTTTCAAAAGAGGAGCTCGGAGAGATTGCAGTGCACACACCATAGTCAGTTAGCCTGGGGAATATTTTACTCTGATAATGAGATTATGTTTTGAATTTAATACTCGAAAGTTATGTTATGACTTATGATACGTTTTTATAAATATGGTTTTAGTAATGTTTTAAAAAGAAATTTTTAGTCATGATTTTTGGGCCGTTACAAGTTGGTATCAGAGCCTTGGTTTGAGGGATTCGGACATACTTGAGAGTGTGTCTGGACTCAAACTAAGGAAACGGTAAACGGTTTTCAAAAGAAAAACATTTTCGAAAGGAATTTTTGGTAAAAAGGAGTTTGAGGAAAAGAAAAAGAGTTTTAGAAAAAGTGAAAAGAATAGTTAGAAAGAAAATAACTTGAAAAGAGAAAAAGGGTGTGGTGCATGCAATCAGCCGAGCTCAAGTAAGTACTGCCAAATTACCTATACAAGTTTATGATTATCAGTTTTAGTTCCAGTTTCAGTTCAGTTTCAGCTTCAGTAGAACAACATGCTAGTATAGGACTAAGGATCTAGGAGGATGCTTTATGTGCCTGCTTATATGTTTCAGCCTTATGAGAATTGCATGCTAGTAGTGAGTAGAAGTAGTAGGATAGACTGTTTAGGTTATGCCTGATAGTATGAGCCTAGCAATGTATGCTAGTACAGTTTCTCGTTATGAGAATAGATTTGCTTGAGTAACTTCCTGTGTCCGAATGTTGCTTGCTTTGTGGGACTCTGAGTGATGGGAGTTAGCCATTAGGTGAATACATCACATCACATGTGAGCAGGGTTGAATAACCTCAGAGTGTTGGATTTGGCCCTATTGCGCAGCTCTTGTATGAGTCCAACCGTTGTAAGGACGAGTCTTTTACTCGAAGGATTATCCGAGCCTCATTGCATGTGATGGTATTCAGGTGGTGGCTAATTGGCATTACAGGGAGGCCTTCAGCAGATGAGGACTGGTTGGGTGGAGTCAGAAATTTCCTAGGGCAAGCCTAGGAAGGTAGTAGCAGAGATCAGTAGCAGTATAGTGACTTGGTGGTGTTGAGGTAACTCTTGAGGAAAGTACGGATAGATGTGGAAGGTAGTATGGGCCCGTACTACTAAAAGCAGAGGATCCGTACTCGAACCAAGAGGGGTCGAGACAAGACCAAGGAACTTTTAGAGTGTGTGAGAGATCCCTCAGCAGCGGTGTGTATATTGATCAGGAAGTGTTATATTTTCAGCATGGCGACATTGCGCGAGTTACCAGTTAGCAGTTCAGGTACCGGGGAGGGATCTGGCTCGGGCTCTGGAGTCGGGCAACTTGATGATCAGATGAGGGATTTCATTTCCGCAGAGATTATGCGCAACATCATTGATCAGACTCCAGTGACTTTCGGCTCGGTTAGAGAGGCCATCATGGAGCTTATGGACAGTCATCTTGAGGCCTTTAGGGCCGGGATAGTTTCAGGACAGTTTGGGGCTCGTCTAGAGCCTGATGCTTATGGAGTTTAGGGATTCATCAGGAAGGGAGTTCCCATTTCTAGCTCTTACCATCAGGGAACAATTGTGAGTGGGGCACCCTGTCTCCAGGAGAGACCTTTGCATGATTGGGTAGTTAATGAGGTTTCGCTAGTCATTCGTGAGGAGTTGCCCAACATCATTGAGCGGGTCACTGGTCGTTTGACCGCTAAGTTCCAGGGACAACCAACTGGTGTTCATACGGTTGATGGAGTAGTCGGGGTCACTCGAGAGCAGGAGAGTGGTTTGGATGGGCAACTCGGAAAAAGGAAGCGGGCGCGTGTTGCAAGGAGATTGGGAAGAAGTGTAGAGTCCTACTCAACTGACTTGGGCACTGGAGGTCAGGAGGACCAAGAGGTGTGTGGTAAGTGTGGAGGGACTCATGGGTTTGCTTGTCACAAGTTCAGGTGTTTCAAGTCCGGAGAAAGGGGACATGTGTATCGAGATTGTAAGCAGGATCAGAGATGTTTTCATTGTCACCAGCCGGGTCATTTCAAGTCTCGATGTCCCGTTTTGGTGATGGAGAGAGTTCAGGGTCAGGCGCCCATCGTTCCGCAAAAAGTCAAGATCGAGTCGCACTAGATCGCAGGTATGTAATTTGAATTCTTCCCTTTTGTAGTAACTCTATTATTATGGTACTGCATTGATGTTAGTAAGCATGTAACCGTGAGTATTATATTACATGTTTGTGTCGGAGTTTTATGCCATCTGCATACCTTGGAATTAGAATGGCAAATTGGTTGCCGTCCCCTCTAAATCAGGTTGCTTCGAATGCAGCAGTTGTAGCATGTATGTGTAAGAATCAGTAATGCCTCACTATTTTCGAAAGGTGCCATTTGGGATTGATCAGTTAGATCCTTAGTAGTGACAATCTAGAGCTTCTAGTGAGGTAGCCAACGGACAGTAGGGAAGTGGGTTGGGGATGTGCACCCCAAACGCAGGTTCTCATGATGTAGTCTCTAAAGCAAACACAGTTAAGGATTGAAGGGTGCTCAGTTAGACAGCAAGAATGTTTCGGATTTGGTAAAAGTTAGTTGGAGCACCGACAAAGGTAAACGTTGGCGGTCAGCAGATCGCCCTTTTCATGGAAGGAAGGATAGGGAAATCCTTTCAACAAGTGAGCAGTAAGGAGTTAGCCGGATCCCAGTGGGGGAGAACCCTCTGAGTATACAAGGATAAGAGCACGTAGACCCAGAATGAGTACGCGACCTCTGAGAAGAAAAGATAGTAGCACAACGATGGATGTATTGAGGAGTTCAGGATTGGGAGTTGAGGAAATTCCTAACAATTAGTTCATGATATTGAGATGGTTAGTAGCTGGTTGGGAATCTAGGATTGGAGGATTGTCTATATGACTCTAGTGAGTCGGAAATGAGGATCTTGAGAAAGGTTAGCAAGAGATGCTTCAGTGTTAATAGCCAGTGGCAGAGACAGCATGTAGGGTTATGTAGATTCAGGAGTTGGGAGTTTTGAAAATTCCCAACAATAGTTCATGTATCCGGATTAGTAGACGGTTGGTTTGGGAACCAAACCGAAGAATTCCTCGACAGAACGCTAAGTATATCAAGGATATAAGATGTCGAGGTTGGTGCAGTATTCGATGACTGAGGGCTGGTTTTGAGAAATCAGGATGAGGAATTACTAGCAGGACTAGGGATATAGAAGATGTCCTCAGAATAGTAGTAGATTGTTGTAAGTCTGCGGGGGTAGCCGTAGCATTCACTCGCAGTCAGAAGTAGTAGAGTGTTGTAAGTCTGCGGGGGTAGCCGTAGTATTCACTAGCAGTCAGATAGTAGTAGAGTGTTGTAAGTTTGCGGGGGTAGCCGTAGCATTCACTAGCATACAGATAGTAGTAGAGTGTTGTAAGTCTGTGGGGGTATCCGTAGCATTCACTAGCATTCAGATAGTAGTAGAGTGTTGTAAGTCTGCGGGGGTAGCCGTAGCATTCACTAGCAGACAGATAGTAGTAGAGTGTTGTAAGTCTGCGGGGGTAGCCGTAGCATTCACTGACAGTTAGATAGTAGTAGAGTGTTGTAAGTCTGCGGGGGTAGCCATAGCATTCACTGGCAGTCAGATAGTAGTAGAGTGTTGTAAGTATGCGGGGGTAGCCGTAGCATTCACTAGCAGCCAGATAATATTAGGGAGTTGTAAGTCTGCGGATGTAACCGTAGCATTTGTCACATTAGTAGAGAGCATGAGCGCGTTGTTTGGACGCGGGGGGAAGCAGTGGTACCCACCAGTTGTTGGGATTTGAGCATTCTAACACTCCTATGGTGTACATGCAACCCTATAAACCTTGGATCTATGTTTTCTCTATTATACATGCAAATAAGAACTTTCCAAGGCTTTAATCCTACCTAGCATACTATGAGGAACTATACTACAAAGACTAGTTAGATGACATACCTTTTGGTGTAGCTTGATGTCTTCAAGCTTTAAGAGCTTAGCCCCAATAGTGTGGAAGCCTCAAATGGAATCACAAATCACCAAAACACCTTGGAAGACTTTAGAGAATATGGATACTTGGTTCTCTCTAGTGAAATTGGCTAGCCCTCTTAGTGTACCCACTAGTGCCAATTTCACTAACCAAGGACATCTTTATATAGTATGGAGACTAGGGTTAAACCCATCACCTTTCATTTCATATGATCCATGGGTTAAACACTCCATGGACTATCCATGAAAGCTTAGCCCAACCTAAATGAACTTGGCCCAATCCATATATATAAGAGTCCATATTTAATTAGTTCATTTTGATCACTTAATTAATTCTAAATTGAGTCTTGATCAATACTAATTAAATAATATGATTCCATATTAATATATTAGAACTTATAATATATTAATATAAATCATAAATATACTATTCTCAAAAGACTATCCATATAAATTGTGTCGGTGAAGTGCAACCCAAATGGACCATGCCGGGTCAGGTCAAGTACATACCAAATATAGTTATGGACTTAGACATTAATCCAACACCAGTTCGGGTGAAGCAGTAAGGATATGGGAATCCACGGGTTAGATTTTGGATTTCCCAAATGGTTCAGTTAAGGTTAAGTCGGCGATTCGTCAGTTGGATCGTCACCACAGTTATGAGATCAGGGTAGCAGTGGACCGTTTGGGTTCATGTATGTTAGGAGCTACCGTTAGTCTGGGAGCCATCATTTGTAGTCTTGGATTTGATAATGTCAGGTTTCGACGTGGACCTAGTCGGTTGGACTGGGAGGTTGATAGAGCCACAACGACAAGATAACTAGTGGAAACTAGTTCCAGAGAAAGATTCGTTCAGAAGTCGTGGGAGAGACTAAGTGAGGAGTCTTTGGACTCCACAGTTGAGTTGGAACTCGGTGTTGTAGATAACCGATGAATGATTGGAGACCAAGAAGGTCTCAAGATATTTTGGGAAACGGCCATAAGGCAAATCAGTGCTTCAGGCAGTTCAGTGTTCCAGGCAGTTCAGTGTTTCAGATAGTTTCAGTGTTATGGACAGTATCAGTATTCGTGTTGGAATGCAAGTGCTGACAATATAGTTGGTTGATTTGGAAATGGCAAGTCTCTCACAGCAGGACCAGTTGAATCATCTGCCAAGTATAAGTGATCTGCAAGGATAATTAGGCAGGTAGCCTTTCTTTCAGGATGGAAGGCTCGAGTTATTGGGAGTTGAGTAGTCAGATGAGAGATAAGCAGGCTGGTTCCAGCAGCATCGATTCAGTATGAATGACAGAGTGGATAGAACAGTTGTAGATAGTCAGAGTATCTTCAGAAGTCGCTGGAAGCGACTAAGAGGTTACGATGGGGTGTAGTGATCGGTGGGAGTCTGGTAACCCAGATATCGGCAGATTAGTTAGACCAGGGTGGTCCGATGCAAGGGGCAAGGCCCCAGTTAGTCCGGACTTTGGTCCGATGTAGGGGACAAGGTCCCAGTCAGTTAGTCCGGACTTCGGTCCGATGCAGGGGACAAGGTCCCAGTCAGTTTCCGGACTTCGGTCCGATGTAAGGGGCAAGGCCCCAGTTAGTCCGGACCTCGGTCCGATGCAGTGGGAAAGGCCCAGTATGTGTTTTATATGTTATTGTATGGTATGTGGTAGTTTGGGGGAGCTCACTAAGCTTCGTGTTTATGGTTTTCAGTTTTGGTTTCAGGTACTCAGTTTTCAAAAGAGGAGCTCGGAGAGATTGTAGTGCACACACCACAGTCAGTTAGCCTGGGGAATGTTTTACTCTGATAATGAGATTATGTTTTGAATTTAATACTCAAAAGTTATGCTATGACTTATGATACGTTTTTATAAATATGGTTTTAGTGATGTTTTAAAAAGAAATTTTTAGTCTATTGATACATGTTTGTAAAATTACTTTTTTTTAACTACAAATTTTATTAGAAAAATAGTGTTAATAAAAAAGAAAACAAAATAAACGTATGAAATCATTTATGATTAGAACTAGAAATAAACATATAACTAAAGATTATGATAAATCCGTTGAAAAAAATCACAAAATCAGTTGTGATTAAAACATTTATTTTATTTGAAATTTTATTTTTAACTTCGTTAGAAAGATCTTCATATTCACGTTTGACATATAGAAATACAAAACCACAAAATATGATAATCGATTATGAATAAAAAAATAATAGAAGAAAATGCGACAAAAAACATTACAGAAACCTCTTTGAACAACAAAATTTTGAATTATACCTTTGAAAATAACACCATTGCTACCGTCTTCGATATATATATATATATATATATATATATATATATATATATATATATATATATATATATATATATATATATATATATATATATATATAGATATATATATATTGATTTTGAACTTTTTTCGAACATAGTTTGTTTTGAAATCCTTATATGTGAAAATATAAATAACTACTTAGATAAAAAAAACCACCACAAACAAACATAATAAAAAACAGATGAACTGTAAATGAAAAATCATCAAAATCAAGTAAAAATGAAGAAAAAACTACTGAATCTGTAGCACCTGGTTCCTGGTACGTAAAAATTTACCTAAGTATTTTTCATTTTGGCCTTAGACTCGGCGAGTGGTAGGCCCGATTCGCTGAGTAGAGACGGGTTTGGGAGCACGTTTAAGTTGGCGACTCGACGAGTCCACATTCTGGACTCGGCGAGTCCCCGCTGTCTGATGAAACCCTAAATTTCAAGGGTTTTCACCCTATTTAAACCCTCTTATCCGCCCCCAAGCTCGCCCCCTTCACCCTCAGAGCTCTCTACTTCGTCCAAGCCTTGTTCCTTGTGAGATTGAAGCATTTTGGTGTGTTTTCTCAAAGATTTGGAGAGGGAAGGAGAGTAGATCAAGAAGAGAAGAAGGAGGCCAAACATCCTTGTGTTATCTCAGTGATTTCCTTGAGGTATAACTCGGTTTCCCTCTGTTTTCTTGCTTATTGTCCCTTGTAACTCCATGAAAGTCCTTCTTGAGCCTTTCCCCAATCTTGTTTGTGTAATAGGGTTTGTAATAAGTTGTTTAGCCTCTAGATCTATGCATGATTGAGCTCCAGGAGCTTGGATCTATTGCCTTTATGGAGCCATATTGCATGAAAGCCCTAGATCTACCCTTTTAGTGCATTTTGAGCCTTAAAACCTTCATTGGTGTTTATTTACACGTAAAGTTGGAAACTTTACGTGTTAACCAGGCCCTAGAAACCCAGATCTATGTATGGTATGAGCTGGATTCAAGCAGAATCACGTGTATAGTATTTGAATGTGGCAGACTCGGCGAGTCGTTCATCTAACTCGGCGAGTCCCCGAGTTTTTCCCCCTTTTTGTGTTGCGGGTTGGAGTAGTGAGTCATAAGGTGTGACTCAGTGGGTTGGAAGCCAGACTCACTCATGTAGTAACTCGGCGAGTCAATGCCATGACTCGGCGAGTTCAAGGCAATCTTCTTGCCTCAGGAACAGACTTGGCGAGTTGTTCATACAATTCGGCGAGTCTCAGCATAGAGTGTTCTTTGGATGAAGACGAACTCGACGAGTTGTTTATACAACTCGGCGAGTAGGATGAAGGACGTTTGGTCATCAGTTTAGAAGGAAAACTCATCGAGTCTATGTCAAACTCGACGAGTAGAGACGGGACAATGGTCAGACAAAGGGATAGGGACTCGGTGAGTTGGCAGGCCAACTCGACGAGTCGGGTAAACTGGAAGTTGACTTTGAATTTGACTCTTGGTTTGGTTAGGGGTAAATGGTCATTTACCCTGAGGTCGATTAGCAGCATTTGACTAAGTGTTTGGTGGGAATTACAGTCGGAAGATTTCTGGAGCAGCAGCAGCAAAAAGACTGTTCCCACGCAGATCAGCAGCTACTACGAGGTGAGTTACCTTCCAGTAGCGGTGGGTCTACGGCCAAAATGTCGGCCCACCAGTAGGAGTTGTATGTTAGATGATTGTCTTTGTGATATCATCTAGGTTTGCTACTACCTGATATGTTATATGCTGGCATGATATGTATATGTGATAGTAGTAGAGTTCGGTTGTTAGGAACGAAGGGTAGGTCAGATACCTCAGATATGTCTGACAGTATGTGATGATATGTTTACATGCTATGTTATGATATATGTGATAGTAGCAGTATGGGGTGAAATAGTCCCCGAGGATCGGTTGTTAGGATCAATGGGTAGTCAGCACCCCAGAATGGCTTGACATGGGTAGTTAGCACCCCAGAACGGCTTGACACGGGTAGGTCGGCACCCCAGAATGGCCGTACCGGGTAGGTCGAGCGCCTTAGGATTGCCCGAAAGTATGTATGATATGTGATTGTATGGTATGTGGTATGATGGGGGAACTCACTAAGTTTCGTGCTTACAGTTTTCAGTTTTGGTTTCAGGTACCTCTTCTTCGAAGGGGAAGGAGCTGACGCGGTAGCGGCACATCACACACACGCTTTGTATTCCGCACTATGAGATCTTCCTGGGGATTTGTACTTTGACGTTGTTATGTTTTTATAAACTGGTTTCCAGACACGCACATCTTTGATGAAATGATATAATCGGTGAATGTTTTATTTCTAATGTTTTGCTAATTATGTGTTTTAAAAATGAAATTTTTGGCTCGTATTTTTGGGACGTTACAGAATCAAAAACAAAAAATCATCATTATCACCATAGAACTATAGTTACCTAATTAAACCAAACATGCATTATCAATAAAATGAAAAATTACTCGCATTCTAACCTTTCATTTCAATTAATGAAGATGCGACTTCGTTTAGATTTTCTCTTGAAGACATTTACTGATTTTTCAAACTTAATTTGCATAACTAACAAACGAAAAAACTAGGTCTCAATGCGATAAAGAAAGAAAAAGAGGGTTTTTGTGAGAGTTTCTAAGTGAGATTTTGACCGAGAAAGGAAAGAAGAATATAGGCAGTTACAATATCATAGCATCTGCAAAACTAATATGATTGTTTGTAAAATTACAATACCAACCCAAACATGGTTACTAACGGCGTTAATTTGAATAGTTAACTATTTATTTACAATTATGCCACCGCCGGATTTTACAAATAAAGATCATAAAATCAAAGGGCTATCCACCTATTTCACAATTTCTAATTTTTTATTATTCTCAAGAGAACCAACATACACACACACACACACACACACACACATATATATATATATATATATATATATAGTCGGTCGAAATTATATATATAGTTACCGTTATGCAATTTTCCATTGGATGCAGCCCCGTTTCCACCCGTTGTCACCGTAACTCCTAATACCCTATCGTCGAAAAACGCAAGTCGGGGGTGGTGTGCCGTACCACGTCAGAGTAACACGGGTGCGCGTGGCCCATTCCTACCCGTCTTAGGATGGATAGTGATGACTCTAATTTATCTGACGATAATGAGGAATGTTGGATGGAAGAGAATAGAGAATTCGAAATGTTATGTGGGTTAGCTATGATAAGGATAATACTAGCTTGTAACATACGCAGGCATGTCACACTTTAGACTGCATGGGGAACATATTTATTAATGAAGTATTAAATGGCCATCCTAGACGGTGTTACGAGATGTTTAGACTGCATGCACCAGTTTTTAGACAACTATGCATACATATTGCTGCAAATTACGGACTATATCTATCGAGGAGTCAGTAAGAATATTCTTTATGACTTTGGCCTATGGATGTAGCAATAGATTTGTGCAAGAACTCTTTGATCATTCTGGGAAAACAATTTATATGCATTTCCATACAGTTTTGGCAACTGTGCCTAAGATGAGTATCGACATCATCATGCTAGCCGCAAACTATAATGATGAAGTTCCTGAATATATATTAAACAATCATCGATATTATCCGATGTTCAAGGTATTATCCAGTGTTCAATTACTTCCCCAAATGATTTATTTATAATATCTTTTTAGTATTTGTAGGATTGCATTGGTGCTATAGACAAGACACAAGTTAGGGCAGATGCCTGATCTTCATTTTCCATTTTCCAACGGGTGGTTAGTATAAATTTTTGGTAACACGAGTTTTAAGTTTTTAATACTTGTTTGAAACGAATAACAAATGTTTGTTTTCTTTATAGATAAATATTATGTTGTTGATGTCGGATACCCAAATACCAGAGAGTATCTTACTCCATATAAAGCAACTAATATTCGTTATCATATACTGGATTTTCGACGTGGACATACTGTTGCTATGTGTGAACCACGTGGACCGATTTTTTTTGACTATTACTATTCATCATTGCAAAATATCATTGAACGGACTTTTGAAGTATGGAAAGTTAGGTGGGCATTATTAAGAGACATGCATGCACCAAGCGAGTATTGTGATTGCATCGATGTCGATCCATAACTATATTATAAAGACTGGTAGGTTTGATGAAACATTTAATAGGGCACAACAAGAATCCTACATTCCTACACACAATCGTACTAGTAGCGAAGGTGACGAAGAAGGTCCAAATACACATCACACGAGTAATGATAACTCGTATATGACATCGATACGAGATATTATTTCACAATATATAATGAAATTCTGGAGATGAATGCAATATGACGTAACATATGATATTTTTTATGAATTATTTAGAATTTATTTTCTACTTTTGTATGGACGTAATTTTAATATTATCATGGTAAAAAAATGTTTAAAAAATTTTATATTATATATTTTGCAAAAAAAAAAAAAAAAGTTTAATATGAAAGCATGCCATTTTTTTTTTGTCATTTTACAGGTAGAAGCTAAGTTAAATATTTTTAAAAAACTTTTAAAAATAATTTATTGAATTTTTAACTTTTACCGCTTAAAAGCTAATCAAAACAATTTCTGAAAAAATATTATTAAGGGGGTGTTTGGGATTCTTTTTCGAAGGGAAAAGTCCTTTTTGTAAAAGATTTTTTTGTAAAAGACGTTTTTTTTCAAAAGATGTTGTTTAAAAAGTGTTTGAGATTATTTTTTATTTTTCCAGCCTCAAAAGTTCAAAAAGACAAAAAATCAGCATGTATGACTTTTGCAAATACTAGTTTTTGTGCTTTGCTAAAAATTGATTTAAAAAAAACTTTTCTATTTAACAAACAACTTTTAAACATTTCTAACTTTTTAGAAAAGTTAAAAATCAAAATGTAGATTTAAATAGAAAAACAAACAGCCCTAAAGAAAACCTACCAATAAACATTATTCTAAAAAGATTGGTTAAATGGACATTTTATTTTACCATTTAAACACCTCATATAATTTTTAAGGTTTTTTGTTGGTTAAAATTACATTGTTTTTTAAAAAATAATTAAAAATAATTACTTAATGTCTAAAAAATGTGTTAATAGAGCACCCTTCTAAAAAAAAAGCATTCAAAAGGCTCCCAAACACCTCGTAGGCTCTAGCCTAGTGTAGTAAGTTTTAGGCGAGGTGGTTTGCGGCCATGTATGTATGGTTGTACCCTGGCCACGAGATCGTGTTCCCGACCACTCAAGTAACCTCCTGTTGATTCCTCTTCTGGTCTTTGTTATGTCAAATTCATCCCGATTCTCTCTGTCAATCGATTGAATCATGGATTATTATAAGGTGCTGGGTCTGAGTAGCAACGCTACCAAAGACGAAATCAAAGAAGCATTTAGGAATATAGCCAAGAAATTCCACCCCGATAAGCACTCTGCGTCTCCGAAATCCGTCAGGGACGGTGCCACCGTCCGATTCAAGCAAGCATCCGAAGCTTACGAGGTTTTAGTCGATGATCACAAGCGCGCTGATTATAATCTCCGTTCTAATCGTAGCAATCAGGGCGGTCCAAGTGGTTCCGGGTACGGGTATGGATATGGGTACACATATGATAGCAGGAAGAACCGTTCATCTAGTTATGATCACTACAGCACGAAGGCATCCGTTTCTAGGTTTCAGATCGCCCTTGGATACATAAACAGTCGTGCATTCCTTCTCAATGTTGCTTTTGCTGGGTATTTCTCTGTCTCTTGAACTAAAATTATCATAATTGCTTTTGAAATTGAAATTAATCGTGTTTCTAGGTTTTAGTTCTTTTGATGATTACCGGTTTTCCGAAAAAGCATGATAAAGCGATCACTTCCCACATCTTATTTGCTTCCCGTTCAATATCTCACATGCCTGTCTTTCTCTGTAAATTTGAAGACCATGAAAGTATGCATGATCATGAATCGTGATGTTGATCTTAACTTGCCTGTATGCTCAAACTTGTTTCCCAAATGATGATTAACTGAGTGATATAGAAACTTTCTGCAGGGCTATATTAAGTGGTCTAGCGGTTGTTGAAATAGGCAGAGATGCAATCTGGAAGATGCAGAATCCAGGTGTATGTTACTTGTCCTTTGTAACTTACTATGTTTCAAGTGTTTGCATACCCAAAATTTACAGTTCAGAAGTGAAAATCATTCTGCTTTAACATTTGGGGTTGTGACTTATTTATGCAACAAAATACACAACGGAGTGGCTTTCTTACCAATTTATGCTGCCAACATTTACCAGTGTGTGAAATGTGAATGTATGCATGCATAAACTGGCAAGTGGTTGAGTTTGTTGCATAAACAGGATAATGGGTGAGAGTGATATTGACAGTTGTGCATTTTCTTGTGTGAAGAAATCATTTGAAGAAGCAATGGAATCTATACAGAAGACAAAAACAGTGAAGGAAAAGGAATAATGAGGAGGTGTAATACTCTCCAGATTCTACACAAGTAACAGAAGATGAACACAAATATCAATGGTGCATTGAATCTGAAATGTAAGTTGTATTTTTTTTTTTTTTTTTTAGTTTTTATCTCTGGAAAATTTTATTCACCTCTACTTTTTGGAATCCAGTATAATCGTTTCAGCCAAGAATAACATCCTCCTTTTTTTTTTTGGGTAAATAGCCAAGAGGGAGCTTATTGCAAAAGAAAAAGTGGACAATATTTTTTGTACAAAAATAATTAACAAGGTCAACAACAATTTTTAGCTATGATGTTATATAAATGTATCTAAAGAAAATGAATAGAGATATAAATATAAATGTAGGTGTAGGTGTGACATTGATGTGTATGTTATGACTTATGAGGCTTTATGTGCATTTGGTTATGTTATTTTGATGTCAATTCAAATAAAGTGTAAGAGTATGATATATTACAGAAGTTGAATTTAACCAATAAGTGATCTATCTATGTTTTATGTATATTACTAGTTGTATAACTGTGTAGTGGAACCAACAGAGAGATAAAATTTTGTTTATTGTAAACTTCACTAATGCAAACGCTTACAGGTTTTGGTTATTGTGATAACCAAGATGCGATTTTACACTTGGATTTTTTCGTTATTCTTTCCATATTTGTATATTCTATCAAGCATATAAATAACCGTTTTATTTACAAAACCTATAAACAATATCTCAAAGGTGAGACTCGATAAATAAACAATAACCTTTTGTTCACGAATATAAATGAAGAATTCTTTTTCGATTATGAATTTTTGTGACAAATACAAACAAACAAGACAAACAAATCTGATGATCAAATTGCATACATAGGTGAAATCTTTAAATGATGATTGAATTCACGCCATGTAAAGACTCTATCCTCCACATAAACAGATATATGAAAGTGTAAACAACACCAGATACTGATATCTTTAAAGTGTAAACAACTCCAGATATATGAAAAGTTTGATATGGCAATTACTGGTCTATTAGTCTATACTCTACTCTCTACACTACACAATATTAGCTTTGCAAAAATCCCACCATGAGGCTACCAAACAAAAATGTCTTTTAAACTAAAATTAAAAAACAATGGTTAGTTTATAAGGGAAAATCCAAAAATTTAATCATTCCCAACAATTTAGGTTCACCATTTGACTAAGATTGGAGGGTGTGGGGTGCGGTTTCAGCTGATGTGACACTGAAACACCGCTCTCTCCCTACGGTTTCAAAGTGCGGTTTGGGGAGTGTGGCAAGAATTGGGAGCGCCCCCTTTCTCTCTCTTCTTTCTTTATCTCTCCACCCCTTGGGTGTTGTAAAAAAGTAATGTAAAAGGAGCCTAAGGGTCTGTTTGTGATTGCTTTTTAAAATGCTTCTTGACTTTTTGTAAAAATCAATTGCTTCTTAAGACAATGTTTGAGGAATCTTTTAAAATAACTTTTAGAACTTCCAAAAAGCTAAAAGTTAAAAAAAGATGTTTGGGCATTTCAAGAAGTTGTTTTAAAATAACTTTTTAGCAAGAACAAAAATAAGCTTTTGACTTTTTGCAACTTTTAAGTTTTTAGTTTTTGAAAAGTCAAAAGATGAACCAAACACATTTTAAAACTATTTTTTTTAAAAACAAAAAAATCAAAAATGACTTTTGTCATAAAAACAATCACAAACACCTCCTAAAATGCTTATTGACTTTTTGAAAAAACCAAAAATTCCTGACTTTTTAGAAAAACCATTTTTTTACCTATAAAATCACTATTTGTCAAACATTTTTTTTAAAATTTATTGACTTTTTGAAAAGCCAATAAAGTAATAGGTCATTTTAAAATGCCCTCCCTAACAAAATGAACCCTTGATTCTTTAATTCAAGTATATGAACCAATAGAAGCATACGTATTTAAAAGAAAAAATTACTTGTTCATCCTTTTTTTGGCTAGAAATTTCAAACTATTCATTTTGAAAATAAACCAAACTAAAACCAAATATTCAAAGGTTGTAACACAAATAATGTTTTATAGTTTGTATTTTTTAAACTTTAAGAGTTTTTTATAAGATAGTATTAATGTATATGTGTATATACATACGTAGTTATGTATTATATGTACGGGTGTCATAGGCTCATAGCGAAGGAATCTGATTGGAACAAACCAAAACCCAAATTTATTAAAAAATTGATTCTACACTAACTGGTAATGACAATACCCAAATAATACTTGTTTGGCTAGAAAAAAGTCAAATTATCTAAATCTTAGATAAAGGCAACACAAATGTGAAGAAAGAAAATCTATAATCTAAAATGTACTAGTATAGATGAATTCTCATCATAAATAGAAGGATTGATTTTCTACAAAGCTCAAAAAATAAAAAATAAAAAAACTCTGGTTAGTTGATCTTCTGTTTCTTTTTCTTCTCTGGTTTTGAACGTCGCGTGAGCAACCTAAATGTCCATGATGCCAATAGAGTCGCCTCAATTGGGGCAAACCAATAAACAATTATATGCTCCTTTCTTTTATGAACACCAAATGCATACGCCCATCCAACTACCTAAAAGATTTATTAAAGCTAATAACTGTCAATTTTTGTCAAGTTGAAGAAAAAGACTGAAGTTAATGGGACAAGAATTGAAGTTAAAGGATACTAATACTTACAGCAGCTGGATTCATGCATCCACCAGTTAAATCAGATCCGAGTATATGAAGAGAAAATTTTAAGATGCTACTAATCCATGTCTTCATATAGAAACTGCCATTAATGCTTCTGTCAAGACCAAGTGTGATGAGCACCTGTGAGAATGTCAACAATCCTTCTGTCAGTGCACCCTGATGGAGGTTGATCACCAGCGCTGGCCCACGCCATAGCTCGGGAAATGTCTCAATGATAAGCCTCACTCCAACAATCGATCCAGCCACCTGTCATTCATTCATAATCAAACATAAACCACCTTCAACTAACAAAAATCTAATCCCATTCCGAAGACAGGATCAATCTGAGTCGATACCAGGAAAACGGGATTGGCAGAACCCTAATTCATATCGCAAAAGATCAGAAGAAAATCATAAAAACTGTAACGGACCTGAAAGGGGATTCTTGCGATGTTGAAGAGAAAGGTGGTAAAAGTTCCATTGATGGCGGATGTAAAGACAACAATGGGATTGTACGCCCCGCCATCGGTGAGTTTAACCAGATGAGTAAACAAGAACATGTTGAGAATGGTGAGAACAGACCTAACGAATTCAGAAGCGTGACCGCTCAGCCCTAAAACAACGTGAGCAATTAATCTGATGATAATGCCTGACCAAATCCACATGAAAGACATTATCATATCTGTGATCATCAGCTGCGCCATTCCCGCCATTTTTAGAAGTGGTTGGTTTCGATTTGACAACCCTCTTTTCTTTTCCTCAAAACGGGTTCAGTTTGACGAATTGTATGTAGCTTCAGTGAATTCTATCGATTACATTGAAAAAATGTGATATGAAGGCTCGTGGGTGTAAGAGGAAAAATGGCGAAATTGCATTCTTCAAAAAATTGCTGCTACCACCGGAAAGTATCGTCGTTTTCCGTTTCTAAGATGAGGATTTGATCCCATTTCTACCATTACAATTGTAACCGCTGTATGAATTTACCATTCAAGAACTTGTGGAAACAACCCTCAAAAATTCATAATTCATAATCTAAAAAAATATATTAAACATCTAAACAACTTATAAAAGGTTAAAATACATAACCATAATGATTGTTATCAATTAAAAATATACGGTAGATTGTTACATTATTATTTCATTTTCATATAATTTTACCATTTGAATTTGTATTTAATTTCTACAAAACATATTTAAACATTTTTTTTTATTGTCGATCATTTTGTATTATAGAATTCTATTCCCTCATCGAAAAATTCAGGTCATTGAATCGTGGTGGTTAAATTCAATCCATTGAATGTCAACTAAACATTAAACCTCCAATTATTCTATTAAATATCATACATTCGACTAATTGACCAAAATGAGAAATTAAAGATTTCATACATTCGACTAATTGACCAAAATGAGGAATTAAAGATTGTTTGGTGATGCTGCATCCCATTTTAGTTGGTTTATTTTCTTATTCATCGTATATGTTATTGAGATATGTTAAAAATCTTGAAAAATTATATAACATTGGTGAATTAATTTAAAGTAGGAATACATGTAGTTCCCTAATCAAATGAAAACTATAAAAACGATGAAGTCAATAATACTTGTGACACGTCAAATCGGGTCGACCCAGTAAGAACCGGTTGGTTTGTAAAAAAAAAATTCTAAAACCCAGTCTACTTGGTCCCTAAAGACGGATTTTTGCAAAAATATAATTATTACTTTTATATGGCTGTGTTACTATTCTTTTAAAAAAAATTGTTTGCAAATATCATTTCCTACAACCAACAATGTGAGAGAAGTTGTATTGTTTTTTAATTCCCTTGTAACCCTTCAATACTTCATCCTTATATTTTATAACATCAAAAACCTATATATCTTTTTCTTTATCTCTTATGTGAGATAAGTTTTCATAAATACTAGATTAAAACCCGCGTTAAACGCGGGGAGTATATAAAATAACATTGAATTGTAAACATATATTACATCATAGGAAGCATGACAATTAAAAGTAGATTACCATAGCTATTTTAAATTCATTAACATACATTACATTAGCTATTTTAATTTCATAACAATTAAAAGAATAAATAAAAAAAAACTAATAAATCATAGAATAATATAAAATATTAAAATAGTTCATTACAATAAAAACAACTATGTTCGAATGCAAATTAAAATATATATAATCAGTAATATCGACTTGGCATAGTCACTGTATCAAAATCAGAACGGATTGAAAAAACTTGTTGAGAATGATGTGTCGGAACCACATACTCAATCGTATTTCCTCTAAAGAAATATAGGGTATTGTTTCTATAACCCCACCATTCATGTGCACTTTCATTGTAAGTACTATCATCTACTTTAACCCACTGATTGTGAATGAAAATCCAAATAGCCCACGAACTATCTCCACTTATAGAGAGATATCATAATTTTCCGTGAAACTTGATTAGTCTCGATGCATACGGTTTTAATTCATTAATAGTAGAAGGTGAAAATATGAGTATATGTTCTTCTGAATAAATATCAAATCGCAATATGATATCATTAGATAATAAGAAGTATACGACACCGCCACTTGTAACTGCCTCATCAGAGACAGGATAAACAGATGATGGTAACCAGATATTTTGAAACTCCCTCCATTGCCATGTAGTAGATGAAAACAATTCTATGTTGTAGTAATCATAGTCCACTTTTTCTGTAGGCATATCACTACAAATAAAATAACATATAAGTAAATCATAAAGTAAATTAATAACATAAAACGTACTACATATAAACTCTTACGATGGCTTTGTGTATGACAATCGAATGACCTTGAAATGTAACGGGTTCGAGCTGATAACTACCAAAGCAAACTTTGTTGCAGTGTATTCAGAGGTCGGAAACGGTATCCATTTGGCATCTGAAGTCGTTGGTTTGATAACAAATAAAATCTTTGAAACGTATTCATCTGGATCATAGGATTCAAAAAGAAGGAGTCCACACAATGATGATGCTAAAATAGTACAAGTATGTGGTAGCCAATTAATGTCATGATTGTTGCTACCAAAAGACGGAAGAAACTGACGCTCTATATTTTTCCATAGTTTTTTTTGTTGAACGATAATTCCACAAACCACATTATTTCTACGGTTGTAGTTATGAAGAACATAATTGTTGTATGTTAGATTTCCATAATATGTATTTGTACAACGTACAATAGCAAATGTTTGTAATGATGTTCGTGAAAGAATTTCAATAATTAGTTCAGAAGTCAATAACGATAACTGCAAAAGAAAGAAATAATAAGATAATAATATTAGAAAAACTTAAAATTTAATATTTGATGACATATGATTTTAATTGATAATAAGTATAGTGTTTGTAGCATTGAGGGTAAAGAATTTTACCCGATCCATTTTCATTTTTTTTTCCAATACATCAATGATTGTATTGTTAGACGTAATCCTTGAGATAGCATAAAACTGCAGACTGTATTTCTTATCAACAACTATGACATGACAATTGCAATTTTGAAGGTATAATACATTTTATTTTAATAATCACATGATTATTTATAAAAATAAATAAATTATTATCGATGTATTTGATTTTGGTTTCCAGGAAGCAGGTCCCGAAGGTGGGAAAATTCAGCTCCATTTTGAAGAACTTTTGAAAAATAATACAACTGTTTATGTGGTAAGTTAAGTTGTTTGACTTTGAGTTTAAGGGGGTGAAGGGCATTTTCGTTTTTATGGTATAAGTTGGTTCAGATAAGGCTCGAAAGTTATGAATTAGCAGGCTATTTTAAAATTTTTTTGTATTGATTAATGGCAATATGGAAAAGAACATCTATGGGAAAGTCCATCTGATACTTTAGGGAATGATAATTGCAGCCTTAGAGATGATGAAATTTTAGTTACATATATGTATTCTTTATTTTTTTGTAATAATGTTATGTTTCCATAATGAACCAAAAAATGAAAAACATTTGTATACGAAATGTTATTTTTTTTTGTTATATGTTATATGAAATTTGAATGTTTGGAGATTAATCACAAAGATTAATTAGCGAAGGGATTGGCAAAAAGATTAATTGATTACTTTTATCTTTGGTTGATAATGGGTACTGCGCTAATAATGTTGTAAAGTGAAATTTGAATGTTTGGAGATTAATCACAGTCGAATCATTTTTTTAAGGACAAAGGGGCAGTTTGGTCAAAATCTGTTTTGGTTGACTTTCAGACATTTTTTTATTTTCGTATACTTGGAGTTTGAATGACATGGATATCGCTTGGTCCCACCATTGCATCTGTAATTGGATCGATTTATTCAGGAAATGGTATAGTGAAATTTTGATTGAAGGGTATTTATGTCAACAATGTAAAATTAAGAAAAGTTTTTTATTTCTGGGAGTTGGTATCTCTTTGATTCGATTTTCATTTGAAGTGGAGGGTTTTTTTTTTTTTTGTAGATTTCATGGGTTTTTTTGTGGTCCTATTCTTGAATAGATTATCAATGGTAGAAGAAAAAGAAAAAAAATAAGAAAAAGAATTTTAATTGGAAATGTAGTAAGACCCCTCCTCAAAAACTATATATATATATATATATATATATATATATATATATATATATATATATATATATATATATATATATATTCATTGGTCCAAAACTACTTAATTAATCATATTATTAGCACAATATTATTTCTGCCAAATTATCTTATTTTTTGTTCGACTTTAATTACATTTTCAGGAAAATCTTAACACAAATTGAATTTTAAAATGGCAACGAACTGTCAATACCTACTCCACAATAGCAATCTACTTCGGACTAAGAAGCACATTTCTATTTTTATGTGGGTATTACAGGTTTGTTTGCGTTATTTAGTGTAAATATCATTCAAATAAAAAAGTTCTCAATTTATCCACTTAGTGGATATATCTACCCTTACACACTCAATTTGACCTATTTGCCCCTCCGGTTCTATTTTCCATATCTGACCTGCTGTAGCACCTGGTTCCTGTTTTGGAGAGAAGAAGAAGGTAGATCAAGAGGAGAGGAAGAAGATCCATAATCTTTGTGCCATTTAAGAACTTCTAGAGCCGGAGAATTTCCAGAGCAGCAGCAGCAGCATTAGACAGTCAGTTCCCGATCAGATCAGCAGCTACTTCGAGGTGAGTTACCTTCCAGTAGCGGTGGGTCTACGGCTTCAATGCCGGCCCACCAGTAGGAGTCGTATGTCAGATGATTGTCTTTGTGATATCATCTACGTTTGCTACTACCTGATATGTTATGTGCTAGTATGATATGTTATATGAAATAGAAGTAGAGATCGGTTGATAGGACCGAAGGGTAGTTCAGACACCCCAGAAATGTCTGACAGTACGTGATGATATGTTTGCATGCTGGCTTGTTATGTTATATGCGATAAAGGTTGTAGGATGGGGACTAGTCCCCGAGGATCGGTTGTTAGGACCGATGGGTAGTCAGCACCCCAGAATGGCTTGACACGAGTAGTCAGCACCCCAGAATGGCTTGTCGCAGGTAGGACGACACCCCAGAATGGCCGTACCGGGCAGTCAGGCACCCCAGAATAGCCTGGCAGTATGTATGTTATGTGTTTGTATGGTATGTGGTACGATGGGGGAACTCACTAAGCTTCGTGCTTACGGTTTTCAGTTTTGGTTTCAGGTACCTCCTCAGCTAGGGGAAAGGAGTCGGCGCGGTAGCAGCATGTCACACACACACTCTTTGGTTTCCGCATTTACGAGATTCTCTAGGATTTATACTCTGATATTTTGATTAGTTGTATGATTTGGCTTTTAGACATGGTTTACGTTGTGTTATGGTTTGATCAAACAATGTTTTTAATTATTAATGTTTTCTAAAGTAATGTTTTAAAACGAAATTTTTGGACGTGAAAATTGGGTCGTTACAAGTTGGTATCAGAGCCCTGGTTTGAGGGATTCGGACACACCTTCGGGGGTGTCTGAACTCAAATAGAGGGATTAAAGGATTTTCTAAAATAAAATGTTTTCTAAAAACTGAGAAAAGAGTTTCGAGAAAGAACGAAGTGTGTGATGTGCGCGACCGGCCGAGCTCAAGTAAGTATTCCCCAAAGTACCCATACAAGTTTATGTTATGTTATCAGCTTTTGTAGAACAGCATGCTAGAATAGGACTAAGGATCTAGGAGTGATGCCTTATGTGCCTGCTTTATGTGTTTCAGTTGTATGAGAATTGCATGCAAGTATCGAGTAGACAGCAGTAGGGTAGCCTGTTTAGGTTATGCCTGATAGTGTGAGTTTAGCGTTGTGTGCTAGTTCAGTTTCTCTCTATAAGAGCAGAGTTGCTTGAGGTTGTTTCCCTTGTCTGAATGCTGCTTGCTTCGTGCTATGTGGGACTCTGAATAATGGGAATTAGCCACTAGGCGAATACGTCACGTCACATGTGATCAGGGTTGAATAATCTTAGAGTACCGGATTTGATCCTACCGCGCAGCTCTTGTTTGAGTCCAACCGTTGTAGGGACGAGTCGGGTACTCGAAGGATTATCTGAGCCTCGTCACGTGTGATGGTATTCGAGTGATGGCTAATTGGCATTACAAGGAGGCCTGCAGCAGCTGAGGACTGGATCGAGTAGAGTCGGAGATTTCCCTAGGGCGAGCCTAGGATGAGTATAGCAGTGATCAGCAGTGGTGAAAGGGATCTGGTGGAGTCGAGGCATTCCTTGAAGAAGGTACGGATAGATGTGGAAGGTAGTATGGGCCCGTACTACTGAAAGCAGAGGATCCGTACCCGAACCAAGGAAGGCCAAGATAAGACCAGGGAACTTGTAAGTAGTTGTGATCCCTCAGGAAGTATCAGTATCTCTAATGTTTGATGTGATGTATTGCAGAATGGTGGTACTTCGATCGAGGCCGGTAGATGGCGGTTCAGGAGAGGGGTCAGGTTCGGGATCAGGATCAGGTTCCGAGCCGATAGATGAGGGACTACGCGAGTTCATCGCGTCAGAGATCACCAGAGGCATCCTTGAGTCGACCCCCATCCTCTTTGGGTCGATCAAGGAAGGGATCATGGAGTTGATGGAGGATCGCCTTCGGGTATTCAGGAGTGATATGACATCTAGCCAGTCGGGATCTCGCACACTGTCCTTCAAGGACTTCAGGGGCAGTGGTGCGCCAGATTTCCACGGGGTGAAAGACCCCATTGCTGCCGGGCGATGGATTGCAGACATCGAGTCTGCACAATTGACTAGCTTCTGCCCCGAGGGGTCGAAGGTGAGGTATGCAGCAGGGTGTTTACGGGACCGAGCCCAGGATTGGTGGGAGTCAGTGAGTGACTCGTTGGGAGCTACAGCTATCGAGGCTATGACCTGGTTGGACTTTGTGACCAGGTTCAGGGCAGAGTTTGCGTCGGCTGTCGACCTTCAGCAGCTGGCCAGGGAGTTTCTAGACATGAGACAGACGACGGAGACTGTGGCGGAGATCACCGCCAAGTTTCGGGAGAGGGCTTTGTTGGTGCCCCAGTATGCTGGTGACGAGGATATGAGGAGGACCTGTTATCATGATTTGCTATGAGCTGACATCCGGGAGCATGTTAGCTTTTTGGCTTGCCCTACCTTGGACTCTACGATTGCCAGGGCGAGGGAGAGGGAGATAGATTTGGAGCACATCCGGAAACGGAAATCAGAGGAGGGACAGACAGGAGGGGCTTCGGGGAAGAAGCCCAAGGGATCAGATGGTAGGCCGAAAGGCCAGTCAGGACCGAGCTGCTGCAGGAAATGCGGCAGGCCGCACGAGGGGGCGTGCAGGATGGGATCATCAGGCTGCTACAAGTGCGGTAAGTCTGGGCACATCAGCAGGGATTGCACTGCTCTGGCAGCAGTTATTCAGACATCAAAGTTTCTGTGTTTCCACTGCAACCAGAGGGGCCACAAGAAGGCCAATTGCCCCCAGTTGACAGTTTCAGCGTCGGTGAAGGCGCCAGCTCTAGCGACCCTGCAGATCACGGATGGCCGGCAGGGCAAGGCAGAGGCTCCAGTGGTGAGGAGCCGAGCATTTCAGCTGACTACCGAGGAGGCACGCCCCGCACCTGATGTGGTGACGGGTATGATTCTTTCCCTCTATCTTATTCTTATGATGTTATGTTATTGATATGTGCTCTGTATGTATATGTATGCATCAGGATCGTTCCATGTGAACGGCCTTCCAGTTCAGGTGTTGTTCGACTCGGGTGCGTCCCGATCATTTGTTTCTCTTGCGCTTAGCAAGAAGTTTCATGAGTCATCGGGCGATTTAGACTGCCCTTTGGAGGTGGATATTGCTGATGATCGATCGTTGCGAGCATCGATGGTATTTCGAGATTGCATGCTACGTTTGTTTGAGGAGCGCTACTTGGTAGACTTGGTTCCCATTCCGTTGCGCGGGAACAAGGTGATTATAGGCATGGATTGGTTGAGACCTAACGGGGCGGTGATAGATTGCGCGCAGCAGATAGTGCGGGTCAGGACCCCAAGCGGGGGAGAGTTAGTGATTCATGGCGAGAGGCCGCAGTGTGGATCCACTGTATGTTCAGCAGCGAGGGCTAGGCGCTATCTTCAGCAGGGATGCGCAGGATATGTCGCGTATGTGATGGATACCCGGGAGGCGGGTAAGGCGACAGTGAGCGAGGTTCCGGTGGTTCGAGATTTTGCAGATGTTTTCCCACAGGAGCTACCTGGGATACCTCCGGAGCGACAGGTGGAGTTCAGGATTGACCTTGTTCCTGGTGCGGCTCCGATAGCCAAGGCACCGTATCGGTTGGCTCCTCCCGAGATGCAGGAGTTGTCTACGCAGCTGCAGGAGCTGCTAGACAAGGGATTTATTCGTCCGAGCAGTTCAGCCTGGGGAGCCCCGATTCTGTTTGTGAAAAAGAAGGACGGGTCGCATCGGATGTGTATAGATTACCGGGAGCTGAATAAGGTAACGGTGAAGAACCGTTACCCGCTTCCGAGGATTGATGACCTCTTTGATAAGCTTCAGGGAGCATCTTGGTTCTCCAAGATTGATTTGCGTTCGGGCTATCATCAGATGAGGGTCAGGGAGGAGGATACGTAGAAGACCGCGTTTCGGACGCGCTATGGCCACTATGAGTTTGTGGTGATGCCGTTTGGGCTCACCAATGCTCCTTTGGAGGTGGAGATTGCCCTTTAGAGGTAGAGATTGCTGATGATCGATCAGTGCGAGCATCGATGGTATTTCGAGATTGCATGCTACGTTTGTTTGAGGAGCGCTACTTGGTAGACTTGGTTCCCATTCCGTTGCACGGGAACAAGGTGATTATAGGCATGGATTGGTTGAGACCTAATGGGGCGGTGATAGATTGCACGCAGCAGATAGTGCGGGTCAGGACCCCAAGCGGGGGAGAGTTAGTGATTCATGGCGAGAGGCCGCAGTGTGGACCCACTGTATGTTCAGCAGCGAGGGCTAGGCGCTATCTTCAGCAGGGATGCACAGGATATGTCGCGTATGTTGTAACGCCCGGGTTTCAGGGCTAAGCATTTTTGTCAATGTAATAGTCTAGGTCAACTCTTGTAACTCTTTTTTTGAAGTAATAAAAATGAAATATTTGAGTATTATGTGAATTATGTGTATTTATGTGCTTATAATTTAATTATAAATGTATAATTAATAAATAATAAAAATAAGCGTCAAAATTAAAGTATAAGATAATCCCGATATCTCTACATAAAGTTGTAGAATATGTCTCAAGGTTTCCGTACATATAAAGAATGCCGAAATCCGAGTTATAACGAAGAAGTTATGACCCGTCGAAGTTTTACGGCAAAACCGGCACGGCACCGGGAAGCGTAAATAGTGAATTTACGATAGAGCGAGATTTAGCCTTAGCAATCTAAACAAAAGTTGTAGAATATGTTAAACTAAGAGCGTCGATAAAAAGAACGCCCAAATCTGACTTCGTATGAGGAAGTTATGATTTTTCTAAGATTCGGCTTAGCAGTGCACGACCCGAAACTCGAATTTTAGTTCGAGCGGTTTTTGGCCTACGCAACCTAAATGAGAGTTGAAGATCTCATTAATAGTAACTCAACGGTAAAAAGATGGACGAAAACGGAGTTCGTGCGAAGGAGTTACGAATTCTTCGCGGTCATTTAACAGTCTAAAGGCCTCCTACTGTTAAATTTGAGATCGGTCAAGAATTAGCTGACGGAGTCTAAACGAAAGTTGTAGAGTACGTCTTCACCTACGCGTGGATATAAAGAACGTCAAAAACGGAGTTCGTATGAACGAGTTACAAATTATAATAACATATTTACGTATTAAAATAAAGTATAAATCATGTATACGTACACATATATATACATATGTATATATCATTAGAAAGGTATCGACGATGCGGTCATTATAAGACTAATGTTGAGTTCTTTCGACATTAGTTTAGTACAAATATCATTAAATCCATTTATAATAGTATTATAGAGGGGTGTTTAGTTGTTTATATAACTAAAAGGTCATTAAGTAATTATGGAGGGTAGTTTTTGAAAATTCAATTAGTATAAATAAGAGCCTTGGGCTCTCATATTTCTTGCACCATTCTCTTGATTCAAGAGTCTTTCTCTCCTTATCCCCCGAGCATTTCGGTCCCTCGTGATTCGACTTCTCTTTCTGTAGCTTAGTATAGTAAGGTGAGCGCTGAAGCGCTGGACGAATCTTTCTTAGAAAGATTCAGCGACGAAGTTCTGCCCCTGCAGAGCCCGACTCCTAGCTAAAACCCCCTTGTAAGTAAGTTATGCTTACCTTATTTTAATATAGCTTATATTTAAAATTAGTATTGTTATTATGAACTTATAATAAATATTTGAGCTATTATTATAACTTATATAAGTGTCGTTATAATATTTTTTTTTAACTACTCGCGGTACGGGGAATCTGGTTTAAAGGGCCGCATAGGGTTGTTGGATTTCAGAAGTGCTATATGCCAAAATGGTCCTGCCCTCCGGTGTTTTATGTCTGGCCCCTGTCTGTACATAGTGGTTGGAAAATATTGTTTAACGCTTATATAATAATAATAATAATACTAAGACTAATAGTTGGTCACGGTAAATATTAGACTAAAATTTAGCGATAATAATGCTAGGTTTCGTCGAAGGAAAATAGAATCGTTAGAAGCAAGCGCTGCCCGATTTTGGAATCATCACCTTAACAAGTGAGTGCATAGTTACTTTCAGCTTACACATAGATATGAAGTATTTTATATAAATTACGTGCTATGTGTGCATATTATCTGAATACTTGCTATCTATGCTGGATGAACATTGTTATACATGTTTTCAATGATTTAAACTGTATATGTATTTTATATCTACGAAAATGTTGGGGTAAAACATGGGTAGATGTAATAGTTGATGTGTGATAAAATGATGAGAGGCCTCGATGTTGATGTTGTTGTTTCTGTCATCTAGCGGAGTATGGATGACGACCACGGACTCTTCTAGACAGTCCAGTGGAACGCTAGCAGGCTCGCAACCTGTAGGTGTTTGTGAACGACGTGTTCACCGGTGTACTCCATCCCCCACATGGTTGCCTTTAGGACATTTATTGCTGAGGAATCCCCTTAGCAGTAGTGTCCGTCCCGATGATGATCCTTAGGCTAGGTCCCTTATGATAGGTGTTTAGGGACGTAAAGTGAGGATAACGGGAACGGGTAATCGGGTTATTGTTGATTGAATTAATAAACTTATTTATTGTGGGTTGAAAACCCTATGTGCTCACCAGGCTCCCAAGCCTGACCCACTCAGTTTTATGTATTACAGGTAGTGGCGCATGAGCATAGGTGTGATGTTTTGGACGAGGGATTACGGATATAGGCCTGTAGATATGAAATAATGTAGTAAGGCTTATATTGTACTGTTTATGCTTTTGATCTGTACGAACATGACATCCCGAGTCTTTTAATGAAATACATTTCTATGGAAATGCTTTTGATAAATCTTTATCATATTTTTGTTTTGGGACAAATTCCGCAACACTTTCATTTAAAATGTAACTCTGATTTTTAGACAAAGCATAAACAAACCGGTCTTTTGTGGCCGTGATTTTGGGGATGTCACAGTTGGTATCAGAGCATTAGTTTAAGCGAACTAGGAATTTGTAGGATATCTAGACTTAAACTTAGAATGCTAAGCGATGATTGTGAGGTGTGAGCACTAGCTTATTTTAGGAATTGTGCCTAAAATGCTTTTATGTGCTAAATGCTTTGTGCATAATATGCTGTTAATTGTTCGGATCTATGGTCTGTTGCCGACCGGATCTGGAAACCTTATGTGTTTAGAATTCTAAACGTACGACTACGATATTAGAACTAGCATGTAAACGTTTCGGAGTGATAAGGACGATTTAAACGTCTATCCTAAATAAAGATCTAAATTCACCTTATTCGGTGTATAGATCAAGATGGCAAGGACCCGTAGCGGAAACGTGAACGCGAATGGAGATAGGAACCAACCCCCAGTGGTTCAACAAATACCTGTTGTAGAAGAAGTTGCACCTGAACCAGTCACGATGGCCGGAGTGCAAGCGATGATCCAGGCTATGTTGGATCGTCAAATGGAGGAAACTAGACGTTTGCTCCAGCAAAATCGAGAGGAAGGCACTATTCAAATCGAACAGCCCGAGTTGAACGAAGGGCAGACTGAGGAAGGAGACTACAGTGGAACTGTTGGTCAAGTCAACCAACCAATAGTTCAAGAAAATAACCAAGATGACGGATTCGAGAGAAATGGATGCAAGTACAAGGATTTTCAGACTTGCAAGCCATCGACTTTCACGGGAAAGGAAGATCCAATCGGAGTCATGGATTGGATCTCGGAGATGGAGTTAGCTTTCATGACATGCGGTTGCAAAGGGAAACTACAGACCACGTTTGCAGTGCGTCAGTTTCGAGGAGGCGCTGTACGTTGGTGGAATACTTTGGGGAAGACTTTAAGCCCCAACAAACCCCTGGAACTGACATGGGCAGAATTTCTGGTACAATTCAAACGAAAGTACTGCTCAGCTCAAAACCTGCTCGAGCTAGAGAACCAGTTTCTAACCCTAAAGAAGGGGAGCATGTCAATCGATGAATACACGAACAACTTCACAGAAAAGATGGAATTTGCCTTGCGTCTTGTTCCGGATGAGCTGACGAAAATTGATAAGTACGCAAAGGGATTACCATGGGAGTACGCGGTGCCAGTGCGTCAGGCACCTACTTTGGAGGCAGCTATCTGGGCTGCCAAGTCTGTGGAGGATATGATTAAGGGAAGAGCTGCCAGCAAAGTCGAGGTTGGCGAGAAAAGGAAATTTGACGGATCCTCAAGGTCCGGTAAGAAGGGTAGATTCTCGAAGTTTGGTTCGAGAGGAGGAGGATCAGAAGCGAAGTGGTGTGACAAGTGCAAGAAAAAGCACTCTGGGAAGTGTGATGGAGGGGCCACTTGTTACAAATGCGGAAAGCCTGGGCACTATGCCAATGAATGCACGTTCACTAAGAAGGTCTGTTATGAGTGCAACGAGGAGGGGCACATTTCAAGGGATTGCCCGAAGAAGAAGGAGACGGGAAGACCCAACATACCACCGAAGCCGAAGGCAAGAGCCTTCCAGATGACGCTCGAGGCTGCAAAGGAGGCAGCAGACGTCGCTTCAGGTACCTTTCTTGTAAATGGTTTGCCTGCAAATATATTATTTGATTCCAGAGCCAACTACTCCTTTGTATCACATAAATTTGGTGGGAAATTAGCATTGCCTGTAGAAAAACTAGATAATGCCCTGATTGTAGAAGTTGCCAGTGGCAAATTCGTACCTGTTAGTAATCGTATTAGGAACATCGTCATTGACCTAAACGGAAACGAATTCCACGAAGAGCTATTACCCATAGAGTTAAACGGTTTTGACATTGTTTTGGGTATGGATTGGCTTAGCGCCAACGATGCTGAGATTCAATGCCGAAAGAAGATAGTAAAGGTAAACCCACCCGGAAAAGAATCATTTATGGTGTATGGGGACAAACGCAGAGTGAATTCTGGAATCATCTCCCTGATGAAAGCCAGGAAATGTTTGTCCAAAGGATGTGCATCATACTTGGCATTCGTAATTGATGCCAAGAAGGAGAAGAAAGAGGTGCAAAATATACCGGTTGTGTGTGATTATCCGGAAGTCTTTCCCGAAGATCTTCCCGGATTACCACCTGATAGGCAAGTGGAGTTTCGTATAGACTTGTTACCAGGAACAACACCGATAGCAAAGGCACCTTACCGATTAGCACCGACGGAGATGAAGGAGCTCATGACGCAACTTCAGGAGCTGTTGGACAACGGTTTTATTCGACCTAGTTCATCACCCTGGGGAGCTCCGGTGTTATTCGTGAAGAAGAAAGACGGAAGTATGAGAATGTGTATAGACTACCGAGAGCTGAATAAGGCAACGGTGAAGAACAAGTATCCATTGCCGAGGATTGATGACCTATTCGATCAGCTGCAAGGTTCGAGCTACTTCTCAAAGATCGATCTTAGGTCAGGATATCATCAGCTAAAGGTGAGAAAGCAGGATATTGAGAAGACTGCATTCAGAACGAGATATGGACACTACGAGTTCTTGGTTATGTCATTCGGGCTAACCAATGCTCCCGCAGCATTCATGGATTTGATGAATAGGGTTTGTAAACCATTCCTCGATAAATCCGTGATAGTGTTCATCGACGACATTCTCATCTACTCAAAAAGCCAAGAGGAGCATGGAAAGCATCTACGGAAAGTATTAGAAGTGTTGAAGAAGGAGAAGCTTTTTGCAAAGTTCTCCAAATGCGACTTTTGGATACGGGAAGTCCAATTCTTGGGTCATGTTGTTAACCAGGAGGGAATAATGGTTGACCCCGCAAAGATCGAGGCTGTGATGAAGTGGGAACGTCCGAAAAGTCCCATGGAAATTCGAAGCTTTCTAGGATTAGCCGGATATTATCGACGATTTATCCAAGGCTTTTCTTCGATAGCTGCTCCATTAACAGCTTTGACTCATAAAGGAGCTACATATACGTGGAGTGAGAAACACGATGAGGCATTCGAGAAGCTAAAGAAGAAGTTATGTGAAGCACCGATACTTTCTCTACCCGATGGAGTCGAAGATTTCGCGGTTTACAGTGACGCATCTGGAGTCGGGTTGGGTTGTGTTTTGACCCAAAGAGAAAAGGTGATAGCATACGCATCTCGACAATTGAAAGAACACGAAAAGAACTACCCCACTCATGATCTGGAGTTGGCAGCGGTAGTTTTTGCCTTAAAGATATGGAGGCATTACCTCTACGGCACGAAGTGCAAGCTCTTCACTAATCATAAAAGTCTCCAGTATCTCTTTAATCAGAAGGAGTTGAACATGAGGCAACGACGCTGGCTAGAACTTCTCAAGGACTACGACTGTGAGATACTTTACCACCCAGGTAAAGCAAATATTGTTGCTGATGCTCTCATTCGGAAAGTCAATCTGGAAAGGAAAAGGCCAAGAGCGTTAAGAATTGAAGTCTTCTCGACGATTGTCGAAAGCATCAGGAAAGCTCAAGAAGAAGCTTTAGAGAAAAATGACCGAAAGGAAGAACGTTTGGGAAGAACGTTAGTGTTCGGTACAAACAGTCGTGGATTGAAGGTATTCCAAGATCGAATTTGGGTACCTAAGACGGGAGGAATAAGAGATCTTCTAATGGAAGAAGCACACAAGACCATGTACTCGATTCATCCCGGTAGCACTAAAATGTATAGGGACCTAAAACCCTACTATTGGTGGCCGACGATGAAGCTCGATGTTGCGAAGTATGTGGCCGAGTGCGTAACATGTGCGAGGGTTAAGGCACAACATCAGAAACCGTATGGGAGTTTAGAAGCCTTACCTGTACCCATGGGTAAATGGGAAGACATCACCATGGATTTTGTGACTAAACTGCCCAGGACGAAGAACGGTCACGACATGATTTGGGTAGTCGTGGATCGTTTCACCAAGAGTGCACACTTCATAGCAGCCAACGAGAAGTGGTCTATGGATAAGCTCGCAAATGCTTACGTGAAGGAAATTGTAAGACTTCACGGTGTTCCTCTTACGATTGTATTAGATCGTGATAGTCGTTTCACGTCAAGATTTTGGAGGAGTCTACAAGAGGAGTTGGGTACAAAGTTATGTTTGAGTACTGCTTACCATCCGCAAACTGATGGCCAGAGCGAAAGAACGATTCAGACACTGGAAGATATGCTGAGAGCATGTACCCTCGAATTCCAAGGAAATTGGGACGAGCACTTACCTCTGGTAGAATTCTCCTACAACAATAGTTTTCACTCGAGCATCAAGATGGCACCTTACCAAGCCTTGTATGGACAAAAGTTTCGTACGCCGTCTTGTTGGCTTGAAGCCGGAGAGAAGCAGTTTATGGGCCCCGAGATAGTCCATGAGACTACTGAGAAGTTGAAGGTGATTAGGGAAAGGATGTTAGCAGCCCAGGATCGTCAGAAGAGCTATGCTGACAAGAAAAGACGACCGATAACTTTCGAAGTTGGGGATTCCGTTTTGCTTAAAGTCTCACCGTGGAAGGGACTTATACGATTTGGGAAACGAGGAAAGTTGAGTCCAAGGTTTATTGGACCGTTCAAAGTTCTTCAGAAGATTGGGAACCAAGCTTACAAGCTGGAATTGCCCGAAGAACTCAATGGTATTCATAACACTTTCCATGTGTGTTATTTGAGGAAATTCACGGGAGATGTTCCCGACATAATTCCAATCTCAGAGTTAAGGATGGATGAGAATAAAAGGCTGATCGAAGAGCCTGAGGCAATTGTTGACCGTAAGACTAAAAAGTTACGACGCAAGATGGTCGACTTGGTGCTAGTCCGATGGAAACATTCGAATGGGCCGAATCTCACTTGGGAAACAGAGGATGACATGATGAGTCGCTATCCACATCTGTTTGCTAATGCATGATTCCGGGACGGAATCATCCTAAGGGGGAGAGAATTGTAACGTCCGGGTTTCAGGGCTAAGCATTTTTGTCAATGTAATAGTCTAGGTCAACTCTTGTAACTCTTTTTTTGAAGTAATAAAAATGAAATATTTGAGTATTATGTGAATTATGTGTATTTATGTGCTTATAATTTAATTATAAATGTATAATTAATAAATAATAAAAATAAGCGTCAAAATTAAAGTATAAGATAATCCCGATATCTCTACATAAAGTTGTAGAATATGTCTCAAGGTTTCCGTACATATAAAGAATGCCGAAATCCGAGTTATAACGAAGAAGTTATGACCCGTCAAAGTTTTACGGCAAAACCGGCACGGCACCGGGAAGCGTAAATAGTGAATTTACGATAGAGCGAGATTTAGCCTTAGCAATCTAAACAAAAGTTGTAGAATATGTTAAACTAAGAGCGTCGATAAAAAGAACGCCCAAATCTGACTTCGTATGAGGAAGTTATGATTTTTCTAAGATTCGGCTTAGCAGTGCACGACCCGAAACTCGAATTTTAGTTCGAGCGGTTTTTGGCCTACGCAACCTAAATGAGAGTTGAAGATCTCATTAATAGGAACTCAACGGTAAAAAGATGGACGAAAACGGAGTTCGTACGAAGGAGTTACGAATTCTTCGCGGTCATTTAACAGTCTAAAGGCCTCCTACTGTTAAATTTGAGATCGGTCAAGAATTAGCTGACGGAGTCTAAACGAAAGTTGTAGAGTACGTCTTCACCTACGCGTGGATGTAAAGAACGTCAAAAACGGAGTTCGTATGAACGAGTTACAAATTATAATAACATATTTACGTATTAAAATAAAGTATAAATCATGTATACGTACACATATATATACATATGTATATATCATTAGAAAGGTATCGACGATGCGGTCATTATAAGACTAATGTTGAATTCTTTCGACATTAGTTTAGTACAAATATCATTAAATCCATTTATAATAGTATTATAGAGGGGTGTTTAGTTGTTTATATAACTAAAAGGTCATTAAGTAATTATGGAGGGTAGTTTTTGAAAATTCAATTAGTATAAATAAGAGCCTTGGGCTCTCATATTTCTTGCACCATTCTCTTGATTCAAGAGTCTTTCTCTCCTTATCCCCCGAGCATTTCGGTCCCTCGTGATTCGACTTCTCTTTCTGTAGCTTAGTATAGTAAGGTGAGCGCTGAAGCGCTGGACGAATCTTTCTTAGAAAGATTCAGCGACGAAGTTCTGCCCCTGCAGAGCCCGACTCCTAGCTAAAACCCCCTTGTAAGTAAGTTATGCTTACCTTATTTTAATATAGCTTATATTTAAAATTAGTATTGTTATTATGAACTTATAATAAATATTTGAGCTATTATTATAACTTATATAAGTGTCGTTATAATATTTTTTTTAACTACTCGCGGTACGGGGAATCTGGTTTAAAGGGCCGCATAGGGTTGTTGGATTTCAGAAGTGCTATATGCCAAAATGGTCCTGCCCTCCGGTGTTTTATGTCTGGCCCCTGTCTGTACATAGTGGTTGGAAAATATTGTTTAACGCTTATATAATAATAATAATAATACTAAGACTAATAGTTGGTCACGGTAAATATTAGACTAAAATTTAGCGATAATAATGCTAGGTTTCGTCGAAGGAAAATAGAATCGTTAGAAGCAAGCGCTGCCCGATTTTGGAATCATCACCTTAACAAGTGAGTGCATAGTTACTTTCAGCTTACACATAGATATGAAGTATTTTATATAAATTACGTGCTATGTGTGCATATTATCTGAATACTTGCTATCTATGCTGGATGAACATTGTTATACATGTTTTCAATGATTTAAACTGTATATGTATTTTATATCTACGAAAATGTTGGGGTAAAACATGGGTAGATGTAATAGTTGATGTGTGATAAAATGATGAGAGGCCTCGATGTTGATGTTGTTGTTTCTGTCATCTAGCGGAGTATGGATGACGACCACGGACTCTTCTAGACAGTCCAGTGGAACGCTAGCAGGCTCGCAACCTGTAGGTGTTTGTGAACGACGTGTTCACCGGTGTACTCCATCCCCCACATGGTTGCCTTTAGGACATTTATTGCTGAGGAATCCCCTTAGCAGTAGTGTCCGTCCCGATGATGATCCTTAGGCTAGGTCCCTTATGATAGGTGTTTAGGGACGTAAAGTGAGGATAACGGGAACGGGTAATCGGGTTATTGTTGATTGAATTAATAAACTTATTTATTGTGGGTTGAAAACCCTATGTGCTCACCAGGCTCCCAAGCCTGACCCACTCAGTTTTATGTATTACAGGTAGTGGCGCATGAGCATAGGTGTGATGTTTTGGACGAGGGATTACGGATATAGGCCTGTAGATATGAAATAATGTAGTAAGGCTTATATTGTACTGTTTATGCTTTCGATCTGTACGAACATGACATCCCGAGTCTTTTAATGAAATACATTTCTATGGAAATGCTTTTGATAAATCTTTATCATATTTTTGTTTTGGGACAAATTCCGCAACACTTTCATTTAAAATGTAACTCTGATTTTTAAACAAAGCATAAACAAACCGGTCTTTTGTGGCCGTGATTTTGGGGATGTCACATATGTGATGGATACCCGGGAGGCGGGTAAGGCGACAGTGAGCGAGGTTCCGGTGGTTCGAGATTTTGCAGATGTTTTCCCAGAGGAGCTACCTGGGATACCTCCGGAGCGACAGGTGGAGTTCAGGATTGACCTTGTTCCTGGTGCGGCTCCGATAGCCAAGGCACCGTATCGGTTGGCTCCTCCCGAGATGCAGGAGTTGTCTACGCAGCTGCAGGAGCTGCTAGACAAGGGATTTATTCGCCCGAGCAGTTTAGCCTGGGGAGCCCCGATTCTGTTTGTAAAAAAGAAGGACGGGTCGCATCGGATGTATATAGATTACCGGGAGCTGAATAAGGTAACGGTGAAGAACCGTTACCCGCTTCCGAGGATTGATGACCTCTTTGATAAGCTTCAGGGAGCATCTTGGTTCTCCAAGATTGATTTGCGTTCGGGCTATCATCAGATGAGGGTCAGGGAGGAGGATACGCAGAAGACCGCGTTTCGGACGCGCTATGGCCACTATGAGTTTGTGGTGATGCCGTTTGGGCTCACCAATGCTCCTGCCGCGTTCATGGACCTCATGAACCGCGTATGCAGACCGATGCTGGATCAGTTTGTGATAGTCTTTATCGATGACATCTTGGTTTATTCCAAGACTCAGGAGGAGCATGAGGAGCATCTAAGAGAGGTGTTGGAGACCCTGAGGAGGGAGAGTTTGTATGCCAAGTTCTCCAAGTGTGAGTTTTGGTTGCGCGAGGTGCAATTTCTCGGACACCTTGTCAACCAGAACGGGATTCTGGTCGATCCGGCCAAGGTCGAGGCCGTGATAAGATGGGAGGTTCCAAAGTCTCCATCTGGGATTCGGAGTTTCCTGGGATTAGCAGGCTACTATCGGAGATCTATTCAGGATTTCTCCAAGATAGTCGACCCCTGACGCGGCTGACGAAGAAAGTCGTGGTCTTTCGGTCGGGACCCGAGCAGCAGGCTGCGTTTGAGACGCTGAGACAGAGACTGTGCGAGGCGCCGATCTTAGCCCTGCCAGAGGGCGTAGAGGATTTTGTGGTATACTGCGACGCGTCCATTTCAGGGTTAGGCGCGGTACTAATGCAGAAGAGGCATGTCATTGCCTACGCTTCGAGGCAGCTCAAGCCTCACGAGGTGAACTACCCGACGCATGATTTGGAGTTGGGGGCGGTGGTTTTTGCCCTCAAGATTTGGCGGCATTGCCTCTACGGGGTTCGATGTACCATCTACACGGACCACAAGAGTTTGAGGTACCTCATGGATCAGCCGAATCTGAACATGAGGCAGCGTCGGTGGTTGGACGTGGTGAAGGATTATGATTGTGAGATCCTTTACCACCCGGGGAAGGCCAACGTGGTGGCCGATGCGCTTAGACACAAGGCGACGCCGATCAGGGATATGTGCATGAGGATGACCGTAGTGACTCCCTTGTTGGAGCAGATTCGGGAGGCCCAACAGCAGGCTATCAAGGAGGAACATCGGAAGAGCGAGCGTGTGGTGGGTTAAGTTTCCTCCTTTGATTATGATAGCCGAGGACTTTTGACACTACACCGTAGGGTGTGGGTGCCGTATCACGGAGGCGTGCGCCAGATTTTGATGGAGGAGGCGCACAAGTCCCGATTCTCCATTCACCCCGGGGCGACGAAGATGTATAGGGATCTTCGTCTGGATTATTGGTGGCCCTGCATGAAGCGGGATGTGGCATGGTACGTTGAGCGGTGCTTGACCTGCAGGAAGGTCAAGGCCGAACATCAGAGACCGCATGGCAAGATGCAGCCGTTGGACATTCCACTGTGGAAATGAGAAGATATCACGATGAATTTTATCACGAAGTTTCCCAGGACCGCGCGTGGAGGGATTTTTTTTTACAGAATTCTTAACATTGAAGAAATTCTTTGGTAAGACCAATGTCCATGGACTAATAGCAATTGTTCCAAAAACCGGAACTGAGCAATTGAGATGTCCCTCGACATAACCGCCTGCATTCCCTCAGCTCCACTGATTCCGATTCCGATGTCGGCTTCTTGAATCATTCCGACATCGTTAGCTCCATCGTCGATTGCTAATGTCGTCTTTCTGGTTCCCTCTTTAACAAGTCGTGTAACCAATGCCTTTTGTTTTGGTGATGAACGACAAATGGTCGACGCGGAGAGTTGATGGGGAATCGGTAACGATGGGGTTATGCATATCGACAGCAGGAAGGAGAAGGAAGGGGTTAGGGTTCATATCTATTGAGTTTCAAGGAGCTGATTGTGTTGATTGTTTAGAGAGAAAACAAAAGAACGAAGGAAAGAATCGTAAGAAGGAAGTTTTATTCGGGAGGCGCGTGTATTATGCTGGGTCAGGATGATGTCAGCAAAATGATTTCAATGAAGAATTTAAGGTTTTGTTTTAGTAATATTTAGAGATTAATCATTTACATTGCAATTTTAAGTATAAACCTTTCACGGAAATTTTTATTTATTTATTTATTTTCTTATTTTTTTCAGTAAGTTATGTCTTAATTTTTTTTTCAATACATGTCCTAAATTTTTTCTCACATAAATGTTAAATAAAATTAAAAAATTAGATAGGTCCTAAGACTAAATGCTAGCTTCGGCCATGATAACATATATTTTTATTTATAAAACTTATATAAGTGTAGGTAGGTTGTTAAAAAAAATCGTGGGTTTAATTTATTAATTTAAAATTTATTTAATGAAATGTTATATATATTTCAGTTTTTTATGAGGGCACGAGTCTTTACAATATTGGCGTATCTCTACACTTTTATTAGTATCCTTTGGGTAGAAGATGCACGATATATCATGATTTTTACTGCATAACTTTTTTATTAAAGCAGAATCTGGATTTGTATACTGTTAATTAATTTTTATACTCACTTGATATAACTGTTATGAGTGCCGAACTGCCGATAGCATCGCATGTTATGTTTTGAATACTATAGTGTAGTGCCATGCATCTTGTTTTATTGGTAATGATTTCTTATGTATGGTTATACTTATACAACCTGTTCATATATAGTGCTTGCTTCGTATACAAGACATTCATCAAACAAACAACCTACTTGCTCTTCTAGTAAACCGTGAACGAGAGGAAAATATGTGGGATTTGAAACTCATTGATCTAGAAAAACGATCTATTTGAAAGACAAACATCAGTACTACCTCAAACTACCACATATGCCCAATATAAACAAATAAACACGTATTATTCCCTGAAAATAACACGGTTCCGTGGGTCTACTGAAAACCTTGTGTAGCTGACTACAATCAATCACTTTTGGTCTTGTGGTGAGTTTTTAGGTTCATCGTTGCCTTTTAAATCTTTATCAGCTGCTGCAGCTGAAGAACCACAAGTCTTTGGCAATGTTTTGTCACTCTTGGGTTCCCCATTGAGTTTTATTTTTGAGGTACGCATAGATCCACCAAATCTATGTGACATTGACGCATCCTCGTCCTCATCCTCCTCTTCAACTGTCACCCACTCTCTAAAATCGATAGCAGGTGGCAATTTAGAACCAAATATGTCCTTAAGGTTCTTTCTAAACCCTTCATTATATGGATTTTTCTTCTTCTCGTATCGGTACCGAAAATTTTCGTATGTTGTCTACAATATACGACCAAATAATAAATTATACTTACTTTTATATGAGGAAAACAATTCTAAGTAAATATACCGATTTGCCATTGCCATTGTTTATCTAACCTGGTTTGTGGAAATAAGAAAAATATGGAAAACACAGAGCCCACCAACAAACCAAGAGCATACGAAAGAGTATCCTACAAGTGCAACCGAAATAGCGTCTTTTGATAAACTATTCCACAAGCTCCCGTGTTGACGGATAACATCGATCAATGAAAACGTGAACACGTAGATACACAACGCCGTTGATGTCATGATGAATACGATAAAAAATCGATAGTTGCGCTGCAAATCCATTAACCATGGTTACAACCAACAAATGACATGACAGAACAAGGTTGTACTGCGTTTGGCCAATGATACTGACATAATGGGACAAAATTAAATTGTAAACTTTATGCCACCCAAAAAGATGGAGTGGTCCCTCATCATCATCGAAAATAACCCTAAAAGTCTTATGACACAGTCTTGTCCCATGTAACAAATACAGTCTAAATCTAAACGAAAGACAAACAAATTTTTGTGGACTTACACCTCCGATACATTGGCCTACCCACGGGCAATGGTGATCAAAACGTTGAACACAGTTATTGCAAACCGAGCAATGAGAGGCACGAGGCGGGCGATAGAGCATGCAAGTGTCACAATATTTAACTTTTATGGTGTGTCCATTAACAAGCATATCTTTGATTCTTGGTATCCTCATACTCATCACCGATCCATTCATCCATCTCAATGATTGTGACCGGAAATCGAACGACTCTTCATATTCCGGTGGTCGTTTGTTCCGGCGAACTATTCCGGGGTTACTTGCGGATGTCATGAAGAGAAAAATTAGATCCTGTGTATACAAGAAAAAAAGATAGTCAATTCATAAAATTTAAGGTCAACGTAAAAAAAGAAGGTAACATACCAATAATGTGAGGATTATTCCTATTGATAATTCCACGAATCCAAAGTTTGTTTTGTCGTTTTTGATATTGAAAAACATTTTGATGCAGAAGGTGATCGCCGGAGCTCCGATAAGAATTGTAGATAAAATCACTGACCCACCATCCGCACCAAAAACCAATCTACCGCCGCAACAGAATTTCTGCACAAAGTCAAAATGTTGACTTTTTTAAGACTTTTACAAAATCCATAATCCTCACACAAAAAGTAATGAGAACATGATGGTAATTATGAGGTACATTTATCAAGTACCCAGGAGTGCTAATGAGGTCAATCTGATATTGAATAAATACCATGAAAGCATTCTTTTATTGTTTATATTAATAGCAATACTTTACCCTAAAATGTATTCATGTCCATTTTGACTTTTGAAAGCCAAACTGCCAAACTTTTGAAATGTTGCAGGGAATATATAATTCCCATACCAGACAATATGCTCCTCAATATACATTCGTGTCTACTTTGAAGTCAAAATTTTGACTTCTTTAGAGACTTGTAGAAAACCCATAATTCTGACAGAAAAAGTTATGAAAAGATAACTATTAATTATTAGATCAATTTGAGATTTATCTACAGTTTAACATCTATATCAGTTTTTCCATGCTTATTTTGAAGATGTTGCAGGTAATCAATAACTTTGAAGATAGAATAATTACAAGATCAATTTTTGTAATGAACAAAAACCCACATAAACATTTTGTATTCTTTATGCCCCTTAGGAGTATGAAAGATGAAATGTTGCAAGGAATAGGATAATTATCATAGAAAACAAATGAAATGTGATCATTACCAAATTAATTTGAGATTTAAGCAATATCCACAAGATAATTATGAAATCGCATGATGATAGAATAGGATAATCAACTCACATTACGACCTTTCCAAACTTGATACAGCCTCTTGGTCTTGGGAGGAGGAAGGGAGTTCGGGGTATCGCTTCCGCTCATCATCATTAATTGTTGAAGATGGTTATCAACCCATTCAGATTCAGACTTGAATTCAAACCAGATAGAGGAAATTTGTTGTTTAAAGAAGAGGGGGAGATCGATAGGGGGAGTTTATGTTTTGTTACGGATGAACAAACCCTCCCTCTCTCTCCCTCTCTCTCTAAATCTCCGTGTATTAAACTATGATATGTTATGCTTTCTCCTTCAATATCTTCTCTGTTTTTACGATCAACAGCTGCGGCCCCTGCCCCGGCTCTCCTCCTCTCTCTGATTAGAATTGCTGAAACCCAAATCGTTTTGGTATCTCTCTTTCTCTCCATCTTTTGACCGATAGAATCGGAGGTTTCCAAAATCCCAAATAAATTGGAGAGTGCTAAATTTTCGTTGGTGTATGAGATGCATATCACATTTTCGGATAAAATAATCAAATGGGAATCCTTACTATATATATCAATGCGACCATAAGATACCATGTCCATTTCCGTTTCACTGATTTGATGACCCAAATTAATCAGGACCCATCTTGGTGGTGAAACGGCAACTCAACCTCTACAATTGGCACTCGCACCATGCCTCTGCAGAGTCTCAAGAGAATCTCACACATATGGAGTTTGTGGTAATATTTAATGTTAACATGGACTTTGTCATCTCTCATTCAACAAAAAATGTAAAGTATTAAATTAAATAACGACAAATTGTGAAAGAAGTGAACACGGGTTATGGCGAGGGAAAATAATGTATGTAAAGTTACCCGCGGGAATGTCGCTACAAAAATTGGAACATTCGCCATACCAGCTTTGTTGGCCGAGTAAGGACAAATGACAGTGAAGAAGGTTTGAAGGTGTAAGCTGTATATGTGATGTTGTTGCCACCTATTTTCTGGGTAAATCCGTCCAAATTCAAATCCTAATTCCTGGGTTTTTCGTCTCCTTTCGTTCGCTGCGATTCTTTTTCATCATTCTCATGGGTTTTGAGTTGATCACAACAAAATCAATCAGTTTCCAAAACTCTAAATCCAAATTCTTAGTCTAAAAAGCTGATGGCAGAAGAGAAGAAGAACCCAAAAAGACAATATCAGCTCTGGAAAGGAAGCAATGTAAGTTCTTCTCACGTTTCCTATAGTTAATTGGAATTAGGGTTCGATTTTGCTCAACTTCAAATCACTTGGTTTGCTTGTTTCTTATGTCAATCCTAGCATTACTTCTTTGTTGGTAAAGGATCATCGCTATTTGCACTGAAATATTGTCAGGAACTTTTAACTTCAAATATAAGAGTCCGATACAACCAAAGAATTCACTGCAAATGCTCATATAATAAATCTTCTTTTTTATAATAAATTGTTTGGAACTGATTTCATTTCCATCTGATGTTTCAGAAATTCTTATGTGGGGGAAGATTGATCTTCGGTCCAGATGTTGCTTCTTTGTGTGTCTCCGTGCTCCTGGTTGCAGGCCCTGCTGTATCATTCTGTATTAAAGTCTACACCATCATCAACCACAATAAACAACACCGCAATGATCCTGGTTATTATTGGTATGGAGTGTTGATTCTAGCAGCAGCCCTCACTTGTTTAGTAAGTAAACCCATCTTCATGGTTTCCATTGTTATAACTACCTTCTTCTCAGATTCTTCAAACAACATTTACCTTATTTATTACACAACTCACAGGATATAACATTTCTTTTGATGACATCCGGAAGAGACCCTGGTATAGTCCCACGAAACACATCACCACCTGACACAGATGAAGGATTTGACATGAACACCCCTTCAATGGAGTGGATCAATGGAAGAACACCTCATTTGAGATTACCTAGAACCAAAGATGTCCTTGTGAATGGTCACTCAGTCAAAGTCAAATACTGTGATACTTGTATGATCTATCGTCCTCCAAGAGCTTCACATTGCTCTGTCTGCAACAACTGTGTTCAAAGATTTGATCATCACTGTCCATGGGTTGGTCAATGCATTGGACTAGTAAGTCAACATTTATTTATAAGATTTCTTGATTTAACGCTTGAATTAAAATAAAAATTTTCTTTCTTCATCTATTTGCAGCGTAACTATCGGTTCTTTTACATGTTTATATCAACATCAACCATCTTGTGCCTATATGTGTTCATATTTTCATGGATCAACATAGCTCAACAAGGAGACCACATATTGAAGGCTATGTCACAGGACATTTTATCAGATTTTCTAATAGTTTACTGCTTCATTGCAGTTTGGTTTGTGGGGGGGCTTACAATCTTCCACTTCTATCTTATTTGCTCAAACCAGGTAATATAATCTTTGTAATGTAAATGTCATAGTCATATAAAGTTGATTACAATTTATCTTAATGCAGACAACATATGAAAACTTCAGATACCGATATGATAAGAAGGATAATCCGTATCACAAAGGGGTGAAACAGAATCTTGTAGAAGTCTTTCTTTCACCAATTCCTTCTCCGCTTATTGATTTCCGGGGATATATTCAAGAAGATGACAGTATAGTGATGGATCCTACAAGTCCAAATCTTGGAGGTACTTCAAAGGAAAAAATTGACATTGAAATGGGAAGTAGTTTTGCAGAAGCAAGTGGGATTTCTCTTCCTGAAATTCTACAGCATTTGCATTATGAGGAGTTAGAAGAGAGCATGAGAAGTAAGGAGGGGAATGGAATAACGGATTCCATTCCATCTCCCTTCCTTTTTGAGGCAAATGATGTGGTTGTAGAAAGAAGGAAGTCAGAGGAGAAGTGTGATGATGGAATTATAACTCCTGAAACTCACATTGGTCATCAAGTATAGAGGCAACAAATATATCCTGTTTCTTCATCAATATATAAATTGATAAGAAACTAAAACTCCTGAAACCTTTACACTGTTTTCATACATCTTGCAGGTTTGACATTCAAACTATTTTTTGGCATCATTGATCTATTATGTTTTTTTTTGCGTTTGAAATGGCATTCTAGAGATGCTGTTTAATGTCATCCTTCCCAACATAAGTGCAGAAGCCTGCCAATTTATATGTTGAATCCAATCTTGTTGTAAATTCTGGATGTAATCAAGAACTCCCACAACAAATGAAGAACATGATTCTTGTTACTGAAATAATCAAGAACTGGTTTAGTAGTTTGATTTTCAATTCCTTTTATTTTTGTTGTCAACTTTCTCAATGTTGTAGAACTCGTGGGTCTTTCAAAATCACAATGGTGTGGCCTAATTTATTATTTGGGCTTTTTCCTAATATATGTAAATAAGGTTGGGCTTGATATATTAAAAACCTAGGGCATATTCCTCCTAATTTATCGTTTGGGCCTTTGTCCCATTTTGTAACACAACAGCAACCCATTCTGAGTTTTTATTTAATCTTTGTATAGCTAGCTATTCTTTAACACCATTTCCATTCTAAACCACATTATAACTTCATTAACTTGTCTAACATAATCCGTATGGTTTATTTGCATATAAAATATAATTTTTAACAACATTTATCAATTTCTTTCCGATTTATGTTATCTTCCTAAATTGTAACTTTTCCACATCTTTGAGGTATATCCATATTCATCTTTGTATTCTTGAAACACCAAGTTTCAAAGGTTCTCATGACACTTACATATGGTTTACAAGTGATATGCTCGCAGACTTTTTATCTGACAAACTCTTTGTTGCCTTGGGTGGGATTCATAAATTACTTGACTTCCATTTTGTCCCATTTCATTTCATAACAACTATGTAGTTTGTATTGTTTACTATTTTTTCCTCAACACTTTCTTCTCATCATTTCTGTTCTAAGACATATTATAACTTGTTCAAACATTGTTTCAGATCAAATTTGACATTTTGGGAGGTAGGAGTGGTTACTTCCAACCCATTGTCACATCAAATCCACATCAATTTTTCTTTCTCTTCTTTTTTCCATCTTTCCCAACCTATAACATATTAAAATACTATATTTCATGATCTAGAGATGAAATGTAGGCATGTTCAACAAAATCACAAAGATCGGACCGAAGCTGATGATGGATTTCTACATTTCGCAAATCGTGTAGTATTTCTGGGTCAATTGACTTATTTGGGGGATCACGCTGATGAGCAGAAGATATTGCTAGCCCTGTCGAAAATACCCAATATCCGAATTACCTGTCCGATTTTTTCGGGTATCGGGTAAATTTTTTTGGTTATTTGGTTATTCAGCTAACCCGATTTTTTTCAGGTCGGGTATAGGGTACCCTTTTGGGTTTCAGGTATACCCGAATTACCCAAATTATTTTATAAATTCTTTTCTTTTCGTAGAGCTTGTACTCTGTAGCAGGTATTTAATCACGCTTCAACTAACTATTATTATTGTAAAACATGAATCTCTTTTATTATGGCAGTATGACACTAACAATATTAAAAACAATTGTTTATATATCACCATGTTCTTTAAAAACTTAACTGTTTTCTAAATTATACTATTTTTTCGCAACTAACAAACTCATTATCTTGAGGAAACTTCAGAACATGACAAAACTTATGGCTACAATTATCTTAAACATTTTAAACTTTTAAACTAAGATCTTTAAGTATTTGTTTTTTTTATTCTTATTAGATTAGATTAAGGTGTTAAAATATACTTGATATCTCAAGTATTATTGACTAAAAAATCTCAATGTTCAAAGTTTGAGTAACTTCGTTTATGCTTCGTTTGTTTATATAAGCAAGACTAATAGAACGACGTATTTATTTTATTAAATTTATTTTCAGGTGCAATTCAAATATATATATATATATATATATATATATATATATATATATATTGGGTAATATCCGAATTACCAAAACCCGACCACTACCCGAATTTAATGGGTCGGGTAACGGGTATTTTTTTAAACATGAAAACCCTGAATTACCCGAAACCTGAAAAAATTACCTGATCAACACCCCTAGATATTGCAACACCCTCATCTTGTAGTATCATATTGTGTAGTATAATACATCTGTACATTACGTCTCGTGTTTTATTCGTCGACATAAACTCCACCGATAATTTTAATATGTCCCAACATCCTTTAAGGACCCCAAAAGCATGTCTTACGTCCTTTCTTGCCAAATCTCGTGCGGCCTTAAACTATATATTTTCATCGTTTATGTTGGAATAGTGTCTAAGGCTGCAACTATATTAGGCAAGTATTTGACCCGATTGTGCATGGTCCTTTTGGGTTGCCTTCACCATAGCAACATGATAGGATGATTTATTATGAGAGAATAAATATTATTTATATATATTATGAGAATAATATAAGGAATAATAATATTGTTATTTGATTAATATAAGTCATAAATTAATTAGTATTAATTTGGTGACTTAAAGAGATTAATTAAATAAGAGGGTATAAACTGTCAATTGTTTGATAGTTACACTTTAGACTGTAAATCCTTAAAGGATAAGGGTTGGACGGATTCTAGGGCTTAGGATAACTCAAAATCGTCCAAAGCTTATCTAAGGTAAGGATTTGGACTGCTTTAAGGAAAGATTATCCAGCTAGGGTTTAAAGGTGAAACCCTAAGAGTCTACAAGTATAAATAGACCCCTTGAGCAAGGGAAATCGGCATCTCTTCAAAGAAAAAGAACCCCTTGCCGATTTCTTCCCAACCTCTCTCTCAAATCATCCTCTTTGCTAGTTGGTGTTTGTAAGCCATTAGAGGAGTGACAATTGTGACTCTAGAGCTCCAAGACAACAAGATCAAACAAGAGATTCAAAGGTAAACTTCTTGATCTGATTTTGTATTGTTCTTATACCTAATTAGTCATTAAAAGTCTTGGATTCAAAGCATGTTTAATTAGAAAGCCTAGATCCAAGCATTAGGGTTTTGCATGCGCACATAGGAAAGTTCTTATGGCTAAAACCCATCAGTGGTATCAGAGCCTAGATTGGTTTCTATTAAATTGTTGCTTGTTTGTTTGAATCTTATTTGCAAAATTCGTTTTTTGTGTTTCTAAGTCATGGACTCGGCGAGTCCCATAGTGGACTCAGCGAGTTGGCCTGACTCGGCGAGTCCATAATGGGTACCCGGCGAGTCCGAGCGTCAGGAAGGGCTAGATTCGGCATTTTTTCATATTTATCTTATGGAAACTTGCATTTATCATATTAGATCAACCCTAATCCGATTTTTTGATATATATGACTATAATCTTTATCTAATTAAAAATATTTATCAACTAATAAAATATTTAATTTCCTTATATGATAATTAATTAATTATTTTGATTAAATTGGTAATTATCTTGCAAGAAATCTTGAATAAATCAAACATGGATAATTATGGAATTAATTGTTAATTAAAGTTATTTGTTATTTGATCCTCCATGTTTTAAATGTTTAAAACTTGTCCTCAAGTTTTGAAATTTATGATTTGTGATTAAAAGTTTTAATTTAGACAATTTAAATTTCAAACCCTAGATTTTTTAAAGGTTAAAATACAACCCTATACTAATATAATATTACAAGATTAATATATATATATATATATATATATATATATATGTATATATATGTATGTATGTATGTATAACTAAAATGCTAGTCTTACCATTAGTAGACCTCATTCACGAAGCCGATCTATAAGGTGGGTATAAGGTTGCGGCCTATAAAATGGCGCTTAATGGGTGTACAGTCACACCCACCGCTTGCTTGATCGGTGGAGGGTCGTTAGCTGAACGGGTAGGATAGGGCAACCTCATCCTCTCATTAAAAGTATAATATGAAATACAAAGTAACTACATGTTTTTAAAATTTCCCAATCTTAGTTACTTTAGGAAAAGTGAATTGATGCAATCCCATGAAATTACACTTTGCACCCTTGCTAAGAAATTAGTGGAGCGTGTGTGGTTTACCGGCACACTAATTGGTTCTAAGCAAAGGTGGCAAAGGGTAATTCATTGTTTATCATAGTTCGATGGAGCGTGTGTGGTTTACCGGCACATCGAATAGGTGATCGTTACAATGAAGGCACCATGTGAATTTGCATGGTAATTCACACCCGCTTTGTGATCCTCGGTATCCCAGTCACAAACAAGAGGGGCATATCGAGATTTAAACATGCCATTGAATAGTTTCAATGAATCTCATCCGAACCTAGGAATTCTCAATACATTTATGACTTTAAGTTATGTTTTTATGGTGGAGAATTAGTGAATCGTCATTCACTTACCTTCATATTATTTGCATGTTGGATTACGACATCCCTTTTCTAATATGTAAATATTGTTGTTGGATCCTAGCCTTAATTTTTCTTATTGGGTGATAATTAGGGATTCATATTCTAATATATCTTTGTCCTTTCTATTTGTAGATGTCGAACGCAAACAACGTTGCTGCTAGTTCTTTCACATTGATGAGCCTTTGTCAAAAGGTCACTTTCGATGGGATGAACTTTAGCGAATGGATAAGATACATTCGCACTATTGCTTGCTATGAGGATAAGGAGTATGTCCTCGATGAGAAGCTCGAGAAGATCAACCCTAAAATTGCTACTCCGGCTGAAATGACCGCTTTTGAAACTCATGAGAGCGATGCAACGAAGGTGCATTGCATCATGATAACCACTATGAACTCCGAATTCCAAAAGTCCTATGAGGACATGTACCCGTATGAGATGCACCAAGACTTATTGGAGAGATACCACCAAAACGCGAGACAAGAGCGTTATGAGATTTTCACTAACATGATTTTCGCTAAGATGGGTCATGGAGAGTCTCTTACCGTGCACCTGCAAAAGATGCAAAGGTATGTCGACCGTCTTCGCAAGTTGAATGTTGACTTTGGGGAAGACTTGGCGATCGACATGGTGCTTCACTCTTTGCCTCCTAGCTACAATCAATTTAGGATGACCTACCATAGGAACAAAGAGGAGGTCACCCTAAGCAAACTCCAAGGTCTCCTGAGGGTCGCTGAAAGCAACTTCAAGGACAAGTCTGTTGCACCAACTCCCAATCCAACCGCTACTCCTTTCTTGGCTATTGGACAAGGAAAGGGAAAGAAGAGGAAGGCTTCATCTAAGAACTATCGCAAGGTTAAAAGCCCGAGATGGTGCCTCTTCTAGTGGGACCAAAGTTGATCCTGCTAAGCCATGCCCTAACCCAAAGGAGGCAGAGTGCCACCACTGCCACAAGATAGGACATTGGAAGAGAAGCTGCCCAGAGTACCTGCAAGCCATCAAGGAAGGAAAGATCAAGCCGTCTTTCGCAGGTATATACACAATCAAATCTAACGATTCATCTCATGCTATTTCTTGGGTTCTTGATACCGGTTGTGGTTACCACATTTGTTCAAATGTGCAGGGACTAAGAAGAAATAGGGATGTGGAGGCTGGAAGAATTAATCTAATCATGAGGAACAGAAGATCGTCGCCTATAACCAAGATTGGTGTATATTCTTTAGTGCTTAGGAATGGTTTAAGTTTAGATTTGAACAATTGTTGCTATTCGCCAAAAATGGCTAGAAACATCATTTCATTTCATGGTTTATTTAGACAAGGTTTTAGATTTTCTTTTAATAATGAGAATGGTTCTATTTTGGCTTATCTAGATGGTGTCTTTTATTTTGAAACTATACCATGTAATGGAATTTATGAAACTGTTATGATTATTGATAACTTAGGAAATGATGTTTTGAACATAGATTCTTCCAATAGTATGGATAGAGCATCTTTGTGGCATTGTCGTCTTGGACATGTGAACAAGAAACGCATAGCCCAACTCCAAAAGGATGGAGTGTTGGATTCATTCGACCTTAGGGAAGATGACACATGCGAGTCTTGTTTACTTGGAAAGATGACCAAGTCACCCTTCACAAGTACATGTGAAAGGGGTGAGGGTCTATTGGACCTAATACATACCGATGTATGTGGACCGTTTAGATCAACCACGAAGGATGGGAACCGCTTCTACATGACTTTTACCGATGACTATAGTAGATATGGGTATATCTATTTAATCAAGCAAAAGTCATAAACTTTTGAAAAGTTCAAAGAGTTCAAGAATGAAGTGGAGAATCAATTGGGCAGGAAAATCAAGATGCTTCGATCCGATCGAGGAGGAGAGTACCTAAGTCTTGAATTCCACGATTATCTCAAGGAGTGTGGAATAGTTTCACAATTGACGCCTCCTAGGACACCGCAGTTGAATGGTGTGGCAGAAAGGCGTAATCGAACCTTATTGGATATGGTTCGCTCTATGATGAGTCGTGCTTCACTATCAATCTCTTTTTGGGGGTATGCCTTAGAGACTGCCGCCCATATCCTTAACCGAGTCCCTACTAAGAAGGTTGCCAAAACACCTCACGAGATGTAGACAGGGAAAGCTCCCTCGTTGGCACATATCAAGGTTTGGGGTTGCGAGGCTTTCGTAAGACGAGATACTCATGACAAGCTCGAACCTCATAGTGAGCGATGTATTTTCATCGGCTACCCACATAAATCCTTTGGATATCTCTTCTATAGACCGAAGGACAATGTTGTCTTTGTTGCGAGGAGAGGAGTTTTCCGAGAGCGAGAACTCATAAGCCAAGGAGACAGTGGGAGGCAAATCGAGCTTAAAGAGATTCAAGAATCGATAGATGAAGAAACCTTTACCGCTGGCACTCAACCCGAGGAGGAAACTCCGGTTGAACCGATTGACGAGTCCTTACCTCTTAGACGTTCCGAAAGAGTTAGAGTTCAACCCCAGTTTTATGGTTTTCATATTACTACCAAAGGGGACACGTATATTAGTGATGGTACACTAATAAATCTTAATGAACCTCATAGCTATAAGGAAGCCATGGCAGGCCCGGAGTCTGCAAAATGGAAAGAGGCAATGGATAGCGAGATCCAATCCATGTATGATAACCAAGTTTGGAATTTGGTTGATAATGTGCCCGAACGTAAGACCGTTGGGTGCAAATGGATCTTCAAGAAGAAGACCGACGCGAATGGAAACGTACACACATATAAAGCGCGATTGGTCGCGAAGGGCTTCACTCAAACTCCCGGAGTTGACTATGACGAGACCTTCTCACCAGTTGCGAAGATAAAATCTATTAGAGTGATGCTAGCGATTGCCGCATTTCATGATTATGAGATTTGGCAAATGGATGTCAAGACCGCTTTCCATAATGGGAAGTTGGCTGAGGATGTTTACATGGCTCAGCCAGAGGGGTTTGTGGATCTGAAGCATTCGAATAGAGTGTGTAAGCTTGAGAAGTCCATTTATGGACTTAAGCAAGCATCTCGCAGATGGAATCTTTGCTTCGATGAGAAAGTCAAAGAGTTTGGATTTGTACGAAGCGAAGATGAATCTTGTGTATATGTCAAAGCCATTGGGAGTATAGTAAGCTTCCTCGTTCTATATGTCGATGACATATTACTCATAGGAAATGACAACCCGACTTTACAGGAGGTTAAGTCCTGGCTCGGGAAGTGTTTCGCTATGAAGGACCTCGGAGAGGCTTCTTACATTTTGGGAATAAGGATAGTGAGAGAAAGAAGTAAGAGACTAATAGGACTTAGTCAGAACACTTACTTAGAGAAGGTACTAAAACATTTTAGTATGGAAAACTCGAAGAAGGGAGAATTACCGATACAAAGTAATGCCAAGTTGAGTAAGACTCGAAGTCCGAGTACCGAAGCAGAAATAGCATAAATGAGCCGAGTACCATACGCTTCCGTAGTTGGCTCAATCATGTACGCTATGACTTGTACTCGCACTGATGTAGCCTTTGCTTTGAGCATGGTTAGCAGATATCAAGGGAATCCTGGCAGAGCCCATTGGATTGCGGTAAAGAATATCCTTAAGTACCTTCGGAGGACGAAGGAATGGTTCTTAGTCCTCGGAGGGAGTGATGACTTGAAGGTGCGAGGGTATAGTGACGCCAGCTTTCAGACCGACAGGGACAACTACCGTTCGCAGTCGGGCTGGGTCTTTACCCTGAATGGAGGAGCAGTGACTTGGAAAAGTTCCTAGCAGGAAACTGTAGCTGATTCAACGTGCGAATCAGAGTACATTGCAGCGAGCGAAGCGTCGAAGGAGGCAATATGGCTGAAGAACTTCATCGGTGATCTTGGAGTTGTACCTGCCATAAAGGTGATGGGTTTTGGTTATAAGGCATCCTATGTGCTCATACAAACCCTAATGCTTGGATCTAGGTTTCTCAATTGTACATGCAAGTTATCCAAGGCTATAAACCCTAATTCTAGCATATGGAAATCGATATTAACATATAATTAGGTTTAAGATATTACCTTGATTGTTATGTAGTAATAACAATCCCAATTCCTCCTTGAATTGACTTTGGAAGGCTGAGAGTCACAAGTGTCACTCTTCTAATGGCTTACAAACACCAAGAGCAAATGGAGAAGATATAAGGAGAGAGGGGAGGTATAAGAATTCGTCCCTAAGAAGCCTTGGGAAGGTCTGGACGAAATCAAGAGCCAAAGGGGGTTTATATAGGTGTAGAGATAGGGTTTCAGTCCTTATCCTTATCTAGTTGCTTGCTTACCAAGCAACCCATAAGATAAGCCTTGAATCCTTATCATAGTCGAATTCTAAGGTCCTTATCACCTCAAATTCGTCCAACCTATCCTTAAGATAATCCTTACCTTATTTTGTAACTATCACATAATTACAATTCAGCCCCTCTAGTTTAATTAATTACATTTGACCACAAAATTAATTCTTAATTAATTATTGACCAATATTAATTAAACAAATATGATTTCTCCTTTAATATATTATTCTTATAACATATTAATAAATCATAATAACCTCTCTCTCTAGTTATTTCTCCAATCAAGTTGCTTTGGTGAAGGCAACCCAAAAGGACCATGCACCATCGGGTCAAGTACATACCAAAATAGTTATGGACTTAGACACTAATCCAACAGTCTCCCACTTGGATAAGTCTAATAACTATTATGCGTATGACTTCAGATCCTGATCTACAATCGTAGCTTTCCAAAGCCGCTATCAACTCTGATCCTATCAGATACGCGTGTCCTTAGATAAGGGATCATATATTCCTCCATTCTAGATATCATATGAGATATGATTTCAAATCATTCTCTTTGTACTATATCTCGATTCCCGATTTATGACGACTGACTAATTGAACAAATCAAATTAGCCCTAGCCCGGCCGAGCATTTACGTTTGTCATCACTAAATCATCGAGGGGCCCAAAGATATCACTTTTATCCTACTTTGGATAAAAGGAATGGGTAAAATATTATACAATGCTTGCTTGCACTCACTTACCGAATTACACACAACAATATGTTTTATAACACCAAGTTACTAGTGCGTTTACATATTATCAATGTGCAACCGATTTGCAAGATACAACTCACACATCTCGGTTTCAAGAATATAAGATGTTATCGTCTCACCAATCACTCGTGATACAATCCATGGAGTGATCCAAGTGAGCATGGGTTTAATCCAATGCTCAAATAATATTCATAAGCACTCATGAACGTTGCAGCAAACATTTGCTTATGTCTAATACTCTTTTAGACATTCCACACACCAATTCACGACAATCTTCATTCATATCTACTTCCAACATATGAATGACTATGGCCCGTTCGAATAATTCGATTATTCTTAATAAATTCAATTATTCTGGAAGTCAAAACATGCAAATGTGAAACACAAGAATAATACTAATCTCATATGGCCTCAAACCTTTGAGTATAAATAAAACTCCTTTTATTTATCACCATATCGATTACTCATTATTTGTCGTTTCGGGTAATCAACTTCTTACTTGAATTATGACACTTGTCCCATGCTCTCAGCATGCACACAATGTTTACCTATGGTTCTTACTTTGTGAAATAGATCAAATTGAACACACTTCCAATCATTCTCATTTCACAACTCCAAATCCTTTTTCATAAGTGTAAGAATATCAAATTCTTGCCACTTATAGAATATGTTAGATTCTAACATTTTATGCAATGATCCTTTCGTAATGTCACTGCACCAAAGTCACAAAGACTATTGCCAATGATATTATAAAGTCCTCTAACGGAGATTGTTACAAGACAATTCCTTAGATATGATGTCTCTCACTCAAAGTACATTCTTTGAACATCCTTTTGCATAAAAGTTTCTAATCTATACATAGATTTTCAATATTCAATTCCCAATATGGATACATTTCCATATTTTCCATATGACAACTCATTCTTAATAGAATCTCATCTATTCGTAATGATGTCGATATGGTCCATCCAATATGGAAACATTTCCATATTTTCCATATGACAACTCATCCTTAATAGAATCTTTTCTAATAATGTCGATATGGTCCATTCAATACCATGCTTCCAACCACTCACAAGCAACCAATCCTCGTCAAATTTTGGATTGTCCTTTGATAGTTGTTTAATTATTTTAGTCAAAACCAATTCTAGTCCCTTTTCCCTCTAAATGCGCTCGACATTTAGAAAATTTTAGAATGGTCAAACATTAAAGCATTTGCAATCGATCCTATACCCGAAGCGTATGGGACACGACGCATAATGTTTTATTTGCTATGTTCTCAAAATTCGAATTGTGAAGAGGAATTCCGTAATCATAATCGAAATTTTAAGAACACACTATGTACCCTTGACTAAATTTATTAACATTTCTCAACCTAATCCTTTAGATTTGAAATGAAGCATAATATTCTCTCCCTTAATTATAGCAAAACAACTTTACAACCCTTACTACTTTGCAAGGTATAACTCTTGTTTTCTATAATTAATATTGCCAACTTGCAATACGTGCCTTAATAATCATACAATCATAACATTTATGCTCCCACTATCATAATGATTATTATAAAACATAACACTTATGCTCCCACTAGCTTTGACATGTCTTTAGAAACATCTTAACTTTCAGAAAAACAATGCTTATTGAATTTCTTAAGTTCATGTTTCTAATACTTAGTGCTTTGATAATCTTTTATCAAGGCTTCTTGAACTTATACACCTTTGCCTTAGATAGTTTATATGTGTGTCTAAACAATTGAGACTAATTGCCAAACCTCACAATTCAAATTATGGAAAGGGATACCGTAACCATAATCGAATTCGAGAATGCAATTTTACAATCACTATCTTCTAAAAATCTTTCTTAGTGAAAGAATTTCGTCACAATCATTTTCAAGAAGGAGGAAATCTTATGACACTTAGATTTAAATGGTGTATTTGTTCCTATCCATGTGAATTTGTCAAAACCAAATTTTACGACAAATTCAAACTCATATGGATCGAACTCTCTTAATCTCGATTTCTTGCCTTATGGTAGCACAGCTGCCCACCATGTCTTCCAAGTAGTTAAGCAGCTCACCTTTTCTTATCAATGTACTTTTCATTGATCAAGTTCCTTGCCTTTTATGCATTCAAATGAGAACTCATAGGACTCACATACATAATTAACTCGATTGGACTGGCACAGAAACAAAATAATGTCAACACGATAGGCTGTAAACCTCAACTCGTGTGCTAGTGATGATTGATAAGGTTTATTTGATTTGTTCTTGAAACCTTTCAAGACCATTAAGACTCCCACTGACTCCTTGACATATAAGATTCTCTTGTCAAAACATTTCTTGACAAACAAATATTCAAGAGTTAGTGTAGCTTTTATCAAAACTCTTCATAAATTGGTCCTAGTTAGTCTTTGTCTTATTCAAGACATCACAAATTTCCACATTTGATGAATGTTACAAACCTTCTTGATACTTTTCACTCAATGTCACAATCTTAACTTTAAGACTTGTTATTGGAACGAAGTATGATTGACTTCTTGATTTACCTATTTCTTCAATCCTTGATTCCTCTTCTTAAACATACAATTGTACTAAGACTCACTTAGAGGATCAATTGAGATATGGTTCTTAATCATTAAGACTTATCATAAAGCATAAAAGGTACTCTCCCTTCTTCTTAGAATGGAGAAACTTTTATCTTTCTGTCTACTTGATTCTTCTTATTCGCTCTGCTATTGATTTAAACTTTTTCAATCAATTCATAATTACACTTAATCTTGTAAGTATAATCATATTTACTAAACCTTTAGTAAATCATGACGAATATCATTGTTACTCTTATGGTGGACTTGATCAACACGCAACTTTGTGTATTCGATCTCCAAGTCCTTCACTTGACACTTTGTCAATGAATCAGTCTAATTTCCAAAATATGAAATTTCTCATTCATCGTGCAACCAAGTTGCATGATTCCGGGTTTCTGTCCAATTGAAACTTGGGCGATGAGAAACTCTCCCTATTTGGTAAACTCTCGACTTTCCATAAATAACATAATAAGAACCAAATCCATTATTGCTAATAATAGAAACATTCAAACATCAATTTTTCATATACACCATTGCAAGGATAAATAAATAAATAAAATCAAAATTTATTTTATTGCGGAATTTTTTTTTGTCCTTACAATGCAATTCATTGAAAAACTATGCTAATACATCTTTCTTAGCAATCTAATTCTAACTCTAAGTAGTAGCTCAAGAATCTAATCTTCGAGAAATGCGATCGAAATCCATTCCTTCATGGTTAGATTCTGCTCACTTCTTCCCTTAAGCTTCCTTTCTTTTCTTCGATTCTACAAAACATCAATTGCAATCTTATCACATTATGTATTAAGAATCTAGAATAAAAGCGTAAAAGAGTTAGTTAATGGATTTTACCTATATTAGAGCCATACGTTTCGACTCTCCCATCTCTTAGATCTCTTAGGTAAATAGGGCAGCTTCGTCTCCAATGCCCTTTCTCTTGGCAATAAAAGCAAATTGATTCTTGTAACGACCCGAAAATCACGACTAAAAATTTCTTTTAAAAACATTACTAAAACTGGATTTATAAAACGTATCATAAGTCAAACATAACTTTCGAGTATTAAATTCAAAACATAACATCATTATCAGAGTCAAACATTCCCAGGCTAACTGACTATGGTGTGTGCTCTGCAATCTTCCCGAGCTCCTCTTCTGAAAACCGAGTACCTGAAACCAAAACTGAAAACCGTAAGCACGAAGCTTAGTGAGCTCCCCCAATCTACCACATACCACACAAAAACATATAAAGCACATACTGGGGCCTTGCCCCCTACATCGAACCGAAGTCCGAAGCTGACATCGGACCGAAGTCCGAAGCTAACTGACTGGGGCCTTGCCCCTACATCGAACCGAAGTCCGAAGCTGACATCGGACCGAAGTCCGAAGCTAACTGACTGGGGCCTTGCCCCCTCCATCGGACCGGAGTCCGAAGCTAACTGTCTGGGACCTTGTCCCCTCCATCGGACCGAAGTCTGAAGCTAACTGACTGGGGCCTTGCCCCCTACATCGAACCGAAGTCCGAAGCTGACATCGGACCGAAGTCCGAAGCTAACTGACTGGGGCCTTGCCCCCTCCATCGGACCGAAGTTCGAAGCTAACCGACCACAGCATATCATAACATATCAACTGGCATAAACTCACATATATTGCATACTACATCGGGCCGTAGCCCGGAACACATAACATATAAATCCTGTCTGAGCCACGAAGGCATCAAACATACTAACTACTGGATCATATCAACATCTGAAAACTACTGCTAGCTAAACGGGTCGGCATTGTGGCCTTAGACCCGTTCCTACTGGAAAGAAACTCACCTGAGACTGCTGAACTGATGCTGCTAATCCACTTGACTACTACTTGACCTCTGACTCCAAACTGCTGCTCCACTAACTCTTCGAGCTTCAAAAGCCAATAAAACACTTAGTCCAACTGACCTCCAAAGGTCACTAGGTCAACTCTGGTCAAGGTCAAAATCCTGGTCAACGTCAACCTTCCAGGTCAACCCTACTCGCCGAGTCTACCTACTGACTCGCCGAGTTCATACGCTCAGGGTCTTTCTTATTCGCGACTCGACTCGCCGAGTCAGTCTATGACTCGCCGAGTCCAACTAGTTCCAAGACCTGTCCTGTCCAACTCGCTGAGTCACCACCCGACTCACTGATTCGAGTCTCAACTCGAAGGGTTTAGGGTTTCGCGATCTGACTCGCCGAGTCCAAGAACAGACTCGTCGAGTCCTAGACAATCTTCAACCAACTCGTCGAGTTGTTCGTCCAACTCGCCGAGTCCATGCCTAACTTCAACCGACTCGACGAGCTGTTCATCCTACTCGTCGAGTTCCTCCTCATCTTCAAGCTACTCGCCGAGTCCACTCGAAGGACTCGCCGAGTCTATCCAGTCCTCAATCCATGCAGTGGCTTTTCGAGCCAAACAGAGCTTCCAACTCATAGATCCATACTTCTAGGGCCTATCCCCCACGTAAAGTGGCAAACTTTACGTGTAGATTAAGAGATCTAGGCTCAAAACACACTAGGGTTTATGGCAAACATACTCCTTCAACATACCAAGGGCTGATACTTTTGGGGATTCAAGACAAAAACCAACATGGATCTGAGGTAGCAACCTCAGATCTGAACCTCCAACTCGAATTGGTTACATATCATACCAATAATGAGCAAAACTCACACATAAGAATAGATCTAGATGCAAAGGGAGTCCAAGCAACAACTTATTACCTCCAATTGGTCTGAAATGACTCCTCAATCCCAGATCTACAATCCCTTCTTGCACCTCCAAGGTCTTTCTTCCTCCTCCAAGCTTTAGTGCACTCTTCAAGGCAAGATCTAGCTCAAAAACGGATATGGCGGCTAGGGTTTGGTGTTCTGGGGTAAAGAGGCAGTAAAGGGACCCTAGGAAGGAGATTGAGACGCTTAAATAGGCTCAAAGTCCCGGATTTAGGGTTTTTCCTCGTTCAGACCCAACTCGTCGAGTCTCCTTGGCCGACTCGCCGAGCCGGTCGCTTACACATCGACCCGGATCCCGCTCGGACTCGCCGAGTCCCTCCATGGACTCGTCGAGTCTCTCCTAAAACTTGAGGTCTTCTTTCTTTTCTTGACTTTCCAAACTTTGGGGTGTTACAACTCTTTTGGAACATGACATGGAACTACTTTAGACATTGCCTTTCTCTTATGATCAAACCTTTCGATCATAGCATGTCTTTTATTGCCATCGTCTATATCCATAGAGGTCTAGAAGGCAGATTCACCAATCAACTTTGCTTTTCTATTGCGCCAAACCATTGCTGATTCAGCAGCAATAAGCATATAGGTGAGATCTATAAGGGTCACGTCGCGGTTCATCATATAGTACTCTCTTACGAACTCACTATATGAGTTAGGAAGTGACTGAAGAACCCAATCAATAGCTATTTCCTCACAGACAACGGATCCCAACATTCTTAACCTATCAATGTGTGACTTCATCCCTAGGACGTGTGCACACACCGACTTTCCTTCTTTATGTTTATTTGCCAAAAGGGCTTGAGTGATCTTGAACTTTTCAAGCCTTTGAAATTGTGGGTTAGGGAGAATAATTGGAGGATGTGGAGGAAGTGAAGCATGATTTCTTGTTCCTCGATCGAATCGTGGAATACCATTTTCATGTGGAAAGCTTGTTCCACGGGATTTGGGAATACCATAGTTGTCGAACTTTGACATCTACAAAATGGGAGAAAACGAATTCAAGTTAGTTGATTGATTGAGTCCTTAGTAAATCACCCAAATGAAATACTAAGTCTAGGACCCAACACAATATTCTACAACTCGGGAGAGGGATGCCGTAACCCAAATTGCAGAACATTTGAAGGTAAGTGAATGACGATTCACTAATTTCCACCATGAAAAACAAAAAAAAATTAAGTTTTAAATCTATGAAAACTCCTAGATCCTTTGAGATTCATTGAACTTTCAATGGCATGTTTAAATCTCGATATGCCCCTCTTGTTTGTGACTGGGATGCCGAGGATCACAAAGCGGGTGTGACTAACCATGCAAACTTACATGGTACCCTCACATGCTACAGTCACCTATTCGATGTGCCGGTAAACCACACACGCTCCACCGAACTATGACAAACATTGAGTCACCCTTTGCTACCTTTGCTTAGAACCATTTAGTGTGTCGGTAAACCACACATGTTCCACTAACGTCTTCGCAAGGGCACAAAGTGTAATTTCATGGAATTGCATCAATTCACTTTTGCCTAAGTAACTAAGATTGGGAATTTTATGAAAACATTTAGTTACTTTAATAATTCATTATACTTATAATGGAAGGTTTCGTCCTATCCTACCCGTTCGGCTAACGACCCTCCACTAGTCAAGAGTGTGGTGGGTAAGAGTGGATACCCATTCAATCGCCATTTTATAGGCAATTTCCTTAAACACCCCTTATAGACCAGCTTCGTGAATGAGGCCTACTAACGGTAAGACTGACTTTTACTCATACATATATATAATGTTAGACTTTTAATGTTATATATATAGTATAGGGTGTATTTTACACTTTTAAAATATTAGGTGGTTAAATTTAACAATTATACTTTTAATTCAATTAAATTGTAAACCTAAAGTTTTATGGATTTATTAAACCTCTTTTAATTATACACCTTAATTAATTAATAAAACCATAAGGGTGTGATTTGAACTTTTTCAAAACAATACTAGGGTTTTAGAATTTAACATTCCTAATTAAACTTTTAATCAACTTTTAAATTCCAAAACTTGAGGGCAAGTTTTGAAACATTTCAAAACATTAGGGTTTAGAATTTAAATATACATCAAAATTAAACTATTAATCAAAATTTAAATTCCGAAATTTGAGAGCAAGTTTTGAAACCTTTTTCAAAACATTAGGGTTTTAACTATTTAAATTTCAAAACAACAAAACTTTTGGGTTCAAATTTAAAATATAAAACCTAAGGGGAAAATATGAAACATTTCATAACATAAGGATCAAAATAACAAATAATCTAAATTAACAATTAATTACATAATTATCCATATTTGATTTATTTAATGATTTCTTGCAAAACAATTTACCAATTTAATCAAAATAATTAATCAATTATCACATAAAGAAACAATTATATTATTAATTGATAAATATCTTCAATTAGATCAAGAATATAGTCAAGTATATCATAAAATCGGATTTATATGGATCTAATATGATAAGGTAACTATCCCAAAGCAAAAACAGCAAGAAATCCCTAGATATACTCCATCTGACGAGTTGACTCGTCGAGTCAAGCTTGGACTCGTCGAGTCTGCATGGACTCGGCGAGTTCAGCTATCGACTCGGCGAGTCCAGCCTCCAGAAACTCAAAAATCGAATTTTTTTGAACATGTAATGCATCAATACAATTGAAACCAGTCTAGGCTCTGATACCGCTGATGGGTTTTGGTCATAAGACATCCTATGTGCTCATACAAACCCTAATGTTTGGATCTAGGTTTCTCTATTGTACATGCCAGTTATCCAAGGCTATAAACCCTAATTCTAGCATATGGAAATCGATATTAACATATAATTAGGTTTAAGATATTACCTTGATTGTTATGTAGTAATAACAATCCTAATTCCTCCTTGAATTGACTTTGGAAGGCTGAGAGTCACAAGTGTCACTCCTCTAATGGCTTACAAACATCAAGAGCAAATGGAGAAGATATAAGGAGAGAGGGGAGGTATAAGAATTCGTCCCTAAGAAGCCTTGGGAAGGTCTGGACGAAATCAAGAGCCAAAGGGGGTTTATATAGGTGTAGAGATAGGGTTTCAGTCCTTATCCTTATCTAGTTGCTTGCTTACCAAGCAACCCATAAGATAAGCCTTGAATCCTTATCATAGTCGAATTCTAAGGTCCTTATCACCTCAAATTCGTCCAACCTATCCTTAAGATAATCCTTACCTTATTTTGTAACTATCACATAATTACAATTCAGCCCCTCTAGTTTAATTAATTACATTTGACCACAAAATTAATTCTTAATTAATTATTGACCAATATTAATTAAACAAATATGATTTCTCCTTTAATATATTATTCTTATAACATATTAATAAATCATAATAACCTCTCTCTCTAGTTATTTCTCCAATCAAGTTGCTTTGGTGAAGGCAACCCAAAAGGACCATGCACCATCGGGTCAAGCACCACTGTCGTTGCCGTCACAACTTCCACCTTTGTCACCACCTCCACCTGCACCTTCTCTCACACCACCCCTACTGTAACATCCCAAAGTCAGAATCAAGAGTTCGGGGGTAAAAGTGTAAGTTGGAAGAAAGGAACTCGGCGAGTAGGAGCTGCAACTCGTCGAGTCTAAGCGGGTGTCGGGCACATGTTAAGTGACCAGACTCGCCGAGTCAGAGGCTGGACTCGACGAGTCTGTGCTGGAATGAAAAACCCTAATTCCTGGGGTTTGCACCCTATATAACCCACCCCAGCCTCTTTAGCACCCCCTTTTATGTCCAGAAGCTTTCCACATCGTTTCCAAACCCTGATTTGAGAGTGAGAGGGATTTAAGTGTTTTGTGGAGCTTGGTGAAGAAGGATACTTGAAACAAGAGTTTGTGGGATCATAGAGGAGCGAAGTGGATCTGATTTCCTTGCTTGTTGGCATCAGATTAAAGGTAAAAGTTGTTGCCTTGGCTTGGTTGTGCTTAGATTGTTCATGAATGAAGTTTTAGGGCCAAATTGTCATATATGAGTCTCTTTTCGAGTTTTAGGTTCAAATCTGTGGTTGCTACTACAGATCTAGACTGGTCTTGACTCATGAATCTGGAAAGTGATAGCTTTAGGGCTTATTTGAGAGTGTCCTTGCCTTAAACCTTCATTTTAGCTTGTTGAAACTTACATGCACGTAAAGTTGGAAACTTTACGTGTGAATCAGGCCCTTGGAGTCCAAATCTATGTATTGGAAGCATTGGAATGGCCTGAAATCGTCTGGATGAAGATGTCACGTCTGGACTCGGCGAGTCACATAGGTGCACTCGACAAGTTGTATGAATATGTGCATGGACTCGGCGAGTTGGAAGAACAACTCGGCGAGTCTGTTGAAGATTGTCCTGGACTCGACGAGTCTGTTCTTAGACTCGGCGAGTCTGGTCCTAAGGTCCTAACCTTTTTGGTTGAGCGGTGAATCGGTGAGTCAAGGGACGACTCGGTGAGTTGAGCAGGAAGTGACTCAGAGTTGGTTGGACTCGGCAAGTTGAGTCGTGGATTGGGAGTTTCTGAGGATAGGGACTCGACGAGTTGGCGGGTTGACTCGGCGAGTAGAGTCAGTCAGGAAGGTTGACTTTGACCGAGGACTTTGACTTTGACCAAGAGTTGACCAATTGACTTACAGGGGTATTTTGGTAATTATTGGTATTTATTGAGTTCAGTCTTTTGGTATTATCAGTGGTGGATTTTGTGTCGGAGGTTGGAGCAGCGTGATCTTATCTTTTCAGTCAGCAATTGCGAGGTGAGTTATCCTCACTATATCGACAGGGTCTAAGGCACCAAGGCCGGCCCTTTATCGGATGGAAATTCGGGTAGTTGTTATGTTATTGCTTTGCTATATGTTTGCATCCTAGTAGTTAGGATGGTATATGTTAGAGACCTGGTTAAGGTCGGAATCCTGGAATATAGGATGATGCTATGCTAGTGACCGGTTAGGTCGGAATCCTGGTAGGGATGTGTTATGTATGTGGTCTGCTAAGATCGGTTTGATTAGTTGAGAATTGATATATGATTATATGTTTATGTGCACATGGTTGTTGGACTGGGGTTGGGTTGAGGCGGGTCCTGCTTTGTGCTGTAGGCCAACATATCCAGGGTGGATTAGTTATCCTGAAGGCCCAGCGAGCGGTCCGGATAGGCTGTAGGCCCTGCGGGGGTGGACCAGACGTGCCGAGGCTCGGAGAGTGGACCAGGCCGACTGAAGGCCCGGTGCAGGCGGACCAGTCATACTGTAGACTCAGAGAGTGGACCAGGTGGGTTGAAGGCCCGGTACGGGCGGACCAACCACACTGCAGACTCGATGTATATGGCTAGACTCAGAGGGTGGACCAGGTGGACTATAGGCCCGGTGCGGCGGACGAGTCACACAGTAGACCCGAAGTGCATGGCTCATCTGTTCTGTTATGATATGACATGTTATGTGTATGGTATATGTGGTTGGTATTTTGGGGGTATCTCACTAAGCTTTCGGGCTTACAGTTGTGGTTTAATGTTTCAGGTACTTCAGGGGACTGTGGCAAGGCAAAGGCGTGATCGTACCGCTCCTCATGTTTTGGTTTTATGATATGGTTCTGGGAATACTCTGATAATAAATGTATTGAAAAATTTTTTGTAATAACTTGATGATGTTGGGTTGTTTTTGAAATGTTTAAATTGATTGGAATTTTTATAGCGTTACACCTACCCCCTACCTCCGCCACCACCACCACTACTTGTGCCACATCCACCACCATTTCGGCCGCCTCTACCAACATCGTCGAGTTTTTTTTATAAAGACTTTAAAAAACAAACATTTGTCTATGAAGATTAGAGAAATGGAAAAAAACATAACAAAAAAACAAAAACAAAAACAAAAACAAAAAAAACTTTTGTACCATATTTTATTTCACCTGCATTTAAAAAGACCAAATACATTTACATCATCGAAAACAAACACTATCTTATTGCTGGAAAGTACTCGAAGATACCCGATTGAAGAATTTTTTTGATACGCATTAGTTGAAAATGTTTTTTGTTGGTCAATATTATATTTGTGATTTTATATATGTTAGTTTGAAGTTGTAATCTTTTACTAAGTGACTAATTTTGTAATAGTTTTATTTGCTAACACCTCTTAAAAATATAGAGTCGATGGTATGAAAATATAAAAAAAGCAAAAAAAAAATTAAGTAATAAATAAATATGGATCGTTTCGTTCATAAAAAAAATTAAACATAAAATAACAATGGTGTAACTAATGAAAAAGATTGAAAAAATAAATTTGCGTACATAATTTCATGGGAACTAATTTGGGAGGAAAAACGGAAATTTACAAGATTTTAGCTAGAGATATTTTCTTTTTAATATCTAAAATTTTAAATTAGGGGCAATATTGACAACTCATGAATTTTGAGTGGACTAAACAAAAGTCAAGGTAAAAAAATCAATTCCTTAATACTAATATGGTAAATATTTTCGAAGACATACTAAAAGTAAATAGTTTTTTCAATGACCTTATTATGGACAAAAACTCTAGTTTTGTCAAACATCATTTTTTACCAACTAGTTTTTTATATAATAGAGAGCTTTTCAATCAGTACGTTAAATATAACCTAACGTCTAGTTTCCAAGTTTAACGAAAGAAAAGAAAAAAAAGTAAGAAGAGAAAAAAGAGAAATGAAAGGAACAAAATTCTCTTTTGTTTTCCCGAAGTGAATAGAATTGAAAGAAAAATTAATCATTTTGCTGTTTATTTTTAAATCATTCCAAATCAGAAAAAAGTTTAGAAGAGAATTAAAAGAAAAATTAATCATTTTGCTGTTTCTTTCTAAATCATTCCAAATCGAAAGAAAGTTTGGAAGAAAAGTGATTCTTCCAATTTTTTTTCTTTTAATAAAACTTGAAAGTATAAAGTTTTTTTATTTTCTTCTTATTTTTATTTATTTATTTATTTATTTTGTTAAGTTTAACTTGAAAAAAGAATGTAAGTCAACCAAATCGAGGACAGGATTGGTGATTCGGTAAATGGTAATACGTGGGGGCATACACTACTAGATTTGGTCAACCCGAGGTGAGACCCCAAGTCACATGACGCGTATAAACCGCGTAACCATTAAATACCAACAAACCTCAGTATCTTAATTATTTTATCCATTCCGCGTTTTTCTAATGCCGACAGAATTTTGGATCTAAACCAAAAAAGTATTCCACGTAATCTTGGAATTGATTGGAATCATTATCTAGAGCTAATATAAAACTGATCTCTAATATTTTTAGAACTACAAATTTAATTTATTCATAAGCTGTTTTTAATTTCATCAATATTTTATATGGGACTTGAGCCATCGATTTTAATTTTCAAGTTGCGAATGTAATCTAGAAGCCTTTTGGTTAATTATAAACGATAATGGTCGATTTAGTTTTTGGTTTTGTTTTTTTTTTTCTTATTTTTTTTTTATTTTTTTTAAGATGTAGTGAATATCTAACCTTCTTTATGTCATAAAAGATATCTTCCACACAAAAAAGAAAAAGTTTTTTTGGATGTATAGTCTAGAAAAGCTTAACTAAATGCTAAAAATATATTTCTTTTTTATTTGCAATGTTTCTTTTTATTAATGTGTAATTTACTACTAGTACACAATATACTTCTTTTTAGGTTATACGGAATAGGTACTCAAAAAAATATGTCCCACCACCGTCTTAGCTTTACAACATTCTCACTAGGGGTGACAAATTGGGCCTTCGTGTCATGTTTTTGTTTGATATGACACGACAATGTTTTATGTAATACGAACACAACACGACACGATCTCGGGTTTTTTTTAACTAATACGAAACCGAACCGATTAAAAAACGACAAACACAACACGACACGACAAATATAACATGAAATAACAATTAATGTATTTAATTAATATTTATTCGTGCATAACACGACAAACACGAAAAACACGACAAAAAATGTTAAATCGTGTCAAATTTTGAACACGAAGTCGTGTTTTTTACACTTGACATGAACACGACACGAACACAAATTCGAATTTCAGTTTCGTCTCAATTTCGTTTCGTGTCGTGTATTTTTGTCGTGTCGTGTCATCAATTGTCACCCCTAATTCTCATTGAACCTTCCTCACTTTAAGAAATACCCGCCACTATATTATACTACTATATTAAATTTATTTTTAGAGAAATAACACAATTGTTCTATGAACTTTTTATGATTGGTCATTTTAGTCCCTAAATTATTTTCATGGCTTTATGAGGGAACCAACTCATGAGTAACATGTTTTTTTAGTCATTTTTACTTGTTTTAGCCAGTTTGAGTGATACTCATCTCCATCTCTCTCTCTCTCTCTCTCTCTCTCTCTCTCTCTCTCTCTCTCTCTCTCTCTCAAGAACACAATCTAGCAACGTCCCAGTGATGGTATCTGCTAGGTTCTTCAGCTCAAATTCCTTAAAATTTGCGTTTAATTCGTCAACACCTTGATCCAACGAATACAAGCAAATCAAAACCTGGTGGCAGGTTTCTAGTTTTGGTTTAGTATCTTGTTTACTAGATTCTACAAACTCAAATCAAACCTTCTCGATCATTATATTAACAAACTCTCCCATCTTATAAATACTTAATTCTTCATTACTCCTCCATATCAAGTAATTAACAAACCAACCCACTTGAAGTTGTTTTCATATTCTATACTTCAAGATCAAGTAACAATAAGATAAAAATGTCGAGCATTATTAACAAGTTGATTTGATGTAAAGGTAAGCATTTCATTCATTCTATTGTAATTTTCCCTAAAGAAGAACTGCTGCTGATGAATGTAAATGTGACAACGACAGTGGCATGGGAAACCGAAAAGCCACTGTTAATTGAAGAAGTGGATGTGGCATCACCCCAGCAAATGGAAGTTTGAATCAAAATCTTCTTCAACTATGTAACATCCCGAATCTCAGGTATAATATTTATATATTTATTTTGGGATTGAGTGAGTGACTTGACGAGCTGTGTGCCCGACTTGTCGAGTAGGGTTGGTTTGGTCGTGTGGGTTTAATGACTAACTCGACGAGTCAGAGAGCCGACTCGCCGAGTTAGCGTTGTGTGAGGAAACCCTAAATCCCCGGGTTTGTGTCCTATTTAAAGGGCCTTAAGCCCTCATTTCCACCTCACCAGCCACCTTACATCCTTGAGAGAAACCCTAATCGTCCACTTGAGCTAGAAAGTGAGAGAAGCTAATCTTGTGATTATTAGTGCACTTTTGAAGGAGAAGTGGAGATCATCAAAGCTTGGATCAAGATGAGGCTTTGGATCTAGAGTTTCATCAGGGTTTTGCTTCAGTTGGAGGTAAAATGATGCTAACTTGATCATTTCCTTATGGGATCTTGGTTTAGGGAGTTTCTAGCATTTTCTCCCATCCTTTTTGTGTCATTGAGTCCCTTGAGCATGATTTGAGGTTGAAACCTCACATCTAGATTGTTGGAGTTCCTGTGAGTCCAAAGACCCGAACTTTATTAAGCTAGAGACAAGATCTTGTGCATCTAACCCTTGTTGGAGCTTGTATTGGCACTATGGAGCAAATATGCCATGCATGGACGTAAAGATCGAAGCTTTACGTGACATTCGATCCTTAGGGAGACTAGATCTAGAGTTTGGAGTGGTGGATCTACCTTAAAACATCTAAATGAGAATACAGACTGAATGGAATCGCCGATTCAATGAGCTGACTCGACGAGTCGGCTAGGGTTTTCCCCGATGAGTCTGGACAAGGGCAACCCGGCGAGTGAATGAGACAAATCAACGAGTTAAGTTGGTTTTCGCGATGTTCTGAGGAACAATGGGGACTCGGCGAGTCACATAGGTGCACTCGGCGAGTCAAATCAACATGGCAGTTGACTCGAGTGTTGACTTCTGTTGACTTTAGGGTTTAGTCAATGGAGGGTTAAAATGGTCTTTTACCCATCCCATGCGTTAAAGAGGGACTATCACGAGTTTATTTAGATTTGTGATCTTTAAGTGTTAATTAGAGATGTTTATTGCATGTAGGCGGGGGTTAGACTGTTCGAGGGGTATTCGGTTTCCTTTCTTGCGTATGAGGTGAATCTTCTCACTATACTTACCTAGAGTGGTAACCTTTGTGTGACTGGAGGGTCTTATGTGCTTATATTGAGTATTGTGATATCCTACATTATGTCTTTGTGATTTATGTTGTGTATTATTATGAGCTTACAGAGTTAGGACCGAAGGGTCCATCCGATTTGTGGGACCGGAGGGTTCCACTGAGACACATTGACCGGAGGGTCTTATCTGAGTATAGTCATGAGAGGCTAATGAGCTATGTGTGGTATTTTTGGGAACTCGCTAAGCTTTGTGCTTACCATGTTATGTGTTATGTGTTTCAGGTACTTCTCAGGATCACGGGAAGGCGCCGACTTGATTGTACACACCGATTCGAGACTATGTGGATGATTCTGGGATAGTGACATTTTATGTGGATTTGTGTTGATACTTGAGACAATTATGTTTTTGAGAAATATATTATGAGTTTTCATGTGTTTTAAAAATGAAAAATTTGGTTTAAAAATTGACATCGTCACAAACTGCTTACTTATGGGAAGCCGAGGTAATCAATCTACTAGCCCTCTTACATGAACCTCTATCAAAACTCAAATCTTGAATATTGGTTTTCGATGAACGTTTCAAGGTTAGAATCTCATGTTTTGTAATGTCCCGAAAATCATGTCCAATAAATTTCATTTTAAAACTATAATAAAACCATAGTTGTCAAACCATTCATTCAAAACATATTTAATCAGAGTATCATGTCTAAACATATGTTATCAGAGTAATACATCACAGGCTAAAACATCATGGTGTGTGTGATGCAATCATCCCGAGCTCTTCCCTCCGCTACTGGAAGTACCTGAAACCAAAACTGAAAACCGTAAGCACGAAGCTTAATGATTTCCCCATACTACCACATACCAGACATATAACCACATACTGGGCCCCCACCTGCTGCTTCCGGACTTGCCCGACATCGGACTCGCTCCGGCATCGAGCCCTGCTCGGTACACATATTTGTCTCTCATAGGCCCCGCCTATCTCTGGGCCTAGCCCGCTATACACATACAAACATACAACATACTAGCACATAAAGAAATGTACTCTACTGTACACCTATTCTAAGGCCTCACCCATCTTGGGACTTGCCCCTATTCTGCTACCGATGAGTCGTGGAACCGCGTCCACACTCGTCTAGTGGTGAGATACGGTACCTCGCCTACACTCACCTCCTTACCAGGCACATACATGTATCACGAAGACAACAAGTATACTCTACTATGCAACATATAACATCCCTCGGGGTTACCCCGACATCGGACCCTGGTCTGAAAACATACTACCGACACATGCAAAAAAAATCACAAAGACCTCTAGCATACTAACATACCTCGGGCCTTGCCCGACATCGGATCGCAATCTGGATCATATATCATAAAAACGCCTAGGGCTAACCCCCGAGTCTTCCTACTATACACAAACATAATTGGCCGGCATTGTGGCCGTAGACCCATGCACACAATGAGGAGACTCACCTTTCACTGCTGAAGACCTGTTGATACCCCTCTGGTTGTTATCTAAGAGTCCCCAAACTGCTGATATGTCGGCTCCACGAGCTACCAATACCAAAATATCACATAGACTGAGTGAATAATCCTTCTTAGGGTAAAATGACCATTCCACCCCTAGTCCAACTTGGTCTGTCTCAAAGGCCCAAGACATGATATAAAAAGGCCCAACACTAGGTAGGCTTCCCAAGCCCACACATGGCCCACTAATGGCCTAATTTTATAAATTTGGCCCAAACCCTTTAATGGGCCTCACCCTAAGCCCAAATATATAATTGGACCATATTAACTAACTCCTAATGGCCCATCAAAGCCTAAATACCCAAAGATTGGCCCAACCCGAGGCCCAAAAACGCAAAGCCCAAATCTGATACGTACGCGGGGCGTACATATATGTACGCTAAGCGTACTGGCTGATGGCTTGTACGCTGGGCGTACAGTGTACGCCGTGCATACCTACCTGTACACCCAGCGTACAACCTTGTTAAGCCACTTCTTCCATTAAGTGCTTAATACTACAAACCATCAGCTATCATCACATATCCAAGTCCTCATTAATGTCTTAATCCATAAATTCGACTACTTGGTGGCTTGCAACCTACCAAAAGAGCCTAAACTTGAAATATAACAACTTACTTCCATGGAAATAGCTAGATCTCATGCATGAACCCATTAAGACACTCAAGATGGAGACTTTATTGCTTATGGGACCCTTCTAGCTCTAAGGGTGGCAACCCTAAGATCAAACACGAGATTTCATCAAAAGATCCATCCTTTGGACTAAAAGAGTCCATAAATCCTCATAATAGAGATCTAAGAGAACAATCATCAAGCTCATAACTTTATACCTTAAAAGGGTTTAGAAAGAGGCAAAAGTCCTAGATCTACCACTTCTCCCTTGATCTACCACCTTGCTTTGCTCCTTTCTTGCTTGGAAAATGGTTTTACAACACTAAAATGCTCACTAATGGCCACCAAAGCTTCAAGAACACTCGAGGAAAGATTAGGGTTTCATGGTGGCTGCCCAAGGGTGAAATGGAGGCTGACCCTTGAGGCTTATCATTCCTTTTATAGTGGTATACCCTAAAATTTAGGGTTTCTAGACTCTGGACGTACGTTGGGCGTATGTATAAAGCACCCGCGATCCTTCTTCTTTATACGATGGGCGTAACCCAGCTTACGTTAGGCATACTCTTGCGCTGGTCACCTTGCATGCATGGTCCTTTCTTGCCATCTTTCTCCATTAAGGACCAATATTGCCAATAACTTGAAAGTGCTATAACTCCTTCGTTCTAAGTCCGTTTCCGACGAACTTTATACCCATGAAAAGGTGGCAAGAAGCCCTACGCTCCTAATTGTGCACCTAAGCCTTAAAACCTTTCGAATAAAACACGAGACCCATAAAAGACCGAGTCACTTATACCCTGGGCCTCCGAAACCACAACCGAAGTACTTTTTAAAATGAGGTGTTACAACTCTCGCCCACTTAAATTGGACTTCATCCTCGAAGTCCGCTACAGCTAACTACCCCGTAGCCTTTGACGACGTTCCGATACGATGCATATTTTGTCTGCTTGGTCCAATCCTCGAAGGACCGCTTTCATTGGCCTTCCGGCCGATCTCTCTGAGCAACATGCTAACCCTCGAGGGGTATCCTCTTGAGAACCATCCAATCGCTCATATCCAATCAACAATCCTTTCGGTACTCCTTGAGTACTTATGCTAGACATCCAAGGGTGATTCACCCCTTTTTCACTGCACGATCATTGGCATTCCCAAGGTAAATTCCATAAGCAAAACCCTTCTCTATCTTTGTGTGGGACAACCCTTCGCTGCTACTCACTGAATACTTCCTTTTATCACTCCTCAATGTTGAACGCCCAACCCAACGAACAAATCAGATAATCCTTCGAGTAAAAGATTCATCCTTGCAACGGTTAGAATCATACGAGAGATGCGCAACAGATTCAAACCCTCTACTCTGAGATTATTCAATCCTGCTGTTAGTGACTTAGCACCTCTCATACAATTAAATGATCCCTACAATAATTCCCTTATCGCTACTCCTGTCTGAAGATCCTGCTATCTCCTGCCCACTTTCTGGATGAACCGAGACCACCCTGGTCCCAACTAATATTCCATTACCTAGATTACCGGACTCCCACCGGTTACTAAACCCAAGCTCAAACTATCAATCGCTCCCAGTGACTTCCGAAGAGACTTCGGCTATCTAAAACTGCTCTATCTACCTTGCCACTCTGGCTCCCAGAGTCATGGGATCCTCGATCCCCTATCTTGACCCTAAGGTCTCTACCAGGTCCCACATTCCCTGCTATAATCACACGGTCCTCGCCCACGGGTCTCACCCAAACTATATCTCAAAGTGACATCCCCCAAAGGTCTCTAAAGGGTTTAGAGCAATACATCATTCCTATGGTGTATGTAACGTCCGTAGATCCGGGCTAGTCAATTTAGAGATAATAGGGGTCGAAAACGACTTTTCGACAAAAGATTATTTAGAATAAATAATATTAACCAAGTTTTATAATATGTCTCATGGGTTCCGTACATATAAAGAACGCCGAAATCCGAGTTATAACGAAGAGGTTATCGCCGTCGAAGTTTTACGACAAAACCGGCACGGCACCGGGAGACGTAAATAGTGAATTTTTGATAAAGGACTTTTTAGCCTTAACGATCCAAATAAAAGTTGTAGTATATGTTAAACTGATAACATACAAAAAAAGAATGCCTAAATCTGACTTCGTATGAGGAAGTTATGAATTTTCTAAGATTTGGCATAATAGTGCACAACCCGAAACTCGAATTTTAGTTCGACTGGTTTTTGGCCTACGCGACCTAAATGATAAATGAAGATCTCATTAATAGGAACTCAATGGTAAAAAGAAGGACGAAAACAGAGTCTGTATGTAGAAGTTATGAATTTTACGCGGACATTTAACAGTATAATCTCCTCGTACTGTTAAATTTAAGATCAGTCGAGAATTAGCCAACGGAGTCAAAATGAAAGTTGTAGATCTTATTTTTACCTACGCGTGGATATAAATAACGTCAAAAACGGAGGTCGTATGTGAAAGTTACAGATTTTAGAAGTCGGAAGTGTACTGTGTGAAAATGGGTGATGTGGCACAATCTTGGTCATTACTTTCTCCCCAAATCTTGCCACTAGATGGTGACATGTGGCACCAAGTTCAGCCATTTTCACCCTATAAATAGAACCTCTCCCACCCTCATTTTCTTCACACATTTCCCATTGTTTCTTCTTTTTACTCTATCTCTAAAACCTCTCTCTAGCCCCGATACCCCTCGAAAAGCCTAAGGAACCTCCCTAGCACGAGGCGGAAGCCCCGGAGTGCTCAACGGCCCCGAGAGGAAGAGATTTTCGGCTCGGGAGCGCTGCTCCAAGCAAAGCCCGGTTTTCTATAAAACTCGTTGTAAGTGAGCTACGCCTACGCTATTTTTAATATAGTTTTTATTTAATTATATTAACGTTATTAGGAACTTATAATAAGTACTTGGGCTATTATTATGGATTATATAAGTATTGTTTAACGCTTATATAATAGTAATAATAGCTAGACTATGAATTAGTCTCGCCGACTAATAGACTAAACTCTAGTGGTAATAATACTAAGTTTCGTCGAAGGAAATTATTTTTTTTAAGAAGCGGAGCGCTGTCTGAGTTCGGAATCACCACCTTTTCAAGTAAGTGCATAGTCCCTTTCATGAACATGATTTTAATACAAGTATCGATTGAAGTATTAAATATATGTTTATGTGCGAATTATTTGATGTTGCCTGAGATGCTTGTTAAAGAACATACCTGATTATATATGCTGATTTAGGATAAAGAGTAAACCTAAATTAATTATGAGGAATATTGGGTCGTGTTTTCTTACGAGTACAAGAGAATTATACTCAGAGAATAAAATCTTAGTATATGTCATTAATCCGGGAGCATGGATTAGACATAGTCATTGTCCCTAGTCCGAGAGTATGGATTATGCATAATCATTCATCATTAATCTGAGAGTATGGATTAGTCATTCGTCCCTAGTCCGAGAGTATGGATTAGGTAAAGTCGTTCATTTCTGATCCGGGAGTATGGATTAGGTAAAACGGCTAATCTTAGGTCCGAGAGTATGGATAGTCTCGTTGTGAGGATCGACGGGGTGGGATAAGAGCTGTTTATATATATGGTGAAATTGTTTATTTTGTGAGTTTTAAACTATATATATATATATATGGTATAACATTGTGGGATTGAAATCCATATGTACTTACCAGGTTTCCCAACCTGACCCACTCAGTTTATTTATATCACAAGTGTTGATATGAAGTCACAGTACACTGAGAGATTAAGGAGATATAAATCACTAGTGGTAATGAATGTAAGTTCTGTTTATGCTTATGTTTCTGTATTGACAATGACATCCAAAATGTTTAAAAATGAATAAAAATACTTTTCTTCGGAAGTGATTTGATAACGTATTTATCATGTTTTACTGGGAACAAATTCCGCAACATTTTTATTAAAAGAGGTACTCTGATTTTTATAAAGCATAAACAAAATCGGTCTTTTCTAGCCATGAAAATGGGGATGTCACAGTTGGTATCAGAGCATTAGTTTAAGCGAACTAGGAATATGGATTTATTTCTAGACTTAAACTTAGAATGCTAAGTGATGATTGTGAGGTGTGAGCACTAGCTTATTTTAGGAATTGTGCCTAAAATGCTTTTATGTGCTAAATGCTTGTGCCTGATATGTTGTTATTTGTTCGGATCTATGGTTTATTGCCGACCGGATCTGGAAACCTTATGTGTTTAGGATTCTAAGCGTTTAACTACGATATTAGAACTAGCATATAAACGTTTCGGAGTGATAAGGATGATTTAAACGTCAATCCTAAATAAATATCTAGATTCACCTTATTCGGTGTATAGATCAAGATGGCAAGGACCCGTAGCGGAAACGTGAATGCAAATGGGAACCGAGATCAGCCCCTAGTGATTGAGCAAATATCTGTTGTAGTAGCCGCTCCTGAGCCAATCACAATGGCCGAAGTTCAAGCGTTGATCCAAATGATGTTGGATCGTCAAATGGAGGAAACAAGGTGTTTACTTCAACAAACTCGAGAGGAAATTACGATGCCTATCGAACAGCCCGAACTGAATGATGGGCAGTCAGAGGAAGGGAACTACAGTGGGACCGTTGGTCAAGCCGATGCACCAGTGATTAGAACGATTAATCAAGATGACAGAATCGAGAGGAATGGATTCAAGTACAAGACGACGTCCAGAAACCCTCTTGAAACTATTAGCCTCATTTTTGGGTCTCAAAGGTTCTTTAAATAGGTAGGCAATTAGGGTTATGTAACAAGGAAACCCTAATTTGACTGCTTAAGCCCTAAGCAACCCATGGACCCCTTCTAGAACATGCCTTGGACGAAAATCATATGGGCTTCCCATAGATTTCGTCCAACCTATATTCCAAGGTGACCCATAGCCCAATTGCAATTATCTTATAATTACAATTCCAGTCCCCAAAGTTTAATTAATCTCTTTTAGCCACAAAATTAATTCTTGACTAATATTAATTAAACATTATGATTTCTCCTTTAATATATTATTCTCATAATATATTAATAAATCATAATTAATCCTCTCTCTCCTTAATTCATCCTACAAGTTGCTTTGGTGAAGGCAACCCAAAAGGACCATGCACCATCGGGTCAAGTACATACCAAAATAGTTATGGACTTAGACACTAATCCAACAGTCTCCCACTTGGATAAGTCTAATAACTATTATGCGTATGACTTCAGATCCTGATCCGCAATCGTAGCTTTCAAAAGCCGCTGTCAACTCTGATCTTATCAGATATGCGTCCTTTAGATAAGGGATCATATATTCCTCCATTCTAGATATCGTATAGACATGAGACATGGATTTAAATTATTCTCTCAGTCTATGTGTTGTTTCCCGATTTCCGATTTATGACGACTGACAACAGGCTACAAGTGAACACATCAACTTAGTCTCGGCTTGGCCAAGCGCTTAGGGTGTCATCACTAAATCATCGAGGGGCCCACAGATATCGCTTTTATCCCACTTTGGGTAAAAGGAATGGATAAACTTTGACTTAATGTTCACTTGCACTCACTCACCGAATCACACATAACAATACGTTTTATAACACCAAGTTACTGGTGCGTTTACATATTATCAATGTGAAACCGACTCGCAAGATACAACTTACACATATCGGTTTCAAGAATATAAGATATTATCGTCTCACCAATCACTCGTGATAAAATCCATGAAGCGATCCAAGTGAGCGTGGGTTTAATCCAATACTCTAATCTTATAGCAGCACTCATGAACCCTACAACAAACTTTTGATATGTCTAAAACACTTTAGACAATCTACAGTCAGATTCATGACAGTCTTCTTTCATTCCTACTTCCAAAGAATGAGCGACTGTGGAGGGTTTGAATAATTTGATTATTCTAAAATAATTTAATTATTCAGGAAGTCAAAACATGTAAATTGAAACACAAGAATAATACTAATCCTATATAGCCTCAAACTTTTGAGTATAAATAAAACACCTTTTATTCATCACCATATTGATTACTCATTATTTGTTGTTTCGGGTAATCAACTTCTTACTTGAATTATAACAACAATTGTCTCATGCTCTTAGCATGCATACTATGTTTACCTATGGTCCTTACTTTGTGAAATAGTATAATTGAATAACATTTTCAATCACACTCATTTCACAATTCCTAATCCATTAGTGTAAGAATACAAAATTCTCTCCACTACTAGAATATGTTAGATTCTAACATTTTATGCAACAGTCCATTTTCGTAATGTCATGGCACAAAAGTCACCAAGACTCGGCCAATAAAATTAAAATACTCTATTGGAGATTGTTACAAGACAATTCCATAGATGTGAAGTCTCACATTCAAAGTACATTCCTTTGAACATCTTGATTGCATAAAAGTTTCTAATCTCGATATCCAACTCCCAATATGGAAACATTTCCATATTTTCCATATGACAACTCGTTATAAATAGAATCTTATCTATTCATAATAATGTCAATATGTTCCATCCATGACTATACTTTCAACTGTCCACAAGCGACCAATCATTAGCGAACCTTAGATTGTCTTTGGCAGTTGTTTAATTATTTTTAGTCAAAACCGGTTCTATTTCCCTTTTCCCTCTAAATGTCGTAGGCATTTGAAAATTTTAGAACGGTCAAATATTATAGCATATGCAATCGATCCTATACCCAAAGCGTATGGGATGCAATTCATAATGAAAACATGATACTTTACCAATTTCTTACTATAATATTGTCATAATATTTCTATTTGTCGTGTTCTCAAAACTCGAACTATGAAGAGGGATGTCGTAATCACAATCGAACTTTGAAAATGCAAATAATAAATATACCCATGACTAAATTCAATTAAAATTTCTCGATCCAAGCTTTTAGATCGGAAACTAAGTACAACATTCTCTCCCTTAATTATAGCAAAAACAACTTTTCTACCCCTGCAACTTTGCAAAGTGAAACTTTTGTTTTTCTATAATTAATATTGCCAACTTGCAATACTTAAATAATAATCATGCTCCTACTAACATGATGATTATATCCATTCCATCATAACATTTATGCTCCCACTAGCTTTGACACGTATGTAGAAACCAGCTAAACTTCTAGAAAACAATACTTATTGACTTCCAAAGTTCATTGTTTCTAATACGATATGCTTCGATAATCCTTTATCTAAGTTTCTCAAAATCACACACCTTTACTTAGACAGCTCACATGTGTGTCTAAACTAATTCATAACTTATTTTACTAAGTCGCAAATGTTTAGACGAATTTCCGAATCTCACAATTCGAACTATAAAGAGGGATGCCGTAATCATAATCGAATTTGAGAATACAATTTACAGAATCGCTATCTCCTTAAAATCTCTCTTAGTGAAAGCGTTTCCTCGCAATCATTTTCATGAATGAGAGAAACCTTATGACATTTAGATTTTATGGTGTATGTGTTCCTATCCATGTGAATTTGCTATAACTATAATCGAAAGATAATGTTTGTGACAAATTCAAACTCTTATGGACAGAACTTGTCCATTCTTAATTTCTTGCCATCAAGGGTCCCACCATTGCTTCCAATTTATTTAGCAGTTCACCTATGCCAGTCAATTTACTTTCATTGAACAAGGTGTTTGCCCTTATGCAGTCAATTGGGAACTCGTAGAACTCATATGCATAATCACTCAACTGGATTGGCACAAAAATAAAAAAATTTCAACACGATAGGTTACAAACCGCCAGTCGTGTGCTAGTGTTTAGTAATCAGTTTACTCTTGATTAGTTCTTGAATCTTTTCAAGATCTTCAGACTCCCACTGGCCTCTTGACATATTAGATTCTCTTATCAAGAAACATTTCTTAATAAACAAATATCCAAGAGTTAGTGTGTGTCTATATCGAGACAAAACATTTCACACATTTGGTCTTAGTTGGTCTTTGTCTTCTCCATGACATCACAACTTACCAATTTCAAACGTGCAAGAGTAAGAAAAACAATTTTTTCTACTTTACATTTGATAAGTGTGTGTCACTCAATTCACAATCTTGGAATATGATTCTAAGGCTTGATTTTGGAACGAAGTATGACTCATCCTTTTGATTTGACCATTTTAACAATTTCCGATTCCTCCCTTTAGCCATACTAGTGCACTAAGATGTCCTTAGATGATCAATTGTGATATGGTTCTTAATCATTAAGATGATCATAAAACTGATATAAAAGTATTCTCGCTTCTTCTTAGATTGGAGAAACTTTTATCTTTTTGCCTAATTGATTCTTCTTATTCACTATGTCATTCATTGAAACTTTTCAATGATTCAGAATTCCACTTAATCTTGTAAGCATAACCACATCTACTAGACTTTTAGTAAATTATGATGAATAGTCTTATTGTTATTTGTGGTGGACTTGACTAGTGCACAACATTGTGTTCTATTCTTTTAGTCCTTCACTTGACTCACATACTTGTGTGATCAATGAATTAGTCTAAATTTCCTAAGTACTAAGATTTCCATACATCACATGATTCAAATAATATGATTCCAAGTTTATGTCCAATTGAAACTTGGGTGATGGGAATCTTTCCTTACTTAGAAACTTTTGACACTACCATAAATAACATAACTAAGAATCACATCCATTTATATAAATACACAAACATCAATTTTTCACAACGATTTCATTGCAAGGATATATATAAATAAGACAAATCAAAAAATTTATTTCATTCATAAAAGCAGCGGAAAACATGTCTTTACAATGCAAAATCAACTGAAAAACTATGTAATCAAATATTCCTAACAACTCTATCATAACTTTCTAAGGGATCTTCGAATCCATGCGATCGTGATCCATTTCTTCGTGATCAGACTCATCTTACTCTTCCATCAAGCTTCCTCTATTTTCATTGATCCTGCAAAACATTCAAATGTAATCTTATCACATTATGTATTAAGAATCAATGATCAGGAACTTAATGGAGTTAGATAGTGGATTTTACCTGAAGTAGAGTCAAATTTCTTGACTCTCCCATCTCTTAGATCTCTCAGGTAGATTGGCCAGCTTCGTCTCCAATGTCCCTTCTCTTGGCAATAAAAGCAAATTGACTCTTTTGGAATAGCACACGGAACTACTTCAGACTTTGCCTTTCTCTTATGATCAAACTTTTTGACCATGGCATGTCTTTCGTTGCCATTGCCTATGTCCATAGAGGTATGGAAGGCAGATCCACCAATCAACTTTTCTTTTCCAGTACGCCAAATCCTCACTGATTCAGCAGCAATAAGCAAATAGGTGAGATCGATGAGGGTCACGTCGTAGTCTATCATATAGTACTCTCTTACGAACTCATTATATAAGTCTGGAAGCGACTGAAGAACCCAGTCAACAGCTAGTTCCTCACAGACAACGGCTCCGAACATTCTTAACCTATCAATGTATGACTTCGTCTCTAAGATGTGTACACACACTGACTTTCCTTCTTCATGTTTACTTGCCAAAAGGGCTTGAGTGAGTTTGAAATTTTGCAAGCCTTTGAACTTGTGGGTTAGGGAGAACAATAGGAGGAGGTGGAGGAAGTGAAGCATGATCTCGTGTTCCTCTATCGAATCGTGAAATATCATCTTCATGTGGAAAGCTTGTTCCACGGGATTTGGGAAGACCATAGTTGTCATACTTTGACATATACAAAACGGGAGAAAAAATTCAAGTTAGTTGATTGATTGAGTCCTTAATAAATCACCCAAATGAGATATTAAGGCTAGGACCCAACTCAATATTCTACAATTTGGGAGAGGGATGCCGTAACCCAAATTGTAGAACATTTGAAGGTAAGTGAATGACGATTCACTAATTTTCCACCATGAAAAATGAAAAGAGATTAAGTTTTAAATGTATTGAAAACTCCTATATCCTTTGAGATTCATTGAACTTTTCAATGGCATGTTTAAATCTCGATATGCCCCTCGATTTGTGACTGGGATGCCGAGGATCACAAAACAGGGTGTGAATAACCATGCAAACTTACATGGTGCCCCTAATGTTACAGTCACCTATTCGATGTGCCGGTTAACCACACACGCTCCACCGAACTATGACAAACATTGAGTCACCCTTTGCTACCTTTGCTTAGAACCATTTAGTGTGTCGGTTAACCACACACGCTCCACTAACGTCTTCGCAAGGGTACAAAGTGTAATTTCATGGGATTGCATCAAATTCACTTTTACCTAAAATAACTAAGATTGAGAATTTTGTAAAACATTTAGTTACTTTATACTTCATTATACTTTTAATGGAAAGGGTTTTCCCTATCATACCCGTTCAACTAACAACCCTCCACCAATCAAGGAAGCGGTGGGTGAGAGTGGACACCCATTAAAAGACCATTTTATAGGTCATAACCTTATACCCCCTTATAGATCGGCTTCGTGAATGAGGACGACTAACGGTAAGACTAGCAGTTTAAGTTATACATATATAATATTATACTTTTAATGTTATATATAGTATAAGAGTGTATTTTACACTTTTAAAATACTAGGTGGTCTAATTTAATATATTACACTTTTAATTTAATTAAATGTAAACCATATCACTACGGATTTATTAACTCTCTTTTAATTATACACTTAATTAATTTAATAAAACCATAGGGTGCAATTTGAACTTTTTCAAAACTTAGGGTTTTAGAATTTAACATTTTAAAATTAAACCTTTAATTAAAATTTAAATTCCAAAACTTGTGGGCAAGTTTTGAAACATTTCAAATCATTAGGGTTTAGAATTTAAATATTTCAAAATTAAACTTTTTAATAAAAATTTAAATTCCAAAACTTGAGGGAAAGTTTTGAAACATTTCAAAACATTATTAGGAATATTCTAGATCACAAATTCAAATAAAGCAATTAACAATTTTTTGGTGATTATCTAATTTTGACCTAGTCCAATTACATGCAAAATAATACACCAAATAATTCAAATAATCAATTTTTATCATATAAGGAAGTAATTATTCAATTAATATGAAATTATCTTTTATTTTGGCAAGGATAATCACCCAATATCATAAAAATCCGATTTCTATCAATAAAAAACATTTTGGTAATTATCCCATAGCAAAAAGGCAAGAAAATCGCAAAATTTGCTCCATCTGCGACTCTGACTCGTTGAGTCTAGCTTGGACTCGTCAAGTTCACTATGGACTCGGTGAGTTTAGCCATGGACTCGGCGAGTCCAGCCCCTAGAAAACAAAATTTTCGATTTTAATAATGAATAATCAACTATGGCATCAAATACATCAAACAAACAGCCCTAGGTTCTAATACTACTGATGGGTTTTGAGCACTACATCATTCTTATGGGGTACATGCAAACCCTAATAGCTTTGGATATAGTTTGTCTAATGAACATGCAATTGAATCATCCAAAGCCATAACCCTAGATCTATCATAATATGAAATGAATTAAGGGTTTAGAAATTACCTTTGATTGTTATGTAGCAATAACAATCTATTCCTTGGCTTCAGAAAGCTTAGTGCCTCAAGTGTTGCACCTCTAATGGGGTCACAAACACCATAAGCAATAAGGATGAAGAATGAAAGAGAATGAGAACCCCAAAAACGTCTAGAAACCCTCTTGAAAAGATTAGCCTCGTTTTTGGGTCTCAAGGGTTCTTTAAATAGGTAGACAATTAGGGTTATCTAACAAGGAAATCCTAATTTGACTGCTTAAGCCCTAAGCAGCCCATGGACCCCTTCTGGAACATGCCTTGGACGAAAATCATATGGGCTTCCCATAAGTTTCGTCCAACCTATATTCCAAGGCAATCTATAGCCCAATTGCAATTATCTTATAATTACAATTCCAATCCCCTAAGTTTAATTAATCTCATTTAGCCACAAAATTAATTTTTGACTAATATTAATTAAACATTATGATTTCTCCTTTAATATACTATTCTCATAATATATTACTAAATCATAATTAATCCTCTCTCTCCTTAATTCATCCTACAAGCTGCTCTGGTGAATGCAACCCAAAAGGACCATGAACCATCGGGTCAAATATACCAAAATAGTTATAGATTTAGACACTAATCCAACAGTCTCACCTATCTAGGGCTATGCAGGACCAACTTCATCCTGAAACTCAACAAACTATCCTTCCTCGATCTCTATCATGCTAACTAGGAGATACGCCCCCCCCCCCCCCCCCCCGCCCACAATCCTGTAACTAGCTGCTAACGAAATGCTACGACTATATCACAACCTTACTACTCTTCCTGCTCTACCTAACTACTGGGGAATGCTACGGCGATCCCGCAGTCTTACATCCTGGCTAAACTCGTGTCCTTCCGAAAAAAATCTCCCGCCTGTTCCCAACCAGTTATCAACTATCGCGAAAACACGAACTCAATGTTGGGAAGTTTTCCTAAACTCGCAACTCGCGCGCTCCTCTAACCAAACAGTCACTTGGGCTGCTTCCCTTCCCAACAAAGTTGCGAACTCATCCTAATTTTGCACATGCTTCTACTCTTGACCACTGGGATAGTTCTCCCCTACTTTGACTCAACTAGATCCCTACAACTCCCAGCTTGGAAATAATTCCCAATCCTTCTCTCCATCCAATGTTCGATCTGCTAACAACCCACGCTTACCACTTTGACGGCAATCCCTCGCAACATGGCCCTGCCTGCTATAATTGTAGCATACAGAAGAAGATCAGCAAGCACCATTTCCACAAGTGCGGCCCTTCCGATTCCCAAATCTAACATCATTGGACTTGAACCGCTTTGGCGCAGGCTGTGACTGCGCAAGGGCCTGCCTCTACTCCCTCGTATGAAGCTCCATCTCTACCTCCCGCCGCCTAGCGGCCTACTGCAAATCTACCAATGAACCATAATGTTGAGTGGATACAAACTGTCGGATGTCCATATTAAGCATGCTCAAGTACCGAGTCATCTGAGCTTGCTCAGAAGCAGCAAAATCAAGGCAAAACATGGCTCTCTCCGTAAACGTCTTGGTGATCTCCATCACCGACTCGGTCCCATGCCTTAAATCCAAGTACTCCTGATCCAACCTCTCCCACTCTACCAATTGAACATATCTCGAGCGGAACATGTCAAATAACTGCTCCCATGAAACTATAGCTCGTTGCTCTAGGGTGTAAGAACTAGTAATCAACCTCCACCAATCCTTCGCTCCAGACCGAAGAAGGTTTAGAGCGCACTTGACCTTCTGATTAGCTGGGCAAGAGCACGTAAAGAAACATCCCTTAATATCTGACAACCACCTCATGACAATGATCAAAGTCCCGGTACTGGAAAGCCCTCCCAGCACCAATCCATACAACAACAACGACCGCGGTGGCTGTAGCAGCAACAATCTCAGAAAGTGCAGTGTATCAGTCATCAAAGAACTCCATCATAGTGGTCTTAATAGACCTAAACAACTCCGGTATCTGACCCCAGAAGATGGAAACAACCTCCTCCTAAATGATCTCTCTAACCCGGTCCTCAGTCAATGTTGGCCTATCTTGGCCACCCGCTCCTGATCCTAATCCGGATCCTGCCTCAAATCGCCTCGTAACCACCATACTGAAAATAAACAAGGGCGATGTCAGATAAACGCACATAATAACATAGGGACCGAATCCTAACAAAACCCAAGGGGTTGTGACTTTTCTGCTACGTGTACGGGTCCTATGCTTCCGGTAGTACAAGCCCATACTACCTTCCACACCTACCGATATTTGTCTCTGAAGATCATCACAACAACACTAACGACACTCACTAGAATACGCTTACAACCTATTCTTACTTCCTAGAGAAATTATAGACATCCCTCGACTAGTTGGCTGACCCCACATAACTCATCCAGGAAACTTCCACCTACCCTGCAGCACTCATGTATGCTAATCAAACATAACACTGGATCATACAAACATTCGAATAATTGATTTTACCCTAAGCCCACAACCAAACAAGGAATAGGAAATAAGGCTAAATCAAACATTATCATGTTAATCTTGGTTATGTATAATTTTGATGCATACACTAAGCAACTACAGTAATGACGTCAATTTCATATAAGTAAAACCCTAGGCTATCAGGCATCATATAATCAGACATTTCTATCATACGATTCCTGAAGATCCCTAGCCTATCACTAGCATGATGTTCTAACATCTCACAATATCAAATAACAGTGTGGTAATTTGGGGTCTACTTACTAGCTTCGACTGATCTCACACATCGCATCCTCTCTTGATTATTTTGAAATCCATTTTGAAAATCATTTTTAAAACCTTTTCAAGCCCTTAGTTTGAGATTAGATTCGCACGGGTGTTTTGCCAATTCACTCAAACCAAGGCTCTGATACCAACTTGTAATGACTCAAAAATCACAACAAATTTAAACTTTTAAAAACAAACCATAGTCATAAAATGTTTAAAAAATATTTGTTTCCAAATTGTTTATCCATATCAGAGTATCCCCAAATCATAAAGCCATAAAAAGAGGATGTGTACGGTCACGCCTTCGCCTTCCCGTGATCATCAAAAGTACCTGAAACAATAACTAAAAGTCGTAAGACAAAGCTTAGTGAGTTCCACCAAAGTACCAACATACAAACAGATGACATATACAACAGCATGTCAGGTCCATTCAACCATCGGGTTGGACTACCCCAGGCCCAGTAAACCTCCTGTTCCAGTCATCCTCGAGATGGAATACGTCAGGTTGGAATGCCAATATACAACGGGTCCAGTAATCCTCGGGATGGAATGCCCTTGGGCCCTCAGTATGAATATGGCATGCCAACCACCCTCAGCTCGTGTTTGAAATGCTCCCGAGCCCTCAGTATGAGTCTGGCATGACAACCAACCCTCAACTCATATCTGGAATGCTCCCGTGTTTATTGGCTACAGCACAAAGCAGTACAACCTCAACCCAACACAATATGTCGATATATAACAGATAACAAATATAGGCAACATACAAAAAATCATGCAGACAAAAATCACAGGTAGTCCTACAGATCTAACAGTCTATGCATATCAACAACTATCATATAATCATGCATATATATTCCATACTCATCATATCAATGTATAACAGGATATCAATCCAATGGGCCGTCGTCCTTGATGCCTTTAACTCGTAAGTATAGGACAAAAAACCCACCTCAAAGTCTGAACAATAGCTAATGAGGTCCCGGGTCCGGATCTCAGCTCTAACTGTCACATATTCATCCAAATGACCAATTCTCAAACACCATTCAAATTACCCAAAATACCCCTTCATAAAACTTCGTCAGAGTCAAACTGGTCAAAATCAATAAGGCAACTGAGTCAACCCAGCAGAGTCGAAACAGAACGCGTACGCGGGGCGTAGTCCAAAGTTATGTGGGGTGTACATAATTCTTGACCGCAGACGAGATAGTTGACCACGTACATGTTGCGTACTCAGGTTAGACAGGGCGTACGCCCAGACTTCTAAAAACTTCATTAAGAGCTTAATGCCTTAAGCTCTTACATCTAACTTTTAGATCCAAGGCTAAATCATCCTCAAGAGTCATAAAGTTTCCAACTTTAAGACTTTGCATGTCCATTAAGAGTTTAACTCAACATTTTAATACATTAGGACCTTCTAAAGAATGCATGGAGCAAAACCAACCATTAAGATCCTATTTTTAAGACTCGAGACCCTTCTTAAGGTTTGAAAGGACGGTTTAATGGGTCAAGAACATGTCATGCTCAAGAATCACCATTTTGGGACCAAAAAGCGTCTTAAAAGAACAAATTCTAGATCTTCAAGATGGAGTGATCAAGATGCACAATTTTTACCTTTTGGAGCTTGCTAACAAGAAAGAAACCTCATATCCAAAGTGGTATCAAGCTCCAAGTTCTTCTCACCACCTTTTTATTTCTTCGATAAGACTTCTAAACACTCTAAAGGCTCCAAAATGCTCTCTTTCTCTTAGGGTATGCTTGGGGGTCGATTTCACAGAAGGAGCTGGATAAGAATGAGATATGAAGCTATAATGAGGTTTAAATATGAGCCAAACCGTAAAAATTAGGGTTTGCATGAAATGACCCAAAAATCATGACTAAAAATTTCCTTTAAAACATTACTAAAACCATATTATAAGTCATAACATAAATTTGGAGTATTAAATCAAAACATGATCTTATTATTAGAGTAAAACATCCCACGCTAGCTAACTATGGTGTGTGCCATGCGATCATCTCGAGCTCTTCCCTCCGCTACCGGAAGTACCTAAAACCAAAACTGAAAACTGTAAGAACGAAGCTTAGTGAGTTCCCCAACCTACCACATACCCTGCATATTCACATAGTGCAAATATTGGGCCATGTCCGCTACTTCGGGCCTCGCCCGCTACAACGGCCCCGCCGCTCCAGGCCCTGCCTGGCTTCGAGCCCCCTCGGATACAAATCTATTTCTTTTAGTCCCTGCCTGTCTCTGGGCGCCGCCCGCTAATTATATACAAACATATAACATATCACATAACACATAATCCATAACTACTCTACTGCATTCCTATGCTAAGGCCTTGCCTGTCTTGGGCCATGATGTGTGTAAACTCAACTAGTTTTAAACCTACTTTTAATTATAAAATGAACACACAAAGGCAGTGGACCTATCAATTATGGCAAAGCTAAATAAGTAGGGTATCGAACATAGGGAGAGGTAAATTAAAACTAAAGACTAATTTTATATAAATTGAATAATAAATAGGGGTTTTCTCTAGTTTTACAAGACTAGAAACTTACTACTATTACTTAGACTAAAAACTAGAAAAGCAAAGATTTAACTAAATTCAATAACGAAAGGAGCTTCTGTTTAGTTCAACTCAAATGATCCTATGGTTGATATTATGGTAATAGTGCAATGGATTAATTCTTCTATTGGCTACAGATTCAAGTGATTAGATTCACGTTCGTTGCACTAATCCTTAGAGAACAAACAGTGGCCAGTTGTCTAATTTAATTTAATTCACTAGATTATTTATTCGGGTTAATTTAGACTTGTAATAGCTAACTAATTTGGTCCTTTAGTTAACCTCTTGTTGATGGTCATCACACAAGCTCACACATGAATTTACCTAATTTTCTATTAATTCTAGTTTCACGTTGATTAATCCTAGACATATGATAAAGTGGTCACATAAACATATGAGGTTGACAATTAAAAGATATTCATACTATTTAATTATCTTCCTATTAACAGAAAAATAGTTATCATTCACACACAAGGTTCTTTAACAAGCTAAAATCAACAAACTCACCAATATTGAATTAATCCTACCATAAATCAAACCATAGTTTCAATATTGTATCCCCAAACAGAAGTTTAAGAGTTTTAGCTCATGATTGAGGTATTTAACAGCAATAAAACGAATTCTAATTGTCTAACCATGATTGAAAACAATAGATTAAGTAGAATGATGAGAATTTGCCTCAAATCTCCTTCGGAATTGAATTCTAGGTTGTATCTTCGATCTCTAGGGTTCTTCTGACTCTCCAATCGTAGCTCTTCTCTCCAAAAAGGTTCCAGAATCCCTTATGTCGATCTGGACAACTGTTTTTATAGATCGGAACCGACTCGCCGAGTCCAAGACCGACTCGTCGAGTCCATCCCTTAATTCCCTTACACGGTAAGTCACATAGTCTTTATCCTCTCGAATCTTCGATGCTACTCATCAAGTAGTCGACCCTACTCGCCGAGTACCTTGTATTTTTAGCCTTTTTCTTCTTTGTTCAACTCCCGAGCTCCCAACCGCTTCTCCTGCTTCCTTTTGCTTCCGAGCTTCGCTTTTGGACTGAAAACACAATTCAAACACTTTTAAGTATCTTTTGTCCATGATATGCAATAAATTAGCTAATAGATGATAAAAATCTATACTTAATATGAGGCTAAATATGCAAATATCAAAATACCCCACACTTGACTTTTGCTTGCCCCCAAGCAAAACTGAATTTTAGCACATTAGAATCACATAGGACAACTCCAATCCAACCCAACCATTATGCCAAGACCGCAACGCATGCATTTGTGTCTAAAATTTTCCTAAACCACCCCCCCAATATTCCAAATACTTACAATCCTCATATACATTCACCCACTTATCCCGAACAATGCTCATTTTATGCATCCCTCCGAATCCATCCGCAGAAAACCTCCTATCCTCAAGGTGTTTTTGGTTGAGCAACCCACACATACATAATCTAGAATTACAATTTATGATACCACTATGGATCTCTTTTGAATTCTTCACTTCCTTGGTAATTGATCTTTGATTTCTTTGAATTCACCACCTTGTTGTTTGATTTTTGGTATCTTCAATTTTTGAACTCATGGAATTTTGCTCTTTTGATCTTCACTTTAGTTGCTCCAAAATTCTTCAAACATTTCTTGGCAATTCTCTCTTTTTTTTAACATGTACCTCACTTTTTTCACTCAAAACCCTACATGCTTAAGCAGGGGCGCTCAACTTCAACCTTTATTGGTTAACGATAATAATTTTCCTGGATACATTTCTGGTACACGATGCTAAACATATTGCATCCTTCGGGCTGAGCGAGGTCGTGTTTTTGTCCCATGATTTCACTGGAATATGGAAGCTACAAATGCACTAGAACGTATATAGGCTCAACTAAACATTTGGGTCTTCATACAATCATCAACATAAATCTAACATGGAATCCTAATTACTTTTTTACCAAAAAGTCAAAGCCCTGGTCAAAGTCATCCTTCCAGGTGACTCGACTCGTCGAGTTGTTCTACCAACTCTCCGAGTCCACGCTCCTCAAATCCCAAACAACCCCGACTCCACTCGTCGATTCTAGTGAGAGCTCGACGAGTTCGCCTTCATCTAACACTTCGGGACTATCTTCAACTGACTCCCCGAGTTGTTCTACAACTCACAGAGTCCATCTTCATCAGCTAAGGAGATTGCCTTGGACTCACCGAGTTCCTCCTTGAACTCGTCGAGTACCATGATCTTCATGTCCATCACGGACACAGACTGGCTGAATCCTTTTCTAACCATACTCACTGATCTGACTCATAAACGGAAGGATTTGGGTTTTGCGACCTGACTCACCGAGTCCATGAACTGACTCGCTGAGTCCTCCTTGTGACAACTCTATTCTGTCGCTTTCAATCTATTCCAACACTTCCAACTCATAGATCTGGACTCCTTCTACTAGAATTCCACGTAAAGTTGCTAACTTTACGTGCATGCAAGGGGTTATGAGGCTAGAACACCAAATCCAAGCTACAATGGAGGTCTAAGCCATGAAAGGAAACCATAACTAATAAAAGCTTCTTCCTCAGAGCTCCCAAGGCTCAAAGATGCTCCGATCTAGTCTTTATTCGTCCTCAAAGGCTCAATACTCGGGTTGGCCTTGGAAATGGTCCCAAAAGTCTCATAAAAGGGACATGAAGAGATCTACGAAACCATAGATCAAGGTAAGAGCTTGATTACCAGAAAGTGATGAGGAAGAGGGACTCCTTCTGGATCTACAATCACTCCTTAGCTCTTCCAACTCCTTCTTCTTCTTCTAGACTTCAAATCACTCAAGAACACACAATAATTGCTCACACTTTCATGGAGGACACTAGGGTTTCACTTTGGACAGTGGGGGCTATAAATGAAGCCCTAGAAATGAGAATGAGATGCTTAAATAGGGTGCCAAGTCCCGAAATTAGGGTTTCCCAACCCAGACCAGACTCGCCGAGTACACTAGCCGACTCGTCGAGTCGGTCACTTAACCTTGCACACGGATCCCACTCCGACTCGCCGAGTTCCTCCTTGGACTCGATGAGTTGCCCCTTAGACTTAGGGTTTTCCTTTCCTTTCTTGGTCTTTCTGATTCTGGGTGTTACATTGCATGATCCTCACTTACACCCTGCGTACGAGGTGTACGCCCAACGTACTATGGCACGCCCTAGTACGCTTAGCGTACACACGTATGCTCAGCGTACTCCCCAAACTCCAAAATTACCAAAATTCCACTATGGGCTCTTTTGCACTCTTTCTTTTACTTAGGGACCAAAATGTAATATTTAATCATATAAAGGGTCGAAGCTGAAAATACCTCAACATCGAGATGTTACATTATAGTGAGAAAACTCACATGAGTTGACCAACAGAAGCTCAACAACAAACCTTAGCCATAGAACATCTAACACAAGCTACCTAATGCAAATTCCATGCTAGATCTTAGCTAAACATTCAACTCTATCATAATTTGGCCAAAAGTCAAACTTGTCAAAAAATCAACTAATCGGTGTTATGCTTAGTGTAGCACATATCTAAACTCAACGTAGGCCCTTAGCGTAGCTAGCCTACTCTCAGCGTAATATTAAAAGACAAAATAGTCGAATTCCACTATCCCTACGCTCAGCGTAGCACGATGCTACGCTCAACGTATATTATTCACAAAACCAACCTTTTGGTTAAGTTCTTAATCCGCTAAACTAACATCCCAAACATTCCAAAAGTGCATTATACTAAAAAATGACTCATAAAAATCAAAACATTATGGACATGCATGCCCTATGCATATCCTACACCATTCTAGGTCAAAAATAGTGAAAGTATGACCTTGAACCCATATATGACACCAAAACAAATCCAAAGTCCATAACCAGAAGATAGAACACCCCAGTTACATTCAAGAATGATAAAGTTGCAAACTTTATCTAGAGTTCTTCCTTGAACTCCAACCAAAACCTCAAAAGGGACTCAAAGACCATAAAATGAAAGATCTAGAAAGCTTGAATCATAAAGTTGGGAGCTTGATGACTTATAATGGTCCTTAAGATGCACAAGAACCTGGATCTCTTATGGAAACACTCACTCAAGCTCCAAAGAATGATGGAATTCCTTGAAGACTCCCAAATGGCACCCATAACAAGCAAAGGAGGGAGGAGAGGGGAATGAAGGTTAGGATTTCGTTCTCTAGAAGATAGAGGTTGATCCTTAAAACCCTTAAAAGTTAGAGATGCTTAAATAGTGCCCCAAACATGGAATATGTGCAAACAGCGGTGCTACACTTAGCGTAGACATACATACACTTAGGGTAGCCCTATGCTTAGAGTTGTTTGCCTACACTAAGCGTAACATCAGGATTTGAAATTCATCATTTGACACTAGAAAAAGGGCATCGCGGATAACAGGTGTTACATTTATATGGTTGAAGTACTATTTGTTAAATTTTTTGAAACCTTAGGAACCCTCTACGATGTTTTTTGAACTTAGGGACTATATGTCAGATTCCTGAAAAACATAGGGACCATTTATGAGGTTTTCTCTTTAAAAAATAACATATAACTTAAAAAAAAAATATATGTATTTCAAAAATATTAAAATTTTAATTTAATAGACACTTTATTTTTTATTAATAAAATATGTAAAGCCCCCATTGATTTTAACATAATTAAAAAAGTTTAGGAACTAATTAATTCAAAGTTTGTAATCCTAAAATAATTACTATTTTTATTTTTATTTTTTGTAACGGAAGGGGGAGAAAGAGGGCAGAGCGGTAAAAACGGATGCAACGAATTTGATAAACCGATCACGTCCGGAAGCCAAGCTGGTATATAAACCCTATTCTTTGTCTGAAAACCATTGATTACAATCGACAACCCTATTTTCTCTCCATCTCTCTTTCCACCCACACTTTCAACCAATCTCTCTTTCACTCCCAACAAATGGCCGATCAGCTCACCGATGACCAGATCTCCGAGTTCAAGGAAGCCTTCAGCCTATTCGATAAGGATGGCGACGGTATGTTTCATTTCTTATCGTTTTTGTAAATGGATTCATTGATTATTGAATTTTGTTTGAATGTTTTTTTTTTCATGATGACGGAGTATGTTCATGCGATTTTCTTCGATTTTTTTTAATAGTTAGTGTATATGTTATCAGTTGTATCTATGTTTATGTCATCAATTTGGGGTTTAGGGACGATAAGCTTTTCAACAAAAAGCTGACTTCCCCCTCTAAGACGGCAGATTGCATCATCACCACAGTGTTTAATTGGGTTCTCAATAGGGGTAGTTTTGGCGCTTGTTAGTGGCACAATTGGGTTTGTTTGCCCATTTAAAATTCTGTAATTTCCTTGCTCTGTTCCTTTTTCCTTTTAGGCAGGGCCTGTTTTTTATATAAATTCGCCGTTTCTAAAATAAAATCAATTTGGGGTTTATCCTGGTTTAGGTGCGAATTTTCCAATAAATGTGATGTAAATCATGTGTTTTAGAGCTGATTTTGTTGAAAACATTGTTTTGTTTTCGTGTCTTAGCGCTTTGCATCGACGAAATATAATAAATAAACATCAGCAGGAAAAAAAAAGAGAAAGGCAAATTAAAAGACGTCCTTACCGATGAAAGATTCCTGTACAAATTGCCTATTCGGCCGTTAGTAAATATAACTGGATATGAATGAAATTGATCATGGTTTTTTCATCTTGTTAGGAAGTTTATAACTTCCTTTGAAAATATGCCTATATATGCCTGCTAGTAATATTGATGAAAAGCATCATGATACATAAGTTTTGTACATCTCGTTAGGAGGTTCTTCATCATATTAAATGATTGGACTACATACCAATTGACTAATCAAAAGTTGTATATATTCTGAGACGAAGGAAGCACTTAATATACGATAATAAGGACCCCTAGCAACATATTCATGTTCTTATCTCTAAATGCTGGGATCGTATACCTCAACAAAAAATCAACACAATCATAGCCAACTTTTCATCCACCTTCTGTCTCTTAGAAAAGAAACCAATAATCACTTGTTTTAACTTCTTCAATCGTGTAAAAAAAAAAGTGACGATGTTGTGATATGTGCAGGTTGCATCACGACAAAGGAACTTGGAACTGTGATGAGATCGCTTGGGCAAAATCCAACAGAGGCCGAACTCCAGGACATGATCAACGAAGTGGATGCAGATGGCAATGGAACCATTGATTTCCCCGAGTTTTTAAACCTCATGGCAAGGAAGATGAAGGATACAGACTCCGAGGAAGAATTAAAGGAAGCTTTCAGAGTCTTTGACAAAGACCAGAACGGTTTCATTTCTGCTGCTGAGCTTCGTCATGTCATGACAAACCTCGGTGAAAAACTCACTGATGAAGAAGTCGATGAAATGATCCGTGAGGCAGATGTTGATGGCGATGGTCAAATCAACTATGAGGAGTTTGTTAAGGTCATGATGGCCAAGTAATAATATTTATTAATAGCCCTAGTTTTATTTTTATTTTTATTTTTGTTTTGTCAGTATCTAGTTGTTGGTTTCTTTCGGGCCATGCATGGATATCCTTCTTGTTTAATTATGTATCTGTCACAAGTTTATATATTTTTTTTTATGTTGTTGATTCCGATTTCATTCCAAATGCTCCACTTTTGCTTTCTGAAAATGATATCGAGTGAGATGTATGTAAACCGGAAATTATATAATCACTTTTTTAGTGTGTTGTGAAATACATAATCGCTTTTTAACGTGTCGACGAATCTTGTGACTTTACTGTGTTGTGAAATAAAATATATAATTGCGTGCCAAAAGATGTCAAGTCTGATAATATTTTATTATAGCCTATGACTACAACCACGTGGACCCTAAATCCATCAAGCTTGACGGTGACACTACGCACACCTGCGCACGTTAGCAGCTACCCCTACGACCCCACTACTATACACCTCAACATTTTGTCCCTCACTGGTTACAGCTCCACTACCAGAGTAAGAGCATCTCTATTCTCTGCCTCTGATAACCTCTTCCAAGTTCCAAATTCATCTCTCAAATCGTCTCTCATTGCACTTGGATTGGATTAAAAGATCAAAGGTACAATTCGTAAAATGCATCGTCTCTTCTTCTTTATTGCATTCCTCCTTATCAGTCAGTAATATCTATGCGTCTGATCTTCAATTGTTTCCTTGAATGGACCCATTGTCAAGCATCGGATTCGATTTACTGACTTGGATCGTGATTCGCTAATTCATTTGTACCTACTTTTTGATTTGATGCATTTCTCAGATTTTTATTATTTGGATCCTGGGTGAACTTGGACATTAATCCCCCGAATTAGTTTTAGCTGATCCGTACAATGAAAATTTTGATATAGTTGGGGTCTCCTTATCGAAACATGATCGGAAAACATGAAACAGTTATACATCTGTGAAATTTAATTTCAGACATGGATAAGTGGCTCATCTACGATATATGTGTCTACGTTTTTCGTTCTCTGAGTTCTTCTCTCCGGCGTTGACTTTTTCATATCAACGGCGTTAATCTGCAGATCTAAAATTCATATGGATTCTTGAATTTCATGGAAAAACAATCGAACACCCAATACTATCAGAATGTAAAACAGATATTGATTTTGTTGGCAATTTACCACAAACATTTCTCGATTTGTACCCGTTCTTCAAGAACACAAAACTGATGTGGGTTTCGTTTTTAATTCATCAACGAAGTTTCTTTGAAATCCAAATCAATTTTGAATCAGGACAGATAGCTAGCATGATTCAAGTCAAAATCCAAAGCGATTAGTATTGCATTTTTCATGTGTATGATAAAATGAAATCTGTATCAATTATTTGGATCATTGAATCTGTAATGTTGGATTGACGATGAAATCTAGCATTCACTCAAATTACTATATTACAGGTCTCAAATGGAGGCAGACAGAATAACCACAACCACCCATTGGTGTTACACTTGCAGGCAATTAGTCACTCTCACAACACAAACCAGAGTTTGTTGTGAATGTGAAGGAGGCTTCGTTCAAGAGCTTGAAAATATCCTAACCACAACCACCACCAACACCACCACCAATGTGGAAGAGCAAAACCGCCACTCAGGCATCATGGAAACCCTCTCAAACTTTTTCCGGCGACAAGAAACACAATCCAACCACCAAGATCACCAACAACAACACATGGTCTCTGAAGACAACAACATTAACAGCACGTGGGGCCCGTGGCCTATTTTCTCCGGCGACATGCCGGTCAGAATCCCCAACAATGGCGGTCTTTTTGAGCTTTTCAATGAAGTGCTCGGACTCCGGCGAGAAAACGGTGCAGACATCTTTGTGGGCCCCGGAGTCGAAGAATTCTTCCAACAGTTGAACAGTCATGATTCCGATGTTCCTCCACCACCTCCAAAATTATCAATCGATGCATTGCCAACTGTTAAAGTTTCAAAGAAAGACATTCGGTCTGATTCCCATTGTGCAGTTTGTAAAGAGAAGCTCATATTGGGGTCTAGTGCCAAGAAGTTGCCATGTAAACATTTGTACCATTCAGGATGTATTGCACCTTGGTTAGCTCAGGTGAACTCATGCCCGGTTTGCCGCCGCGAAGTGGTGGCAGGTGGTGGCAGTAGGAGGCGGAGCCGGGTATGGCATAGTCGGTTGTCTTTCTTGTGGCCTTTTGGATCACAATCTTGAACTTATTTGCAACTTTGCATCCCCTTTTGTTGTCTTTGTTACTTGTGCATCTACAAAACTCGGGCATAAAGATCGGTTGAAGTTGTTTGTTTTTCTTGAAGAATATGTTAAATTATAGTATGACAAAATGATTCTCAAAACAATCCAACAAAAGCAAAACAAACCATTTTCATTATCATTAATCAAAGTCAAACCCTCATAAACATACCAACAAACAACACACAATTACACGATCACATGATCTCAAACATACAAGAATATCAAAACAGAGCTTCTTCTTCTAGTTTGTAAGCTCCATGATAGCAGAAACAATATCACCATCTGCATCCTTTAGAGCCTTTACAGCCTTTGATCTGGTAACCCCAGCTTGTGTCATCACCAGATCAATGTCCTTGGGCTCCACCCCACTCTCATCAATTTCATCTTCTTCATCATTTGCAGCAGCCCCTATTGCCTCCTCAGAAGCCATGCCTGACACCACATTACTCAAATTTGGTGCTTTAAACTGCTCAGCTGCCTGACTCTGCAACTGTGAGCTCAGATCCTCTATCTTTGCTTCACCAAATATCACATACGTATCAGAAGCAGGCGACTTGAATACATCTGGTTTTGATATCACAAACAGAATCTGCAACCCCATAACACTAATCGATCAATCAATCATATCAACAACCAATCAATCATCATGAAAAAGATAACCAAAGAAACCAACATTTTTGCTCTTTTTCACAGTGACACGACTGACTCCAGGAATGGGCTTCATCCCGAGTTTTAACATAGCCTTCCGACTCTTTTTCTCACTTCTACTTTGCTTAGATCTACCACTTGCATCTCCTAAACCTGTGCTTGTAAAACAAATTCATCAATCGATGGTTTACCTATGTGACACTTAAAAGCTCATCAGTTTCTTGAAATGGAATCAGTACATCATTTTTAATTACACCGTCTCACCTTCAACATCATCTTCATCATTGCCATCATCATCATCATCTTCATCATCATCTTCGTCTTCAATCAGAGGTTCCTCATGCTGCAAAATTTATCGTTTTAAACATTGGTGACGACCCAAAACCAAAAATTAAGCATACAATTCTAGAAACCTACAGTAACAGTGAATGTTCGTTCACTTGTAAGAAGAACAAGTCTTTACAATCTTCACTGGGTCGTAACATATAAATAAGGAAAACTAACAGTTCATATGGTCAGTAATTGTCAACACTACAAATACACAACATTGAGATCTCTTTTTTGGGGGAAAGGGCAAGAACGAAAAAGTATCCGATAATGAGATCAAAAACAAGGTTCCTAGGATGATCTGATAGTGATATGTGAGCATCACGTTGCTAGATCCAGCTTTTTTGCAGCTGTTTCGATTTCATCAGTCCATTTTGCTACCATTTACATAGATTAGCATAACTAAAAACCGACATATCAAAGTGGATATGAAGCTAATGAAGTGAAACAATCAAAGGTTGTAGTGGAACCAGAAGAACAATAATATAAGAATCAAAGATGAAAAATTTACAATTCCTGAATACGAAAAGAGATCTTACAGCAACCTTTTGTTGTTCGAGAATGGCAGCAAGGAGTTCTTCCTGTGTTTGAGCAGTCATGGTGAGCACCGAGGAGCGTGTGTGGGAAAGAAAAGCAACGAATAGATCACAAAACCCTAAAAATCTCCGAACACCAAACACAAACAGTTTTGGAGAGCAAACAACAGTCCCTCTTTTTTATATCTGGTAAACTGTTTTCAAATTTAGGGATGTTTTCCTTTTTTAAGCTATTACGTGATTATTCATAAAAAAAAATGTTTTTTAAAGTGTAGATTAACACGATTTTATATATATATATATATATATATATATATATATATATATATATATATATATATATATATATATATATATATATATTTACTATCTTATAAAACAAATCTCATTATTTTTAAAAATAGATTGAATAAAATAATAATATTTTTTTAAGACGTCCAAATCATTAAACTAATTGTACAACTAATCACTAATAAAATAATATTAGAATTTAAACAAACTGCTATAAATCTTCTCTTCCAAGAGTTTTGACCAGATCTTTTTTCATCCAACTAAATACTTAACACCCTATAATTTGGTCATTTCATGAATTTTCTTTATTTTTAATATGACATGCTTCCTAAAACAAACTAATGATTGAATTGAAAATAATCATTCTTCATCGAAAAGATTTAATTGTTGAAACAAACTATTTGTCACCCGCCGCTTTGCGCGGATAAACGGCTAGTATATATATATATATATATATATATATATATATATATATATATATATATATATATATATATATATATATTAGGTTACAACCCGTGGAAACTACGGGAAAAATATTTATAAAATAAATAAATTATTAATAGCATTTATGATTTTACAAAGACTTTTTTTTATTGATTCTTTAAAATGAATATTAATATTTGTTTGAATATCAAAAATTACTTTAAGTTTTGATTGAAATCTATCAAAATCCATTGGATATACGTTTGTTCGGATTTTTGTACCCTATTCAAATATGACAAAAAAAATTAGTTAAGAAAATTTAAATTTAATAAAAAAATTAAGTTAGAATTTAAAATATAACTTATTAAAACAATATTATAAAAGTGGATTTACCATCTCATCTATCTATCAAGATCATATCTAGTGATTTTACTATATTTGGGTTTGTATCCGAGAATGATTGCCACAAACGAATAATATAGACTTTTAATGTGTAATCATCTTTCATATTATCCAATTCGTTTATGAAATTGATGTTCTAGGCATACATTGTCACTGTATTAAAAAAAAATACAAAACATAAATACATTAACGTGGATTCTACTTTATGTTTATTTGGAAAATGTTTTGCAAGACAACAAAATATTCTCAAACAAAACACACATATGTAGCTTAAGTAATTTTTTTCTTGATTGAGAAATAGAGCAAAAAGGATAACATAGAAATGTTTTAAGTAAGAAGTACATACAGTTGGTAGATATATCCGACTGATTACAATGTTGGAGAACCTTTGCTCTTGTTTTCAGCAAAGGAAGAATGACAAATGTTCGTGTAAATTGATAGTCAAAACATTTTTAATCTTACATAGAAGTGAATTAAGATGACAAGTGGGAAGTAAATCAACTCAAATGTAATTTAAATTAAAAAAAATAAGATATCAGAGGTCATCACTTCCTGATTTTCAGTGAGTTGATTGGAGTGAATAAATTGTTTTGTAACCACGAAATTTCATACAAATTTTAGGAAAATGAATTTGTTTATTTAATGAATAGGGACCATTTATGAAACTTATTAAAAGAAATAGGGAGCATATACGTAAATTTAAGAAGTAAGAGGGAAAAGTAAACGATAATGAGTAATACAGTTCCTTATTTATAGGATTATCACTTCCTTATTTTAGAGGATTTTGACGGAGTTGATTATTATAGAGAAACTTTATTAGAGTGAAAATATGGTAAGTTTTAAAATCATATAAAATAGGATATTAGTTATAATGTCACATGAACATCATATGTAATGTAATCGGCATATTAATGAAGGAGGGCAAATTAGGAATTTAACATTGAAGGAGGATTGTTTTTGAAAGCTACACGTGGTGGTTAGGATTGTTTTATTAGAATGGTAGATATATATATATATATATATATATATATATATATATATATATATATATATATATATATATATATATATATACGGGAAAAGGGAATATACATTACAGCCCCACCTAAGCTTAGGTACTAAACCTCTTGAAAATACATTGTTTTACTATATAAAGATTACGGTTAATGGATTCACGATTAATACTTCAAGATGTAAATTCAACATCGACACAATAGGGATTAGGGTTTAGAGTTTAGGGTTTAGGGTTTAGGGTTTAAGTTTAGGGTTTAGGGTTAGGGTTTAGGGTTTAGTGTTTAGATTTAGGGTTTAGGGTTTAGCTTTAGTGTTTAGGGTTTAAATTTAGGGTTTAGGTTTAGATTTAGGGTTTAGTAATGTTCACTTGGATGAAGTAATAAACGATAATTGAGGAAAGAAAACGGAGATGATAAAACGATAATGAAAGAAAGAAATGTTATGGAGAATGATATATTTACCAAGTGAAACCAAATCGGGTATATTTTGCATGTTAAAATGACAAATTTTAGAGGTTTAATATCTAAGCTTAGGTGGGGTTGTAATGTATATTCCCTATCCTCATATATATATATATATATATATATATATATATATATATATATATATATATATATATATCCCTGTCTTAATAAAACAATCTTTTTTTGCTTAAGTGGCAACTTCTCCAGCTACAAAAATTCTAAGTAAACTACTTAATATACCCTTAAGCTTTTAAAACTCTAAACTCTATCTCCGCATTCGTTAATTCCTCAAATCACGCCTCCATTTGCTTCGATTTCAATATATAAACTCCATGATTCAATGCGGTAATAATTGATATGATTAAAATAGCTACGAAGAAATTAAATTCGAATCATGTGTCATGGAGTAATTTGATCATATGTTCATCAACGCAACTGAAATGAAATTATTTATAAGTTGAGTATCGCATTGTTGATATACACAGATAAATCAAATCAAACTCTTCAATCACTTTAACTTCTTAATTCATGTTCATGTATGTACCAAACATCTTATTTTAATTTTGTTTCTGCATTTGTTTGCTTTTAGTTCCAAGATATAGAAGGAGATGATGAATAGTGGCATATGTTGAGGTGGAATTGAAAAAAAAAATCTGATTTGCAGTTGAAGAGCAATTGTTTGTTAATATGTCTCTGTGATAATTGATAATCAAAGAAGTAGAATGGATTGTATATTTATCCTTCTTCTTCCAGAAAAGAAGATCAACCACTGCATTCTCGATTTCATATACAAGTTTATAAAAAGTATTTTGTTTCTGCCGATCATTATTCATATCTATTTAATTTAGGTTCGTATATGTATCCTTCTTCTTCCAACTTTGTTTCTAACTACATACTTGATCAAAATTGCTATGACTTCATGTTTGGTTGATGAAAATTGTACTTTTTAACTTCGCATATTAAGTGTTTGATGAAATGTCTGAATAAGTTAAGTTCGCATATTGACACACATAACATAATTTTTTTTGGTTTTTATTCAAAATGTCTGGGTAACACGATTATGTACAAGTGATGTGGTTGAAACAACCATACATAGCCAAATTAGGTGCTTAACCCATTAAGTATAAAGAAAACAACCCCTTACCTTTATCTATGTGTCTTGCTTACAACAACAAATTATTCTAATATGTTGTTGTTTAATATCTTGTGTGAGCTTTCTTATCAAAGATAATCTGTCTACAATGTCAAAGCCAAATTTGTCTACCCTGCACAATAGAGAAATCAGGGGGTTCCTAAGGTCTAATGCATTTCCTACTTCCTTGAAAAATTCAAGGCCAGCTACCATTCTTACTTCTCTAAAAATCCATGATCTTCAATTTCTAATAATTTTCTTAGATTTGACTGCATGGTAGTATAGTAAAGTTATTTCATTGGAATTTGCTAATTTATTTGTATTTAACAAGTATAATAGTAAATTACTTTCATTCGCATTTGTCTCAACTTGATTAGAAAATTCTTTTAGTTATGATAATCGGTTTTTTGTTTGCAGGGCTTTATGTGCTTATATACCATTTGTAGCTAAAGGAGGTCAAGTATAGTTGGCAACAACTTGAGTTTCATAAAGGTGTTGCAGTTTATTCACATTTAGTTGCAGGTTATCAACACAAACTTATGGGTTCGATTCAGTTTTCCATTTTTCTTATATCATATCTTGAAGCTATTATAGGATTTTATATTATTATTGTAATTTTAGCATTTTACTTTCATATTGTTATTTTAAATTATAACATCATACTATTTTATTTTATTTTATTAGAGCATTATCCAGGTTGGTAGGATGAAACTTCTATGGGGGCTCTAGACATGCAAGAATAAGCAATGTACCCTTATTTTCCAATTTAGTTTATTTTCATTTATTGTCGTTGCCTTTAATTTAGAGCTTGTAATACTAAGAGTGAAACGGTTTTACTGTTATTAAAATTGGATTTTTTTTTGAAGAGTTTCCACTTAGATTATTTGTATGTTTTCTTTAGGAAGACAAAAGTTTCGGTGATTATACATAACATTTTTTTTTGCCACAAAAAATAAATTAATAGAAATCTATCATCTTAAGAGCTACTAATTCAAACCAATTCTTTGAGCAAATTCATTCTTGCGTGTAATGCCTATAAGTGCATTTGAGCAGGTAAAGATCCAATGACATAGTATATATATATTTATCATCGTATCTTTGAATTTCTTGGTAATTGGTCATATAGTTTTTTTTTTCAAAACAAATGAAGCTATTAGCAGGTAAGTTAATATTTTAACTTTATACAATTTACTCTTACTATGATAGGGGTTATCTCAAAGTCAAAATATTTCCTTCACTTCACTCCACCCTTAATCCAACTTTCCGTTAACCATTACAATTACAATCTTCCTTCTTAATAAAATACTCTTCTTTTGCACATGCCTCTTTCCCGTTCATTTTCAACCAAAAGTGTTTTTACTTTTATACCCTTCTACTACCTCTTATTGCATCACTTTATCTACGTCATATACAAAACATTGGGTGGCTCTTATTGCATCACTTTATCTACGTCATATACAAAACATTGGGTGGATGCTTAAAGCTACTTTTCATATTTATAGGTGTATGTTTCTAAAACTTAAAAAATATTCATTGAAAAGTTTGAATTTTTACGTTTGTTGACAATCGTTGCTAAACGGTTTCTGTTATCTAAGTGGATAAAATTGTTCGTGTTAACTATGTAATTTAAGCTGTTTGTGCTTTGACTAAAATGTCATCAGTGTTGATACTCTAGTTTATTGTTGCTACAGTTCTTTGCCCCTGAAGTTGTTGTAATTCCTACTATTAAAAACGTGGTTGTAATGAAATGTGATTGCTAATTTGATATTAATTTGTTTTGTTAATTTCTGTGACACAAGTGTGTGTGTTTATTGTGTTATAGTTTGAAGAGAAAACTTATGGTTATTTACTTAATAGGTGTGAGACCCGTGTATTACAAAGGTTGATTTAAAAAAAGATTAAACATTAAATTAAAATGTAAACAGAAAGTATTTTTTAATATACAACTTTAAAATAAAAAATGAAGAAGCGTATTTATTGCAATTTAATATAATATATATGATATTTAATACTTTACATATATACGTATGACTTTAATTTTAAAAATTAAAACAAATAAAAAATTTACAAGTGGATAATATTTATTTCAAAAATACCATAAAATGACAAGTATCAAAACTCATAAGAGATTAACATGTGACAAAACCATTCATTTATTAAAAAGGATGTAAAATATCCAATTATTTAGAAATCCATGTAAAATTTTCATTGCTCATTTAATTGTAATATGATCGTGTAAATCATTTATCATATAAATCAAATTTTTTTACTTATTAATAATTTAAACCTTTTATAAATATTTCACTCGTGGTTTCCACGGGTTGTAACCGTGTATATATATATATATATATATATATATATATATATATATATATATATATATATATATATATATATATATATATATATATATATATATATATATATATATATATATATATATATATATATATATATTAATTGTATGTATGGTTCGGCTGAAATTAAATACAAAATAATTTGGCCTTATTGGTTTCATATGAACCAAAAGGTTTGAGATTTATAAAAATCGTTTAATTCGCGGAATATAAAGTTAAAGCACCATTTAAATCGGAAGAAATATATTAAGGGTGATGTTTGTGGTGACGATCATTTTTTATAACAAAACTAATTCTTTTAAAAATCATATATATTGACCAAGGGTCAAAATATTAATACATGTGATTATTTGGACTCTACTGAAAGCTCCACAATGAACACTCAATTTCAGATTTGCTTTTTTATTCGGGGTTGCGGCCCAATCTTCAGTGGTCATGAGGCTTAGGGCCTTGGGAAATGAAGAATTTGGCCCTTCTCGGATGTGGGTGTTATGGTTTGAGTGATCCAAGTGTTCGATTGTGTTTTCGGAGGTCAAGGGTATAATCGTAATTTGATAATTCGGTCTTTTATGGATTTCGGGTTTTGTTCAGGAGGTTTTAAGGCTTGGGTGTGTTGTTAGAAGCGTAGGGCTTCTCGCCACCTTCCGTGGATATAAGGTTCGTTGGAAACTAGCCTAAGATGAGGAAGTTATGGCATTTTGAAGATATTGGGAGAATTGGCCTGTAACGTCCCAAAATTCAAGGCTAAAAAATTCTTTTAATAAAACATTACTTAAAGCAAATTCATCATTTCAAAACGTAAGCAGAGTATTAGTTTCCAAAATACATGTTCGTTATCAGAGTAAACATTCCCAGGCTGTCTAATCTATAGTGTGTGTCATGCGATCACCCCGAGCTCTTCCCTCCGCTACCGAAAGTACCTGAAACCAAAACTGAAAACCGTAAGCACGAAGCTTAGTGAGTTCCCCACCCTACCACATACCATGCATAACCACATGCTGCACATACTGGGCCACGCTCGCTATCCTGGGCCTCGCCCTCCTACCTCGGGCCTCGCCCGCTATAGCGGCCCCGCCACTCCAGGCCCCGCCTGGCTTCGAGCCCCGCTCGGACACATATTTGTTTCACTTAGGCCCCGCCTGTCATAGGGCCTCGCCCGCTAACACATAATAGCACATAATCATACTGCAACACATAATCTAAACATATACAATGGATAATGTCCTAAGGCCTCGCTTATCCTGGGCCTCGCCCTTGTCCTGCTACTGATGAGACATGGAACCCCATCCATGCTCCTGCTGATAGTGACATACGGACCCGGCCCACACTCACTCCTTCCCTAACTTGGGCCTCACCCCTGCTCTGCTGCTACTGAGATGTGGAACACCATCCACACTCTGCTATTGGTGAGATACGGGACCTCGCCCCCACTCACCTCCCTACCAGGCACATACATGTATCACACAGACAACAAGTACAAACTATCATATAAACCAATCCTTGGGCACCCGCCCGCTATCAATGGACCTCGTCCGAATATCACACTAGCATACCATGCCTAGGGCTAACTCCCGGGTCTTCTACTCATAACTACATGGGCCAACGTTGTGGTCGTAGACCCATTCATACAAAGGGAAACTCACCTGCACTGGCTGAACTTGCTGATGATCCCACTAGCCGCTGCCCGACAACTCTCTGAACTCCTGCTCCACCCGCTCCCCGAGCTACCAATAACAATGCAACACTGAGTCTAACTGACCCCCGAAAGACTACCAAGTCAACTCTGGTCAAAGTCAAATTCTTGGTCAAAGTTAACCTTCCAGGTCAACCCTACTCGCCGAGTCACCCCAGTGACTCGCCGAGTTCATATGTTCAGAGTCCTTCTTTTTGCGACTCGACTCGCCGAGTCAGTCCATGACTCGCCGAGTCTACCGATTTCCGAGTCCTAACCTGACCAACTCACCGAGTCTCCAATCGACTCACTGATTCGAGTCTAAACTTTGGGGTTTTGCGACCTGACTCGCCGAGTCCAAGACAACCTTCAACAGACTCGCCGAGTTGTTCTTCCAACTCACCGAGTTCCTGCCCATCTTCATCTGACTCGACGAGCTGTTCATCCCACTCGTCGAGTTCCTCCAAATCTTCATGCTACTCGCCGAGTCCACTCAAAAGGACTCGCCGAGTCCATTCAGATCTCCATACATGCAGAGGACTTTTGAGTCATGCATGGACTCCAAACTGTAGATCTACCCTTCCCAAGCCTATTCCTCACGTAAAGTTGCAAACTTTACGTGTAGAGAAGGGGATCTAGGAAAAATACACCATAAACTAGGGTTTAAAGCAAAGAGGCCCCATACTCAACTCAAGGACTGAAACTTTATGCTTTCCAAGACCAAAATACACTTAGATCTGAAGTAGCAACTCCAGATCCAGCTTCTAACTCAAATGGATAACTATCCATGGCTTAAAAAGCCCCAAATCTCACAACCAAAGAAGATCTACAGGAAAGAAACGACTTATTACCTTCAATAACTCAGAAAGTTTCCCCAAACTTCAGATCCAAGGCCAATCCTTGAAGCTTCAATGTTTCCCCTTCTCCTTCTTCCTTCAAACCACTCCCAAAATGGCTTGGAAACTTGAATGCACAACAATGGAGGCTTAGGGTTCGTATTCTGGGTGAGAGAGGCAGTAAAGGAACCCTAGGGAAGAGGATGAGACATTTAAATAGGCTCCAAGTCCCGAATTTAGGGTTTTCCTCGCACATACCAGACTCGCCGAGTCCACTTGGCCGACCCGCCGAGTTGGTCACTTACTCCTCGACCCGGATCCCGCTCGGACTCGCCGAGTTCCTCCTTGGACTCGCCGAGTCGCCCCTAAAAATTAGGGTTTTCTTTCCTTTCTTGGCCTTCCAAATTTTGGGTGTTACATGGCCCCTAATGGAAATAGTTGGCAAATTGGTCCCATGCATGCAAGGATGGTATACGCGTGTCTGGCTGGGTACGCCCAACGTAAGCTGGGGGTATGCCCAGCGTAATGGTCAGAGTGTCAGCATCTTTATGAGCTCAAGGCTCTTTCATTCTCAGCCTCCATAGCCTTCTAAGCCTCATTTTGGAAACCCTAACCTCATTGTGAGAGATCTAAGTGTGCTTTTGGTGTGTTCTTACTCATTTCCAAAAAAAGGGTGCTTGGTGCTAGCTTGTGGTTCAAGGGAGAACGTTTAGATCCAAACTTTTGGCTTCATTTCTAGCTCATTTAAGCTCGGGAAGTCGTCAGGGCAGCAACTAGGGATTTCTTTTAGTGAGCTTCTACATTCGAGGTGAGTCTCCTCACTATTTCTATGGGTCGAAGGCACCAATGCCGACCCATTTGGTTTATGTGTTGTAAGAAGACCCGGGGGTAATACCTTGGCAGTTTGTATGATAGACCAAGAGGCGGATCCTGGAAAACTGTATGCAAGACTAGAGTCTGAACTCTGGCAGTTACATAGTTAAGTAATGTAGATTGTATGTTAGTTGTCTTTGTGATGCTTGCATGGAAGACCCTGAGGTGGCTCCTGGAACATGTCTATAAGGCCCAATGTTGTGGCCCTCGGCCTTGCAAGGAAGACCACGAGGTGGCTCATGGCATAATGGCAAGACTATGGTTGGCACATAGCACTTTTATTGGTTGATTGGATATGTATGATATCGTTTGGCTCATGGTTATGAATGGTATGTGGTATTTTGGGGAACTCACTAAGTTTTGTGCTTACAGTTTGTGTATGGTTTCAGGTACTTCCTGTTCAAAAGGGAAGGGTCCGGCTTGATCGCAACGCACACACTTATGTTTTTCCGCAACTTATGATTTTGGGAATTACTTTGATAATTGTTTTAATTTTGAATACCTTGATGTTTGAATAAATGTAAATGGATGTTTGAATCTATATATTAAAAATGAAATTTTTACCTTTGATTTTTGGGACGTTATACACAATATCTAGCGCAAGGAAACCAAAAGTATAAAATGTGAAAAGTGTAAATATGTGTTGATTTTCTATACAAGGTTTCTCATGTTTTGTAATTTTGCATGAGACAATTTTTAAAACAGTATGTGTAACGTCCGTCGATTCAGACTAGTCTATTTAGAGACAATAAGCGTCAAAAATGACTTTTCGATGGAATATTATTTAGAGTATATGTCATTGGGTTCTGTACATATAAAGAACGTTGAAATTCGAGTTATAACGAAGAAGTTATGACCCGTCGAAGTTTTACGGCAAAACCGGCATGACACCGGGAATCGTAAAAAGCGAGATTGCGATAAAATACTTTTTAGCCTTAGCGATCTAACCGAATGTTGAAGTATACATTAAACCGAGAACCTGCATAAAAAAGAACGTCCAAATCTGACTTCGTATGAGGAAATTATGATTTTTCTAAGATTTAACATAGCAGTGCACAGTCCGGAATTCAAATTTTAGATTAATCGATTTCTAGCCAACACAACCTAAATGAGAATTGAATATCTCATTAATAGGAGCTCAACGATATAAAGACATACGAAAATGGACGTCGGATGACGAAGTTATGAATTTTTAACGGATTTTATCTGTCTAAGTCTGTTAAAATATAACTTTAAAAATAAAGTCAAATTTATCCGACGGGGTCTAAAAAATAGTTGTAGAATATATCATCACCTACGTGTGGATATAAAGAAGATCAAAAATGGAGCTCGTATGCGAAGGTTACTGATTTTAGAAGATAATTAGTTGTTGGAGTAATCTGCGAGTGACACGTGACACAATCTTGACCACTGCTTCTTCCCCACACTTTGCCACCACATGGTGACACTTGGCACTCAACTCGACGAGTTGGAGGCTTAGAACTCGCCGAGTTGGGCCATTTTCTAGCCTATAAATAGAGGTGCAAATCTTTCATTTCTTCACACCATTCACAACCCTTCTCTCCCAAACACTCCCAAACCTTCTCTTCTTTTCCCTAGCACTTCCTAAGTGTTAGAGGCGAGTCCCGGAGCGCTAGAAGGCTTCGAGAAGAAGAGATTTCGGCTCGAGAGTTCTGCCTCCGCGGAGCTCGGCTCCTAGCCAAACCTCCTAGTAAGTGAGTTATGCTTATCCTACTTTAAGTATAGCTTATGTTTAAGTTCAATATCATTATTATGAACTTATAAACAATAAATATATTATAAAATATAATATACAAAGTGTTATTATAATATCTTTTAACTACTCGCGGTATGGAGAATCTGGTTTGAAGGGCCGCATAGGGTTGTTGGATTTCAGAAGTGCTATAATGTCAAAATGATCCTGCCCTATGATTCACAACCTGAATTCCCAACCATGTACTAACCATTTCCATCACACGCACTAGATGATGGGGAGTTTCTCAAACTCCCAACCCTGAAGTCCTCAATCCATCAAACGCTGAACCACTTCTTTTCCTTCTCGGAGGTCGCGCACTCATTCTGAGTCTGCGTGCTCCTACCTTTGCACACTCGGAGGATTCTCCTCCACTTCGATCCTGCTTACCCCTTGTTGCTCAATACTCAAAAAGAAATCCCAATCCTCACTACCATTCCATAATCAATTTGTTGAGGAACCCAAGCTCACCATAGCTAGGGATCTAACCAATCCATCTCTAACACTATACAACTCCGATCTAGCGAGGCATACCAAGTCCCTCCCAAACATGCTACCGCTACTGCATCCTATGTAACCTTTTCCAATAGGGCACATCCCCTCATTACCCTTCGAATAACCAAGGTATGCAGATGGCATATAGCTCGATCACAATCAAATGCTCAAAAATAAAATACTCATACCGATAATGATTCAGAGCCATAACAATATAATCATGCACAAATAAAAGAACTGAAAACAGAACTCGCATACCTGCAACGTCCGGTGCTGATCGCGTCTCTAAGGTAGTCATCTGAAAAGCTCTGCCTCCTACCGTAGGCGCCTCTGCCCAGCCCTGACGGCCATCTGTGATCCTCAAAGTTGCAGGGGCAGGTGTCATCACCCGTCCTGCTGAAAACAAACTGGGGCACTGGGCCTTCTTGTGGCCCCGCTGATTGCAGTGAAAACATATCAAGTCTGATCCCTGTGTCGTGGTAGCAGTACAATCCCTGCTGAAATGACCAGTCCGACCGCACTTGAAACAGCCAGACTCACCACCGCTACCACTCCTGCACGCGCCCCCATGCGCCCTGCCACACTTTCTGCACCGACTGCGGTCCTGATAATCCCTTGATCTCGAATCCGATCCCTTGGGCCTTTTGCCCGAACCTGCAGCTACTTGAACCTCATCTAGCTTCTTCTTCCGGATTTGCTCGAAATTAATTTCCCTTTCTCTAGCCCGAGAAATCATATCTTCTAGTGTCATACAGTTGGATCTGCTCACGAACTCCCTGATGTCATCCCTCAACATCTCATGGTATCGAGCCTTCTTCATCTCCTCATCCGCGACATACTGCAATACAAGAAGATCCCTCTCCCTGAACTTGGCGGTGATCTCCGCCACAGTCTTAGTGGTTTGCGTCAAATCCTGAAACTCCCGTGCCAACTCCTGCACCTCAATAATCGGCGAAAACTCCGCCCTGAACCTGGCCGAGAAATCGCTCCAAGTCATCGCGTCCAACGCGGCATCATCCCCCAAAGCATGACCAATATCCTCCCACCAATCCCTCGCTCTGTCCTTCAGAAGACAGGAAGCGAGTCTGACCTTGTCCCCTTCAGGACACCGGCTCGTACGAAATGCGTTGGCAACATCAGCCAACCATCTGCTGCTAGCAATGGGGTCCCTAGCCCCATGATAATCTGGTGCCCCGCAAGCTCTGAACTCCCGAAATGTCAAGGTACGCGCTCCCATCAAGGCCATCATCTCAGTACGGAAGGCTCCCAGCCTCTCATCCAAAATCTCCAATATACCCTCCTTGACCGTGCCAAAGATCATAGGAATCTGATCTAGCATACTGCGTGCAACCTCGGTGGATATCAACTACCTCATTCGCTCCTCGAGCTGCTCGGCTCCTGAGCCCAAGCCTGATCCCTCTCCGGCGCCTGATCCGCCCACTGGTCTCTCTCGCAACGTCACCATGTTGAAACACATAACACAACCACTATCAGAATACCCATCACTGCTACGAGACCAAACACACGCACTACCAGGTTCCTGGTCTTGTCTCGGCCTTTCCCGAATCGAGTACGGATCCTCTGCTTTCAGTAGTACGGGCCCATACTACCTTCCACATCTATCCGTACTTTCCTCAGGAATTGCTTTGACTCCACCAGGTCCCTTATACACTAATACTGCTCCCAGCACTATCTCATCCTAGGCTTACCCTAGGGAAACCTCTGACTCGACTCATACCAATCCTCAGCTACTGAAGGTCTTCTTGTGATGCAAATTAGCCATCACCTGGATACCATCACATGTGACGAGGCTCAGATAATCTTTCAAGTAAAAGACTCGTCCCTACAACGGTTGGACTCAAACAAGAGTTGCGCAATAGGACCAAATCCAGCACTCTGAGATTATTCAACCCTGATCACATGTGACGCGTCGTACCCACCTAATGGCTAACTTTCATCACTCAAAATCCCACAATGCACAAAGCAAGCAACATTCAGACAAGGGAAAATCTAACCGCGTCATACTCAAGCAATCATATCCACATAGCAAAAATCTAAACTAGCATGCAATGCAAACTCATAGACTCACACAAGCTCATAAACTCAGGCATAACCTAAACATGCTATCCTGCTACTGTCTAATCAGCACTACTATGCAGCTCAAAAGCACAAATAACAGGCACATAAGGCATCATCCCTAGATCCTTAGTCCTATTCTAGCATGTTGTTCTATTAACTGATAATCATAACATAAACTTGTATGGCTATTTTGGGATACTTACTTGAGCTCGGTTGATTGCATGCACCACACCCTTTTTCTATTTTCAAAGTTCTTTTCTTTTTGAATTACTTTTGCTTTTCTAAAACTGTTTTCTTTCCCAAAACCTTCTTTTACAAAACTGTCTTTTCATTTTGAAAACTTCTATACCAATTCCTCGGTTTGAGTTCAGACACACCCGAGAGCATGTCCGAATCCCTCAAACCAAGGCTCTGATACCAACTTGTAACGTCCCAGAATTCAAGGCTAAAAACTTCTTTTAATAAAACATTACTTAAAGCAAATTCATCATTTCAAAACGTAAGCGGAGTATTAGTTTCCAAAATACATGTTCGTTATCAGAGTAAACATTCCCAGGCTGTCTAATCTATGGTGTGTGCCATGCGATCACCCCGAGCTCTTTCCTCCGCTACCGAAAGTACCTGAAACCAAAACTGAAAACCGTAAGCACGAAGCTTAGTGAGTTCCCCACCCTACCACATACCATGCATAACCACATGCTGCACATACTGGGCCACGCCCGCTATCCTGGGCCTCGCCCTCCTACCTCGGGCCTCGCCCGCTATAGCGGCCCCGCCACTCCAGGCCCCGCCTGGCTTCGAGCCCCGCTCGGACACATATTTGTTTCACTTAGGCCCCGCCTGTCATAGGGCCTCGCCCGCTAACACATAATAGCACATAATCATACTGCAACACATAATCTAAACATATACAATGGATAATGTCCTAAGGCCTCGCTTATCCTGGGCCTCGCCCTTGTCCTGCTACTGATGAGACATGGAACCCCATCCATGCTCCTGCTGATAGTGAGATACAGACCCAGCCCACACTCACTCCTTCCCTAACTTGGGCCTCGCCCCTGCTCTGCTGCTACTGAGATGTGGAACACCATCCACACTCTGCTATTGGTGAGATACGGGACCTCGCCCCCACTCACCTCCCTACCAGGCACATACATGTATCACGCACACAACAAGTACAAACTATCATATAAACCAATCCTTGGGCACCCGCCCGCTATCAATGGACCTCGTCCGAATATCACACTAGCATACCATGCCTAGGGCTAACCCTCGGGTCTTCTACTCATAACTACATGGGCCAGCATTGTGGCCGTAGACCCATTCATACAAAGGGAAACTCACATGCACTGGCTGAACTTGCCGATGATCCCACTAGCCGCTGCCCGACAACTCTCTGAACTCCTGCTCCACCCGCTCCCCGAGCTACCAATAACAATGCAACACTGAGTCTAACTGACCCCCGAAAGACTACCAAGTCAACTCTGGTCAAAGTCAAAGTCCTAGTCAAAGTCAACCTTCCAGGTCAACCATACTCGCCGAGTTCATATGTTCAGAGTCCTTCTTTTTGCGACTCGACTCGCCGAGTCAGTCCATGACTCGCCGAGTCTACCGATTCCGAGTCCTAACCTGACCAACTCACCGAGTCTCCAATCGACTCACTGATTCGAGTCTAAACTTTGGGGTTTTGCGACCTGACTCGCCGAGTCCAAGACAACCTTCAACAGACTCGCCGAGTTGTTCTTCCAACTCACCGAGTTCCTGCCCATCTTCATCTGACTCGACGAGCTGTTCATCCCACTCGTCGAGTTCCTCCAAATCTTCATGCTACTCGCCGAGTCCACTCAAAAGGACTCGTCGAGTCCATTCAGATCTCCATACATGCAGAGGACTTTTGAGTCATGCATGGACTCCAAACTGTAGATCTACCCTTCCCAAGCCTATTCCTCACGTAAAGTTGCAAACTTTACGTGTAGAGAAGGAGATCTAGGCAAAATACACCATAAACTAGGGTTTAAAGCAAAGAGGCCCCATACTCAACTCAAGGACTGAAACTTTATGCTTTCCAAGACCAAAATACACTTAGATCTGAAGTAGCAACTCCAGATCCAGCTTCTAACTCAAATGGATAACTATCCATGGCTTAAAAAGCCCCAAATCTCACAACCAAAGAAGATCTACAGGAAAGAAACGACTTATTACCTTCAATAACTCAGAAAGTTTCCCCAAACTTCAGATCCAAGGCCAATCCTTGAAGCTTCAATGTTTCCCCTTCTCCTTCTTCCTTCAAACCACTCCCAAAATGGCTTGGAAACTTGAATGCACAACAATGGCGGCTTAGGGTTCGTATTCTGGGTGAGAGAGGCAGTAAAGGAACCCTAGGGAAGAGGATGAGACATTTAAATAGGCTCCAAGTCCCGAATTTAGGGTTTTCCTCGCACATACCAGACTCGCCGAGTCCACTTGGCCGACCCGCCGAGTTGGTCACTTACTCCTCGACCCGGATCCCGCTCGGACTCGCCGAGTTCCTCCTTGGACTCGCCGAGTCGCCCCTAAAAATTAGGGTTTTCTTTCCTTTCTTGGCCTTCCAAATTTTGGGTGTTACAACTCTCCCCCACTTAAACTAAACTTCGTCCTCGAAGTTTGCTATGGCTCACCGCCTGCGATCTGCCTCCAATACCCCACCAATTATTCCAACACTAGCTGCCTACCTTCGCTGGTCTTCCGCCCGATCATTCTGACTAGCATCAATCCTTGCGGATAATCATGTCGGTTCAACCCTTACCCTGAACATTTTGGAAACACAACTTACTTAATCGACAATCCTTCTGGTACACTCCGAGTACTGCAACTGAACCTATAGGGGTTCACCCCTTCTTTCCTCACGCGATTCCCTTGCCTTCCCAAGGCGATGCTCCAAAAACAACTATCTCCTCTGTCACTTGGTGTCGAGCACCCCTTGACTCAACTAACTGAATTCCACAATAAACCGCTTACCCGCACTACTACTAACTGGAAATTTCTGCCATTCCGCATCTGCCTTCCGGATGAACTGAGACCACTATGGTCCCTACCAACCTATCAATATCTGGATTACCGGCTCCCACCGGTAGCTAGTCCCAACACCTCCCCTAGTCGCTCCCAGCGACTTCCGAAGAACTTCGACCACCTATAACTGCTCAATCTATTCTGCCATTCAGGCACTACAAACCTGGGATCCCCGATCCCCAAAATTGACACTAAGGTCCCTACCAGGTCCCACCTGCGCTGCTAAAACTCACAGGTCTCGCCCACGGGTCCCACCCACCTCTATCCTTCTAGTCCCACTAGTCTAAACGCTCTCGCTCGGGCCTCGCCCACGGGTCTCACCCAACTATATCCTGGAGCGGCCTCTCCCAAGGTCTCACCTCTTTAGGGCTATACTGGCAGACTCCCTATCATCCTCATTCACTACCCATTCCTGATCCTTATTTGATCACTAGGAGGTAAGGGCCTCATCCCAACTCCGCCAACGAAGCTACTAAGGAATGCTACGGCTTACCCGTAGTCCTTCATCACCATCCATTGTTGACTGCTAGTGAATGCTACGGCTGCCCCGTAGTCTTACAACACTTCCACCACTAACTGCTAATACAAAGGTACCCATGTGTCATTAGCTCTCAAGATCCTCGTTTTGACTCCCTCGAGTCCTACGAGCGATTCACAACCTGAATTCCCAACCATGTACTAACCATTTCCATCACACGCACTAGATGATGGGGAGTTTCTCAAACTCCCAACCCTGAAGTCCTCAATCCATCAAACGCTGAACCACTTCTTTTCCTTCTCGGAGGTCGCGCACTCATTCTGGGTCTGCGTGCTCCTACCTTTGCACACTCGGAGGATTCTCCTCCACTTCGATCCTGCTTACCCCTTGTTGCTCAATACTCAAAAAGAAATCCCAATCCTCACTACCATTCCATAATCAATTTGTTGAGGAACCCAAGCTCACCATAGCTAGGGATCTAACCAATCCATCTCTAACACTATACAACTCCGATCTAGCGAGGCATACCAAGTCCCTCCCAAACATGCTACCGCTACTGCATCCTATGTAACCTTTTCCAATAGGGCACATCCCCTCATTACCCTTCGAATAACCAAGGTATGCAGATGGCATATAACTCGATCACAATCAAATGCTCAAAAATAAAATACTCATACCGATAATGATTCAGAGCCATAACAATATAATCATGCACAAATAAAAGAACTGAAAACAGAACTCGCATACCTGCAACGTCCGGTGCTGATCGCGTCTCTAAGGTAGTCATCTGAAAAGCTCTGCCTCCTACCGTAGGCGCCTCTGCCCAGCCCTGACGGCCATCTGTGATCCTCAAAGTTGCAGGGGCAGGTGTCATCACCCGTCCTGCTGAAAACAAACTGGGGCACTGGGCCTTCTTGTGGCCCCGCTGATTGCAGTGAAAACATATCAAGTCTGATCCCTGTGTCGTGGTAGCAGTACAATCCCTGCTGAAATGACCAGTCCGACCGCACTTGAAACAGCCAGACTCACCACCGCTACCACTCCTGCACGCGCCCCCATGCGCCCTGCCACACTTTCTGCACCGACTGCGGTCCTGATAATCCCTTGATCTCGAATCCGATCCCTTGGGCCTTTTGCCCGAACCTGCAGCTACTTGAACCTCATCTAGCTTCTTCTTCCGGATTTGCTCGAAATTAATTTCCCTTTCTCTAGCCCGAGAAATCATATCTTCCAGTGTCATACAGTTGGATCTGCTCACGAACTCCCTGATGTCATCCCTCAACATCTCATGGTATCGAGCCTTCTTCATCTCCTCATCCGCGACATACTGCAATACAAGAAGATCCCTCTCCCTGAACTTGGCGGTGATCTCCGCCACAGTCTTAGTGGTTTGCGTCAAATCCTGAAACTCCCGTGCCAACTCCTGCACCTCAATAATCGGCGAAAACTCCGCCCTGAACCTGGCCGAGAAATCGCTCCAAGTCATCGCGTCCAACGCGGCATCATCCCCCAAAGCATGACCAATATCCTCCCACCAATCCCTCGCTCTGTCCTTCAGAAGACAGGAAGCGAGTCTGACCTTGTCCCCTTCAGGACACCGGCTCGTACGAAATGCGTTGGCAACATCAGCCAACCATCTGCTGCTAGCAATGGGGTCCCTAGCCCCATGATAATCTGGTGCCCCGCAAGCTCTGAACTCCCGAAATGTCAAGGTACGCGCTCCCATCAAGGCCATCATCTCAGTACGGAAGGCTCCCAGCCTCTCATCCAAAATCTCCAATATACCCTCCTTGACCGTGCCAAAGATCATAGGAATCTGATCTAGCATACTGCGTGCAACCTCGGTGGATATCAACTACCTCATTCGCTCCTCGAGCTGCTCGGCTCCTGAGCCCAAGCCTGATCCCTCTCCGGCGCCTGATCCGCCCACTGGTCTCTCTCGCAACGTCACCATGTTGAAACACATAACACAACCACTATCAGAATACCCATCACTGCTACGAGACCAAACACACGCACTACCAGGTTCCTGGTCTTGTCTCGGCCTTTCCCGAATCGAGTACGGATCCTCTGCTTTCAGTAGTACGGGCCCATACTACCTTCCACATCTATCCGTACTTTCCTCAGGAATTGCTTTGACTCCACCAGGTCCCTTATACACTAATACTGCTCCCAGCACTATCTCATCCTAGGCTTACCCTAGGGAAACCTCTGACTCGACTCATACCAATCCTCAGCTACTGAAGGTCTTCTTGTGATGCAAATTAGCCATCACCTGGATACCATCACATGTGACGAGGCTCAGATAATCTTTCAAGTAAAAGACTCGTCCCTACAACGGTTGGACTCAAACAAGAGTTGCGCAATAGGACCAAATCCAGCACTCTGAGATTATTCAACCCTGATCACATGTGACGCGTCGTACCCACCTAATGGCTAACTTTCATCACTCAAAATCCCACAATGCACAAAGCAAGCAACATTCAGACAAGGGAAAATCTAACCGCGTCATACTCAAGCAATCATATCCACATAGCAAAAATCTAAACTAGCATGCAATGCAAACTCATAGACTCACACAAGCTCATAAACTCAGGCATAACCTAAACATGCTATCCTGCTACTGTCTAATCAGCACTACTATGCAGCTCAAAAGCACAAATAACAGGCACATAAGGCATCATCCCTAGATCCTTAGTCCTATTCTAGCATGTTGTTCTATTAACTGATAATCATAACATAAACTTGTATGGCTATTTTGGGATACTTACTTGAGCTCGGTTGATTGCATGCACCACACCCTTTTTCTATTTTCAAAGTTCTTTTCTTTTTGAATTACTTTTGCTTTTCTAAAACTGTTTTCTTTCCCAAAACCTTCTTTTACAAAACTGTCTTTTCATTTTGAAAACTTCTATACCAATTCCTCGGTTTGAGTTCAGACACACCCGAGAGCATGTCCGAATCCCTCAAACCAAGGCTCTGATACCAACTTGTAACGTCCCAGAATTCAAGGCTAAAAACTTCTTTTAATAAAACATTACTTAAAGCAAATTCATCATTTCAAAACGTAAGCGGAGTATTAGTTTCCAAAATACATGTTCGTTATCAGAGTAAACATTCCCAGGCTGTCTAATCTATGGTGTGTGCCATGCGATCACCCCGAGCTCTTTCCTCCGCTACCGAAAGTACCTGAAACCAAAACTGAAAACCGTAAGCACGAAGCTTAGTGAGTTCCCCACCCTACCACATACCATGCATAACCACATGCTGCACATACTGGGCCACGCCCGCTATCCTGGGCCTCGCCCTCCTACCTCGGGCCTCGCCCGCTATAGCGGCCCTGCCACTCCAGGCCCCGCCTGGCTTCGAGCCCCGCTCGGACACATATTTGTTTCACTTAGGCCCCGCCTGTCATAGGGCCTCGCCTGCTAACACATAATAGCACATAATCATACTGCAACACATAATCTAAACATATACAATGGATAATGTCCTAAGGCCTCGCTTATCCTGGGCCTCGCCCTTGTCCTGCTACTGATGAGACATGGAACCCCATCCATGCTCCTGCTGATAGTGACATACGGACCCGGCCCACACTCACTCCTTCCCTAACTTGGGCCTCGCCCCTGCTCTGCTGCTACTGAGATGTGGAACACCATCCACACTCTGCTATTGGTGAGATACGGGACCTCGCCCCCACTCACCTCCCTACCAGGCACATACATGTATCACACAGACAACAAGTACAAACTATCATATAAACCAATCCTTGGGCACCCGCCCGCTATCAATGGACCTCGTCCGAATATCACACTAGCATACCATGCCTAGGGCTAACTCCCGGGTCTTCTACTCATAACTACATGGGCCAACGTTGTGGTCGTAGACCCATTCATACAAAGGGAAACTCACCTGCACTGGCTGAACTTGCTGATGATCCCACTAGCCGCTGCCCGACAACTCTCTGAACTCCTGCTCCACCCGCTCCCCGAGCTACCAATAACAATGCAACACTGAGTCTAACTGACCCCCGAAAGACTACCAAGTCAACTCTGGTCAAAGTCAAATTCTTGGTCAAAGTTAACCTTCCAGGTCAACCCTACTCGCCGAGTCACCCCAGTGACTCGCCGAGTTCATATGTTCAGAGTCCTTCTTTTTGCGACTCGACTCGCCGAGTCAGTCCATGACTCGCCGAGTCTACCGATTTCCGAGTCCTAACCTGACCAACTCACCGAGTCTCCAATCGACCCACTGATTCGAGTCTAAACTTTGGGGTTTTGCGACCTGACTCGCCGAGTCCAAGACAACCTTCAACAGACTCGCCGAGTTGTTCTTCCAACTCACCGAGTTCCTGCCCATCTTCATCTGACTCGACGAGCTGTTCATCCCACTCGTCGAGTTCCTCCAAATCTTCATGCTACTCGCCGAGTCCACTCAAAAGGACTCGCCGAGTCCATTCAGATCTCCATACATGCAGAGGACTTTTGAGTCATGCATGGACTCCAAACTGTAGATCTACCCTTCCCAAGCCTATTCCTCACGTAAAGTTGCAAACTTTACGTGTAGAGAAGGGGATCTAGGAAAAATACACCATAAACTAGGGTTTAAAGCAAAGAGGCCCCATACTCAACTCAAGGACTGAAACTTTATGCTTTCCAAGACCAAAATACACTTAGATCTGAAGTAGCAACTCCAGATCCAGCTTCTAACTCAAATGGATAACTATCCATGGCTTAAAAAGCCCCAAATCTCACAACCAAAGAAGATCTACAGGAAAGAAACGACTTATTACCTTCAATAACTCAGAAAGTTTCCCCAAACTTCAGATCCAAGGCCAATCCTTGAAGCTTCAATGTTTCCCCTTCTCCTTCTTCCTTCAAACCACTCCCAAAATGGCTTGGAAACTTGAATGCACAACAATGGAGGCTTAGGGTTCGTATTCTGGGTGAGAGAGGCAGTAAAGGAACCCTAGGGAAGAGGATGAGACATTTAAATAGGCTCCAAGTCCTGAATTTAGGGTTTTCCTCGCACATACCAGACTCGCCGAGTCCACTTGGCCGACCCGCCGAGTTGGTCACTTACTCCTCGACCCGGATCCCGCTCGGACTCGCCGAGTTCCTCCTTGGACTCGCCGAGTCGCCCCTAAAAATTAGGGTTTTCTTTCCTTTCTTGGCCTTCCAAATTTTGGGTGTTACATGGCCCCTAATGGAAATAGTTGGCAAATTGGTCCCATGCATGCAAGGATGGTATACGCGTGTCTGGCTGGGTACGCCCAACGTAAGCTGGGGGTATGCCCAGCGTAATGGTCAGAGTGTCAGCATCTTTATGAGCTCAAGGCTCTTTCATTCTCAGCCTCCATAGCCTTCTAAGCCTCATTTTGGAAACCCTAACCTCATTGTGAGAGATCTAAGTGTGCTTTTGGTGTGTTCTTACTCATTTCCAAAAAAAGGGTGCTTGGTGCTAGCTTGTGGTTCAAGGGAGAACGTTTAGATCCAAACTTTTGGCTTCATTTCTAGCTCATTTAAGCTCGGGAAGTCGTCAGGGCAGCAACTAGGGATTTCTTTTAGTGAGCTTCTACATTCGAGGTGAGTCTCCTCACTATTTCTATGGGTCGAAGGCACCAATGCCGACCCATTTGGTTTATGTGTTGTAAGAAGACCCGGGGGTAATACCTTGGCAGTTTGTATGATAGACCAAGAGGCGGATCCTGGAAAACTGTATGCAAGACTAGAGTCTGAACTCTGGCAGTTACATAGTTAAGTAATGTAGATTGTATGTTAGTTGTCTTTGTGATGCTTGCATGGAAGACCCTGAGGTGGCTCCTGGAACATGTCTATAAGGCCCAATGTTGTGGCCCTCGGCCTTGCAAGGAAGACCACGAGGTGGCTCATGGCATAATGGCAAGACTATGGTTGGCACATAGCACTTTTATTGGTTGATTGGATATGTATGATATCGTTTGGCTCATGGTTATGAATGGTATGTGGTATTTTGGGGAACTCACTAAGTTTTGTGCTTACAGTTTGTGTATGGTTTCAGGTACTTCCTGTTCAAAAGGGAAGGGTCCGGCTTGATCGCAACGCACACACTTATGTTTTTCCGCAACTTATGATTTTGGGAATTACTTTGATAATTGTTTTAATTTTGAATACCTTGATGTTTGAATAAATGTAAATGGATGTTTGAATCTATATATTAAAAATGAAATTTTTACCTTTGATTTTTGGGACGTTATACACAATATCTAGCGCAAGGAAACCAAAAGTATAAAATGTGAAAAGTGTAAATATGTGTTGATTTTCTATACAAGGTTTCTCATGTTTTGTAATTTTGCATGAGACAATTTTTAAAACAGTATGTGTAACGTCCGTCGATTCAGACTAGTCTATTTAGAGACAATAAGCGTCAAAAATGACTTTTCGATGGAATATTATTTAGAGTATATGTCATTGGGTTCTGTACATATAAAGAACGTTGAAATTCGAGTTATAACGAAGAAGTTATGACCCGTCGAAGTTTTACGGCAAAACCGGCATGACACCGGGAATCGTAAAAAGCGAGATTGCGATAAAATACTTTTTAGCCTTAGCGATCTAACCGAATGTTGAAGTATACATTAAACCGAGAACCTGCATAAAAAAGAACGTCCAAATCTGACTTCGTATGAGGAAATTATGATTTTTCTAAGATTTAACATAGCAGTGCACAGTCCGGAATTCAAATTTTAGATTAATCGATTTCTAGCCAACACAACCTAAATGAGAATTGAATATCTCATTAATAGGAGCTCAACGATATAAAGACATACGAAAATGGACGTCGGATGACGAAGTTATGAATTTTTAACGGATTTTATCTGTCTAAGTCTGTTAAAATATAACTTTAAAAATAAAGTCAAATTTATCCGACGGGGTCTAAAAAATAGTTGTAGAATATATCATCACCTACGTGTGGATATAAAGAAGATCAAAAATGGAGCTCGTATGCGAAGGTTACTGATTTTAGAAGATAATTAGTTGTTGGAGTAATCTGCGAGTGACACGTGACACAATCTTGACCACTGCTTCTTCCCCACACTTTGCCACCACATGGTGACACTTGGCACTCAACTCGACGAGTTGGAGGCTTAGAACTCGCCGAGTTGGGCCATTTTCTAGCCTATAAATAGAGGTGCAAATCTTTCATTTCTTCACACCATTCACAACCCTTCTCTCCCAAACACTCCCAAACCTTCTCTTCTTTTCCCTAGCACTTCCTAAGTGTTAGAGGCGAGTCCCGGAGCGCTAGAAGGCTTCGAGAAGAAGAGATTTCGGCTCGAGAGTTCTGCCTCCGCGGAGCTCGGCTCCTAGCCAAACCTCCTAGTAAGTGAGTTATGCTTATCCTACTTTAAGTATAGCTTATGTTTAAGTTCAATATCATTATTATGAACTTATAAACAATAAATATATTATAAAATATAATATACAAAGTGTTATTATAATATCTTTTAACTACTCGCGGTATGGAGAATCTGGTTTGAAGGGCCGCATAGGGTTGTTGGATTTCAGAAGTGCTATAATGTCAAAATGATCCTGCCCTATGATTCACAACCTGAATTCCCAACCATGTACTAACCATTTCCATCACACGCACTAGATGATGGGGAGTTTCTCAAACTCCCAACCCTGAAGTCCTCAATCCATCAAACGCTGAACCACTTCTTTTCCTTCTCGGAGGTCGCGCACTCATTCTGGGTCTGCGTGCTCCTACCTTTGCACACTCGGAGGATTCTCCTCCACTTCGATCCTGCTTACCCCTTGTTGCTCAATACTCAAAAAGAAATCCCAATCCTCACTACCATTCCATAATCAATTTGTTGAGGAACCCAAGCTCACCATAGCTAGGGATCTAACCAATCCATCTCTAACACTATACAACTCCGATCTAGCGAGGCATACCAAGTCCCTCCCAAACATGCTACCGCTACTGCATCCTATGTAACCTTTTCCAATAGGGCACATCCCCTCATTACCCTTCGAATAACCAAGGTATGCAGATGGCATATAACTCGATCACAATCAAATGCTCAAAAATAAAATACTCATACCGATAATGATTCAGAGCCATAACAATATAATCATGCACAAATAAAAGAACTGAAAACAGAACTCGCATACCTGCAACGTCCGGTGCTGATCGCGTCTCTAAGGTAGTCATCTGAAAAGCTCTGCCTCCTACCGTAGGCGCCTCTGCCCAGCCCTGACGGCCATCTGTGATCCTCAAAGTTGCAGGGGCAGGTGTCATCACCCGTCCTGCTGAAAACAAACTGGGGCACTGGGCCTTCTTGTGGCCCCACTGATTGCAGTGAAAACATATCAAGTCTGATCCCTGTGTCGTGGTAGCAGTACAATCCCTGCTGAAATGACCAGTCCGACCGCACTTGAAACAGCCAGACTCACCACCGCTACCACTCCTGCACGCGCCCCCATGCGCCCTGCCACACTTTCTGCACCGACTGCGGTCCTGATAATCCCTTGATCTCGAATCCGATCCCTTGGGCCTTTTGCCCGAACCTGCAGCTACTTGAACCTCATCTAGCTTCTTCTTCCGGATTTGCTCGAAATTAATTTCCCTTTCTCTAGCCCGAGAAATCATATCTTCCAGTGTCATACAGTTGGATCTGCTCACGAACTCCCTGATGTCATCCCTCAACATCTCATGGTATCGAGCCTTCTTCATCTCCTCATCCGCGACATACTGCAATACAAGAAGATCCCTCTCCCTGAACTTGGCGGTGATCTCCGCCACAGTCTTAGTGGTTTGCGTCAAATCCTGAAACTCCCGTGCCAACTCCTGCACCTCAATAATCGGCGAAAACTCCGCCCTGAACCTGGCCGAGAAATCGCTCCAAGTCATCGCGTCCAACGCGGCATCATCCCCCAAAGCATGACCAATATCCTCCCACCAATCCCTCGCTCTGTCCTTCAGAAGACAGGAAGCGAGTCTGACCTTGTCCCCTTCAGGACACCGGCTCGTACGAAATGCGTTGGCAACATCAGCCAACCATCTGCTGCTAGCAATGGGGTCCCTAGCCCCATGATAATCTGGTGCCCCGCAAGCTCTGAACTCCCGAAATGTCAAGGTACGCGCTCCCATCAAGGCCATCATCTCAGTACGGAAGGCTCCCAGCCTCTCATCCAAAATCTCCAATATACCCTCCTTGACCGTGCCAAAGATCATAGGAGTCTGATCTAGCATACTGCGTGCAACCTCGGTGGATATCAACTACCTCATTCGCTCCTCGAGCTGCTCGGCTCCTGAGCCCAAGCCTGATCCCTCTCCGGCGCCTGATCCGCCCACTGGTCTCTCTCGCAACGTCACCATGTTGAAACACATAACACAACCACTATCAGAATACCCATCACTGCTACGAGACCAAACACACGCACTACCAGGTTCCTGGTCTTGTCTCGGCCTTTCCCGAATCGAGTACGGATCCTCTGCTTTCAGTAGTACGGGCCCATACTACCTTCCACATCTATCCGTACTTTCCTCAGGAATTGCTTTGACTCCACCAGGTCCCTTATACACTAATACTGCTCCCAGCACTATCTCATCCTAGGCTTACCCTAGGGAAACCTCTGACTCGACTCATACCAATCCTCAGCTACTGAAGGTCTTCTTGTGATGCAAATTAGCCATCACCTGGATACCATCACATGTGACGAGGCTCAGATAATCTTTCAAGTAAAAGACTCGTCCCTACAACGGTTGGACTCAAACAAGAGTTGCGCAATAGGACCAAATCCAGCACTCTGAGATTATTCAACCCTGATCACATGTGACGCGTCGTACCCACCTAATGGCTAACTTTCATCACTCAAAATCCCACAATGCACAAAGCAAGCAACATTCAGACAAGGGAAAATCTAACCGCGTCATACTCAAGCAATCATATCCACATAGCAAAAATCTAAACTAGCATGCAATGCAAACTCATAGACTCACACAAGCTCATAAACTCAGGCATAACCTAAACATGCTATCCTGCTACTGTCTAATCAGCACTACTATGCAGCTCAAAAGCACAAATAACAGGCACATAAGGCATCATCCCTAGATCCTTAGTCCTATTCTAGCATGTTGTTCTATTAACTGATAATCATAACATAAACTTGTATGGCTATTTTGGGATACTTACTTGAGCTCGGTTGATTGCATGCACCACACCCTTTTTCTATTTTCAAAGTTCTTTTCTTTTTGAATTACTTTTGCTTTTCTAAAACTGTTTTCTTTCCCAAAACCTTCTTTTACAAAACTGTCTTTTCATTTTGAAAACTTCTATACCAATTCCTCGGTTTGAGTTCAGACACACCCGAGAGCATGTCCGAATCCCTCAAACCAAGGCTCTGATACCAACTTGTAACGTCCCAGAATTCAAGGCTAAAAACTTCTTTTAATAAAACATTACTTAAAGCAAATTCATCATTTCAAAACGTAAGCGGAGTATTAGTTTCCAAAATACATGTTCGTTATCAGAGTAAACATTCCCAAGCTGTCTAATCTATGGTGTGTGCCATGCGATCACCCCGAGCTCTTTCCTCCGCTACCGAAAGTACCTGAAACCAAAACTGAAAACCGTAAGCACGAAGCTTAGTGAGTTCCCCACCCTACCACATACCATGCATAACCACATGCTGCACATACTGGGCCACGCCCGCTATCCTGGGCCTCGCCCTCCTACCTCGGGCCTCGCCCGCTATAGCGGCCCCGCCACTCCAGGCCCCGCCTGGCTTCGAGCCCCGCTCGGACACATATTTGTTTCACTTAGGCCCCGCCTGTCATAGGGCCTCGCCCGCTAACACATAATAGCACATAATCATACTGCAACACATAATCTAAACATATACAATGGATAATGTCCTAAGGCCTCGCTTATCCTGGGCCTCGCCCTTGTCCTGCTACTGATGAGACATGGAACCCCATCCATGCTCCTGCTGATAGTGAGATACAGACCCAGCCCACACTCACTCCTTCCCTAACTTGGGCCTCGCCCCTGCTCTGCTGCTACTGAGATGTGGAACACCATCCACACTCTGCTATTGGTGAGATACGGGACCTCGCCCCCACTCACCTCCCTACCAGGCACATACATGTATCACACAGACAACAAGTACAAACTATCATATAAACCAATCCTTGGGCACCCGCCCGCTATCAATGGACCTCGTCCGAATATCACACTAGCATACCATGCCTAGGGCTAACTCCCGGGTCTTCTACTCATAACTACATGGGCCAACGTTGTGGTCGTAGACCCATTCATACAAAGGGAAACTCACCTGCACTGGCTGAACTTGCTGATGATCCCACTAGCCGCTGCCCGACAACTCTCTGAACTCCTGCTCCACCCGCTCCCCGAGCTACCAATAACAATGCAACACTGAGTCTAACTGACCCCCGAAAGACTACCAAGTCAACTCTGGTCAAAGTCAAATTCTTGGTCAAAGTTAACCTTCCAGGTCAACCCTACTCGCCGAGTCACCCCAGTGACTCGCCGAGTTCATATGTTCAGAGTCCTTCTTTTTGCGACTCGACTCGCCGAGTCAGTCCATGACTCGCCGAGTCTACCGATTTCCGAGTCCTAACCTGACCAACTCACCGAGTCTCCAATCGACCCACTGATTCGAGTCTAAACTTTGGGGTTTTGCGACCTGACTCGCCGAGTCCAAGACAACCTTCAACAGACTCGCCGAGTTGTTCTTCCAACTCACCGAGTTCCTGCCCATCTTCATCTGACTCGACGAGCTGTTCATCCCACTCGTCGAGTTCCTCCAAATCTTCATGCTACTCGCCGAGTCCACTCAAAAGGACTCGCCGAGTCCATTCAGATCTCCATACATGCAGAGGACTTTTGAGTCATGCATGGACTCCAAACTGTAGATCTACCCTTCCCAAGCCTATTCCTCACGTAAAGTTGCAAACTTTACGTGTAGAGAAGGGGATCTAGGAAAAATACACCATAAACTAGGGTTTAAAGCAAAGAGGCCCCATACTCAACTCAAGGACTGAAACTTTATGCTTTCCAAGACCAAAATACACTTAGATCTGAAGTAGCAACTCCAGATCCAGCTTCTAACTCAAATGGATAACTATCCATGGCTTAAAAAGCCCCAAATCTCACAACCAAAGAAGATCTACAGGAAAGAAACGACTTATTACCTTCAATAACTCAGAAAGTTTCCCCAAACTTCAGATCCAAGGCCAATCCTTGAAGCTTCAATGTTTCCCCTTCTCCTTCTTCCTTCAAACCACTCCCAAAATGGCTTGGAAACTTGAATGCACAACAATGGAGGCTTAGGGTTCGTATTCTGGGTGAGAGAGGCAGTAAAGGAACCCTAGGGAAGAGGATGAGACATTTAAATAGGCTCCAAGTCCTGAATTTAGGGTTTTCCTCGCACATACCAGACTCGCCGAGTCCACTTGGCCGACCCGCCGAGTTGGTCACTTACTCCTCGACCCGGATCCCGCTCGGACTCGCCGAGTTCCTCCTTGGACTCGCCGAGTCGCCCCTAAAAATTAGGGTTTTCTTTCCTTTCTTGGCCTTCCAAATTTTGGGTGTTACATGGCCCCTAATGGAAATAGTTGGCAAATTGGTCCCATGCATGCAAGGATGGTATACGCGTGTCTGGCTGGGTACGCCCAACGTAAGCTGGGGGTATGCCCAGCGTAATGGTCAGAGTGTCAGCATCTTTATGAGCTCAAGGCTCTTTCATTCTCAGCCTCCATAGCCTTCTAAGCCTCATTTTGGAAACCCTAACCTCATTGTGAGAGATCTAAGTGTGCTTTTGGTGTGTTCTTACTCATTTCCAAAAAAAGGGTGCTTGGTGCTAGCTTGTGGTTCAAGGGAGAACGTTTAGATCCAAACTTTTGGCTTCATTTCTAGCTCATTTAAGCTCGGGAAGTCGTCAGGGCAGCAACTAGGGATTTCTTTTAGTGAGCTTCTACATTCGAGGTGAGTCTCCTCACTATTTCTATGGGTCGAAGGCACCAATGCCGACCCATTTGGTTTATGTGTTGTAAGAAGACCCGGGGGTAATACCTTGGCAGTTTGTATGATAGACCAAGAGGCGGATCCTGGAAAACTGTATGCAAGACTAGAGTCTGAACTCTGGCAGTTACATAGTTAAGTAATGTAGATTGTATGTTAGTTGTCTTTGTGATGCTTGCATGGAAGACCCTGAGGTGGCTCCTGGAACATGTCTATAAGGCCCAATGTTGTGGCCCTCGGCCTTGCAAGGAAGACCACGAGGTGGCTCATGGCATAATGGCAAGACTATGGTTGGCACATAGCACTTTTATTGGTTGATTGGATATGTATGATATCGTTTGGCTCATGGTTATGAATGGTATGTGGTATTTTGGGGAACTCACTAAGTTTTGTGCTTACAGTTTGTGTATGGTTTCAGGTACTTCCTGTTCAAAAGGGAAGGGTCCGGCTTGATCGCAACGCACACACTTATGTTTTTCCGCAACTTATGATTTTGGGAATTACTTTGATAATTGTTTTAATTTTGAATACCTTGATGTTTGAATAAATGTAAATGGATGTTTGAATCTATATATTAAAAATGAAATTTTTACCTTTGATTTTTGGGACGTTATACACAATATCTAGCGCAAGGAAACCAAAAGTATAAAATGTGAAAAGTGTAAATATGTGTTGATTTTCTATACAAGGTTTCTCATGTTTTGTAATTTTGCATGAGACAATTTTTAAAACAGTATGTGTAACGTCCGTCGATTCAGACTAGTCTATTTAGAGACAATAAGCGTCAAAAATGACTTTTCGATGGAATATTATTTAGAGTATATGTCATTGGGTTCTGTACATATAAAGAACGTTGAAATTCGAGTTATAACGAAGAAGTTATGACCCGTCGAAGTTTTACGGCAAAACCGGCATGACACCGGGAATCGTAAAAAGCGAGATTGCGATAAAATACTTTTTAGCCTTAGCGATCTAACCGAATGTTGAAGTATACATTAAACCGAGAACCTGCATAAAAAAGAACGTCCAAATCTGACTTCGTATGAGGAAATTATGATTTTTCTAAGATTTAACATAGCAGTGCACAGTCCGGAATTCAAATTTTAGATTAATCGATTTCTAGCCAACACAACCTAAATGAGAATTGAATATCTCATTAATAGGAGCTCAACGATATAAAGACATACGAAAATGGACGTCGGATGACGAAGTTATGAATTTTTAACGGATTTTATCTGTCTAAGTCTGTTAAAATATAACTTTAAAAATAAAGTCAAATTTATCCGACGGGGTCTAAAAAATAGTTGTAGAATATATCATCACCTACGTGTGGATATAAAGAAGATCAAAAATGGAGCTCGTATGCGAAGGTTACTGATTTTAGAAGATAATTAGTTGTTGGAGTAATCTGCGAGTGACACGTGACACAATCTTGACCACTGCTTCTTCCCCACACTTTGCCACCACATGGTGACACTTGGCACTCAACTCGACGAGTTGGAGGCTTAGAACTCGCCGAGTTGGGCCATTTTCTAGCCTATAAATAGAGGTGCAAATCTTTCATTTCTTCACACCATTCACAACCCTTCTCTCCCAAACACTCCCAAACCTTCTCTTCTTTTCCCTAGCACTTCCTAAGTGTTAGAGGCGAGTCCCGGAGCGCTAGAAGGCTTCGAGAAGAAGAGATTTCGGCTCGAGAGTTCTGCCTCCGCGGAGCTCGGCTCCTAGCCAAACCTCCTAGTAAGTGAGTTATGCTTATCCTACTTTAAGTATAGCTTATGTTTAAGTTCAATATCATTATTATGAACTTATAAACAATAAATATATTATAAAATATAATATACAAAGTGTTATTATAATATCTTTTAACTACTCGCGGTATGGAGAATCTGGTTTGAAGGGCCGCATAGGGTTGTTGGATTTCAGAAGTGCTATAATGTCAAAATGATCCTGCCCTATGATGTTTCATGTCTGGTATCTATCTGTACATAGTGGTTGAAAAATATTGTTTAACACTTATAAAACAATATCGCTCGTAAATAGTCGCTATAAATATTAGACTAAAATATCGCGGTAATGATACTAGGTTTCGTCGAAGGAGAATAGAATTATTAGAAGCGAAGCGCTGCCCGAGTTTGGAATCATCACTTTAACAAGTGAGTACATAGTACATTTAATGAACATGATTTTAATACAAGTATTGATTAAAGCATTAAATATATGTTTGTGTGTGAAATATTTGTTACTGCCTGAAATACGTGCTAAGAGCATATATGATAATATATGATGATTTAAGGTACAGAACAAACCTAAATTAATTGAGATGGATATCAGGTAGTATCTACTTATGAGTGTGTTGGTGATTTTATATCACTAATATTATTTAAGTGTAATGGGGTTAATTTGTTGATCAATGTCACTTTGACAATTATCGAACAAATTAGTATGGTGCGGAGTGCACATTTGTTTGATTTTGTCATGGTTGAAAGTATACTGCTATTTAGAGGTGAAGCCCCTGAACTGACGGGGGTCCGGGGGCAGCGCCCCTGGGAGCGGGGTCCAAGGGGCGGCAGCCCCTGGCTGGGGTCGTTTTAATAGACCCGGTTTTGTGATCTTTTTAATAGACCCGGTTTTATGGTAGTTTATGACAGGTAATATGTCCGTTTTTGGATAGGAAGTTATTTAGATATATAACTACCATATGGCAGTTTTAAGACAGAAAGTTAGTTTTCTGTTATATATGATCAATTTCGGATTCTCTTTTGGGTACAGATTCATAACATCTTCTTCATTCTATATTCTAGAAAATTAGTGAGTTTCATCCGATTAGAGATTTTGAGTGTACCCTCGAAATGCTTTAATCTGAAAGTGTTTCACAACTCTCACTGATCCAAGTATATCTATACCCCGAAAATCTAACAGAGTGTGGGTGAGATATATACACGGAAAGTCAAACTTTAAGATTTGTTGTTGATCCGAGAGCATGGATTAGACATACCTGATCTGGGAGCATGGATTAGGTGAAGAGGTTTATTTTAGATATGAGAGTATAGATCGTGTCATTGTGAGGATCGGCGAGGTGGGTTAAAATTGTTTATATGAGGTGAAATTGTATATATTACGAGTTCTAAAACATACACACAGACACACACACATACACACACATATATATATATACACACACACACACATACATACATACATACATACATATATATATAACATTGTAGGATTGAAATCCCTATGTACTCACCAGGTTTCCCAACCTGACCCACTCAGTTTATTTGTATCACAAGTATCGATACGAAGTTACATTACACTGAGAGATTAAAGGAGATGTAGATCCCTAGTGTAAATGAATGTAAGGTCTGCTTATGCTTATGTTTTTGTATTGACGATGACATCCCAAAGTTTTAATATAAACAAAACACATTTCTTCGGAAAAGCTTTGATAATGTATTTATCATCTTTTCTGGGAACAAATTCCGCAATATTATTCTTTAAAATGAATACTCTAATTTTTAAATAAGCATAAATAAAATTTTTAAAATGACCGTGAATTTGGAGATGTCACAGTATGTCTGAAAACCTCACTCTGTCATTCACCAGGCCCACGAGAGGGGAAACTCATGTAACATCTACACGTGCATGTTTCTGTATTACATAGCCAAAAACCAAAACACCGGTCGTCCTAAGTATTGATGTACCTTCCAACGGGTCAGTCAAGAAGTTTGCAGGTGCCTATTTCTTACAGAAACCCTGATAGGTCGAAAAATGTTAAAAAGAATGTCCCTAACCAGATTGCGTCAATACTTAAAACATGAGAGCTCTCTACAATGTACTGCATGTTTCCAAAAAAAAACCAAACATACCTTATGACAAACAAAACATATATCGTCAACCGAAAACAAATGGATCATATGGCGATCCTTTTATTTTTATTAACTTTCTTGTAATTTCCTTTATATTTTTATTTTGTGTATTAACTATACTCTTGTTTTAAATCTTAAATTCCTAATCAACTGGTTAAAAATTGCAATAATGTCTTATTTGTAAATTTTCAATCTTCAATCATTACTTTAGTATGGATTTTTTTTCTTATGGGATGTTGTATTTTTACTCTATAAATTAAGAAGTGGTTTTTATAGAGAATTGAGTTTGAACAAAAGGAATAAATTGTAACATCCCAAAAATACGATCTAAAATTTTTATTTTTCATTCAAGTGAAAACAGTTTTTCAAACCATAGTTCATACAACCCAAATAAAATAAGTATGCCAAACATCAGGAAAATCAGAGTGTGTCCCATAAACATAATCCATATGGTGTGTGCAATGCAGTCATCCCGAGCTCTTCCCTTGCCAATGGAAGTGCCTGAAACATAAACTGAAAACTGTAAACACAAAGTTGAGTGAGTTTCCCCAATTACCCCATAGTATACATAATAAATCCTACATTGGGCCCCCACTCGACATCGAGCCCCGCTCGGTATACAGATCTGTTACTCTCGGGCCTCGCCTGTCACCGGGCCTCGCCCGCTATACACATACAATCAATATCACATAATCATGCTAACACAAATAATAATCATAACACTAGCATATGTTCCGGTCCTCAGGCCTCGCCTGGCATCGAGCCTCGCCCCGTATACATAACAGTATATAACACATGCAAGGGTCACACATACTCCTAGCATCCTAACATAATCAGTAAGGGTCGACATTAGTGCCTTAGACCCGCTAAACCCAGTGAGGAAACTCACCTCAAATGCGAATCTCATGGAAAGAAATCCCTAGTTGTTGCCCTGACGACTCCTCGAGCTATTAGTACAAAATAACACCAAATCAACACTTGGGTTCCAAACTATAATTAATAATCTTTACTTAGGGTAAAATGACCATTTTACCTTTGGCCTATCTTGATCGAAAACTAAGGCCCAAAACCAAAAGATCCAAAAAGGCCCACTTATGGCCCAATTATCCAAATTGGTCCCAAACCCCCAAATGGGTCTTGCCCTAAGGCCCACTAAAAAAATTCCTTAATCCAAAAGCTTAATTCCAGATGGCCCAAAAGGCCCAAAGCAACAAGGTCCGAGAAAATGGCTTAAACTAAGGCCCAAACAACGCCAAGCCCAACTACCTGAGTACGCGGGGCGTACTCAGCTGTACGCTAAGCGTACACGCTGCATGGCTTGTACGTTATGTGTACGAGCTTGTACGCCCAACATACTCACCCATTAAGCCTTTTCTCCAATAAATCCATAACCACTTGAGTCCAAGAGTCCCAATCACAGATCAGAGTCATATACAACATCTTAACCCATAAAGTCGACAACTTAGTGGCTTTGCATGCCCCAAATGGGCCCAAGCTCAAAATATAAAAATCTACTTCCATAAAAATGGCCATTCCTCATGCATGGTTGGATGAAAGCTTCAAATGTTGCAACTTTATGACTCTAGGACCCAAAGAACACCAAGAGTAGCAACTCTAAGCTTCAAAAACGGAAATAATCCACAAAAGCTCATCTATGGGACCAAAAACGGCCCAAAAGCTAAAACATGGAGATCTAAGCTTCTAAAGATCAAGAGCAAGACTTTATACCTTGCACAAGCTAGAATTTGAGCAGATAATTTGGATCCACAAGCTTCTCCTTGAACCACCACCTTGCTCCAACCTTATATTCCTTAAAAATGAGACAAAACACACCAAAATGCACTCAAAAGACCTTCCAAGCTCAAGAACACTCAACAATAGGGTTAGGGTTTCGTGGAGGCTGTTTAGGGACAAAAGGGAGGCTGATAAAGAAGATCCTTAAGTCATAATGTTCTTTGAATAATGCTCAAACCCCAAACATTAGGGTTTTTAGGACTGGACACGTACGATGTGTGTACTCCTTTGTACGCATCGCGTACGTGCATGGCACCATGATCATTCCACATCAGTACGCCCAACGTACATAGGGTAGTACACCCCGCGTAACGCACACCCTAAGCCCAATAAGAAAATATCTAATGATTCAAGGCCCAACTTATAACAATTAAATATCCCAAAATTAAATAAATATCTTGGAAAATATCGAGCGTTGCAATTCTCCCCCATTTTAATCACACTTTGTCCTCGAAGCCCGCCGTCTCGAACAACTCCGGATAGTGCTCCCTCATCCCCTCCTCGGGTTCCTAAGTCCACTCTGATCCTTTGAGGTGTAACCACTGCACCTTCACCGTCTCCACAACCTTGTTCCTCAAGGTTTTCATCTTTCGATCTAAAATTGCCACCGGTTTCTCAATATAATTCAGCTAGTCATCCATCTAAATATCCTCCAAAGGTACAACAGCGGAATCATCCACTAAACACTTCCTCAGCTGAGAGACATGAAATGTGGTATGAATCTGATTGAGCTCGGCTGGAAGATATAAACGATATGCAACCTGGCCCACCAGAGCCAAAACCCTGAAGGGACCTATATACCTAGGGCCCAGCTTGCCCTGCTTCCTAAACCGGATGACACATTTCCAAGGTAACACCTTCAGGAGAACCATACCTCCCACCTAAAACTCCAAGTCTGACCCACGCCTGTCGGCATAGCTCTTCTGCCGACTCAGAGCTGTCTGGAGCCTACTCCGAACCTATTGAATCGAATTAGTGGTCTTGTGCACCACCTCGGTACTCCCCATAACTCGCTGACCGACCTCGCCCCAAAAAATTGGGGTCCTGTATTTCCTCCCGTAGAGCATTTCAAAAGGAGGTCGATCGATGCTAGCGTGATAATTGTTGTCATACGAAAATTCCAGTAACGTAAGATATGTATCCCAACTCCCACCAAAATCCAACACGCACCCACACTGCAAGAGTCCGAATAATCCGGTCACTCTGACCATCGACTTGCGGATGAAATGATGTACTGAAAAGGAGACAGGTGCCCATCTCGTCATGAAACCGCTTCTAAAACCTGGAAGTAAAATAAACATCCCTGTCTGAAACCACTGATATTGGCACCCCATGACGTGCCACAACATCCTGAACATAAATCTCGACAAACTTCTCTACAGAAACACTATCCTGGATCATAATGAAATGTGAACTCTTGGTCAAACGATCCACGATGACCTAGATAGAATCCACTCCACGCACAGTCCTGGGAAGCTTCGTGATAAAGTCCATAGTGATGTCTTCCAATTTCCATAAAGGAATCTCCAACGACTGCATCTTGCCATGAGGACGGTGATGCTCGGCCTTGACTTTCCTGCAAGTCAGGCATCGCTCAACATACCATGCCACATCCCTCTTTATGCAGGGCCACCAATAATCAGGATAAAGATCCCTATACATCTTTATCACCCCGTGATGAATGGATAACCTCGACTTGTGGTACTCCTCCATAAGAACGTGGCGCACACTGCCCCAATAAGGTACCTAGACTCGCCGATGCAGAGTCAACAATCTACGACTATCATAATCGAAGGAATCCACTTGACCCCCAAAATGTGTTCACTCTTCCGATGCTCTTCCTTCTTAGCCTCTGCCTAAGCCTTACAAATCTGCTTCAACAATGAGTAATCACAATCATCCTCAAACATATATCTCTGATCGGAGCCGCGACTGCCTTGTGGCTGAGAGCATCAGCCACCACATTGGCCTTCCACGGGATATAAAGGATCTCACAATCATAATCCTTCATCACATCTAACCAACGATGTTGTCTCATGTTCAGATTCGGCTAATCCATCAGATACCTCAAGCTCTTTTGGTTCGTGTAGATGGTACAACGAACCTCATATGTCATATATGTATGGTATGCGGTATTTTGGGAAACTCACTAAGCTTCGTGCCTACGGTTTTCAGTTTTTGTTTCAGGTACTTCTGGATTGAAGGGGAAGAGTTGGGGATGATCGTATCGCATACACCATGACTTTTCACTTACTTGACTCTGATGTGTTTTGGATGATTATGAATATATTCTGATTCTCGTTTGGTTTTACTAAACACATTTGGTTGATGTTTTAATTAATATGAAAACAAAAACTTTTGGTTTTGAATTTTAGTATGTTACAGCAAATCGACGAAGATCAGATCTTGAATTCCTAGTAAGAGATCTAATACTACTCAAGGTTTCACCATGGAAGGGTGTCATTAGGTTTCGGAAGAAGGCAAGTTAGGACCTAGGTATATCGGACCTTTTCGAATAATTGCTCGAGTGTGTAAGGTTGCCTATCGTTTGGATCTGTCGGAAGAGCTCAGCCAAATCCACAACACCTTCCACGTCTCCCAATTAAGAAAGTGTATTATGAATGAATCCACAGTTGTACCTTTGGAATACATTCACGTAGACGAGCATTTGAACTAGGTTGAAAATCCGATAATGGTCTTCGATAAGAAGACGAAGACCTTACGCAAAAAGGTGATCAACTTAGTGAAGGTTTAGTGGCAACACTAAAAAGGATCAGAATGGACTTGAGAGCTAGAAGAAGAGATGAAGAGAAACTACCTAGAGTTATTTAGTTAGATTTTAAGGATGAGATCCTTGTAAGCGGGAGAGACTGGAGAGTTGTAACACCCCATATTTACTATAACTATATATTGTAATAAAATACAAAATAAAGATATTTTATTTTTAAGCCAAAATAATCATCACAAACACATAGGAAATGTCGATACTATTTCCATAGATATATAGAACACGTAAATTCAACTTTATATGAAGAAGTTATACTTCTTTGAAGTTTCATGATTAAACCTTCACGACTCAGCGTATCGTAAAAAGTAAAATTTTCATAAATTAGTTTTTAGCCTAAGTGATCTAAACAAAAATCATATTAGTCGTTAAACCGAGAGCGTGCATATAGAGAACGTCTAAATCTGACTTCATTAGAGGAAATCATGATTTTTCTAAGATTCGACATAATAGTGTGCAACTCAAAAATCGAATTTTAGATTGGTTGATTTTTAACCGACACATTCTAAATGAGAATTGAAGATCTCATTCATAGGAGTTCAACGATATAAAGACAGTCGGAAACAGACTTCATATAAGAAAGTTATGTATTTTATACGGGCTTTAGCAGTCTAAGCGGTGTGAAAAAAGAAATTTAAAATTAACCGAAAGAGTATAAACGAAAGTTGTAGATCTCGTCGAGAGCTTTTTGTGGGTATAAAGAACGTCAAAAACAGAGCTCGTATGAAGAAGTTATACAATTTTGAAAATCTAGAATTACTTGAGCATTTTATGCACGACATGCACAACGTTCTAGAAGCTGCCACGTTGCACCACCCAACATCTGCCACGTGTCCACTTCTAAGGGCACCCTTTCCGACCAAGTTGGTGTGTAGTGTGCAGGTGGTCTGTGCGCAACACGCATACTCGAATTCCTGCCTATAAATAGCTCTCCATGCTTCATCCATTCCCCACACCTCCCCAATCGTCCTCTCTTGATAATCTTCCGATACTAGCCTATTTTCCCTTAGTTTATATACTACGGAGAAAACCTGCGACACTCTGAGTACTCATCTGAGTAGTAGTCTTCGAGTAGAAGATCCTAAGTCAGTATTTTGCCCGCTTAGATCCTAGTTCTCATCAATAGTACTCACTAAGTGAGCTACACTTACTCTACCTCTGTGTAATTTATAACTATAGTTACAAATCGTTACTAGGAACCTATAATTAAGATTTATCCGTAATTCTAAGTCGTTATACTGATTGATCTACTTACGGGATAGGTGACTAGAATGATCATGTTGGCTTGGTTGTTGGATTTTAGAAAGGTTGTATGCCGAAAATGGTCCTACCTCCAAACTGTCCTGCCTGGCTGATCCTTCTTTGATAGAACTATCAGTATTCATTAGGATTAGTGATAGGTCTAGCCTACTTTACCAAGATTACCATAAGAACTAATAAACTATAGTGATATAGGTTAATCCTCGTTGAACTGTTGGTCGTCAGCTAAATTGTTCGGTTAACTATTAATCCTCTGAGAATCTGTCAAGGTGAGTTCTTCTCACTATATTGTATACTCCGGTATGTATCCACTATATGTTAGGATATAGATGCTTGTAGTATAATGTAATATGCACTTAAGCAATTAGGCTAGATAGTTGCATGTAATGTTGGAATATTGCTTGCTATATGTGTTAATATATTATGTGGAAGTTGAGGGCAGTCCAGCTTCGTGCTGAAGGCCAATATACTCGGACAGACTAGCTTTATGCTAAAGGCTAAGGTGTGGTCCAGCTATAAGATGTAGGCAAAAATAGGGCGGACCAACTTTATGCTGAAGGCCAGAGGCAAGCCAACTATATGTTAAAGGTCATTATGTGTATGCATTGTATATATATTGTGGTATGAAATGTTTTGAGGGAGTTCACTAAGCCTTAGCTTACAGTTGTTGAATAACTACTTTACAGGTTGTTCATCTGACCGTGGAAAGGCTCACATGACTGTATTTGCATCAAAGCCTCAATTGAGTCTTATAACCTTCCGCTGAAACACTCTTTTATAAATAAGTATGTAATAATGATTCGTAATGTTTTGTAAGACATATATTTAAATAATAAATAAAATGAAAAATTTTCCTTTGAAATTTCAGGACGTAACAATTTCATTGCTACGATGGAAAAAATTAAGAAGATTAGTGAGAAGGCATATGATTGGTTAATGTCAAAGAATCCATCAACATGGTGTAGATCTTTTTTTCTCAAAGATATGCACGTGAGGTTGTTGAAAATGGAGTATCAGAGTGCAATGATGTTCCTGAGTCTGTGTTTGAAGAGGGATCTTTACCAAGAATTAGGGAACTCCTAAAAGGGATATGGAGAAGTCTGGGAGATGAGATTGATTTGGATTTGGAAGGAATGGTATGCCAACCTTAATTTCATAGTTATAAACTTTTTAATATTGTTTAGAAGTTTACTAATACAATAATTTTTAACAGGAGGTTAGTGATAGTAATGAAGATACACAAGTTACCCAAGCCAAAGTACCGGTCAGTAGAAAGGTTTCAGAGAGGATAATCAAGTTAAAGTCTAATAATCCAGTTTATGACAAGGTTGAGGGTGGTTCTTCTATGGACAAGGTCATTCCATTGGAGTATGAGCGCTCAGTAAAGAGGGGTGGATTGGTGAAGCAATAAATGCTTGCATTTTTGTTTCAGCTTTTAGTAACAAACATCCAATTGTTTGTTAACATCTATTGTGTTTGTCAACTTTTATGGTATTTAAGTAGCGCTTTTTAAACAATCATGTTTTGGCTATTTGTAAAGATGGTTGTACAATTTGATGTTTGCTTCTAAATGTAAAAATATTTCCCTTTTAAGTAATTAAGTTTAGTTTTGATGCACGTGAGTATTTTGTTCACTAAGCTTCCTTTCTATGATTTGGTATTTTTGGCATTGCAAGTGTTGTTATGTTTAGATGCACAAGGGTATTTTGGTACATTGGAATTATCATGTATTCTCATTGTTATGTTGAGCAGGGGTATTTTGGGCATAAAAAATCATGTACGTTTGGTCATTTTGTTGTGTTGTTGATTTGTTTTGTTATTATGGCTTTTTGATTAGCAAGGGTATTTTGGGCAAAAAAAAATATTATGTGTATGTTTGGTTCTAAATATTGATTCAAATTTTATGTCTTCACGTGTCCGTCAAAAAATGAGTGTCACGGGTTTTAGAGATAAGGGTGTGGAAGGGTTTTTGAGAGAATGATTTTTTTTCATTTGTGTTTTGAGCAACCGGTGAAGCCGGATATTCATTTATTATTGATACGGCTCTTTTATTAACAAGGGGAAAATAAGAAAAAAAAATCAATTTTGGCAAATGATAACTTTAGATGTAAAATAAGGGTTTTGAGGTAACAACCCATAATATTATAATCATTTTGCTTTAGTTATAGCTAACGGAATAAATTCATTTTTGATTTACTTAAAATGTTTATTATATTTCCAAATGGTTCCCAAACGTTCATTACGGCTCCAGTCTCACATTTTGCCATGATACCAAGCACCCTCTTTTTTTGTGTACAAGTTCAAAATTTAACATCCTATATGCATCATAAATTTACAAAGTTCCAACCAAATTTAACATCATACAATCAACTTCCATTCGATATCAGTTTCAAAAATACAAAAACAAACAAAATGATTTTCAATCAATTGGAAACATTCTAATAAGCAAAACAAACCATTTCCTTTTATCATTCTTCACATCCTCACAAAGTTAACAAACAGGCAACTGTCGATACATAAGACATAACAGGATATAACCATCTCATAATCTCCAAACATACATGTATAAATAACTCTAAACAAAACAAAATGATAGTGAACATGACTCATGATATCCTTCTAGTTTGTAAGCTCCATGATTGCAGTTACAATGTCACCATCTGCAGCCTTGAGAGCCTTTACAGCCTTTGATCTGGTAACCCCAGCTTGTGTCATCACCAGATCAATGTCCTTGGGCTCCACCCCACTCTCATCAATTTCATCTTCTTCATCATTTGCAGCAGCCCCTATTGCCTCCTCAGAAGCCATGCCTGACACCACATTACTCAAATTTGGTGCTTTAAACTGCTCAGCTGCCTGACTCTGCAACTGTGAGCTCAGATCCTCTATCTTTGCTTCACCAAATATCACATACGTATCAGAAGCAGGCGACTTGAATACATCTGGTTTTGATATCACAAACAGAATCTGCAACCCCATAACACTAATCGATCAATCAATCATATCAACAACCAATCAATCATCATGAAAAAGATAACCAAAGAAACCAACATTTTTGCTCTTTTTCACAGTGACACGACTGACTCCAGGAATGGGCTTCATCCCGAGTTTTAACATAGCCTTCCGACTCTTTTTCTCACTTCTACTTTGCTTAGATCTACCACTTGCATCTCCTAAACCTGTGCTTGTAAAACAAATTCATCAATCGATGGTTTACCTATGTGACACTTAAAAGCTCATCAGTTTCTTGAAATGGAATCAGTACATCATTTTTAATTACACCGTCTCACCTTCAACATCATCTTCATCATTGCCATCATCATCATCATCTTCATCATCATCTTCGTCTTCAATCAGAGGTTCCTCATGCTGCAAAATTTATCGTTTTAAACATTGGTGACATTACCCATATGGCCCTTAGCTTGGAAACCAAAAATTAAACATGCAATTCTGGAAATTGTACAGCAATAGTGAATGTGCGTTCACTTGTAAAAAGAACAAGTCTTTGCAGTCTTCACCGACTCTTAACATATATAAGGAAGACGTACAGTTAATATGGTCAGTAATTGTCAACACTACAAATACACAACATTTAGATCTCTTTTTTTTGGGGGGGAAAAAGCAAGAACGAAAAGTATCCGATAATGAGATCAAAACAAGGTTCCTATGATGATCTGATAATCTTAGGTGTGCATCACGATGGTAGATCCAGCTTTTTTTGCAGCTGTTTCGATTTCATCAGTCGAATTTTGTTGCCATTTACATATATTATCATAACTAAAAAACGACACATCAAGGTGGATATGAAGCTAATAAAGTGAAACAATCAAGGGTTGTGCTGAAACCAGAAGAAGAACAATAATACAAGAATCGAAGATGAAAGATTTACAAGGAAAATAGATCTTACAGCAATCTTCTGTTGTTCGAGAAGGGCAGCAAGGAGTTCTTCTTGTGTTTGAGCAGTCATGGTGGGCACCGAGCAGTTTGAGAAATCACAAAACCCTAAAAACCTCCGAACACCAAAAACAGGCAGTTTGGGTGAGCGAACAATAGTCCTTCTTTTTTTATATTTGGTAAAGTGTTTTCAAATTTAGGGATGTTTTCATTTTGAAGATCTGATTATTCATTAAAAATAATAATAATAATAATAAAAATAAAAACTTTTTTTAACGTGGAGAGAAAAACGATTTTACTTTTTGATTAAATACTTTTTTAATTTTAATTGTATGTATGGTTCGGCTGAAATTGAAAAAAAAAAAAAAAAAAAAAAAAGTTAGGTTTACAAAAAGGTTTGAGATTTATATAAAAATTATAGTTCTAAAAGTGTCATGATGCGTGTCAAGATGTGTCATGGTTTGAGTCGTAAAGTAACCGTTACGAAAACATTTACAACGAGTTTGTTAAACGTGATATCCAAATAACGTGTCAAAAAATATCCTATCCTGTTGTAGCATGAGAATTTTTCAAGATGCGAGTTTTTTTTTATTTTTTATTTTTTTGTTTTTTTTATTGGGCCTAAAACAATTGAGTTTTTGTAATTAATATTAAATTATAATATAATATTTCTAAAAAGTTGATATATTTGACAAAATTATATGATTTATCTTTTTTAGTATATATAAAATTGTCACGCATTGAAAAACATTATGGCTCGCCAAGACTTGCAATGACTTAAGTTTAATCTTATCGCTAAGCTCACGTTGCACGCTATTTAGAACATCGATAAAAATAATTTCATTCCTATTTAAATCGAAAGAAATATACTAAATGAGATTTTTGTGTTAGCCTTTCAAAATAAACTAAAAGATAAAAACTCAGAAAAAGATAGATATATATATATATATATATATATATATATATATATATATATATATATATATATATATATATATATATATATATATATATTAATTATGATTGCTTTTAAAGTATAAAAATAAAAAAAAACAAAAAAAAAATCATTTTGTGTTAAACTTCCACCACCTATTTTTTTTCTTTCTTAAGACTAAACAACACGAATTGTCTATGTGGTGCAATACTCCAAAAATCACAATAAATTTAAAAGTTTTAAAACCAACCACGAATCAATATTGTCTACAGAAAGAATCAATGTTTCAAAAATATTTCAAATCAGAGTTTTCACGAGACTCGAATACATAAAAACTAGAAGTTGTGTATGATCACGCATTCACCTTCCTACGATCCTCGGAAATGTCTGGAACCATAAACTAAAATTGTAAGCCAGATTTAGTGAGTTCCCCCAAAGTACCAGCACACCACAACAGACAAGCATACAACATGCACAAGCCTGACTGGACTGCCTCATAGGGTCTACAGCCTATCTGGACCTGTAGCACCTGGTTCTTGGTATCTATTCTGCTATTAAATCTTCATTTATTTTTGCATTTTATCCTTGGACTCGGCGAGTCGAAGGACTGACTTGCCGAGTAGAAGCGGGATGAGGCGCGGGGTTTAAGCTTCGGACTCGGCGAGTCGGGTCCCGGACTCGGCGAGTAGCCGCTGTTTGGACAAAAACCCTAATCCAGGGGTTTGCACCCTATTTAAACGATCTTATGCAGCCTCCTTTCCCCCTTTATGCTCCCAAACACTCCTCATAGCAAACCCTAACCGTTTTTCAGAAGACATAAGGCTTTTTGAGTGATTCTTGTGAGTTTTGACCTCAAGGAAGAAGGAAGAGCATAGAAGGATAAAAGGATCAAGAGGGGACGGAAGGATTCGAGTTTGGTTCATCATTTGCAGTCTTTGGAAGGTATAAATTCTGAACCTTGCTCATTCATTTGTTACATCCCTCTTTGAGTTAATTTAGGGCTTTTATAAGCCATTTTTGGTGGCCAACCATGTTTGCAAACATGGTTGGGGGTTTGGGCTTCTGAATCATGTCATTCTATGAGTCACAAGTCAGATATAGGTTGCTTTTGAACCAAGGAAGGCCCCATGTAACAAAAGAACCATTTTAGAGCCTTTTAAGCTCTAATGTCCCATGCACGCACGTAAAGTTTGTAAATTTACGTGCTAGATCGAGTTTAGGGGCCTAGATCTATCATTTGGTTAAGTGTTGTACATCAGAAATCGAAGTTCTTAGTAAGGGATGTGATTGACTCGACGAGTCCATTCCTAGACTCGGCGAGTCCAAGGGTTTTGGTCCCATATCAGTGAGGGTCATAAGGACCAGTTGAGTGTGAAAGAGTTTTAGGAGTCTCGGGGAGTGACCCAACGTTCTGGACTAAGCGGAGTGTTCTGGGAATTCATGGTACTCGGCGAGTGCATGAACGGACTCGGCGAGTCCAAGACAATCTTCATGGTACTCAGCGAGTTGTTCATCAACTCGGCGAGAGAACGTGTTCATAGGATGAAGAGTAACTCGACGAGTTGTTCATACAACTCGGCGAGTCAGGGCAGGACGTGAGTATCAGTTGATGATGAACTCGAAGAGTTGTTCATACAACTTGGCGAGTCGGATGTGGATTCAGTCGATGTTCATTTAGAAGGAAAAACTCGTCGAGTCGTCGCCTAACTCGATGAGTAGAGACGGGTATGAGGTCTGATGGAAGGATAGGGACTCGGCGAGTTGGCGAGCCAACTCGGCGAGTCAGGTCAGCTGGAAGTTGACTTTGACTTTGACTTTGACTTGGTCAATGGGTAAAATGGTCATTTTATCCTAAAGGTATATGTCAATTTCTAACTATGTGTTTTGTGGGAATTATAGCCAGAGGATTTCCGTAGCAGCAGCGGCAGCAGTCGGAGGATTTCTGCACAGTTCAGCAGCTACGAGGTGAGTTACCTTCCAGTAGGGGTGGGTCTAAGGCCACAATGTCGGCCCACCATTGAGGAGTATTTAGAAGATAATTGTCTTTGTGATAATTTATCTTGGTCTGGTATGCGTTTGGTTATGAGTTATATATGTATGATATGTTACATGATAGGGATAGTTTCCTTGATAGTGATCCTTAGAACCGAGGGGTAGGTCGGTACCCGGATATGCCTGACTGTATGATTATATCTTGTTATTGTATGTTAGTAGTAGGGGTGGAATAGTCCCCAGTTACCGGTTGAAAGATGCCGATGACGATTACCGGTTGGAAGATACTGATGACGATTATCGGTTGAAAGATACCGATGACGATTACCGGTTGAAAGATACCGATGATGATTACCGGTTGAAAGATACCGATGGCATTGTATGGTATGTAGTATGATGGGGGAACTTACTAAGCTTTGTGCTTACGGTTTCAATTTTTGGTTTCAGGTACCTCTTTATCTAAGGGGAAGGAGCCGGTGGCGTAGCATGACATCACACACACATATGATTTTCCGAACGGTGTTCTCTGGGATTGTACTATGATATGACATTTGTTCATGGTTGTGGGTTTCAAATATGATACTTGGTTTTGAGATGACGTGTTTATACAATATTTTCTAATGAATGTTTTATGAATTAATTAATCAAAAATGAAAAATTTGGGCTTGAATTTTGGGATGTTACAGGACCGCTCTACGAGCCTTCGACATGACTGAACCGCCTCGCAGGGCCTACAGCCTATATTGTCGTCCCCGGGTGTCTTGGACTACAAAATAAAGCAAGATCGCCGCAACCCAACACAACATGTCGACATATGCAACAAACAAACATAAGCACAGAGCCAGCAACACAGATAATCATACGAATCTACTGAACAGCTACAACTATCATATCACTATCCTAACCAGGATAAATAATCTAGTGGGTCGGCCTTGGTGCCTTCGCCCCACAGGTATAGTGAGGAAACTCACCTCACAATCTGAGGAATAGCTGGAAAAATACACTGCTCCAAATATCGACTCTACAGGTCACCTATTCAATGGATAGAGACCAAGGCTTAACTATATCTAAAAATACCCAAAATACCCTTAAGTCAAACTTGGTCAACCCTGGTCAAAGTCAAAGTCAACGGGGTCAAGGAGTCAACTTGGTCCGCTCAACCGGGTACGCAGGGCGTACTTAGCTCCTACGCTCGACGTACTCGAGCTTTGACCGAAGTCGGGAGATTGACCACGTATGCGGGGAGTACGCCGTACACTAAGGTACACACGACGAACGTTCGGTACCTCCTTTTCTCAATAAGAGCTTAATATATTAAGCTCTCACGTCTAAACTTCATATACAAGGCTAAAATACCACTAAGAGTTATAACGTTTCCAACTTTATGACTTTTCATGTCCATTAAGTGCTTAATACACAAAATCTCAACATCTTAATTCCTTAAGACCTTCTAGAGCATGCATGGAGAAAAAACTAAGCATCAAGATCACATTTTTATCACTCAATATCCCTCATAAGGTCTGAAAGGACGACTTATTTGGTTAAGATCATGCCTTGCTCAAGAATCACCATATTTGGGACCAAAAGTGCCATAAATGGAGAAATGGCTATATATACAACATATGGTGATCAAGTTATGAACTTTTTACATCCTGAAGGTTTCGAGCAAGGAGATAATCTCATATCCAAGTTGATTCCAAGCTCTAAGTTTTTTTCACCACCTTCTTCTTCTTTAAGAATGCCACAAAACACAAAGATAAGCTCAAGATGCACTCATCTCACTTAGCGTTAGCTTGGAGGTCATTTTTCTCAGATGAAGGCTGGTAAGGGAATGAGAAATGAGAGATAATGATGCTTATATGTGGAAATAACCCTAAAAATTAGTGTTTAAAGACTTACCACGTACATCATGCGTATGCGGTGTACACCCAATGTTCTAGGGTCCGCCCCAGTACGCCTAGTGTACACTGTTAGATTAGTGTCTAAGTCCATAACTATTTTGGTATGTACTTGACCCGATGGTGCATGGTCCTTTTGGGTTGCCTTCACCAAAGCAACTTGATTGGAGAAATAAATAAAGAGAGAGGTTATTATGATTTATTAATATGTTATAAGAATAATATATTGAAAGGGAAATCATATTTGTTTAATTAATATTAGTCAATAATTAATTAAGAATTAATTTTGTGGTCAAATGTAATTAATTAAACTAGAGGGGCTGAATTGTAATTATGTGATAGTTACAAAATATGGTAATGGTTATCCTAAATATGGGTTGAACGAATTCAAGGAGATAAGGATCCTTGAAATCGTCCAAAGGATAAAGGATAAGGGTTTTCAAGGCTTATCTTATGGTTACTTGGTGGGCAAGCAACTAGATAAGGATAAGGACTAAAACCCTAATCTCTACACCTATATAAAGACCCACAAGGCTCATGAATTCGTTCATGCCTTCCCAAGAGGTCCTAGAGACGAATTCTAATACCTCTCCTCTCTCCTTATACCTTCTCCATTTGCTTTTGGTGTTTGTAAGCCATTAGAGGAGCGACACTTGTGACTCTAAGCCTTCCAAAGTCAATTCAAGGAGGAATTGGGGTTGTTATTACTACATAACAATCAAGGTAATATCATAAACCTAATTATATATTAATATTGATTTCCATATGCTAGAATTAGGGTTTATAGTCTTGGATTCAAAGCATGTATAATAGAGAAACCTAGATCCAAGCATTAGGGTTTGTATGAGCACATAGGATGTCTTATGGCTAAAACCCATCAGTGGTATCAGAGCCTAGCTTGTTTTCAATTGTATTGATGCATTGTATAACTGAAAAATTCGTTTTTTGGGTTTCTGGAGGCTGGACTCGCCGAGTCCATGCTAACTCGTCGAGTCCAGGCTTGACTCGACGAGTTAACTCGTCACATGGAGGGTTTCTCGGGTTTTCTTGCTGTTTTTGCTTATGGATTGTTACCTTATCATGTTAGATCAATATTAATCCGATTATATGATATATTTGACTATAATTTTGATCTAATTGAAGATATTTATCAATTAATAAGATAATTGTTTCCTTATGTGATAATTGATTAATTATTTTGAGTAAATTGATAAATTGTTTTGCAAGAAATCATTAAATAAATCAAATATGGATAATTATGTGATTAAATGTTAATTTGAATTATTTGTTATTTGATCCTTGTTGTTATGAAAAGTTTCATATTTTGCCCTTTAGGTTTTATAGTTTAAATTTGAACTCAAAAGTTTTGTTGTTTTGAAATTTAAATAGTTGAAACCCTAATGTTTTGAAAAAAAGGTTTCAAAACTTGCCCTCAAGTTTTGGAATTTAAATTTTGATTAAATGGTTTAATTTTGATGTATATTTAAATTCTAAACCCTAATGTGTTGAAATGTTTCAAAACTTACCCTCAAGTTTTGGAATTTAAAAGTTGATTAAAAGTTTAATTAGGAATGTTAAATTCTAAAACTCTAGTATAGGTTTGAAAAAGTTCAAATCACACCCTTATGGTTTTATTAATTAATTAAGGTGTATAATTAATAGAGATTTAATAAATCCATAAAAGTTTAGGTTTACAATTTAATTGAATTAAAAGTATAATTGTTAAATTTTACCACCTAGTATTTTAAAAGTGTAAAATACACCCTATACTATATATAACATTAAAAGTCTAACATTATATATATGTATGAGTAAAAGTCAGTCCTACCGTTAGTAGGCTTCATTCACGAAGTTGGTCTATAAGGGGTGTTTAAGGAAATTGCCTATAAAATGGCGATTGAATAGGTATCCACTCTTACCCACCGCGCTCTTGACTAGTGGAGGGTCGTTAGCCGAACGGGTAGGATAAGACAGAACCTTACATTATAAGTATAATGAAGTACAAAAGTAACTAAATGTTTTACAAAATTCCCAATCTTAGTTACTTTAGGCAAAAGTGAATTGATGCAATTCCATGAAATTACACTTTGTGCCCTTGCGAAGACGTTAGTGGAGCGTGTGTGGTTTACCGGCACACTAAATGGTTCTAAGCAAAGGTAGCAAAGGGTGACTCAATGTTTGTCATAGTTCGGTGGAGCGTGTGTGGTTTACCGGCACATCGAATAGATGACTGTAACATGAGAGGGCACCATGTAAGTTTGCATGGTTATTCACACCCGCTTTGTGATCCTCTGCATCCCAGTCACAAACTAGAGGGGCATATCGAGATTTAAACATGCCATTGAAAGTTAAATGAATCTCAAAGGATCTAGGAGTTTTCATAGATTTAAAACTTAAATTTCTTTTTCGTTTTTCGTGGTGGAAATTAGTGAATCGTCATTCACTTACCTTCAAATATTCTGCAATTTGGGTTACGGCATCCCTCTCCCGAGTTGTAGAATATTGTGTTGGGTCCTAGCCTTAGTATCTCATTTGGGTGATTTACTAAGGACTCGATCAATCAACTAACTTGAATTCGTTTTCTCCCGTATTGTAGATGTCAAAGTTCGACAACTATGGTTTTCTCAAATCCCGTGGAATAAGCATTCCACATGAAGATGATATTCCACGATTCGATCGAGGAACAAGAAATCATACTTCACTTCCTCCATCTCCTCCAATTATTCTCCCTAACCCACAAGTTCAAAGGCTTGAAAAGTTCAAGGTCACTCAAGCCCTTTTGGCAAGTAAACATAAAGAAGGAAAGTCGGTGTGTGCGCACGTCCTAGGGATGAAGTCACACATTGATGGGTTAAGAATGTTGGGATCCGTTGTCTGTGAGGAAATGGCTGTTGATTGGGTTCTTCAGTCACTTCCTAACTCATATAGTGAGTTCGTAAGAGAGTACTATATGATGAACCACGACGTAACCCTTATAGATCTCACCTATATGCTTATTGCTGCCGAATCAGCAATGGTTTGGCGCAATAGAAAAACAAAGTTGATTGGTGAATCTGCCTTCAAGACCTCTATGGATATAGATAATGACAACGAAAGATATGCTATGATCAAAAAGTTTGATCATAAGAGAAAGACAATGTATGAAGTAGTTCCATGTCATGTTCCAAAAGAGTCAATTTGCTTTTATTGCCAAGAGAAAGGGCATTGGAGACGAAGTTGCCCCATTTACCTAAGAGATATAAGAGATGGGAGAGTCGAAACGTATGGCTCTAATTTAAGTAAAATCCATTAACTAACTCTTCTAAGCCTCATTCTAGATTCTAAATACATAATGTGATAAGATTGCAATTGATGTTTTGTAGGATCAAAGAAAAGAAAGGAAGCTTAAGGGAAGAAGTGAGCAAAATCTAACCGTGAAAAAATGGATTTCGATTGCATTTCTCGAAGATTAGATTCTTGAGCTACTACTTAGAGTTAGAATTAGATTACTAAGAAAGATGTATTAGCATAGTTTTTCAATGAATTGCATTGTAAGGACAAAATTTTTCCGCAATAAAATAAATTTTGATTTTATATTATTTATTTATCCTTGCAATGGCGTATATGAAAAATTGATGTTTGAATATTAGCAATAATGGATTTGGTTCTTATTATGTTATTTATGGAAAGTCGAGAGTTTACCAAATAGGGAGAGTTTCTCATCGCCCAAAGTTTCAATTGGACAGAAATTTGGAATCACGCAACTTGGTTGCACGATGAATGAGAAATCTCATATTTGATAATTAGACTAATTCATTGACAAAGTGTCAAGTGAAGGACTAGGAGATCGAGTACGCAAAGTTATGTGTTGATCAAGTCCACCATAAGGGTAACAAAGATATTCGTCATGATTTACTAAAGGTTTAGTAAATATGATTTTACTTATAAGATTAAGTGTAATTCTGAATTGATTGAAAATGTTTAAATCAATAGCATAACGAATAAGAAGAATCAAGTAAGCAGAAAGATAAAAGTTTCTCCATTATAAGAATAAGGGAGAGTACCTTTTATGCTTTATGATAGGTCTTAATGATTAAGAACCATATCTCAATTGATCATATAAGTGAGTCTTAGCACAATTGTATGTCTAAGAAGAGGAATCAAGAATTGAAGAAATGGTTAAATCAAGAGGTCAATCATACTTCATTCCAAAACAAGTCTTAGAGTTAAGATTGTGACATTGAGTGGATAAGTATTTAGAAGGTTTATAACATTCATCAATTGTGGAAAGTTGTGATGTCTTGGATAAGACAAAGACCAACTAAGACCAATTTATGAAGTGTTTTGATAAAAACTACGCTAACTCTTGAATATTTGTCTGTCAAGAATTGGTTGTTGACAAGAGAATCTTATATGTCAAGGAGTCAGTGGGAGTCTTAATGGTCTTGAAAGGTTTCAAGAACAAATCAAATAAACTTTATCAATCATCACTAGCACACGAGTTGAGGTTTACAACCTATCGTGATGACATTATTTTGTTTCTGTGCCAATCCAATTAAGTTAATTATGCATGTGAATTCTATGAGTTCTCATTTGAATGCATAAAAGGCAAGGACCTTGATCAATGAAAAGTACATTGATTGGAAAGGGTGAGCTGCTTAACTACTTGGAAGACATGGTGGGCAGTTGTGCTACCATAAGGCAAGAAATCAAGATTAAGAAAGTTCAGTCCATATGAGTTTGAATTTGTCGTAAACCTTGGTTTTGACAAATTCACATGGATAGGAACAAATACACCGTTTAAATCTAAGTGTCATAAGATTTCCTCCTTCATGAAAATGATTGCGAGGAAATGCTTTCACTAAGAAAGATTTTAAGAAGATAGTGATTGTAAAATTGCATTCTCGAATTCAATCATGGCTACGGTATCCCTTTCCATAATTTGAATTGTGAGGTTTGGCAATTGTTTAGACACACATATGAACTATCTAAGGCAAAGGTGTATAAGTTCAAGAAGCCTTGATAAAAGATTATCAAAGCACTAAGTATTAGAAACATGAACTTAAGAAATTCAATAAGAATTGTTTTTCTGAAAGTTAAGATGTTTATGAATACATGTCGAAGCTAGTGGGAGCATAAGTGTTGTGTTTTATAATAATCATCATGATAGTGGGAGCATAAATGTTATGATTGTATGATTATTAAGGCAAGTATTGCAAGTTGGCAATATTAATTATAGAAAACAAGAGTCATACTTTGCAAAGTCGCAATAGTTGACAAGTTGTTTTGCTATAATTAAGGGAGAGAATATTATGCGTCATTTCAAATCTAAAGGCTTAGGTTGTGGAATGTTAATAAATTTAGTCAAAGGTAAATAGTGTGTTCTTAAAATTTCGATTATGATTACGGCATTCCTCTTCACAATTCGAATTTTGAGAACATAGCAAATAAAACATTATGCATCGTGTCCCATACGCTTCGGGTATAGGATCGATTGCAAATGCTTTATTGTTTGACCATTCTAAAATTTCCAAATGTCGAGCGCATTTAGAGGGAAAAGGGACTAAAATTGGTTTTGACTAAAATAATTAAACAACTATCAAAGGACAACCCAAAGTTCGACGAGGATTGGTCGCTTGTGAGTAGTTGGAAGTATAGTATTGGAAAATATGGAAATGTTTCCATATTGGATGGACCATATCGACATTATTATGAATAGATAAGATTCTATTAAGAATAAGTTGTCATATGGAAAATATGGAAATGTATCCATATTGGGAATTGAATATTGAAAAATCTATGACTAGATTAGAAACTTTTATGCAAAAGGATGTTCAAAGGAATGTACTTTGAGTGAGAGACATCACGTCTATGGAATTGTCTTGTAACAATCTCCGATAGAGGACTTTGTAATATCATTGGCAATAGTCTTTGTGACTTTGGTGCAGTGACATTACGAAAGGATAGTTGCATAGAATGTTAGAATCTAGCATATTCTATAAGTAGCAAGAATTTAATATTCTTTAAAGGATTTTGGAGTTGTGAAATGAGAAAGATTGGAAATGTGTTCAATTTGATCTATTTCACAAAGTAAGAACCATAGGTAAACATTGTGTGCATGCTAGGAGCATGGGACAAGTGTAATAATTCAAGTAAGAAGTTGATTACCCAAAACGACAAATAATGAGTAATCAATATGGTGATAAATAAAAGGTGTTTTATTTATGCTCAAAGGGTTGAGGCCATATGGGATTAGTATTATTCTTGTGTTTCACATTTGCATGTTTTGACTTCCAGAATAATTAAGTTTATTAAGAATAATTGAATTATTCAAACGGGCCACAGTCGTTCATATGTTGGAAGTAGATATGAATGAAGACTGTCGTGAATTGGTGTGTGGATTGTCTAAAGAGCATTAGACATAAGCAAATGTTTGCTGCAACGTTCATGAGTGCTTATGAATATGAATTTGAGCATTGGATCAAACCCACGCTCACTTGGATCACTCCATGAATTGTATCACGAGTGATTGGTGAGACGATAACATCTTATATTCTTGAAATCGAGATGTGTGAGTTGTATCTTGCGAATCGGTTGCACATTGATAATATGTAAATGCACTAGTAACTTGGTGTTATAAAACATATTGTTGTGTGTGATTCGGTGCATGAGTGCAAGCAAGCATTGTATCAAAGTTTATCCATTCCTTTTATTCAAAGTAGGATAAAAGCGATACCTTTAGGCCCCTTGATGGTTTAGTGACGACAAACGTAAATGCTCGGCCGGGCTAGGGCTAATTTGATTTGTTCAATTAGTCAGTCATCATAAATCGGGAATCGAGATATAGTACAAAGAGAATGATTTGAAATCATATCTCATATGATATCTAGAATGGAGGAATATAAGATCCCTTATCTAAAGGACACGCGTATCTGATAGGATCAAAGTTGACAGCGGCTTTGGAAAGCTACGATTGCAGATCAGGATCTGAAGTCATACGCATAATAGTTGTTAGACTTATCCAAGTGAGAGACTGTTGGATTAGTCTCTAAGTCCATAACTATTTTGGTATGTACTTGACCCGATGGTGCATGGTCCTTTTGGGTTGCCTTCACCGAAGCAACTTGATTGGAGAAATAAATAAAGAGAGAGGTTATTATGATTTATTAATATGTTATAAGAATAATATATTGAAAGGGAAATTATATTTGTTTAATTAATATTAGTCAATAATTAATTAAGAATTAATTTTGTGGTCAAATGTAATTAATTAAACTAGAGGGGCTGAATTGTAATTATGTGATAGTTACAAAATATGGTAATGGTTATCCTAAATATGGGTTGAACGAATTCAAGGAGATAAGGATCCTTGAAATCGTCCAAAGGATAAAGGATAAGGGTTTTCAAGGCTTGTCTTATGGTTACTTGGTGGGCAAGCAACTAGATAAGGATAAGGACTAAAACCCTAATCTCTACACCTATATAAAGACCCCCAAGGCTCATGAATTCGTTCATGCCTTCCCAAGAGGTCCTAGAGACGAATTCTAATACCTCTCTTCTCTCCTTATACCTTCTCCATTTGCTCTTGGTGTTTGTAAGCCATTAGAGGAGCGACACTTGTGACTCTAAGCCTTCCAAAGTCAATTCAAGGAGGAATTGGGATTGTTATTACTACATAACAATCAAGGTAATATCATAAACCTAATTATATGTTAATATTGATTTCCATATGCTAGAATTAGGGTTTATAGTCTTGGATTCAAAGCATGTATAATAGAGAAACCTAGATCCAAGCATTAGGGTTTGTATGAGCACATAGGATGTCTTATGGCTAAAATCCATCATACACAACATACACTCAACGTATTAATCTCTTGCCATAATTACCAAAATGCCACTATGGGCCATTCTTGCAATCTTTCTTAAACCAAGGTCAAAATGCAATATTCTCTCATACTTAGGGTTAAAACTGAAAATACCTCATCACCGGGTTGTTACAATTCTCCCCCACTTGAACAGACTTCGTCCTCGAAGTCGGCTGCTGCGAATAACTTAGAATAATGCTCTCACATCTCCACCTCCGGCTCTCAGGTCCACTTGGAGCCTTTCTGATGTTACCACCGAAACTTTACCAAAGGTATCTCCATGTTGCACAAAACCTTCATCTTTCTCTCCATTATCGCTACTGTCCTTTGAATATAATCCAGGCATTCATCGACCTGGATGTCATCCAAAAGGACCACTTCCTCTTCGTTCAACACGCACTTCTGCAACTGCGAAACATGGAAAATGTTGTGGGTCTAGTTGTGCTCACTCTGCAAATCCAACCGGTAGGCTACCCTACCTACCCTGGCGATCACGTGAAACGGTCCAATATACAGGGGACCCAATTTTCCCATTTTCCTGAAGTGTATCACACCCTTACAGGGTGAAAACTTCAGTAGTACCATATTGCCAACCTGAAACTCCAACTCTGATCGGCGCCGGTCGAAATAACTCTTTTGTCAACTTTGAGCGGTCTGTAATCTCTGCATGATCTGCTGGATAAGCTCAATGGTCTGGAGGACTACCTCGGTCCTCCCCATGACTCTGTGACCAACCTCTCCCCAACAAATCGGGGCACGACATTTACAAACATACAAGAGCTCAAAAGGCAAGGCACCAATGTTGGAGTGATAGTTGTTGTAGGAAAACTCTGCAACAGGTAGGTAGGAGTACCAACTCCCACCGAAATCTATGACACAAGCCTGCAACATGTCATCAAGTGTCTGGATGGTCCGCTCACTCTGTTCGTCAGTCTTCAGATGATAAGAAGCCTTGAAATGTAGCCTCATACCTAGTTCCTCGTGGAACTTCTGCCAGAACGATAAGAAGTCATGAAAGATATATATGTAATAAACACACATGATTGGGCCGATTCAAGTCCTTGAAATTGGGGGGGGGGGGGGCATATATATTGTTTTTGATTTTGCCCACTACAACGAGACAAACTTTATACAACAAAACTGCATATCGTGTGTATCATGGCAGGTTTGACCACAATATTAAAGGTTTAATTGCAGTCAATTTCAGGATTTTGACATCGCCCACTACAATGACACAAACTTTATACTTCAAAAAAGTGTCATTTGTGCTATATTTATTTTTAAACAAACTTATATATATATATATATATATATATATATATATATATATATATATATATATATATATATAGGGGGGGGGGGGGGGTTCACTTGAGATTAAAAAAAAGTAGAGATTTTGATTCAACCTCGGCCACATATTTCTCATTTGCTGCTCTAACGCTCCAGCGTACCGGTAGCAGCGGGGTATGCATAATCATAAATGATTATATGACAGTGAGATATAATCACATATGATTATACATGTTTATATGTTTATTCTTAATCATAAATGATTCTACATATATGTTTTCACATACTGAGTAATCATATATGATTATGACAATTGGTGGGAGAAGAGGTGGTGGTGACCAAGGTGGCAGTGGTATAAATGATGGAGGTGATAGTGGTGGGGTCGACTAGTGTCAGAGATGGTGGTAGTGGTGGTGACAATGGCAGTGTGGTGGTGGGGATAGTGGCGGAGGAGAAAGGAACAGGCGGCGCTATATAATCATTTATGATTACAACAGGCATGTCGTGCCGGTACGCTACATGGTTAGAGCGGCAGATGTGAAGTATATGGTCGATGTTGAATCTCAAGATCTTTATTTTATTTTTAATCTCAACGGATATATATATATATATATATATATATATATATATATATATATATATATATATATATATATATATATATAGGGGCGAGATCCGTTGAGAACTCATAGTTTCCCGAGAACCCGAGAACTAAAGGTGGAGCGTCGGATCAAAATTAACTCCTTAAGGACATGATCGTCATCTTACCAGTCTCATGTAACTTTTTGTATTAATAAAAAAACTCTCAAATTAACATTATAAATCAAAATTTTGGAAATTTTTATAAAAATAACAATTTTCGTTTTTTTTAAATTGCAGATTTTTTTAATTTTTTCAGAAAACATATATGTTTTTAAAAAAGTTGAAAGAAAACTTTTTTTTTCCGAAAACTGCATTTAAAAAAAAACAGTAAATTTTATAAACTTGGTAAATTAAAAATAATAATAATAAAAAAATAAATTGGAATGACTAAAAAAACTATAACTTTTTTAACAATAAATAAATAAACATTTTAGGAGCATATAAGCATATTTTTTCAAGTGAATGTATACATATTTCTTATATTATAATAGTCGTAAGTATATCATACAAAAGACACATTTTTATTACTAATCTATAAACACAATAGAATAAATATTTCATTCAATACAAATTAAAATATAAAAAACAAAAAATGCTACAAATTTCAAAGCGTTTCATGTCTTCGTGTTAATATTCTCATATTTTCTTCAATTTATCATTTTCATCTCTTCAATATTCACCACAATTTCTTCAAAATCTACAAGAAAATTTAAAAAAAAAAAAGTTGACTGATGCAAAAACACTCACAAAAATACGTATGTGATTAATATATGAATTACATGCAATTCACATATGAATCACATGCGATTCACATATGAATAACATTTACATATGACATCATATGTAAATTACATTTGATTTTCATATGAATCACATGTGATTTACATGTGAATCACATGTGATTTACATGTGAATCAAATATGATTAATATATGAATCGTATGTGATTTATATGTGAATCATATGTGATTCACATGTGAATCTCATGTGAATCACATGAGATTCACATGTGATTTAAATGTGAATCAAGTTTGATTTACATATGAACTAATTTGTTTGTAATCGTGAAACTTGAAATTAACAGATGATACTCAAACATCCAACCATGGCTTGAGTAAAGAGAATAATTAAAACGAAAATGAGGCACTAACTAGTTGCTTGGCCAATCATTGGGTTGAGCAATGGTTTTCAATAAAGAAGATCAAGTAACAAAAACTTACCAGGATCAAAGATATCAAGAATGAGTTGTTCGACTATATTATGAAAAGGCCATGTACCATCTTTTTCATGCTCAAAGCTCTCTTCGTCAGGAATAGAATCCGGAAACATTTGCATCCATAATTCAATATTGATAAAAAGATTTGATTTTTGCATTTACCCTAACAAAAAACGATTAACAATCATTACCGAATTGGCAGAGGGTGAATCTTGAGAAATGGATTTGGGTGAAATGAGCTCTTGAGTGCCTGACACATCCTTTATTTGAACTTTTGAACTTATTTTGGCTTTGCGTTTTAAGAGGTTTCTTTCACGTGCACTTGGCCTCCTTGGTCTATAACCAGGTACCATATATACAACAAACTGCTGCACATTACAATTAGGTATTTGTAGGTAAAATTGAGGATCCATACCATTTCCAATGGAGTTCGTTTTGTGTATTACAAGATCTTCATCTCTTATCATATCATTTACATCCATGGACTGCTCACATACATCAATTCCTTTAAACAAATAGTTGTAAGTACAGATGCAAATACAACTAAAGATAGTAACAAATTCATGACATACCCAACCACCTTTTTAGATTTTGCTTTTGTTTGGACAATCTTTCTTTTGGGTTATTGGTGAAATCATTAGCAACTTCAAACTCATAAAAGAGATCTATATCAAGAACGAATACAAGAAAGTTTAAGCTAATGATTCTTGATAAATGAAAAGGTAGTACCTGTCATCCAGATGCCAAAAGAGCCCCAAATTCCAGCACTTTAGTGAGTTTGAAGTTGTTTGATTGACAAAAGTAAAAGGCATCCAAGTAAATATCAATGAGTGTAAGAAAGAAGTAGGTGGGTGAGAAAGAACAACCTCTTAAATGAAGTGCTTGCACTTATTTTGGGATTAGACTTTGGCCACAAAACCTCATCCTCAGTGGCACAACTTATGTCGGCTTCCTTCATCTTTGCCTCAACAAGATTATACAGTTCTGTTATAGATGAATGTTTAAAACATCCTGCAATTGCTCCAATGGCATGAGCAGCTGCAACTCTTGTATCCCAAATTTTGCTACAGAGATTGGTGGCTGTCGAGGCCAACAAAATTAATAACCCTAAATCTTTTTCACTAAAATAGTGTATAGTGGTAAAGGGATCGTATCCACGGAGATTGACTCAATTTAAATCTCTATGTAAATCTTTTTGTAAAAAACTTGCAAAATAAAATTAAAAGTAAAAGGGAGGTGTTTAATTCTTTCGATTGTTTGACAAAATTAAAAATAGCTAGAATGAAAATATGACAAGTAAACAAGTACTAGATTGAATTAAATTCAAAGAAGTGGAATTGGTTGATTTTGGGGTACACCTCATGGATGATATGATTGACTTATCATTAGACTTAATGGAATAACACTTGTGAATTGGTTTAACTTGGCTATAGCAATTCATAAGCACAATTTCCTCAACTCTTCTTAGAAATTAAAATGGTTCGATGAGCTCTTAATATATTTCCTTAATTGAAGTCACAAAATCAATGAAGCATAAAATCTTGTGAAAATCAATTAGCTTTAAGTTGTAAGAGTTACCAAGTCCAAAAGATAATCAAATACTTACATTATCATTATGGAGGAAACATTTCCATGGTCTAAATGAAATGAAAACAAACATATAAACTATTTGTTGCATACTAATTTGAAGGTCCATTACATAACCAAAAAATTAGTCAACAAAAACAAGCATTCATTCATCCAAGCTCATGATTAAAGATAAATAAACACAACAAGATGTTTAACTAGAAAACATTCCCATAAACTTCAAACACAATGTAATGATAAGTCTTCAAAGCAAATAATCATCTATGGGTTAAACCCTAATCAACCAAATGAAAGTTTAGCCAAGCACGACCAAAGTAAAAGAAAAACAATATAGTTTAGTGGTACCAAACATTGTCTTAGATGCAATATGGAAGGAAATTACACTATTCTTCCAAAAAATCTTCAAATCTTCCAAGGCTTTTGAGAGAGAATATGGTGTATGTTCTTCAAGTCATCTCCGCCAATAATAGCTCCAATCTCCAACAAAAGGGAGCTGATTTTCGGATTCAAAAAGGTGCCAAAAGCCACCCACCAAACTTCCACAAATAGAGTCAACAAGTCAAACCCATAATCATCTCAAAACAATTCACGCGGACCGTGTGGGTCACGCTGAATGTGAGACTTGGGCCATTAATCATGCATTCTAGCCCAATCTTCAATTCTTCAACTTCAGCCCACAATCAGAACTCTTTAGAGCCCATTTGTGCTATTCCAAAGCCTTCTAATGATTGACCCAATACTCCTTAAATTTCTTGTAGCTCGATTCCGCGTCGTCTCATCATCATCCTTGCTCACAAATTAGGTCCAAATTGATTTCTTCTTTATGCAAGCACCAAGCCCAATCGCACAACTCCAAATCCACAAGCAAACCGCAAGCCTCTATAAGTCCCGCACCGTTCTAAGCCACCAACAACAAAAAGTCTTCGATAAATCCTGCAAATAAGCTTAAAAGGCTGGAAAGTACCCGGTAAAGGAGAAAATAACAAAAAGAAAAAATATGCATGATGATTAACTAAAATGGGATGGTTTTAACTAAAAATAAACTACAGAAATAAGTAATAAAATGAAGCTATCAGAGATACTGAGAGACCTAAAACACACAAGATAGTTGCCATAATTAAGTACAGAACACATAAGTAATAGTCTTGATGCATAAGTATAGGGGTAAAAAAGGAAGAATCAATGCAACAATACAAACCTTATGTAGCAGAGGGCTCAAGTCCTGAAGATGTGAATATCATAAATCATAACAATATGAACTAATATGTTTGTAATCATGAAACTAGTAATTAACAAATGATACTCAAACATCCAGTCGCGAATATTGATTAGATAGAATAAGGAGATGAATTGAGGACTAAAAATGTTATAATAACTATGATTGATTATTGATTAGATAGAATAAGGAAGAAAGGAAAACGAGAGGTTGAGACTGATGTGAAAAACAACAATAACAAGTCGGTCCTTCTTACAAGCATTTTGTCGAGCACCTTATGTGCATAGCTCGTTCTTCACCCTTTTTTGCTTGAACATGTTAGGTTTTCCCTTGCTTAATCATCAAATTCAGTGAACAATAGAAATAGATAGTTCAACTCAAAAACCAACCGACCATAACTAACGAGAATTAAAGAGTCGTTACCTGCTAAAACGAGGTCACACCAAGTTTGGATCGATCTGGATAAGCTTTAGAGAACCAATCACCAAAGGATCTATAGAAATGTTGTAAAAACTAAACCTGGATAATCAATTGATAGTTAGAGAGCTGTGACAGATGCTTTGTACCGGAGATGAGCATCATCGCAAACTCCACTGATTCCGTCGAAGATAATATCACCATCGGTGAAGAATGTCATCGAGGCGGGACGAAGAGAGCGAGAGAGCGTAGAAGTTGGCGTGATTCATTTGGCAAGTGTGACATCCCTAGAATCACGACCAGAAAAGACCGCTTTAATTTATGCGTTTAAAATAATTTCAGAGTAATCATTTGATTAAAAGAGTTGCGGAATTTGTTCCCAAAACAAAATATGATAAAATAAGATTTACCAAAGCATTTCTTAAAGAAATGTATTTTTCATTATATTACAATACTCGGGATGTCATGTTCCGATAAACAGACCAAAATCATAAACATTTCAATACAGACCTTACAACAGTTATTTACAACAACATGTCTATAATCAAAAAATAACTTGACAAGTCATCCAACTTATGCTCTGGCGCCACTACCTGTAATACAAAGAAACTGAGTGGGTCAGGCTTGGGAGCCCGGTGAGCATATAGGGTTTTCAACCCACAATAAATAATATTATTTAATTCCACCAACCAACAATAACCCAATTACCCATTCCCGTTATTCTCAATTTACGTCCCCAAGATAACTAACATAAGGGACCTAGTCTAAGAATATTTCATCGGGGCGACAACACATGTTTCGGGGGTTCCTCCACAATATAAGTCAAACAAGGCAACCATGAGGGGGATGGAGTACAGTGAATGAACACCCAAGTTCATTAACACCTACAGGTGGCATGCCTGCTAGCGTTCCACAGAACTGTCTAGAAAAGTCCGTGGTCGTCATCTAAACTCCGCTAGATGACTGAATCAAAACATCGAGGCCTCTCATCTTTTTATCACAAGACAACTATCTACCCATGTTCTACCCACCATTTTAGTAGATAAAATATACATTTTTATACATAGTTTAAAAGCTGTATAGTATGTTCATTCAAAACACATTCCAGATAAAAGATGAGGCACATAAACATAATACGTATTTCATAGAGAATAAATCATATCTATGAGATTAGAAGATAACATCGATACACTCACATAACACATATACTTAGTAAGTTAAATAGATACTTGTATAAAATCGTGCATTTGAAAGAGATTATGTACCCCCTTCAAATCAACACCAATATATAAACACATAACACATATTTCATAGTAAATACTTCGTATTTATGTATTAGAAGAAAGTAACTACACACTCACTTGATCAGAAGACGATCATACAACACTACGACTTGTAATGGTAGTATTCTTCAGTGAAACCGGGATCACTTCACACACCGGGCTTCTCGCGGGCAAAGCTTCAGCTCGGGAACTCTTTTCTTCGTGGGATCTTCGAGCTTCGGGACTTGCTTCGGGTCTCGGGATGAACATCGGGGCTTCGGGGGGTTAAAATAGGGCTTAGAGAGAGTATCGAGAGTGGGAGAGTAAGAGATGAGCAACCTCAATCGGCTGACCCCTGATTTCTATTTATAGGCTGAGATTTCAGGGTTCATGTCGTGAGTTTTAAGGCTCACATCGTGGGGCTTGATCTTCACTGCATGCGTCATCATAAGTGGGGTCTGACAGAGTCCAGGTGACATTTTCTGAGTTCACGTCATGAACACAATGTTCACGTCGTGAGTTCTGACACAGGATCAGATTTCGTGCCCCGAACTTTAGAAATTCATATCTTTTGCATACGAGCTCCGTTTTCGACGTTCTTTATATGCACGCGTAGGTGAGAATATGCTCTACAACTCTCGTTTAGACTCCATTGGCTAATTTTGATTTTATTTTTGTTATATTATTTTTAGTAGGCCGGGACAGGAAAACTCCGTTAGAAATTCATAACTTCTTCATCTGACGTCCGTTTTCGCCTATCTTTTTATCGTTTCACTAATATCGATGAGATATTCGATTATCATTTAGATTGTTTCGGCTAAAAATCACTCGATCTCAAATTGAGGATTCGGGCTGCATACTGCTAAGTTGAAACTTCGGAAAAATCATAACTTCCTCATACGAAGTCAGATTTGGGCGTTCTTTTTATGCACGCTCTCGGTTTAACGAACTCTACAACTTTCGTTTAGACCACTAAATCTAGATATCTCTCTATCTTAATTTCATATTTTACGTCATTCGGCGTCGTGCCGGTTTTGTCGCGAAACTTCGTTATGACTCGGATTTCGGCGTTCTTTATATCTCCGGAATCCTTGTTTCGTCCACTACAACTTTATGTAAAGATACAGGGCTTATCTCACACTTTAATTTTGACGCTTATTTTTATCTTTTATTAATTATATCTTTATAATTAAGTAATAAGCACACAAATACACATAATTCACATAATACTCAAATATTTCATCATTAATACTTCAAAAAGAGTTACAAGGGTTAACCTAGACCATTACATCAATGAAAATGCCTAGCCTGGAAACGTGGGCGTTACAATTCTCTCCCCCTTAGGATGATTCCGTCCCCGGAATCACAAATCAAAAAACAAATGCAAATAGCGACTCAACATGTCACTCTCCGTTTCCTAGGTGAGATTTGGCCCATTCAAATGTTTCCAACGGACAAGCACTAATTCGACCATCTTGCGTCAAAGCTTCTTAGTATTTCGGTCAACAATTGCCTCTGGTTCTTTAATTAACCTCTTGTTTTCATCAATTCTCAATTTAGAAATTGGAATTATGTCAGGAACTTCTCCCGTGAACTTCCTCGAATAACACACATGAAAAGTGTTATGAATTCCATTCAGTTCTTCGGGTAATTCAAGCTTGTAAGCTTGGTTCCCAACCCTCTGAAAAACTTTAAACGGTCCAATAAACCTTGGACTCAACTTTCCCCTTTTTCCAAATCATATAAGTCCCTTCCATGGCGAGACTTTAAGCAAAACCGAATCTCCAACTTCAAAAGTCATCGGCCTTCTAATACATCCACGTAACCCACCCTCAGAACGACGCAACCTACAACTACGTCGACTCAATCTTTGACGCCGATAAAATTGAATCGTCACGCCTCCTGTAAGACGTCGCCTCTAGATGCTTTGCGTCCGCCTTTCGCTTCAATTTGACCACCAAGAAATTAACTCTGACATGTGATACTTTGAATATGCTCTGATTTCTCCACAAAGGTACGTCTTTTGTAAATTTTGGGTTCTAATTCTGTTAATTACTCGCTTCCGAACTTCAACTATACCCACAAATTTAGCCCTAATTCAAGAAATTCAATAGATTCTCATATTACAATCTGGGGTTTCAATTATTGAACTGGTAAGCATTTCCTCATCGAATTTTGTTTTGATTTTGATTTCCTCGGTTCGATTTATGTTTTCTCAACCTATCTATATGTAATTTCTCACTTTCTTAAAAATGCATGGTGATGATTTTTTATTGTTTCTTTAAATTTCATTTATTGGCAAGCATCAGAACAACTACTTTGTTTGTATAGGTATTCTTGTTTTCCTGAAATTTTAATTTTAGTAAATTTATATTTGATTGAGTTTAGTTTGTGTATTGTCTTGTGAATGATGGAAACGGATTGCGACGTCAATTTTGGAAGAAATTGAAGCCCAACTTAAAGTAATATTTTTTTCTTTGTTTTTATTCCTTGATGGATTGTCGAAGTGCTTGAAGCTTTTCTAGAAAAGCGCTCATTCTTGCATAATTTTTTTGCTTGGTATGCTGATTGGTGAAAGACTGTGCACACTTTCATGTGTCTCCATCTAAAAAGATACACAAATTGACGCCGTAAGTCCCTTTATTCAGTAATTTCTCCCCATTTTTCTATGGTTTTCGTTTATTTTTTCTTATTTAGATAAAACTTAAACATGTAGACTAAATGTTTCATGGACACTATTAGTGCTACAATTAGGAAATTAGACACATTTGTGTTAAACTGGACATACTGAATTTCTGGAAGTCAAACTATTGAATGGAACTTTGCTAATTGATTTTATGATGAAGTTTTATGAAATGGTAATATTTTTTAGAATTTTTGAGTGTTTGGGTCTGTGGGATACCGTTGACTGCATTAAGTTAAGTCTTTTCATTGATAAGCTTCCTTTTTGTCCAATTAAACGTTGTTTTATTTATGTATTTTCACATGTATTTGGGTTCTAGGAATCTGTAGAAACAATCCAAGTCACACTATATTTTACTAAATGGTTTTTAGTTTGTTCAAAATTTTGCTTAAATATTGAAAGAGGTTGAAGAAGAAAGCGGTCACCGACCAGATAAAAGAGAAATGTAGGGCTTTTTTCATTTGATTTAAAAAGAGTGATCAGATCTTATTGCTTACCCTTGCTTCGTATCGCTTTTATGTTTGTTTGTCAAGATATGATGTACCTCACACCATAGTTAAAGACTTTTTTATAACTTTCAATCTTTTTGGAACGTATGATATCTTAATGCACTTGTTGGTATCAATTTTCATTAGGTACTGTGTTGGAAGAATATGTTGGTGTGTTTGTTTAAATGTGTGCTTTCATGGGTTCTTGAATCTTCAAGCCCTAATTACAGGTTTTCAGCCTTGAACTTATTAGATTAATATGTTTTTTTTGTCTTGTCATCCAGTAAAAACCATAATTTCACACCCAAAGGTTTCGACACTTCATTTGTGTCTGTTGAGGTTTGATTGATCTTCCTGGATCTTCTATAAAGGTGTACATAGTTTATCAACTTTTTGACTTTCTCAATATGCATAATGGTTACCTACTTTCTCAATTCCTTTTTCTCATGTCATTAGAAAATAGATAAATATATTTTTTTTTTCATATTTTGTGAGGTTTAATAATTGTGAAGTGCAGATTTATATGTAACAGCCCGAAATCCAGGTAACCTTTATGATCCTTCTATTTTGGAGAGTTGTCAAATTAGGCCCTTAAAGTTGAATGCAAAATTAGTGAGTACGCAGGGTGTACTGAGATGTACGCCGCGCGTACTCGCGCGCATAATTTGAACGCGGACTCACCCGGGTACGCTGGGCGTAGTGAGCCCAGATGCAAACCCAAAATTTCGGGCTTGTGCACTATAAAAGGAAGATGTAGTCCTTTGCCCTAGCCACCATACCCCCTTGAGCGAGTCCTTAGAGAGCTGAGATCCGTGCTTTAGCTTGTGAGTGTGTTTTTGAGCTTGAAGTTACCTTTTCAAGGTAAAGAAGGAGAAGAAGGAGCCATTGTTGGAGCTAGAAGTTGAACAAGTGTAGATCCGAGTTCTACAGTGGTTGGAGGTCACTTCTGAGGTAAAAAGCTCAAAGCTTTCCTTGTTCTTCATGAGTTTTGCTTTTTGGACCATTTTTAGGGTTTTTGGTTCAAAGTTGGAGACTTTATGTGCAAAGAGTCTCCATGAGTTTAGATCTGACCTTTTCTAGTGTATATTGTGTTAAGGATTCATAAAAATCCAGTCTTGGACGTGGATCTTGTGTCATGCATGAGTTATAGTCTCTTTATGGAAAGATGAAAGGTGTTTTGAGGACAAAGTGACCTTTACAGCCATGCAAAGGCTTAAAGGATTCAACTTTATAGATTAAGTCATGTTAGAAGGGTCAGATCTGAATTTTCGATGAAAGTCTTAACCGTTTAAGACCTGAATGAGATGGATGAGGAAACTGGGTATTACGCTGGGCGTAATCCCAGTACGCGCGGCGTAAGGGGCCGCGTACCCCGATTCCGTGAAGGCTCCGGGTACACCCAACATACACGTTTGGTACGCGCAGCGTAACCAGGAGGGTTGACTTTTGTTGACTTTTAGGGTTTGGTCAACTTTAGTGTAATTGAGCCATGTAAGGGGTAAAATGGTCTTTTACCTCTCCTGAGAGTGATTAGAGGAAATGGTCTAGCCTTGGGAATTATATCGATGACAAGTGATTATTTCATATGATTAGGCGAAGGCTAGGTCTTATTTCTCTGAGTTCGAGATTTCCGAGTTACCGAGTTACACGAGGTGAGTCTTCTCACTATACGTTACCTAGAGTGGTATTATGTGTTAACCAGAGGGTCTTATGTGTTATGTATGAGATTATGTGCTATGTGTTATATGTATGTTGTATGATGTTATAGACCGGACCGGAGGGTCCAACGATACAGACCGGGCTGGAGGGTCCAACGAGCTATGACCGGACCAGAGGGTCCAACGAGCTACGGGACTGGAGGGTCCCGCTGAGACACATCGACCGGAGGGTCGTATTATATCCTCGAGTGGTGTATGTGTTGTATGCGGTATTTTGGGGAACTCACTAAGCATTTATGCTTACAGTTGTTGTGTTATGTGTTTCAGGTACTAGCGAGGACCGTGGAAAGGCGCCGGCATGACCCGTACACACTAGAGAGAGGATTTGATTTTGGTGATCTTGGGATATACTATGATTTGATAACTATTGTTGGATACTTTTGAGAATATTTTATATGAATTTGGTTGTTGAAAAATGAAAATTTTGTTTTGAAAATTACGTTGTTACAAGTTGGTATCAAAGCCTCGGTTTGAGGGACTCGGATGCACCTTTGGGCGTATCTGAACTCAAACTGAGGATTTGAGAAATTTTCAACGATAAAAACTAAATTTTCTAAAATTGCAAGGGGTTTTGAGACAACCAGAACAGAGCAATGTGTACGGTTAGGCAGCACCCGAACGGTGAATCCCCAAAGTACCCTTACATTAGGTGTTATGAGATATGCTATGTTATATTATGCATGATAGAGTAGGCTAGGTATTCATATTAGGAATAGAGTGGTCTGATTTGTGATGCCTTAGCCTAGGAGATTTCTGCTGCTGAGTTGCCTTGAGAGCGAGTAGGTAGCAGTTAGGAGCTCATGAGAGGTCTATCGAAGGGTAGCCAATGCATAGCGAGAGTAGAGTACTTGTGATCTGGGATCCAAGGAGGAGGACTTGGGGTGAATGCTGATGCGGTGTGGTCAGTAGTATAGGGCCCGTACTATTGAAGACATCGGATCAATGGGCAGTCCAAGTAAGAATTCTTTGGACATCGGAGGACGAGTAGGGTTGCGTCATCGAGTGCGAGTATGCTCGATCGAGTCTCTGATATTTATATGTTGTATTTCAGAGGCATCATGGTTGGGACTCGACACACACCTGAGAGCAGTGGTGCCAGCGACGAGGAGATCCGTCGATTGAATCATGAGGAGGTGGCTGCTGCCATCCGGGCTGAGATTACAGAGATATTTGGGGACATCAAGACCACATTGATTGAGACCTTTGATGAGCGTTACGCAACAGTGACTGAGGCTGCGGCTACTGCAGCTACTGCTGCTGTTGCTGCTGCCAGACCTCAGGGATGTGACTCGTTGTTGTTTCGGGAGTTCAGCAACACGAAGCCACCAGAGTTCGATGGGACGCAGGACCCGATTGCTGTGATGAGATGGATCTCTGACATCGATGGATGTTTTTATACATGTTCTTGTCCAGAGCACTTGAGAGTACGGTTCGCTCTGAACCAGCTCCGCTTGGGAGCGAAGGATTGGTGGAAGTTCGTGACGACGAGCTTCACTCTGGCGGAGATTTCTGAGGTGACCTGGGAGAGGTTCATCGCTATGTTAAGAGACGAGTATGTTCCCCCGGCAGAGAAGGAATGGTTGATTCAGGAGTTCTTGACCCTCAAGCAGGGTACTGATTCTGTTGCAGTGATTTCCAGGAAGTTTCATGAGAGGGCGATGTTTTTCCCTGAGCAGGTGTCTTCTGAGCAGGATCGCATGAGCCGGTATTTGTGTGTTCTAAGGAGAGATATTCGGGAGTTCGTGGCGAACTCGACTTACCGGACAGTTGCTGAGCTCCAGGCAAATTCCCAGAAGAGGGAGATTGAGTTGGAGACTCAGGCAAGGGAGGAGGCCGAGTCACAGAGGGTGGATCGGCGGCCGACTCGGTCTCAGCCGGCAGCCAAGCGGGCTAGACCCGCTAATTCGAGATCTGGAGGCGTGAAGGGCCGCACTTGTGGGAAGCGCGACAAGAGTCACGAGGGGTCGTGCAGGGCTGGAGTATGCTACAAGTGCGGGAAGGAGGGGCATATCGCGAGGGATTGCCCCAAGGGATTTTCGGTATGCTTTCATTGCAACCAGACCGACCATCGGAAGGCCGAGTGTCCTCAGCTACTTCAGGGATCAGCGCAAGGATCTGTGCCTGCTGCTAGGGCTACCGAGGTTCGGCCAGTGAAGGCCGAGGCACCGAAGGCTCGTGGGAGAGCTTTCTAGTTGACTGCGGAGGAGTTCCGCGCGGCGCTCGATGTTGTGGCTGGTATGTATTATGTATTTATCTTTTATTTGAGTTGAGTTATTGTGCTTATATGATGATATGCGTAGGTACTTTTCTTGTGAATTTTGTGCCTGCTTTGGTATTATTTGACTCGGGTGCGAGTTGGTCGTTTGTTTCCGTGGCATTTAGTCAGCACATTAGTATCTGTCGAGAGGCGTTGGGTCGACCTCTGCGAGTTTCCATAGTTGATGATGTTGGATTAGGTGTCTAAGCCCATAACTATAATTGGTATGTACTTGAATTGATAGCAACACAGTCCTTTTGGGTTGCCCTCAAACCTAGCAACCAGACAAGGAAATTATGAAAGGAGGGATATTAATTTATTATAAGATTAATAAATTAATATAAATGAATTTATTAATATGTTAAAAGATTAATATATTAATGAGAAATCATTTTGTTTAATTAATTGTTAGCCAGAAATTAATTATAATTAATTTTGGGGTTAAAATAATTGATTATAAGGTGCAGGGACTAGTTTGCAATTATCTAATAGTTGAGTGGAAGGCTCTAGAACCCCCTTGGATAAGGGTGGACGAAATCTTTAGGGGAAACCCTAATAATTTCATCCATAGGGGCTTGGATAAGGCCCTTGGGTTTGCTTAGGCCCTAAGCAAAGGATAACTAGGGTTTTCCCTAAACCCTAGATCCCTCAGCTATATAAGGAGCCTCCTGGTTCATGTTTTGGTCACTCTTTTCTTTTGAAGAAACCCCAAGGGCCGAAATTTTGCATACTCCCTCTCCCCTTTCTCCTCTACTTTCCTTCTTGCTAGTTTGGGTGTGATTCCATTAGAGACATTACACTTGTGGTGCTGAGCTTCCAAGAAGATCAAGATCAAGATCAAGGGAATTATCAATTGTTTACTATAACAATTGAAAGGTATGTAATTACTAAAACCTAGCTTGTTAATTACGAAATTAGCCTCTCTTCTCTAGGGTTCTTGTTTTGCAATTCAAAGTTATATGTTCAATACATAAAACATAGATCCAAAGTAGGTTGCATGTGAACTTAGGAATTGTTTTTCTAGTTTATTTGTTTTACCTAAAACCCATCAGATGAGCAAGCAGTGTATGCTACGAATGTGATTCGAGGATGTATCCTTAAGAACTTCGGTGTGGAGTTCCCGATAGATCTGGTTCTGATTGCAATGGGGGATGTGTGTGTTATAGTGGGCATGGATTGGTTGAGCCGATATGGATCTGTTATAGACTGCGAGCATCAGTTGGTGACGATACGAGACCCTAATGGGGGAGTACTTATGGTGTTCAGTGAGGGAACCCGATGTTGGTCAACATTTTCTTCGGCTGCCAGGGCGAGACAGAGTTTGCAACAAGGCTGTAGTGGATTCGTAGCCTATGTGATGGACACACGAGTGGTCGCTGGGAGGCCAAGTTCGATTGATGAGGTTCCGATAGTGTGCGAGTTTTCGGATGTTTTTCCCGAGGAACTACCGGGTGTGCCTCCCGAGAGGCAAGTGGAGTTCCGTATCGATTTGGTTCCGGGAGCAGCACCTATCGCCAAGGCGCCTTATCACCTCGCGCCACCAGAGATGCAGGAGTTATCCTCGCAGCTTTAGGAGCTGTTGGGGAAGGGGTTTATTCGACCGAGTAGCTCACCTTGGGGAGCGCTGATCCTTTTTGTCAAGAAGAAGGATGGTTCACACCGGATGTATATTGATTACCGGGAGTTGAACAAGTTGACGGTCAAGAACCGTTATCTGTTGTCGAGGATCGATGATTTGTTCGATCAGTTGCAGGGGGCGTCTTGGTTCTCCAAGATAGACTTGAGGTCGGGTTATCATCAGATGAGGGTTCGGGATGAAGATATCCAGAAGTCAGCGTTCAGAACTTGTTATGGGCATTACGAGTTCGTGGTGATGCCTTTTGGGCTCACCAATGCACCAGCTGCATTCATGGATCTCATGAACACGGTGTGCAGGCCGATGCTGGATCGGTCGGTGATCGTATTCATTAATGATATTTTGGTGTATTCGAGGTCTAGAGAACAACACGAGGAGCATTTGAGGGAGATCCTTGGAGTTCTGAGATCGGAGAGGCTTTATGCCAAATTCTCCAAATGTGAGTTCTGGTTACGAGAGGTTCAGTTCTTGGGACATCTCGTTAACCAGAATGGGATATTGGTCGATCCGGCCAAGATTGAGGCGGTCATGAGGTGGGAGGTGCCAAGATCACCCACCGAGATCAGGAGCTTTTTGGGATTGGCCGGCTATTATCGGAGATTTATTAAGGATTTCTCCAAGATCGTCGTGCCACTTACCAAGATGACCTGGAAGGGTGTCGCTTTTTCCTGGGGTCCGGAGCAGCAGACCTCATTTGAGACACTTCGCCAGAAGTTGTGCGAAGCCCCGGTGCTCGCACTTTGGGAAGGGATGGAGGATTTTGTGGTGTACTGCGATGCATCGATATCCGGTTTGGGAGCAGTGCTTATGCAGAGGGGCATGTGATAGCATATGCTTCGAGGCAGCTGAAGCCTCATGTGTCGAGGTATCCCACCCACAATCTGGAGCTGGGGGCTGTGGTGTTCGCCCTCAAGATCTGGTGTCACTATCTGTATGGGTTTCGGTGTACCATATACACGGACCACAAGAGTCTGAAGTACTTGATGGATCAGCCCAACCTGAATATGCGCCAGAGGAGATGGTTGGATGTGGTAAAGGATTATGATTGTGAGATCCTGTACCAACCGGGCAAGGCTAATGTTGTAGCCGATGCTTTGAGCCGTAGGGCGGAGAGCGCCCGATTCGAGACGTTTGTATGAGGTTGAAAGTGATGACTCCGATGTTGGACACCATTCGAGGGGACCAGGCGAAGGCCGTGAGACCGGAGAACCGCAAAAGGGAGCGAGTGATCGGGCAGGTATCGGAGTTCGTTACTGATAGTCGAGGACTTATGACTTTTCAGGGCCGGATTTGGGTAACGTTTGTGGGCGGAGCGCGTACCATCTTGATGGAGGAGGCCCATAGGTCGAAGTTCTCGATCCATCCCGGAGCCACTAAGATGTTTTTGGATCTAAAGAAGGAGTATTGGTGGCCCTGCATGAAGAGGGATGTTGCATGGTTCGTAGAGAGGTGCTTGACCTGTCGCAAGGTTAAGACCGAGCACCAGCGTCCGCATGGTAAGCTGCAGCCGTTAGAGATTTCCGAGTGGAAGTGGGAGCAGATTACCATGGATTTTATCACCAAATTGCCAAGGACTGCTAGAGGTGTCGATGCAATTTGGGTGATTGTGGACAGGTTGACGAAGAGCGCTCACTTTCTTGCTATCAGTGAGAGCTCTTTTGCTGAGAGGTTGGCATAGCTGTATGTGAGGGAGGTGGTATCGCGGCATGGAGTTCCGATCTCGATTGTTTCAGATTGAGATGTGCGATTTACTTCCACATTTTGGAAGAAGTTTCACGAGGAGTTGGGTACGAGGCTCCATTTCAGTACCGCATACCACCCACAGACGGACGGACAGAGTGAGCAGACGATTCAAACGCTCGAGGACATGCTTTGGGTGTGTGTTTTGGATTTCGGCAGAAGTTGGGACACGTATTTGCCCTTGGCTGAGTTTTCCTACAACAACTTCCATCACTCGAGCATTGGTATGCCACCTTTTGAGCTGTTGTATGGGAGGAGGTGTCGGACCCCCATATGCCGGGGAGAAGTAGGGCAACGCGTGATGGGTAGTACGGAGATTGTGCTCCAGACGACAGAGCAGATACAACAAGTCCGACAGAGGTTGTTGACCGCTCAGAGTCACCATAAGAGTTATGCGGATAGGCGACGATCTGAGCTTGAGTTCCAGGTCGGTGATTTTGTGCTCCTGAAGGTGTCTCCTTGGAAAGGAGTGATCCGATTCAGGAAGAAGGGCAAGCTGGGACCCCGATATATTGGGCCGTTTAGAGTGATCGCGAGGGTGGGTAAAGTAGCGTATCGCTTGGAGCTACCTGCGGAGTTGGATCAGATTCATGATACCTTCCACGTGTCGCAGCTGAGGAAGTGTATTGGCGATAAGTCGGAGGTGGTACCATTAGAAGATATCCAGGTGGATGCGAGTCTGAATTATGCTGATAAACCGATCGCAATCTTGGATCAAAGGATCAAGGTTCTGAGAAACAAGTGTTGGATTAGTGTCTAAGTCCATAACTATTTTGGTATGTACTTGACCCGATGGTGCATGGTCCTTTTGGGTTGCCTTCACCAAAGCAACTTGATAGGATGAATTATGGAGAGAAAGGATTAAATATGATTTATTAATATATTATGAGAATAATATATTAAAGGAGAAATCATATTGTTTAAATTAATATTAGTCAAGAATTAATTGGTAATTAGTTTTGTGACTAAAAGAGATTAATTAAACTTAAGGGACTGGAATTGTAATTATAAGATAATTGCAATTTGGGCCATGGATTGCCTTATATTAAGGACTGGACGAATTCTATGGGAAAGCCCATGAGGAAATCGTCCAAGGCCTTAAGGAAAGGAATTTATGGGTTGCTTAGGGCTTAAGCATCCAATTTAGGGTTTCCTTGTTAGATAACCCTAATAGCCTCCTATATATATAGATCCCTTATGACCCAAAAACGTGGCTAAGCTTCCTTCTAGGGTTTCACACGTTTTAGGGCAACCTCCATCCTCTCTCCTCTTCATTCTCTTGCTTTTGGTGTTTGTGAACCATTAGAGGAGTGATATTTGTGACTCTAAGCTTTCTAAAGTCAATACAAGGAGGAATTGGATTGTTATTGCTACATAACAATCAAGGTAATATCTTAAACCCATTCTCATGTTAATATGATTACTTGTATGCTAGAATTAGGGTTTATAGTCTTGGATAACTTGCATGTACAATAGAGAAACCTAGATCCAAGCATTAGGGTTTGTATGAGCACATAGGATGTTCTTATGACCAAAACCCACCAACAAGGAAGTGCCCCTGGTTCAGGTCCAGTGGCAGCATCGGAGAGGGTCTGAGCGGACCTGGGAGCCAGAGTCGAAGATGCGGGAGCAGCATCCGGAGTTGTTCGCAGCATGAGACTTCGAGGGCGAAGTCTGGTTCTAGTGGGGGAGAATTGTAACAGCCCGAAATCCATGTAAGCTTTATGATCCTTCTATTTTGGAGAGTTGTCAAATTAGGCCCTTAAAGTTGAATGTGAAATTAGTGAGTACGCTGGGCGTACTGAGATGTACGCCACGCGTACTCGCGCGCTTAATTTGAACGCAGACTCACCCGGCTACGCTGGGCGTAGTGAGCCCAGATGCAAACCCAAAATTTCGGGCTTGTACACTATAAAAGAAACATGTAGTCCTTTGCCCTAGCCACCATACCCCCTTGAGCGAGTCCTTAGAGAGCTGAGATCCGTGCTTTAGTTTGTGAGTGTGTTTTTGAGCTTGAAGTTACCTTTTAAAGGTAAAGAAGGAGCCATTGTTGGAGCTAGAAGTTGAAGAACAAGTGTAGATCCGAGTTCTACAGTGGTTGGATGTCACTTCTGAGGTAAAAAGCTCAAAGCTTTCCTTGTTCTTCATGAGTTTTGCTTTTTGGACCATTTTTAGGGTTTTTAGTTCAAAGTTGGAGACTTTATGTGCAAAGAGTCTCCATGAGTTTAGATCTGACCTTTTCTAATGTATATTGTGTTAAGGATTCATAAAAATCCAGTCTTGGACGTGGATCTTGTGTCATGCATGAGTTATAGTCTCTTTATGGAAAGATGAAAGGTGTTTTGAGGACAAAGTGACCTTTACAGCCATGCAAAGGCTTAAAGGATTCAACTTTAAGTCATGTTAGAAGGGTCAGATCTGAATTTTCGATGAAAGTCTTAACCGTTTAAGACCTGAATGAGATGGATGAGGAAACTGGGTATTACGCTGGGCGTAATCCCAGTACGCGCGGCGTAAGGGGCCGCGTACCCCGATTCCGTGAAGGCTCCGGGTACGCCCAACATACACGTTTGGTACGCGCAGCGTAACCAGGAGGGTTGACTTTTGTTGACTTTTAGGGTTTGGTCAACTTTAGTGTAATTGAGCCATGTAAGGGGTAAAATGGTCTTTTACCTCTCCTGAGAGTGATTAGAGGAAATGGTCTAGCCTTGGGAATTATGTCGATGACAAGTGATTATTTCATATGATTAGGCGGAGGCTAGGTCTTATTCCTCTGAGTTCGAGATTTCCGAGTTACCGAGTTACACGAGGTGAGTCTTCTCACTATACGTTACCTAGAGTGGTATTATGTGTTAACCAGAGGGTCTTATGTGTTATGTATGAGATTATGTGCTATGTGTTATATGTATGTTGTATGATGTTATAGACCGGACCGGAGGGTCCAACGATACAGACCGGGCTGGAGGGTCCAATGAGCTATGACCGGACCAGAGGGTCCAACGAGCTACGGGACTGGAGGGTCCCGCTGAGACACATCGACCGGAGGGTCGTATTATATCCTTGAGTGGTGTATGTGTTGTATGCGGTATTTTGGGGAACTCACTAAACATTTATGCTTACAGTTGTTGTGTTATGTGTTTCAGGTACTAGCGAGGACCGTGGAAAGGCACCGGCATGACCCGTACACACTAGAGAGAGGATTTGATTTTGGTGATCTTGGGATATACTATGATTTGATAACTATTGTTGGATACTTTTTGAGAATATTTTTATATGAATTTGGTTGTTGAAAAATGAAAAATTTGTTTTGAAAATTACGTTGTTACATTATAATGTATTTTTTTTATATTTTTTTTCTTGTGGTGATGGTGTGATAGGTTTTTTTTTCTGTTTTCTTGAAGTAATAATGTGTAGATGAATAAAGATTTTTAGTTTCCTTACATTGTTCTTTGTTTTTTCCATGGTGAAATAGGTTTGGTTAACTTAATGCCTCATATCATCAACGTCAACACAAAAGAGGTAAATTTACCATTTTGACATTTGAGTTTGTGAAACTTTGAATAATATTTAATTATTGGTGTTAAAAAATTTATGTTTGAAATAATGTTCCAAATTTGTAAATGACATTTTGTTGTTACGGGTTTGATGACAATGATCTTTGGGTTCTTCAAGTTGGATAATCTGGATCGTGGCAATTTACTTATCTACATAAGGCATATGTCAAGGTAAGCTAATTAATTTCAATTTTATTAGCAGGGTCCTCACGACGTGAGCAGGCAAGTTGCAATGACGCACTGGATGATGACCGAGCTCACGACGTGAACATAGCATTTTTGTCCTATAAATATAAATCAAATGGGCAGCCGGGTTTGGTTGTTCCTTTCTCTCTCTCTCTCTCTCTCTCTCGTATTACATCGTTTTATGTGTAAAAAAGTACCCCCAAAGCTCCGTTATCATCCCGAGATCCGAAGCGAGTCCCGAAGCTCCGAAGAGCCTGAGAATAAAAGAGTTTCCGAGCCGAAGTTCTGCCTGCGAGAGGCCTAGTTTTCAAGGAAGCATCTCGGTTTCACCGAAGAATACTACATTTAGAGCCGTAGTGCTGTCCGATCATAATATTATCAAGTGAGTGTATAATCCCTTTCATAAACACGATTTTAATACAAGTATTGGTTGAATGTATTACATCTATGTTATGAGTGAGTGTATAGTCCCTTTCATAAACCCGATTTTAATACAAGTATTAGTTGAATGTATTACATCTATGTTATGAGTGAGTGTGTAGTTACTTTCTTCCAACACATAAATATGAAGTGTTTGCTATGAAATACATGCTATGTGTTATATATTGTTTGTTTATTTGAGATGGGTATGGATTTGATGTTTTATACATGTTTTAAATGATTAAAACTGTATGTGTATGTTATATCTACAAGATAAATGTTGTAGAACATGGGTAGATGAAATAGTTGATGTGAGACGAAATAATAAGTGTTTTTGAACTCAACGTGTTCATTAGGTATTTTGAACTCTATGTGTTCGCTTGGTGTATTTGAACTCTATGTGTTCGTTAGGTATTTTTGAACTCTATGTGTTCACTTGGTGTTTGAACTCAACGTGTTCATTAGGTATTTGAACTTTATGTGTTCACTTGGTATTTTGAACTTAAGGTGTTCATTAAGTATTTTTGAACTAGAGGTGTTCACTTGGTGTTGTTGAACTGAGTATGTTCACTAAGTGTTTTAGAACTAAGTATTCACCAGATGTTTTGAATTAAGTGTTCACTAGGAGTGTTAGAACTAGGTGTTCGTTAAGTATGTTGAACTAAGTGTTTACCTGTTGTAATTTGAGGACCTTGGCAGTGGTGGACCTTGTGTCAATACCTTAGGTAAATCCTTAGGAATAAATGAATAAAGGGTAATTGATTCTTAGGGTAAATCCGTAAGAAATAAAAGAGATAATAGGGATGGGTAATTGGGTTGATTGTTGGATGATTAAATATAATAATTGTATTATTGTGGGTTGAAAACCCTATATGTTTAACAGGCTCCCAAGTTTGACCCACTCAGTTTTCTTTGCATTACAGGTAATGGCACAAGAGTATAAGTTGGTGGACTTGATGAAAGATTTTGGATAACAGACCAGTAGTTGTAAATAACTGTTGTAATGTCGAATTATACTGTTTATGCTTTTGGTCTGTATCAGAACATGACATCCCGATGTTTTTATTATTTAATGAAAATACATTCTCTTTGAGAAATGTTTTGATAAATTTTATCATATTTTGTTTTTGGGAATGAGTTCCGCAACTCTTTTAATCAAAGGATTACTCTGATTTTATAAAACAAAACATAAACAAATCGGTCTTTTCTGGCCATGAATTTGAGGATGTCAGAAAATGTTTGTTATACGCTTTTCAATAATCTACAAAATAGAAAAAAAAAATCAAAGGACAAGCAAAATCAACAATAAAGTTTTAATTTTAATTAAATGGTTGCACTGTCTTTTACACCATTGTATTCCTGCTTTCACCCAATAACAAACCCATTGAAAAGAGCAAACAATAACCACTAGAATCACCATTAAGCATCATCACCACCACCTTTGCACCCGATGCTTGGCGCGGGTAAACGGCTAGTTTATATATATATATATATATATATATATATATATATGTTTCACAACATTAAGCCATTTTTTAGTCATGAAAAGCATGTAAATAAGTACATGGAAGAAGAGACAAAATCTAAGGGTATCGGACACACCATGTCTAGGGGTGTTCAAAACCGGATATCCGAAAATTCGAATAGTTGATTTTTGATATCCGAATCCGTATCCGAAATTTCGGATATGGATTCGGATATTAAACCGGATATCCGAGTTTCATTAATTTTAAATAAATATCCACATCTGAACATCCGATCCGTAAAATCACCTAAACTCTTACAACTAATAATAGCAACTATGTTAAATCTTGCGACATAGATGGATATCGATAACAACAAATAAATATATGTAGCATTTACTTAATAGTTTTTGATTATAAGCCAACGAACCAGGATTATAACAAACAAATATATAACGATTGTAAATGGAAAGATTTGCAATAAAAGTTTGGAAAGAATGGTCACGAAAAAGTTGAAAATGGTGGGGAACATTAGTCCATTAAGCATGTCAATGTTTCTAATTTCTCATTTTAAAATATTAAAAAATAAAAAAAAATATTTTTTTCGGATATTGGATATCCGAAATATCCGAAACTTTATAAATTCACTATCCGTATCCTAATCTGAAAAACCGGATATCCGAAATTCGGATATCCGAAGATCCGGATATCCGAAATTTCAGATAATTTCGGATCGGATTTTCGGATTTTCAGATCGGATATTTCGATGCGGATATTTTTGAAAACCTCTAACCATGTCCCTTAGTGAGAGGATCACTCTGGGGTGAAGTTATGAATATTATAATTCCGAATAGCGTAAATATGCGAAAATTAGGGTATGTTGCAAATAAAAGTAAAAAAAAAGAAAGTAATAATAAAAACCGTCAAACAATATGCCAAAATTTACCGACATCAAACATTATGATATATAAGGCCATTTCGATTCACAATAATTTCTACCCGCTTCGTTTCATCGCTCGTCTATGCACAACGAAGCTGCGGAGACTCCGATTCACTGATATTTGTTTATTTAGCGTCTTTGTGCTTAGGGTTTCGTCGAAAGCCAAAATTTTTGACTGTGGGTTCTTAGGGTTTTTGCTTGCATCCTTGGTTTTATTCATCAATGGCTGGAAAAACTGTATTATCAGACGAAGAAGGTGTTTTTACCTACCCGAAGTTTTCAATTAACAAACACTGTCTTTGATTTATGCGTTTATTTACTAGGTTTTTGTTTTTTTTGCCCGCTGGTTAATTCTATGCACGTATAGATGAGATTGAAGTTGAAGAGGATGAGAGGGAAGAGCCTGATGGGGATGCAGTTGAAGATCGCGACGAAGAGGATGACGAGGAAGATGGTATGAATTTTCTAAAATTTGGATTACTATATCAATAATGAATGTTGGGAATGCTATTGCTCTCCCGAAAGGCTCTTTAGGGTTTCTTTGATGTCCCTGTGCTTTCCCCCAATTGCAAAAAATCATTATATGTCCTATGTGTTTCTGAAATTTGTTGCCCACTAAACTGCAGAACAATTCAAACTTCTGCATCCTTTACACTTTATGCTAATCAATTCAATTCATTCTGTCGTTTTTCAGTTTATGATTTATCTTCTAACGTGCTTTTGCTTATGACCTTGATTAGAGGAAGGAGAAGATGAGTATGAGAAAGATGGTTTCATAGTGGATGATATTGATGAAGATGAACAGGATGCTGAGGAAGAGGATAGGGCGGATAGTGATGATGAGAGACAAAAGAAGAAGAAAAGAAAGAAAAGGTAAAATCAATTTGGCAAGCTTACCTTTTTTTGTGAATGCACGACTTCCTTTTCTAATTTATGCTGCACGAATCTTAAGGGAATCGGAAAAGAACTATGTTCTTGATGAAGATGACTATGAGCTTCTTCAAGATAACAACATCACTGGATTTCGACGACCAAAAGCCGTGAGTCTCTTGCTCCACATTCAGATGGTTCTTCAGCAGTTATCTTTCATTCTATTTACTTTTTAAAAACTTTCCATGTGAATCTGTCAGGAGAGTAAAAAGTTTAAGCGACTAAAGAAAGCAAGGTCTGATGCTGATGAAGGGCAATCAGGATTTTCTGATGAAGATGATTATAATAGAAGTGGAAAGAGTGGGCGAAGTGCAGAGCAGAAAATCGAGCATAGTTTATTCGGGGATGATGAAGGTATTTTCTCGATTTCTTTAAAACACATTTTAGTAATCATTATCGTGTATAATCATGATTAGCATTTTGCCCATAACTTTTAGGTCCACCCCTTGAGGACATTGCTGAAGAGGATCAACCTGAAGAGGAAGAGGATGGTGACATTGGTGAGGAAGAAGATGAAATGGCTGACTTCATTGTTGATGAGGAAGAGGTTGATGAACATGGTGAACCAACAAGGAGGAGGAAGGTCAACAAGAAAAAGTCAAGACAGGCCCCAGGGGTTTCCTCTAGTGCAATACAGGAAGCTCATGATATATTTGGTGATGTGGATGAGCTGTTGAGGCAACGCAAGTTGGGACTAGAAAGAATCAGTAGATATGATGATAGTGGTGAAGGGAAGGAAAGGAGGCTTGAAGATGAATTTGAGCCCACCATTCTTTCCAATAAATACAAAACCGAAAAAGATGAGTACATTCGTGAGATAGATATTCCAGAAAGAATGCAGGTCACCATATTCACATTTACATACTATATATTTCATCCATCTATTATGTATTGATTGTTTGTCTTTGTAGATATCTGAGGAAAGCACTGGTCCTCCACCAACAGATGAAATGAGTATAGAAGAGGAGAGTACTTGGATTCTTCATCAACTTCAAACGGGTGTGGTATTGTTTAGCAGAGGAGGCGATAGAACAACCGAAGAAGGGCATGACCTGGCAATAGTTAAGGATGACATCATGCGGTTTTTAGAATTTATGCATGTCCAGAAATTAGATGTAAGTATTCAATCTGATCCCTATTTTAAAAGGACCAAATCTTGTTGGGATCCGTGTAACTTGTAACATCTTTGTTATCAGGTACCGTTTATTGCTATGTATAGGAAAGAGGAGTGCATGAGCCTTTTTAAGGATCCAGAGCCACAAGATGACAAGGAAAGTGAAAACAAATCTGAGAAAAAACCCACGCTGAGGTGGCACAAGGTTCTTTGGGCTATCTTGGAGCTAGACAGAAAATGGTTGATGCTTCAAAAACGAAAAAGCGCGTTACAGTCATACTACAACAAGCGGTTTGAAGAAGAACGAAGCGTGTATGATGAGGCACGTCTTCATTTGAACCAGAAACTGTTTGATTCAATCACCAAGTCCCTCAAAGTTGCTGAGTCAGAAAGGGAAATTGATGACGTGGACTCAAAATTTAACCTACATTTCCCCCCTGGTGATGCTGGCATGGATGAAGGACAGTTCAAAAGACCAAAGAGAAAATCACAATATAGTGTTTGCAGCAAAGCTGGACTATGGGAGGTTGCTACCAAGTTTGGCTACAGCTCTGAGGAATTTGGATTATTGATTTCTCTTGAACAAATGGTCAGTAAGTTGACTAAGCTCCACAATTTGACATCCCACTTTCACAAAATGAACCACCTTTAACTAACTATAATGCTTTCTTTATATAGAGGATGGAAGAATTGGAAGATGCAAAGGAAACACCAGAAGAGGTGGCCTCAAGATTTACTTGTGCAATGTTTGAAAATCCGCAGGCTGTTCTCAGAGGCGCTAGGCATATGGTATTATTGTATTTTTTTCCTCATTTTTTTTTTTTAAAGTTATGGTGTACTTCATTATGTAATGACTAAGTTATCTTGTTTTTTATAGGCTGCAGTTGAAATTAGTTGTGAGCCATGTGTGAGGAAACATGTGCGCAGCATCTTCATGGACAATGCAGTGGTGTCCACTACTCCCACATCTGATGGCAACAAGGCCATAGATTCTGATCATGAATTTGCAGGGATAAAGTGGTTGAATAACAAACCTTTGACAAGATTTAATGATGCACAGTGGCTTCTTATTCAAAAAGCAGAAGAGGAGAAGCTTGTACAAGTATCTGTAAAGCTTCCAGCTTCTGTTCATGATAAGTTGATCAGTGATGCTCATGACTACTACCTTAGTGACGGCGTGAGTAAATCTGCCCAGTTATGGAATGAACAAAGGAAACTGATCATAAAAGACGCGTTTGATGGTTTGCTTTTACCTTCAATGGGAAAAGAAGCGAGAGGCATTTTGGCAAGTAGAGCCAAAAACTGGTTACTCATGGAATACGGAAGGTTATTATGGGATAAAGTGTCTGTGGCACCTTATCAGAAAAAAGAACACGATGTTAATTCAGATGATTATGATGGTGCACCGAGGGTTATGGCGTGCTGCTGGGGCCCAGGGAAACCTGCAACAACATTTGTGATGTTGGATTCATATGGAGAAGTTGTTGATGTTCTGTATGCATCTTCCATAAGCATCCGTGGTCAAAATGCTAACGACCAACAACGTAAAAAGAACGATCAACAACGTCTTGTTAAATTCATGACAGATCACCAACCTTATGTTGTTGTTCTTGGAGCTGTCAATTTGTCTTGCAGAAGCTTAAAAGATAATATTTTTGAGGTAAAACACATTGTTACTTTCGTTTCCACATATAAAATCGAATCATATTATGAATTGCATTGCATTGTTTTGTTTATGATCAGATCATTTTCAAGATGGTAGAAGAAAACCCTAGAGATCTTGGACATGACATGGAAGGTGGTGTTGTATATGGTGACGAGTCTCTCCCACACCTGTATGAAAATTCTCGTATATCATCCGAACAGCTTCAACCGCAACCAGGTAATTAAATATATTTGATGCCATGGTATTTTTACTTGAAATCTAGTAATATTCATTAATTTTTGTTATGAATTTTCAGGAATTGTAAGGCGAGCGGTGGGCCTAGGACGATACCTTCAAAACCCATTGGCAATGGTCGCTACCCTGTGTGGGCCCGCAAAGGAGATATTATCATGGAAACTGAGTCCTTTAGAAAGCTTTCTAACTCCGGATGAGAAATACGGGATGGTTGAACAGATCATGGTGGATGCCACGAATCAGGTGGGTCTTGACATCAACTTAGCCATAAGTCACGAATGGCTTTTTGGTCCTTTGCAGTTCATTTCGGGGCTGGGACCCCGTAAAGCGGCTTCTTTACAGCGGTCGTTAGTGAGGGCTGGGTCGATATACACGAGAAAGGACCTGTTGAACCACGGTCTGGACAAGAAGGTGTTTGTAAATGCTGTTGGGTTTTTACGTGTTCGGCGGAGTGGAAACGCCGCTAGCAGCAGCCAGTTCATTGATTTGTTGGATGACACGAGAATCCACCCGGAATCGTATGGTCTTGCACAGGAATTGGCTAAAGAGGTGTTCAGAAAACATTCAGGAGGAGATGATGGAAACGATGACGAGGATATGCTGGAAATGGCGATCGAGCATGTGAGAGAACACCCTAATCAGTTGAGGAGTCTTAAGGTGGATAACTATGCAAGATCCAAGAAACAGGAGAACAAAAAGGTGACTCTGAATGATATGAGATCGGAGCTGATTCAAGGTTTTCAAGACTGGCGGAGACCGTATGTGGAACCGAATGATGACCAAGCCTTTTATATGATATGTGGGGAAAGTGAGGATACGCTGTGCGAGGGTAAAATCGTCCAGGCCACTGTTCGTAGGGTTCAACCTCAAAAGGCCATATGCTCTCTCGATTCGGGGCTCACTGGTATGCTCAACAAGGAAGATTACAGTGATGAGCGGAGGGATAATATTGATTTGACTGAAAGTCTGAATGAAGGGGACATCATCACGGCAAAGATAAAATCAATTGAGAAAAAGAGGTACATGGTTTTCTTAAGCTGTAAAGACAGTGATTTAAGGAGTAGCGTCGACACTCAAAAGTATAAAACCATGGATCCGTATTATTATGAAGACCGTGACAATTCAGAAATTGAAAAAGAAAAAGCAAATAAAGCAAAAGCGCTAGCAAAGAAGCATTTCAAATCAAGAATGATTGTTCATCCTCGCTTCCAGAATATCACAGCCGATGAAGCAATGGAGGTATATGTAATGTATGTTATTGGTGAAGTTTATTTAATAAAGGTCTCATATATATATATATATATTTTTGTTACACCAGATGCTGTCTGATAAGGAGCCTGGTGAGAGCATTGTTCGTCCTAGCTCACGTGGGCCCTCATACCTAACACTGACACTCAAAATCTATGATGGTGTTTATGCTCACAAAGACATTATAGAAGGTGGAAAGGAGAATAAGGACATTACAAGCATGTTAAGGCTTGGAAAAACACTAAAAATAGGAGAGGATGTATTTGAAGATCTAGATGAGGTATGATATGAACGAATATCTTATTTCATGGCATTAGATTATTCTTAAGTTGCTTGCTTATTGTGGGGTGTTGCAGGTGATGGATCGGTATGTTGATCCTTTAGTGACATATTTAAAGACGATGTTGGGTTATAGGAAGTTTAAAGATGGGGAGAAAGCGGAAGTGGATGAGAGTTTAAGGAAAGAAAAACTTGAGAATCCATCAAGGATTGTTTACTCATTTGGTATATCCCATGAACACCCAGGCACGTTTATATTGACATACATACGAAGCTCCAATCCGCATCATGAGTATATTGGATTGTATCCCAAGGGCTTTAAATTCAGAAAGAAAATGTTTGAGGAAATCGACAGACTTGTCGCCTATTTTCAAAGACACATTGATGATCCACATGATGCGGGACCCTCCATTCGGTCCGTTGCTGCCATGGTGCCCATGCGCAGCCCTGCAGGTGGTGGATGGGGCGGCGGCGGCGGCGGCTCTAATAATAGCAGCGACTGGAGAGGTTCATCCGGAGATCGAGAAAGAACATCAACTCCGAGTTCTAGACCAGGTGAGCCTCAGCCTCAGCCTCGTGGATAATTGGATTCAGTTTATTTATTTATTTTTTTGACTTACACGTGTTACAGGTAGAGGTGATTTCAGGAGTGGCGGGGGTGGTCACGAAAGCGGTGTGCCGAGACCTTACGGTGGTGGCGGTGGTGGACGTGGGCGGGGCCGAGGGCGGGGGTCATTTAACAACCGTGGTGGAGACGATAGGTCTAAGGATTGGGAAGAAGGGTGGGGGGGTTTCCCAGGTGGAAAAACTCAGAACTCTCCAGGAGGAGAGGCTTTTAATGGCGGTTGGGCTGATGGTGGTGGTAGTGGTGGTGGCGGCGGCAAGAGAAGCTCTGTGCAATCGGATAGCGGTGCAGGGTGGTCGAGCGGGTGGTAGCATGGCAGGGTTCAACCATCTATTGTTTTACATAAACTGGAACTTTGTATCTACAGATGTATTGTTTATTGTTAGATTTAAAAATTTTGGTTTTAGTTTCAGTTTGTAGGTGCTGTTCTGTTTTATGATGAAATACAGAATGCCAAGTACGAAAGTTGCTTGGTTTTTACTTTTTAGGCAAGTCATACTGATACTGATCTTGTTAGATTTAAAAAAAAATGTCTTATTTGACCATAAAATTGTCGATTTTATCTCCTTACTCAGTAGGCTTGCCAAAGTTAACTTACCTGTTATGACCTGTTCTAGAATCTAGTAGGTAAAAAATCAGTTTTGATGGCCAATTGAACATTGATGTTTAAATTTGTTATTTTGGACTTTATTAATTTTAACGTAAATTACATGTTGGTCCCTTGTGTTTAGGTTTCATCACATCCTTGCTCCAACTTTCTGGATTGTTCTCTTTCAAAAAAAAAAACTTTCTGGATTGTTGCAAGATTGCTTCTATTACAAACTAATATAGCAAGGTTAGTTCTACAAAACTAACCCTGCCAGTTTGCTACTGTTAATAACCCTTGTGTGCCATGTCTTCGAGGGTATTTTGATTCTTTTGCCATTGAGTCTATTTCCTCCATTGTCGTTTCGTTTGCAGTTCAGTGGCATTGTCATAAGTAGCTTAAACACTCTCGATCGTTGTCACCATTGAATCCCAAGTTATAATCAAGTAGAATCAAGTGCGTAAACCACCCTAAACTATAATAAAGTAGAATCAAGTACACACATTTAATGCAGAATGTAGAGTAAGACAAGTAAATGTTATCATGTTGATGCGAAGTGAATATATGGTACGAGGTATTAACTATATTCTTGTCTATTGATTCTTAGTTCTTAAGCTTTGATTGTATATGTTTCCCAGTCCTTAAGCTTTATTGCATTTTTTTTGCCTTTGATTCTTAGTTCTTAGATTTCATTGTATGTTGTTTTGTTTGAGTGCCATTACTTGTGTATGGTTTTCTGTTAGTCCAAGATCTTTACGATGCAGTTGGCTTTCCATAGGAGGCTATGACAACATCTTCACCATGAAGATGCATCATGGTGGGATCCTATCTCCATTCCCGGAAAGAATGTATATTAATGATGAAGTTGACTATTTCCATGTGATCATTCATCGAGGATTTATCATGCTTGATCTTCATATCATGATGAGGGAACTAAAGGATGATGAAGCTCTCCACATTTGTCACCATTTCTTGATGCCCTAACTGAATTGGACAATAGGCTAATATCCCTAGAAGATGATGAAACATCATCTTTATGTCTCACTTTTTTCACACAAGGAAACCCATGTGTACATATAACATGACATTTTCTTGCCAATAGTTAATTATGAACACTATCTTAATGATGGCCCACTGGATGATAATTCCCTTGCCATTGTGGTCTATGAAGGTGTATAAATTGAGGAAGAGGATGACAAATCCTACACCATTGTTGACTACAAAGGAGGACACGTTAATCGCAAGTTTTAGAATCTCAAATAAATTATTGAGTATGTCAAGTATAATAGAGAAGGTCTGTCAGGAGAAGGGCAATGTGTTGATTAAGGGCACTTTGATGGTGATGGTAATTGATAATGATAGGTCTACTAGCATGGCCTAGATAACCTTGGTGTGTCATCCCAGCCTGGCGCTCTCCAGCCAGACCTGCCTGACGTTCCCTTGCCAACCTTGCTTGACGCTCTCCTGATAGACCTGCCTGGCGTTCCCTTGCCAACCCTGCCTGACTGTAACGACCCAATTTTCACGTCCAAAAATTTTGTTTATAAATCATTACTTGGAAATCATTAATAATTAAAACATTGTATAATTAAACCATTTCACATTGAAAACCAAATTGAAATCCACAACATTTAAACAACCAAAATATCAGAGTCCCTATCGAAAGACTACGACTTTCTTCGTCAGCCGCGTCAGGGGTACGACTATCTTGGAGAAGTCCTGAATGAATCTCCGATAATAGCCTGCCAATCTTAGGAAACTCCGAATCTCAGATGGAGACTTCGGAACCTCCCATCTCATCACGGCCTCGGCCTTGGCCGGATCGACCAGAATCTCGTTCTAGTTGACAAGGTGTCCGAGAAATTGCACCTCGCGCAGCCAAAACTCACACTTGGAGAACTTGACATACAAGCTCTCCCTCCTCAGGGTCTCCAATACCTCTCGCAGATGCTCCTCATGCTCTTCCTGTGTCTTGGAATAAACCAAGATGTCATCGATGAAAACTATCACAAACCGATCCAGCATCGGTCTGCATACGTGGTTCATGAGGTCCATGAATGCGGCAGGAGCATTGGTGAGCCCAAACGGCATCACCACGAACTCATAATGGCCATAGCGCGTCCGAAACGCGGTCTTCTGCATATCCTCCTCCCTGACCCTCATCCGATGATAACCCGAACGCAAATCAATCTTGGAGAACCAAGATGCCCCCTGAAGCTGGTCAAAGAGATCATCAATCCTCGGGAGTGGGTAACGGTTCTTCACCGTTACCTTGTTCAGCTCCCGGTAATCTATACACATCCGATGCGACTCGTCCTTGTTTTTCACAAACAGAATCGGGGCTCCCCAGGGTGAACTACTCGGTCGAATGAATCCCTTGTCTAACAGTTCCTGCAGCTGTGTAGACAACTCCTGCATCTCAGGAGGAGCCAACCCATATGGTGCCTTGGCTATCGGAGCCGCACCAGGAACGAGGTCAATCCTAAACTCAACCTGTCGCTCCGGAGGTATCCCAGGAAGCTCCTCTGGAAAAACATCTGCGAAATCTCGCACCACCGGAACCTCGCTCACCGTCGCCTTACCCGCCTCTCGGGTATCCATCACGTACGTGACATATCCTGCATCCCTACTGAAGGTATCGTCTAGCCCTCGCTGCCGAACAGACTGTGGGTCCACACTGTGGCCTCTCTCCATGAATCACTAACTCTCCACCACTTGGGGTCCTGACTCGCACTAGCTGCTGCACGCAATCTATCACCGCCCCATTGGGGCTCAACCAATCCATGCCTATAATCACCTTGTTCCCACGCAACAGAATGGGAATCAAGTCTACCAAATAACGCTCCTCAAACAAACGCAATACGCAATCCCGAAACACCATCGATGCTCGCACCGATCGATCATCAACAATCTCTACCTCCAAAGGGCAATCTAACTCGCCCGAAGACTCAGGAAACTTCTTGCTAAGCGCAAGGGAAATAAATAATCGGGATGCACCCGAATCGAACAACACCTGAACTGGGATGCCGTTCACATGGAACGATCCCGTCACCACATCGGGTGCGGCACGTGCCTCCTCGGTAGTCAGCTGAATTGCCCGGCTCGTCACCACCGGAGCCTCTGCCTTGCCCTGTCGGCCATCAGTGATCCGCAAGGTCGCTGGAGCTGGCACCTTCACTAGTGCTGAAACTGTCAACTGGGGGCAATTGGCCTTCTTATGGCCCCTCTGGTTGCAGTGGAAACACAACAACTCAGACGTTTGAATAACTGCTGCCAGAGCAGTGCAATCCATGCTATAGTGTCCAGGCTTGCCGCACTTGTAGCAGCCTAATGATCCCAACCTGCACGCCCCCTCGTGCGTCTTGCTGCATTCCTGCAGCGTCCCCGTCCCTGTTGGCCTTTCGGCCCCACATCTGATCCCTTGGGCTTCTTCCCCGAAGCCCCTCCTGACTGACCCTCTTCTGCTTTCCGTTTCCGAATGTGCTCCAAGTCTATCTACCTCTCCCTTGCCCTGACAATCATGGAGTCCAAGGTGGGGCAAGCTGAAAAACTAACGTGCTCCCGGATATCAGCTCGGAGCATGTCGTGATAGCGGGTCCTCCTCATGTCCTCATCGCCCGCATACTGGGGCACAAGCAGTGCCCTCTCTCGGAACTTGGCGGTGATCTCCGCCACAGTCTCCGTCGTCTGTCTCATGTCCAAAAACTCCCTGGCCAACTGTTGAAGCTTGACAGCCGGCGCAAACTCCGCCCTGAACCTGGTCACAAAGTCCGACCTGGTCATAGCCTCGATAGCTGAGGCTCCCAACGAGTCACCCACTGACTCCCACCAATCTCGAGCTCGGTCCCGTAAACACCCTGCTGCATACCTCACCTTCGACCCCTCGGGGCAGAAGCTAGTCAACTGTGTAGACTCGATGTCTGCAATCCATCGCCTGGCAGCAATGAGGTCTTTCACCCCGTGGAAATCTGGCGCACCACTGCCCCTGAAGTCCTTAAAGGACAGCGTGCGAGGCCCCGACTGGCCAGATGCCATGTCGCTCCTGAACGCCCCAAGGCGATCCTCCATCAACTCGATGATCCCCTCCTTGATCGACCCAAAGATGATGGGGGTCGACTCAAGGATGCCTCTGGTAATCTCTGACGCGATGAACTCGCGTAGTCCCTCATCGACTGGCTCGGAACCTGATCCCGAACCTGACCCCTCTCCTGAACCACCATCTATCGGCCTCGAACGTAGTACCACCATTCTGCGATAGAGGAATAATAACTGTTAGTGATACTAATACTTCTTGAGGGATCACATCTACCACAAGTTCCCTGGTCTCATCTTGGCCTCCCTTGGCTCGGGTACGGATCCTCTGATTTCAGTAGTACGGGCCCATACTACCTTCCACATCTATCCGTACCTTCTCTAAGGACTGCCTCAACTCCACCAGATCCCTTCCACTACGGCTGATCACTACTATACTCATCCTAGGCTTGCCCTAGGGAAATTTCAGGCTCCACCCTACCAGGTCCTCAGCTGCTGAAGGCCTCTTAGTAGTGCCAATTAACCATTACCTGAATACCATCACATGCGGTGAGGCTCGGATAATCCTTCGAGTAACAGGCTCATCCCTACAACGGTTAGACTCAAACGAGAGCTGCGCAATAGGGCCAAATCCAGCACTCTAAGATTATTCAACCTTGATCACATGTGACGTGACGTATTCACCTAATGGCTAACTCCCACCACTCAGAGTCCCACAAAGCACAAAGCAAGCAACATTCGAACTAAGGGAACAATCTCAATCAACTCTATCTGCTTACAGGAACTATACTAGCATACAATGCTAAGCTCATACCATCAGGCATAACCTAATCAGGCTATCCTACTTGTTGTCTACTCAATACTAGCATGCAATTCTCATACAGCTGAAACACATAAAGCAGGCACATAAGGCATCACTCCTAGATCCTTAGCCCTATTCTAGCATGCTGTTCTAAAAAAGCTAATAAACATAACATAAACTTGTATGGGTACTTTGGGGAATACTTACTTGAGCTCATCCGGTCGCGCACATCACACATTTCGTTCTTTCTCAAAACTCTTTTCTCAATTTTTAGAAAACATTTTCTTTTAGAAAATCTTTTAATCCCTCGATTTGAGTTCAGACACCCCCGGAGGTGTGTCCGAATCCCTCAAACCAGGGCTCTGATACCAACTTGTAACGACCCAACTTTCACGCCCAAAAATTTTGTTTATAAATCATTACTTGGAAATGATTAATAATTAAAACATTGTATAATTAAACCATTTCACATTGAAAACCAAATTGAAATCCACAACATTTAAACAACCAAAATATCAGAGTGTCAATCCCAGAATAAACTCATAACTGCGGAAACAAAAGTGTGTGTGATATGCTGCTACCGAGCCTGCTCCTTCCCCTTGGCTGAAGAGGTACCTGAAACAACAACTGAAAAACGTGGGCACAAAGCTTAGTGAGTTCCCCCACTGTACCACATACCATAATAATCACATAACATACATCTATCGTCAGGCATATCTGGGTGCCCGACCTACCCCTTCGGTCCTCTCGACCGGATATTGCCTAGCATACCTGGGTGCTGGCCTCCCCTTCGGTCCTCTCGACCGGATACTGCCTAGCATATCTGGGTGCTGGCCTCCCCTTCGATCCTCTCGACCGGGTACTGGAGACTACTTCTCCCCTCTACTACTACCACATAACCTGTACCACAGTATCAGAATCTATCTAGCATGACTGGGTATAACTACCCCTTCGGCCCTATCGACCGGATATCTTGAGGACTATCTCCCCTACTACCACTAACACATAGCATCACATCATACTAGCACATAAGCATGGAACAGGTAGTGGTAACCCTAGATGAATATCACGGAGACAATCATCCACATACAACTCCTACTGGTGGGCCGACATTGTGGCCGTAGACCCACCGCTACTGGAAGGTAACTCACCTCGAAGTAGCTGCTGGTCTGATCGGGAACTGACTGTCTACTGCTGTTGCTGCTACTCCGGAAATCCTCCGACTGTAATTCCCACAGCATACTGAATCAATCACTGCTAACTGTCCTTTGGGTAAAATGACCATTTTACCCCTGATCATGTCATAAGTCAAAGTTAGAGTCAACTTTCAGTTGACCCGACTTGCCGAGTTGGCTCTCCAACTCGCCGAGTCCTTATCCAATCGATTGTCCTAGATCTCGTCCCTACTCGTCGAGTTAGGCGTTGACTCGACGAGTTCTCCTTCTAAACTGAGGTTCAAGTCCTTCATCCTACTCGCCGAGTTGTATGAACAACTCGCCGAGTTCATCTTCATCCGTTGAACACTTATGCCGAGACTCGCCGAGTTGTATGAACAACTCGCCGAGTTCATCTTCATCCGATGAACACTTATGCTGCGACTCGCCGAGTTGTATGAACAACTCGGCGAGTCTGTTCTTGATCTAAGGAGATTGCCTTGAACTCGCCGAGTCAGGGCAATGACTCGCCGAGTTCCTTCATGGATGAGTTCGGCTTCCAAATCACCGAGTCACACCCCGTGACTCACTACTCACACTCGTCACAACGAAAAGGGGACAACTCGGAGACTCGCGAGCAGACTCGCCGAGTCAGATGAACGACTCGCCGAGTCGTCGCCATGCAATCACTATATATGCGATTTTGCTCGATTCCAGTCCATGCCATTCACAGATCTGGGTTCCTAGAGCATGAATAACACGTAAAGTTTCCAACTTTACGTGTAGATACTCACCGATGAGGGATTTAGGGCTCAAAATGCCTCAAAAAGGTAGATCTAGGGTGAACAAGCAACATGGGTCCATAAAGGTGGTAGATCCAGGCTCCTAGAGCTCGATTCCACTTAGATCTATGAGCTACTCTGCTTATTACGAGTCCTCAAGTAAACACAAGCTTGGAAATGGTTCAAGAAGGACTTTAACGGGGCCATAAGCATGAAAACATGGGGGAAAACGAGCCATACCTTAGTGAACACTCTGAGATAGCTCAAAGATGCTTGACCTCCTCTTCTCCTTCTTGATCTCCTCTCCTTCTCACTCCAAAGCTTCAAGAGAACACCAAAGGCTTCAAATCCACAAGAATCAAGGCTTAGAACAAGGTATAGGGCTCTGAGGGTGAATGGGGGCTGGCTTGGGGCGGAAATGAGAGATTAAATAGGGTGTAAACCCCTGAAACTTAGGGTTTCATCAAACAGCGGTGACTCACCGAGTACAGGATATGGACTCGCCGAGTCGCCAACTTAAACATGTCCCGGGTCCCGTCTTTACTCGGCAAGTCGGACCTATGACTCGCCGAGTCCAAGGCTAAAAATGGAAAATACTCAATTAATATTTACGTACCAGGAACCAGGTGCTACACTGACGCTCCCTTGACAGCCCTGTCGGCCACCCTCCTGCTAACCTCGCCTGGAGTGCGCCTGGCGCTCCCAAGTGGCCTTTCCTAGCTCCTTGCTAGCTAAGCCTGAATTGGGCTGGCCCAAGGACTGACCTAATTGTCCCCTATAAAGTGAACATTACCTCCTCCATGGAGAGGGACTTTCCGGAGTGGCTCAGCCGCCACTCAGGGACTTTCCCCCAGTGGCTCAGCCGCCACTCTTGTAACATCCCAAAAATATCAGGCAAAATGTTACTTTAAAATCATTTCAAACATCCAATAATCATATCAAAACAACCGAAAGTGTATCATAGTGAATAATAATATCAGAGTATAAATCCCAAAATTTCAAAGTGCAGAAAACATGGGCGGATGCGGTACGATCAAGCCAGACCCTTCCCTTTTGAGCTGAAAGTACCTGAAACATAAACTGAAAACCGTAAACATAAAGTTCAGTGAGTTCCCCAAAATACCCATACCATACATATATAACAGTCAAAAACATATTGGGTCTATTTCACCCCTGTCGGTATATTTCAATCGGTACTGGCTCTATTTCACCCCATTCGATATCTTTCAACCAGTACTGGGTCTATTTCACTCCCTTCGGTATCTTTCAACTGGCATCGGGTCTATTTCACCCCTAAAGCTAACACATATAATCATAACAATAAGAGTCATAGAGACATCAAGTAGATACAAGCATAACAGGTAATTGTCACGAAGATAATCATCATCCTACAAACATAATCTAGTGGGACAACATTGGTGCCTTCGACCCACGGATACAGTGAAGGAAACTCACTTCAGACTGAAGGTATCAAATCATACTCGAGTTGCGGACTCGTGAAATCCTCTCACTAACTCACAAGTAATAAAAACCCTAATTAAGATTAGGTCAATAACCCAAATCGATTGTCCAAACCCTGAAAAGGCTGCTTAACCCTTGCCTTTTTGGGCCTAACGGCCTAACCCACCAAGGCCTAAATACAAGTAACCCCAAAGCTCAGAAGATATTTCATATCCAAAATGGGCCCAAGATTAAGAAGGCCCACCACTGAAAAACTTGTTGCCCAACAAAGGCCTAAATCCCTAAGTCAATGATGACCCGAGGCTAAAAAGCCCAAAATCCCCTCTGGTGAGTACGCTTAGCATACCATAAGTACGCCTAGCGTACTCAAGATCCTCCTATCGACGAGACCTCAGGCGCGTATGCGCAACGTACATCTAGGTATGCCCGACGTACATTGTAACTGACCAATTCCTTCTTTTAATGTCTTAATCAGTTAAGACCTAACGTCTAATTTTAGATCCGAGCTTATTGAAACGTATTAAGCCATAAAGTTGCAAATTTTATGCTTTTGCATGTCTTAATGGGACTCAAACCATGGATTTTAGCCTTCTATCTCCCTTAAGTGGTCACCAAATCATGCATGGTTGAGTTCTAACCTCCAAGATCCGATTTTTATGACTCCATGCACTTTTAGGTGTTCAAAAGGACAACTCAAATGGTCTGTAGTATTCCGTACTCCATAAGACCAAAGTTATGGGACCAAAACTTCTAAATCTACCCATTAAAAGAGATATAAGGAAGGAACCATCAAGGTAAGAACTTCATACCTTCAAGAAGCTACAAAGGTTGAATAACCTCCGGATCTACAAGCTTCCTCTTTTCCAATGTTTCTCCACTAGACTTCTCCTTCTTCAAGGCACACCACAAACAAACAAAACATACACATACAATGTCAATCTCTTTGGAAGATGGATTAGTGTTTCGAGGTTAGTTCAAAAAAGGCAATGAAGGTTGATAAGGAGAGGGGTTTGAAGGATTTAATGAGCTTAAATAGGATGAAAACCCTAAAAATTAGGGTTTGCCCTTGACTTGCGTACACCCTGCGTACGCATGGGTACGCCCAAAGTACGTATGGGACATCCCCGCCTCATGCAAACGACGGAGTATGCCAGACATACCACATGTACTCCCCGCGTACTCGAGCCCCAAATGTCCACATGAAGGAAAAAGATTGCTAAGAGTTTTACCTGGCGATTTCGGCGTTACAATTCTCCCCCACTTGAATCAGACTTCGTCCTTAAAGTCCGCTGTAGCAAATAACCCTGGGTAATGCTCCTTCATCTCTTCTTCAGGATCCCATGTTCACTCAACCATTCGTTCCAATCAACCCCATAACCTAAATAAGGTCAAAAGGTCATTTTTCCCTTCCCATTCGGTCCAATCCTGAAAAGCCCAACACCTAGTGATCCAAAGCCCAAAAGAATGTCCCAAACGTTGGAATTGGGCCGAATGTCCAACGTACCACCTTGCACGCCCCGCGTACAACATTTGATGCGAGAGGGAATCAGGGTCGAGGTGCAGTATGCGCAGCGTATTGGATTTTACACCCAGCGTACGCACCCTAAAGCTAAAACTCCCATTAAGGTCTTAATGCCTTAAGACCTTACGTCCAAACTTTAGATATGAGCTTAATAAAACCTCTAAGGCCATAAAGCTTCAAACTTTATGCCTTTGCATGGCTACAAGGAGCCCAACACTAAAAACCTAACTTGCTTAATCATTTTCTACACCATAACTCTTGCATGGGGACAAACCAAGATGTCATATTGCATTTTTATGACTTAAAATACCCTAAAATGTCTGAAAGGACAACTTAAAGGCTTTGGAGTACCTCATACTCACAAAGACCTAGGTTTTGGGACAAAAGGGATGAAAATCTAAGCTTAATCAAGATCTAGAGAAACATGAGTCAAGGTTGAGGCTTTATACCTCCAAATGGTGCACAATGAAGAGAAAATGTTGGATCCAAGGTCTTGAGAGCAAAGCCACTTCTTTGATGATCTTCCTTCACAAACAAGAATGCCCACAACTCACTAAAAAGCTCAAAATGCTCAAAATAGGTCAAGGTTTGCAAGGAGGGCCATTTTAGGGATGAATGTTGATAAGAGGAAGAGTTTTGATGCTATAATGGTGCTTATATAGTGCACAAACCCTAAATATTAGGGTTTGGTCCAATCTGTATATGATCAAAGTACACGCATGAGACCAGGTACGCCTTGCATACCAAAGTGTACGCCCAACTTACCCATGCTGCACCCAGTTTACGAAAATGCCATAAAGGGCCACATTGTACAATAATCAGATACTAAGGGGATAAAGGGTAGATAAATGGTAAATACCTGGAAGAACAAGATGTTACATGAGGGAACTGATGGAGACCAAGGATGAGCAAACCCCAACTTCCTCATTCCTTTAAATAGGGAGCAAATTCGGAAAAATAGGGTTTGCATGCCAGCCGCCACCACGCCGTGGCCAATACTTCCATGTCTTGGTGACTGAAGGAACACGAGACCCATTTTCGCCTTGCCACGTCGTGGTTGTGCCTCCACCACGCCATGGTAATCCTCAAAATGATAATTTGATTATGAAAGATGTACCTCAAGATCTGGGCGTTACAAATGTTCCTTAAATAGGGTCCAAGACTCGAAGATTAGGGGTTTTCACTAAAAAAACACCCGCCACATTGTGGTGCATGAGGACCACGCCATGGTGAGTCATAAAAATCATGCGATCCAAACTGATACGCCATGTCGTGGTGATGTTCCACCACGTTGTGGTCACTCCTTTTAAAATAAATATAAGAAAGATGATTCATACCTGGACCAGATGTTACACAAGTCATGTAACATGGTGTAAAATGGGATCAACGACATAAAATGAGTTGTTTCAACGGTTGACCACCCGATTATTTTTCCCCAAATTATATAGGGTAAATTCGAGAGCTTTTAAAGGAAAGCTAGAAGATGGTAAAAGATGCATGATTATTGTGATTGCTAACTATAACATCCTTAAAATCTGGTTTACACTTCATAAAATATTGTTTATTTTTTCCTCGAGAAACCTTGCACCATATTTACAAACACAAATCTAAGTCGAAATAAATTAACATAATTAACCTCCATTAATTTACAATCCATAAAACATAAAGAAACAATATAACCAAATCAATCAACAAACCGACAACTTTTTGATCCTTTATTTTTTCTTAAAAACTATCAAATAAAGTAATACAGACAACTAAAACAAAACCCACATGAAATTTCAATGAAGTAATGAATAAATCCATATGAACGAAATGAAAAACACATGATCTCTTACTGTAAAAATAACATAGAAAGAATACAAATCAAGCAAATCATATCCAAACCAGACACACCATATATGATATGAATTGAACATAAAAGAACAACAAACTGATTAATTTACTTCAATTTCACATGCATTATTTTGGAAGGAAAATAAATATAGTATGTTTTTTAGAGATATAATCAAATGTTGAAACCCCTCGAGTTTCTTTATAGAGATTTATAATTATAGAAAGGAAATTAAGTCCATATGAAATATTAAAAAAGCGTAGTACTTGAGATTAATCCGGTTTGACTCAACCGATTTAGACTTCCTAAACCCCTAAATTAAAGTAACATCAACCAATCAAGCTTTAAGTTCAATAATGTGCTTGATCTTTTAAAGATTCAGAATTTGTCGAGGTGCTTATAGATAATAGGGTTATTCATTTAATGACTAGGAATTTAGGGCAATGTTGGTGAGTTAGAAACAAGGAAGGGAATGGTGACGATTGCATTTTTTAGTAAACAGACAACTTTAAAATCAGTGTGGGTGTTAATTATGTTGTTTATATATGGATGGTTATATGTGCTTCATACAAAGTATATTATTTGTTTCGCGATCTCGATCTCTGGTGATGTTAAAGAAGCTCGATGATGGTGGTGGTTTAGGTTTACTAGTAAGATGATAGTGAAAATATGTAACGTGTGAGGGAATGTGGACGTTATAGTAAACATATGAAGTTGGTGAAGGTTTCTCATCAAGATGATGTGAGAGAAAAATGAAGGGAACGGGAAATAAAGAGAATGAGAGTTCAAAAAGAGGATAATTTTTATGGTGGTTTCGGAAGGATGAAAGCGCTGAGAAAGATAAATGTGGTGAGATCCATTTTCTTTAATTATTAACCATTTATGGGAAAAAGTACCAAAACTGGTAATTTTGACATTTCACAAAAAACTTAACCCTTTATTTTTAACAATGTTAGTTAAAGACCATTATTGTAAGAGTTTTCAAACATAAGGACGATCTATGAAAGAAAATTTTTCCTAAGGACCAAATACGATATATTTCGCCAAACACAAAGACCATTTATGTAAATTTGTCTATTAATAAAATTGGAAAACCGTTAAATGCAAGAATTTAAAGTAAATCTTAAACATCACATTCTCGAAGCAAAAATCCATCACTTTCCTTCACACTAACACTAAACACAAAGTTAATAAAACTCTACTCTTTACTCTCTCCCAACATCCCCAAACCCTATATCAAAATCCAGCCCTCTTCTCTCTCTATCTCTGCAGCCATGGACTCTCCAACAACTCACACCAGCAATGGGGAAGAAGATTGATTCAATTAGAAACAACCCACATTCCCCAATATGGGAAAGGGGGAAGAAGAGCCCTTACCCTCTACCATCGCTCATTCACAATCAACTCCTCGTAATGCAGACAATTGTTCCTGCTGTTGTAGGATTGCTCATTTATTCCGGTTTCGATGTGTGTTTATTTTGATCCTTGGACTCTCGGTCTTGCTCTCTGCTGTTTTCTGGCTGCCCCCGTTTTTTCGCCACGGAGATAAGGGGGATCTAGATCTCGATTCTCATTATAAAGGTTAGTAAGGAGATATTGTCCTTTTTTAATTTTTCTTGTAGCTTGTTTATATCTTAATCCGAGCATCGCGGCATTGCTCTTAACATACAGATCCCCATCCGCTTTTAGTCTAGTTTCGATTATTTCGCACTGAATTGTGTAGTTTAGGGTTGAATTGATGCAGTTATGCTCTGTGGATTTGATGTTTCTTACTTTTTGAAGTTTTAGTTGGTTTAATTTATTTAGATTTGTCGGCGCTTAGGTCTACAGTGCCGTATTAACTGCGATTCTTCTCAGATTATGTGATCAACGGATAATTACATAGATTGTTTTGTTTTTTTTTTCACCTTTATATCATATAAATACTCGAGTTCAACTTAGGTAATGAATCGTTTACTGTTCAGTTGTTGATTGAAAATTGGAGGTTGTGATAATTTGTCTAAAACTCTAAATGGTAATTTATGTACACCAGCTGTGCTGCTCTTGGTAAGTAGTTTATAGCTATGAAGGTTTTATTGGACGTCTTCTGCATTCTTTCTTTTCTTGCTTAGACTATTCATACGAATTAGATTGTTATAGACTGTTGGGAGCTGAGGATATAGGAAGAAGATAAACAAGCTGGAGAATCTGATGTGATGATTCCAAACTTCAAATTGCTGCATGTACCTATGAAGACATTAACATTCTAATAGTTTTTTTTTTTCATGCTCAATTGTTGTGTAACTTTGACATAATGGGACCAGCCTCTTCCCAAATATATGCAACCTTTCTTTCTTATGGCCAGGATCTGTTTGTTCATTTCTAAATCTTTACTAAATATTGGTGATGTTGATTTTGGTGCACAATATTTCCCTATTGAGGGGCATATTACATATGTAACCAATTGTCAAAGCACTTACAGATTTTTGATAAAACTAGCACCTTCTATAGCAATCCCTTAAAGTTTTGATGCTTTAAGATAATGGTGGAAAGACTCATTAGTTGCTGTAGCCTATATGCTGCTCAAAGACTCATATGTTTATGTTTTTTTGATTCCACTTTGTAGGTCATGACATAGTAGCAACTTTTATGGTTGATAAGCCATTGTCTTTGCTGGAAGATGATTTTCCACAGCTTGGGGGTGATATATTTGATGAAATAAGAATTCCCACAACGAAGGCATGCTTTCTCTCTCTCTCTCTCTCTCTCTCTCTCTCTCTCTGTAATATTATTTATTGAACTTGTTTGTTGTTCAGGTTGTAATCATAACAGCAGAAAGCTCGGGATCAAATACAACCAAGATCATTTTTGGTGTTGATCCTGATGAACACAATTCAAAGATTCCATCATACGCTAAAAGTGTAGTAAGAGATTCGTTTGTATCTATTGTTCTTGGTCAATCACCCCTGCGTTTGACCGAATCTTTATTCGGGCAGCCATCTTCTTTTGAGGTCCTGAAATTTGTTGGAGGAATTACAGTCACCCCTGACCAGAGTGCTTACCCATTGCAAAAGGTCCAAATACGGTTCAACTTCACATTGAACTTTTCTATTGAACAAATTCTTGACCACTTTGATGAACTCACAATCCAGCTCAGATCAGGCCTGCATCTTGCTCAATATGAGGTACTAATCTAATCTTTTTTCCTTATATTATTTAGGGTTTATATTGAAATCCACCATCAAACTATTCACCATGTCCACATTTGGTCAATCTGGATTTTTTTGTACATCTAGAGCCCCTAAACTTTTTATATTTGTGTCGAACACACAATTATGACTGGCTATAGCCTGTAAATTTTCGGTTATAATGGTGTAATTAGCACAACAAAAAGAGTTTAGGGATCTTTGATGGATAAAAAAGAAATACAGAGCGATTAATGTGAACAACAAATAGTTGGTCATTAGTATATAATTTTATCATTTATATGTATGTATTTCATAGTTTAATTGGCAATATTGGTTTTAACATCCAGTTGTAGTTTTTATACCAATTTATCATTAACTTGTAGTTCCAATTATCCATTTATGATCATTTAAACACCAGTTAGCCATGATTGTATTTTTTTTATTATCAACTTAAGAATACTGTTTCGTTGAACAATACTAGAAAAATCAATCATTTTATGTATTTTACAAAAATACTCAACTTATGTTCACAACAAAAAAGAGGTATTTTTATATTAATGAAATCAAGAAAAAATTAATATTCATAGTAACTTTATATCTATTAAAGTCAGTTGCTTTTCAAAATAATTGTTTTAGTTTGTTATTGAAAATACCAAGTGTTATAAATTACCTGGTTATTTACATGTCATTTTGAAATAATAAGATTAAGATATCGGTTTATTAATATCCAGTATTGATGTTAAAAATACATCTAGTATCATAAACTACTTAGTTATTTATAAATTATCGCTGTGTCATGTTTTCTATTCCAAAAATGATAATATTGGCTTATTATATAGTGTAAGATCTCAATTTCTCATATGAATAACAAACTAAGAATTTTAACGTAAATATCCAAACATAAGATAAATGTTTACCAAATCTAGTCGAGAGCATCGTAAATAATTAGCAATTCGGGCCCCTAAACTTTTTTTTTGTTGTTGCACTGATTATACCCTTATGACGCAAAAGATATAGGTTATGTATAAAAACTAAAAAGTTGCGGGAGCCTTTTTCTTTTATTTATGAAGATGATGGCATTAATTTGAAAATTGTTATAAAATGCAATGCAGAACTTGCATGTTAGTTTGACGAATCCACAAGGGTCAACAGTGGCTCCATATACAACTGTACAGTCATCAGTGGTTCTAGCCATTGGGACACCATCCATGGCCAGGTCAAAACAGTTGGCTCAGACCATTAAGGGCTCACCAACTCAAAATCTTGGACTCAATAACACTCAATTCGGGAAGGTCAAGCAAATTAGTCTTTCCTCTATCTCCCTTAATTCTTCTTCTTCTAGTGGTGCTGCTGTTGTTCCGGTACCTTCTCCTTCCCCCCTACCGAATCTACCTCCTCAACCCCACCACCATCACCACCACCACCACCACCACCACCATGATAAGCCATTGCCGCCTGCAAAACCACCTTCCCCCACTGCTCTACCACCGACCCCCGCCCCTTCACCTCATCCAAAGCATCCACCTTGTCGTCCTGGTTACCACAAGAAGAAGCATCCTCCTCTCTTTCCTCCCGTCTCTCAGCCAGCTCCTTCACCGCATATTCCTCCTCCACCACTGCCACCGCCACCGCCACCGCCACGATCACCACCACCACCACCACCTGTAACGGAAACAATCCCTGCATCAAGCCCGCTGCCAAACGTAGTCTTTGCGCGAAGTCATCCCCCCACCGATACATACCCTTCCGATGCACCATCACCAGGCCCATATTCGCAACCATCATGTAAGTTTTACTTTTTTATTTTTTATTTTTTAAAATAAATCATGGGTTTGAATCTTTGATATATGTTTTATGTTTGGGAGCAAACAGCGGCATGTGCAGGTGTTGATTTGAGGGCAATCACGACATTTGTAGTTACTGTGACATTACACGTGTTGTTGCAAAAATGAGAGGGAGGCATTCTATTCTATAATCAAACTTTTGGGCACTTGACATAAAAAACAAACAAACAAAAATGTGTTTTGTATAATTCCTTCCAACTGGAACTGGAGATGTACCTGTACCTGTACCTGTACGAGTGGAGGAGCAATGCAAAAAGACGAGCGTGCCCTCACGGTTCCAAGTGGATATATAATTTGTGGTTGTTTTGTAAATATAAGTTGAAGAGAGGGCTGATGGTCGATGGTGTTTTCAGGTCAAAGTCACGGAGGTGACGGGCCCTTGATTACATTTCTCATTGGTCCCTGTTTTGTGTATGATTTTCTCTTCGCTAAGTTGGAAGGGAAATTGAACAAACAGATGTACCACATCACGTCACGTCACGTTTTATCTTTTTCTTTTTTTCCCTTTTGTTGCTAATCTATATTCTAAGGCCACGTGTATGCGTATGGTGTGTGTTCAAAGTATTACTATTCGTCTAATCTAGTGTACCCTATGGCCCGATTATATAAATTGGGCTTTCGCCACGACCTGCTCATAATCGGTTAAAGGCTTGGTCAACCCAATATTGGAACACTACTAGCACACTTAGGGGGTGTTTGGGTGAGCTTTTTATTTTTAAAAGTCCTTTTCACAGTAGATCTTATTGAATTTTAACTTTTGCCAAAAGAAGTTTTAAAAATATGTTTGGTATAACTTTTTAGCTTTTTACCTTTTAAAACCTCAAAAGTCACCAAAAGTTAGCATTTCATGACTTTTAGAGAAGGAGTATTTTCTTTTTGACCAAAAGCTATTCTAAAAGACCTTTTAAAGTTTCCAAACATCTTTTTAAACTTTTTGACTTTTTCAAAAAGAAAAAGATAAAAAGTCATTTTAAAAGTCAATTCAAACACCCTCTTAGTCTAGGGTTGTCAAGATCGGGATCGTCATTCTACCTATGAAAACCTTGTCGGATCGTAATATGATCATTTTGTATAGGCTTGGTAATCGTGTCGTGTTCGGGTTGGCGTGTTTGGAATATAAACCCATATACAACCCTACAACCAACATATTTATACGAGTTTACATGTTGACGGGTTTGTGGGTTAGATTTGAGTTTGTTTGGGTTAGATTTCATAAATAAAATAGATAATTAAACATGAATAAATTTAACATTCATGGAATTTCCATGTTCAAACTAAAATATTAATACAAACATAGATAAATTCAAGTGTTAATATAATAGATATAATTTTCATTTTTTTTCCAAAAAACAAAGTCAATTTTCCAACACAGTTTTCTTTTTTATGATGAGTTTCAACCTTCAAATAAAAACAATATGCAAAGGTAAAACACACATACATAAAAACATATAAATATCATTTGAATAATTCACCAAGCGTAAGGTCACGGGTCAAATGGTACAATAATCTTATGGAAGACAATGATATCATATCCTAGTATCCTACATTTCTACGAATAATGCTTAATATATTTAAAAAATATATAATTTTTTTTATTAAAATTCTAAATGAGTTGATAGGTCAACCCATGTGTTTTTTTTGACAACCTTACACGTAATAGTAAATAAAGATATAAAGTTAACACCATAAATTAAAAAGAATATAAATAGAAGGGTTAATGACATAAAATAACCATCAATAGATTTTGTTTGTTTGTTTTTTTGGGTCATTTAAGGCTCTTGGTCACTATTTATATTTTAGGTTATTATACCATGTATCAAATAACTTTAAATGAACAAAATCTCTCATATTAAATGCCTAGTTGAAGTCACGTATGATTCAATATCAGTTTTATAAGTTGAAATCTGTTCCAATAGTGCAATAAGATCCCAAAAAGATGAAGTTTTTATTAAATATAATAAAAAGTAAATGACTTAGCATTATTAATTGTATTTATGACATTAACCCTTATAGAATCAATAAAAAATATGTATTTAGAAACTTTCAGTTTCATAAAACATTCTATAAAAATAAGTAAATTTTTTATAATAAATTTTCGAAGGACAATTATATGTTGTTCGATCAACCTGATATATGCATATTATCTCTTTGTTGTCTGATAAACCATTTAGTATTAAATAATTCTTACATCTTAATATTAAAAAAAATGTAGGGTTTCATAATTATTCAAGAGGCTAAATAAAAATATAAAATACGCTAAATGTAACCATTTAGAGATAACATGAGAATGGTTCAAATATTTTCATTTAAATGTTATCCAATGTTTTAAAAACCAGTTTTTTTAGTTGAACCGGTATGGTGATCGATTTTCCGGTTCAACCCGATTTTTTGAATTTTCATGTTCTTTTTCTTATTTTCATGTACACATCAGTTCAAATATTAAAAATACATATAAAAACAAGTTTAAACACTAAAAATACACATAAAAACAAGTTGTAGGTCACTCAAACTATATTAAAAAAATACATAACCATAAATTTTATATCAATCTATATACATAAAAAAAATATAATATAATACCAAGACAAAATATTGTTTTAGATTACATAAAAAAACCATAAGTTTTATTCAATTTTAAAGAAATAAAAATATATGTGAAATGACCATCAAAGTTTGTAATGTAAATGTTTCATTTTCATGTGTTTTTATTTAATTTAACTGGTTCAATCGATTTTTTTGTAAAAACCAACCGATTCCTTCCGTTCCAGAAATAGACATAAAATCGATGCTAGTTAAACTGTTTTTTTTTTGGTTTCCAGTCCAATTAGTTCGAACCGATTTTTAAAACATTGCGATTATCAAACAACCTTACTTTGAACACTGATACTCAACAAGATTAACCTTTGAAGTCTTTATATTTTGGTTGATCACTTGCTAAAATTGGAATCATCCCAAAACTGTTACATCATATCCTTTTTATTTTTAAACTAGTTTATAACCTGTGAAAACCATGGTTATAAAATTAATTAAACTTTAATAGTAAGAACTCAAGATTATTAATCAATTATTTTAAATAAATTATTAATTAAGAAATATTTTTTTTAGTTATATAAAATTATAATCATTAATTTAAATAAATATGTGAAATTATATCACCTTATAATTTTATTAATTTTATTTTAAATTTTATTCTAATGTTATTGATTTAATGTAATTAGAGTGATAAAATTATTATTGTTGATTTAAATAAGAGAAAATTACACGAATGGTCCCTATGGTTTGTGGTCACTTGCACGCTTGGTCCCTAGAAAGATTTTTTAACTCGGACCGTCCCCAAAACTTTAATTTGTTACCCGCCCAGTCCTTCTTTTAACTTTTCCGTCTGTTTAGGTGTTAGTAACTCCCATACCAGGGGCATTTTTGTCCTTTCGCCATTGCAAGGCCTCTAAAACGCACCTCGTTCATTCTTTTTCTCAATTTCTTCTTCTCACTTCTTCCTTTCGTGTTCTTCTCTTGGGCTTGCAATCCAAACGAAGGGAAAAAGGTGCACGTTCCCACTTTCCGGCAGCACATGCTGCTCAGGTATGTCTGTGAGTTGTAATTTTAAGAGACATAAAAGCAGCCGACAACAAATGTCTGCAGCCGGAGCTTCTCAAAGAAGAGAACCCTGAACTATGAAACGGAGCAGCAGTCTCTCATTCTGTGCGGCGTGTGTGCTGGCTTCTAGTGACAGTTTCTGATAGGCCATCAATCGACAGAGCAGCTCCCAATTGGAATCTATCAGCCATGGATGTGCCTGTAAAATTACGATTACAAGGTTTCGCCATTTGAGTTCGAACTTCTGCTTCAACATTTTAGAAATTTCTATGAATAAATTGAAAAGGATTTTGTCCCTCTTTATATGATTGCAAATATTACGTATAAGAAAATCTTTATCCTGAATTTCTAACAATTTCGGTCTCAATTTTGACTTTAAAAGTCAACTGTACCTTGAGATATATATCTATTGCTCGATATATTCCTTCATCGATTGACCTTGCAAAATCAGTGACAGTAGCAACCAAAGATTGAAACTTTTTGAGCTTTAAGTTAACATCGGATGCCACCTCAGCAAGATAGTTGTCGATGAGATTAGCCACCATCGTCACGGGTGTAAGCGAGTAAGAATTCCTGATTAAATCATCATCATTGTCTTCTAAGCAACCCGAATAAGTAATTTCACTTCCATCTTAATCGTGATCTCGATCTGCAACCATGAAATAATCAAGCAACCCGACCCACCTTTCCAAATTCTGAAGGCACAAAGGGCTACATGACCACAAATAATGAAGGGGTGGGTTTTAGAGGTCTTGCAATGGCGAAAGGACAAAAATGCCCCCGGTATGGGAGTTACTAACACCTAAACAGACGGAAAAGTTAAGAGAGGGACTGGGCGGGTAACAAATTAAAGTTTCGGGGACGGTCCGAGTTAAAAAAACTTTCTAGGGATCAAACGTGCAAGTAACCACAAACCATAGGGACCATTCGCGTAATTTTCTCTTTAAATAAATAATTGAAGTTATATCACCTTATAATTTGTATTAATTTTATTTTATTTTTCAATCTAATGTTATGAATTTAATATAATTAGAGTGAAAAATTTAAAATTTAAAATTTAAAATAGATAAGCAATTATTAATTAGTGTAATTATAGTGGAAATTTAAATTTTGAAATTTAAATTAGATAATTATTAGGTTGACAAATGACATAATTGGTGATATATAACATTAATGAAGAACTCTAATTATATGACACTTGTCAATAGGAGATTAAACCTATTCTTTTATTAGAATAGGGATTAAGAAGAAGATAAGAAGATTTAACTGGAAAATATATTTGATATAAATTTAAATTATCTTATCTATACTAATAAATAAAACTCATTTTCTGCTACATGTCATGTCCTCATTGATTTGGACACATGACATTTTAATAGATTTTTAGAATTTACTTATTTCCACATGTAATTTTCTGATTTGTTCACATATCATAACTTATTTCGGTTATAATATTGAGAGAAATAAATGCTTCCTTAAAAAAAATTGATATATTTATAATGAAATAAATGTCATAATTAATGAGAGCTCTAAAATTGATATTGATATTAAATTTAATGTTTAAATATTGATATTAAATTTGTATTTTTAATAAACCCGTGTAGTACACGGGTCTTACATCTAGTAAATGAAAATCAATTTTTCCAAATGTCATGCTCTCATTAAATTTGACACAAGTCATTTTCTAAGAGTTTTTGAATTATTTATTTTCCACTTGTCATTTTCTTAAATTTTTAATTTTTTTTAAATTTAAAATCTACATTTTTATGAGATTTATATATGTAAAGTAGATCATTCTATTAAATTTAATAATAAATGCTCTACAACCTTTATTATTTACTTTATTTATTATATTTTTTGTATTTATGTAAAATTATTACTTTAAAAAATATGTAATGCTTATAATATTATATTAATTTTTTTATAAACCCGTGTAATACACGGGTCTCACGTAACTTATACACATGAATTTAGATAGTACACAATTTTATTAAATGTTTTAGTAGTATCGGGAGAAAATATTATAACATTACTCATCAAAAAGATATGCACTCTCCTATTTTCAACAAGCCACGTCTCAAAGGAGCGCAAACTCCCACATGAGTCATGAATATGCAGATCCCATTCCCAGTCACTCTCCCGTGAAAGCACCTTTATTGCATTTAGCCACAAGACATTTTCTCCTTTTTGCCATAATATCTTCTTCACAATTCGCAACCCACACACGTTGTGGCTGCCATTTTTTTTTATATCTTTGTTTTAAAAAAAATTCCACTTGAGCGTGCAATCTCTCTTTTCATTTGTTTGTTTGGTCAATATTCAATTGCTTCCGGAAATTGGGCTTCCAGATATTCACTCACACCGACTTGCATACCAAGTGACACTCATTTCAAGCAAAGGTGCATCATTCATTGACGTGTTCATCTCTTAGAGTAAGTTACCATCAATATTGATTACTTTCTGATTGAATTTGTGTATATCCCAACTCCTTATGGTATGGCCATGGCGAGATTCGATATAGTGAACATTGTATAAGGTTTTTCTGCTCCATTTCTCGAACTGCACTCGAGCTTCGTAAGATTTCATCCGTGTAAAATCCCATTTGCGTCTCCATGTGATTGAATTTGTGTATTTCTGGATACAGTATCGTGAAGGTTGAATAGGTTGTATAGTATATTAGTATTGTGAAATTGTGAACTGATTACAATGTGTGTTAGATTTTATTTCGTGTACAAGTCAAAGTATTCAAGTTTTATCAACTTTTATGGTTGGTAAGAAACTGCCCCAATTCCATATTTGGTAACACAATTAATCAGACTTCATTTGCTTTCTGCTATAGTTTGAGAAATTCACCTGGGGGTTTTGTTTCAGATTAGAGGATAATGGTGAATTTAGGGTTGTTTTCTGAGATCAAGCCTCTAGCATCAGTGAATGTGAGATTCAGGATACCCTATTACACTCAATGGGGTCAGAGTTTGGTTGTGTGTGGCTCTGAACCAGTTCTTGGTTCTGGAAATGTGAAGAAGGGGCTTCTGTTGACCCCTTTCCATGAAGGTGATGCACTGATATGGGGTGGGAGTTTATCAGTTCCAGCTGGGTTTCAAAGTGAGTACAACTATTATGTAGTGGATGATGAGAGGAATGTGTTGAGATGGGAAGCTGGAAATAAGAGGAAATTGTTGCTTCCTGATGGAGTTGAAAATGGAAAAGCAGTGGAGCTTCATGATCTTTGGCAGGTTCATCTCTTCTCTCTGACTCTTTTCATTTTGTGCACAACTTATTCACTAATCAAATTTAAAGATTCATGACCTTAGTTTGGTGTTATGCCAAAAATGCAGAATGGTAGCGATAGTCTTCCTTCTAAAAGTGCATTCAAGAATGTCATCTTTCGCACCAGTAGCAAATTGGCTATTGAGAAACCACTTGGTACAATCAAGAATAAACTGGATCAAGAAGGTAATATGTTTTCAAGAATTGATTCACACTGATTATTATCATGTTATCAGTCTTTGATACTAATTCTATATGAATTTGGATCCTAAACTTGAGCTTGATCCAATGTTGAAAATGTTGACTGTTTTCAGATTTAGTGATTGTCCAATTCAAGATATGCTGTCCGAATATAGCCGAAGGAACATCAGTAATTGTCTTCTTGCTCAATACAACTACTTCATTAATTTATAGATTCACACAATTTTCACAGGAAATATGATCCTTTTTGTTGCAGGTATATGTAATTGGCAGCTTTGTGGAGCTGGGTAAATGGAAGGTTAATGATGGACTTAAACTCAATTATGTTGGTGAATCTATTTGGGAAGGAGACTGTGTCATACCAAAGGGCGCTTTCCCTCTAAAATATCCTTTCCATATGAGAGATTTTTAAAGCTTCAGTATAAAATCTCAAATTATATAATCTTTCAGTTCATGTATCTTCCTTAACACCTTTTTCACATACAAATACTGTAAATACGGGAAGAATGGGAACTTCTCTCTAGAATATGGTTCGAATAGGGAGCTCATAGTTGACATCTCAGCCAGTGGACCAAATTATATTATCCTATCAGATGGCATGATGCGAGTAAGATGTTTAAGATATGTTTTATATTTTTATTAATCTCAATCATATGTATGAAATCTGTTGTACTAAATAAATCTGGTATGTTTTTTTTACTAAGGAAATGCCATGGCGTGGTGCTGGTGTGGCAATCCCAATGTTTTCAGTGAGATCAGAAGATGATGTGGGAGTTGGAGAGTTTCTTGATCTAAAACTAGTTGTTGACTGGGCTGTTGACTCTGGCTTCCATTTACTCCAGCTTTTGCCCATAAATGATACTTCAGTGCACAAGATGTGGTGGGATTCATATCCATACAGGTAAGAATCTTTTGTTAGCTGAAACCTGTAATGGGCTTAATGCAATAAATAGCAATGTACTTTCATTTATTTATTTATTTTTCAAAGTACAATACTGTAATAGGAAGGAATGATGGTAGAATTCTATGCTGAAAAAGTAAATTAAAGTACATTGCTATATCTTGTCGAATTCACTATCTTGGAATATACGTTTTCCTTGTTGTGCAGCTCTCTGTCTGTATTTGCATTGCACCCGTTATACCTCAGACTCCAGGCTCTTTCAAAAAATATGCCAGATGACATCAATGTAGGTGTTACTACCTTTTTCATATAATCTCCAGGATATTTGTTTGTTATATTCTTTTTTGTCTCACTCTTTTATATGATCTAACATAATATTAGTGTAAAAATGATGTATTATTATTTTCCTTATACTCTGCCTATGTGTCATTTTTTTTTGCAGCAAGAGATACAAACAGCCATGAAAGAGCTTGATGGGAAGGTAGTAGTTCTTCCTTCATCAAGCTACTTGAGTTGTAATAATCTTTTATAATAGTAATTTATGATAACTTAATATATTGCAGCATGTAGATTATGAGGCTACCATGACTACAAAGCTTTCAATTGCTAAAAAGCTTTTCGATTTGGAAAAAGATTCAATACTAAATTCTACTTCCTTCAAGAAATTCTTGTCAGAGAACGAGGTATCTTTTGAAAAAAAAAAAATAACACATCATTTCTTGACTTCTTGTTCTTGGTCAACTTTCTTCTGTTTATCTGTTTTTGCATGTGACAGGAATGGTTGAAACCGTATGCAGCCTTTTGTTTCTTACGTGATTTCTTTGAAACTTCAGACCACAGCCAATGGGGCACATTTAGTCAGTTTTCAAAAAATAAGGTTATAACAGAATCTAATTAAATACAGACAGTTAATAAAATGCCAATTTTCCCGATCTTCTAACTTTATAAATTCATCAGCTTGAAAAACTCGTGTCGGAGGATAGCTTCCATTATGACATCATATCCTTCCATTATTACATACAGTACCATTTGCACTTACAAGTAAGTTCATTAATACATCTAATATGATTTATTGAATTTCCACATTATAATAAACGAAAGAAAGTTGATATTACTTTCTTTTTCTCCACAGTTATCAGAAGCAGCAGAATATGCAAAAGAGAAAGGAGTGGTCTTAAAAGGAGATCTCCCAATTGGGGTTGATAGAAACAGTGTAGACACTTGGGTGAATCCAAATTTATTCCGTATGAACACCTCCACAGGGGCCCCACCGGATTATTTTGATAAAAACGGACAAAATTGGGGGTTTCCAACTTACAATTGGGAGGAAATGTCTAAAGACAACTATGCTTGGTGGCGTGCTCGTTTATCACAGGTTAATTTTTCACTTTCATATTTTACAGTTAATCATTAAATTTGATTTGTAAAAATTTCTACTGAAACTGAATGATAATTTGGGATGACAGATGGCAAATTATTTCACGGCCTACAGGATAGATCACATTTTGGGTTTCTTTAGAATATGGGAGCTTCCGGAACATGCAACTACAGGTCTAGTTGGAAAATTCCGACCTTCTATACCTCTTAGCCAGGTAAATTTTCAAGATTTGATTTTTATACAAACAAAATTGTTTCTGTTTTGATATAAATAATGAACATTTTCAAATATAGGAAGAGCTTGAAAAAGAGGGAATATGGGACTTCGACCGCTTATGCAAACCCTACATCCTTCAGGACTTTTTACAGGTATTAAATTTGACATATTTTAATTGAATCTACAAGTGTGATATTTATCAAAGTTATATGTTTTTTCTTTTTTCAGGAAAAATTTGGACCATCTTGGATAGTTTTAGCCTCTCATTTCATGAATGAATATCAGAAAAACCGTTATGAGGTACTAGTAATAATAATAATATAATACTATAATTTTCATAACAATATATAAATAACATTCTCTGGTATTACAGTTTAAGGACGATTGCAACACAGAGAAAAAGATTGTGGCGAAGCTTAAATCACTAATTGAGAAATCATTGTTGTTGGAAAGTGAAGACAAGTTACGCCGTGATCTTTTTGATCTTCTGCAGGTAAGATAAATAGATAATCAAGATTTATCAACGTTCTAATTTACTAAATTTTAATAAATGTTTTATTATTGTGGCAGAATGTGGTGCTTATTAGAGACCCCGAGGACGCTACAAGTTTTTATCCTCGTTTTAACCTAGAAGATACATCAAGTTTCAAGGATTTGGATGAACACAGGTAAGCTATATACATACCTTCTATATCTTCAATTTTTTTTGGCTAATGAAATCTGAATTTGGTTTCATGGTTGTTGAATTGATATTGATGTAGCAAAAACGTTTTTAGAAGATTGTATTATGATTACTATTTTAATCGACAAGAGACTCTTTGGCGCCAAAATGCTATGAAGACTTTGCCTGCTCTTCTAAACTCATCTGATATGCTCGCATGTGGAGAAGATCTAGGCCTAATTCCTTCTTGTGTTCATCCTGTATGCATCCATCTTTCGCCTTTTTTCCCTAAATCCTTTAATGCTTTTAAAACACCAATGGATTTGTGTTGCAGGTTATGCAAGAACTTGGATTAATCGGATTACGTATTCAACGTATGCCAAGTGAATCTGATTTGGAGTTTGGTATTCCTTCTCAATATGGGTATATGACGGTATGTTCTTCAAACACACACACACACACATTTGTATGTGTTTTTTGAATCATAAATCATAATATTGGTTGAATCTGTTGAAGGTATGTGCTCCATCATGCCATGATTGTTCTACCTTACGTGCATGGTGGGAAGAAGATGAAGATAGAAGACGTTCTTTTTTCAAAACCATGGTGGGGTCCAACAGTTTGCCACCTAAGCAATGTGTTCCAGAAATAGTATATTTTGTGCTGCGTCAGCATGTTGAATCTCCATCCATGTGGGCAATTTTCCCTCTACAGGTATATATATGTATTCAGTCATTTCATCAGTTTTAAATCCTCAAATAATCCATTTCATTTGTCAGGATTTGTTAGCCCTAAAAGAAGCATACACAGCACGCCCTGCAACAGAGGAGACGATCAATGATCCCACAAATCCTAAACATTACTGGCGATTCCGTAAGTGTTACCCGGTTTCTTTTTTCTCAACATAACTAAATCATATTCTATTTTTTTTTTTTTTTTATAAATTAAAAAAATCTGTCAGGTGTTCATGTGACAATGGAATCCCTGTTGAAAGACAAACAACTTACAACAGCGATTAAAGAACTTGTTCGCGGGAGTGCAAGATCATATCCTGGTCAAGAAGAGGAGGCGAATCTTGTGGTTATTTCTGAGAAGCAACAAATTAAAAACGAGGAGGAGAAGGAGAAGATTCGTGTCACAAATCAAGATCCAAAAATCACAAGCATTGCGGTTCTGTAAGGTTTTATTTTACAAGTTACGTATGATTCCAGGAGTTGTTTCACTTTGTTGACTTTTGGTGTGGATCATTGTTGCCATAAGTGCATGTAAATCGATGCATTTATGGTTTTGTGTTTATAAGATGCATATCAATCTGGGATTCCGACACTTTAAAAGCAAATGCTGCAATAAAAAAAAATTCCTATTTTTAGCTCACACCTAACTTGTCTCGTGTTAGAAGTAAAAACGGATTTTCATTTATTTGTTCATGTAGTGTATTCGAATTTTATTATTATTATTATTATTATTATTATTATTATTATTTGTTTTTTCCTGAGTGGCAAATATATTATTAAGCTAGCAAGAAGCCAGACAAAAACCCAAAAAATTACATGCAAGAGATAGTGATAGTTGGATCATATAATCAGGCAACCCAATTCAAGTTTAGACTACGACACCTAAAATTAGCCAAAAGAAAAGACTGAGTAACAATCTGGTCAAAAACAAACTCTTTTTAGGAAATTTTCTATAAAAAATACAGCCATTACAAAACCACCATAAGGTAAGAAATGAGGCTTTCAAAAACTCTTTATGAACCTTAGACATCCTAAGAGAACAAAACCAAATAAACCAATCCCGCATAGGAGTCAAAGTAGGCTTCACAAAATTCCACCATCTACCCAAAAGAATCAATAAATCATCGGCCATGGGGCACCAAAAAAAAGATGGTTAACCGATTCCAACTCCACATAATAGAAGACAAAACAAGACCTCTACTAGTCAAATTTGCCATAGTAGGGAGCTTATCCAAATGCAACCACCAACCAAAAACATAAATTTTTTATAGGAACAAGAGAATACCATCTAGTCACAATATTAGAACAAATCAAAATTTTCTTATCAATCGCCAACCGAGCAGAGCTAACCGAAACGAACCCAAACCAACTAACGACCAACTTAATCTATTAGGAATATGTAACGCCTGGTTTCCGGTATGATCTTATTATTTTTTTTTCTTTCAATTATTTAATATTTTCTTGGAGGACTCGGCGTGTTAGAAACCTCAACACGACGTGTCGAGTTGTTTTTGGTCGTGAAGTTTAATGATCAACTCGACGAGTCGAGGTGCCTCAACTCGGCGAGTTGGCAGCTGGGAAGGAAACCCTAATTTTTAGGGTGTTGCACCATATTTAAAGGCCTTAAATCCCTTGGTTGGCCCCCTTACCAGCCTCCTCTATCTAGAAACCCTAAAATCGAGCATTGCCTTCCATTGTTGAGTGTGTGAGCTTGGGGAGAGCCTTGAGTGTTCATTTTTGGTGCATATTGAAGGAGCTAAGGAATTAGGAGTTACTTGGCTTGACGAAGAAGTCTTGGATCCAGAATCACTAGCTCATTTGCCAAGTTTTTAAGATATCAAGTTCCCACCTTGCTTATTAGTTGCTTAGATCTCTTCTTGGGTTATATTGTATGCTTTTAGCCATGGTTGGGTGGATGATGGGGAATTAGGACGTACTAAATGTTTATTCTTTCATATCTAAGATCTACATGAGCTCTATTGGCATAAAGGTGCCAACTTTATCTTAAGGGCTTCATGCATTCATCAAGTCCTTCTTTTGGCCTCTTTTAAGCATTTGAGTCTCTCTTAGCGTAAAGTTGGAAACTTTACGTGGCCATTCAGCTTTAAAGGATCAGATCTACATTTTGGGGCGATGTCTTTGGTGATTATGTGCTTAATGATTAAGCCCTCACCCTTTTAAGCCTAGGGTTTGGGGTTTTGAATCCATCTTAGTCGTTCCTAGGGGTAAAGTTGGAAACTTTACCCTTCTAGATGCCATTTTAGTTGAGATCTGAGCTGTAAAGCTCTTAGATTCGATAATGTCGGCTTAATGAATTAAGATGTGGGTTTCTGGCGAACTCGCCAAGTTTATTGATAAACTCGGCGAGTTGGATAGGTTTCTTCCCGACCTTACACTTAATGGAGAAACACGGCGAGTTAAAGGACAAATCGGTGTGTTGGGTCAACTCGGGCCGTTGATTTTGACTTTTGACTTTAGTCTTTGATCAAGTTTGACCTATAGGGGGCTTTGGGGCATTTTGAGTTGTATTTAAGGAATTGTTTCTGTTTAGGGGTTGAGTAGAGCCGATATTCGGAGTCGAGACCTGTTCAACTATCATTCTATATTCGAGTTGAGTTTCCTCACCGGGTTCATCGGGTCTAAGGCACCAAGGCCGACCCTCGTTTGGTTATGTTATTCTACTTGCTGTCTGTGTGATACTTGTATGTGCTTGTATATGTATGTCTATTGGGAGGGGCCCGTTATATGAGTGTAGGCGGGGCCTGTATCTCATTCCTATCTGAGTGTGGGCAGGGCCTATATCTCATTATTATCCGAGTGTGGGCGGGGCCCGTATCTCACTATTATCTGAGTGTGGGTGGGGCCCATATCTCATTTTTGCATGATATGTACGATATGTGGTAATTGGGGGGGGGGGGGGGGGGGGGGAACTCACTAAGCTTTGTGCTTATGGTTTTCAATTTATGATTCAGGTACTTCCGGTTGTAAATGGAAGAACTCGGGATGACTGCATCGCACACACCATTGAGATTCCGCATATGATGTTTTACTCTAATTTTATGGCAATTGATACAAGGGTTTTTATTTGAATGTTTGGATGATATTGGAAAATACTATTTTGTCTATTAATAAAAATGAAATTTTTGGGACCATATTTTTGGATGTTACATAATAGGGGAAAGAAGCACTATGTTTAGAAAAGCTGAGAAAACGCCATAGAGCAGTGGGAGAAGAAAGAAAACGCTAGACCCATTTGAAAATATGAGCACAATTTAAAGCAAAAAGGTTGTTCACCCCAAGACCACCATAAACCTTCTACGCTATCACCTTCGTCCAACTCACCCAATTCATTTTCCTTTTTTCAAAATCAGCCCCCAAAAATAAAGAACTCCTCATAGATTCAAGGATGTTAAGCATACCTCCCGGAGCCTTAAAAGGAGACATAAAATAAGTGGGAAGAGCACCCAAGACTGATTTTAACAAAGTCAATCTACCACCCACTGAAAGCGTTTTAACTTTCCAATTTGACAACTTACAAGTAACTTTACGAATAACATCAATCCAAGCTTCCACCCGAGACATTTTTTCCCATAAGAAGACCCAAATAAGTAAACGAGAACTTGCTAGCCACACACCCAATTAAAGTTGCCATCTCATCCACCACTAATTGATTGACACCAATACCCATAATATGACTTTTATGAATATTAATTTTAAGACCTGAGATTAGGCAAAAACAATGAAGCAATTTAACGATGGTCACACCATTTTCTTGAGAACACTGGCCAAAGAAGATAACATCGTCTGCATAAAACAGGTGAGACAAAGGAACCCGATTATATCATTATACTTCTACCTTTATTTTTATTAAGAGAATGTATTTTACAATTTTATAACAAGAATTGCATTTTATTAGGACTTAGGTTGATATTCCTATAAAGAAAGGAAAGCACAATGCTAAAATAGATAAATAAAATTTGTGTTACCATTTCCAGCATTAATCCTTGTTTTATATATTTTAAATTTTGAAAATATCAAATTGGCCCATAGAACCTTGATGACCGACTTTTGAAGATTATAAGTTGGCATATTTAGTAAGTTTCTAATGATCATGCAAGGTAAACTTGTGAAGATTAAGAAGGATGAAGCTAGTAGTAATCCTAATGTTTATGCATGTGAATATAAAATGAGATAGAACGAGAAAGAGTTGGAAGGATTGTATCTTGTGTATTAACTTTTGGTAAACATTATAGTGAAATATATGACAATAATAGTAACAAATTACTTAACTATAGGACCCACGTGCAAGTAAGTTATTTACTAAGTCAAAGTGTAATAAATATCTATAGAATCTATGGACTAAGAATAATAAATATTAAGTTATCATCCCTAGCAAGCTGAATGACAAGTTTGATTTGAAGCTTGGAACCCAAATGGGCATAGATCTCACCTTTTCAAAGGCCCTAATCCTTATGATAACCGATCTTCTGGCCACAACCTTGAATAATCGATTCGGAACACGACATTACATTTAAGTCCTTAATCCATTGAGCCTTGAACTCTAACTTTCCAGAAGATCTTATAACTCCTTAATACACTTGAAAGTCGATGATTTTAAGACATATATGTCCAATACATGTCTAGATCTCATTTGGGTCAAAAGTTGAAGAAAAAGACATCCAACTTTCATGCAAGGTTCCAAAACCCAACCATCTACTAGATCTGAACTCCAAAACAATCTTAAGTCCATTATAACCCATAAAGTTGCCAGCTTTATGGTTTCCATCCACTCAAACTTGCTCAACCAAGGAGGAAAGCGGGACAAAACTTAGATCTAGCCTCATATAACAATAAATGTGGAAGACTTGACACTTAAAATGGTCCTAAAACCATGTAAAGTGATGATGGTGATGATTACTTGCAAGCCTCTACAAAAGATCTCATTTTCCTTCTTCTTTTCTTCTTCTTCAAACCAAGAAAGGCTCCAAAATGACCAAGAATCAAGCAAGGGATGAAGGCTAGGGTTTTCTGAGGTGAAAGAGGGTTTTGAGGCTGATAAGAAACCCTAAAATAGGTTTAGATGTGCTTAAATACGAAGGAAACCCTAATAGATCATGGGCTTGGGCTGCAACAGCTCTCACGTCGTGAGCCTCTATGTCTCACGTCGTGCGACTGTCACACCCCAAAACCATGAACGGCGGAAACGTTCAGGGGTGGAGGACGTCATGTACAGTATCACAACAGTGTAATATAATAAACAAGCAACAACATCATCCATTGCATTATAAGTAAAGTTTAATACATGTGTGTTCTTTCATTGTAATAAGACACCAAAAATATACAATCAAAATAAAAGACGAGACTTGTCTGCTCCGTCTTCTCAAAACTTGGCCTCCGTACCTGTCTACTGACGACTTGAGAATACAAGTTATTTTGAAAGCGAGTATCAGCTTTAAAGCTGGTGAGTTCATAAGTATATAAGTGTCATTGCTTTGTTTGTGAAAATCTGCTATGAATGCCATGTAAACCTTTAAATGAAAATGTTGAAGTAAGTATGAAATCCCTAGAAAAACCCTTATTTTCTGTAAGTATGAAATGTAGTCTTCTACCAAGACCCGAATGTTCTGTATGTATGAAGTGTAGTCTTCTACCAAGACACGAATGTTTTGTATGTATGAAGTGTAGTCTTCTACCAAGACTCGAATGTTTTGTATGTATGAAGTGTAGTCTTCTACCAAGACTCGAATGTTTTGTATGTATGAAGTGTAGTCTTCTACCAAGACTCGAATGTTCTGTGTGTATAATGATAGTTTTTCCTTTCTATTGACTAGTACTAGAGCACTTAGTCTAACTCCTCGTTTATGTGAAAGTAATCACAAAATAAAGTAAACAGGGAAAATATAATCATGTAAGTGTTATTGTCTTGGGTTACCAGGACAAACACGACATCGCTGAAGCGAAAGATAGACCCTATGGAACATCCGAAGAGTGTCCCCTCATCCTCTGTAGCGGCAGCAGGGTGGAGGGAGGGTTAGTTCCTGTATCGATCTCTTAATGCAGATCGTCAACCTAATGATCCTCCGAAGATTCACATCTCATCCACTGTTGCAACATTGGACAGTGGGATGGTTAGTCCCGTCACTGACTACTAAATAAGTGACAACCTTAGACATCCGTAGACGTTCATCGACCACTGGTGCAAATCAGTGGGATTCGGAATGGTAAGTCCCGCCGAAACATCCCATTGAACCGGGATAGGAAAGATAATTTACACAGTAAATACTAATAAATCATCCTCGTAATTCTAAGTACAAGTATCCAGGTAAGTAAATACAGGATAATGCACCTAAGTAACAGTGTTCCTGTATGGTATTCATGTAATGTGTTCATGTAAGCGAAATCATGTATCAAGTAAGTATATGTAAACGTACTCAGGTATCATGTAATCAACGGTAATTGTACTCATGTATCAGGTAATGTACTGGTATGGACTCATGAATGAACTGACTCTTGTGTGATTCCTTGTAATAGGAATAATGTTTTGTTCTTTCTAACTATCCCTATGATAATTAACTGGAAAGTATGTGGTTGTTCAAGTAGATTTATACAGCCTTGATACACTAGGGTGCGGGAAACTGAACTAAGGATGAAAACTATAATCTCTATCATATAAATGAACATATATGCATAAGTATAGTTTGATTTACAAAGGTAAAACAATGGTTTTGCAAGATATCTAGGAGTTTTGAACAATAATTTAGAGTGAATTGAAGTCATTAAACATTTCAAAACTAATACTTCTGTTATCCAAGTATTTTAAGATAGAAAACCATATCATGTGACACCTTTTGAAATATGTGAAATCTACTGAGTGAAAACACAGTTATAAAATACATAAGATTGATTTAATAACATATTGTTCTCTACTTGTATTCCCCCCCATTAAAGCATTTAAAATCCTTTAAAACATTGATTAAGGGGTATGAACTCACCTGTAGTTGGTGATTGGAATGAACTGAACGGGATAGGATGGCTAGGTGTCAAGCGAGGACTTGTGCACACACTATGATCCTAATTAACATATAATCACACATATATGCACTCAGTTAGACTCAAATGACTAATTGATAATGTTAAGACATCCTAGACATAATAAACACTTTATATAAGTGTTTTAAGCCTTAAGGATTTCATCTAAGTTACTGTGGGATAGGGTATTTGTGTTTAGGGTTTCCAAAGGACCCTATATGAGAGTTTACTCTCCATAAACCATCACACATGGAGTTTACGGCCGTAAACTCCCAAACATGTGTGTTTGGTGTGTTTTGAAGTCCCAATTGCTTTCTTGAATTATCCTAACTTAGTGGCTAAGTCCTTGGAAGGGTTTAAGGTCTAGAAGTACTCCAAATAGGAGTTTACGGCCTCAAGGCCATTTCCCCTTGGAGTTTACGGCCGTAAACTCCCTTGGGGTGTTGTTTTTGTTGCTTTCAAGCCTCTTGCACTTGTGGGATATGTTCTAGACTTTTATTCCTAGCATATGAAGGCATTAGGCACACCTTAGTGCCCTTTTTAGGAGTTTACGGCCCAAGAACTATGTCTTGGCCGTAAACTCACTTGGTTGAGTGATTTTGATGAGTTTTGGTCCTTCATTTTAAGTGGAACAATTTCTTGTAAAGGTCTAGGGCTTTAGGTGAAATGAAAACACCCTTTATGTCCATTTATATGGAGTTTACGGCCTAAGAGTGTTCTGGGCCGTAAACTCACTTTTATTTGTGTCATTTGATGTGTTTAAGACCTTATACCACTTGGGAAAATAGTCTAGATGCAAGCCTTAAAGTCCTAGTGTCCTCAAAACACCATTTTAGTGTTAGGAAATGGAGTTTACGGCCTAAGAGAGTTCTGGGCCGTAAACTCCCAATCTTGGGTGGATTTGTGCATGTTTTCTTGTCCCTAACTTGCATACATAATAGTCTAATGCTTTATCATAACACAAGTGTCGGTTTTTGGCTTCGTTTTGGGAGTTTACCGCCCAAGAACACCTTGGGGAGTAAACTCCTAGATCTAATGATTTAGCCATCTAAATCATGTTATAAGCATCTAATAAGCATTCTAATACTACTAGAAAAGGGTACTCATAATCTGGGATAAAAACCCGAAGATCCGTCAGAGAGAAAATGGCTTTTCTCTAGTTGGATTTGTGAATAATGAATTAATTTAATTCAGAAAACTATTTATAGTCCTGAATTATTTTGACAGAAAATATTTCTATTCTCGAACTTGGACTGAAACATTATGAAACTTGAAATGTTCAAATTTCACAAACCCAGGAGCATCCACTCTCCTGATATTTCCTGAAGTGTAAACCCTAATGTACACAAACTTGTTCGGAAAAGTCTGAAAATCACTGAAATTGGACTGGCTTCTATTGAATAGATATTGTTCGTACAAATGGAAATTTCGGGTTGTCACAGCGACCATCCCTAAACAAAAGTTCTCATCTTGGCCATCTCACATCGTGAGCCTCTATGTCTCACGCCGTGAGGCTCATTTTCCTCTAAAATCCAACCTTTTGACTCCTTGAAACCCTAATTCGATTCATCCTGGAAAACGGGTGTTACATCTAGTCAGACGATTGGGGTTAAGGGATTTATCCTCACGTGAACATGTGGTCTGGCTACCTCTTTTGTGGCATAGGGTGGTGGCTCCCCTAATTTCCTAACGTTGAAAATATGGGACAAAAGCTGTTAGCGATTCCTTGATGACACTAACCACGAGTTTGGAAAATTTAAGCTGCCAAATTTGTGAGTTGAACGTATGAGATTGACAAAGGGTGTGAATAGTTGCATGTATTGCATCTCATTTTATGATATAATCATGGTTTATCCCTTTTATTCAAATTGTGGGACTTATGAGTTCTTTTGGAATATCATGGTTTGATGTCAATCCTTTAGGCATATAAGACCCTTCAACTTGATTTGGGTTATTAAAACCCAAGTGTTCTAGTATTTGAACTTCTTTTTGGAGGTTTGGTTTGAGTTAGTTAGGTTTACATCCTCACTCTCTAAATGAACCAATCTCGAGTAACTTACTAGGAAAATCCATTGCTTAACTTATTTTTATGTATGTTCAGATGAAGAATTTAAGAGACTAGAGGTGCATAACATTTTAAAAGACCCCGACTTGTGGGGAACTTGAACCTTGTTTATGATACCTATTAACACCTCACATTATGAAACAATCAAACCTTTTGAACACCTTTGGGACCGTTTGTTATTCCACAAAACTTTTAAAACTCATATATTTTTTTTAAAACTAAAATGGTTTTAAATGTGCGTTTTCAAACTACCTAGGTGAGGATTGTTAGACTCAATTTTTTATACGAGATCATACATTTTGGTCATTTTTAGCACATTCGGAAAAAAGAATCTATAATGTGATGTTCCAATCATGATTTTGTAGGTTGATGTTGATAGAGACGGTGACCCATGAACTTCACGGAACAACATACGCTGAGTATTTACACAAAGCCTTTATCTTCTTTGATAACAACAATGACACTTGCACAAAGCCTTTATGGCTTGGAGGTAACAAATATAGTAGTAGTAGTTTTTTTATTTTATTTTTATTTTTTATTTTATTATTATTATTATTATTATTATTATTATTATTATTATTATTATTATTATTATTGATGCGTTATAAAGATATCACATCTTACTTTTATTACTTTCTATTACAACATTATTCTTTCAATTATTTTCTTATTAGGTCATTATAGTCTAAAAATCTTCCCATCAAAGCGTTGGTACTTATTATTTTTTCCTTATTAGGATATAATACTTTCAAAAGTCTATCTGATTATAAAAAATAGATTCTTACTTTCATTACTTTCTATTACAACATTATTTTTTCAATTATTTTCTTATCAGATCATTATAGTCTAAAAATCTTTCCATCAAAGCATTGTACTTATCATTTTTTCCTTACATAATACTTTCAAAACTCTATCCGATTGTAAATAATAGCATCTTAATTTCATTACTTTCTATACAACATTATTTTTTCAATTCTTCTCTTATTAAACCATTATACTTTAAAAAATCTTTCCATCAAATCATTGTACTTAATTTTTTTTTCCCTTAGCGCATGATACTTTCAAAACTCTACCAAAATATTGCTTTGTGTTTGAATGAAGTTTTGGGTAGACTTTTTGAAGTATTAAAAACAAATGAAAGTAGGATGTTATGGTAAACAATTAAAGAAGTATGTTGCTATATTTTCAATTAAATTCTTTCAAGAGTTTCGCTAAGGCATGAGCATTTGGAGTGCTTGGACTATTCCGAACTGACCCATACCGGTTTTTATGGTTCCCGGTTTATTAGATTTTGGGGTTTCCTGTTCCATCGGTACGGTTCAGATGAAAGAATCGGACCCAGGTTTAGAATTGGACACAAAATTGTGTAATATGATGTGTTATGAAAATCGTATAAAATTATTGAAAATCTAATGAGCATAAGTTTTCGCCATCTGAAAGCTGTAAGAGTCTACTTTAGTTCTTATTTACAAGTCATAAAGTAATTTCGATTGTAAAATGGTTTAAAAAGTGCTACAACAAAGAGCTAGAAAATGACTTTGGGCAGAAATCCGGTAGTTGTGTTGTAAAAATCCTATAAGATCATATATATATATTTTTTATGAACATGAGGCTGGTGACATTTGAAAGTTGTTGAAGTCAGAAAGTGATTTCGAGTATAAAAGGGTTAAAAAGTGCTATAGCGTAGGTCTAAAAATGACTTTGGACAAAAATTATGTTTTGGAACCGATAACCACGTTGTTTAGGCTATGGTGGTCCGGTTCCCGATTCTATTTTTCCCTTTCAATCGGTTCCCGGTCTAGTTCTTGTCGGATTTGGATCTTTGCTCATCCCTAGTTCAGCTGCATCTTGGTTAATAAGCATATTGCATTATTTTTTTTTAAATTGTTATATTGTTGTGTGAATTACATAAGCCGTTCGAAAATTGGGTTGGGAGTGAACCGTTGTAAGGGAATAGCGAACCGGTTGAGTAATTTTTTGTTATTTATTTATAATATTTTAAAGACATACACCCGCCCTATTTTGTAGGTGAAATGCATTTTGTTTAAAGGCAGATGAAGGAAGGAGAGAGAGAGAGAGGAAAGGGGTGGGGGATTCGTTTTTTCTTTCTTTCTTCTTCGTCGTTCTACATTTTATATTACAAAGGCTTTTTTCGTGACGGAATTCATCTTTCTCTCTCGCGCTCTCCAAATTGCCGATTCCGCTCTCCCTGAATGCCTCACCAGTGTTCAGGGTCTCTTTCTCTTCTCTTCTCATCCTCCTTTTTCTCTTTTAATCCAATCCTAATCCTATCCTCCGTTCGTCAATTTTACAACACTTTGTTTTTGTTATTCACAAAGACCAAGTGCTCGTGGATTTTGGAATGGAGGAGTAGTATTACATTCATTTCAAGGCCAAGGTTCCAATTTCCAGATCACACGCATTAACATTAACATTAACATGCGATTTCTTTTTTATTTCCTCTTGCAGTTAATTGTGGCAATCTATCACCGGAGGAGCGAGGGAATTAACGATGGTATCGACTCCAATATTGATTAGACATTTCAATAGATCGAAGATCTGAAGCGTGTATTGTTCTAATTTCCGTTTTAATTCCACAGGTGGTCGGAGATTAGCGACCTGGATCTTGCAGTTGACATATGAATAATTGAATATGCCAATGTCAAGTGAGAACATATATCCCTCTCCCTATGAATTTACGTTTCTATCTTCGGATTCCTATAATTATTAGGTCATGAAAAGTTGCAGCAATTCACTCCACTGCTAATGTAAATCGTAATAATGATAAATCCATACCATAAATTTGATTTGAAATAAATAACATAATCAGCAAATTGTAATTTTCGCCTGAAATTTTGGATAGATCATGAATTCTGCGATTAATAACGAACATTGTTAGCCGTAATGTTTTTGGTAAAGTAGGGGAAGTATAGTATAGATGATCGATTGTGCTAATTATGGTTAATGTATCTGCAGGTCAATTGTAGCTACTTGTTATTTTGATTTTTTTGGCAGACATGTGATGGCTAATCTCCTAGGGAAAGACGAACCCTCTGAAATATTTTCTTAGAACCTGCTCTTTTAGCATGTGTTGCAGCCATTCATACCTTGATGATATACACCAGGATGGCTGTAGTTGTTGATCATGCTCATGGATTTAGGCCACTTGCTCGACTCCCAAGATGCAGACTCCAATCTTACTCTCACTTCGATCCTACCATGCTTGAATTCACCCATAACATCACACATCCCTCCAATCTCACCCCTAATTTTCACAGAAGCTATTCCACCCCATGTCTTTCCTTAGCCACAAAAGCAAAGGAAGAGTTTGAATCCCCAAATCCACGAATCGAAATCATCAGTGGTCGTAAGGCTCCAATGGTTCACGCCCTTGTAGCCGAGGTTGCAATCGCATTAGCATCCGGGGTCAAACCCAAACCCGTCTCCAGTGGTCTTGGTGGGGCCTACTATCTACAATCAAGAAAAGGCAACACTATTGCAGTCGTTAAGCCAGCCGATGAAGAACCACTAGCATTCAACAATCCTAAAGGGTTTGCGGGTCGGATGCTGGGTCAACCCGGGATGAAACGCTCCATCCGAGTTGGCGAAACAGGGCTCCGGGAACTCGCTGCTTATTTGCTTGACCATGATGGTTTTGCAGGTGTCCCTCCTTCAGCACTTGTCAAAATCTGTCATGTCACGTTCAATATTAACAATTCAACTTCAACTTCAACTTCATCTCCACCCTTCAAAATCACATCAATACAACGATATGTAGAACACGAAACAGATGCAGGAGATTTGGGACCTTCCGGATTCTCAATCAGTTCAGTTCACCGTATCGGGATCCTTGACATTCGGCTTCTTAATCTGGACAGACACGCGGGAAACATGCTTGTGAAGAATTTCCATGGAAGTTATGCTGCTGGGATGGCTGAACTTATCCCAATTGATCACGGGTTTTGTTTACCCGAATCATTAGACGACCCGTATTTCGAATGGCTCCATTGGCCCCAAAGTTCAATGCCCTTTTCAGAAACAGAAGCCGAGTATATCTCAAATCTTGACCCGTTTAAAGATGCTGAACTTTTAAGAACCGAACTTCCTTTAATCCGAGAATGTTCCGTACGTGTTTTCATACTTTGTACAATTTTCTTGAAAAGGGCGACGTGTGCTGGACTTTCTCTTGCTGATATTGGTCAAATGATGACTAGAGAGTTCATCGGAGGTGAAGAGAATTGGAGTATTTTGGAAAATATTTGCATGAACGCGAAAGCTAAATTGGAGGCGGAATTAACAACAAACACAAGTAATGAAGTCAAAGATGATGAAATGTTTGCGTTTGATGAGAATTTGAACACAAACGATGACGTTTCAATGCATCCGGCATCCGTAAAACCACAAAAAACAATGAAATATTCAGCGATTGATGCGCGTTTGGCAAGATTAGTACAAGAATGTGATATAAAAGAGGGTGGGTGTGGTCCGAATCCGATGATACTAAGAAGTGTAAGTTTTGCGGGTCACAACAACAATCATGAGAATGGGGTGTGTGTTTCGTTTGAGGAAATTAAGGAAGACGAATGGTTATTGTTCTTGGAGTGTTTTGAGGAGCTTTTGCCAGAGGCTTTTGAGGAGAAAAAGAGCACGAGCTTGTTTAAACAGAGGTTAGGAAGTTCTTGTGAATTCTGAAAGAGAAACGATTGAGATTTCGTGAACAAAAACAGGTACTAAACTGATTTTCGCTTTGTTATTGATCATCATCATCATCATCTTCTTCAACAAGTAACTGTACATTATAAACATAGCCAAAAAAAACTACCACTCATGTCGTAGGTTGTAGATAATTTGTATGTGTCGGAAAAGCGAAGGGCTAATCTTGCCATCCTTTCCATCTGCCCTTTAGGTTGTCTTATTTTTATCAACTTTTATTTGTAATTACTGGAATGTATGCACATATCTGTCTATCTAAATATAGTTTTTCATGATTTCCCTTTGCGATTGAAATCTAACAAATCTTAAACAATAATCGTCCATCAAATCATATCAAGTCCATAAGATGTTCTTGAGAAGCGTAAAGAATTGGAAGTCTAACCCTTGGCTGGTTATCAGAAGTATTAGATCTATCAGGGCAAAAAACTATATATAAGCTTGCAGATCCATCCATTTCTAACCAGTATAGATGTTTTCCGGCGCCATAACCACCCAGAAGTTTGTATGAGGTTTCCGATTGATCCATAGCAACACACATGTCTTCGTTACCTGATTAATTAATAATATACAACTAAGACTATTAATTAATCTTATGCAAAACTCACTGGATAATTTTTGTGTAAAATATAAAAAAAAAAATAACTTACAGGCGGCGAACTCTATCTGGGTGTGATAAATGAAATCCAGAACTGCAGACATGTCTCTTTCGAATTGATGAAAAGGTCCGGAGTCGAAATTTAATTTTCGTAGCTTGCAGACTCCCTCTCCGATCTCCATCATCGCGCCTTTATGATTCTGTTAAAATAAAAAACATATGAGATGAAAGTTAATTACTTAATTGTTGGAATTGGATGAGAAAGTGACCTACCTGATTGAAGAGATGGTGGAAGCCGACTGCGCACTGTAGGATTCCGTGAACGAGGGATCTGATAGGATCTTCGGAATCGTTCCAAATTGATTCTAGAAAGTCATGGCATCCGTGGTAATCTCTGCTGTTAAATAGCGCCACCGCCTCTGTGAACTTAGCCCCGCCACCGACCAAATCGTCTTCATCATCGTCATCTTCGTCTTCTTCGATGGAACGTCTACCAGGAGGAAAACGATACGATGCTGATGGCTTGTAATTGTAGTTGGATGATGATGATGATGATGATAATTGATTCTTGTAATAGGAAGATGGGAAATGGCGGGAGATTGAATTTGATGGTAGAGTTCCTACTCCTAGAAGAAGAGAAGGTAATAGGAGGGGGATTTTGATGAGTGGGAGTGAGCAAACAGCCATGATTTGTTTTCTATTCGCTTCGATTTCTTTTCTGTTTTAGCTTATTTGCTTGGATTTACGGTTTTGTGGTTGTGGGGTTTTCAGAGTCCGAGTCATCGACTTTTTCCAACCATAATATTTGGCCTTAAAAAGAAAAAAAATCCTTCTATGCAACCTGGTACAGAAGTTTGTAAAGGGTTAAACACCGGCCAATTAACTATTAACTATTTTTAATACATAAAACTAGTATTTAAGTCGTTCTGTGTGTTTGTGGCATTTACGCAGTTTCTGAAAATAAAGATAAACGGTCAATTTTGATTGTGTACATCCACTTTTAATAGTACCCAAATTTGGATCTTTGAAAAAGATAGTTATGGCATTCTTAGACGATCTCATTTACACCGAAGATTTGCTGTTATTAGTTGTTTTTCCCCAAAGCGATCGTTCCATCTATGCTCCCGAGGAGAAGTTTGGTAACCCCGGTTCGAACAAGAGGAGCATGCCCCACCAACAGTAGCAACACCATACGTTAAAACTTGTCAGTTTTTAATGCATTTACCTGCTGAACCTGAGGTTTTTGATGCATACAAGTATTTTTATCGGAACGTTGATACATAAATAATAAAATCCTTAGAGTATCCCCATACCTGATAAAAGTGTAACACCATATGGCTCTAAGGTACTATTTATTTAATTATTTATTTAATTGTCTAAATCAGTTAAGTTGTATTGGGCTTAGTGGATTAGGCCGTGGGCTTAGTCAAGGCCATATGATGGGTGTAAGCCTGGTGTACGCGGGGCGTAGATGGATCATAAGGAGTGCGAAGGCATGCACGTACGTGCTACGTACAAGGTGGTACGCGCAACGTACACGATCAGACTTAAAAACCCTAATTTCTAGGGTTCAAGCCATATATAATGTCATTAAGTCCCAAGTGTTAGCCTCCCTATCAGCCCCTATTGTCCAGAAACCCTAATATCGAGCCCTATAGCATCTTGGTGTGTTCACCTTATGGAGTCTATTTGTGGTAGTTTGGGGCCTTGGAAGGAAGAAGAAGTTGGTAAAGAAGAGTTGTTGGAGCTTGAGCTTGAAGATCCGAATTATCATCATCATTTGGCACTCATTTGAGGTATAAAGCTCTGAACTTGTTGTGTTATAGCTTAGATCTCCTTTGTTTGAGTTTTTGGACCCTTTTGGTCCTATAGATGAGATCCTGTGGATTATTATCATTTATGAAGCTTAGAGTTGCTACTCTTGGTGTTCTTTTGGTCCTAGAGTCATAAAGTTGTCATCTTTAAAGCTTAGAACCATCCATGCATGAGTTTGAGTTCATTTAATGGAAGTAGAGTGTTATATCTCGGGTTTGGGTTCATTTGGGGGCATGCAAAGCCACCAAGTGAATGACTTTATGGTTTAAGATGTTGCATATGACTCAGATCTGTGATTAGGACCCTTGGACTTAAGTAGTTAAGAGCTTAATGGAGAAATGACTTAATGGGTGAGTACGCTGGGCGTATAAGATCGTATGTGCAGCGTACAAGCCATGCAACGTTGTAATATCCCGACTCCCACATATGAAATTTTAAGGATTTTTGCTCATTACATAAGACCTACTCGACGAGTTGGAGGCCCCAACTCGTCGTGTAGAAACTAATAAAGCCGCATGGATTTTGGAACCTACTCAACAAGTTGGAGGACCCCAACTCGGCGAGTTGGAGCTTAATGGGAAAACCCTAATTTTTAGGGTTTTCACCCTATTTAAAAGACTTAACCCGCATTCTTTGGCCTCCCTTATCACCTCATTGCCCAGAGAAGGAAACCCTAGCCGTGCTTTACTACTTCCTTGTGTGTGTGAGGTTAGAAGGTCATTTTTGTGCTCCTTTGGAATGGTTTTGAAGTTTGAAGAGGTTGGAGTAAAGGGAGAAGCAGTAGATCTAACATCGACTTGGTTTTGGCATCCATTTGGAGTAAAGGGAGAAGCAGTAGATCTAACATCTACTTAAGTCTCAAGAAAAAGACCCATGAGAAACGAGTGAAATCATCAACTACAACTAGTATGTATTTCTTGTGATGGAGACTGACTACGGTAGATGGACTGTAGAGATCAAAATGCAAAAGTTCCAGTGGTTCAGAAATTGAAGAATCAATCACTATAGAATGGCTTGATTTGGATTGTTTGCCACACTCACATGCAGAACAAAGAATGTCGTTGTTGTACGCGTTGATGACCATCCGAAGTTCTTTCCTTTACTGCTCAAAACCCATACAAGAATACACATACCGACCCGGGAGTTGGCCGCCCGATTATCTCCTAAATACCTTAAAAGGGCATATAACAATCCATACATCAAACCATAAGTCCTCAGTTGTCAATACCCTCCCTACGAGCTTACCACCTTTAACATCCCTAACCACCACCAGATTCCTGACCAATGGCCACCTGCCGTGGAGACACACGTCCGTTCTCATAACGTACCTCATGCATAATGTCGCTCTGCACTTCGCCTTGACCACTAATAACCCTGGTCTCATGATTCCGAACCGCAGGTCTCTATATCCAGATTTCTAACCGCCCTTGAGCAAATCTCTGATCCCCTCCATAAAGTCCGGTTCTCCCCCACTTAGGGTTCGAACCATCACCAATTGACGCACTAACAACTATCCCACAGACAGTTTCTACCAGAACATCGCACCTACTCTTGGAAGGCGCTACGCGACGCCCCATGATCTCCCCACATAGGGATCAAGCAACCGCAAAATTCCCTGAATCTCCGATGAAGTCCTCAAGAACTTCTCGTCACGACTGTCTCTAGTCCCTCCAAAATCTCATACCATCCACTACCGAACATCTCAATTGTCCAGTAATAATCCTGACCATCAAACTGGAAATTCTGAATCATCATACTCCTCATCCTCGTACTCCCAACCAACGTGTGAATCATCACAAGAACAGGGACTCCACTCCCATACTCAATACCCAACATAGACATAAGGGTCACCGCCCCGATATACTCTTCTGGATCACCCATTGCTACAGTTAGCATACGTCCTACTATACTCAAGTAGGGTGCATCCTGGTCCCTGACCATCTCAGTCCCAACTAACAACCTGCTCATGGTATATCATTTCTCGCGGCAGACACGCTGCCAAAAACTCTGGTGGAACATCGCCATCAATGTCAAACCGCAGAGTTTACTCCTAACCCCAAAACCGAAGTCTCACACCTCTTATGTTTCCCACAGGAAACGGAAATAGCACCACTCAAGTCACAGAAAGTGTCCTCTTTTTCTCGACTGATTGCTCCTCTCAAGTCGTAATCCTCCATAAAAACCATCTCTACTCATCCTTGAGTCTTGCGACTACATCTGACATTTTACCAAAAATATTTGAAATGCTCTCGACCTCCCTCTCAAGGGATGCCTCTTCTGACTCAATCATGGCCCTCAGGCCTAAAACCTCATCGCGCCCAATCTCCGCATACTCAATCATGACCGGATAACCGGAGAACCACAAGCGTCATTCACTACGAACCATGGTACTCAGCCCATGACGTCTATTCTCAATCTGCTACGACGCATGGTATTCGAACCATGACATCCCCTCAATCTGCTGCGATGCATGGTACCCGAACCATGACATCACTCCTCAATCTGCTCCAATGTATGGTACTCGAACCACAACATCACTCCTCCATCTGCTACGACACATGGTACTCGAACCATGACACTACTCCTTGATCTCTCATCCCCACTTGTTTCCTCAGTACCCTAAGGATTCTTACTTGGATTGCTCACTGATCGGTGTCTTCGGTAGTACGAGCCCTATACTACCGCTCACACCGCATCAGTATTCACCCCAAGTCCTCCTCCTAGGATCCCAGATCACAAGCACTCTGATCTCGCTATGCATAGTCTAATATCCCGTAGGCCTCTCATAAGCTCCTCACTGCTACCCACTCACTCTCAAGCATCTCATAGCAGCAAAAATCTCCTAGGCTAAGGCATCACAAATCAGGCCACTCTAGTCCTAATATGATTACCTAGCCTACTCTAACATGCATTTTATATCATATCATAACTCATAACACATAATGTAAGAGTATTTTGGGGATTCACCGTTCGGGTGCTGGCTGACCGTACACACCTTCCACTCTGTTTGCTTCCAAAACCTCTTTTTCTTTTTAGAAAATTTTAGTTTTATTTGAAAATTTCTCAAATCCTCGGTTTGAGTTCAAATACGCCCGAAGGTGCATCCGAATCCTCAAACCAAGGCTCTGATACCAACTTGTAACACCGTAAAATTTCAAAATAATTTTTCATTTTCAAAAACACATAATGTATCACATCACAATTTCAAATCCATAATCAATAGTGTTTTCAAAACAAATCCCAAGATCTCTACACATAATAAACTCCATCGGTGTGTGTACGTGTCACGCCGTCGCCTTCCCACGGTCCTCGCTAGTACATGAGACATCAACACAACAACTGTAAGCATAAATGCTTAGTGAGTTCCCCAAAATACCACATACCACAAATACGCCACTCAAGGCTAAACTCGACCCTATGGTCAAGACGTATCAGCGGGACCTTCCAGTCTCGTAGCTCGCCGGACCCTCCGATCCAGTCATAGCTCATTGGGCCCTCTGGCCCGGTCTGAATCGTTGGACCCTCCGGTCTGGTCTATATCGTTGGACCCTCTGGTCCGGTCTACACAATCATACAGGATACATATAACACATAGCACGTAATCTCATACATAGCACGTAATATCATACATAGCACATAAGACCCTCTGGTCAACTCATAATACCACTCAAGGTATTGTATAGTGAGAAGACTCACCTAGCACGAAGAATCAACCTCCAATCATGCTGCTTGCCAAACACCGACCTCTAACTCTGTGTCAAATCCCACAATTAACCCAATCAGGAACCAAGTCCAATTTCTCAATTACCAGGTCTAAAGATAGACCATCTACCAGTTCATTACGGTCCTAACCTATTGGGCCCACCAAGGCCCAATAATAAATGGGCTTTCCCTAAGGCCCTTCCTCACCCTACAAGACAAGCCCAGCATGAGGCCCAAGACATCAATTTAATTCTCTGTTCACAGGCTCCACTAAGCAGGCCCAAGGATTCCAGCCCAACACTTAAGGCCCAAAAGATCACCTAGCCCAAAAGCCCACAGAGGGGTTACGCGGGGCGTAGCTCTCTTGGTACGCTCAGCGTACTCAAGCATGCACAAATCTGATCGGGGACCTCAGCCCAGTACGCGGGGCGTACTATGATTACGCTGGGCGTACTCTCAGTTTTGCTTAAATCAATTTCTGGTTCTTAACCCGTTAAGACCTTAACTTATCTCTTGGATCTAGACTTCCTAACATCTCTTACTCCATAAAGTTATCGACTTTAAGCCTTTGCATGGCTGATGAGGTCACAACACATAAAAACTCTTACTTTCTTAACCCAAAATGCTCATAACTCATGCATGGGTAGATTCACACGATCAAGATCTCATTTTTATGGTTCTTCATCACTAGATACACTTAAAAGGACAAGTTATTAAGCTTTGGAGTGCATCAACTCATAAAGTCTCAAGCTTGGGACCAAAAACCCTAAAATGGACCCTAAAATGCACAAAACAAAAAGAGAGGGAAAGCTTGGAGCTTTATACCTTCAAATGGTGCTCTAGCCCCAAGGAAGCTCAGATCCACAACTTGCTCTTTGACTTCACTCCCTTCCATGCTCCTTCTTAACTCTCAAAAGTCCACAAGAACACAAACAAGCTCATCATGGCCACCACAAGCTTCAAGAACGGATATTAGGGTTTGAGAGGGTTTAGTAACTGAGGAAGGTGGCCAGAAATGAGACAATCTCTTTCTTTTTATAGGGACACTTCACTTAATTAGGGTTTTCTTCTGTGCCTAGTACGCCCAGCGTACTAGGTGGCTCTTGCTTAAGAAACACGCGCATCTATACGCTAAGCGTACGCATACGTACGCCCAGCGTACTTCGCTACCAACTTCTTGACTTTAAGGACTTAACTTGTCAACCCTCCAAACTTTCATAGCTTCAAAGATAAAACTTTGATTCCACAATCCTCATACATATCGAAAGGTAATGAGATCCCTTACATTTCTAGCAACTCGCCTCAACCCGAAACCCTCTCGCGCCCGACTCGTGGCCCACCAACACTAATCACGGACAATCTGAAACAGGATGTTACACATACACACTCTTGGGTGTGTCTAAAATCAAACTGAGGATTTGGTAAGAGTTTTCAAAAAGAAAAATAAATTCTTAGAAAGAGTTTTCTAAAATATGAAAAGGTGTGATGCATGCAATCAGCCGAGCTCAAGTAAGTTATCCCAAAATGCCCATACATGTTTTATGGATGCTTTGAATTGTGAATCTGTGAATCACATGCTTGATTAGGGCTAAGGATCTAGGTGATATGCCTTTGTATGCCTGCTGTATGAGCTTATAGACTTGCATGCTAGTGTTGATCAATCATTGATAGGATGGCCTGATTAGGTTATGCTTGGTTTTGATTACTTGATGCTCGAATGCTGCTAGCTTTGTGCTTTTAGGAGCTCTTACTAACTTTAGCTAACTAGTAAGCGAATATGCTAAGTTACATATTATGGGAACTAGATAATTTTAGAAGGTTAGGTTTTAACCCTATTGCACAACTCTTGTTTGAGTCTAACCGGTGTAGTGTGAGACCTCTCATTCAAAGAATTATCTAGTTTTTGTAATATGTAATTGTATTCGTGAGCTAGTTAGAGGAAGTTAATGGGAATTCCTTCTGCAGCTAATGGAAGAGAGTGATGTGGAGGTTACCCTAGGAAAACTTAGGAAAAGATCTAGGGCTGGGAGCCTTATTTGCGAGGGGAATTGTTTGGGTATAAAGTAACTTGGTTGAGTCAAGGCACTTCTTGAGGGAAGTGCTGGAGACATTGAGAAGGGAGATACTTTTCGAAAAGTTCTCAAAGTGCGAGTTCTAGTTGCGCGAGGTGGAGTTTATGGGGCACCTTGTCAACCAGAAGGGTATTCTGGCCGATCCGACCAAGGTCGAGGCCGTGACGTAGTGGGAGGTTCCGAGGTCACCATCTGAGATTCAGAGCTTTCTTAGTTTGGCTAGTTATTATCGGAGATTCATTTAGGATTTCTCCAAGATCGTTTTTCCCTTGACCCGACTAACCAAGAAGTCGGTGACATTTTGCTGGGGGCCTAAGCAACTGCCAGTGGGTGTTGATGATTTTGTGGTATACTATGATGCTTTGATTGTAGGTTTGGGGGTAGTGTTAATGCAATAGGGTCGCATGATCTCTTACGTTTCGAGACAGCTGAAGCCTCATGAGGCGAACTATCTGAAACATGATTTGGAATTGGGGGACGTGGTGTTTGCCCTCAAGATTTGGCGGCATTACCTTTATGGGGTCCGGTATACCATCTACACGGATCAAAAGAGCCTGAGGTATTTGATGGACCAGCCGAATCTGAATATGAGGCTACATTGATGGATGGATGTGGTGAAGGATTATGATTGTGAGATCCTTTACCACCCGAGGAAGGCTAATGTGGTGGCCGATGCTCTTAGCCGTAAGGCGGTCGTGGCTCTGATCAGAGACCTATGTTTGAGGATGACCGTGATGACTCCGTTGTTGGAGTGGATTCGTGAGGTACATGTTGAGGCTATGAAGAAAGAGCACCAGAAGAGCGAGTGTATTGTGGGTCAGGTGGCTTCCTTCGATTATGATAGATGTAGATTGTTAACTCTGCATCGGAGAGTCTGGGTTCCGTATTGGGGCGGTGTGTGCCAAGTTCTGATGGAGGAGGCTCACAAGTCGAGGTTCTCCATTCATCCTGGGGCGACGAAGATGTATATTGATCTTTGTCCTGATTATTGGTGGCCATGCATGAAGTGGGATCTGGCATGGTACGTGGAATGGTGGTTAACTTGCAGGCAAGTCAAGGCCGAGCATTAGCGACCTCACGACAAGATGTAGTCGTTGGAGATTCTCGTATGGAAATTGGAAGACATCACTATGGACTTTATCACGAAACTTCCTAGAACTGTGTGCGGAGTGGATTCTATCTGGGTTACCATGGATCATTTGACCAAGAGCGTGCATTTCATTCCGATCCAGGAGAGTATATCTGTAGAGAAGTTGGCCGAGATTTATATCAGGGAGGTAGTGGCACATCATGGGGTCCCGGTATCAGTAGTTTCAGACAGGGATGTTCGCTTTACTTCCAGGTGTTGGAAGCGGTTTCATGACGAGTTGGACACTTTTCTCCATTTTAGTACAACATGTCATCCTCATACCGATGGTCAAAGTAAGCGGACTATCCAGACTCTTGAGGATATGCTGCGTGCTTGTGTGTTGAACTTCAGTGGGAGTTGGGATACGCATCTTCCGTTAGCAGAATTTTTGTATAACAATAATTATCACGCTAGCATTGATCGACCTCCTTTTGAGATGCTCTATGGGAGGAAATTCAGGACCCCAATTTTTTGGGGCAAGGTCGGTCAATAAGTTACGGGGAGTACTGAGGTGGTACTCAAGACCACTGAGCTAATACAGCAGGTTTGGAGCAGGCTTCAGACAAGTCAGAGTCGGCAAAAGAGTTATGCCAATAGACGCCGGTAAGACTTGGAGTTCCAGGTGGGAGATATGGTTCTCCTGAAGGTGTGACCTTGGAAATGTGTCATCCGGTTCAGGAATCGGGGCAAGCTGGGCCCCATGTATATTGGTTCATTCGGTGTTTTGGCTCGGGTGGGCCGGGTTGCTTATCGCTTGGATCTTCTAGATGAGCTTGGTCAGATTCATAGTACATTCCACGTTTCCCAATTGCGGAGGTGTTTAGTGGATGATTCCGCAGTGGTACCATTGGAGGATATTCAGGTGGATGACCGCCTGAATTATATTGAGAGATCTTTAGTGATTTTGGATCCAAAGAAGATGACCTTGAGGAACAAGGTAGTCGAGCTGGTGAAGGTGCAATGGCAACACCACAAGGGATCAAAATGCACTTGGGAGCCTGGGGAGGAGATGAGGGAACACTATCCAGAGTTGATCGGGGCAACGGACTTCGAGGACAAAGTCTGATAGTAGAAACATTTGAACCTAACTCTCTCTCTCTCTCTCTCTCTATATATATATATATATATATATATATATATATATATATATATATATATATATATATATCACATTTTTAACTCAAGTCCTACATGCTTAAGCAAGGAACTTTACTTCAACCTTTATTGGTTAAAGTCATTAGTCTAAGTGCAATGACTACATAAGCTGTCTTGGATAGATTTCAAGTATACGCTGCAAAACGTATTATTCCATATAAACTGTCATATTATCTTTCATATCTCATGGCTTTTCACTAATAATGGGAAGCCATAAATACACTATAAAATGTGTTGGCTCGGGTAAACATTTGGGCTCTCATTGAATCATCCCATACAATATTTGCAAAAAAATTAATTAGCTAGGTTTTCCTAATTAAACTATTATTTCAAGTTTATAAGAATGCATATTTGTGAAAACTAGCAATGCCAATTTTGAAAAATCCAATGCTTTTTTCCTAATGCAATATACCACTTACCCCACACTAATTTGATGTAATGCCCTCATTACATGCTATGCAAGACATAAAAATAAAGAGGGAGAAAAAAAGGAACAGACTCCCCTGGGATAGATGTAACATCCCAAAAATACAGGCCAAAAATTTCATTTTTAAATACATCATTATAAAACCGACAGTGTCATAAAACATCTGTAATATCATGTCATGTCAAAACCAAAGTTGAAATAATCAAATATGTTATCATAAAACAATATCAGAGTGTAATCCCAAAGATCTCATGTGCGGAAACCCATAGTGTGATGCGCTGCGATCAAGCCGGCTCCTTTCCTTTAAGCACGAAGTACCTGAAACCAAAACTGAAAACCGTAAGCACGAAGCTTAGTGAGTTCCCCCATCATACAACATACCATACAGTCTCATATCATACATATATTGCCGGGCATATCTGGGTGCCCGACCTACCCCTTCGGTCCTCTCGACCGGATACTGCCTAGCATATCTGGGTGCTGACCTCCCTTTCGGTCCTCACGACCGGATACTGACTAGCATATCTGGGTGCTGGTCTCCCCTTCGGTCCTTACGGTCGGATACTACCTAGCATATCTGGGTGCTGGCCTCCCCTTCGGTCCTCACGACCGGATACTGACTAGCATATCTGGGTGCTGGTCTCCCCTTCGGTCCTTACGAACGGATACTGCCTAGCATATCTGGGTGCTGGCCTCCCTTTTGGTCCTCACGAGCGGATACTGGGGACTATTTCACCCCTACTGCTACCACATAACACATATCACATAGCATCATATCATACTAGCACATAAACATAACACAAGTAGTAGCAACCCTAGATGAATATCACAGAGACAATCATCTATCATACAACTCCTACTGGTGGGCCGACATTGTGGCCGTAGACCCACCGCTATTGGAAGGTAACTCACCTCACACTGCTGAAGTCCCGAAGACACAATCCTACACTTGCTGAAGTCCCGCAGACTCGACCCCTAGCTGCTGGCGGACAGATTCCCGAACTGTCAACACCAAAATAACACCCAATTAATAATTGGGTCCCAATACATAACCATACGTACATTCTTTGTGTAATTACTACATTACCCCTCGCTTGGCTTATTTAAGCCCAAGGCCCAATCCGTAGGCCCAAAGTCAACTAGGAATCAAAGCCCAACACATGGCCCAATTTTCCAAATTAGGCCCAGGCCTATACATGGTCTCATTCTAAGGCCCAACATCATATACTCATTAAGGCCCAAGCCATGGCCCATCTATGGCCGAATTTTCCAAACTGGGCGCAAGCCCCTTACATGGGCCTTATGCTAGGCCCATTAAATTACTCTAGACCATTTGCTTGATCTTGGATAGTCCATTTAATAACCCAAATCATCAAGGCCCAATAGAAAGGCCCAACAATAAACCCAAGTGAAATTAGGGTTTCACATAAAATGATGATTAGGGTTAAGTTTCCCACTTAACCTATTAAGGACTTAATCCATTAAGTCCAATATTACTTAGATTAATTTCCGCCAATGATTATTAATTAATATTCCAAGTTACTAAATAATTCTCGTGTGACACGCTTAATTCCCCAAATTAAGATTTATTGGCATTAGGGTTTTTCCAACACAAATACTAGCCCATTATTAATTTGTTGGACTTTTAGGTTATTTAGGGCTTTATTGGGCCTACCAAGCCCACTAGAATATCATTGAGCCCATTAGGGTTTTATTGGGTCTATTAGAGTCCATTAAGCTTCATTGGGCCCATTAGAGCTCCTTTGAGCCCATTAGGGTTTCTAGCACCCCAAACGAATCAATCACAAGAGGCAAAACGCACCGCCACCCGACACGGCGGCCGGTGGCGGCAGCCACCACCTCACGGTGGTTGTTATGGTTTCTTTCTCATTATTCCATTTTCTTTTAAAATTTACAATGAAATACAAAAGCTCACACACACACCCTAACTATCTTAAACACACATACATGGCGGTGTATGGTGGCAGCCACCACCTCACGGTGGTGGCAGTGGGTTTTCCGGCCAAAGTCACTCATACAACCCATGGATGTAAGGCACAACTTGTACACTGGAACACACACCAAAACACGCACATAATACACATCCTTTTTCTCGGAAATGGAAACGAACACCCACCTCACGGTGGCGTACGACAACGGCAGTAACAGCCCTAGCAACCACAGCGGGGGCTCGAACTCTCGCTTCATCGGCAGCAAACACAACGACGGTGGCTGATGGTGGTGATTTGCGACGACAGCGGCTCCACGACGGCAGTCTGCAATAGCTGAAGCAGCGACACGAGTAAATGAATCGAGCCATGCAGCGACAGTGGTCGCGACTACGAAACGGAGACCACCATGAACGAAGCAGCGCTGACAACAAGAAATAGAGAAGAAAGGTGGCATGAGATGGCGGACAGCGGCGGCTATAACTTCACTGTCTCAGTGCAATAAGGCAACAAATCTCGGTGGTTCGCATATCGGTTCTCGTTCCCGGCAAAGGCGGCGGCTGGAGGCCACGAATCGGCGACATGGATCGCTTGACAGTGTTGGGTGGTCGGAGGTAGGAGCGGCGCCGTAGGTGGAGTAGGTGGGAGTGGCGACTGCATCATGCGTGAGTAGGTTTAGGGTTAGAATCGGGAATGCTAAGCTTATATACCTGATGCCATAAAGCCTTATTTCCATAATGGCAGAAACAACCCCTCATTATATAATTCTTTTCAAATATGATCCAAATTTTACCATTTGAACCCTGATTCCTGAATCCTTTACAATTGCAGTCCGAATTTTACCTTTCAGCCCTTGCTTCCATAATTCCTTCCATATTAAGTCCTAATAATTACCAATTAGTCCCTGTCATCATGAATATTTACAAACCATTTTGAATCATACAATTTTAACCCCCAACTTCTAAAATTGTGACAGTTAGCTCTTCGAGACCATCACCTTGCTATATAATTATTTATTTTTGGGATTCAATTCGTTCATTAATTCATTTATTTATTTAATAAATAAACGGGGCTTTACAACTCTCCCCCACTTAAATTAGATTCCGTCCTCGAAATCATTCCTTACCAATACTTACATACCAAGCCACTCTAGTAACATAGTCATCTTCCTGGGCACACCCTAGCCTTCCCAGGGTATCCGTGACCAATCTTCGCAAAGCCCTACAATATGTAGGTGAACGAATTCCTTGCAACAAGACCACATGTAATCTATCCGAAATCTGCTATCTCGAGATGGTCTGAATCCCTGACAAACCACTCATAATAAATCATTATTGATGAATCTAGTCTGTTCATCCCTCAACTGACTACTTAACTTCTGATAGCATGTGGTTCTCTTCATTAACCTAAGTCACAAACCCAATTACCTCTGCAGATCACTTATTCTCGGCTAAGGCTCAGCTAATCCCACTGTGGGTGACTTGTCACTCCCCAATAAACCAGCTATTCCATGCGCATATGCAACTAAAAACACACATACTATCACTGCCCAAATGTTGAAATTGCCCGAACACTGAACTGTCTGAAGCAGTATACGTTGTTACATAGCTGCTTACCAAAAGCTATCGAGACCTCCTGGGTCTCAATTCACTTGCCAATCCTCTGAAATACTGGGTTTCCACCCGGTTGCGGAGCCAAAGGACTCCCTACTTAGTCGCCTCGCACGACTTCTGAACGAAATCATTCTCTGGAACTAGTTGCCACTAGTTATCATGCTGGTGTGACTCTACTAATTTCTGATCTAACCGATCAGGTCCATGCGTCGAATCCTGTCATCATCAAATCCAAGACTAAAAGTGATTGCTACCTGACCAATGGTAGCCTTATCTCACACGTCCTGAAGCAGTCCATTGCTTCTCTGATCTCATAACTGTAGTGACGTCCCTACAGTCTCATTACTGGCTTAACCAGATCTAATCCATTTGGGTAAATCCGAAATCCAATCAGTGGATTTCCATATCCTCACTCCTACATCCGAACTGGGGGGGGGGGGGGTACTATTGTTCCTTCCGCATTCTAACAACACGCTCATGCCATCTATCAACCTAGTGAATGCTACGACTACACCCACAAACTTACAACACTCTATCACTATCTAGCTGCTAGTGAATGCTACGGCTATACCCGTAGACTTACAACACTCTAACACTATCTGACTGCCTGGTGAATGCTACGGCTACACCCGCAGACTTACAACACCCCTCACACTATTTGCTGCTAGTGAATGCTACAGCTACCCCTATAGTCTTACAACACTTTCCCAACCAGGTCGAACACGCACTCGACCTAACCCTCAACTGAACTCGAGTCCTAACCAGAACTCTAACCTGGTTCCTGAAACCTGCAATCCCGTGACCCCACTGTATCAGTACTGAACCCATGCCCGTGATCAAAGCGTCACAGTAAACCACGAAATTATCTACACCCTTTGGCAGGGTGAGAATCGGTGTCTCGCACAACCGATGTCTGAGAGTCTCGATGCTGCCTGCTGCTCAGGCCCCCAACGAAAGGTCACCGAATTCTTGGTCAGTCGGGTCAAAGGAACCTCAACCTCGTAGAAATCCCATATAAATCTCCGATAATAACTCGCTAGACCCAGTGGACTCTGAATCTCAGATGGAGACCTCAGAATCTCCCACTGCATCACAACCTCTATTTTGGCCGGATGAACTAGAATACCCTTCTGGTTGACAAGGTGGACAAGAGATTGCACCCCGCGCAACCAGAACTCACATTTGGAGAACCTTATAAAAAGTCTCTTCCCTACTTAGATTTGACTAAGTCTTCGCGGCATGCAAGAATTGAAGGATTCCCAACCCGTCTCGCTTTCTAATATCCCACCGATGACAAAATGTGCTTACCAATGCTAGCGTTTAATCACCGATTAAACCTTAAGATCACCCATCCTCTGAAATCTTGAAGAGTACTCTTGAAATCTGTTCCATTCTGACACCTCAATTCATCTCCCAGACTGACCACTGAAGACCTTAATCTTCACTCTGGCTGATGAATCCTCGTTCTCATTTCCAATCTTGCAGTACCACTGAACTTTGACCGAACACAGCCCATGCGAAAATACAATTCTCTTGAACATGCTATGACCAACCACTTTTTCATCTAACACCCGCGACTAACATTATCCTTTTCATGTCACCAGCTCTGTCCTAGCAACGGTAGTGCCTTGAACTCCAAAGTTCATCCATAGACAATTACCGACCATACATGAACAATGATAGAACCTTCGAACGCTGACTTCACTGGAGAACTATCACTCTAACCCTGACCAAGGATCTTCCAAACAATACTCCTGTACAGATCTCGACAAGATCCGAACTGATAACGGTACGCGTGGAACCCACTCCGCAAGATACGTCCCTCTGTAGGTTCATCAAGGACCTTTCGGCATGCAAAATGGAATATACGGTCCTTGATAACCAAACACTAGCAGAAAACCGACTTATCCAAACTCGCTCACAATTCCAAAGCGATACGTATTCCCAACATGAATCGGGTAGCAGTAAAAGATGACATACTCGCAACATCTGGAGGAACGCTAGTCACCTCCAACTGACATAATCAACCCTGCCACACCTGTAGCAGCCTAAACCCTTGGAGTGACAAACTCCCTCGTGTACTCTCTCGTACGCATTGCACTGACTCTGGCCCTGCTGGCCCTCCACCCGATGATTAGAAGTCATGGGTCTCTTCCCGGGATCCTCTACTATACCCGCCTAGCACAATCCTCTCTTTCTAGGGTGGTCCAAATCGATCTCGCATCTACAACCTCTTGGGAATCATATCCTTCAGGGTCTGACACCCTGTCACGCTCACTATCTCGCTTGCCAATGGCTAAGCTGCAACCACTGGAACATCCTCTGTCCCCAAACTGGGTCACAAAATCTTCCCTAAAGCTACTTAGATTCTCCAAGACTCTCACCGAGTCGAGTATGGATCCTGTGCTTTCAGTAGTACGGGCCCAATACTACCTTCCACACCTATCCATACTTTCCTCAGCAATCCTCCCGGATCCTCCAAGTCACTTCCTCTAACTGGTACCCAAGACTCACTGAGCCTCACTACTAACCCACTGAAACATATCCTAGGCTTCCCTAGGTTCCCGAACTCACCCGGTCCTCAGCTGCTGAAAGATTCACACTAATGTCAACTAGCTACCTCATGAATATAGCCACATGCAACGAAGATCAGATAATCCTTCGAGTAAAAGACCCATCCCTAGAACGGTTAGACTCAAACGAGAGCTGCGCAATAGGGTCAAATCTATCACTCTGAGATTATCTAGCCTGTGCCACATATGACTTAGCATATTCACTTAATAGCTAACTCACATTTCTAAGAGTCCCACCAAGCACAAAGCAAGCAGCATTCAGACAATGGAAAATCTAACCATCATATTCCAATCAAATCATTTTATCCTCTAATCAGGAATTTGTACATGCAATTAAAAGGCTCATACAATCAGGAATAACCTAAATAGGCTATCCTATCACTGACTGATCAGTACTAGCACGCAAGTCTACAAGCACATACAATAGGAATACAAGGCATCCTCCTAGATCCTTATCCCTAATCTAGCATGCAATTCTCATAATCATATCATATCATATCTTGTATGGGTATCTTGGGAAAACTTACTTGAGCTCGGCTGATTGCACGCATCACACACTTTGTTCTTCTTAACGTTCTTTTCTCTTTTCAGATTCTTTTCAAACTCCTTTTTATAAAATGGTTTTACTTTTGAAAATTTTCATAGCAAGCCCTTAGTTTGAGTTCAGACACACCCGAGAGTATGTCCAAATCCCTCAAACCAAGGCTCTGATACCAACTTGTAACATCCCAAAAATACAGACCAAAAATTTCATTTTTAAATACGTCATTATAAAACCGACAGTGTCATAAAACATCTGTAATATCATGTCATGTCAAAACCAAAGTTGAAATAATCAACGATGTTATCATAAAACAATATCAAAGTGTAATCCCAAAGGTCTCATGTGCGGAAAACCATAGTGTGATGCGCTGCGATCAAGCCGGCTCCTTTCCTTTAAGCACGAAGTACCTGAAACCAAAACTGAAAACCGTAAGCACGAAGCTTAGTGAGTTCCACCATCATACCACATACCATACAATCTCATATCATACATATATTGTCGGGCATATCTGGGTGCCCGACCTACCCCTTCGGTCCTCTCGACCGGATACTGCCTAGCATATCTTGGTGCTGGCCTCCCCTTCGGTCCTCACGACCGGATACTGACTAGCATATCTGGGTGCTGGTCTCCCCTTCGGTCCTTACGACCGGATATTGCCTAGCATATCTGGGTGCTGGCCTCCCCTTCGGTCCTCACGACCGGATATTGACTAGCATATCTGGGTGCTGGTCTCCCCTTCGGTCCTTACGACCGGATACTGCCTAGCATATCTGGGTGCTGGCCTCCCCTTCGGTCCTCACGACCAGATACTGGGGACTATTTCACCCCCTACTGCTACCACATAACACATATCACATAGCATCATATCATACTAGCACATAAACATAACACAAGTAGTAGCAACCCTAGATGAATATCACAGAGACAATCATCTATCATACAACTCCTACTGGTGGGCCGGCATTGTGGCCGTAGACCCACCGCTACTGGAAGGTAACTCACCTCACACTGCTGAAGTCCCGAAGACCCAATCCCACACTTGCTGAAGTCCCGCAGACTCGACCCCCAGCTGCTGGCTGACAGATTCCCAAACTGTCAACACCAAAATAACACCCAATTAATAATTGGGTCCCAATACATAACCATACGTACCTTCTTTGGGTAATTACTACATTACCCCTCGCTTGGCTTATTTAAGCCCAAGGCCCAATCCGTAGGCCCAAAGTCAACTAGGAATCAAAGCCCAACACATGGCCCAATTTTCCAAATTAGGCCCAGGCCTATACATGGTCTCATTCTAAGGCCCAACATCATATACTCATTAAGGCCCAAGCCATGGCCCATCTATGGCCGAATTTTCCAAACTGGGCGCAAGCCCCTTACATGGGCCTTATGCTAGGCCCATTAAATTACTCTAGACCATTTGCTTGATCTTGGATAGTCCATTTAATAACCCAAATCATCAAGGCCCAATAGAAAGGCCCAACAATAAACCCAAGTGAAATTAGGGTTTCACATAAAATGATGATTAGGGTTAAGTTTCCCACTTAACCCATTAAGGACTTAATCCATTAAGTCCAATATTACTTAGATTAATTTCCGCCAATGATTATTAATTAATATTCCAAGTTATTAAATAATTCTCGTGTGACACGCTTAATTCCCCAAATTAAGATTTATTGGCATTAGGGTTTTTCCAACACAAATACTAGCCCATTATTAATTTGTTGGACTTTTAGGTTATTTAGGGCTTTATTGGGCCTACCAAGCCCACTAGAATATCATTGAGCCCATTAGGGTTTTATTGGGTCTATTAGAGTCCATTAAGCTTCATTGGGCCCATTAGAGCTCCTTTGAGCCCATTAGGGTTTCTAGCACCCCAAACGAATCAATCACAAGAGGCAAAACGCACCGCCACCCGACACGGCGGCCGGTGGCGGCAGCCACCACCTCACGGTGGTTGTTATGGTTTCTTTCTCATTATTCCATTTTCTTTTAAAATTTACAATGAAATACAAAAGCTCACACACACACCCTAACTATCTTAAACACACATACATGGCGGTGTATGGTGGCAGCCACCACCTCACGGTGGTGGCAGTGGGTTTTCCGGCCAAAGTCACTCATACAACCCATGGATGTAAGGCACAACTTGTACACTGGAACACACACCAAAACACGCACATAATACACATCCTTTTTCTCGGAAATGGAAACGAACACCCACCTCACGGTGGCGTACGACAACGGCAGTAACAACCCTAGCAACCACAGCGGGGGCTCGAACTCTCGCTTCATCGGCAGCAAACACAACGACGGTGGCTGATGGTGGTGATTTGCGACGACAGCGGCTCCACGACGGCAGTCTGCAATAGCTGAAGCAGCGACACGAGTAAATGAATCGAGCCATGCAGCGACAGTGGTCGCGACTACGAAACGGAGACCACCATGAACGAAGCAGCGCTGACAACAAGAAATAGAGAAGAAAGGTGGCATGAGATGGCGGACAGCGGCGGCTATAACTTCACTGTCTCAGTGCAATAAGGCAACAAATCTCGGTGGTTCGCATATCGGTTCTCGTTCCCGGCAAAGGCGGCGGCTGGAGGCCACGAATCGGCGACATGGATCGCTTGACAGTGTTGGGTGGTCGGAGGTAGGAGCGGCGCCGGAGGTGGAGTAGGTGGGAGTGGCGACTGCATCATGCGTGAGTAGGTTTAGGGTTAGAATCGGGAATGTTAAGCTTATATACCTGATGCCATAAAGCCTTATTTCCATAATGGCAGAAACAACCCCTCATTATATAATTCTTTTCAAATATGATCCAAATTTTACCATTTGAACCCTGATTCCTGAATCCTTTACAATTGCAGTCCGAATTTTACCTTTCAGCCCTTGCTTCCATAATTCCTTCCATATTAAGTCCTAATAATTACCAATTAGTCCCTGTCATCATGAATATTTACAAACCATTTTGAATCATACACTTTTAACCCCCAACTTCTAAAATTATGACAGTTAGCTCTTCGAGACCATCACCTTGCTATATAATTATTTATTTTAGGGCTTCAATTCGTTCATTAATTCATTTATTTATTTAATAAATAAACGGGGCTTTACAATAGAAGATGCATCGTGAATTGTGTTGCTGGTGTGTAGGATCGCTTGCTCATAAGTGTTAAAACGGAAGTGGTTGACCGCTACAGAACATGGCTTTAGCAGTTGGACACTTATACTTTGTAATGTGTAGGACAAGACTCGAAAATTGGACTCGAGAAGGCACCACCTCGTGGTAAGAGGTACCACGTCGTGGTGGGTGGGTGTAAATTTTGTTTCGTTTTCTGTTAGCGAAACCGCATCGTGTTGAGGGATACCATGTCGTGGTGGTAGTGAAAATGCAAAAATAAGTTAATTCTTTAGCATATTTCTTCAATAAATTTATCACCAACAAAGATATGCATTTGTGGAAACGTGAATCTTCACTCGATGGATCAAAATAATGCTCGATATGCTGATCAAATCTCACTTCTCTTGCCGCTTATCTAATCTTTCTTTAAAACGCGTCAATCTCTCGCGAAAATAACTCCTATCTCAAACTCAAAATTTCCTGGGAATCTAAAGACAAGAAAAATGATAAAACAAGGAAACAAAAAAAATCCAAATCCTAGGTTACAAATATCCAAAAAATTAACCCAAAACAAACCAAAACAAACCAAACCAAAATAAACCAAACAAACAAAAAGAATTGTGTTAAATCCACTTCCAAATAAATGGATAAAATCAATCACTCCTCATCCTCATCGTTGTGACCACCACCACTACCACTCGCTCCTCCTTGTTGTTCTCACCATAACTTGTCCCAGCTTGGTAAGTACGGGTACGTAACTGGATAAGCACTTGGCTGCTGAATGTTCAAGTGTTGCATAAGGAGATCCAAATGCATGTTAGTGTAATTTACACCTCGACCCAAGTTATCCTGATACTGCCAGAGAGCAACATTGTAAGGGTCCATAGGAAGCTCTTCATCGGTCGGAATCACTGGTGGTTCATCATCACTTGTATCACTACCACTTTGTCTCACCCGCCTCCCGGGTTGGTTTCTCGGTGTATCATCGGGAATGGAGTAATTACCATACCCATTGTTAATGACAACACGGGAACGTTTGTACAAAATAGGAGAAAAAGATTTGCAAGGCTCGATTGTCAAGAAATAGGCTTCATGTGTTTCGAGGATTCCAAAAGACCGTGCCAATAGGGTTATTAACATCCCACCATAAAGAGGAGATCGACGATGATCCTTTCCCACCCGAACTGCCAAAAATTCTGCCACAAGATATGGAATGTCAACACAGATGTTCGGTGTGATGAGGGTCCATAGAAAGAAAACATCCAATGTCGGGACTTTGTCCCCCTCCTGTCTCTGGTTTATGGTGTTGGTGATCAATCTTTGAAGGAGGCGGTGTATAGGGGACTTGATCTCACTTTCTTGCGTGGTACTAAAATTGTATGTACCATTTTCTATAGTCGACCAATAAGTGTCGTCCTTGAAACCTTCGGCGGTCCAGATACAACTAGCAATGAACTCAATATAATACTCGATATGAACTTTGGATGGTAAACAAAGTTCTGTCCGCATTGTAAAATCGACCAAGCTCAGTTCGTGCCTCTCTCCCGCCAAACAAAATGTGATGTTTTTTGGTTCATTGATACCAATTTGTCTCTGGAATCTAACTATTGCCAAGAACTCAACTACCAACTCCTTTTAGACCGTCTCTTGAATGTGAAATAATCTCCTCCATGCCGTACATACGAACCTCCTTTGAAAGCCATCAAAGGATTGAACCAAAAATGGTTCAATAGCTTCCGACAAACCAACTTCCTCCATCCATGTCTAGTTGACTTCAGTTGGGTCATGCACCCTATGTTCTTTCATCCAAGAAAGCTTTCCATTCCATTGAGCTAAAACTCATGGACCCACTACCCTCAGAAAAGTATACCACGGGAGGTCGGGACGACCCCCGGGTTGGTTTCTTCTACGATGACTTGCAATTTCAACAAAAGAAACGAAAACACAATAACCAACAACCGTATACAAGTTTAGAAATCAAATCAAACAGATTAAACTGATTTTTCACCAACGATGACGAGGACCACGACGAGTCATCGTGGTCAACGACTGGTCATGTAACCTCTACATAATCAATCATTTTTTAGACCAGAACAACTCAAATCAACTGTAGGTTTTGCTAAGGGCATAGAATCGTGTAATTTCAAGTAAAATGCAAAGTATAATCATAAAAAACTAAGTCCGATTTTGTCAAAATTCGGAACCCTAACTTAGGAAATTACCCTAAATATCAGTTTAAATCAGCAAATGTGCACCAATAACACTTAGATACTCGATTATCAGTAAGAACATAAGTTAAAAAATTACCTTTTTGTTAAAGAAATCGAAATTTCGAAGAAAATCGGGAGGAGGCTTCGTGGAGAATGAACATGACAAGATGTCGAAATTGAAAAATAAAAGAAAAGTTTACTGGGTTGGTTAAAATAAACCCCATTTTTTACTGCAGTTTAACCGACAACGCGTTATGGTTTTGACACCACGTCATGTTGTTTTATTGAAATTCGTGATTATGCTTTGCTTTCTATAAAGTCACCACGTCGTGGTGATTTTTACCACATCGTGGTGATAAACATTATTTAATTATGAACAATTTTTTAAAAAGACTTTTACCCGACACTCATGCCATGATATTTCTCTCAACAAAATCCATATAAAAATTTAGAGGAGTAAAAAATAAAATATAAAGAAAAATTATAAAAAATAAAGAAAAATAAAAGAAAAGGAAAGAGAATGCAAACTCCAAACTACAGATTTCCTCCTGTAAGCGCTTCTTTTTGGGGAGTCGTGAGCTGGACTGCCTCCCGCCCTATGTTGATGCGGCTCATGCAAACTTCACTATTTTTCGCTTCTTATTCTTCATTTGGCATGCTTTCCTCATAGTGCTTGTCACACCCCCAAACCGGAATGACGGAAATGTTCAGGGCGTATGACATCATGTACAGTATCATAACAATTGAATAATACTAATCAAAACAACACAACCATCATCTTGAAAATATATAATTTACATTGTGTTCAAAACATTGTATGATTGACACCAAAATTATAACGAAAGCTAAGACACGAAGATACTATGCTCCATCTTCGTGTCACCTGTGAGGGTACCTGTCTACTAATTTCCTGAGAATAAAAGTGGTTTGAAAAAAGTGTCAACATTTAAGTTGAATACGATAATGTGTTCTTCCAGAAAATCCAATTTTTACTTTGTAAATGAGTTGTAGTTTTAGTACCTTAAGACCAAAAAGTATAAGTTTCTTATGCTTAAAATTTGTAATGTGAAGTTCTAATTTATGTAAATGGTGTGACCCATACTGTTACCTCCTATGAATGCTTACTGTATACAAGTGATATATAATCAAGATCGAACGAACAATCGAATGGGTGATTCTGCCCTAAGCCCACAACCAAACAAGGAACAGGAAGTAAGGCGGAAATCACACATTGCACTGCCTATCAAATCTTCTTTGTATATAACCCTAATGTATATATTAAGTAATCATAGATTTAGCAATAAGAGTCCTCACTATGTGTTTTCCTGAAATGCTAATTGTACCGTATTAGTAAGTGGTATAATGTATTGCTTTTAGTGTAACTGTGTGTAATTCTAGAAATACCATAACTTCCTTCTATAATCCCTTAGTGTATACAAGTTATATAAAATCAAGGTTCAATAGGCCGTCGCATGTAATGAGTTTGCCCTAAGCCCACAACCAAACAAGGAACAAGGCCCAAAGCGAACCCACCAATTCTAAGTCGATTAGATCTTAATTTTATATAACTCTAGCATATACACTAAGCAATCATAGACAAAAATATGATTCTCTGTTGTCCTAAAACCGACGTGTATGAAATATTATACTTGAAAATAGTGCGATACAATTTATTATTTAAATAAAACCATTGAAGTCATGTTTATCCCGTAAACCAAATATTTTAGTTAATGCTTATTGTGAGTGTTTATTATAACCATGCTAAGATGACTAATGGCCTACACGACGTTCTTCAGGCGTCAGAAAGTTATGACATTTGTCACCCATAACTTCCGTTCCAACTGTAGCTAACAGTCAGGGCGTGGGATTCTCACTCCCGTATAGATCTATACACAAACTAATGCTCTCCATGCAGGAGACTCTGGTTATAATTCAGGATTTTAATGGGTACCTTTTTTTGGTACGACGAAGGAGTGGTTCATAATCCTGTACTACCTAGTTTACATAAAGTGTGTTGAAGTTTTCTTTTCCTTGTTATTGTACGTATTATCAATTTATAGTGTTTACAATGTATAAAATAATCATAATTTTGTATAATCATTCCTTTGACCCAAAAGAGTACGATAACGTGAATGTTCCCCAAACTATACCTATTATAGTTTAAAAATGTATGTTCCGATGAATTGGTAAAACCTTGTATTTTTAACAACTTTGTACGTAAGAGTTTAGAAGTTTGGTAGTAATGATTTTAGCATTTTTGCGTAAAATGTATATATATATATATATATATATATACAAAGTACGTGAAAACATAATAAGCGATTTATATTTTTAAACACAAGAGTTCTTGTGTTTTACTTGTATTCCCCCCTACCCCTCCCCAAACATAGAAACGCTTGGAAAATTGTGGGGGTATGAACTCACTTTTTACGATTCCTGGTGTTGTGCCAGTTTTGTCGCGAAACTTCGACATGTCATAACTTCTTCGTTATAACTCGGATTTCGGCATTCTTTATATCTCCGGAATCGTTGTACCGACCACTACAATTTTCTTCATATATATTGGGTCCATCTATTATTTTTGTTTTTATTCTTAACTTTTGAATATTTTGACTTTTATTGACTTTCTTTGATTTTCATTGATTTGAAATAACTGGATGTTACATTATCCCCCCATTAGAGACAATTTCGTGTCGAAATTATTTCTATAGTGAGTGTCCATGAACAAGGGTAAAGATGCAGGTATTTTCGTTGCATCTAGTCTTCTTGTTTATAAGTGAATTCAGGTTGTCGCTTGGCGTTCCAGCAGACCTTCACTTTTGGTATGCGGCTTTGTTTCGGTTAGTCTTACTGTTTTCTTAGGGATGGCAAGCTGTAATCAAGATGAGTTGGGTTTTAAAAGACTTCTGTAACGACTGTCAGAAGTGCGAGGCGAGTCGGCTGTCGCTTATCCTTTATAATTAATAGCGGTATACCGTGTAGTCGCACCACCCCTTTGTGATATGTTCCTGTCATATTTTCTATGTCATATGTTGCTTTGATCGGTAGGGAGTGTGTGAGTTTGGTTTATTTGTCTACGTTCACCCAAATGATAGCATGTCCACTTGTAGACCTGGGCAGCTTTGTTCTTAAGTTTATGGTAGGACTCATACCTGGTTCATCTATCATCGCTTTGTGTATACAAGTTGTATATAATTAAGATTGAAAAGACGGTCGAATGAGTGGTTTTTCCCTAAGCCGAAAACCAAACAAGGAACAGGAAGTAAGGTGGAATCACACATTCTAAGTCTGTAGGATCTTAATTATATACAACTCTCACGTATACACCTAGTAGTGATAATTTAACCCCATGGGTCCTTAGTCTCTATTCTTGAACTTGACTTGCTATACGAGTAGTATTCATCTTCTGGGAATAATTCATGAAGTTTATGGACTTCTGGAACATCCTTGATGTTTTTCGCTTCTTATTTCTTATCTACCGTGTGGGTTAGGAAGGCATGTTACCCCTCGTGTGGGTATTTCTGAGCTTTGAAGCGAGAGACGATTCGTGGGTTTGTGTCAAGTTTGTCATTATAGATTACAAGTGTTTTTGTTAGTCATTCGGTTAAGGCAAAGGGTCTTCTCGTAGCACATGAAATTGGTATGGTGAGGACCAAGCCAATGAATGTCAAATGACGACGTTGGAACTTCTTATTGTAACAGGTGTTAAGTCAATTTGGAAGGGGTGATTTGTTTAGAACGATAGTGTATTCTATGTATATGTCTTTAATGCCATAAGTTTATCATTCTTATTACTACTGCGAGTATTTGCAACGCAATTAGTGAGTACTAGCAGTACAAGTGCTTCGATAAATAGTGATGAAATTTCGTAGTAGGATCCCTACCAGTTCCCTATATAATTTCTTGGTGTAAACTAGTCGTATATAATTAAGATTGAAAAGACAGTCGAATGAGTGACTCTGCCCTAAGTACACAACCAAACAAGGAACATGAAATAAGGTGGAATCATGCATTCTAAGCCTGTTAGAATCTTAATTACATATGACCCTAACGTTTACACTAAGCCATCATAGCTCACCTGCAAGGATCCTTTGTTTTTATATGAATAATGTGATTTGTTCGGATGAGGAAGCAGTTTACGATTACGATTTAATTGGCACCAGTTTTTAGTTAAAAAAAATTTTAAGCTTTAGATATTTTTATTTGGAAGCATACCATTATTCACAGGTGGTTCCAGGAGAGTCTCTCCTACGGTGATCATCAGTACCCTTCCATCTCCACCAACATTCCTTGCTATTGGACAATCCCTCTTGAAGTGTCCCGTTTCACCACACCCGTAACATGCCTGACTTACACCAACATTGGGGACGTGGGTGATTAGTTGTGCCGGTGCCCTACAGAAATGGGCAGTGTGCCCCTTCTTGTTGAAATTTTTACAGTGTAACTCTTGGCAGACTCCATAGTGATGAAAGTTGCATTCATTGCATTTTGGATGAATCCCAACATATTGTCTTACTGGTGTTGGAGCGGCAAGGGTAGTGGCAGCGTGAACAACAATAATCTGTTGTTTCTTCGAGGGCTCTAGTGTTGCCTGTCCCTTTTTCTTACTCCAAGACTTTCGCTTATAGTCACCCCCTTTGGTTGGCTCAGGAACGGGCGCCATCATGCCTTGGTGGACTCCATGGTCAATGAGTCTCTGGGCCAAGCGTTTGGCACTATCGAAAGTAATAGGGTTCGAAGCCAATACATTCCCTTGCATTTGAGGGGATATTCCCCAAATGTATCTCTCTACTTTCTTACTCTCCGGGCTAACCATCCCGGGACATAGTGCTACTAGATCGTTGAATCTCTTAGTGTTGGCTACTTTGTTAGAGCCTGTCATGGAAAGGTTCCAAAGCTCTTTCTTAGGGATGGAAATTTGACCCGACCCGGTGGGGAACCCGGCTCACCCGCCGCGATCGGGGACGGGTATTCCCTGCAAAAACGGGGATCGGGTATGGGCCGGGATCCCCGTTAGGCTAAAACCGGGGAAGGAGTCGGGGCCGGATATACCAATCCTCAACCCGCCCCGCCGTAGCTTTGATGACATAATATATATATATATATATATATATATATATATATATATATATATATATATATATATATATATAATATTTTGATAATCGATCAAATAAACTTAATATAAGCCCATTACACATTCAAAAAGTCAATATACTGTACCCTATCCAATACTCCAAGATGACAATTATCATTTACCAAATTTCTAATCCCAATATTATTCCAAGAGTCTGAATATTATTCCAAGAGTCTGCCGCTGTGAATAGGTCTTCGAAGCTTCATTCCTTGTTCCAAGAATATGTACGTCAATCTATTTTTTCTAGTCGATATGTATTTCTTTTGTGTGTTTTAATTGTGGTTTTCTTGTTAAACTAATAACTTAATGGGTTCTCTCTCATTTTGTTTACTAATAATTATGTTCTTTGATTCCCTAATTCAAACGTGAACTATATTTGTTTCGTCAGTATGTATTTTTTTGTGTGTTTAATTGTGGTCTTCTTGTTTAAGTAATGACTTAATGAGTTCTCTATCATTTTGTTTACTAATAATTATGTGTTTTGTTTCCCTAATTCAAACGTGAACTATAATAACTAATTTGACTACGTTACACTTGTATCAAAAGCATAAGTTGTTTAAACTCTTGCTAAGTTAATTCTGTTATAGAATTTAAAATAATGTTATAAAGATTGTTAATGCATGTAAGTAATCAAAATCTAATTTTCATACATATTTTTCTTTTTTTTTATCTAAGTGATAACCATCTATTTTTTTATTTCGCAAAGTGATACAAATTGTATGTGTTTTTTGTAGGTTTAGATGGCTACTTCAGATATTGATAAACCACCAACCATGAGTGAAGAACACGAAGAAGATAATGAACAAGAACCTGTAGAAAATAATACGAAGATTGACATCCCAAAAAGAGGTTTAAATCCATTGCTTGGAACCATTTTGATCCGGTTTTTGTTAATGGTTTTCGTGGATAGGCGAAGTGCATACATTGCAAGAAACAACTGATCGATAGATCTAATGATGGAACAACACATTTAAAAGATGAATACATGATATGCCCTAGGAAAAATACAAGGGACATTCGGCAACATATATTAGTTCAAGGGAAAAAAACCACCGATGGTAAAGCTTATATGAGTAAATATTCCTTTGACAATGAAATATCTAGAGATGAAATAGCAAAGATGATTATAATTCATGATTATCCACGCTCCATTGTTGAACATTATGGTTTTCGAAAGTATACAGAAAGTCTTCAACCTTTGTTTAAGGTGCCTTGTTGTAATACAGTTAAGGGGGCTATAATGAAGGTATACGAGGATAAAAAATTTCATATCTTGAAATGTTTTGAGAGAACGATAGTAGGATTGCTCTCACGTCTGATATGTGGACAACAAGTAACCAAAAGAAATGTTACATGGGAATCTCAACACATTATATGGATTACAACTGGAAGTTACAAAATCAAATTATGAGATATTTACTCTAATTAGTGTTATTATTTGTAATTTATATTGGATGAAGTTTTGAAATGTTATATTTTGTGTTATTATTTGTAAGTTATATTGGATGCAGTTTTAAAATGTTATATTTTGTTTAATGCAGCTTTATACATGTGTCATCTCCACACACTGCTGATGCATTGTCACAAGCTATGATGAAATGCTTCTTGGAGTGGAACATTGACAACAAGTTGTCAACATTAACACTTGACAATTGCTCAACAAATGATGCCATCATTGTCAAGCTTTGAGGTACACTTACTACTTCATCACTAGTTTTAAAGGTGAGAACATTTCATATGCGATGTTGTGCACACATAATTAATCTTATTGTGCAAGATGGATTTTCTGTGATTGCTAGTGCAATTGAGAATGTTAGGAATAATGTCTCATATTGGACAAATTCTCCTAAAAGAATACAAGATTTTAGACTTTTTGCTCATCAAGTAGGTGTTGATTGCCAAAAGGAGTTACTTATTGATTGAAAACAAGGTGGAATTCCATTTATATGATGTTGAGTGTTGCTTTGGAATATAGAGAAGTTTTTATTCATTTGAGCAAAAAGGATAAACATTGTGTTTGCTTTCCTAGTGAAGATGAATGGAATAGGGCATCAATTGTTTGTGAAAAATTAAAATTGTTCTATCAAGTGACTAAAAAATTTTCTGGTTCCAAATATCCCACATCAAACATTTTCTTCCATTTGATTTGTGACATGAAACTATCGTTGTTGAGTTGGAAAATATCTCAGAATAATGTTATTAAGTCCATGACATCAACTATGTTGATCAAATTTGAGAAGTATTGGAATGTAATACATAATGTTATGAGTGTAGCAACTGTCTTGGATCCCAGGTATAAGTTAAAGTTGATCAATTATTTCTTTCCAAAGTTATATGGGGAAGAAGCAAGAAGTGAGATTATGAAAATACGAAATATAATTACTGGGTTATTTGAAGAGTATAAAAAGAAACATGATGAAAAACGAGGAACTTTTTTGAAACGAAAATGTACAACAAACGTCTCTGAGGGAGGGGGGTTCTCCTTTAAGGAAATCAACATGGGAGTTGGATTTCGAGAATATGCTTTCTGAGGATGATGGATTTGAAAAAACTGAGCTGGATAATTATTTAGCTGAGAAGTTGTTACCGAATGAGGAAAGTTTTGACATATTAATGTGGTGGAAGTGAAATCGTTCTAAGTTTTCGATATTGCAAAAGATTGCTAGAGACATCTTAGCCATTCCAATTTCTACATTTGCTTCAGAATCAACTTTTAGCATGAGTGGGAATAAGGTGACTGTTAAAAATATGAGTTAATATTTTTCAATCTCATATTTATTATTTAAAACAAAGTGTTATGTGACTGAGGGGTTGTTATGTAAAACTTGTATTCTTTGCATAGTTAAGTGTAAATGCAGGTAGCAGGTTTGATATGCGGGTTATAGTTCGGGTCAAGTTTGGTTCGGATTGTATTCATGGTTGATATCCAAAGTATAAAAGATGAGAGAGAAGACTGTTCGTTCATTCAGTTGAAAAAGATCTAAGATCAGATTAGGGTTTTCTCTCAATTCTCTCTTCTTTATTCTAACTCTTGTATACTCTTCTTTGTTCTGTGTAAGCTAAGATAGTTTATGTATGAGTCTGATAGTTTTAGATCATGCTTGTGTCTTAGTTGATATAGATTAGGTTGAGTGTTTTGTAATGAGAGTAGATTAGGTTTTTTATGTAGTGAGGTTTGATCTGTAAGTTCGTGAAAACCGCCTGTTTCTTTGTCCTTAATTGATATAAGAAATGGTGATGTTGGGAAGTTTGCTTTGTGTCTTTTTAACATGGTATCAGAGCTGTAAGGCTCATGGTTGTTGATCCTGACATCTCGCTTCTTGTTCGTTGATCTTCTGGTGTTGACGATTCTTTGAGAGGCATTTTGTTCCTCTTTTCTCACAGTTTTTTTGGTTAGACGATTGAGAGTTCTAGGGTTGTGTTTGTCATCCCTAAACTTGTGTCGATTTGTTATGATCCTGGTACTGCGAAGTTTTTTGTTCTTGATCTTTCAAGTTTGGTGAGGATCGATTGCTAATCCAAGCTCTGCTGTTGTAAACTCTAACCGTCATAGTGGAATCAATCAATCCCATTAATCTGAAATAACCCTCTTGGGGTCGGAATTGATCACCGATAAACCCGTGAAGGGAACGGATTCAGGGAGTCGATATTGTTAATCGGTTCTCGTCTATTGCACTGTGAGGTTTTCTTATTCTTTTTTTCATCTCTCTTTGTCTATTGGACTGTGAGGTTCTTACTTGTTCTTGTTTTGTCATATTTTCTATCTGTTGTGTGGAAAGTTATGGTTTCCTAAGCACACCAGTTATTTGTTATATGTTTTTTTCAACTCTGTGTTGATTGTCTTGGGCCCCGACATACTGTGGTGACCATCTGGACTTTAAGTCGACACAAGTGTTTGTGATTTCTGATCTCTTTGTTGATCTGTTTGCTGTTTTTTGTGATTAACTATGGCTGGTGATACACTTGAAGGAAGTGGTGTTCCTAAAGATAATCCAGTTGATTTTGATGATCCTTTATATGTTCATCCTTCTGATAATACTGTGACTTCTATTATAACAATTAAATTGACTGGTAATGAAAATTATCGTCTGTGGCGTAGTTCTATGTCTAGAGGTCTTAAGGCTAGGAACAAGTTAGGATTTGTAGATGGTACTATTACTTTGGAAAAAACTGAAGCATCTAAAGCATCTAAGTGGGAACGTGGTAATGCTGTTGTTTGTAATTGGATATTGGGGTCAATTTCTGAGACTATATATGCTAGTCATGTATATTCTGATAAGGCTAAAGATATTTGGGATGAGTTGTTTGAGACTTATAATAAGGCTGATGCTTCTGTCATTTTCAATATTCATCAACAGATTAATAGTTTAAAACAAAATGGGCAGTCTCTTTCTGATTACTATAATAAACTTGATTCAGTATGGAAATAGTTTGATGGTCTAACTAGTTTAACTGAAAGTGTTTGTGAAGCTGCTACTAAACTTAATGATCATTCAAAATTAATGAAACTAATGCAGTTTCTTAGTGGTCTTGATGATGTTTATAATCAAGTCAAGAGTCATATTCTGTTAATGGAACCCTTACCAAATGTTAAGACAACTTTTTCTATTCTTTCTAGAGAAGAGTCACTTCAAAAGAATGGGTCTCTTGGTAATATTGTTTCCTCAAAGCCACAAGTCTCTGTGTTTAATAGTAAAGCAAATGATTTTAAACGAACACAAGGTCAAAACAGATCTAGAAATCAGGGATTACAGTGTAAAAACAGTAATCTAAAAGGTCATACAATAGATAGGTGCTATAAACTAATTGGTTATCCAAAAGATTTTACACCTAGAAGTGATAATAATAATCAGAATAAATCTTTTTCCGTGAATTCCTCTTCTGTTGAATCTAATAGTAAAACTTCAGCTTCTTCTGAGTTTGTTCCCAGCAATGGTGCTCATCTTCTTACTGATGAACAATATTCAAAGTTCCTTCATCTTATTAGTGAACATTCTCACAATGAAGATGTGTCTGCCACTTCTAATATGGCAGGTATGTCATTGTTTCAGTGTTGCAATTCATTTGTTAGTCCTAATAGATCTCAAAGTTGGATTGTTGACTCAGGAGCTAATCAACATATGATAGCTTCTGAGTCACATCTTCAGGATGTTATAGATGTCTCTAAGCTTAATCTTCTTGTTAAACATCCTAATGGATCTTCAGCTCCTATAAATAAAATTGGAAATCTTCATCTATCTTCACATCTTACTTTATTTGATGTATTTGGTGTTCCAGACTTTAATGTCAATCTTTTATCTGTTCATAAACTTTGTAAAGATAGTAGGTGTGAAGTTATTTTTTCTGAACATAATTGTGTAATCCAGGATTCACTATCAAAGAAGATGGTGGAGAATGGTAGAGAATCTGAGGGATTATACTACCTTGATGGTGTATCCTCAGGTAATCTAACTAATGTAGCTTCCAGATGTTGTGTTTCTAAACTAACTTAGCATAGCAAGCTTGGTCATCCAGCTGATCAAGCTTTGACTTCTTTAAAAAAGGTGTTAAATTTTGGTAATGAGTCCCTTCCTCCTAGTGATGTTTGCCATAGAGCAAAACAGACAAGGGAGTCCTTTTCTCTTAGTCAGCATACTTCAACTCAGTTAGGTGAATTGGTTCACTTAGATGTCTGGGGACCTTATAGGCTTGCTTCAGTTGAAGGGTTCAAATATTTCTTGACTGTTGTGGATGATTTTACTAGGGCCACATGGGTGTTTCTTTTAAAGTCTAAAACTGAGGTTTTTGATTGTTTTAAATCGTTTGTTAATATACTTTTAAACCAGTTTGATGTTAATATTAAGGTTGTATGCCCAGACAATGGTATTGAGTTTGTTAATAATCAAATGAAGTTTTTTTGTTTTGAAAAAGGAATTATTCATCAAACATCTTGTGCTTATACTCCACAACAAAATGGAGTTGTGGAGAGAAAGCATAGACATATTCTTAATGTTGCAAGATCTCTTTTGTTTCAATCAGGAGTGCCTGTTAAATATTGGGGAGATGCTGTTTTGACTTCTGTTTTTTTTTTTTAATAAATAGAATGCCTACTTCTGTCTTAAATGGTTCATCTCCTTATGAACTTATTTTCAAAAAGGTTCTTGTTTTTGATCATTTGAGAGTTTTTGGTTGTTTATGCTTTGCTAGTAAACAAAATATTTCTGATAAACTGTCTGAACGTGCTGAAAAATGTATTTTGTTGGGATATTGTTTTGATAAGAAAGCTTATAAATTACTTAGTCTAGATACTAACACTTCTTTTGTATCCAGGGATGTGAAGTTCTATGAGTCTGTTTTTCCATACAAATTAAAATCAACTAATGTTGATAGTTTTTTGAATAGTTCTGGCCCTAGTGATCTCTTTTCCTATGATGTTTTTAACACAAATGAGTATATAAATGATTCCATTGGTCTTGATGAATTGAGGGTGGAGTCCCAGTTGGATGGTACTGATGCAACTATTAACTTGGATGACATTAGTTCTGGTGAATCTGTCAACCATGGTGGCGAGGCAATGGTGCCTCCTACTAGTTCCTCTGTTCCTTCATCTTCAAGTGTGTCTGAGGAAATTAGTCAGTCTATTTTGACACCTTCTGTGGAGCAGTCTGTAGGTGCTTCTAGGACAAGACGTGAGTCATATATGCCTGTTAAGTTTGCTGATTATGTAGTTGAAGGAAAATATAAATATGGTATTGAAAGGTCGATTAATTGTTCTTATCTTGATCATGAAACTAAGTGTTTTATTTCTAATCTAAATAAATCTATTGAACCCAAAGATTACAAAGAAGCTTTGTCTGATCCAAATTGGGTCAGGGCAATGAATGAAGAGATGAAAGCTCTTCATCGTAATCATACTTGGGAAATAACAAATTTGCCTAAAAATAGAAAGCCCATAGGATGTAAATGGGTATTTAAAATTAAATATAAGTCAAATGGAGAGGTAGAAAGGTATAAAGCTCGATTAGTTGCTAAAGGGTATAATCAAAGAGAAGGAATTGATTTTGAGGAAACATTTTCTCCTGTTGCTAAAATTGTTACTGTACGAATTGTTATTTCTTTGTCTGTGCATAATTCATGGCCTTTATATCAATTAGATATAAATAATGCTTTCCTTTATGGTGATCTTACTGAGGATGTTTATATGTCTCTTCCTCCTGGCTATTATTCAAACAGTGATTCTAGAGTTTGTAAACTTACTAAGTCTTTATATGGTCTAAAGCAGGCCCCTAGAAAGTGGAATGAAAAACTCTGTGCATCATTGTTTATGTTTGGATTTCAACAAAGTATTAGTGATTACTCTTTGTTTATTAAAAAATGTGGTACATTTTTAACTATACTTTTGGTGTATGTTGATGATATTATTCTAACTGGAAATAGTGAAGTTGAAATTAAAAAGGTTAAAGAATTCATGAGGAGTCAGTTTTTGATTAAGGATCTTGGTATTCTTAAATATTTTCTTGGAATAGAGGTAATAAGTATTAATGATGGTTTGTGTTTAAATCAAAGAAAGTACTGTTTAGAATTATTGCATGAATATGGGATGCTTGCATGTAAACCTGTAAATACTCCTTTAGAAGTTAATTTTGTTGTAAGTTCTAGTAATAAAAATGAAAAAGAAAATTTTCTGGAAAATAAAACTGAGTTTCAGAAACAGATAGGTAAACTTATTTACCTTACAATTACTAGACTTGATATTTCTTATGCAGTTCAAGTTCTGAGTCAGTATATGCACAAACCTAGGAAGTCACATTTAAATCTTGCTTTTAGATTGTTAAGATACTTGAAAAATAGTCCTGGAAAAGGTGTGGCTTTGAGTAAGTCAAGTGTGTTTGAATTAAAGGGTTATGTTGATGCAGACTGGGCAAAATGTTTAGATACAAGAAGGTCTGTATCAGGTTATATGATTTATTTTAACAACTGTTTAATTTCTTGGAAAAGTAAAAAACAGTCTACAGTTTCTAGGTCTTCCACTGAGTCTAAATACAGAGCTCTTGGCTCTATTACTTGTGAAGTAATTTGGATTTTAAAGATTTTATTTGAACTTGGTGTCAAAAGTCTTATGCCTGTTTCTATTTTTTGTGATAATAGTTCAACTATCAAATTGGCTCTTAATCCTGTATTTCATGAAAGAACAAAACATTTTGAGATAGATTTACATTTTGTTAGAGAAAAAGTTGCTAATGGTATTGTAAAATTAGTTAAAATTGATTCTTCTGAACAGAATGCTGATATTCTTACAAAGTCTTTAAGTTCAAAACAACATGAATTTTTAGTTGCTAAAATGGGTCTTATTGATATTTTTAAGGAAAAATAATAAATAATTCGATTGAGGGGGGATGTTAAAAATATGACTTAATATTTTTCAATCTCATATTTATTATTTAAAATAAAGTGTTATGTGACTGAGGGGTTGTTATGTAAAACTTGTATTCTTTGCGTAATTAAGTGTAAATGCAGGTAGCAGGTTTGATATGCGGGTTATAGTCCGGGTCAAGTTTGGTTCGGATTGTATTCATGGTTGATATCCAAAGTATAAAAGACGAGAGAGAAGACTGTTCGTTCATTCAGTTGAAAAAGATCTAAGATCAGATTAGGGTTTTCTCTCAATTCTCTCTTCTTTATTCTAACTCTTGTATACTCTTCTTTGTTCTGTGTAAGCTAAGATAGTTTCTGTATGAGTCTGATAGTTTTAGATCATGCTTGTGTCTTAGTTGATATAGATTAGGTTGAGTGTTTTGTAATGAGAGTAGATTCGGTTTTTTATGTAGTGAGGTTTGATCTGTAAGTTCGTGAAAACCGCCTGTTTCTTTGTCCTTAATTGATATAAGAAATGGTGATGTTGGGAAGTTTGCTTTGTGTCTTTTTAACAGTGACAAAGCAACATAACCGACTCAAACCGGAAACAGTCGGGCCATTAATGTGTAGCCAAAGATGGTTACGGAAGGAGCTTCAAGCTAAATGTCTAATAAATATATCAATTGTTATATCATAGATGCGTATAAATATTATTTTTTCTAAAAATAAATTTTATATGTTTCAGGTAAAAAGCAAGGAGAACCAAAAGCTTTTGATCAGATGGTTGCATATGATGATGATGATGTTGAGTAATTTTTCAAACAAACAAATCGAACCAAAGACTTGAAATTTCTTTTGTGTAATCATGTTCTCGTTTTGATGGTTGTTAAACTTTATGATTGATGTAAACACTATTTAATTATGACATCTGGTTTTGATAGCTTATTAAACTTGAAATTATTTTTTATGTAAGTTAATTTATTATGTTGATAGAATGAGAACGGGCCATGGATAAGCCTAAAATCTAATGGGGAGGGGATTAGATTCCACGCATCCATTGGGGATGGGGATGGGGATGGGAATGAAGTTACAGACTCGGGGACGAGGACTGGGATAGTAAACCCCGCCCTATCCTCAACCCATTGCCATCCCGAATCTTGCTCCAGCTTTTGTACTTCGCCCCTCGGGACAGTACTCTTCCATCATCATTGCTTTTAAGTTCTCCCAGCCCATTGAGTTATCCACTGTAAGGGTCAGTGACTTGACATGGCCATTCCACCATGTAAGGGCCCTATCAGAGAGGGTGCAGGCCACAAACTTCATTTTTCTCCCTTCTAGGCACGCGCATATCTCAAAAACCGACTCTGTTTTCTCGAACCATTGCATTAGAGCAATGACTCCCCCGCTTCCATTAAAGGATTTGGGTTTGAAGTTGGTGAAATATTTGTAGAAACACTCCCTTGGGTGTCTGTGGTTGTCTTCGTGGTTAGATGGGTTGGCACCACTACCAGCTCCACGGGCACCACTCGCGTGGATTTGAGTCATAGTGACTGTCACTGCGGCTGTTACATCAGCCCGAAAAACAGAATGGTCGTACTGTAGTGGTGGCGGCGATGGTGGATTTGCTGACGTGTTGTTGATGACACGCCTTATTGGTCTACGTGGAGGCATCTTTCTGCCATAAGGTTTAAAAGATGAAATGGTGGTAAGTCTTTAGTAGTGGTTATAAATCGAATGCTATTTGAACTAGGTTATCTTAGTTTTGTGTGTATCATGTTCCGACTTTCCAAGTGTTTTGTAAACAATTCATAACCGAAGTCTATGTAAAATAAACTTATGAATTTTTAATAGTAACCACTCTCAAAAGAAATTCCGTGATTTTATTTACTAGTATTAGTTGCTACGAAAGAGGCGATAAGTGATTTTATTTACTAGTATTAGTTGCTACGAAAGAGGCGATAAGCCTAACACATAGTGTGAGTATTGTAATCACTAGCTCACTAGGTTATATTATTTTATTAATTATTAGTGTGGCAGATAAGGTGCTCTGCCTCCTCGCACGTCTCGCGAATGGTCTCTTCTGCTCTCTGTCCTTGCTATGATTGCCCTCGTTTCAGCTGTAAATATTTTTTGTCTCATGGTGACTATCTTTTCGTCTGATCTCTTCTCAGAATCCTCCTCATGAACCCCTCCTAGAATCCTCCTCATGAACCCCTCCTGGTTCTTCCTCGACTCCCCTGTTGGTTGTTGTGGTAAGGTTGTGTTGTCTAGATATGTTGGTGCGAGAATAGGGGTCTATAAAGAATCTATGAGGTTAATAGAAGAATTTATGATGAAATTTTTATGGTATGATCATTATCGGGTCCTCCTATAATCACGTATTGCATACCAGTTATATATAACTAAGATCGAATAGACCTTCGAATAAGTGATCCTACTCTAAGACCACAACCAAACAAGGACCAATAAGTAGAGCGAAAATCACAAATTCTAAGTCTATAAAATCTTAATTATATATAACCTTAGTGTATAAACTCAGCAATTATAGTCCTACCAGTAAGGGTCTTTTAGTTTTAACATAATTTATTTATAGCACCTTAAAATACTTATATAGTATTTTAACTTTATGTTTGATTCTAAAGTTTATTGGTATACGAAGTTGATAAGTTTTTAGACTTGTTGTTATTGTATAGTATCATATAATAATCCTATAGTATTTTAAACTTTATGTTTGGTTCTAGTGTTCCTTTGCATGTAAAGTTGGTAAGTTTTAGACTTGTTGCAACACCACGACCATTCCTAGGCATATGCTGATCACCTCTCGGGTAAATATAGTTGATTAGACTATATTCTTCCCAGACCTGATTATATATCCCGAGGCCTACTCGTGCGGTCCAACTTTCTAAATACTTTTGTTTTGTTCTTATCATGACACTGTTCTAGTATGTATATATGCATGTATACTTTTATAAAAATATTGTTATATTTTAAAAAATATAACTCTTGTTCAGAGTGTTTTAGTCCCATTGTAATTATAGTTGTATATCTTATATAGGTTGATATACTTAGTTCACTATAAAGAATGCGCCGATACCAATCTGTCACACCCCCAAACCGGAACGACGGAAACGTTCGGGGGCGTATGACGTCATGTACAATATCACAACAATTGAATAATAGTAATCAAAGCAACAAAACCATCATCTTGAAAATATATAATTTACATTGTGTTCAAAACATTGTTTGATTGACATCAAAATTATAACAAAAGCTAAGACGCGAAGCTACTATGCTCCGTCTTCGAGACACCTGTGAGGGTACTTGTCTACTAATTTCCTGAGAATACAAGTGGTTTGAAAAAAAGTGTCAACATTTAAGTTGGTGAGTTCATAAGCATTTTATGTGAAAATGTATGTTCTTTGTTATTGAAAACGTTAATGTGTTCTTACAAAAAATCCAATATTTTCTTTGTAAATGAGTTGTAGTTTTAGTACCTTAAGACCAAAAAGTATAAGTTTCTTATGCTTAAAATTTGTAATGTGAAGTTCTAATTTATGTAAATGGTGTGACCCATACTGTTACCTCCTATGAATGCTTACTGTATACAAGTTATATATAATCAAGATCGAACGAACAATCAAATGGGTGATTCTGCCCTAAGCCCACAGCCAAACAAGGAACAAGAAGTAAGGCAGAAATCACACATTTCACTGCCTATCAAATCTTCTTTGTATATAACCCTAATGTATATATTAAGTAATCATAGATTTAGCAATAAGAGTCCTCACTATGTGTTTTCCTGAAATGCTAATCGTGTCGTATTAGTAAGTGGTATAATGTATTGCTTTTAGTGTAACTCTGTGTAATTCTAGAAATACCATAGCTTCCTTCTATAATCCCTTAGTGTATACAAGTTATATAAAATCAAGGTTCAGTAGGTCGTTGCATGTAATGGGTCTTCCCTAAGCCCACAACCAAACAAGGAACAAGGCCTAAAGCGGACTTACCAATTGGATCTTAATTTTGTATAACTCTAGCATATACACTAAGCAATCATAGACGAAAATATGATTCTCTGTTGTCCTAAAACCGAAGTGTATGAAATATTATACTTGAAAATAGCGCGATACAGTTTTATTATTTAAATAAAACCATTGAAGTCATGTTTATCCCCGTAAACCAAATGTTTTAGTTAATGCTTATTGTGAGTGTTTATTATAACCATGCTAAGATGACTAATGGCCTGCACGACGTTCTTCAGGCGTCAGAAAGTTATGACATTTGTCACCCCAGAACTTCCGTTCCAACTGTAGCTAACAGTCAGGGCGCGGGATTGTTAGTCCTGTATAGATCTATACACAAACTCACACTCTTCCTCCATGAGACTCTGGTTATAATTCATGATTTTAATGGGTACCTTTTTTGGTACAACAAAGGAGTGACTCACAATCCTGTACTAACTAGTTTCATACAGTGCGTTGAAGTTTTATTTTCCTTGTTATTGTACATGTTGGGTCAAAATTATGGTTTATACTTTGATTTTCTAGGCAACTGTATTTTTCTATAATGTTTTATGAGTTTACGATCATGTTAGGCGTGTCAAACCCAACAAATAATAGGGTACAATAGACTCCAAATACACTGCTTTAATGCACTAAAAAGTAGTACAAGGCAAGCAGGGTCGAACCACAGAGACACGGGACAAAAGTATATACCTTTTTTTGCACAAGGTACTTTGGTCACAAATGGGGGTTTTGTTTGCAAAAGTCAAATAATAAAAAATAACAATCAACTTTGAAACATGCAGAAAATGAAATAGATTTGTAAACAAGTTGTAAAAGTGCTTCCAGTTCTAGTTCTCAATGTTGTCATTTAACCTGATTATGACTTGATGTAATTTGTGATTGCTATTCTAAGTTGGTACTGAAAGATATTAACACGCTCTAATACCTCTCGCTTGCCAAATTATCTAACTAAAACACACTCTTTGACTAGACCTAACTTTACTAATTCATCTTAAACACGCTCTTTGATTATATTGGAAAACTGCATTAAGTTTTGTACAAGCTTCCCAACAATGTTCATTTCTTCTCATACACTCGGAAGTGTGAAAACATGTGATATATGTTTTACAATAAGAAAACTTATTGCTTGTTACCAATTGTTAACTTAATAAAACGATTAGGTGCCCTAAAAGTTAATTAACTGCACAAAAATTCAATTCATGAAAGTGGCCAATCAAACACAAATCAAATTTAAGGGTTCTAGTTTAAACAAAAACATAATCATTAGAATAGAATCACAAATCAAATATCAAATCATATGCTTCAAGTCAAGCAATCAACATGTTTTGAACAAGAACAAGAAACTAGGGTTTCTTAGGCACACATGGCTAAGAACAAATCAAACAAGAAAAATGATGGAATTGAAATGTTTAATGCTTACTAAAATGAAATTAAAAATGTTTGAAATGATTTGGTCTTCTCAAAAGCTCCAAGAATTCTCCTAGAATTGCCCAAGATCGCCCTAAACTGCTCCCAAAAAACCGTATGCCTTAAAAAAATGACGTCTCCTCCTGTTTTAATTAATGTTCACGTGCATGCCATGAGGCCATGCGTTTTTGGCATGGCCATGCCTTTTGCCCATGTGTTTTTGGCATGGCCCATGCTTTTTGCTAAAACACAAATAAGTCTTCACTGTTGGCTCCATCGTTGGTCAAACTTCCCCACGAGTCATGTTTCTCAACTATGAGATGATAAAGGAAAAACACAACTCGTGTCGATGCGACAAGAACCGCGTTTCAAATGTAGTCCTTTGCTATGATGACAATGTAACACTGACTCGGGTTATGTCTTCATTCTTTCCTCCATGGAATGGCCGGTTCATCTTCTTTTCATTCTCCAAATCTCCATGCTCCAAGTTCCATGCTTCCAAGCTCCATGTATCCACGCTCCATAATACCTGACATTCTTGATGAAATATGCAACTGCCCTAATAATCAACTAAATGCAAGAATTATGAAGTAGAATGCTATAAAAAGACGGAAATAAACATGCAAAATAGGTGTATAAAATGCACCTATCAGTTCAGGTTTACGACCAGGGAGGTGTTTACGACCCTAAATAGGTTTACGGCCATAAACCCATTTACGACCCTTGTTTTTCATGTATATATATAAGGTGAGAGGTGTGAGGAAGGCGGGGATAGTAGAGAGAGAAAGGAGATTATGTGTGTGTGTACGAATCTCATGTAAAGGAGCATCATTCCAATCTATTCAATACATTGAAGATTCAAGTTATTCTTCATCTCCTTCTCTTCTATCTTGATCTGACATCATCCGTTTGATTGAGATTCCGCACCATCAAACGGATCTGATTGATACACAAGCAGATTGGGGACTTACAGTACATATTATCCTTTTATAGTGTTTACAATGTATAAAATAATCATAATTTTATATAATCATTCCTTTGACCCAAAAGAGTAAAATAACGTGAATGTTCCCCAAACTATACCTATTATAGTTTAAAAATGTAGGTTTCGATGAAATGGTAAAACCTTTTTATTTTTAACAACTTTGTACGTAAGAGTTTATAAGTTTGGTAGTAATGATTTTAGCATTTTTGCGTAAAATATATATATATATATATATATATATATATATATATATATATATATATATATATATATATATATAAAGTATGTGAAAACATATGAAGCGATTTATATTTTTAAACACAATATTTCTTGTGTTTTACTTGTATAACCCCCCTCCACATAAAAAACATAGAAAACCTTGGAAAATTGCGGGGTTATGAACTCACTTTTTACGATTCCCAGTGTCGTGCTAGTTTTGTCGCGAAACTTCGACAGGTCATAACTTCTTCGTTATAACTCGGATTTCGGTGTTCTTTATATCTCCGGAATCCTTGTCCCGACCACTACAATTTTCTTCATAGATATTGGGTCCATATATTATTTTTGTTTTTATTCTTAACTTTTGAATATTTTGACTTTTATTGACTTTCTTTGATTTTCATTGATTTGAAATAACTGGTTGTTACAGTGCTTTACCTTATGTCCATTAAATTTGAAGGGAGTTCCATCTCTTGCTATCAACTCTATGGCCCCATGTGGAAAAACTTGTTTTCCAATAAATGGCCCATCCTAACCTGTTTGTAGTTTTCTAGGAAAAAGCATTAATCTTGAGTTAAAAAGGAGAACCTTTTGCCCCTCTTGAAAGACTTTGCGTCCTCTTAACCTTGCATCATGCCATTTCTTTGTTTTATCTTTGTAAATTATGGAGATTATGTATTCTTCATTTCGCAGTTCTTCAAGAGCATTCATTTGCATTAAACGGTTAACTCGAAGTTCAATTAATTCAAAGTTGCAAATCTTGAAAGCCCAAAATGCTTTATGTTAAATTTCCACCGGTAAGTGACAATTCTTCCCATACACCAACCTATATGGTGTAGTACCAATAGGTGTTTAAAATGTGGTACAAAATGCCCATAATGTATCATCAATCTTTTTCGACCACTCCTTTTTGTTACTTCCTACCAATCGCTCCAAAATTCTTTTCAATGCCCGATTTGTAACTTCGGTTTGCCCACTTGTCTGTGGATGATATGGCGTTACAAATCTATTTTGTACACCATATTTTTGTAATACCTTTTCTAATTTTTCATTTGCAAAATGAGTTCCCCAATCACTAATAAGAGCCTTCGGGACACCGAATCATGAAAACAATTTCTTAAGAAATCGAACTACTACTCAAGCATCATTTGTAGGCAGTGCTTGTGATTCCGCCCATTTAGATACATAATCGACCGCCACCAATATATATTTATTTCCTCAAGACATCGGAAAAAGGTCCCATGAAGTCGATCCCCCAAACATCAAATATTTCACAAACTTGGATTACACTTTGGGGCATCTCGTTTCAGGAGGAAATGTTTCCCGACCTTTGGCATGAATCACATTCTTTGACAATTTGGGTAGCATATTTAAAAATTGTAGGACAATAAAATCCGGAATCAAAGACCTTCTTTGTTGTATACTGTGCTCCATGATGTCCTCCAGTGGGCCCGTTATGTCAATGTTTCAAGATTTCCAAACTTTCTTTCCTGAACACACATCTTATTATCATTCAGTCTGCACAGCTTCTAAATAGGTATGGCTCATTCCAAAAGTAGTACTTGACTTCTGAAAATAGTTTCTTCTTTTGTTGGTGAGTCAGTTCTTTTGGAAGATAATCAGTAGCCAAGTAGTTGGCTATGTCTTCATACCATGGCACCTCTCCTGCGATTGCCATCAAATATTCTTTGGGAAATTTGTCTCTAATCTTGTTTTCTTCTAACTCTTCCAGTCTCGAATTTTCAAGTCTTGATAAGCGATCGACTGTCACGTTCTTCATTCCTTTTTATCCCTTATTTCCATGTCAAATTCTTGTAAAAGTAGCACCCATCGTATTAATATGGGCTTAGCATCTTGTTTAGCAAAAAGATACTTAAGGGCAGAATGGTCAGTAAATATAATAGTTTTAGATAAAACTAAGGGCATAATTTATCAAAAGTATTGATCACAGCAACGAGTTCCTTTTTGGTAGTATTATAATTTTCTTGATTAAGATTGAGAGTCTTGGTTACATAATATATGGGTTGAATATTCTTATCAACCCTTTGTCCAGGAACAACTCCAACTATAAAATCACTTGCATCACATATAAGCTCAAATGGGAGATTCCAATTTGGGGTAGTCATGATAGGGGTATTGGTTAATTTCTCCTTTAATATTTGAAAAGCTTCAAGGAATTCTTTGTAGAAATCAAATACAACATCTTTCAAGAGAAGTTGTGTTAATGGCATTGTGATTTTTGAGAAGTCCTTTATGAATCGGCGGCCCAAAAAACTTCTTACCCGTTTCACATTTGTGGGAGGTGGTAACTTGGCTATTGTGTCAACCTTTGCACGGTCCACCTCTATTCCCAACTTAGGGACTTTATGCCCCAAAACAATTCCTTCTTTGACCATAAAATGACATTTCTCCAAATTTAAGACCAAGTTGGTCTTTTCACATCTTGCTAACATTAAGTCAAGGTTGGACAAGCAATCTTCAAAAGAGGAGCCAAAAACTAAGAAGTCGTCCATGAAGATCTCCATAAAAATTTCAACCATGTCGCGGAAGATTGCCATCATGCACCTTTGGAATGTGGTTGGTGCGTTACATAACCCAAATGACATTCATCTATAAGCAAAGGTCCCACTCGGGCAAGTGAACGTGGTCTTTTCTTGGTCTTGAGGATCGATAGGGATTTGAAAGTATCCTGAAAAACTGTCAAAAAAACAATAATAGAGATGACCGGATAATCTTTCGAGCATTTGATCAATAAATGGTAAAGGAAAATGGTCTTTGCATGTGGCATCGTTTAGCTTACGATAATCGATGCATACACGCAAATTGGATACCGTTCTTGTTGGAATGAGCTCGTTTTCTTCTTTGGTGACTACCGTCATTCCTTCTTTTTTGGGTACCACGTGCACTAGACTTACCCATTGGCTATCCGATATTGAATAAATGATACCGTCATCCAACAGTTTGCCTATCTCTTTCTTCACTACTTCTTGCATGTTTGGGTTTAGTCTCCTTTGGTGTTGAACCACTGACTTAGCTCCCTCTTCTAGGTTGATTTTATGTGAACAATATGCGGGACTAATTCCTTTGATGTTGGTGATCTTCCATGCTATGACATTTTTCGTTTCTTGAGTACCTCCGCTAGGCTTTCCTTTTTGTGTTTTGCGAGATCAACTGCTATGATGACCGACTTTTGTTGATCTTCTTCCAAAAATGCATACTCCATATGTTCGGGCAAGGCTTTCAACTTGATTTTTGGTTTTTGGTCAGTGACCATGACGTAGGAATCATCCACGTCGTGGTGTTGCAGTTTTTTACGTCTGATCGTGAAAATTCAGATGACCATGTCGTGGTGTCAGTACTACGCCGTGGTGTTTCTTCAATCTCTTTTTTCACTTTGTTGTACCCGCTCTCTTCCAACAACTTCTCTAAATCTTGTATGTCATGTTCAACATCAAAATTTCCTTCTTGTAGAACTATATATCCCTCAATTTCCTTTTCTTTCCATTCTCCAAGATCTATTTCTAGAATTTCATCAAACACATCAATCCAGAAAGTTGTATCATCACTCATCCTTGAGTGTTGGATTATTCTATTTACTCCAAAAGTGATCGCTTCTTATCCAACTCGAAGAGTGATTTGGATTCTCTTATATAAACTAAGGCTCGGGTTGTGCTTAAAAATTGCCTTCCAAGAATAATCGGGACTTGTTCGTCTTCCTCCATGTCTAAAAAATGAAATCTGCGGGAAAAGCAAACTTGTCAACTTTTACTAGTAGATCTTCACAAATTCCTCGTGGAAATGTCATTGTTTTGTTGGCTAAATGGATGACCATGCAGACTGGTCTTGGTTCCGGGAGATCAAGTTTCTTGAAGAATGAATAAGGCATCAAATTAACACTTTCTCCTGAGTTTGCTAGAGCATGGCTTGTGGCTAAATTTCCAAATTGGCACGGAAGTGTTAAGCTTCTCGGATCACCAATCTTTTTTGGTAGCATATTCAACATTGCAGCTAAGCAGGTTTCATTTAGTACTACCTTAGATATTCCCTCCATATTCTTTCGGTTAGTTAGGAGATCTTTTAGAAACATCGCATACTTTGGCATTTGAGCCAAGGCTTAAAGGAACAAAATATTGATTTTAAGTCACTTTATGTGATCTAAGAACTTTTGGCAGTCTTCAACATTCTTTTCTAGTCTTGCTTTACTAGGAAAGGGCAGCGGTGGGTGGTATGGCTGAACAAGTTTAATATTTTTCTTTTCAGGTTCTTGCCACGTCGTGGTGTCAGCACCATGTCGTGGTGACTATTTAAACTCCTTTCGTTAAGTTGCTTCTCGACCTTCTTGCTCATCATCCGAGTTTTTTCTCTTAATGGGAGTCAGATGGGTAACAATTTTTCCACTTCTTGTTGTAATTTCTTGGATGTGAGCTCATGTTGGGTTTTGTTCAGTGTTTCCAGGAAGGGATCCTGATGATCTTTCATTGAATTTTTTAGCTAATTGCCCAAGTTGTTTTTTCGATGTTGAGGATTGAAGCTTGTTGATTTCTGAGTAAAGTTTGCTGATACGTCATTAGAGCTTGTTGCTCTCTTATTGCTGCTTCGGTTTCATCATGCCTCTTTTCTAATGCAGCTGCAAAGCGTGCCAACATTGACTCAAAATCGGGTTTCTTTTCAGGTGCGGGTTCCTTTCTTTGGTAAAATCCTTTTCCTTTTTGCTCAAACTTCTCCTCTTTGGATTTATTATACTCATCATAAGGTAACCATGTTTTCTTGTTTTTTCTCCAATCTTCATCATAATGATCATCGCTTGAGTAGCAAGCTTGAACCTTTTGGTTTCCATTTTCATCCAGATCGCAATCTCTAGTTAAATGCGGCCCGTTACAATTTTCACACCCACTCGATAGCATGGATCGTTTGATCCATTTTGGTCATCCTCATATCCATGTTATGCAACATTGCTAAGACTGCCGACATGTCCTCCGAAGCAGAATTTGCCGATGCCCTTGCTACATCATTCCGCGGGTTATGGTACTCTCTCAAATGTCTTGAAAATTCTTCACTAAGCTCCTTAATTTTAGCGGGATTCTTCTTGGTTAATGGTCCTTGAGAATCAAGGAGTTTCCTTGTCGTGACATTTACCCTATCATAGAAGATCGAGACTTCTTGTTGCGCATTTAGATCATTTTGGGGGCAATTTTGAAGTAATCCCTTGTAGCACTCCTATGCTTCATATAGCAACTCACCCATTTGTTGCTCAAAGTTAGATATGGCCTTTTTGAGTTTCGCTACCTTCGATGGTGGGCAAAACTGTTCTAAGAATTCTTCATGTATTTGTGCCCACGTAGTGATTGCGCCGGGTGGAAGTGCCTTCAACCAATCCTTGGCAGCTCCTTTGAAGGTGACTAGAAGCATTCTCAATAACATAGTTTCGCGTGAAACATTTGGGATGTTGAAGTAACGGCGATGTCATTGACTTTATGAAGATGTTTTTAGGCATCTTCATGATCTTTTCTGGTTAATGGGATCTCTTTTAGCGTGGAAAGGATGTGTCCCTTGAGTTCAAATGTGCCAGTGGCTGGAATGGTGGGTTGCATAAGGCCCGAACCGGTGTTGTCACAAATTCTTTTCTTGTATGTCTCCAAAGATATGTCGGCAATGTCCGCCATGATACTATTGGGTTCATCGTCTTCATCTGATTCATAACCATTTTTCCTTTTTATTGGGAGTGTTCTCAATGCCTTCAAAAATGCCTTCGTCTTTTGGGTTGTTGCTTGATTATCATATGTGCTTGTCCTTATTTTTACGAAAAACTAATTTTAGATCCTTGAAAGGAGATTTCTTTGGTGTGGCCGATTCTACTACTTCCTTGTCCTTCTTTTTATGAAACGCTGACTCTAGATCTTCAAGTGGTGGTGTCAAAGGTGTGTTCGATCCACGGGTCATATACTTCTGCAACAAAAACAAATAAAACACGTAAAAAGAACAAAAACAAAAATTAAAATTTAACTCTTACAACACCACGACGTGGTAAGTCAAACATAAGAAAAAGCTAATACGAAAATTTAAAACCAAATAGATAGAAAAATCCTAATAAAATAGCAGATTCAAATTAACTAAAAATGGACCGTTCTCCAAACAACGACGCCAAAAACTTGATGCTTGAAAAATTATGCACTAGTTTATCTTACTAATGTAACTAATTATTACCTAAGACAGTGTACCTTGTTGAAAATAGTATAGCACAATAGACATGTATCGAACACATGGAACAAATTAATTAGCTAATTCTTATCTACTATCTACATAATTTACTATTAAATTTAGAAATTGGGGTTTCTCTAGTTTTGCAAGACTAGAAACTTAATTTACCAAACTAACTAACTATCAACTAATGAAGAAAATATTAAAAATAAAAGCAACAAAAACACAAAAGACGGTTTAAACCAAGGTAATTGAGAGACTTTCATTTAACTTCGATTTACTTGCTATTATGGTTGATCTTTGGAAGTGCAATGGATTATTGTTTCATTGGTTACCTATTCCTCAGATGACTAGGTTAATGTTCACTGATCCTAATCCTTTAGCAAACAAGTTCATTCATACGGTGATGAGACAGATAAACTTACAAGTTTACTAGTGTTTAGTTCAAGTTAAATTAGACTTATAATGAATTGATTAATTTGGTTAATTAGCTCAATTCAATATATGATTGGTCGTCATATATTTGCTCCTACGATTACTTACCCACTTTTCTATTTAACCCTATGTGTTGGTCAAACCTCTGGTCCTACAATTTTGCAATTCACAAGATCATAAGATTCAAGTTTAATTAAGAAAGATGGTTATGCAAACTTAATTAAACTCAACAATAAATAGAAAAAACAGTTATCATAAGCACATAAGGTTCTTTAATAAGCTAAAGTAACAAATAACCAATAAAACTTAATCCTATCCATAAATCAATCCCTAATAAGTCAAGCAAATCCATACTAAATGAAAGTCATCGAGTTTTAGCCCATGATTTTAGCAATCAAACACATAAAAATGAAATTCATATTAGTAGACATGATTAAACTAAAGTAGAAAGTCATAAATAAGAGTTGTATTGCCTTAATGCTCTCAATTCCCAAGCTATGATCGACTTCTTCATTTCCAAGCTTCAAAACAGATACTTGGCCTTCAAAAATCGACAATAGCTTCCAACAAAAGTTATAATTTTAGAGGAGAATGACTTGTATTTATAATTTCCCAAAAACAGATCACCACGACATGGTAAGCTCACCATGTCGTGGTCTTCGTGGTTATCCCGTATTCAGCAAGTCTTCTAAATCAGTCAGGAAATTCCAAAACACCATGTCATGGGAATGTCACCACAACGTGGAGAGTGTATTTTTTCTTTATTTTAAAGTCTTGATTCAAACTCCTAGCTTCCATCCTCCAACTTCCAACTTCCTTTTTGCTCCAAGCATGTCTTTTACCCCTACAACACAATATTCAAGAGATTAAGTACCTTTTGTTCTATAAATGGCACAAAAATAACTAGAAATATTAAGATATGATGTAAAATTATATGTATAAATATGTGCATATCACATACCTTACTTAAATAAGGCTATATTTAAAATCAAAGATGCAACCTTAAAGAAGTAAAAACTTATAACTGAATTGCAACTAGAAAACAAGGCATTACCGATGTTTAGTGACAGAAGAAATCTGTCGGGAAATCGACCGATACCGACGAATTTCCGACCGACTTAAAAAACTAATTATCAGGATCTTAGTGACGGTTGCAACAAAATACATTTTCCTTGTAAATTGTTACAATATACCGACGAAAATCAATAGAAGTACAATTTGTTGACAACCAATAATCCGTTGGTAAAATTATGATTTCCATTTCCTTAAAAAATATACGAACGTATTATATAATTTCATTTTAACAAGAGGATTTACAAAAGAAAATTTAAATTGCTTTCTACTTAATCTTCCTATTTCATTCTCCTGTTAATTCAATAATTGATATGTATAAAACAATAAGGTTGTGTTTGACACGCCACATCTAGCTTATAAACTAGTTTTTTTTCAAGATTTTTTAAGCTGTTATGTTTGGCAAGCCAAAAACTAGCTTATAAGCTAGTTTTTTTAGGAGATTTTTAAAATCTTCTAAATATACCATTTAAGAGATCTGAATTTCTAAGAGGATCTGAAATTTTAAGAGCTGAACATGCTGTTTGGTTGGGACCTCTGAACTGCTGTGCTGAATTATTAAAATGACCATTTACCCTTCTGTTTTTTTTTTTATTGAATTCAAGTGTTTGTTTAGAAAATAATATAATAGATTTGTTAAATATGTATTAAAAAATATAAACACCATATAAAATCTAAATTTAGCATAAATCAAAATTAAACACAAATCCAAATCAAACATAAATATTTTTAAATCCACAAAATCATACTAAAATCCAAATAAAATTCTACAAATTTAATTTGACCCCAATTGATTCACAATCTGGTCACACAAATTATCCATGTATTCATTGGCTTGTGAACCCCATTCCATATCGTGTATGTTTTGGCCATCATTCTCCCCCCTTGTGTTTGACCATTGTTCTCCTCGAATGCCATAAATAACTCATCATGAATATCACATTTCCTTATGAAATTGTGGACTGCAAAACAAGAAACGACTATATCTCATTGTACTGAAAAAGGAAAATGAGCCATTTGCTTTAAGATTGGGAATCTCGCCTTCAAAACACCGTAAGCACGTTCAATAACATTTCTGAGTTGCGCATGTGCATGATTGAATTTTTCTTCCTTAGTTAACACACGTCGTCGTGTTGCGGAAAAAGGAGTCATAAATCCACGAGTGTTGGTGTATGCAGTATCGCAAAGGTAACATTTATCCATACACATGAGTGAAGGAAGTATTATATATAAAAATTTAAAATTGTATTTTAGAATAAATTTAAAAAGAATTACAAACTTGGAGGAGGAAACGAAAAGCCTGAAGTCGGGTTAAATGCAACTTCTTTCAAAACTCGTGTATCATGTGTTATACCCTCCCAACCGGCCCATATGAATGTGAATATCATATCAAAATCACAAATTCCTAAAACATTTTGAAAGCATTCACCTTTTCCTCTTCCCCTGTAGTGAGTTTGTTGATCAACAGGCTTGACTACATGTACAAGAGTTCCATCTAACGCACATATTGCTCCAGAAAATATTTCTTTTAGCCTACCATGTCTCTCTAAGTAATTCATGGTTGCATTAGAATTCGTTGGCACTATAATTTCTTTTGCAAAAATCATCATTGCATTTAGCACCTCATGAAAGCATCTATGTACAGTTTATGTGGAGTGTTAAAACCTTCGTTTGATAATCCTGAACCATTTATTATGTGCTATAGCCGTCAAGAACATAGCCATCTTTTCTTCAATGCTTATATGCCTACTACTTTGCAACCAATTGTTTCGTCTAAAAAGATTGCATAAAAGTACATACGCTTCACGTGAAAGACACATCAACTCATGCCATTGTGTTGTGTAGAAGTTCCATGTAACAATTCTTGTGTATGTTGATGAGCGCTCATTTCCGAATCGTTATCAATTGCCCTTCTAATTCTATTGGATGCTAGATTCAACTAATAGCAACATAGTAAAATGAAAAATGCAATTTCTTCATCCGAATCCGTATGCAATATGTTATTTTGAAAATACATAACAATTATATTAACAACATATAACATAAAAATTCATCCAAAACATTAAGTCATTCATGTCATATAAAAATCTAGTTTAAACCACAGATCAAGTAATATGAAACATCAAGTCAAAACATCTAGTTATCCAAAAAAAAAAAAACTATCAAATCATTCAAAACATGAAGTCATTCAAAACATCTACTTATCCAAAAAAAACCATAAAATCATTCAAAACATCTACTTAGCGAATCATTCCATAATGTACTCCAATAGTCTTGACCCAATTCTCACAAATAGCTGAATCAATGGTTAACCACACGTGCCTATTATCCGCACCTTCACCAAAAATAGCAACAACAGTAGTGTATCTTGGATCAAATATTCCCCATCCTAACTTCTCCAACTTTTCCATACATGCACCCAAATTTGAAGAAGCATGCTTTTCCACGAATATCTTTGCAACTGTTGCAATATCTTCCCCGATTTCAAGCAATCTTGAATTCGATGCATCTTTGCCCTTATCTTTACCCTTATCTTTACTTTTATTTTGACTCTTTTCCGTATCTATAGTCTTTTGTTTTTTTGATTGAGCGGAGGACTCGTCACTTAGACCTTAAATTTTTTGTTGAGTGCAATCGATGTCGTCAAAGTCATGCAAACTATAGTGGCTTGAATCTTGAGTAGGATAGGGACGGGTAGAAGTTGGCCCCCAACTATGAATGTCTGTCACAGTCACGCCTTCAAACAACTGTGTGCAAAGGTCGGGGTACGGTAGTGACGTGCGTCTCAAAGAATCCACATGTTTGTTTGACTGTTTGGAAAAAATATTTTATTATTTAAACATGATAATATATTTTTTATAACTAAACAAAATTCGATTCTAGTTCCTATTCTTCTTTGGAAAGATCGAAGGTGTTGGTTGTTGAATTTTACACATTGCCGATTTTGTTTTTTAACTTCAAAAAAGCATCAAACTTTGACTTTAGGTAGTCATAGCGGTTCTTCATTTGTTTTTGGTCGGCAATAAAGTTATGTTCAATTTTTAATGTTTCAGCTACATTCCTCCAAGATAGTGCTTTCAAACTACTCCCTTCCCGTCCATTGACTGTAACTTCACGTAAACAAGCTTGAAACGTTTTCTCTACACCTTCAACCTTCCAACTAATCCTACCCTTCTTTTCTCCCATTTCTTTGATCAATTCAACAAAAAATGCATGTTTTAGCAACAAGTTAAGCATTGCAAATACATATTTTCAACAAAAATTTAAGCAATATAAAGGCACATTTTCAACAACTACTTCAACAAAACAAATGCACAATTCAGCAAAACTAATGAATATTTCATGATAACAGCAAGAACATATATGATTTCACAATAACATCAAACACAAATATTATGTCATCAACAACATTTCAGCATAATACTCAAACACAAAAACATTAAACATAAAAATTTGAGTATAAAAAATAAAAAATAACTTCAAAAATTCAACATCGACATTTGATCATATCCATTGAACACATTTAGATTCGATCGTATAACATCAAAATTGAGCATATAACATCATAATCGAGCATATACCATCACATATTGATTTTGATTAAACAAATAAGAAATTGATAGCATAACAATTTCAATTTTTGATTTTCAAGTTTGAGGGGAAAGAAGGAACAAACAGAAGAAGACCAATGAATTCAAGGGGAAAGAAGGAAGAAATAGAAGAATACCTGCTGCGGTCGGCGGAAGAACGAGTTGGAGACGGAAGACCTTGCGGCGGCGGAGGAAGGCGGCGTTGCTGGGTGCAACGTCGTCGACGATTTGGGTGGGCACCGTCGCTGGCGTCGTCAGAAACTGGAGAGAAGAAGATGCGAAGCAAGCAGACGTGAATGGAAGAAAATAAGAGGAGGCGGTCCTGTTTAGGGAAAATGGAAACGCGCATCTCTCTCTCTCTCTCTCTCTCTCTCTCTCTCTCTCTTTTATTTTTATTTTTCAGACTTTGTTTACTATCTGAAAAAATAAGAGGCATTTATAATTTTAAGAGGTAAAAAATAATACGCAAACAAACGTTCTGAATCTGAAATTTTAAGACGTTGCCTCTTAATTTTGCAATTAAGAGCTAAACAAACAAGACCTTAATTAATTATAGAAACACATTATTTTAAATGTCCTTTTATATCATTTTACTAGGTTACAACCCGCGGAAACCACGGGTAAAAGATTTATAAAATTTTATTAAAGGAAATTTGTGGTATGGATATTGTTTTCCTCTTTCCCTTACGGTCATATTGGTTGTCAAATTGCAATGTAATATGTCTATATGTTAGCAAAAATGATGTAAAAATATGACCATCTTGACTACAAATATGAGCATAAAGAAAAAATAATAACAATTAAAAAATAGTGAGGCTACTAACATAAGAGTACTTGAGACTGATGTTTTTGATGAAATTTCTATATCCTCCAACGGCGTGTACACAACTCAACAAACATATTAACACCAAACCAAATAAAAATTGAAAATAATAATAAAAATGATTAATATTCAAATAACTCATTAAAAAATAGCAGTCCACCCAATTTAGGGCCAACTCGATTTAAAACCATGAAAATAGCAAAACAGTAAAATTCACCATAGATTCCATCTAACTAATAATAATCAAAACTTAATTTTCATACTAAAGTGGGATCCCATGTGCCAAGTCCATATTTACCAGCCCATGTATCTGCAAAACAAAGTCCACATCCACACACTTCAGCAAAAAGACAAATTGTTGTTTACCAATACATCATGTTCAAAGATTTCATACAAAACTTCAAAATTATATAATACAATAGTAAGTGAAAAGGTTCTTGAATTTGTGAATGCCACCAAACAATTATGTGCAGGAGGGAGTATACCCGGTCTTATGAATATTTACCCTAATTAAATAAGCATATAACGATTGATAACCACTTGAAGTAGCAATATCGAATAACCTCTTTCAAACATCCTTAATAAACACGCCCTGACATAAAATAACCTTAAAAAGTGAATATCATAACTAAAGCACTCTCAAACAGCAAAAACACTGAATACGCAATAAAGTAATTTAAATTAGTTGTACGGGGGAAACATATTCAATTCTGCTCAACCACATGTTGATAAGCAATCAATCACGATTTTTGTACATTCTTTAAGGAAAATTAAAGTTAACTACATGATCAAAGTGAATCATATTCAGTAGAAAAAAGAAAAAATGGAAAATCATAATGAGCCAAAGGAATTTTAGACATACCCTTTTAATAAGCCTAATTAAGCTGCAAAAAATGATAAATGGTGAAGCGTAAGTAGCTATAAGATTTTGTATTTGAACGATATAAATAGAGGAATGAAAAGAGGTGGTAGTTTCCAAGCGAGTAAGAGAAGGCAACGTGACAAAAATAAGTCGAACGAACATACCTCAAGAACTTATCAACATAAAGCCTTCACAATTAGGATTTGTTTTTAGGATTACTTCTTTGACCTCTCTTCCTACTGAGATATTACTAACAACCATAACTATGTGGACTCCACGAAGTGCAAGAACCTTTGCAGTTTCAGTCCCCACTTGAGTCTCCTGAAATAACATCATAGCAAAAACAAAATTTTGTTAGTACTTCTATCGAACACTTGGAAGGCAAACTTAGAGTGACAATTGGTATTTTTATGGTGGTGGTATAAATTTGAACCAATGTGAAAGATGAGGCAAGTTACTTATGTATAATAATGATAGTGACACCCGATCCATCAATCCTTTGGGTACCTTTCTCGATTGTTGAGAATCTTGAGAACCCATATCGCCCTTTTAATCCAAACATCCTTCTCAATCAAACATCTATTTTTGAATGAATAGAATCATATCTGATTCCAAATAGAGGAATGGAGTAGAGACAAAGGGTCTTCACCATTCAAAGTTACCGAGATTTTGGGATTTCTCTTTCAAATCAGCACCCTTTTATTTAAGTTAAAATTTTTTTGCGCCTGATATTTTTAGGGACAATAGATCATGATTACACGATTATGGAACAAAGAAGGGTATTTTTGTAATTCAACATTCGTATCAAATGGGCACAGAAGAAGCCACGTGGCAAAACATGATTCATTTATTATTTCAGCTAGTTTTACAAAAGTCATTTTTTATCGGCTAACTTTTCGGTTATTGGCCAATTTTTTTTAATTCACTTTTTGATGTTTTCGTGATATTTAAGTATGAGGATAAATATAAACATCTTTTCTAAAAATATAAATTTCGATCGAAACTGAATGTTGAAGGGATCAGTAAGTAAACGTTGAAATCTTCTTCAATAGGCAAAGAGATGGTTAAGCCTAGGTTTCTTGCAATCTCCGCTAAGCTCTATTTTCATCTGTCTTTATATTTAATCATCGGCCGTTAGAAAAGAAGAAGTGAATCTTAAACTCCCATGATGATGTGTTATTGGTTCTTAGTATGACTAAGACCAAATATGATTGATCAATGGAGTTCGAGAGACACCTCCAGTCATTATAAGAGTACAGCTTTCACACCTGCCAACTGTTTGATGTAATTCCTTAACCAACTTTGTCTTTTCCTTTATATGTCCATTGTCGCTACTACTTATATCAAGGTATATACTCTCTCTTTTGGGTGCAATTTGTAATCAATATCCATAAACAACATACATGATATTAACATTAGAAAATTTTAGACAAACATTTGCTCTGAAATTTGTACAATTAATAACTATTCTTATCAATCTCATGTCCCCTTCTAATTATTATCTACTCAATTTGTAGCTGCCACACATCCAAGTTACGACGCTTGATCTTAATTTGCACTAAAACTGTTTCTTTTATATATCATATTGTGATTGTGTTGTCTTAAAAGGCAGCATGTCTTTTGACCAGGAAAAGAAATGAATAAACACAAATGTCAAGGCTTGTGATTTCTTCAACAAAACCAGAACACTACATAAGTTCAATTTTGTCCATTGCACTTACGGTATGTTGTTTATATATTGTGTTCATAAACCAAAGATTACATGCTTAAAACAAAATTACTGTAATACAAAGGATGTATTGGAGAAACTCAATGTATTAATGCTTAGAATCCATCTTTCAATATATAAATCTTGATTTTAACAAGATGAATATATTAAGCAATCATTGATGCTGCATTTTATGTCCCACCACCCCAGTCAGAAGAACAAGTTAAGAAAATTACCAAATTGTGAGTCCCTCCTTATTGTTGTAGCACATATGTTACAAAGGGCTTCTAGTTTTACCTTCTCTGTTTTCTGTTTTTCGATATGGAGCTACTATATCAGAGTAAAAAAGATTGCAAGGTATGAAGTGAAGGTCCTTCCACAAAAGAAAGCATTTAGAAGAGCCATCAGGACTGAATACCCTTAAAAGTATCAAGTAAGATTACTCCTATTATTTACTTATTAGTACACAACTGTGGGAGCTTTTTGTTTCATCTAATTAGTTAACTTTCTTTCATTCATATTTAATTTTGGGTATCTAGAGATTGTTGAAAAGAATTATAAAATATGACAAAAACTAAAGTTATTGGAATTCTTTAAGTTCCATTAAATTCAGTGGCTGAATGACTTGTCAATCTTTAACTAAGAGTATATATTTTAGATTCCATTCCTTATGTTTGATTAAAAAGACAAAAATGTCTCCTACCTTCCTTTATTTTAGCCATGCTTGAACTTGTGAAGCAACTCAACTAAAGCGGTAAACCTCCCCGCTAGTCTAATAGTTTTGTGTTTGTAGAACTTGAAACTTTTTAGTATTATGTTTAGTCGTTGCGGAATATGTATTTGAAAATCTATGGATTTATATATGTTTAATGTTTGTGGAATATGTATTAGAACTTTTTAGTTCTATGTTATTGGTTTTCCAATCTGGATTTGGTGTGCATGATGTTTTAGATTTTTCTATCTTGAATATAGCAAAAAATTTGGATTTTTATGAAATTTAAAATATTTTTTATGACGGAAACCTGTCGGCAACTCGTTGCCATATATTTCCGTCTGTAAAACGTTCCATAAAAGTGTGTGTCGGTAATCCGTTACAAAAATATTCCGTTACATATTGGTCGGTAATCGGTTACAAATATATATGCTATATGGGTACTCGGTCACTGCCAATGGCCTTATGGTATCAAATTGTCTCAAAAATACCTTATGTATCAAATGCTTGAATAAATAGAATAATTTTCCAAGTAATTCCACATTAACTCAAATCCTCTTTTCTTGAACTCGAATGAGCCCGGATATGTAGAACAGATGGAAAAACAACCGCTACAATAAAATATACAAAAAGCTAGAGGATGGTAACAACGGCAATAATTCCAAACTTACACACAACTTCCTTCCACGGCAGAATGATGGGGTATCGATCGGGATCCCCAACAATCCCAAAATCAGAAGCCTCTAGGCTCTAGCTAAAATATGATGGAGGATCATCCAAAGATGGTCAGACACGATCACACGAACATGATTCATAATATATTAGATTGAAGCGACAATAGCTCGAAACTCAAAAAGAGTTGCACCCCCAATGAAACCCCATGGATATTGCATCAAACTCCAATAAAAGGTATTCAATGTTGTAATAAAAATCTCTGTAACATGTAAGATGCTATGTTTGACCCTCTAATGATAAAAAACTAAACAATCCTGAGATGGTTGAACTAAATTCTTGAACAGACATCCTGTTAATCAACAAAATCTGAAGAAGGATATGATCCAAACCGTAGCATTGTTGGTATCGGATCCAAAACTATAGCTCGCATCCAAAACTGTAGCTCCATTACCACTTGTCAGGATTTATGTAACAGAAATGTTCTTGGTCTCGATGTGAACATGACAACAAAGATGATATACTTTAAGAAACCCAAAGTTACTTTACATATAAAATATCATGTCATAAAAGCCAAAAAAAAGGGGAAGCAAAAAAGCTGGCTGAACCGCTTAAGATCGACTGGATGGACCAGTCTGCCTGCCAATGAATCTGATGCGGTGTTTTCTATTGCTAGAGCAAGCATTCAAGGACAAGTTGTATAAAGACATTATATGCAAGAACAAATCTTACTCAATATATAACAATACCATTCCGAACCATAAAAAACTGATCCATATACCTACTGAACTTCTTTTCTTATAGAAGTTTGCTATATTATATATAATATATAACAACACGATATCTGTAACATGTTTCATTTGGACAAGGTGTTGTTCCTCATACCATAAGCTAATTAACAACACACATATATATAAGGAGAAAGTACTAAGTTCAAACCCACACGACTCAATATATATATATATATATATATATATATATATATATATATATATATATATATATATATATATATATATATATATATATATATATATATATATATATATATATATATATATATACTAAACAACATCCATCTGCAACTTCTGTTTCTGGACTACTTGGAAACAGAAGAACTCTCCCAGCTTCCATACTTTATGCTGAAGCTCTTTCCACCTATTCCTTGCACAAAGTCGGTGATTACAGATCGAGCACATGCATCCCATTTTCGTGCCATGTCACCAAGAGACATTGGCTCAGGAAGCTCACGAATCGCGCAATGGAATTTAGACACCATTTCCTCATACAATTGCGGCCATGGTTCGCTGATAATGCCAGATTGGTGAAAAAAGTTTTCATAAAAATGACTTTTTGGTAAATAAATATTTATATTTAATTTAGAGGAAGATGCAGAGCATATACATTAATTATATCACTCACCTCGAGACATTATCATGGCTTCCCTTTAAGATCGTAGGTGAAGAAGCTGGATAATTAAGCGGAACAAGTAGCTTAATGCGAAACTCAGGCCTCTGTAGAAAGAAACAAAGTGGCCTTTTCAAAAAGATGCCAAAAATATGAATACATGCCAACAGAGATATTCAAGACTTACCATTTTAGATGTAACCCCTGCCTGGTTACGGAATAGATCAGGGATACACACATTCCTGTATACGAGGGTGACTTTGATTCCTTCATGCCCTTCAAGTATGCTATTACTATCTTCAACAGGGTAATTAGCCACCATCTCTGAGGATGTCTCAAGTAGCTTCTTGTTAATCTCTTTGATCTCTTCCGATATTGCCAGGTTTGTGCACTGTTTGAATAATGTAGATTTCAAAGAAGAAACTCAATGAGAAACCACAAAATGGAGAAAACTTGAAACTATTTACTTGATGAAATAAGTTTTACCTCAATCTTGGACTTCTTCTTCATTGATGGCACAGTTGAATCACTGTCCCATTCCTCAGAAAAAAACTGATCAATGCTATCAAAATCCCCGAAATCTTGTGAAGAATGACTTGCTGATGTGAATTTACGTTTCACTTTTTGTTGTGGCACGTTTTCAGGTGCGAAAAGAAAGGCCGTTTCTTCACCAATATTAAGATGATCAAGATTTACAAGTTCTTCATCAAATATAGGCTCTGTATTTCCACCAACAGGTTTTGCAGGTTCTGGATAAGCAGGTACGCTATGGTGATCCTGCTCGACTATGGTGATATCATTCATTGAAGAACCTACAGTTTTTGATGGTAACGATTCTACCTGAAACGGAAAATAGATGTGTAATGATCAGAAGCATTCAAACAAATTATACCATCAAATTTATTGAAATATATGTTTTCATAAGTTTGGAGTTTGAGATAGACAAAGATATATATGCTCATGCTAGCTACTATTAATATATATTGACATGATTGAGGTTTTATTTTAGGGAAAAAGTGTTCATCTCAAAGTATGTTGCAACATTAATTAAACAAACTAGTATGAATATATAAAGATCATCAAAAGAAACCTAACGTACTGTTTCCGTTAAATGAACTACCGGATCTTTCGAATCTTCTGATACTGCGGCTTTTTCTGTGCATGGGGTGGTGTCCATGGGTGGTGAGGCTGTTGGTGTTTTCGGATGATCCATATCTGAAACTTTGTTGTTCATGGTTTTCTGATTTTTAAACATTCCGGCTATGATTGGTATTTCTTGTCTTTGACCCTCTGTGTTTGACACAGAGGCTGGACCAGAAGAAGAGTGGTGTTTCTCACGACGTGAAGGAGCTGATGAAGAACCAAGTAAAAATGGTGAACAAGCTATTGACTGTGGTGACAACACATTGTTTGCATTAACCTGCCAAGATGAAACTGAATGCTGTCCTGATGGCTGAAGTATTATTGGGTTCGGAGCTGGCTGTGAAGGAAACTGGTTCTGCAACAGGGCAGCCAAAGGAGACAACACTTGACCCTGGTTTGACCCAGTGATCATCTCATGATTCGATTTCTGCATAGGTTGTTTCATTTTTTCTGAGTTGAAACTTTGATTGACCAGTGAGGGTTGGTGGTTAACCTGTCGAGATGGAAAGTTGGCTGCAGTTGCTGCTCTTAACAAACTCATAGAAGAAGTTGAAACGTTAACACTGCTGGGCCTTGGTCCCAAGTTTGACCTTTGTGTTGTACCTAAAACAGTTGGCTGTGTACTTTTGAATGATCCGGTAAGTAACGGATTCACAGAACCCATTTGATACGAATCATTACTAATTAGTGTACTTGTAATTCTCCCTTCTGGCCTTCTTGAAGGGAAATACTGATTAAATTTCATCATTTCAGCTTCTCGAGTAGCAAGGTTAATCCCCTGAGAAGAATTTGGTGGGGGCATGTTTTGCAACCTCATGTCACCATTGCCTTTTTGGATATCAACTGGCTGATGAAGTCGTTGCTGATTAAAGTTTAATATGTTCTGCTCTAGGTTTATCACCCCATGATTAAGATTTTCTTGCAGATTGTAAGGCAACCTCATGTCTCCTCCACTGGGCTGGAGATATGATCCTTTCGACTGGCTATGATCTTCAGGTGCCTGATTGATCATCTGGTCAAAGATCGGAGAAGAACCGCCGTTCTTGATCCTAAAAGAGGTCAAGTAGTTGATGATGAAATTCATGTAGTTGTAAACTCTCTCCCTATTCTTTGGAATCTTATCAATTGTAGCGATATTCAAGAAATTGATCATCTTTTCCAGAAACACTTTTGCGTGTCCATACTTTGTTGCTATCTCGACGTTTGTTTCCTGCAAATTAAGGGGAATCAAGCCTCAGCACAAGAAGAAACTATGTGGGTGTTGATGTATGGTGTGAAAGATTGTGACCTGAGAGCATAAATGCACTGCCCTCTTATGCATACTTAGTAAGTCATTTATATATTTCTCTTTCATCTCTGAAAGCTGCAAAAGTAACTCCGAATCATAAATAAAAAAAATCATATGCAATGAAATCAAGATCATACGAAATATGATAAAAAGGCATCAAATGAACTAGAGATCGACATCATAAATATATTATAAGGTATGATAAGTGAAAATAAATAAAACAAATACCTGTCGGAAAGCACACTCTCGCCAATTTTCATTTGTAGAAAATTCATTTGGATGTGAAAATCCGGCCGTAGCTGCCAATTAATTGAAGACCATTAAACAATTACTAGTCACTATATATAATAAGAAAGATTCCATAGAATTCAATCAAGTAATACAAGACATTTAATTTTCGGCATAAGAACTGATTAAAACAAAAAGGCAACAATTAGGGGAGGAAAGTGACTGTAGGCAATACTTTCCTTCCATTCTCAAAGAGGGTGTTTCCATTAAACACTTAACATGTGTAACTTTGTGATTGGATTGATTTGTTCCTTATATAATTAAAAAGTGTGGTATATGGGAACTATGTGAGTAATTGATTACCTGGCAAGGCAGTAGAAATATGTCCTTGTGGTTTCTTTTGCCCTTCTGATCCAATCAACAATCCATGAACCCTATGCTGACCACCTTCTGGCATCAGAATATGTGGTGTCATCACTGCAGGCTGTTGTGTTTGATTCTGGTTCTGCTGGAAGTTCTGCAATGGATGAACAACCATCTGCTTCTGTCGTTTCTGCACCTGACTTGTATTACTAATTTGTTGCATCGGTGTCTGCAGGTTTTGTAGATGGATCTTTTTGATAGTTGACACTGGCCTTGGACATGGACGAAGATGATCTGATGCCATTTGTTGATTGGTCTTTTGCTGACCAAACATGATGGTTGATTGAGTCATTGAGGGATGTGTTGGTGGCTGTTGGACAGCTGTGTGTTCAAAGATCTGTTGTTTCAACGGTTGATTTTGGTTTGTGAATTGGGGCAAATCCTGTGTTGTATGTGAGGGAGAACTTTGTGAAGCTGGATTAGAGACAAACGTTGGTAGTGGAGACAGGATATGACCTGCAACCAAAATAACAATCATCAAGAACTTTACCAATGACAATTAATTACAAAAACGTACATTGATGAATTTCATGTTGCTACCTGATGTCTGCAGTGTTGGTGTGCTACTGTTGGGAGTCAAGCTGCTCACAGTCATCCTCTCCTCGGGAATTCCTCTTTGTGACTGCATAGAAAAATGTCACACCCATTTAAGCTATTAAGTAATCAAGTAGAATATGAGAAACGTTTGCAACAATTTTGTCATACTGTATCTACAATTGACACCGACATCCTTATTCATTTCTTTTCAAATTATATAATCAATATATTTGCATTCATCAACACATCAAAAGCAGAAAGTTTTCGTGTTCTTCACCATACCATTTTGAGCATTGTCATCATAATCTTAATGTCACACCCTCGACGCGACAATTATAGAACACATATTCCTTTCAGCAATACCAAACTTGAATGACAACATTGGAGCTTAGGGGGTTAATAAATATAGGTGCATCAAGTATATAATCGGTGAGCATTGAACGTTCACTGTCACCGTAATTGTTGATAAAGTTACAGATTCCAAGTTGATCATAGGAAACCTTTTTAATGATTTGTTTCCTTTTTAATTAAAGTTTACTTTGATTTTGTGATTTGAAACTTGTTGATCATGGAGTAAAAACGTTTCGTATACTGATACAAACAATTATAAGAGAGAAACCAACTTTATTCTTACCTCCACTCCACCCCAAATTAAAGTACCTCAAGATGCTTGAACAATTAAGAAAACTTCATGAAACAAGTGAATAAATGACTGAATCAAGAAACTATTGGCAGAATATATATACCTTATCTGCTGAACCTCCTCCGAAGATGGATCTGCTGTTTACAGACATGTTTGGCTGATCACTAGCATAATCTGGATTGATGATTATATCATCGAAACTGTTGATGAAAAAAAAAAGCAGTTAGTCTCATCCATAATCAATAAATCATAATAGTGGAAATTAATAAGAAATATCAGTACTAATGAATTAAAGTTAAGAAGTTGTCATGACTAGAATTACAATAGCAAGAAAAACAACAAATACCACCACCAAGGTGGCTTGGTGGTGATCATTTAGAAGCAACAAAAAATAATTTGATTTTCCAATCACCATCAAGATGGTGTAGTGGTGATCACTTGAAGCACTCTAAGAAAGAAGTTGCCCCAAGTTTAAATCTCACCGGCTTAACACTTGATGTGACATCCTGTTTAAAAAAATGGCCTTTCCAAAATTGAAAATAAACCTCTATTATTTTGTTTGAAAACATTTTTTTTACATGTATACAAGTACTACTAGCATTTAAAACATATAGATAAACACGTGTGCGAAAGTAAAGTGCGTATCGTGATCCCACGATGTGACGAATCATGTTCACAATAAAGGAATATCTAAAAGTCGATTTGAGTCACGTGGGAGTGAGGATTTCAATAATATATGGAAGAAATAATGTACGTTATCGGGGTGACGAAAGCAAGTATAGTCATAAGATGGACATAATAGAAGTTATACCTATTTTGTTCGCTACTAAGCGACAACACACTAGACATCCGACAAAAAACTTTTAGGATATAAACAAAATACGTCACAGAGAACAAAATAACTCATGTAGATGCAACCGATCAACCGTAGGTTTCAACGGTATACAAACCTACAAAATGGTCTTTTCCAAAAGTTTGGTATCAAGCAATAAATGCAGCTAGTAAGCCACAAGAAAGACATCATTAACATCTTTGGGAGAATGTTAAGATCATACCAGCAAACATGTAAAGTACAACAGATGAAAAAAAAACGATGTTAAACATGTATAAGATTGTAGAATGACTATAAAATTAGCAAAAAGATTTGACACGGAAGCAAAAGGATGACTAATTGATTGTGTAATAACAACAGATTTGAAAATGATGTAAAAATAAGTTGATATGCGAAAGTCTTGTGAGTTGGCTTCCATAAACATGTTCAACAGAAATTATCCATTAGTGCAAGAACTCTTTACAGCTCTTGGTGAATTTTATAAACGCATCTGAGATTCAATTTCTGGAATACATATATGCATTCGAGACGCATATATATATATATATATATATATATATATATATATATATATATATATATATATATATATATATATATATATATATATATATATATATATATGAAATAGTTACAATCAGATAGAATAATTAATAGCATTTTTTGAAGGTTTTCCCCAAATAGCGCAGCGTCTTCCATAAAGATTACTGACCTTTTGAAAACCTAAAAATGGTCGCAATTTATATAAACACAAATCCACAGCAAAATTATAATAATAATAATTATTAATAATATAGCATCGAGATTGCTTCTAGAGTGATTAGCGTTCATTATCAATTAACAGCAAAAAGAAACCCTTCAAACATTATCGCAAAACCCCTTCAAGAAAAGAAGCACAAGTAAGCCGATCTTGCTACAACATGCAAAGATTTGTTAAACTTAACCAAAATTTAAATCGCGAAAGCAAAAACAAGAACTTGAAAGAAAATCAGAAATTTACCCAAGATTCATCAAAGAATCTCGAAACTCATCAGTATAGAGTTCGTTAACCCAAGTTTCGATATCCATGTCTGGCTCATTGTACAGATCAGCAGCTCGTTCGCTGCCAGTGCTGCCGCTGTTCATCATGCAAACCCTGCAACTTCAATCAAACACCAAAGAAAGTAATGAACAAGGGATTTGAGCAAAATTCAGTCAGAGAGAACTTCAATTTATCAATCCCTAACAAGACCAATTCCACTACGATCATCTTATGTAGTGATTCGATCGACCGACAACTGACGTTAGCACAAATTAATTCCGATTCAACGTGGCATTAGCTATACGTACCTCGCAGTCGGTGCGCACGAAGTCAAGAAAACGTCTAGAGAGAGAAGAGACCAGAAAAGAAAATCTGATGTAATCGACGTTACAATTTTTGTGAAGCTAAATGCGTATGTGATCACGCCTTGTGCTTCTTGATGAATTTAAGGTGGTTCTTTTGCATTGTGCTTCGGTATGAAAATGACATTAGATATGCCCCCTGTTCTATTTCTTAACTATCTATTCAGTCCCTTTGATACATATTGGGTCCTCTCTCTTTTCTACTTCGATAAATTAGATGCAACTTTTGAATGTGAAATGGCAATATGGTACCCTGAATGCACCAACCACTGTTAACAAACATAAGTCAAAGGACAAAAGGGTCTTTATGTACCAGATAGTTTAGCTTTGTGTGTATTTTTATGTGTATCTAAACTTGAAGGTGGCGAATGTAAATTTGTAAAACCTATAAGCGCGAGGATATAGGTACCGATTGGAATTTGTAAGTCTGAATACCAATGTAATAATGATTAGTTTTGTGGTGTCGGGTCAACTTTATTTCATTTATAATTTTTAAGTATCCAGTTAATTGGATTTTAAAAAGAGGTAAGATTTTTAATTGTAATTAAAACTGGTTTTGACTTTTTTGTTATTTTAATTTCTGAGGTTAATATAAAATTATATATTTATGTTAAACTTCAATAATTTTATCATGGTTAATTATCAAAATCCAGTAAACTAGTTTTTCATGACTTGTAGTTAACATATCTGGTTTTATGGCTTTTAACTTTTTATGATAAAAATAACTAGATATTAATAAATATAAAAAACTCGTTGTAAAAAATCTGATTTTTAAAAATATTTCAAATTTATAATACCTAATTGCCGTGAAAAAATATTTTCCAGTTATTTGCTTCTAAATTTTAAATATACTAATAATCACATATAAACGCCCATACGGCGTTCCTAGTTCAGCCAAATAACATCCTAATCGTTGTCATGCGGGTTATTTGGATTGTGTTATTCTTTAATTTTATAAAAAGTTTGGTAGGACGAAAGTTATGGCTCGAAAGTTTATATTTAACGTCAAACTTTAAAAAATGTTGTATTAAGTTTTATATATATAATAGTAGAAAATAAATATAAAAATATTAATTATATATAAAATTATCGTCTTAAGTCACATCATTTGTAAAGAGTGACTAATCATTGCTCATAAAAAGTTGAGACTTAACATTATCATCAAATTCACACCTAATATTTAAAACCTTGGTTATTCTTTATTCGATTATCAGTTATCACATGAAACGAAATAAGAAAATCGTTTAATTTTTTGGTTTAATTTCAAGTTTTGTGTAACTTTAATCCAACCCCACTACAACTAGAAGTAGTCATTTATACCACTCATTTTTTTTTGTTTTGTTTTTTTGATTTTTTTTTTGTTTGGGTTTTTTTGTTTTGTTTTTTGTTTTTTTGTTTTTTGTTTTTTGTTTTTTTTGTTTTTTTTGTTTTTTTTTTTTTTTTTTGTATTTGTAAGTTATATATACCAGTTTATTACTCGATCATAATAACCTAAAATTCAAGCCCGATTACCCAAATAACAAAAATGTTTTAAATTGAAATTAAGCTGCTAAGATTATTGAAATAACTTCAATCCATATCCATATTGGGTAATCCAAATAACAATAGACTTGTCAAGTTTAGAAAGGGGATAGTAATTTTGAGGCTTGACTTCTTCATAGCCTTATTAAAACATCCATTATATGAGCTATTTTGAAACAACATTTAAAAACATTTTTCTTGGTTCAAAAGACTTAACATATATATTCTTCATATCCTAACATTTTAAATTAATTAAATGTCAAGTTATACAAGAATGTAAAATGATAATCATGAAGAAAAGAAGTTTAAAGTAAACATTTATAAAATCAACTTAACTTCAAAATATGCATCTTCTAAATATTGAATGTTAATCAATCATCTTTTTCTTCAACTAAGCCTCTTGATCATGAACTTAAGGTAAGAATATAAATGTTAAGCTTGGAAGTCTAGCGAATATTATCATCGTTCAAAATTTATTTAAGTATAAGGAACTCACACATTCTTAGCACAATTTAAACCAATAAAACATTTCAAATCTTCATCGAATAGTAAATAATCATTATATGCAGAAAAATAATTTTAAAGATAGCATTGCAAAACATCAACTACAAATAAACATATATAAAGATGCAAGGCTTTAATGTTTTAAATCCCAAACCAAGTCGCCTCACGTCCAAACATCTCATCCAATTCGCCTTAAAAGTCCAAAAAACACACTAAAGTTGAATTCGAAACTGTCAGTGTAAAGAAAACAAAAAGCTAAACATTACATGTATGAAGACCACCTGCGAGGATAGTATCCCCATCATACAATATCCATCACGAGAGGTAGCCATCATTGCATGCAAGTGATGGGTATATATAAAACCATCACTTCACCATAATACCGCAATTATGTACTCAAGTCATCATTGGTCACACAAGTCATCATCACATCCTAAGTGAATACACAAACTTATGAATAAAATTAAGTGCAAAACAGAATAGTTGTCTCAGTTTATAAAAAAATATTTGGAAATCTACATTAGGAACACACATACGTACTTATAGTATCCATATATCATAAATATAATATATCTCATCAAGTATAAAAATATGTTAGGGACTTACAATATTAGGGTAATAAATCACGTCAGTTGGTTGCAACACCTCTACTTCACTTCCCAAGTGGTTTGAGTGGCTAAGTGGCACCAAAGAATAAACATACATTGGATAATAAACAATTAATTCCACTATAATTAAGGTTCTTAATCTTTAGCATCTCTTTTTAATCATTACGTATATCATCTCCGGAATCATACCAAGACACTACTTGATTTAGAAAGTGGAATTTGCCTTGAAAATCCAATCGGTCGAGTTGATACACAAACATGAACAATTCAAAGTGTTTGCACTTTCAAGTCTGACATCCTAATCATCATTAACAACCGTTTGTCTAATTCCTATATGAAGATCAAAATGTTTCATCACTTCACAACTTGATAAACTTCATTTTCCAACTTCATACTCCATAAATGACCTTTAGACTTGATTTCTACTTTTGATTTGTAATTAGGATAGAAAAGACTCACTCTAAATCATATTTGGATCCTATAAACATTATTTAATCATAACTTAAGTAGTTTGTGAGAGATTTTCCAATTATGATTTCCAAAAACTATATGTAAGCTATTAATTCTATCATTGATCCAGTTGAAGGTTCTAATACTATGATTTGGACTTTGAATTGATAAATTCACCTTTAAACCGCATCATAAACCTAATTCATTTCTTAAATTTGAAATACACATGGCCAAGTGATGGTTGCATGAAGTTAGGGTTTCAAAACCTCTATTAAAGCTTGATCATGAACTCAAATTCATCATTATAATGATATTACATCATTAAATTAGTGTTTAAAGCATATGATCTAACTATAAATTCAAATCAATCAATGTATTAAATATGGAAGTTGGACTTGAAGATATTTCTTACATGTTAGAGACTTTGATAATAAAAAAGGATTAAAGCCATCACCTATGAAGATCATTTTGAAGATTTTTAACTCCCGGTTAACACTAGATCTTCAATTTCACTTCAAGCCCCTTAATTCCATCTCAAATTCGAGTCCTTGCTCTATATCTTTTAAACCGGGTATCATTCAAATGAATATAACGGAGGGAAATTTGGGGGTTATCTTAATAACTATAGTCATCTTGCAACGTAGACCCTTAAACTCTTAAGATTCCAACTTGTTTCCTTAACTAACTCCCAAGAGTCCAACAAGACCTAATTCTTCTATAACTAACCTAGAAGGTTAGTTTCTTAATTTGGCCAACCCATTTAAGTTATTTATGTTTAAATAAAATTAACTTTGAAACTTTTAAGTCTATTATTTTATTTGAGTTCAAACTTAAATTACATTATTTAATTTACTTAGAAAAATTATTCGAAAAGGTTCCCACTACAAGATTAAAAAAAGTTCTAGGCTCATCACAATCAATTCAAAGATGTTTATAATAATAATTATAATGTTTTATCTATTTAAGCCCTAAAGGTTCTCCTCAACTCATGTATGACTACTTCTATCTCTCTTAGTTTGTATTACCAAAACTTTATCATCTAGCCCAAATTGTCAAGCTTACCAAAATTCAATACGACCTTATGCTTCCGTAGTACAACCTTAAAAAAATCTATAAGTTCGTAAAAGGATATGAAAATCTACTAGAATTTACCAAACTAACATCCATAAATGATAATATTAAAGAAAAAATTCAGATAACACCCCATCAACTTTGTTCTAATTCTCTACATAAGAGTTTGCATAAAGGTATGTCTCTATTTCCCGATGCCCATGGACATTCACCATTATATCATTGTTTTTGTTTTACAACCTAAGGTCTTTGTGATTTACTTAATCAACCTTTGATTCTCCTTAACATGAAACTTCATGAGTGACACTTAATAAAATTCTTTCCCATGAAACTTTGTCAAAGAAAATACCCCTCAAACATACAAATATAGTCAAATCATTTATAAAAATTCACTATTTTAGAAAAAAATAGTTTTTTTTTTCAGTGCAAAATCATTAATAATAGTATATGTTAGGTTATATACTGTTCATACTCATTTGTATAACTTATGGAGCCATAAGTAACATTATTTTTTATATATTTTTGCAATACATACGTCCTTGGTAAGATGGGTTTCCACAATATTAAACATTGTATCAAGCCGATTAAAAAACCTAGGGTTCTGCAGGCATGATCGGCTACTATTCCCTCTAGGATAAAAAAATCCCTCTTTTTTCTTTGCTGTGACCGTTGCCCCAACCATTTACTTTTTAGTCCTTCACCACTGCTAAATTCCTGTTCTACTCACCTACAACATCACTGTTGCTCTATTGTATATTTTATCTTCATGTATATTGTATTTATATATGTAACATCCATAAAATCATACCAAATTTAAAACTTTTTAAAACATTTAGAAACCAATAGTTGTTACATATTTGTTTTCAAAATAGTTCTATATCAGAGTCTCCCAGAAACGTAATCATAAAATATGAGGAGTTGTATGATCATGCCTTTGCCTTCCCTTAATCATCTGAGGTACATGAAACCAAAACTGAAACTGTAAGCCCAAAGCTTAGTGAGTTCCCCCAAAATACCCATACACATAGCAATGTACATATAAACATGAACATCATACTATGGGTCCAATCAACCATCGGGTTGGAATACCCCAGGCCCTCAACCGTCAGGTTGGAATGCCCACATACTACAAGTCCAGTCATCCTCGGGATGGAATACTCACGACCCACAACCATCGGGTTGGAGTGCCTAGGTATGTTGGCTCTCGCACAAAGAAGATAAGCCTCAACCACCAATCAAATATGTGCATATATACCAGATAATCACATAACAGTCTATAGACAGACAAACCGATCTAACAGATCATAACAACATATAACATCCTATCTACTAGGATACTGATCTAACATATCATACATCATATAACATCCTATCTACCAGGATACTGATCTGACCGATCATACAGTACTCGAGCATATAGCATATCAGGATCACAATCCGAAAGGGCCGACCTTGGTGCCTTAGACCCTTGAGTATAGTGAGGAAAACCCACCTCACAAGTAGTGCTAAAAGGAACTGAAAGTCTCCGATCGCTGTCTCACCGAAAATACCAAACTATCCAAATAACAAGCACTATGTCAATACATGGAATATCAATCTTGACTCAGGGTCCACATAATCCATTTTGTCCTTTTTATTTATTGGGCCAAGGCCCAATTGCCAAATCCATGATCTTAAAAGCCCATATATCCAAAGCCCATTAATGGCCCAAATTGGGAACTTCCTAATTAGGCCTTATTTTAGGACCCCTTATCAAAACTGGCCCAATATCAATTATTCAGAAGGCCTAACAAGGCCCAAGTCCAATTAGTCCAAAAGTGGCACAATCCCGTAGCCAAATTTGTCAAAAGCCCAATAGAGGACGTATGCGGGGCGTACTCCTCTGGTATGCTGGACGTACTCTTATCTAACGTTGACCGCCATCGGGGTGGTTGACCCAGTACGTTGGGCGTACAGAAATTACGTGGGGCCTATGTGGGGTTTTGCCAAAACCCTAATAAGCGCTTAATGGCTTAGGCACTTAAGCCCAAACTTCAAATCCATTGACCAAATATGACTAAGAATCACAAAGTCTCGAACTTTAACACTTTGGATGTATAGAAAGTTCTTAAAACATGGTCTTAATCCATTAAGACCTTCCTACTTCATGCATGAGACACATTTAGCTATTGGGACATCTTTTTTTTATCACTTAGGACCTCTTCAAAGGTCTGAAAGGATAGCTCATCTCGTCCAAATCATATCATGCACCAACTTGGGACTTTTGGGACAAGAATGGTTCCATAAAGCTAGAATGACAAGATCTATATCATACAAGCATAAAGTTTGAAGCTTTTACCTTCTGGAGCTTCTAGGGCACCAAACAACTTCAGATCTACAAGCTTGTTATCCTTCTCCAACTTCTTGATGCAACACCTTCTTCTCCAACTACTCAAAACACACTCTATAAGCTCACACACTCAAGGAAAGGGTTAGGGATTGGGGAAAACGGCTCTAAACTGAAGAGGTTGAGGTAAGGGAGGGTTATGAGCTCATAAGGATGTTTATATAGCACTCAAACCCTAAATATTAGCGTTTCATCCTGACATGAGTACGCTTAGCGTACATAAGTGTACGCCCAGCGTACTAAGGCGTGCCTAGTACGCTTAGCGTACTAGTCTTGTTCTCAAAGTTTCAACTTTAGCCCTTAGGCTTCTCATGGGTCGACTCTTCTAATCCCAGGGAGTACCAATGACAAAATCATAATAGAAGAGAGGATTCGGAAATACCTGCAATATCTCGGGATGTTACAATTCTCCCCCACTTGACCTAGACTTCGTCCTCGAAGTCTGCGATGGTAAACAAATATGGGTAATGCTCTTGCATTTTTGACTCTGGCTCCCATGTCCACTCAGATCCCCTCCGATGTCGCCATTGCACCTTTACCAGAGGTATCTCCTTATTGCGTAGAACCTTTCCCTTCCTTTCCAAAATAGCCACTAGCTGCTCCGCATAGTTCAAGCGCTCGTCAACCTGAACGTCGTCCAACGATACTACCGCATCCTCATCTAATATGCACTTCCGCAATTGGGAAATGTGGAAAGTGTTGTGTATCTGACGGAGCTCCTCCGGAAGATCCAGTCTATATGTAACCTTGCGAACCCTGGAAATAACCCGAAATGGTCCAATGTATTGGGGACCCAACTTTCCCCTCTTTCTGAAGCGAATGACACCCTTCCAGGGTGAAACCTTCAGTAATACCATGTTATCTACCTGGAAATCCAACTAAGATCGCTATCTGTTGGCATAACTCTTCTGCCGACTCTGAGCGGTCTGCAGTGGCTGTCTAATTTGCTAAATCTTCTCGGTAGTTTGCAAGACTACCTCTGTCTGTCCCATCACTCGGTGACCAACCTCACCCCAACAGACCGGGGTGCGACATCTCCGCCCATACAATAGCTCAAAAGGTGGGGCGCTAATGTTGGAATGATAGTTGTTTTTGTAGGCGAACTCTGCAAGGGGTAGGTGGGAATCCCAACTCACACTGAAATCGATGACACAAGCCCTCAACATGTCCTCGAGGGTCTGTATGGTCTGCTCGCTCTGGCCATCGGTCTGCGGATGATAAATTGTACTAAAGTGCATCCGATTGTCCATCTCCTCGTGGAACTTCTGCCAGAAACGGGAGGTGAACCTAACATCATGGTCGGAAACAATAGAGACCGGAGCTATGTGGCGAGAAACGATCTCGTGGACATACACGTCGACCAGCTTCTCGGCCGATGAGTTCTCCCGTATGGCCAGGAAATGGGCACTCTTGGTCAATCGATCCACGATGACCCATATAGCATCAAATCCCTTCACCGTCCTCGATAACTTGGTAATGAAGTCCATCGTGATCTGTTCCCATTTCCTCATGGGAATCTTTAGAGGTTGTAGCTTTCCATGCGACCTCTGTTGCTCGGCCTTGACCATCCTGCAGTTCAAGCACCTCTTGACGTACCAAGAAATTTCTCGCTTCATGCACGGCCACCAGTAGCTCAAACTCAAATCCTGGTACCTCTTAGTGGCCCTCAGGTGAATACAGAAGTGAGACTTGTGAGCCTCCTCCATAACCATCTGTCTTACTCCACCAGACATCGGAACCGACACCCGACCACATCGGGTTAATAACCCCCAACTATCCTAAACAACCCGGGTGTTCTCACCCCTAATCCTCTCCAATCCAATTCTCCTGACGCATACCCTCTGCTTGAGCTTCCCTGATCAATCCCACAAGTGGAGAATCCTCTGATATCCTCATATATATTGTTGGTGTGGAAGACCCAAATGACTTACGACTCAGAGCGTCCACAACCACGTTCACTTTACCTGGGTGGTAAAGGATCTCACAGTCGTAGTCCTTGACTACATGCAACCACCTGCGTTGTCTCATGTTCAGGTTCAGATGATCCATGATGTGTCTCAAGATCTTGTGGTCCATGTAGATGGTACAACGGACCCCATAGAGATAATGTCTCCAAATCTTGAGAGCGAATACCACCGTTCCCAACTCCAGATCAGGCGTAGGGTATTTCGCCTCGTGCGACTTCAGCTGCCGAGATGCATAGGCTATCACTCTTCCTCTCTACATGAGGGCCGCTCCCAGACCTGTAATGGATGCATCATAGTAAACCAAAAATCATCCACTCCCTCGGGGAGGGTCAAGACTGGAGCCTCGCACAACCGCTGTCTGAGGGTCTCAAACGCCCTCTACTGCTCAGGGCCCCTCCAGAAATCCACCCCTTTCCTCGTCAGATGAGTGAGGGGTACTGTAATCTGGGAGAAATCATGTATGAATCTCTGGTAGTACCCTACCAATCCCAAAAGCTCCTGATGTCTGAGGGAGATTTCAAAAACTCCCACTGCATAACCGCCTCGATTTTGGCCGGATCGACCAAAATCCCCTCCTGGTTAACGAGATGTCCTAGGAACTGGACCCCTCGTAACCAAAACTCGCATTTCGAGAACTTGTCATACAACCGTTCTCGTCTCATAACTCACAATAATTCCCGTAGATGATCCTCATACTGCTATCGGGTCTTGGAGTATACCAATATATCATCTATAAACACGATGACTGAGCGATCAAGCATCGGTCTATAGAACCGATTCATCAGGTCCATAAATGCTGCTGGCGCATTGGTGAGCCCAAATAGCATCACCACAAACTTGTAATGTCCATAATGAGTCCAGAACGCGGTCTTCTCCATGTCCTCCTCTCTGACCCTGACCTGATGATACCCATACCTCAAGTCTATCTTGGAAAACCAAGATGCACCCTGCAACTGATCAAATAAATCATCTATACTCGGGAGCGGAATAACGGTTCTTCACCATCAACTTGTTTAACTCCCGGTAGTCGATGCACATCCAGTGTGAACCATCTTTATTCCTAAAGAAGAGTATCGGTGCTCCCCAGGGGGAACTGCTTGGACGAATGAACTGCTTTCCCAACAGTTCCTGTAGTTATGATGATAGCTCCTGCATCTCTGGTGGTGCCAACCGGTACAATGCCTTGGTAATAGTAGCCGCACCTGGCACTAGGTCGATCCTAAACTCGACCTGCCTCTCCGAAGGCACTCCGGGTAACTCCTTCGGGAACACGTCAGCAAATTCCCTAACCACTGGAACCTCTGATGCTGAAATCTGATCTCTGACCTGTATATCCACCACATACACTAGATAACCCGTACACACGTGATGAATGTACTGCCGAGCCCTGGCAGCTGGACAAAACTCTGATCCCTATCTGGTGCCCTCGCTATAGACAATCAGTTCTCCCCCACTTAGGGTTTGAACTACCACTCACTGAACCTCGTAGTCGATCATGGCACTGAAGCGACTAAGCCAGTCCATACCCACGATCACACACACATCCCTCATGGGAATCAGAATCAAGTCTATCGGGAAAGACACCCCGAAGATCTCCAACACACATCCCCTGATAAACTGAAGAGGCGTAAACTTCATGTTCGTTGGCGATAGAGACTCGCAACGGATACTCTAGCTCTCCTACTGGCACACTGAACTCCCTACTAAACGTCTGAGATACAAACGACTGACTCGCCCCCAAGTCAAATAAAACCAATGCAGGCAAGGAGTTCACTAAAAACGTACCTAATCACAAGTATAAACAGATAAGCATAAAACATATTTAATCAGTAAGATAAAGGGATAGAAACATTCCAGCAACCACATCTGCTGTTGTCCTAGCCTCTTCTGCTGTAAGTTGGAAGGCGCGTCCCTGAGCCCTCGAAGGCTCCGCTCTACCCTGCCTCCCATCAGTAATCCTCAGTGTAGCCGATGTGGGAGCATGCACCGGGTTGGCGGCTAGTAGAGGACACTAAGCCTTCATATGGCCCACCTGCTCATAATGGTAACAAAGTATGACTCCGGGAGCTGGAGTCTGCTACCTGCAATCCATGGCCAGATGACCATGCTTGCCATATTTGTGGCACCCGCTCCCTAATCAACAAATCCCCGAATGAGCCTTTCTGCACTTCCCACAAGTGCGGTCTGGCTGTCCCCAGATCTGGTATCAGAGGTCTTAGACCGTTTCAGTGCCGGCTGTGATGGTGCTGGGGCTTGCCGCTGCTCCCTCTACTGCAACACAATCTCCAACTCACGCCGCCAAGCGGCCTCCTGTAACTCCAGCAGGGTATCACATCGCTGGGTGGGAACAAACTGAAGGATGTCATTCTTGAGCATTCTCAGATAACATGTCATTTGAGCCTGCTTAGAAGAAAACTCCAGTCAAAACATCGCCCTCTCGGTAGACACGCGGGTGATCTCCGTCACCGACTCCGTACGCTATCTTAGATCCAAGAACTCCTGTGACAACCGCTCGCGCTCGACCCATGGGATATAGCGAGCACGAAACATATCTTTGAACTGCTCCCAAGTGATAGTAGCTCTCTGTTCATCCGTATACGACCTAGTCATCAATCTCCACCAGTCCTTTGGCCTAGACCTCAGCAAGTTCAGGGCACATTTGACCTTCTGGTCAGTAGGACATGAGCATGTGAAGAAACATCCCTCCACGTCAGACAGCTACCTCATGGCTATGATCAGATACTGACTCCCATAAAAGGTCGGGGGCTTCGTGTTATCGAAGTCCCGGTATTGGAAGCCCCGACTGGCTCCTCCCCCTACCGCTGTTACAACTGTTGTAGCTAACGCGGAAGCCGTCTCAGCTAGGGCTGCATATCTGTCATCAAAAATACTCCATCATGGCAGTCTTAATAGACCAAAACATCTCCGGAATCTGACCCCAGACAATCTTGACCATCTCCTCGTGGATGATCTCCCTGACATGATCCTCTATCACTATTGTCCCACCCTGGCCAATAATCTTGGGCTCCGTTGGAGCACCCTGGCCAATAATCTTTAGCTATTGGGGATCGGCAGTACATTCAGAACGGGTGTGTGGTTTATCTAGCGTATGTGGTGGATACGCAGTTCAGAGATCACATTTCAGTATCAGAGGTTCTAGTGGTTAGGGAATTTGTAACATGTTCCCGGAGGAGTTACCCTCATATTTGGTCAACGGATCTGAAGTTTGGGCTTAAGTGCCTAAGCCATTAAGCACTTATTAGGGTTTTGGCAAAACCCCGTGTACGTCCCGTGTAATTTATGTACGCCCAACGTACTGGGTCAAACACCCCGATGGTGGTCAACGTCAGGCAAGAGTACGCCTAGCATACCAAAGGAATACGCCCCACGTACGTGATCTGTTGGGCTTTTGACCAATTGGTCTTCGGGATTGGGCCGCTTTTGGACTAATTGGACTTAGGCCTTGTTAGGCCCTCTGAATAATTGAGACTGGGCCAGTTTTGATAAGGAATCCTAAAATAAGGCCCAATTAGGAAGTTAGGCCCAATTTGGGAAATTTGGGCGATTAATGGGCTTTGGATATATGGGCTTTTAAGATCATGGATTTGGCAATTGGGGTTTGGCCCAATAAAGAAAAAGGACACAATGGATTATGTGGACCCTGAGTCAAGATTAATATTCCATGTATTGACATAGTGTTTGTTATTTGGATATTTCGGGATTTTTGGTGAGACAGCGATCAGAGACTTTCAGTTCCTTTCGGCACTACTTGCGAGGTGTGTTTTCCTCACTATACTCAAGGGTCTAAGGCACTAAGGCCGGCCGTTTCAGATTGTGATCCTGATATAGTATATGCTCGAGTATTGTATGATCTGTTAGATCAGTATCTTGGTAGATAGGATGTTATATGCTATATGATTCATTAGATCGGTATCCTAGTAGATATGATGTAATATGCTGTTATGATATGTTAGATCGGTTTGTCTGTCTATGGACTATTATGTGATTATTTGGTATATGTGCACATGTTTGATTGGTGGTTGAGGCTTATATGCTTTGTGTGAGAGCCAACAGACCTGGGCATTCCAACCTGATGGTTGTGGGCCGTGAGTATTCAATCCCGAGGATGACTGGACTCGTAGTATGTGGGCATTCCAACCTGACGGTTGAGGTCCTGGGGTATTCCAACCCGATGGTTGATTAGACCCATAGTATTCTATTCGTGTTTGTATGTATATTGTTGTGTGTATGGATATTTTGGGGGAACTCACTAAGCTTTGGGATTACAGTTTCAGTTTTGGTTTCAGGTACCTCAGATGATCACGGGAAGGCAAATGTGTGATCATACAGCTCCTCACATTTTATGATTATGTTTCTGGGAGAGTCTGATATAGAACTATATTGAAAACAAATTTGTAACAACTATTGGTTTCTAAATGTTTTAAAAAGTTTTAAATTTGGTATGATTTTATGGATGTTACAATATACCTGTTACGTACTTGTGTTTTGATGTTGCATTTAATCAATGTATTAGATCTATTGTCTCGGGATTCTTGTTGTTGTCGCTCTCTCTGTATTAGACTTTGGAATTAGGATTCTGTTTGTTTTCTTCTTCCCATGTGTCATATCTCCACAATAAATTATTTCTTTCATGTATTTTCCTTCCAGCCATGTTGATTACAAAATCCTCTTGTCTTGTTGCTCCCGTCAAGAACTTATTGACTCCATTGTGATTTTCTGGTACAACCTATGTTTCCTCCCTTGGACCGATTTCTTGCTTGATCCCCAAGGTAATCACTATGAGCACTCTACCTATTTCATCATCTACAACCACTCCATCCGCCTTAAGTCTTGTGTGTTCACTTACTAATTTACATAATCAGTTTAGTTTTAAACTAAACATGGATGGATCTTAGTATAAATTATGGAGACATATATTTTCTAATATGCGTAGAGGTACTCTCTATTATGGTCACATCTCCGGTAAATCCATACCCACTGGTGATGATGATGAAGAATGGAACTCCATTGATGCTCGAATTAAGTCATGGTTCTATTGCACTTGTGATCCAAGTTTACTCCAAATCATCTACAATGATGATTAAACTGCTAAAGACCTTTGGGATAAAATGGATGAGTTCTTTCGTAACAACAAAATGTCCATAATGCTATAATTACAAGATCAATTTCACAATACTCACAAAAGGTCATGGTCTATCACTGAGTTTTGTCACATACTCAAAAACATTGCAGTTGATCTTAAGGATGTTGACTCCCCTATTACTAAGATAGAGTTGTGATGCAAATTCTCAGACAACTACCTTCTTTGTATCACAACATTGTTGATGTAATAACCAACACAAAGCCATTTCCATCTTTTATTGAGGCCAAGAATATGTTACTATTACACGATTCACGTGAAGCTACAAATGAGTCATCTATTGATCCTTCGGTGTGACAAATATCGACTCTCTATTCATCTTCCAATAACCACAACAACTATGGAAAATTCAAAAATAGGTGCACAAAGAACAAAAACAATTAGAAAAACACCTCCAAAACATGTCTCAAGCTGCGGTTTTGGATCACTCACACACCTTTGCAAGAGTTTTGGGTATTTCCTCTAGTCCCCATGGTTTTTTCCTGCATTGCAACCCCTCGGTTTGTTTTTTCTTGGATCTGGTACGCCCCCAACTTAACAGTCACAACTTCCAAATCAGCTGCCATGTATAAAACTCCAGCATCCTTTTATCACTGCATTTTTTTGGCTCCTAACAAGTCTTTGGCCAAGAACCTTCCACTCAGAAACATGTCGGTCAATAGCTTACTTCTTAGTAGCTCTTTGCTGCCTATGGTGCACCGTAGTAGGCCTCATATTGCCCTTTGCATATCCGATGGGGTATCATCAGCAACTGGTTTACTTTGTTGTTTCTCCATAGCAAACACCATATTTTGCTTATTTTGGCGGTCATGTACAGTCCTCCTGTTAACAACTGACTGATCTAGCGTGAGTTTTCTAGGCAATGTTGGTTCAACAGTCTCCATACAACAACTACTACATGGACTCTGGTGCTAGCTCACACATGTCCTTCAACTCAGGTAACATGCTTTCTATAACACCATGCAATTCTAAGTCTATAATGGTTGGTAATGTTTTTGTACTCCCAATTTCTCATATTGGCCAAACTTTTTTCTGCACTCTCATAACTACTTAGCTTTAAATAATGTGCTTGTCTCCAATAAAATGGTTAAAAATTTGATCTCTGTTCGTCATTTTACTATTGATAACTCTGTTTTTATTACATTTGACCCATTTGGTTTCACTATGAAGGATTATAACACACGTGTCTTCATTCAACGATGGGACAATGTCAGTGATCTCTATCATATCGTTCATCCCGCTGCTTCCTCCTTGCCAACAACTGCCTGTATTGCGGTCTCTTTACCCACTTGGCATCGATGTCTTGGACATCATGGCTCTTCTATTTTTTTAATTTTTACATTCTCTAAAGTTTAATTATAGTTCTTCTAATAAGCTTCCCATATGTCATGCTTGTCAGCTTTGGAAGCACTGTCGTTTACCTTTTTCTTCTTCTTCTGCAATTAAAACCTTTCGCATGTTTGAATTGGTTCATTTTGATTTATGGACATCACCTATTACTAGTATGACTGGCTATAAATACTATATTGTTCTTTTGGATTATTTTATGCATTTTATATGGGTTTTTCCGCTTCGTGCCAAATCTGATGTCTTTGATGTGTTTACATATTTTCATGCCTATGTTAAAACTCAATTTCAAACTAATATAAAACTTTTTCAGTGTAATAACGGTTGTCAATTCAATAATCAACCTTTACTTATTTGTTTTACTTGAATAGCATTAAAATTCAATTTTCTTATCCATATACATGCCAACAAAATGGAAAGGCTGAACGTGTTCTTCACACCATCAACAATATCATTCTTACATTCCTGTTTCTGGCCCCCCTTCCACCAAAATTCTAGGTTGAAGGTATGTTGACTGTTGTTCCTATGCTAAACCTTCTTCCTACATCCACCCTTTCTTTTCGCACTCCTTTTGAGATCTTATTTGGCTCCTTCCCCACCTACGACCATCTTCATGCTTTTGGATGTCTTTGCTATCCACATCTCTCATTCACGACTCAACACAAACTATCTCCTTGGTCATCCACATACGTTTATCTTGGACCATCCTATGACCATTGTGGTTATAGATGCCTTGATCTCATCACTCAATGTTTTATTATCTCCAGGCATGTTATCTATGACGAAGATCAGTTTCCCTTACAGACTTTTATGATGTGTTTGTAGGAAAAATATTATGGTAATAAACGAAAAAAATTGTATGTATACAACAATTAGAAGAGCTTTTCGGGATCATCTGGACCTAAGGAATCTTGGATTTTACCTTGATTGTAGCAGAAAATGTAGAAGTATAGTTTTAGAGAGATAAGGTGAATTTCTTGTATATGCTAATCTATCACTAGAATACAATACTTATACTCACCAAAATCTGTAACAAACAAACATACATAAATTTTGCAACATACATAATTAAATATAATAATTAAAAAGATATTTAATGTGGATTTGCAACTGTAAATTCTAATAAAAATAATTATTTACCAAAAAATGTACAAGTTTTTATGTTTGATCCACATGACACACATGCCAGTTGAACATAAGTCATTTTGTTCGATATGTTATGTTATCATTAAACTTTATAAAATGTTCATAACTACCAATTTTTTATTTATTTAGAAGATGATACTACTATGGATTGTCTCTTGTTTAACTTCTCGTTCGTTTGTTAATAGATTATGATTTTTAAGTTATTACCATACTTTAAATTATGAAAGTGTGTACGAAAATCTTAATTTCCCATGTTCCAAATGAAATTGTCTTTTCAACCAGCAAAACTAGTTTGTAAAGAAATTAACACTTGAAAAATCAAGATGATAACTTAGTAATTGATGTTTCCTAATTGATCATAGTCCATTTAATGAATAATATTATGTAAGTGAGATGATTATAAGATTTGTAATCTATAGAAAAGTAGTTTTTTAAAGTAAATGTGATTCTTAAATTACTGTTTACCTATCTATGTCAACGTTTCTACTAAAAGCATCATATGTTTCGATACTTCTTATACTTCATTGGGTTTAAATAAAGAAATAGATTCTCTAACATGTGCCTTAAGGGCATATATAAGAAGCATTAATTATAAAAAATATTACCATAATTAAATGTGAAATGCATTAATTATATGAAATATTCTCCATAATTAATACATTCTACATTTTACAATAAAAAAATGTACATAATTAATGCATTTCATATTTAATTATGGTAATATTTATCATAATTAATGTTTCTTATATGTGTCCTAAGACACATGTTAGAAAGTCTCAATAAAAAAAATTATTCTTTAGTTTTAGCGGGATAAACCTGAATGGTATCATTTTTTAGTATCGTTTTGGACAAGTACTCTGTATTTAGTTTTTCAATTTATATAGTACTACATTTTATATTAAGTATTTCTTTCATTGTGTTGATGCAGGATAATAAAAATCAAAGAATAAAATTAAAAAGGTCTCCGTTTACTGCAGAAGAATTTGAAAAAGTCATTATGCAATGGTGCTTTTTAAATTTCCCTATATTTCAAATCTATTGTCTAGCAAGAAACTGAGGGGTGATATGGTTTAGGGTAAAACATGCCCTAATAATGACACTAAAAACAAATTTATACTTTATCGGTCAATAACGTTTCTATAATGGTTTAGTGTAAAATGTGTGCTGATAATAGCTCTTATAGCATATTTTAGTTAATCACTTAATCATGGTTTAAATTTTGTGTTTTAAAGTGTATTGTAATTTGTTAGGTCTAGTGTTTAGGGTTTATGTATTTGAGTGTATTCTATTTCGTTATATATAAGTGAAATTAAATTGAAGTTATATATAAGTGAAATTAAATTGAAGTACTTGGTTTTTTATTTTCTTTTTGTTATATTATGTCTTATTTAAATAAATGTTATAGATTTTTTATAGTATGATAACATAAACATAAAACTTGATTACGTGAATAACATGACGGTCATAACATTATGAAATCCACGTTATAATTTGATTACATAAACGTAAAGTGCAACAATTTTCCTAGGCATTAGTCCATGAGTGGTGTCTATCTCCTGTTGTCCTTTGACTATTTAGATGGCTATGGAAGAGGATGTAGTCTTTATAATAAGTATGTTGTTCGATACACCGTCAATGTTAACATGAAATGAACGAAATGATCACATTGTCTAAACCTAAGTAATTTCACGGTTGTTATCGCATGGCCATGTAGTATACCAAACTATTTCTATTACCGACATACACATGTCATATCTTGTAGATTGAAAACACCATTCTTCATATAATTAGTTACTTCAACGACGACGTTCTTGATGGGGTATACCTTCCAAAGTCCATAATTGTGCATCCTCCTTCAAACACCAGCACCGACTGTGATCATAAAGTCTTGTTACAAAATTTATTACAATTCTCGTCATATAATACTAAAAATAGTATCATTCCATAGTAAACCCTAATGTGTGTCATTAGCATACAACACATTTCATTAATGTGTCTATAATTTCTATATTGCATCAACAATATTACATATCGTTATATTATAATACATGCTAGGGAAGCACATCATTTTCGTTTTTATCTTGACCAATGTTTCTAATCCATTCATTTTGACTTGAGATTTCATAAAATAGCATAGCCAAACTTTCTTTGAAATCATATTTCTATATGTTTTGCATATCTCCAAGAAAAAACTATAATCTAGTCGATTTTTATTGTCCTAACTTGTAAATCCATAATAAAGTATGACAACAAATTTCGTGATATGAATTTTAGAAGACAAGTATAATGATTTGGTGGTTTCCATTCATGAGAATTTCTAACACATGGTTCCTAAGTAGCCCCTTCAAGGGGACATTGTCTATTAAGATCAAAACTTGCAAGTACCGTAGAAGCTTCTAAATTGACAAATTATTTGATCACCAATCAACTTGAAACTGCAAACCAACAGTCTATTAAAAATAAGTCTTACCACACAACATAAGTCTTTCCACTCAAAATAATTAGACAGCGGCGGAGGTAATCATGAGGCTAGTAGGTGTGCTTCCCTCCCCCTGAAAATCTTTTATTTTCTTTATATACAATTAATTGTTATATTATATCAAGTTCTTTTCATCCCAAAATAAAATATAATTTAAGCTCACTGAACCCCCCCCCCCCCCTCCCCCCCCCCCCCCCCCCCCCCCCTACAGCCTAATTTGTTTTGTATCGTGTTAGAAAAATTACAAATAACAAATACTTACCATAATTAGGCATACAAAATTTACACGTCAATTACTTCAAATGGAGTACTTCCATAATATTCATTATAATTAAATTCATCGGACTCTCAAAAGTTAAATGTACAAGCTTTGTTTAAAAAAATTTGGTGGTTGGAATATTCAAAGAAAAAGGATGTTGCATTTTGCTTCCCTTGCTTTCTTTTTAATAAGAAACCTACTGGATGAGTCGGTTCATATATATTTACCGTTTCATGGTTTAATAGATTGAAAAAAGTGAACTGTAGGAAAGATTGTGCTTTCATCGTCCATGAAGGTAAGACTCCGGCTTCAACACATAATTATTTTGTTAGATTCTATGAAGATTTGAAAAACTAGTTGTGTCACATAAAGAATGTGATAGAGAAACATGTAACACTTGCAAATTCAGGCTACACATAATAAGTCATAATTAAAATTAAAATCCTTGAATATGATAATATATAGTTATGTGCGTTGCAGACTATATAATATAAATTTCATATTAATAAAAATAGGAAAAATAAATTGAATCGTCCGTAAATTGTAAAAATTAGTGTTCCAAAACATATATATATATATATATATATATATATATATATATATATATATATATATATATATATATATATATATATATATATATATATATATATAGAAAGTATACTTTGTCACAATCCTAAAAATATAAATTTCATAGAAATCCGACAAAGTATACTTTGTCCCAATCCTAAAAATATAAATTTCATAGAAATCCGACTGCGTATGAATTAGATATGAGTTTTATAAGATATAAAAGTAAGCAACACACAAAGAATATGTGACGTAAAAATCTAGGAAGAAAATGGGTGACCTTTAGCTAACATCACCAAAAGGAAAATCATAGTACTCTTTAAGAAAGGAATTTCTAGAAACAGAATGCCAAAACCGAAATCCGTACAAGAGAGTTATGATTTTAGCAAAACCATTTAATTATATAAAAATAGAGTATGAGTTAGCAGACGAGGCCTGAAGGAAAGTAGCAGATCTCGTCCAGAGCTTTTCGTGGATATAAAGAACGTAAAAAACAAAGCTCGTATGAAGAAGTTATGAAATTTACAAAATCTGCATATTTCTCGGCGCGCAGTGCGCAACGTGAACTTCTAGATGGTGAAAACGCAGATCACAGAGAAGCTGACACGTGGCACAAATAAACTGGGAAGACGTCGCCTCGTGCGCACGACCCACACTCCATTTTCACGCGACACATGTCCGATTTTGGTCCTATAAATAGCTGCTCACCACTCATTCGTTCCTGCACCCCCAACTTTCCTCTCTCGAGTTATATCGACTTATGCTCAATTTTTCCCTTAATTTTAGTCTTCGGTGAATCCCTGCGATCCCTAAAGTAGTAGTAGCTATCAAATAGAAGCTCTGCTAGGGCAATATGCATACTTTTGTCAGGAAGAATCTCTATAAGTTGAGCTACACTCTCATTCTTTCAGTGTAACTTATATTTATAGTCACAAGTTGTTATTATAAACCTATAAATAAGATATATCAATAATTCCAGTTATAATACTAATTGATCTACTTACGGGAGAGGTGTCTAGAATGGTCATGTTGACTTATTGTTGGATTTCAGAAAGGATATATACCGAAATGGTCCTACCTCCCAACTGTCATGCCTGGCTGATCCTTAGCTGATAGATCTTGATGTAGACATTAGGATTAATGAGGAATATGTACTATAATTATTATAGTCACCAGGATTACGAACTAGACTAATTCTTAGTACTTTATGCGTCAAGCTCTTTTCAAAATGCGAAGCGAAGCTGTACCAAAATCGTCATTCACTTTTATCAAGTGAGTACATAGTTACTTTCCTCTTACACATAGATATGAAATATTTAGATACTTAAAGCCTATATGTTCGTATGTCAAAAATGATTATGTGTAAGATGAAATAATAAAATATGATTTTTATATGATGTACTATATATATATTTTCATATCTATAATATATTGGGTAGTGATGAGTAATGAGGGAGGAATATGATAAAGAGGGAGATGGATGATGAGAGATAAAACTAATAAATAAAGGCCTTAACCTACTAGTACTTCAGTACTAGGTGATGACATCATCTAGTAGAGTATAGATGACAACCACAAATTATTCTAGACAGCCTATTGGATCGCTAGTATGCTCGCAACCTGTAGGTGTTTTTGAACTATGTGTTTACCAGAAGTACTCTAAAACCTATTGACATGTATTGTGGGTGGATTCCCTAAAATAATAACATCAATAAAGAAGATGATCCCTTGGATAAATCCTTAGGAATAAATATAGAAGAAGACCTACTGACAAGTATCATGGAGGAATCCCTGAACTAGTACTGTCAACATAGATGATCCTTTGTATAGATCCTTAAAAATAAATAAGTTAATGAGGATGGGAAATTAAGTTAATTGTTTGATAATTAAACATATTAACTATATTATTGTGGGTTGAAAACCTTATGTACTCACCAGGCCACTCAATGAGTGATCACGGGCAAACTTCATACTACTCGCCGAGTCTGTTCTTCAGACTCGGCGAGTTCATGCCATGCATAAACTCAAAACCACTTCTGAGGTCAGATCTGTTCCATACAATCATAGATCTGGCCTCCCCAAGCCTAATAATCACGTAAAGTCCAAGCCTTGATGCTCAAACAACATCTATTTTTTGCTCCTATATGATGTTTTAGACCCATATTTCATAACCCTTGGTCAAAACTCCCATGAATCCTCATAAAGCTTAAGGAATAAAGCTTCTCTGGACCTCTATGCATCCCATTTCAAGCCTCATCACAAATAGGGACGAAGTGGACATCAAATCTAACCAACAAAAGGGGTCAAGAAACCCTAAACCCCCATGTTCATCATAACAACAAAAGGGAGCCAAAATATTACCTCAAAAGTGATGCTCTGAGCTCCAAATTCGAAGGATGTCCACCTCCCTTGCCTCCTCTTAGCTAGAACCTCCTTTGCCTTGCCAAACAATGCTTCAAAGGTTAACAATGGCCTCCTCTCTCTCACAAAACGCTCAAGATCACTTTAGGGTTTCTCTCAGGGGTTGGTGGCCACAAATGATGGCCATAAGCCCCTTTAAATAGGTCTCAAACCCTGGAAATTAGGGTTTCATTAAACAACGTGGACTCGTTGAGTCCAGACGCGAACCCGCATGCAAAACCGCGATCCTACTCGACGAGTTTAGACTCCAACTCGCCGAGTCTCCTCACATCACCCAAAAATAAAAGAATAAAAATAATACCTGGGAATCCGGATGTTACAATTCTCCCCCACTAGAATCAGACTTCTCCCTCGAAGTCTCACTCTTCAAATAACTCCGGATGTTGCTCACGCATCTCACACTCCGGCTCCCAAGTTAACTCGGACCCTTTCCGATGCTGCCACTGGACCTGCACCAGTGGCACCTCTTTATTCCTCAGGACCTTGATCTTTCGATCTCTGATCGCCACTGGTCTCTCAGCATAATTCAGGCTCGCATCCACCTGAATATCTTCTAGTGGCACTGCTGCCGACTCGTCGGCTATGCACTTTCGCAACTGCGACACGTGGAAAGTGTCGTGAATCTGACCCAACTCTGCTGGCAATTCCAAACGATAGGCTCCCCTGCCTACCCTCGCGGTCACCCTGAAAGGACCAATATATCGGGGCCCCAACTTGCCCCTCTTCGTGAATCGAATCATTCCTTTCCAAGGAGAGACCTTCAGGAGCACAAAGTCGCCGACCTGAAACTCAAGCTCGGACCAGCGTGTGTCCGCATAACTCTTCTAACGACTCTGAGCGATCAACAACCTATGTCTGACCTGCTGGATCTGCTCTGTCGTCCGAAGCACAATCTCGGTACTACCCATCACGCGTTGCCCTACTTCTCCCCAGTAGACAGGGATCCGAAACCTCCTCCAATACAACAGCTCAAAGGGCGGCATGCCAATGCTCGAATGATGGCTGTTGTTGTAAGAGAACTCTGCCAAGGGCAAATACGTGTCCCAACTTCCGCCGAAATCCAACACACATGCTCGGAGCATGTCCTCGAGCATCTGAATCGTCCACTCACTCTACCCGTCGGTCTGTGGGTGGTACGCAGTACTAAAATGCAGTTTCGTACCCAATTCCTCATGAAACTTCTTCCAGAATATGGAAGTGAAATGTACATCTCGATCTGAGACAATCGAAATCGGCACTCCATGCCGCGATACCACCTCTCTCACGTACATCTCCGCCAACTTCTCCGCAGAAGAGCTCTCACTGATGGCCAGGAAGTGAGCACTCTTTGTCAACCTATCCACAATCACCCAAATTGCATCGACACCCCTCGCGGTTCTTGGCAATTTGGTGATGAAGTCCATGGTAATCTGTTCCCATTTCCACTCGGGAATCTCTAATGGCTGCAACTTACCATGTGGACGCTGATGCTCGGCCTTAACCCTGCGACAGGTCAAACATCTCTCTACAAACCATACGACATCCCTCTTCATACAGGGCCACCAATAATCCTTTTTTAGGTCCAAAAACATCTTAGTAGCCCCGGGATGGATCGAGAATTTCGATCGACGAGCCTCCTCCATCAAAATGGTACGCATCCCGCCCACGGACGGTACCCAAATCTGACCCTGAAATGTCATAAGCCCCCAGCTATCGGTAACGAACTCCGATACCAGCCCGACAACTCGTTCCCTCTTCTGGCTCTCAGGCTACACAGCCTCAGCCTGGGCCCCTCGAATAGCATCCAAAACCGGGGTCATCATCGTCAATCTCAAACATACATCTCGTAATGGGGCGCTCTCCGCCCTATGGCTCAGTGCATCGGCTACAACATTAGCCTTGCCCGGGTGGTATAGGATCTCACAATCGTAATCCTTGACCACGTCCAACCACCTCCTCTGACGCATATTTAGGTTGGGCTGATCCATCAAATACTTATAGCTCTTGTGGTCCGTGTATATCGTACATCGAACCCCGAACAGGTAGTGTCGCCAGATCTTGAGAGCGAACACTACCGCTCCAAGCTCCAAATCATGAGTGGGATATCTCGATTCATGAGGCTTAAGCTGCCTCGATGCATATGCTATCACATGCCCCCTCTGCATAAGCACCGCTCCCAATCCGGATATTGATGAGTCACAATAAACCACAAAGTCCTCCATCCCTTTCCGGAAGGGCTAACACTGGGGCTTCGCATAACTTCCTGCGGAGTGTCTCGAACGAGGTCTGCTGCTCCGGACCCCAAGAAAACGCAACACCCTTCCGGGTCAACTTGGTGAGGGGCACAGCGATCTTGGAGAAATCCTTAATAAATCTCCGATAATGGCCGGCCAATCCCAGAAAACTCCTGATCTCGGTGGGTGATCTCGGCACCTCCCACCTCATAACCGCCTCAATCTTGGCCGGGTCGACTAAAATCCCCTTCTGGTTAACGAGATGCCCCAAAAACTGGACCTCTCGTAACCAGAACTCACATTTGGAGAAGTTGGCATAAAACCTCTCCGATCTCAGAACTCCGAGGATCTCCCTCAAATGCCCCTCATGCTGCTCTCTGGATCTCGAATACACCAGAATGTCGTCGATGAACACGATCACCGAGCGGTCCAACATTGGTCTGCACACCCTGTTCATGAGATCCATGAGCACCGCTGGTGCATTGGTGAGTCCGAAAGGCATCATCACGAATTTGTAATGCCCATAACGAGTTCGGAAGGCTGTCTTCTGTACGTCCTCCTCCCGCACCCTCACCTGATGATACCCAGACCTCAATTCGATCTTGGAGAACCAAGATGCTCCCAGCAACTGATCAAACAAATCATCGATCCTTGGCAATGGGTAATGGTTCTTAACCGTTAGCTTATTCAGTTCACGATAATCGATGCACATCCGGAGCGAGCCATCCTTCTTCTTGACAAAAAGGATAGGAGCTCCCCAAGGCGAACTGCTCGGCTTGATAAACCCCTTCCCCAGCAGTTCTTGAAGCTGCGATGACAACTCCTGCATCTCCGGAGGCGCAAGGCGATACGGCGCCTGAGCGATAGGCGGAGCTCCTAGAACCAACTCAATACCGAACTCCACCTGCCTCTCCGGAGGCACACCCGACAAGTCCTCTAGAAACACATCCGGAAACTCACGCACTATCGGGACCTCATCAACTGACTTTGATCTCTCAATATCAGCCCTCGCATCCATCACATATGCCACAAAACCCCCACACCCCTGCTGTAGACTCTGTCTCGCTCTGGCGGCCGAACAAAATGCTGACCCAGAACGCGTTCCCTCGCCGTACACTGTAAGAACTCCCCCACTAGGGTCTCGAATAGACACCAATTGACACTTGCAGTCTATCACAGCTCCATAACGGCTCAACCAATCCATACCCACTATCACACACACATCCCCCATTGCGATCGGGACCAGATCTATCAGAAACTCCACACCGAAGATCTCAAGGACACATCCTCAAATCACATCCGAAGCATACACAGCTCGCTCATCAGCTATGGAAACTCGTAGAGGCCGATCCAATGCTTCTCGAAGGGTACCAATATGCTGACTAAATGCTATGGAAACAAACGAACGACTCACACCCGAGTCAAATAACACCAAATCAGGCACATAATTCACAAGAAAAGTACCTATGCATATGATCATATAAGCATAAAATCTCAACTCAATTAAAAGATGAAAAGAAAACATATACCAGCCACAACATCGGGCGCTGCGCGGACCTCCTCCGCGGTCAACTGAAACGCTCTCCCATGAGCCCTCGGGGCCTCGGCCTTCACTGGCCGAACCTCGATAACCCTAGCAGCAGGCGCAGATCCCTGAAGAAGCTGTGGGCACTCGGCCTTTCGATGGCCGGTCTGGTTGCAATGAAAGCAAACCGAGAATCCCTTGGGGCATTCCCTCGCGATATGCCCTCCTTCCCACACTTGTAACATACCCCAGCCCTGCACGACCCCTCATGGCTCTTACCTCACTTCCCACAAGTGCGGCCCTTCGCGCCCCCGGATCTCGAATCAGCGGGTCTAGCCCGCTTGGCTTCCGGCTGAGACTGGGCCGGCCGCCGATCCATCCTCTGAGACTCGGCCTCCTCCCTGGCCTGAGTCTCCAGCTCGATCTCCCTCTTCCGGGCATTTGCCTGGAGCTCAACAAATGTCCAGTAAGTTGAGTTCGCCACGAACTCCCGAATATCTCTCCTCAGAACACCCAGATAACGGCTCATACGAGCCTGCTCAGTCGACACCTGCTCAGGGCAAAACATCACCCTCTCATGGAACTTCCTGGTGATGATTGTCACTGAATCAGTACCCTGCTTGAGGGTCAAGAACTCCTGGATCAACCGTTCCCTCTCTACCGGGGGAACATACTCCTCTCGGAACATAGTGGTGAACCTCTCCCAGGTCACCTCAGAAATCTCAGCCAAAGTAAAGTTCGCCGTCACGAACTTCCACCAATCCTTCGCTCCCAGGCGAAGCTGGTTCAAGGCGAACCGAACCTTCAAGTGCTCTGGACAAGAGCACGTATAAAAACATCCCTCGATGTCAGAGATCCACCTCATAGTGGCAATCAGGTGCTGCGTCCCGTCGAACTCTGGTGGCTTCGTGTTGCTGAACTCTCGGAACAACAACGAGTCACCTCCCTGAGGTCTGGCAGCAGCAACAACAGCAATCGCTGCAGCTGCAACAGCCTCAATCAACGTTGCATACCGCTCATCAAGAATCTCGATCAATGTGGTCTTGATGTCCCCAAACATCTCAGGAATCTCAGCCCGGATGGCAGCAGCCACCTCCTCATGGATCATCCAATGAATCTCCTCGTCGCTGACACCACTGGTCTTAGGTGTGTGTCGAGTCCCAACCATGATGTCTCTGAAATACAACAAAAATTATCAGAGATTCGATCGAACATGCTCATACTCGATGACGCAACCCTACTTGTCCTCCTTCGTCCAAAAGATTCTTACTTGAAATGCCCACTGATCCGGTGTCTTCAGTAGTACGGGCCCAATACTACTGACCACTCCGCACCAGTATTCACTTCAAGTCCTCCTCCTTGGATCTTGGATTACAAGTACTCTATTCTCATGAGCTCCTAACTGCTATCACTCTCCCTCAAAGCATCTCAGCAGCAGAAAAATCCTAGGCTAAGGCATCAAAAATCAGGCCACTCTAGTCCTAATATGTATACGTAGCCTACTCTAGCATGCATAATATAACATATCCCATAACACATAGAGTAACAGTACTTCTGGGGAATTCGTCATTCGGGCGCTGACTGATCGTACACACAACTCTGCTCTGTTTGTCTCAAAACTCTGTTACTCTTTTCAAAACTTTTATTTTATTATAAAAATTCTCCTCAATTCCTCAGTTTGAGTTCAGATACGCCCGAAGATGCATCCGAATCCCTCAAACCAAGGCTCTGATACCAACTTGTAACAACATGAATTTTCAAAACAAATTTTTCATTTTCAAAACAATCATTTTTTTCACAAAATAACATCAACATATTGTTTCAAATGTATTTATCACAAAGACATCTCCCCAGAATCCAAAACATAAACTCCTCAAGTGTGTACGGATCATGTCGGCGCCTTCCCGCGCTCATCACTAGTACCTGAAACACATCACACAACAACTGTAAGCATAATTGCTTAGTGAGTCCCCCAAAATACCGCATACAACACATACGCTACTCAAGGCTATGATACGACCCTCCGGTCGATGTGTCTCAGCGGGACTCTCCAGTCCTGTAGCTCGTTGGATCCTCTGGTCCGGTCATAGCTCGTTGGGCCCTCCGGCCCGATCTGTATCGTTGGAGCCTTCGGTCCGGTCTATAACAACATACAACATACACATAACACATAGCACATAATTTCATACATATCACATAAGACCCTCTGGTCTACACAATATACCACTCTAGGTAAAGTATAGTGAGAAGACTCACCTCGATGTCTCGGTAAGTATCTAACTCGGAATAAATGTGATCTAGCCTCCGCCTAATCACACAAAGTAATACACTCATAAATACAACTGTACAAATCCCTAAAAGTCAACAAGGTCAACGGTCAACTTTGACCAGACTTGGCGAGTGCACTAGGGCGACTCGGCGAGTCTACACGTGTCCACTGACTCTCTTGGATCCTCTCTTGACACGCTGAGTACCTCCCTGAATCGACGAGTTCCACCTGGCATGAATCGCGGGGCCACCCCGACTCAACTCGCCGAGTCTCAAGAACAACTCGGCGAGTTCCGGCTTGACTCAGTCCCCCCCGACTCACCCTGACTCACTGAGTCGTTCCCTCAACTCGACCAGGCCACTCAATGAGTGATCACGGGCAAACTTCATACTACTCGTCGAGTCTGTTGTTCAGACTCGGCGAGTTCATGCCATGCATAAACTCAAAACCACTTCTGAGGTCAGATCTGTTCCATACAATCATAGATCTGGCCTCCCCAAGCCTGATAATCACGTAAAATCCAAGCCTTGATGCTCAAACAACATCTATTTTCTCCTATATGATGTTTTAGCCCCATATTTCATAACCCTTGGTCAAAACTCCCATGAATCCTCATAAAGCTTAAGGAATAAAGCTTCTCTGGACCTCTATGGATCCCATTTCAAGCCTCATCACAAATAAGGACGAAATGGACATCAAATCTAACCAACAAAAGGGGTCAAGAAACCCTAAACCCCCATGTTCATCATAACAACAGAAAGGGAGCCAAAATATTACCTCCAAAGTGATGCTCTGAGATCCAAATTCGAAGGATGTCCACCTCCCTTGCCTCCTCTTAGCTAGAACCTCCTTTGCCTTGCCAAACAATGCTTCAAAGTTTAACAATGGCCTCCTCTCTCTCACAAAACGTTCAAGATCGCTTTAGGGTTTCTCTCTGGGGTTGGTGTCCGCAAATGATGGCCATAAGCCCCTTTAAATAGGTCTCAAACCCTGGAAATTAGGGTTTCATTAAACAACGTGGACTCGCCGAGTCCAGACGCGAACCCGCGTGCAAAACCGTGATCCTACTCGGCGAGTTTAAACTCCAACTCGCCGAGTCTCCTCACATCACCCAAAAATAAAAGAATAAAAATAATACCTGGGAATCCGGATGTTACAGGCCTCATTCACGAAGCCGGTCTATAAGGGAGGTATAAGGTTACTGCTTATAAAATGACAGTTTAATGGGTGTCCACTCTCACTCACCGCTTCCTTGACTGGTGGAAGGTCATTAGCCGAACGGGTAGGACAAGGACTACAATTCTCCTTTCATTAAAAGTATTAATGATAAATACTAAGTAACTAAACATTTATAAATTCCCAATCTTAGTTACTTAGGAAAATGTTAATTTGGTGCTAACCCATGAAATTACACTTTACACTTTGCTTAAGTCGGTTAGTGGAGCGCGTGTGGGTAACCGACACACTAGTTGGACTTAACAAGGTAGGCAAAGGTAACTTAATGTTTATCATAATATCGATGGAGCGTGTGTGGTTAACCAACACATTGATTAAGGGGTAAATATTAAGGGTACCAAGTATATTTGCATGGTTATTCACACCTTGCTTTATGATCCTCGGCATCCCAGTCACAAAAGTTGAAGGGCACACTCGAGAGTGAAACATGTCATTGAACAGTTCAACGAATCTAAAAAGATCTAGGAGTTTCAAATCCAATTAAAACATAATAAATTATTTCATTTTTCATGGTGGAAATTGGTGAATCGTCATTCACCTACCTTCAAATATTTCATAGCTTGGATTACGACATTCCTCTTCCAAGTTATAAAATATTGTGTTGGGTCCTAGCCAAGTATTTCATATTGGGTGTTATATTAAGGACTCTAAATCAACTATCCTGAATATCTCCCAAAATATGTCTAGTTCATACATTTATGATCTTCCCAAAACTCTTGGAACAAGCTTTCCTAATGAAGATGATGTCCCGGAAATCATTCTTCACTTCCTCCACCTCCTTCAATTATTCTCCCCAACCCACAAGTTCAAGGTCACTCTAGCGCTATTGGCAAGCAAGGTCTATGTGTGCTTTCATCTTGGAGATGTAGTCACATATTGACAAGCCGGGAGATTTGGGTGTCAGAGTCTTAAGAAAGTTGGTTGTTCAATCACTTTCTAAGTCACATAGTGAGTTACCTCTGCGACTACTATGAAATAGACTATGACACGACCCTTACTGATCTTATCTATTTGCTTGGTGCTACTGAATCAACAATGATTTGGAGCTTTGGTAAAGCAAATTTGATTAAGAAGATAAACTTCCCAAACTACCATGGACATTGACAATGGAAACATTAGATATCTAGAAAAGCCTTCTCTTCCCAAGGAAAGGGATTGACCATTGTCAACTTGGTTGACCAAATGGTAAGGCAAGTCTGTGATAGCCCCATGTACCATTCCCAAAGAGTACATATGTTTCTCTTGCCAAAGGAAGGGGCATTGATTGCAAAGCTACCTATTTACCTGAAAGATCATATGGTTGATCAGGTCAAGAAGTTTGACTCTACTTCAGGTAAAGTACACTATCTAACTCTGTTAAGTTTCTATTATGAGATTCTTATTACATGATGTGACTGGGTCACATGTTGAAGATTTAAGAATCAAAGAAAAGTGAAGAAACTTAAAGGAAGTATATGCTGATTCTGATCGTGAAGATGGATTTCGATTGCATGGTTCGGTGATCAGAATTTTGAGTTGTTCCTTAGGAGTTATTATATATTGCTTAGGAATAGATAACAACTAGTTTTCCATATGCTTTTGCACTGTAAGGATAAGTTTTTCCGCAAAGTTTTAAAATAAAAGGAAATTTTTTATTTCATTTATTCTAAGTATCCTTACAATGGCATTTGTGAAAAAATTGTTGCTTATATGATTCCATTGATAGCAATAATGGAAATATGAATTTGATTATTTCATTTGTGGTAGTGTCTAAATTTACCAAATAAGGAAAGATTCTCATCACCCAAGTTTTCAGTTGGACAGAAACTTGGAATCATACAAGTTGTATACTATGATGAATGAGAATTTCTACCTTTAGAAAATTAAGACTAATTCCTTGTTCACATGTATATGTGAGTCAAGTGAAGGACTAAGGGACCGAATACACATTCTTGTGCACTGGTCAAGTCCACCACAAAAAATCGATAAGACTATTTGTCATGATTTACTAAAGCTTAGTAAATATGTTTATACTTACAAGTTTAAGTATAATTTTGGAAAATTGGAAAACTTTCGATGTATGGCAAAACGAATAAGTAGAATCAAATTAGGCCGAAGGATAAAAGTTTCTCAAATCTGAAAAGATGGGAGAGTACTTTAGTATCATGTTTAGTGATCATCTTAATGATTAAAGAACCATATCACAATTGGTCTTCTAAGGACATCTTAGTGCATTCTTATGGCGAAGAAGAGGAGTCATGAATTGTTGAAATGGTTAAATCAAGAAGATGAGTCATACTTCGTTCCAAAACAAGTCTTAGAGTCATAATCCAAGACTGTAAGTTGAGTGACATATGTTAAAAAAAGGTTTTAAAAAAACACCTGTCAATTGTAAGAGTAAAAGTGTCCTACTCTTGTACATTTGAAATTGGTAAGTTGTGATGTTTTGGATAAAACAAAGACCAACTTAGGCCAATTGTGTGAAGTGTGTGTCTTGATAAATAATCCACACTATCTCTTGAATATTTGGCAAGATAGTCTTATATGTCAAGAGGACAGTGGGAGTCTTAAAGATTTTGAAAGCTTCAAGATCTAATCAAGAATAAAACCTGTAGTTTCTCACTAGCCCACGACTTAAGGTTTATAACCTATCGTGTTGACATTTTTTCCTATTTTTGTGCCCATTCCAGTTAAAGTTGGATTTGCATATGAGTTTTGTGAGTTCTCAATTGGTTGCATAACAACTTGGAAGCAATGGCAGACCTTTGTGCTGCTAGGTGGCAAGAAGTTAAGACTGCACAAGTTCAATCCGTATGAGTTTGGATCTGTCACTAACCTTTTCTTGTGATTATGGTTTTGACAAATTCACATGGATAGGAACACATACAACATAAAATCTAAGTGTCATAAGGTTTTTCTCCGAATCATGAAAATGATGGTGAGGAAACGCTTTCACTAAGTAGATTTTAGGTAGATAGCAATTGTGATATTTGCATTCTCAAAGTCGTTAGTGGAGCATGTGTGGTTATCCGGCATACTAACATGGACTTGTGAGGAATGACAAAAGGTCTAAACAATTGAGACTATGATTACAACATCCCTTTTCGTAGTTCTAAAAATTGTTTAGACACACATGTGAGCTATCTAAGGAAAGGTGTGTGATTTTGATAAAGTCTTATCAAAACATCTCGTATCAGAAATCTGAACTTTGGTAAGAAAGTCAATAAAGTATTGATTTCTAGAAGTTCAACTGATTTATGAGTACATGTCAAAGCTAGTGGGAGCATAAGTGTTATGCTAATAATCATTATGTTAATGGGAGCATGATAATTAGTATTAGTATTGCAAGATAGAAATGTTAATTATAGAAAACAAAAGTTTCAATTCGTGAAGTTGCAGGGGTTGAAAAAGTTGTTTTGCTATAATTAAGGGAGAGGAAATTATACTTCATTTCAATTCTAAAAGTTTAGATTGAGATTTTAATCAAATTTAGTCAAGGATATATATGAATTTTGTGTTGGAATGGGTCAACATAAGGAAATTCTATATATGGGTACATTATTTGCGTTCTAAAATTTGATTATGATTACGACATCCCTTTTCATAATCTGAATTATGAGAACTTGGCAAATAGAAATATTGTAGCAAAAGGACTAGTCTAGTATCATGTCTTTATGTGAGACATCATGAATCGTGTCTCATATGCTTCGGATATAGGATCGATTGCATGTGCTATAATACTCATCCTTTCTAAAAATTTCCAAATGCCTGGGGCATTAAGAAGGGAAAAGCTCTAGAATTAGATATTACTAAAATAATTAAGCAATTGCCGAGTACAATCTAAGGTTTACCAAAGATTGGTTGCTCAGGGACAGTTGGAAGTATAATGTTAATTTTGGAAGGACCATATTGACATATTCTATAAAGAGGAAACTCTTGTTCAGGAGTGATAGTCAAAATGGGAATATGAAAATATTCCCATAGGTGGAAGTTATTCATCAAATCTGTGTAAGATTTGGAAACTTAATGCAAGAAGAATGTTCAAAGGCAATGAACTTTGAATATGAGAATTCGATTCCATGGAGTGGGTCTCCATTGGAATACTCTGTAATGTATGTTGACAAGTCTTTGTGACTTTGTGCATAATCATTACAAGAGGACCAATGCATATAAGTTTAGAATCTAACAGATTTAGGTAAATTGTAAGAATTTGGAATTCTTGAATTTGCGGTAAGGAATTGGGATTGTGAAATGAGAATCATTGGAATTATGTTCAATTGATCTATTTCATAAAGTAAAGATCATAGGAAAACATAGTGTGCATACTTGGTGTATGGCATGACTGGTGTTTAGAAAACCATAGTGTACATGCTTGGAGCATGGGACAACTATTGTTTTAATTCAAGTATAAAGTTGATAGTTTGTAACAGTATGCAATGAATGATGGGTAATCAATATGGTGATAAATAAAAAATATGTTATTTATATTCATAAGTTCTGAGACCATATTGGATTCGATTATTCTTGTGTTTCACTTATCCAAGTGGGAAACTGTTGGATTAGTGTCTAAGTCCATAACTATAATTCGTATGTACTTGACCCGACTCGGCATGGTCCATTTGGGTTGCTTGGCATCGGAACATTTGGATAGACCGTTTGTGAGGAGAGGACATTTGTGACATATTAATATATTATAAGTTCTAATATATTAATATGAAATCATGTTATTTAATTAGTATTGATCAAGAATTAATTTGGACTTAATTTAGTGATCAAAAGAGGCTAATTAAATATATGGGGATTGATTGTGTAAATCATTCATTCTTATATATGCGGGCTTATGATCCAAGATTCCTTATGTTGGGTTTAACCCATGTGGTGACCCATGGATACTCCATGGAGGTTAAAACCCATGGAGCATAAGGAATGGGTAAATTCATGAGTTACAAGGTGTAACCCTAATATCCACACTATATAAAGACCCCTTTAGCTTAAGAAATTGGCACTAGTGATACATATATGAGGGCTAGCCGATTTGAGCATGAGTGTCTTCTTTTCATGGTTATTCCATGTGTTGGTGATGTTGTGTGAACCATTTGAGGTGTCACACTTGGGGCACTAGGCTCTCGAGCTTCATGGAGTCAAGCTACATTAAGAGGTATGTATTCTAACTTGTTATATTACCCAAGTATCAATAGATTGTATGCTAGATAGGGTAATACCTTGGAATATTCATATTTGCATGTATAATAGAGAAAACATAGATCCAGGGTATTTAGGGTTTTATGTAAACTTTGGAGTGTTAGAATGCTCAAAACCCAACAGATACCCCAACTGAACACCCAACTAACTTGCGACTCAAAGCATCCTCCACCACATTCACTTTACTCGGATGGTAAAGAATCTTGCAGTGATAATCCTTGACTACATCTAGCCACCTGTGGTACCTCATGTTCAGGTTCAGCTGATCCATAATACTTAGACTCTTATGATCCGTGTAGATAGTACAATGGACCCCATAAAGGTAGTGCCTCCAAATCTTGAGGGCAAAAACCACTGCCCCTAACTCCAGATCATGAGAGGGATATCGTGTCTCGTGCAGCTTCAACTGCCGTGAAACATAAGCTATCCCCTATCCTCTCTACATGAGGACCACCCCCAAACTAGTGATGGATGCATCACAGAAAACCATAAAATCCCCAATTCCCTCTAGAAGGGTCCAAACTCGGGCCTCACATAATTTTTACCGAAGGGTCTCGAATAGTGTTTGCTGTTCAGGGCTTTATCAGAAATTCACCCCCTTCGTCGTCAAATGTTGTATGCTGCCGGATCGACCAATATCTCATCCGGGTTAATGAGATGTCCAAGAAAGTATACCTCTCGTAACCAAAACTCGCACTTCAAGAACTTAGCATAAAGTCGTTCTTGCCTCAAAACCCCCATAAGCTCATGAAGATGCTCCTCATGCTGCCCTCTGGTCTTGGAATATACCAAGATATCATTGAGGGATACAATAACCGAATGAACGAGCACTGGCCTGCATACTCGATTCATCAAATCCATATATTCCACAGGCGCATTGGTCAGCCCAAATGGCATCACTACGAATGCGGTCTTCTCCATGTCCTCCTCTCTCACCCTGACCTGATGATACCCGAACCTCAAATCTATCTTGGAGAACCAAGATGCACCATGCAATTGATCAAAGAGGTCATCAATCTATGGAAGGGGATTTCTTCACCAGTAACTTTTTCAACTACCGGTAATCAATGCAAATCCGGTGTGAACCATCCTTCTTCTTGACAAAAAAAATTGGCGCTCCCCACAGAGAACTGCTCGGCCTGATGAACTGCTTGCCTAGAAACTCTTGCAACTGAGATGATAACTCCTACATATCATGCGGTGCCAAGCGGTACGACGCCTTGGCAATAGGGACCGAACCTAGCACAAGGTCTGCCCTAAACTCGACCTGCCTCTCGGGAGGCACACGGGGTAACTCCTCCGGAAATACATCTACGAACTCTCTGACAACCAGAACCTATGAAACTGATGTATGATCCCCAACCCCCGTATCCACTACATAAGCCAAGAAACCCTCACACCCATGCTGAATATACTGCTGGGCTGTGGCTGCATAACAAAATCTTGAACCCATCTTGGTGTGCTCTCCATAGATAACTACTTCTCCCCTACTTGGGGTTCGAACTACCATGCATTTTCCCTCACAATCAATCATAACACCGAACTAACTAAACCAATCCATTCCCATAATTACGAAAACATCCCCCATGGGGATAGGGATCAAATCGATCGGGAAAGGCAACCCAAAGATCTCCAGAACACAACCCTGATACACTAGAAACCTCGTGTTCGTTGGTGATAGACACTCGCAACGGACACTCCAACTCCACAATGGGCATATCAAACTCTTTACTGAACGATCGAGAAACAAAGGACTGGCTCGCACCCGAATCAAACAACACTAAAGCAGGCAAAGAGTTCACTAGGAACGTACCTAACATAGGCACAAATATATAAGCGTAACACAATAAAAAATAAACAAGATAACATATAGAAACATACTAGTCACAACATCTGGAGCTGCCCTGAACTCCTTGGCAGTGATCTGAAAAGCATGACATCTAGCCCTCGAGGGCTCCGCCGTCCCCTGGCACCTATCTGTGATCCTCAAAGTAGCTGGCGTGGGGGCCTGTGCTAGCTTGGCGGCAATCAATGGACAGTTGACCTTCACATGGCCAACCTGATCACAATGATAGCAGATCCTGTTACTCTGAACAAGGGCCAACTAGCGACAATCCCTCGCACAGTGCCCCTCCCTGCCATATTTGTGGCATACACCTCCCGATCATCAAGACCCATCATGAACCTTTATGCACTTCCCACAAGTGCGGCCTCGCTGACCCCCAAATCTAGAATCAGTGGCTTTGAACCACTTCAACGCTGGCTGTGACTACGACTGCGTTGCGGCCGGTCTCTACTCTCTCGTCTGCCGTTCTATCTCAATTTCACGCCACCTGGCGGCCTCTTGCATCTCCATCAAAGAATCATATCGCTGGGTAGAAACAAACTATCTGATATCCCTCTTGAGCATGCTCAAGTAACGGTTCATCTAAGCCCGCTCCAAAGAAAACTTAGGGAAAAACATGGTCCTCTCAGTATACATCTTGGTGATCTCCGTCACCGACTCCGACCCCTGCCTCAAATCCAAAAACTCATGAGTCAACCTCTCTCGCTCTACCCATGACATATACCGAATATGGAACATATCCATGAGCTGATCTCAAGATACCGCAACCCTCTGCTCAGTAGAATATGATCCCGTAACAAGTCTCCACCAATCCTTCGCTCCGGACCTCAGGAGGTTCAGAGCGCACATGACCTTAGGGTTGGCTGGGCAAGAGCAGGTGAAAAAGCATCCCTCAACATTAGATAGCCACCTCATGGCTACAGTCGGGTCCTGAACTCCATCGAAAGTTGGGGGCTTCGTATTGTCGAAGTCCTGATACTGGAAAATCCAACCCGATCTAACACCTGAAGCTACAACGGCTGTAGAGGCTGCAACAACAACAATCTCAGCAACGGTTGCATATATGTCATAAAAGAAATTCATCATCGCGGTCTTAATAGAACCAAATAACTCTTGTATTTAATGCCTGACAATATCCACAACCTCCTCATGAAGAATCTCCCTAATCCTGTCATCCAACGCAGTTAACCCACCCACCTTGACTGCCAGCTCCTGATCTTGATCCGGACCCAGTCTCAACTCGCCTCGTCGTCACCATACCCTAAATAAACCAGTGATTATCAGATAACATGGATATCAAAACAGGGAACCAGTTCCCAATAAAGCCCTAGGGATTGTGACTTCCCTATTACGCGTACGAGTCTTGTGCGTCTAGTAGTACCGACCCATACTACCATCCAAACCTACCCGTATTTGACCGAGAGGATCATCACAACAACCCTAATGATACAAAATAGCATAAACATACACTCGATCCTCACACCCCAGAGGAAAGGCAAATCATCTCAGAACTGGCCGGCTGACACCACACAACCTATCTATGAAACTTCCAGCAATCCTGCAGTACTCGTGTATGCTAGTCATACATAACGCTGGACCCTATAAACAGTCGAATATATGATCCTACACTAAGCCCTTCATCAAACAAGAACAGGAAATAAGGCCAAATCAAACATTCTCAGGCTATAGAATCTTAGTTATACATGGCCATGATGCATGCACTAAGCAACTACAATAATGATGTCAATTCCATGTAAGAAGAACCCTAGGCTATCAAGCATCATATAATCAGGAAATTCTATCATGTAAATTCCAGAAGATCCCTAGCCAATCATTAGCATGGTGTTTTAACATATCAAAATATCAAATAACAGTGTGGTAATTTGGGGTCTTCTTACTGGCTCCGAATGATCGTACACATCGCATACTCGTTGAATATTTTGACAACTTTTGAAAATTGTTTTGAAAAATCATTTTCTTACTTTGAGACTGGACTCACACAAGTGTTTCATCCAATTCACTCAAACCAAGGCTCTGATACCAACTTGTAACATTCATAAATTTCACGAAAAATTTAAACTTTTTAAACAATCCAAAATCATCATTTGTTTACAAAAATAGTTTTGCAAAGCATGTCTATCATCAGATTTTTCCCAAAATCATAAATAAAACATGATGAGGTGCACAATCAAGCCTTCGCCTTCCCACGATCATTTGAGGTACCTGAAAAATAACCCAAAACTATAAGTTCAGAGCTTAGTGAGTTTCCCCCAAAGTACCATCCCAATACAAACCATCATAATAACAATAAACAACATGCATACATAGCCTTTAGTCTGACTGGAATGCCCCACTAGCCTGCAGTTTACCTGGTATGCTCACAGAACCTTCAACATGACTAGCACGCCACACCGAGCCTTCAGCCCATCTGGACCGTTCTCCAGGCCTTTGGCTTGACTGGTACGCCCCACTGGCCTTCAGTCTATCCGAGATGCCCTGAGTCTATTGGCCTTCAGCATAAAGCAGGACCTCCTCAACCCAACCACATATACACCATGTCGCACACATATGTATAACAGACAAGCATACAAATAACCAACCAATAACAAGCAAACAGATGCTACAAATCATTAAGCATAGCATCATCCTATCTATCATGATACAGATCTAACAGATCACTACAATACTCGATCATAAGATAATCAAGATAACAATAAAAAAGGTTGGCCTTGGTGCCTTTGACCCATAAATACAACGAGGAAAACTCACCTCACACTGTTGAATCACACTGAAAGTCTCCTACTGCTAGCCCACTAGAATCCCCGCACTACTACAACATAAAAGTCATCCCATTAATACTTGGGTTACAATCTAAACTAATAGTCCAATATTAGGGTAAATGGGCACTTTACCCTTTTCCTTAGTTGGGCTAAGACCTAGGCCCAAATCTTGATCCAAAAGGCCCAACCAATAAATAACCATCCAAGGCCCATAATTGGCCTAATTTTATAAATTGGGCCCAACTCCAACTTGGACCTTACCTAAAGTCCAATCCTTCACTTAGCCTAAAACATCAATACACAGATGGCCTAAAGAGGACTCAAGCATCTAAGCCCAAAAAGGTGGTCCAAACTTGAACCCCAAAACCACAAAGCCCACAGACTGAGTACGCGGGGCGTACCCAGCTGTACACTAAGCTTACTTGCATTGGGGCTTGTACGCTGCACGTACTGGCTTGTACGCACATCATACTCCTCTACTAAGTCATTATTCTCATTAAGCTCTTAATACTTTAAGATAAGGCCCCAATACATAGATTTGACTTCCATGAGATGAAATAACACATAAAGTTGCTAACTTTACGTTCATGCATGGCTAAATGAAGCTATTAAGCTTATAAATGACTTAATAAAGGGCTTAATGCATGAATGATGACAAAAATCCAATAAAGTTGGCACCTTTATGCTAAGGAAGCCTCTAACAAGGTCGGATCTAATGAAATGATCCCTTTAACTCGTCCCAAACCATCAATCCATGAAAAAGGGACCAAAAGTGAGCCAAATCAACCCATAAAGAAAACTAGACATCGACAAGTCAAGGTTTGCACTTGATAACTTGGGAAGCTTGAAATGTAATTGAGGGTTCCGGATCTCAAGCTTCCCACCAAGCTATGAACTTCACTCTCCTCAAGGTTCTTCAAAGATGGACCGAAACAACACAAATTTCTCTTCAAGAGCTCAAAGATGCAAGAATGGAGGCTAAGGGACGTTTAGGGTTTTCTGGAGATTTAGGGACAAGAAATGAGGCCAACACTAAAGGTTAAGGATGAATATATAGGGTGTAACACCCTACTTTAGGGTTTCTAGAAGTCATATGTACGCCCATCATATATAAGTGTACGCCTAGTGTACGCACCCACTGTCCCAATCCAACTCTAGCTAGTAAGCTAAGTGTACCAAGTGGTATGCCCTGCGTACCAGATTCAAGGTCTAAAAAAGGCAACTTTAATAAATGAATGGGCAAAAGCAAACATACCAAGATCGGGGTGTTATAGATGTGGTGTTAGAAAATGCTCCTCAAAATGCAAAGTACACATCACCTGATATCTAGAAATATATATTATGTGTTTTAGCTACAAATGTACAAAAAGAAATTCGTGATAAAACCGGGATGGAAATTGTTTTTTGATAGTTGAGTCTCAAGATGAGTCTAAGAAATAGCAAATGGCTATTGCTGTGATATTTCTTGACCGAAATGGTCATATCAAAGAAATATTTTTGGATTTGATTCATGTCAAAGATACAAATTCATCGACATTGAAAAATGGGATAATGTGTTCATTGTCTTATCATAAACTAAGTGTCCAAGATATTTAGCGTCAAGGTTATGATGGAGCTAGTAACATGTACGGAGAATGGAATGGGTTGCATGTTTTATTATTAAAGGAATGCCCTTATGCTTATTACATGCATTGTTTTGCTCATCAATTGTAATTAGCTCTAGTTATAGTGAATAAAGATGTGAATGAGGTACATAACTTCTTCAAAACTTTAAACTTTATAGTTAATGTAAGTTCTTCTTCCAAGAGTAATGATCAATTACAAGATGCTCAAATTGTTGAAATTGTTGAAATTTAATTGAGGTTTATGAGATTGAGAGTGGAAAAGGAACAAATCAAATACGAACACTACAAGGGCATGGAGATACTAGGTGGAGTTCTCATTTCAAATCAATATGTACTTTGCTGAGACTTTTTGGTCCAACTTGTGTAGTATTGACTAACATTGCTACAAAAGGTTCTACATCTTCTCAAAAAGGTGGTGCAACGTTTGCACGTAAACAAGCATTGCCATTTTATTTTGTCATTGTTTTGAATACGATGAAAGAAATGATAAGGATAACTGATAAGCTTTGCCAATCATTACAACAAAAATCTATAGATATTGTTAATGCATTGGCCTTGGTTTCCATAACAAAAATACTGCTTCAAAAACTAAGGGATGAAGGTTGGTAATCGCTTTTGGATCAAGTGGTGTGCTTTTTGTAAGAGAAATGACATTCCGGACCCTGATATGAACGAAACTTATATATATGTAATTCAAACACGATGTGATAAAGAAAATATTACCGCAAAGAATAACAATCGAGATGAATTGGTTATTGTTGTTATTGACAGTCAGTTAAAAGCGTTGAACTTTAAATTTAATGAGTTTGTAACCGAGCTTCTCCGCTTAGTGTTGCGCTAGATTAAAAAAAATCCTTGAATGTTGAAGATATACATAAATTGGCAATAACTTATTATCCTTTGGACTTTACAAAGCACGAAATTAATTTCCTGAAACTTGAGTTACGCTATTATGCGCTAGATGTGTGCAATCACCCATAATTGAAAAATTCTTCGACAATTTATGAGTTATGTAGGGGCCTACATGAAATAGGAAATTAGGTACTTATCACTTGCTTTACATATTGATTCACATTATATTTACGCTTCATGTTTCTACCATGACATTTGAAAGAATATCTTAGCAATGAAATCATGAAAATATGACTTCAGAATACAATGAATGATGATTTTCTTAAAGGTTGTATGCTTATTAACATTGAGAGAGTGATTGCTAATACATTTTCCATAGATAAAATTATAGATGATTTTTCTTCTATGAAGCAAAGACCAGCACAACTTAAAATCAACAAAGTACTATTTCTTATACTTTTACAAAAGTTTTAATTGTATTATTCTAAATTAAGCATAATACAATATGCATTTATGTTCTAACTCGTTCTTTTAATAATAACAAGTTAATGTATGAGAATCAATGATTATGATCATTGGAAAACTTTTGAAGATTGGTTCTTACAAAGATCGATGTAGTTCCTATTTAGACGATTTTTTTTCTTTATCAGTATCTTTTTCAATTTTATAGACTCAATTATGTTATTCAAATATATATATATATATATATATATATATATATATATATATATATATATATATATATATATATATATATATAAGTCCCCTTATCCTAAAATACTATTTTGCACTTGCAATTAGAGTCGTGATTCTATATATAGGTAACTATTTTGGAATTCACTTTTTATAGATTATAACTGTAGATAGGAAAGCTGAAAAAACTTTTTCGAGGATTCGGTTCGATGAAACTCATTTATAATGATATGATTTTAATAGTGATAAATTATACGATGGTGCTTGAGATACCTTTGCAAAAACTTTAACCCATATAAGTTCGGAAAAAAGTTTAAGCACTTGGAAATACATGTTCGAAATATACCATATCGATAAAGTATATATGAAATATAGTTTCAAAAAAGTAGTCTGAAATACCAACGTCCGTACAATATGCATTTTCTTTAGTCTCGAACGAGTCATTTTTGTAAATGCTCAAGTCATTTTCTTATAAGATAAATGTCATAAAAGTCATTATATTTTTTATTTTATTTTTATTTTGACACTCTACTTTTTTTATTGCAATTTAAACGCTATGTTTTCTAAATTTTTTGAATGTTGACAATTTACTATATCACCTTGTTGTCACCGTTGACGTGACATATTTGATATGACACTATTTGGTTGTATGATATAATGATGCGCAAACTAAAAATGTCACAAAAGATACTAAGTTTTCAATTTATTTTCAACTTTAACTCTAAGTTTTCAAAAAAAAATCAATTTTGATACTCCATTATTTTTTTTTTTGTTCCAAATTAAATATCGTTTTTCCAATTTCGTTTGAAGTTGTAAAAGTTTTAGATTTTCTCTACATAAACCGTCCATATCCACGGCCAGTGGACTTGTGTTGGGATGCCAACAAAGTTAGAAGAAGAATTCATGTTGCATTTGCATATGTAGATCTTTCACTAACAAATTAAGCCAGATAATTTGCTTTAAATCTACGTTTGCATAATCCACGGTATGATAAAACATATATAAACTACTTTTTAGGTTAAAATAAAAATTAGATTTAAAATAAACACAATATTTTCAACGATATAGCATGGTACTCATACTTGGTAAATAAAATGTTTGATAGAGCAAAATACCATAACATCGACTCTTAGATATATTTAGATTGGTTATCAGGTGGTTGATAAACCGGTTGCTGATTGATGATTTGGTTGAAGTTCTGTGAAAAACCACCGTTCTTGTTCCTAAAAGAGGTCAAATAGTTGACAATGAAATTCATGTAGTTGTAAACTCTCTCATTATTCTTTGGAATCATATCAACCCTCGGGATATTCAAGAACGCGATCATCTTTTCCAGAAATTCTTTTGCGTTTTCATACTTCTTTGCTATTTCCATGTTTCTTTCCTGCAAAGGAGAATCAAGCCTCAAAACAACAAAGAAACCATGTGGGTGTTGATGGATGCTGTGAAAGATTGTGATTGAGTTGGACCTGAGAGTATAAATGCATTGCGTTCTTACGCATTTTTAGTAGTTCATTTAAATAGTTCTCTTTCATCAATAAAACCTACAAAAGTAACTCCGAATCATAAAAAAAGTTAATGAAATCTAGATCATAAGAAATATGATAAAAGACATCAAATGAACTCGTGACACCAAAAAAATATAAGGTACGATAAGAAATAAAATAAATACCTGTCGGAAAGCATACTCTCGCCATGTTTCATTTGAAGAAAATTCATTTGGATGTGAAAATTTGACCGGAGCTGCCAATTAATTTAAGACCATTAAACAATTACTAGTCACTACAATTATAAGCAGGGTTCCATAGAATTCAATCAAGCAAACACAAGACATTTTTGGCATTAAGCTGATTAATTAACTAACAAAAAGCCATGCCTTTGTAACGATTAGGGAAGAAATTGACGGCAACCAATACTTTCCTTCCATTTGCAAAGAGGGTGTTTGGATTAAAAAACTTAACATGTGTGACTTTGTAGTTAAATTTGTTCCTTATATAACAAGTGTGGTAAATGGTAACTATATGAGTAACCTGACAATGCAGCAGAAATATTTCGTTGCCCATGTTCTTGTGGCGTCCTTTGCTGAAATTGCAACAGTATTTGATTAAGGTTCTGCTGAAAGTTCTTGGAAGGTTGAACCACCTGGTGTTGTCGCTGCTGCAATTGACCTGTATTACTAATTTGTTGCCTCAGGGTCTGCTGGTTTTGTAGATGGCTTGTCTGGATAGTTGACACTGGCCATGGACATGGACGAAGATGATCGAATGGCATCTGCTGTTTGTTATTTTGGTGACCAAACATGATGGTTGATTGAGCTATTGAGGGATGTGTTGGTGGGCGTTGGACAGCCTTGTGTTCAAAGACATGTTGTTTCAACCGTTGATTTTGGTTTGTAAATTGGAGCAAATCCATTGTTGTACGTGACTGAGAAGTTTGTGGAGCTGGATTAGAGACAAACTTTGGTACTGGAGACAGGATATGACCTGCAACAACACAAAACATGTACAATCATCAAAAATTTTACCCATGGCGATTAATTACACAAACATATATTGATGAATTTCATGTTGATACCTGATGTCTGCAGTGTGGATGTGCCACTGTTTGGAGTCAAGCTGCTCACAGTCATCATTTGCTGGGGATTTCCGCTTTGTGACTGCATATAGAACCATGTTACAGTCATTTAAGCATTAAGTAATCAAGTGGAATATGAGAAACACAGCCTTAACTAAGTTCGTAACAACTTTATCCTACTGTATCTACAATGCACACGGACATCCTTATTCATTTCCTTTCAAATTATATAATCAATATACTTGCATTCATCAACACATCAAAAGCAGAAAGTTTTTGTGTTTTTCACCTTACCTTTTGGGCATAATCATAAGCTTAATGCCTCACCCTCGACGCGATAATTATAGAACACGTATTCCTTTCAGAAACTTAAATACATACCAAACTTGAATGACAACATTGAACATAAGGGATTTAATAAATATAGGTGCATCCAGTCTATCATTGGTGTGCATTTTCACTGTCACTGTAATTGTTGATCATAAAGTTACAGATTCCAAGTTGATCATAGGAAACCTTTTTAATGATTTGTTTCCTTGTTAATTAAAGTTTACTTTGATTTTGTGGTTTGAAACTTGTTGGTCATAATGATCATGCAGTAAAAACGTTTTTGTATCATGTTACAAACAATTATAAGTGAGAAACCAAATTTATTCTTACCTTTCCACTCCACCCCAAGGTACCTCAAGATGCTTGAAAAATTAAGAAAACTTCATGATACAAGTGAATAAATGACTGAATCAAGAAACTGTATATTGGTAGAATATATATATACCTTATCTGCTGAACCTCCTCCGAAGATGGATCTGCTGTTTCCAGACATGTTTGGCTGATCACTAGCGTAATCTGGATGGATGTTCATAGCATCCAAACTGTTCATGAAAAAAAGCAGTTAGTGGATATTCAAATACTCCATAATCAACATAATAGTGGAAACTAATAAGAAATATTAGTACTAATTAAATCTAAGAAGTAATAACAACTAGAATCACAATTGCAAGAAAAACAACAAATACAATCACAACGATGGTTTAGTGGCGATGGTTTGGGAATTAAGCACTCCAAAAGAAGTTGCCCCAGGATCGAATCTCACATGTTTCGAATTTAGAGTGGCTTGACATTCTAAAACAAAATTAAAATGAAGAAAAACAACAAATAATTTGATTTTCCAACCACCATCTAGGTAGTCTAGTGGTGATCACTTGAGAATTAAGCACCCCAAGAAAGATGTTACCCCAAGTTTGAATCTCACAGTCTTCAACCTTCCGATGACCTCCTGTTAAAAAAATTGCCTTTCTAAAATTGAAAACCAACCTTTTAATTTTGTTTGAAAACATTTTTTTATATGTATACAAGTACTGCTAGCATTTAAAACATCAAATAGATAAAAACATGCGCGCAAGCAAAGTGCGTATCGCGATCCCCACGTTATCGAGTGACGAAAGCAAGTAATCATAAGATGGACACTAGGCATCCGAAAAAAAAAAAACAAAATAAGTGACGGACTGCCACCGATCAACTGTAGGTTTCAACGGTATACAAACCTACAAATTACTGTCTTTCCAACAGTTCGGTGTCAAGCAATAGATGCAGCTAGTAAGCCACAAGAAAGGGGGTAAACATCATTAACATCTTTGGGACAATCTTAAGATCATATACCAGCAAACATATGAAGTACAACATATGGAAAAAATGATGTTAAACTAATTACATGTAAAAGATAGTTGAATGACTATACAATTAGAAAAACGGTTTGATTCCAATACAGAAATTAATTGACTATTAGTGCGGCAACTCTTTAATTACAGCCATTGGTAAATTTTATAAACGCATTGAGATTCAATTTCTGGAATACATATATACATTCCAGACACGTGTATGTATGAATTAGTTAAAATTACAAAAAAAAAAAAAATAGCATTTGTTGAAGATTTTTTCCGCAAATAGTGCCATAAAGATTACTGAACTTATGAATACCAGAAAATTAATCTTTGCAATTTATATATACAAAAAATGCACCGCAAAATAATAATAATAATAATAATAATAATAATAATAATAATAATATTATTATTATTAATAATAATAACAATAATTACATCAAGATCAAGGTTGTCAAAATCCCATAGTAGGGTCGTACGACCCTAAGTATGAAAAACGAATTTGATCGTATACAGATCGTATTTGGGGTAAGATCGCAAATATGATCATAGGTAGAATTGGGATCCGATCCGATCCTACCTTTCCTTGAGTTTTTATTTTTCTTTTTGAAACATATGAATTTACCATTTTATGTGTTTTACTCTTTACCGTTTACCGGTTTACTCTTTATCATTTTTATGTTGCGACTAATGTTTTGAAATTTTATAATTTTTGAACCGAAAACTGAATGTTTGAAATATCCTTTATGTTTTATTTTAAAATTATAAGTTAAAACTATATATTAAAATTATGTTTTATTTTGTGGGATCTTAGGATCCGGACCTCAATCTTACGATCTCGAACTTGCAACATAAAAAGGAATTTATCCCGGTCTTGAAAACCTTGATCGAGATTACTTATTAGCGTTCATTATAAATTAACGAAAAAAAAAACAAAAAGAAAACATTCAAACATTATCGCAAAACACCTTCAAGAAAAGAAGCACAAGTAACCCGATCTTGCTACAACATGCAAAGCTTTGTTAAACATAACCAAAACTTAAATAACGAAGCAAGAACAAGAACTTGAAAGATAGTGATCAGAAATTTACCCAAAATTCATCAAAGGATCTCGAAAAGAAAGTAATGAACAAGGGTTCTAAGCAAAACACGTTTAGAGAAAACTTCAATTTATCAATCCTTAACAAGACTAGTCTACTATGATCATCTTATATAGTGATACGATCGACCGACAACTGACGTTAGCACAAATTAACTCCGATTCAACGTGGCATTAGCTATACGTACCTCGCAGTCGGTGGGCACGATGTCAAGAAAACGTCTAGAGTGAGAAGAGACTAGAAAATAAAATCTCTGTGAAGCTAAATGCGTATATGAACACGCCTTGTGCTTCTGGATATATTGTTAGATATGCCCCCTCTTCTATTTCATAACTACCTATTTAGTCCCTTGTTGTGCCTCTCACTATAGTTTACATATTAGGTCCTCTCTCTTCTCTACTAGGATAATTAGATGCAATTTTCTGATGTGAAATGACTATGTGGTACCTCTGAAGTCTGAAATCTGAATGCACCAAGCATTGTTAACAATACACAGCTCAAAGGACAAAAGAGACTTTATGTACGAGCTAATTGAACTTTAGTTGTATTTGTATATGTATCAAAACTTGAAGGTAGTGAACGTAAATTTGGAAAATCTATGAGCTCGAGGATATAGGACCAAATGGAAATCAGAATACCAATGTAATAAAGATTATGTGTGTTTGTTTTCTTTGGAAGGTAAGACATTTTCAGTACGGGGATCACATATATAATTATCTTTAGTAGAAGAGATGAATTAAAAGTGGTCCGTTACAATAAGATTTTGTTTGTTTTTTAACATTAAATGCTACTGAAATAAATAGAAATTAACCTAATTAAAAATAATTTTAAATTAAAATTTTATTTATTTCTAATCATATCAAAATCGAATATAAAAATTATGATATGATTTTTTAAGATACTTATATAAAATAATAAAACTTAATAATTACTAAATAACATAAATAAAATTACGAATTTAACTTTTAACATATACCAACAATGTATAAATGGCATTGAAATTATAATGGTTTATATGTAAAAATATTATTTTATTGTTAATGTAAAAACAGTTACTTTAAATATATATAAAAATTTTAAGTGAAATAACTTTAGCCTAAACGTCATAAAAAGTTTGACTTCAACATCGGTTAGTGATTCACGAATTGGGCTTAGTGGACAATATGTTTATTTTGTTAGTTTTAAAAAAATGATGGTTATTTCTTTGATTAGTTTTAATAAATTTTATAATTTTAGTGATTAACTTTATTATTTATTAATATTTGATTATAAACAATATAATACAAAAAAAATATTTATCTGAAATTTACCAAACAGTTTTGAAATTATGTAAAATATACTTGAATTGTTTATAATATCTTTTATTATATTATTAAAATAATAAACATGTTGAAAATACTTATACAAAACTTAAAATAAGGTGGAAAATGATTTGAAGATGATAGTCCAAAAGTTGAGTTGTGGTGCGAAGCATAGTCACAACAATTCTTAAGTTTTGAATCTTTTAAAAGCAAACATTTATGAAAAACTAAATGTTGCATGTGTTTTACGCGGTGTGACCAAAAATGGTTATTTAAAATAACAAAAACAAATAGCCTCTTAGTTTTGTGTCGTAGGGTCAACTTTATTTTATTTATGATTTTCTAAATATATATTAAGTTAATTGGATTCCTAATAGGATAATCAGTTAAACTAACAAACTCTTGAAGTATATTTTTTAAATAACTAATAATTTATATTTTTGGCAATATAAGTATGTAGTCCGGAATGCTGCATTTGGTCATGTTTTAAATCATGTCACTCACATAATTAACCAGATATATTAATGTGCCCCCTATATCTTTTAGTTTAGAATAACACTTTAGAACACTATTTTGAATACCTTCTTCTCCAACTGGAGTTTCAGATTTACATGAAAACACATTCCAGACTTACGTTTTTTTAAGGATGTCGTCTGACATTGAACTACTTCAAACCTATATATGTTGTAGGTTTGCTCACTTTATTTTAAAATCCCTCGTTGACACTTTTGAATCCTAAGTTAAGTTTAAGCTTTTTTATCCTTTTGAAAAGTTGAAACAACTTCACATACGAAGATAGATTGTATGTTATAGAACCTTTACGTTTTTTATATAAGAATTCAAGCAATGGTAAGGGACATACATCCTCCAAAGAGTGGTTTTTGTTTGTTCAAAATTTGAAAATAATAAGGGTATTTTTCCTTATTGGATTTTCGGAGCTTAGTTTCATCCTTATTAGTCTCATCCCCATCAAAATTAGAGAATCAATGAAAATTTTCCACCGTGTCTCCTTATGGAAGTATATTACCAACCAACATCAATTTTCCATGATCAATGATTAAAAGAATTAAGAGTTTTTAATGAACTAAAGATTATTATATTTGTGGATAATTAAGGAATTATTTTTATCAAGAGTTGTTTTGAATCTTTTTTGGGAATTTGTCAATTGTCAAAGAAATGTGCAAATTCATTTGAGTTTAAAGATGTGAAATCTCGGTATTAATCACTAGGCATTTAATGGGGATTTTAGGTTACAAAACAAATATACATGCATAAATTCTCTTAACATTTATGGGTACATGCAACATAAAATGGATCTATGTCTTTTTCACATCTAATAGAAAGATACTTATGACAAACACAAAGTAAACCCTATGGATCGAAATTCATGGTTATTAATGCATACCTTTTGTTGATTTCAATCAAGCTACCCAAAATCTTCTTGTCTGCTTGGAAAAACTAACTCTAATAGCGTGCGAGCCTCTAATGGTTCATACTCAAAACTCAAGAAACCCTAGGAATGAATGAGAGAGTGAGAGAAGGAGGATAATTTCATTCTCCACCATTATGTGTGTGATAGCCACGAAATTAAGTGCCCTAAAGGTCCTATTTATAGGTTACGTAACTTGTAGACAAAGCCATATTTGAATAATTAAATAACATATTTAATCCCAATTCAAATCCTTTCCTTATCAGCAACCATGAGGCTTTTGGAAATGCTAAGGAAGCTCCCAAAATCGTCAATGTCATGGACTATTTTAGAATTGTTTTTTTTGTTTAACTATTGAACAATTACAATTCATGCCTTACACATTTAATTAATTCTAATTAATTCAAGATTAATTCTGATTAATAATTAATCAATTTTGACCATCTTTAATTAATTAGTATTAATTATTAACTATTATAATTAATTTATTAATCACATAAAAAATTAAAAAATCATTTATCTCTCTTGTTTTCAAAATAGTTATTACAAAACTTGTTTTCAAAATAGTTTAGTGTCAGAGTATCTCAGAATCAAATCATGAAAACATAAGGAGGTGTACAATCACGACTTCTCCTTCCCACGATCATCAGAAGTACCTAAAACAAATCAACAACTGTAAGCCCGAAGCTTAGTGAGTTCCCCAAAAATACCAACGCCGTACAATAATAATCATATCAAATAAACAAACAACATGCATAATGAGCCATCAGCCTGACTGGACCGCCCGTACCGGGCTTACAGTCTATCTGGACCGTTCTTCGAGCCTTCGACATATCTAGACCGCCTCTCAGGGCCTTCAGCTTATCCGAACCACTCGCCAGGCCTTCGGCCTAACTAGTATGCCCTCCCGGGTCTGCAATCTATCCGATCCGCCCAGGGTATGTTGGCCTTCAGTACAAAGTAGATCCGCCTCAACCCAACCCCAATCTAACAATCATGTGCACATAAATATCATACGCTAGCATATATATATATATATATATATATATATATATATATATATATATATATATATATATATATATATATATATATATATATATATATAAAACAGTTAAACCGATCTAACAGATCAATAACCATAGCAACATCCTATAACCAGGATACCGACCTAACCGTTCACTAACATATCATTATCCTATATACAAGGATACCGACCTAACCGGTCTCTAACATAACATTATCCTATATACCAGGATACCGACCTCACTGGTCTCTAACATAGAATGCCACCTTCCTAACTATCAGGATGTAAATCAATAAGCATATCATGTAATAAACCCGGGAACAAATCCGAAAAGGGACGACATTGGTGCCTTCGACCCTGACAATATAATAAGGATAACTCACCTTACAAGTAGCTCAGAATGATAATGTCAAACTCCTTCAAATATAGCTGCAACTCCAACACCTACATCCACCAATGATCCACTTCTATAAATTCCCAAATTACTAAAATACCCCCAAAAGTCAAACTGGTCAACCCTTGGTCAAACTCAAAGTCAACGGTCAAGGTCAACATTCCATGTTGACCCAACTCGTAGAGTGCAGCTCACTGACTTGTCGAGTCCTTCCAAAACTCGAGAAATCGTGAAAACCCTAGTTGACTCGCCGAGTTTCCAGACAACTCGTCGAGTCCATGCGTGTCCAAATGTCGGGAAAACCCTAACTAACTCATCGAGTCATCTCACTGACTCATCGAGTCCATGCAGAAATCCACAACGACGAATCTTCATCCGACTCGTCGACTTGATCATGCAACTCGTCGAGTCCCTTCAGTCCATTTCTCATTCAAACGTTTTTAAGCTACCCCAAAGCTCCAAATTGCAGATCTAACCTCTTAGGGCTTGGTTTCCATGTAAAGTTGCAAACTTTACGTACATGCATGCTCCTAAATGCCAAAACCAAGCTAAGGGAAATGTTTAAACCAAAGAGAAAGGTCAAAGCTTGCTAAATCTGATAACTTTATGACTACAGGAACTTAGAAGAGTCCAGATCTGAAGTTACAACTTCAGATCATGACCAATACCCGAAATAACCCACAACCAACTAGAAAATGGCCCTAAACCTTTACATGGAGAGATCTAGCTAAAGATAAGTCAAGGTAACGACTTGTTTCCTTCAAAGTGATGCCATGATGAAGTAGGGTCAGATCCACAAGCTTCACTTTGCTCCAAGCTTCTTAGACTTCAAGCCTTTTTCACAAAATCCACTTTCCAAGGTTCTTTACACACAAAAATGGAGAGTAGGTGAGATTAGGGTTTTCTGAGCTCAAGAGGGACCGTAAGGGAGGCTAATGACCCTTTAAAAAGGGTGCAAAACCCTAGAAATTAGGGTTTTATCTTCCAGCTCCTACTCGTCGAGTCGGGGTCCTCTGACTCGTCGAGTAGACCACATAAATCATGCAGGCTGACCAAAACTCTACACGACGAGTTAGGGCCTCCAACTCGTCGAGTAGACTTCCTTAATTGCATGAAATCACTAAATCTCATTCACGGAAATCGGGATGTTACAGCTCTCCCCCACTTGAACTAGGCTTCGTCCTCGAAGCCTGATGCAATGGACAAATCCGGACATTGCTCTTGCATTCCAGCCTCTGGATCCCAAACCACTTAGATCCATCGCGACGCTGGCACTTGTATCTTTACCAAGAGTACCTCCTTGCTACGCAGAACCTGTACCTCTCATTCTGAGATGACCACCGACCTCTCGACGTAGTTCAGGCGTTCATCGTCCTGAAGATCACTCAATAATGCCTCCGGGAGACCCAGCCGATACGCTATCTAGCCAATCTTGGAAAACCCGAAATGGCCCGATATATCATAAACCCAAATTCCCTCCTTCCTAAAGCGGATCACACCCTGAAAACCTGGAGTCTTTCCCAGAACAGAATCATGGATCATACGCGGCTGCAAATAATTCTCTGCTGGAGAAGAGATTATATATTCTTTCATGGGAACTCATTCGATAACCGAATTTTCAAAGATAACACGGACTATAGGGGGCAAACTAGGAGATGAACCCTTATTGTGCTGACAGGATAATGCTTCCTTCAACTCCCGAATCTACATACAGTAACAGTCAACTACTAACGCATAACCATAAACACCTGTGACTGCCCCGATCAGCCTCGCACTGGAATATCAATATGTCGAATCCGATCAACCACCAGATTGAAATCCTAAGGGTTTGTCGGCCTACCACCTCAAACCTACAGCTCCTCATGGCCTTTGTGCCTACGACTTACAGTCGGCCCGCACCTGGTATCTTGGCCTACTACCGCAACCCTACTGCTCCTCTTAAGTCTTCGTGCCTACGACTTACAGTCGGCCCGCACTGGGTGTCTTGGCCTACTGCATCGAGCAGGACCGCCTCAACCCTCCCAATACAATGTGTTTCCATAGATAATCAATAGCAAGATGTTATATTATAATTTATAAACAACTATTAAGATGTTATATTATAATTTAATATTTATTAGACAAAACAATTTTGAGAGAAAATGTATATTAATTTTTTTGATTAGGTTAAACTTTTTTGAAAAAAAAATAATTTATAAAATTAATATAGAATTATAGATATATTAAAAATAAATAAATAACAAATTGTTATTCGGTTATTTTGGACTATTTGATTCATATTTTATAAACCAAAACCAATCCGAAATCCAAAATAATAATTCGGTTTTGGTGAAATCCAATCCAAAAATCTGAATATCCGAACCAAATAGTCCAATCCAAATTGTCCAATTGGATAATTCGATTTTATCCAAATAGTGAACAGCCCTAAACCCAGCAACCCTCAATTTCTGTAGATGATATCATACCTTTTGCTTGCCACTCGTGATCCACCCTACAAGCAAAACTTTTCCCTCATTTACCTCACCGACCTCCAGTGTACATGCCTCACCCGGATACACTTGTGATCCCTAAAGCGAGTTTCCATTATAAGCCATCTTGAAATAACCATCCATGAATCTACCCCAGATTTCTATCTGAAATTAACACAAGTCATGCAGAGAAGACCCTAAAACTGGTCGATAACGAACGTTTCACAATACGAATCCATATGATACCCCAAAATTTTAATATAACCTTTGAATCTTTGTCATGTCATTACCAATCTCCGAAGAGACGAAAGAAGATGATCCACCACAAACTTCCACACTACATCTGATCCCTGACAACAACTTGCGAACAAGCAGGAATACGGGGAAACATTCCCCGGAAGCATTCTGATACCTGACTGACGCTCCTAACGGTCCTTGACCATTCCATATCCAAACCAACTAATTAATGGGTGTTCCGAACACCATCAGCACGCCACACTGAGAGTATCGCAAAGAGATTAAATGATGAATCCTGGCCATTTGGCCTGCAGCCCATGACTGGAATGCCCCTACCTGGTCCTCATTCCATAGCTGAAATGCTCCTGATCTCATACCAACCTTGTCGGTATTACATTGCTTTTTCCATCCTCATTAGTCCTAGAGATACACTCCTTCTTTCACTGCATTAAAGGGACCCAATCACCGTCCCACATAACACCAAACAAGCATCATAATACATAAATCCTACCATACACGACTTTCCTATAGAACAAGTTGTTGCCCAAGAGTCATCAGGCTCTCCTACATGACCACCGACATTACCTACAGGCACTCCATAAGTGATAACTAGCAAGCACAGCTAACATACAATTTCACAAGTTATAATCACAAAATAGCGCGCTCAATAACAGAACGTAGATCTAACAGAATACATGCAAAGTCTTCAGCATGACTGGACCGCCTCACCGTACCTTTAGCCTATCTGAACCACTCTCAGAACCTTCAGCATGTCTGCATCGCCTCTCCGGGCCTTTAGCCTGTCTGGACTGTTCTCCAGACCTTCGGCATGACTGGTACGCCCCACTGGCCTTCAGTCTATCCTGACCGCCCTAAGTCTGTTGAGCATAACCCTGGATCCATCATGGTGCCCTCTCCCATATAGCCAGTTCTACCTCACTTGGGGTTTCAAATTCTTGATCCGATCTGTAAACTATAATCCTGACCTAACTCTAGACCTTGTGTTGATCGACCACCCTCTCGGGAAAACCGTGGTCTGATTCCTGACCAACCTATCCACTACATACGCTAAATAACACGCACACTCGTGCTGAAAGTATTGCTGAGCCCTGGTAGCTATACAAAACCCTCAATGGCTGATGCTTCATCTGAGAATTCCTAGTTCTCCCCCACTTAGGACACTAACCACTATCTAATAGTGGCGAAACCAAAACACCAATTAACCATCCATACTAGGTATTACGTACACAAAATAATCCTCCGAGCACAGAGTAATCGAACTTCAATAGAAACCTGAATCCCAGTTGAATGCTTCTGAATCTCTAAAACACATCTACTGACCCTGGAATGATGATTCTATGTCCTAACTTTTGCATCCTTAATGCATCCTTGGATCCTAACCATCTACAACCCTTCGATACTAAATTCCCTTGATCCTCCTATATCCTAACATCTTATGCAAAAGGTAATGGAAAGTTCACAATATAAACATAAATAGTAAGATAAAAGGTAGAAATATACCAGCAACTGCATCTGGTGCTGCCCTGGCCTCCTCGGCTATAAGCTGGAAAGCATGTCCCTGAGCTCTCGGAGGCTCTGCTCTACCCTGACCCCCCGTCAGTAATCCTCAGTGTAGTCGACGCTGGAGCCTGCACCGGCCTGACAACGAGTTGTGGATAGTTGGTCTTCACGTGACCAACCTGATGGCAGTGGTAGCAAATCTTCATATCCTGAACTGGGGCTGGCTGGCGGAAATCCCTCTCAAAGTGCCCCCTCCTTGCCGTATTTGTGGTACACACTACCAAATTTGCAAACCCTCGAGTGACCCTTTCCACACTTGCCACAAGTGCGGCCCTGCTTTCCTCCTGTCCTGGAATTAACGGTATTAGACCGATTTGGAGCCGACTGTGACTGTGTTGGGGCCTGCTTCTGCTCTCTCAACTGTAACTCAATCTCAAGCTCCCGCTGCCTAGCAGTCTCCTACAACTCTAGCAAGGTATCACATCATTAGGTAGCAACAAACTGACGGATGTCAATCTTGAGCATGCCCAGATAACATGCCATCTAAGCATGCTCGGAAGCAAACTCCGGGCAGAACATCGCCCTCTCCGTGAACGTACAGGTGATCTCCGTCGCCATCTTACCATTCTGTCTCAACTCCAAGAACTCCTGAGCTAACCGCTCCCGCTCGACCCGCAGAATGTAGCGAGTGCGTAACATATCCCTAAACTGCTCCTAAGTAATCGTAGCTCTCTGATCATCAGTGTAAGACCTAGTCATGAACATCCACCAGTCCTTTTCCCCGGACCTCAACAGGTTCAGGGCACATTTGACCTTCAGGTTAGTAGGACATACGCACGTGAACATACCTCCACGTTGGACAGCTACCTCATGGATATAATCGGGTTTGGTGTCCCATCGAAAATCAGGGGCTTCGTGTTATCGAAGTCCCGGTACCGAAAAGCCCGACTAGCTCCTCCCCCTACCGCCATTATAGCTGCTGCGATAGCCATCTCAGCAATGCCTGCATAGCGCTCGTCGAAGTACTAAACCATGGCAGTTTTAATAGACCCAAACATCTCCAGAATCTGACCCCAGACAATCTCGACCACCTCCTCTCGGATAATCTCCCTGACGCGATCATCTGTTAAAGTTGGCCTATCCTAGCTGCCAGCTCCTGATCCTGACCCAAATCTGGCCTCAAATCGTCTCGTAACCATCATATTGAAAATACATACCAGGAAGATATCAAACATTCCGCACAACAACATAAAACCAACTACCAACAAAACCCTAGGGGTTGTGAGTTCCTTGCTACGCGTATGGGTCTTGTGCTTTCAATAGTATGGGCCCATACTACCTTCCAAACCTACCCAAATTTTTCTTAAGTATCGTCACAACGCCCTAACAATATACATAAACATGGCAAGCGCTCAATCCTCACTCCTAGAGGAATGAAAAATATCTCATATTGGCCTCATCCATGAAACTTCCACCAACCCTGCAGCTCTCGTGTATGCTAGCCATACATAATGCTGGACCCTATAGATTCTGGAATACCTGATCCTACCCTAACCCCTTAATCAGACAAGAACAGGAAATAAGGCCAAACCAAACATTCTCAGGCTATAAGATCTTAATTATATACGACCGTGATGCATACACTAAGCAACTACAGTAATGATGTCAATTTCATATAAGGAAAACCTCTAGACTATCAGGCATCGTATAATCAGGCAATTCTATTATACGATTCTTGAAGATCCCCAGCCTAGTACTAGCATGTTGTTTTAACATATCACAAAATCAAATAATCCGTAAGGTGTTTTGGGGTCTACTTACTGGCTCTGGCTGATCGTACACTTACATCCTCCTTTAGTGTTTTGAAAACCATTTGAAAAATCATTTTAAAATCTTGTCCTTAATTTGCGACTGGAGACACACAAGTGTTTCCTCCAAGTCACTCAAACCAAGTCTCTGATACCAACTTGTAACACCTATAAAAATCAAGCCAAATTTAAACTTTTTAAAACATTCAAAACCAATAATTATTACAGAACTTGTTTTCAAAATAGTTTAGTATCAGAGTATCCCCGAATCAAATCATGAAAACATAAGGAGGTGTACGACCATGCCTTCGCCTTCTCCCGATCATCAGAAGTTCATAAAACTAATCAAAAAATGTAAGCCCGAAGCTTAGTGAGTTCCCCCAAAATACCAACACCATACAATCATAATCATATCATATAAACAAATAGCATGCATAATGAGCCATCAGCCTGACTGGACCGCCCTCACTTGGCCTACAGTCTATATGGACCGGTCTCGAAGTCTTCGACACCTCTAGATCACCTCTTAGGGACTTCAGCCTATCCAGACCGCTCATCGGGCCTTCGACATGAATATTATGCCCTCCTGGGTCTGTAGTCTACCCGATTCGCCCAGGGTATGTTGGCCTTCAGGACAAAGTAGGTCCGCCTCAACCCAACCCCAATCAAACAATCATGTGCACATAAATATCATATTCTAGCATATATATATATATATATATATAACAATCAAATTGATCTAACAGATCAATAATCATAGCAACATCCTATAACCAGGATACCGACCTAACCGGTCACTAACATAGAATTATCCTATATATCAGGATACCGACCTAACTGGTCTTTAACATAGCATTATCCTATATACTAGGATACCAACCTAACCGGTCTCTAACATATCATATCACCATCCTAACTACTAGGATGTAAATCAATAAGCATATCATGCAATAAACCCGGATACAAATCCGAAAAAGGCTGGCATTAGTGCCTTCGACCCTGTTAGTATAGTGAGGACAACTCACCTAACAAGGAGCTTGAAACGATAATATCAAACGCCTCCAAATAAAGTTGCAACTACAACACCTACATACACCAATGGTCCACTTCCATAAAGTCCCAAATTACTAAAATACCCCCAGAAGTCAAACTCGTCAACCCTTGGTTAAAGTCAAAGTCAACGGTCAAGGTCAACAGTCTATGTTGACAAAACTCATCGAGTGCAGCTCACTGACTCATCGACTCCTTCCACAACTCGAGAAATCATGAAAACCCTAGTTGACTCGCCGAGTTTCTAGACAACTCATCGAGTCCATGCATCTCCTAATGTCGGGAAAGCCCTAAGTGACTCGTTGAGTCGTCTCATTGAATCGCCGAGTCCATGCAGAAGCCCATAACGGCCAATCTTCATCCGACTCGTCGACTTGATCATGCAACTCGTCGAGTCCCTTCAATCCATGTAACGCCCATAGATCCGGGCTAGTCAATTTAGAGATAATAGGGGTCGAAAATAACTTTTTGATAAAAGATTATTTAGAATAAATAATCTTAACCAAGTTGTAGAATATGTCTCAAGGGTTCCGTACATATAAAGAGATCCAAAATCTGAGTTATAACGAAGAAGTTATGGTCCGTCGAAGTTTTACGGCAAAACCGGCACGGCACCGGCAGACGTAAATAGTGAATTTACGATGGAGGACTTTTTAGCCTTAGTAATCTAAACAAAAGTCGTAGAATATGTTAAACTGAGAGCGTCCATAAAAAGAACGTCCAAATCTGACTTCGTATGAGGAAGTTATGATTTTTCAAAGATTTAGCATAGTAATGCACAACCCGAAAATTCGATCTTTAGATTGGTCGATTTTTAGCCAAATAATCTAAACGAGAAATGAAGATATCATTAATAGGATTTAAACGATAAAAAGACTGTAAAAAACGGAGCTCGTATGTGAAAGATACGGACGAAACTTAGCGGCTACTTTACTATAAAATCCCTATAAATAAAGGGTGAACCCTTTATTATTTCTTCACACCATATGCATTTCTTTCTTTCTCTAACTTCTCTCTAACCTCCCTAAACCCCTCCCAAGTCTAGGGAACCTCCCTAGCACGAGAAGAAAGCCCCGGAGCGCCCGACGGCTCCGAGAAGAAAAGCTTTCGGCTCGGAAACGCTGCTCCAGTGAAGCCCGATTTTTAATAAAAACCCGCTGTAAGTGAGCTACGCCTATACTATATTTAATATAGCTTTTATTTAATTATAGTAAAATTGTTAGGACCATAAAATAATTATTTGGGCTATTATTATTAGTTATATTGAGTGTTATTTAATGCTTATATAATAGTAATAATAGCTAGACTATTAATTAGTCTCGACGAATAATAGACTAAACTCGACTTGTAATAATACTAGGTTTCGTCAAAGGAAATTATTTTGTTAAGAAGCGAAGCGCTATCTGAGTTCGGAATCACCACCTTTTCAAGTGAGTGCATGGTCCCTTTCATCTTACACATAGATATGAAGTATTCTATATAAATTATGTGTTATGTGTGCGTATTATCTGAGTACTTGCTGTCTATGTTAGTTGAACGATTTTATACACGTTTTAAAGGATTTAAACTGTATATGTATTTTATATCTACAAAAATATTGGGGTAAAACATGGGTAGATATAATAGATGGAATATAAGTTGGATGATGAGTTGAGAGGTGTTATAGACCACGAGGTGAGGGTGAGAGGTGAAAGATATGAGATGCCTTTTCCCAAACGATGGCCTAGTCATTCAGCAGAGTATGGATGACAACCACGGACTATTCTAGACAGTCAAGTGGAACACTAGCAGGATCGCAACCTGTAAGTTTTGTGAACGATGTGTTCACTCGGTGTACTCTAAACCCTGGCGATCATGTAGACTTGATGCCTAAACCCTGGTGATCATGCAGACTTGGTGCCAAAACCCTGACGAATATGCAGACTTAGTGCTTGTTGTATAAATTATGGCGACTATGCAGACTTAGTGCCTAAACCCCGGCGACGATGGACTTCGTGTCGATTCCTTAGGATGATCCTTAGGAATGTATGAACGAGGAATGGCTGATTCTTAGGGTAAATCCTTATGAGTAAAGAAGATAATGGGGATGGGTAATTGGGTTGATTGTTTGATTGTTTGAACATAATAAATACATTATTGTGGGTTGAAAACCCTATGTACTCACCAGGTTTCCCAACCCGACCCACTCAGTTTATTTATGTCACAGGTGTTGTCATGAAGTCACATTACACTGAGAGATTAAAGAGATGTAGATCACTAGTAAGTTCTGTTTATGTTTATGTTTCTGTATTGACGATGACATCCCAAACGTTTTAAAATAAATAAAATACGTTTCTTCGGAAATGTTTTGATAACATATTTATCATGTTTTTCTGGGAACAAATTCCGCAACATTTTTATGAAAAGAAGTACTCTGATTTTAATAAAGCATAAACAAAATCGGTCTGTTCTGGCCGTGAAAATGGGGATGTCATAATCCATTTCTCATTCAGACATTTTTAAGCTACCCAAAGCTCCAAATTGAAGATCTAACCTCCTAGGGCATGGTTTCCACGTAAAGTTGCAAACTTTATGTACATACATGGTCCTAAATGCCAAAACCAAGATAAGGGAAAGGTTTAAACCAAAGAGAAAGGCCAAAGCTTGTGAAATCTAATAACTTTATAGCCATAGGGACTTAGAAGGGTCCAGATCTGAAGTTACAACTTCAGATCATGACCAATACCCGAAAAAACCCACAACCAACTTGAAAATGGCCCTAAACCTTTACATGGAGAGATCTAGCTAGAGATAAGTCAAGGTAACGACTTGTTACCTTCAAAGTGATGCCAAGATGAAGTAGAGTCAGATCCACAAGCTGCACTTTGCTCCAAGCTTCTTAGACTTCAAGCCTTCTTGACAAAATCCACTTTCCAAGCTGCTTTACACCAAAAAATGAAGAGTATGTGAGATTAGGGTTTTCTGAGCTCAAAGGGACGGTAAGGGAGGCTGAGGGAAGCTAATTACCCTTTAAATAAGGTGCAAAACCCTGGAAATTATGGTTTCATTTTCCAGCTCCTACTCGTCGAGTAAACCACATAAATCACGCATGCTGACTAAAACTCTACACAACGAGTTGGGGCCTCCAAATCGTCGAGTAGCTTCCTTAATTGCATGAAATCCCTAAATCTCATTCTCGAAAATCGGGATGTTACAATACGAATCAGCGGGAACGGTGACTCATGCTCACATCGTGAGACCTTATGTCTCACGTCGTGAGAACGGTCTGAAGCCAAAACCACCTTTTCATTGTTCTTAATCCATTCAGCCCTTAATTTCACCCTTTCCGGAAGCTAAAGGGGACCCTAATGTTCCATAAAAATTATTGATTGATAGACATGCATGTTCCTTCACTATTTTAAGTCAAAAGTGCAAATATTGCCTCAAGTCCTCAAGCAAGCTCTGATAGCCCACCAAATCCCATATCTAAATGATATAAGACTCAAAATACCATTGTAATCTATAAAGTTGTTAACTTTATGGATCTACTCCACTCTAATCAAGCTAAAACATAAGAAAATGGGCCAAACTCTTAGATTTAGGCATGAAATGGAGTAAAGCTTGAGTCTTGATACTTACAATGGTCCAAACAAGATGAGAGCAAATGATGATGAAGATCCAATACAACTTTTTTCCCTTGATGCTTCTTTTTATTTACTTTTCCTTCCTTTCCACAAGCAAAAATACCAAATAACTCAAGGTGACACAAAATCTAGTGTTTCTAGAGGCTTAGAGGGTGAGAGAGGCTGGGGATGGGTAACCCTAGCCTCTTATTCCCTTAAATACCTGAAAATTTGGGTTTGGGATCATTAAGCTATGCTCACGTCGTGAGATCTTATGTTCCACGTCATGAGACTCCAAAAATATAAGTCAACGGGTCCTTGGTCCCTCATGACCAAGGCCCTAACCCATTAACATCAACAGCACAATAGTGCCCTATCTTCCTAAATAGGCCTAAAAACCCTTAATGGGCCTAATCTAAGAAGGACCAAATAAGTGACTCCCAAGGCTACAAATGGACCCAAGAACAATAATGCCCAAAGTTATAAACTAGTGGTCCATTCAGGCCCAAAGTCCCAAAACAGCGCCTCACGTCATGACCAATCCTTGGTCACACTGTGAGATGTGTGCGATCTGAAACCGGGGCTCATTCTTAACTCATACGACTCAGCGGGTACGGTGACTCATGCTCACATCGTGAGACCTTTTCAACATTCTTAATCCGTTCAACGCAAGCATTTTTATGGACCATGAGGGTCCCCTTTAGCAAGCATTTTTATGGACCATGAGGGTCCTCTTTAGGTTCTGGAAGGGGTGAAAATAAGGGTTGACCGGATTAAGAATGTTGAAAAGGTGGTTTTGGGGATAAACCTTATCCAAGAAGAGTGGGTGAAGTACAAGAGGTGGAGTGTTGACTTTTCTTTATTCTATGACACAAGCAACCACTCCCATACCCACTCCACTTCACTATTCACCATCAGCCCATACCTAGATATTTCATGGTACTTTTCCCACCATTTTTCAGCCCCACACTTGGTCAAGGGTAATAAAAACCCTCCTCTCTCCTCACATTTCTTTCATTTCCTCTCATTCTTCCATCAAGAACAAACTCCATTTTCTCTCATTTTCTCTCTCTAAAATTCGAGATTCAAGGCTATACTCCAAGCTTTTCTTCTACTTTTGGTAAGTATTAACATCCTCCATATGATTATTTCACTTCCTTCTACTCAAATCATATATATCTTACACAAACTCCATCCTATTGGTGTTAGATCTTCGAATCTTCAAGCAATCTCTCAAAGTGTTCTTGAGTTGAACACTTCTTTTCTCCATCATCCATCTACTGAAATCACATAAGGTGATTTCATACCCCTACATTTTCATGTTTTCTCAAGTTTTTAAGGGGGGGGGGGGGATACAAGTTAAAACACCAAGAACATAACTAAAATTTTATAATAGCTTTCATCAGAAAAGTTGGGCTCCATTCACGGACTGTTTTGGACAACTTAAACATTTTTGTTTTCCAAACTGTTTTAGGTGTAAGTAGTTCCAGTTCTTAGCTTTAAAATGACTACTTGCACATCTCCATACGATTTTTCTACAATTTATGGTGATTTTTCAAAACTGCCTATCATTTCAAACACCAATCCGGACCAGTCTGTGATTATGGACTTTTTCACCCAAGTTGGAGGTCATTAAAAATCATGATAAAAATTATGAGTAAACTAGACACATTTTGGGAACTCTCAAAATTTACGTATTTAGTTTTTGACTTTGTATGATTTTTGTATGACTTTTCTAAAACAGCGCAGAAAGGTTAAAAATTAGTTAACAACATATAACTTTCGTAACACTTTGTATTATGTTGAGCAAAGTGTATAACAATAAGTACTGAATATTGAATGTGTTTCTTTGTTAGTTTATCATCACAAACTGAAACTTAGTCATTCATGATAAGATTATTCATTCATTTAGAACACGTATATTAAGCTATAATAAGCATAGTTAATGGATTCATAGCACTAATGCATTTTCATGAAAGAGTTCTTATACATTATAAACGTTTTCGATAAACTATAATAGGTATAGTTTATGTATCATTTACTTTTCAAAACTAGTTATCAAAGGTTTTCAGTTTAGTTCATGTAAATCTGTTAATGAATAAATTTGTGAGTCACTTTCTTCGGGTTACTTCCAAAGTAACCAATTCAAAAAGTCCTGTAAATTGTAACCAGAGTCTCTTGTAGGGAGAACGTGATAGTTGTGTATAGATCTATATTGGGTTTGACAAGCCCACACCTAAGCTGCTTGCAACAGCTAGACCGGCAGGTCTGTGGTGACAAGTGTCATTTAACAGCGACGCCTGAAGAACGTCGCATTACGAGGTCGTCTAAGTCAAGTATGTTGGAATAGTGTCTAAGGCTGCAACTATATTAGGCAAGTATTTGACCCGATTGTGATGGTCCTTTTGGGTTGCCTTCACCATAGCAACTTTACAGGATGATTTATTATGAGAGAATAAATATTATTAATATATTATGAGAATAATATAAGGAATACTAATATTGTTATTTGATTAATATAAGTCATAAATTAATTAGAATTAATTTGGTGACTTAAAGAGATTAATTAAATAAGAGGGTATAAACTGTCAATTGTTTGATAGTTACACTTTGGGTTGTAAATCCTTTATGGATAGTGTTAGACGATTTCTAGGGCTTGGGATAAGCCACAAATCGTCCAAGGGCTTATCTTGGAAAGGATTTGGATTGTTTTGAGTAAAGATTATCCAACTAGGGTTTAAGGGTGAAACCCTAGGAGCCTTACAAGTATAAATAGACCCTTGGGGAAAGGGAAATCGACACCTCTGCAAAAGCAAGGAAACCCTGGCCGATTTCTATTCCCTCTCCTCTTTCTCAAATCATCCTCTTGCTAGTTGGTGTTTGTAAGCCATTAGAGGAGTGACATTTGTGACTCTAAAGCTCCAAGAACTAGAAGATCAAACAAGTGTTTCAAGGTATGCTTCTAATTCTGATTTTGTATTGTTCTTATACTCCATTAGTCATTAGAAGTCTTGGATCCAATGCATGTTTAATTAGAGAAACCTAGATCCAGGCATTAGGGTTTGTATGTGCACATAGGGATGTTCATATGGCCAAAACCCATCAGTGGTATCAGAGCCTAGATTGGTTTCTATTATATTGATGCATGATTGTTTGTTTCTTGCTTGCAAAATTCGAATTTTGTGGTTCTGTGTCATGAACTCGACGAGTCCCATGGTGGACTCGACGAGTTAGCCTGACTCGGCGAGTCCAGTTGGGAACTCAGCGAGTCCGAGCGTCAGGAAGAGCCAAAATTAGGATTTTTTTTGATATTTATTTTATGGAAACTTGCCTTTATCATATTAGATCAACCCTAATCCGTTTTTTGATATATATTACTATAATCTTGATCTAATTAAAGATATTTATCAATTAATAAAATATTTAATTTCCTTATGTGATAATTAATTAATTATTTTGATTAAATTGGTAAATTATTTTGCAAGAAATCATTAAATAAATCAAATATGGATAATTATGGAGTTAATTGTTAATTAAGATTATTTGTTATTTGATCCTCCATGTTTTAAATGTTTAAAACTTGCCCTCAAGTTTTGAAATTTATGTTTTATGATTAAAAGTTTAATTTAGACAATTTAATTTTCAAACCCTAGAATTTTACAAGTTTAAAATCCAACCCTATACTAATATAATATTACAAGATTAATATATATATATATATATATATATATATATATATATATATATATATATATATATATATATATATATATATATATAATTAACATGCTAGTCTTACCGTTAGTAGGCCTCATTCACGAAGCCGGTCTATAAGGTGGGTATAAGGTTGCGGCCTATAAAATGGCGCTTAATGGGTGTACACTCTCACCCACCGCTTGCTTGATCGGTGGAGGGTCGTTAGCCGAACGGGTAGGATAGGGCAACCTCATCTCTCATTAAACGTATAATATGAAATACAAAGTAACTACATGTTTTTCAGAATTTTCCCAATCTTAGTTACTTTAGGAAAAGTGAATTGATGCAATCCCATGAAATTACACTTTGCACCTTGCTAATAAGTTAGTGGAGCGTGTGTGGTTTACCGGCACACTAATTGGTTCTAAGCGAAGGTGGCAAAGGGTGATTCATTGTTTATCATAGTTCGATGGAGCGTGTGTGGTTTACCGGCACATCGAATAGGTGATCGTTACAATGAAGGCACCATGTGAATTTGCATGGTAATTCACACCCGCTTTGTGATCCTCGGTATCCCAGTCACAAACAAGAGGGGCATATCGAGATTTAAACATGCCATTGAAAAGTTTCAATGAATCTCATCCAAACCTAGGAATTCTCAATACATTTAGAACTTAAAGTTATGTTTGGTGGTGGAGAATTAGTGAATCGTCATTCACTTACCTTCAAATTGTTTGCATGTTAGATTACGGCATCCCTTTTCTAATATGTAAATATTGGTGTTGGATCCTAGCCCTAATTTTCTTATTGGGTGATAATTAGGGATTCATATTCTAATCTATCTTTGTCCTTTCTATTTGTAGATGTCAAACGCAAACAACGTTGCTGCTAGTTCATTCACATTAATGAGCCTTTGTCAAAATGTCACTTTCGATGGGACGAACTTTAGCGAATGGATAAGATACATTCGCACTATTGCTCGCTATGAGGACAAGGAGTATGTCCTCGATAAGAAGCTCGAGAAAATCAACCCTGAAATCGCTACTCCGGCTGAAATGACCGCTTTTGAAACTCACGAGCATGATGCAACGAAGGTACATTGCATCATGATAGCCACTATGAACTCCGAATTCCAAAAGTCCTATGAGGACATGTACCCGTACGAGATGCACCAAGACTTGTTGGAGAGATACCACCAAAACGCGAGACAAGAGCATTATGAGATTTTCACTAACATGATTTCCGCTAAAATGGGTCATGGAGAGTCACTTACCGTGCACCTGCAAAAGATGCAAAGGTATGTCGACCGTCTTCGCAAGTTGAATGTTGATTTTGGGGAAGACTTGGCAATCGACATGTTGCTTCACTCTTTGCCTCCAAGTTACAATCAATTTAGGATGACCTAGCACATGAACAAAGAAGAAGTCACCCTAAGCAAGTTCCAAGGTCTCTTGAGGGTCGCTGATAGCAACTTCAAGGACAAGTCTGTTGCACCAACTCCCAATCCACCCGCTGCTCCTGTTTTGGCTATTGGACAAGGAAGGGGAAAGAAGAGGAAGGCTTCGTATAAGAACCATCGCAAGGTTAAGCCCCGAGATGGTGCCTCTTCTAGTGGAACCAAAGTTGATCCTGCTAAACCCTGCGCTAACCCAAAGGAGGCAGAGTGCCACCACTGCCATAAGATAGGACATTGGAAGAGAAGCTGCCCAGAGTACCTGCAAGCCATCAAGGAAGGAAAGATCAAGCTGTCTTTCGCAGGTATATACACAATTAAATCTAATGATTCATCTCATGCTATTTCTTGGGTTCTTGATACCGCTTGTGGTTACCACATTTGTTCTAATGTGTAGGGACTAATAAGAAATAGAGACGTGGAGCATGGAAGACTAAATCTAATCATGGGGAACAGAAGATCGTCGCCTGTGACCAAGATTGGAGTGTATTCTTTAGTGCTTAGGAATGGTTTATCTTTAGATTTGAACAATTGTTGCTATTCGCCAGAAATGGCTAGAAACATCATTTCATTTCATGGTTTGTTTAGACAAGGTTTTAGATTTTCTTTTAATAATGAGAATGGTTCTATTTTGGCTTATCTAAATTGTGTCTTTTATTTTGAAGTTATACCATGTAATGGAATTTATGAAACCGTTATGATTGTAGATAACTTAGGAAATGATGTTTTATGCATGGATTCTTCCAATAGTATGGATAAAGCATCCTTATGGCATTGTCGTCTTGGACATGTCAACAAGAAACGCATAGCCCAACTCCAAAAGGATGGAGTGTTGGAGTCATTCGACCTTAGGGAAGATGACACATGCAAATCTTGTTTGCTTGGAAATATGACTAAGTCACCCTTCACAAGTACGTGTGAAAGGGGTGAGGGTCTATTGGACCTTATACATACCGATGTATGTGGACCGTTTAGATCAACCACGAAGGATGGGAACCGCTTCTATGTGACTTTTACCGATGACTATAGTAGATATGGGTATATCTACTTAATCAAGCAAAAGTAAGAAACTTTTGAAAAGTTCAAAGAGTTCAAGAATGAAGTGGAGAATCAATTGGGCAGGAAAATCAAGATGCTTCGATTCGATGGAGGAGGAGAGTACCTAAGTCTTGAATTCCACGATTATCTCAAGGAGTGTGGAATAGTTTCACAATTGACGCCACCTAGAACACCACAATTGAATGGTGTGGCAGAAAGGCGTAATCGAACCTTGTTGGACATGGTTCGCTCTATGATGAGTCGTGCTTCACTACCTATCTCTTTTTAGGGGTATGCCTTGGATACTGCCGCCCATATCCTTAACCGAGTCCCTACTAAGAAGGTTGCCAAAACACCTCACGAGATGTGGACAGGGAAAGCTCCCTCGTTGGCGTATATCAAGGTTTGGGGTTGCGAGGCTTTCGTAAGACGAGATACTCACGACAAGCTCGAACCTCGTAGTGAGCGATGTATTTTCATCGGCTACCCACAGAAATCCTTTGGATATCTCTTCTATAGACCGAAGGACAATGTTGTCTTTGTTGCGAGGAAAGGAGTTTTCCGAGAGCAAGAACCCATAAGCCAAGGAGACAGTGGGAGGCAAATCGAGCTTGAAGAGATTCAAGAATCAATAGATTAAGGAACCTCTACCACTGGCACTCAACCCGAGGAGGAAACTCCGGTTGAACCAATTGACGAATCCTTACCTCTTAGACGTTCCGAAAGAGTTAGAGTTCAACCCCAGTTTTATGGTTTTCATATTACTACCGAAGGGGACACATATATTAGTGATGGTACACTAATAAACCTTGATGAACCTAATAGTTATAGGGAAGCCATGGCAGGCCCGGAGTCTGCAAAATGGAAAGAGGCAATGGAAAGCGAGATCCAATCCATGTATGATAACCAAGTTTGGAATTTGGTCGATAATGTGCCCGGACGTAAGACCGTTGGGTGCAAATGGATCTTCAAGAAGAAGACCGACATGGATGGAAAAGTACACACGTATAAGGCGCGATAGGTTGCGAAGGGCTTTACTCAAACTCCAGGAGTTAACTATAATGAGACCTTCTCACCAGTTGCGAAGATAAAGTCTATTAGAGTGATGCTAGCTATTGCCGCATTTCATGATTATGAGATTTGGCAAATGGATGTCAAGACCGCTTTCCTTAACGGAAAGTTGGCTGAGGATGTTTACATGGCTCAGCCAGAGGGGTTTGTGGATCCGAAGCATCCGAATAGAGTGTGTAAGCTTGAGAAGTCCATTTATGGACTTAAGCAAGCATCTCGCAGATGGAATCTTTGCTTCGATGAGAAAGACAAAGAGTTTGGATTTGTACGAAGCGAAGATGAATCGTGTGTATATGTCAAAGGCAGTGGGAGTATAGTAAGCTTCCTCGTTCTATATGTCGATGACATATTACTCATAGGAAACGACGTCCCGACTTTGCAGGAGGTTAAGTCCTGGCTCGAGAAGTGCTTCGCTATGAAGGACCTTGGAGAGGCTTCTTATATTTTGGGAATAAGGATAGTAAGAGAAAGAAGTAAGAGACTAATAGGACTTAGTCAGAACACTTACTTAGAGAAGGTACTAAAACTTTTTAGTATGGAAAACTCGAAGAATGGAGAATTACTGATACAAAGTAATGCCAAGTTGAGTAAGACTCAAAGTCCGAGTACCAAAGCTGAAATAGTAGAAATGAGCCGAGTACCATACGCTTCCGCAGTTGGCTCAATCATGTATGCTATGACTTGTACTCGCCCTGATGTAGCCTTTGCTTTGAGCATGGTTAGCAGATATCAATGGAACCCTGGCAGAGCCCATTGGATTGCGGTTAAGAATATCCTTAAGTACCTTCGTAGGACGAAGGAATGGATCTTAGTCCTCGGAGGGAGTGATGACTTGAAGGTGCGAGGGTATAGTGACGCCAGCTTTCAGACCGACAGGGACAACTACCGTTCGCAGTCGGGCTGGGTCTTTACCCTAAATGGAGGAGCAGTGACTTGGAAAAGTTCCAAGCAGGAAACCGTAGCTGATTCAACGTGCGAATCAGAGTACATTGCAACGAGCGAAGCGTCGAAGGAGGCGATATGGTTGAAGAATTTCATCGGTGATCTTGGAGTTGTACCTGCCATAAAGGAGCCCATGGAAATTTTCTATGATAATGAAGGAGCGGTTGCCTTGACCAAGGAACCGAGGGATCATGGTAGATCTCGACATATCGACAGAAAATATCACTTTATTAGACATCGTGTAGAAGAAGGACAACTCGTAGTGAAGAGGATATCATCAGAAGATAACCCAACAGATCCGCTTATGAAGGGACTGAGTAGGGTTAAGCACTTGCAGCATGCTCGGAGTATTGGGCTGAAGGATGGTATTAGCATAGATTAGATAGTAGTAGAAACATGTAATAGATAAATGTAATTAACATTTGATGATTAAATAAAGGAGTATTATTTATGAGTAATGTTACTGTCTTGTGTTAATTGTTTAACTATTGTTTCATTTTTGCATGTTTTGACTTCCAGAATAATTGAGTTTATTAAGAATAATCGAATTATTCAAATTGTCCACAATCGTTCATATGTTTGAAGTAGATATGAATGAAGATTGTCATGAATCGGTGTGTAGATTGTCTAAATGGTTTTAGACATAGCAAAGGGTTGCTGCAACGTTCATTAGTGCTTATGAACTGGTTTTGAGCATTGGAACAAACCCGCGCTTGCTGGAATCACTTTATGGAATATGATATAAAAGGGTGATCACAAGATGATAATATCATATAGTCTTAAAACCTAGATATATGGTTTGTTATTTTGTTAATTGGTTGTACATTGATAATGCGAAAACGCATCAGTAACTCGGTGTTATAAACCGCATTGTTGTGTATAGTTGATTAATGAATAAGTAAATGCATATAAGTCGAAGTTTATCTGTTACTTTTATCCCAAGAGGGTTAAAGCGATATCTCGGCCGCTCGATGATTTGATTTGACTTATGTGTCGGGCCCAGTCAGAACTAAATTGATGTGTTTGATTAAGTTATATTTCAAATGAATCGGAGATCGAGAAACCAAAATGCTAGACAAATTATTCCATAGAATTGTCAGCATGATATCTAACAGAGGACTGTACGATCCCTTATCTAAAGGAAAAGATTGATTAGATCAGACTTTGACAACGTCTTTGAGAGCTATGATTGCAAATCGAATTGTACTTGTGCATATAGTTACTAGACTTATCCAAGTGGGAGATTATTGGAATAGTGTCTAAGGTTGCAACTATATTAGGCAAGTATTTGACCCGATTGTGCATGGTCCTTTTGGGTTGCCTTCACCATAGCAACTTGACAGGATGATTTATTATGAGAGAATAAATATTATTAATATATTATGAGAATAATATAAGGAATAATAATATTGTTATTTGATTAATATAAGTCATAAATTAATTAGAATTAATTTGCTGACTTAAAGAGATTAATTAAATAAGAGGGTATAAACTGTCAATTGTTTGATAGTTACACCTTAGGCTGTAAATCCTTTATGGATAGTGTTGGACGATTTCTAGGGCTTGGGATAAGCCACAAATCGTCCAAGGGCTTATCTTGGAAAGGATTTGGATTGTTTTGAGTAAAGATTATCCAACTAGGGTTTAAGGGTGAAACCCTAGGAGCCTTACAAGTATAAATAGACCCTTGGGGCAAGGGAAATCGACACCTCTATAAAAGCAAAGAAACCCTGGCCGATTTCTATTCCCTTTCCTCTCTCTCAAATCATCCTCTTGTTAGTTGGTGTTTGTAAGCCATTAGAGGAGTGACATTTGTGACTCTAAAGCTCCAAGAACTAGAAGATCAAACAAGTGTTTCAAGGTATGCTTCTAATTCTGATTTTGTATTGTTCTTATACTCCATTAGTCATTAGAAGTCTTGGATCCAATGCATGTTTAATTAGAGAAACCTAGATCCAAGCATTAGGGTTTGTATGTGCACATAGGGATGTTCATATGGCCAAAACCCATCAAAGTATGGTTATGATAGCTCACATGTGGTATTAACAAATCATAAGATTTACGGTTTCTAACTTTAAATTAGTGACTTATGTCGATTTAGCTCACTGAAATTACTTTAAGTATGGAAAGATACTTGTACGCCTTCATATCAAAAAGGGTTTTATGTCGATTTAAAATCACTTTTTATATCAATAATTACAGATATTGATGTATATTTTCAGTCTTGGTATTTAAGACTACATACCATTCATTACGGGAGTTTTCTCAAATCAGAAAGGGTTTTACGCCAATTTGAAACCACTTTTATATCTTTAAGTATGACAAATACTTGTTCATTTTCGGTCCTGGTATTTAGGACCACATAACTTTTATAAGGAAAATATTGGATTTTTCTTGGTAACATACATCTCTTTACAAAGATCGATTTTCAAACTCTTACTATCAAAAGCATATGCACTCACCAACCTTTGTGTTTACACTTTTTCAAAACTACTTGTATTCTCAGGAATTCGGTGAAACAGGAAATGAACAGCGTTTTGAGGATGGGACGATAAATCGTTAAACAGTTCATTTTGTCATCATAATGTAATTGATTTGAAATATGTAAACATATATGCATATATATATATATATATATATATATATATATATATATGATTGTATTTACTTTGAGCACTATTATACACGTTGTGATACTATACATGAAGTCCTCCACCCCCGGACGTTTCCGCCATCCTTGGTTTCGGGGTGTGACACATTTCATGTTTTCCTATGGTCATAACTATTGTGAATGAATCATCGAAAAGATATTGACTTCACAACTAGATTTCCATCCTCGACATTTTCTTGTATGTAGTGGAATTTTCTCATTCTATGCATTGACCTTTTGTGATCTTAATAATCCTTAGTCAATATGACTGCACTTTCACGTAATATTTCTAGTGACAATTTATTGCTCAAATCCAAGGTCAATTTATGAAACTTTCTAGTCCGTGTACACACCTTAAACACTTCACTTGCACTAATGTTGTCTTACCCACATTGTCGAATCTACCACCATCTCTTATAGGAAAACTTTCATGATACAAATCAAAATGAATATCCATTTAGACTATGACTCAAATTCATCTCTAAATTCATGTCACTATAACTCTTTTCAAGAATATACTTTAGTGCTTACAAGCAACCGTACCTTGGTATATTTCAATACTTCAAAATGTTCTTGACAATTGTTTAGCAATTCAGTCAAACAAATTTTCTGAAAGAATCTCACAATGTTCAAAACATATGATACATCATAGTAATCACAATTCATAGCATTCATGATCGATCCTATATTTGAAGCATATAGGACTCGACTCATCCTATCATTTTCATGACTAGTATAAGGACTTTTGAGATTAACTCAATTCGCTGCTATGATGCATATGAACAATGCCTTTTGGAACTTTCATGTTGAAAACTTTCAACACATTGTTCTTTGACTAAATCCTATTAAAATTTCAAACTATATTTTTAGATCCAAAATCTAATTATCATTGTCGCTTCCCATGTCCATCACATAAAAACAATTCATGAGCTTCTGCACTTTGCAACTGAAAGACAATGTTTCCTATGAGTAGTATTGTCATCAACATGCAATACTAGGAGGACAATGACACTATCACTAACTTTTACATGTACTCAGGACTGATCTGGACTTCTAGAAAAACAACATTCTTTGACTTCTCAGGGAATAACATATTCCTTGCTACGCGATGCTTGTCCAAATCCACAAATATATTTCTCAAGGCTATACACCTTATTTGGACACTTTATATGTTTAAATCCTTTCAGAATATGTCATATATGATTTGAAAGTTTCATGTTGGGGAATGTCATTTAAATATCCACTTTACCATATCTTATGTCAAATGAGGCAACAATGGTAACAAATAACAAAATAGACCCTTTCTCAGCTACTGGTAAGAATGTTTCCTCATAATCAGTTTCTTAAGTCTAAGCAAAACTCCTTTCCACCTTACTAGCTTCGAATGTGTGTACGTTAATATCCATGATAGTCTTCACCTTAAAGATCTAATACACACCCATTGTCATAAGACTAGGCGTTGAATCAACCAATTCCAAAATCAATTATCCTTCATGGACATAATTTCACAATCCTAAGACTCTTCCAATGGCAGCCTCAAGGCCCACCATTGCTTCCTAGTAGTTATTAGTGTAATGTCCCCAAAATACCAATAAAAATTTTCATTTTTAAGCCATCAAATCCTTACAAACATTTGTTCTAAAACCATATATAGTAAAATGTATCTCTTAAACATCAGAGTAAAACACTAACAAACAGTGCGGAAAAAGCCAATAGGGGATGTTGTGCGGTCAAATTATGTCCTTCCCTTTGGAACTGGACGTACTTGAAAACATTTTAACATAAATTGTAAGCACAAAGCTTAGTGAATTTCCTAAAATACCACATACTATACACAAGATAGTGCATGCTATGGGCCAAGTCATAGTCTTACAGTTACTTCATTCCATGGGCCAAATCATGGTCATTCCTTGCAATACGGAGGGCCAAATTCCGGTCTTTCATATAATTTCCAAGGGCAACATCCTGGGCTTCCTTGCAAGTATCATAGAGACAACTAGCATCATACATACAAATGCCAGGGACTAGGTCTTGGTCATACACACAATTGCCAGGGGCCAAATCCTGGTATTTCATATAATTTCTAGGAGCCAAATACTGCTCTTTCATACATATGCCAAGGGCCACACCCTAATCTTCCATGCAAGTATCACAAAGAAAACTAGAATCCTATATAGTATAGTAAGAAGACTCACATTGCAAATGTAGTAAACAACTAACAGTGCTCACAGCCAAGGAACGAGTATTATACACCTCCTAATAAACCACACAAGGTTAACCCTTAGTCCACCTTCTAAAACTATATAATTGACCAAAAGTCAACCAAGACAAAAGTCAATGGTCAAAGTCCAAGTCGGGATCAACAACAAAAATCCTTATCAATTGGCCTCCATATCATGGTCAGTCAATGGCATGGCTAACAAACTTAGTCCCAATCTAACAGCCTAGTCACGGATAATTTGATCCCTATGTCGTGGCACCCAATGTTCATGTCGTGGCTCACTCCAGACAAAACAATCGATGATTCCCTCATTGTCATGTTGTGGTACCCTTTATGTAATGTCGTGGTGACTGGCTTAGAACCACTGAATAGATTGAGTCCTTAATCTATTAAGCCTTTAACTGCAACTTACCAGAAATCTTTTAAGGAATCCAAAGGTTCATAAGAATCCATACTTTATGGACATGCATGTCTAATGCATGTCTCTCTCTCATCTAGTTCAAAATTGGTGGAAATAAGATCCAAACCCCCTATATATGAGACCGAAACTACACAGCTCTGCAGATCTGGAACATCTATGTAACATCTAATTTTTTAGGTATTCACTTTTTACCCATGAGTTAAGATATGTTTGCAAGATTGGTCCCCAATGGCATTATTGTAATTTTTCCATTCCTTGCGTACGTTGGGAGTACTCTTAGTACGTAGGGCGTACATAACCAAGGAGCAAAACCTAATTTTTAGGTTTTGGACTCTATTTAAGCACCTTTATGGCCTTATACACCCTCTTATCGTCAGCCCCCTTCCTAATTTCAAAACCGTAAAGTGTGTGAGTGCATTATGAAGCTTGAAGAGCCCTTTTGGTCTCATTTTGGAGCATTTGGAGTAGAAGGAAGAACATTGAGGTTGTGGTGTTTCACTCAAGGCCTTGGATACAACATCTACTTCCCTTGGTGAATCGTTTGGAGGTAAAAAGCTTCAACCTTGATGTATATTTCTTTTGGATCTAGTTTTAGCTCAAAGTTGTCACCTTTTTGTCCCAAACTTGATCTTTGTGAGTACGAGATACTCCAAGACATTTGAGCTATCCTTTCAGATGTTTTAGGGTGTGTTAAGTCATAAAAATGTGTTCTTGGTCATTAGTTTCTTCCCATGCATGAGCTATATTGTCTTAATGGGTAAAGAAGCAAGGGTTTTTGGCGCTAAGGTCTTAATAGCCATGTTAATCCATAAAATTGGAAACTTTATGGTTAAGGACATCTTATTGAGTCTAGATCTGGATTTTGGACGTAAGTGCTTAAGGATTAAGCACTTAATAGTTAAAGTGGTGAGCAGTCGCGTACGTTGGGCGTACCAATGGGTACGTTACAAATACATGGTTAGCTCCCCTACTTAGCTCAGTTATGTAGTATGCCCCACGTACGTAAGAAGTACGCCTATCGTACTCACCGAGTCAACTTGGTTGACTCAGTTGACTTTAACCAGGATTGTGACTACGATTTGACCTAGGGGTATTTTAGGTATTTTGTTCTATATGATGAGTTTGTGTCACTGAGTTTATTAATGTGACTGGTAGAGTTGATCTTGGAGTGACGTGCTATTCAGTTTACTCCTCTATCTATGAGGTGAGTTTTCTCACTTTATCCATGGGTCGACGACACCAATGATGGCCCATCATTGTGTTACTCAGAATGATAGTTACTATATGGTTTATATGTGATTGTATGTTGGGTTATAATATACCCCAGGGCGGGGCCCACTATAGTATGTTTAGGTTGAAATATACCATAGTATGGGGCCCACTACAATATGTTCGATTTGAAATAGACCCCAGGGCGGGGCCTATATGTGTTGATCGAGTTTAAATATACCTAGGGCAGGGACCATATGTGTATATTGGCTTAGATTATACCCTAGGGTTAAGCCCAATTGTATGATTGGTATGTGGTACTTTGGGAAACTCACTAAGCTTTGTGCTTACAATTTATGTTTATGGTTTCAGGTACTTCTGGTTCCAAAGGGAATGGTCTGACGTGATGGCACAACATCCTCCCCTCGTGATTTCCGCATTTGAAATAATTTTGTTGTGATGTTTTTGAATATTATAACATGGTGTTGATTTTGAACAGTTAATGAATGATTTGATAGACTTTTAAATGAAAAAAATTATTACCGTTTTTGGGACGTTACAAGTTGGTATCAGAGCCTAGGTTTAAGGGATTCAGGCACACTTTTGGGTGTGTCAGAATTCAAACTAAGGAAATGATAATTTTTCTTAAGAAAAATGAAGTTATACTTCTAGAAAGATTTTTATTCAGAAAAAGAGGTACGATGTGTGAAATCATCCGAGATCAAGTAAGTAGTTCCCAAATTACCCATACTTATGTATTATGAGTAGTATGCTTGATATGAGAATTGCATGCTAGATTAGCGCTTAGGATACCTTCAGGAATCATATGATAGAATTGACTTAATTGCGTGATGCTTTATATCCTAGTTGAACTTGATGTTATGTATTACTTAGAATTGATATCGGCTCAGTTAATTGCTACATGTATGCTTTCAAAGTTGTATATAATTAGGATTGTATAGCCCTAGAATGATAGATTTGGCCTCATTTCCTTTTCCTTTTTTTTGGTTGTGGTCTTCGACTAGAATCATCATTTGATAGTATATGTGATCTTATTTTGTGTATAACTTGCATGCATAAGGCAACTATCGGTGTTGATTGATGTTCTTGGAATTACGAGTTGTGGGAGTTGAGACTTCCTAGGAGAGTCTAGAATATGTATGCTCTATAGCATAGGATTGGTATGTGGTTTTAGTATGGTGACTTAGAGGAATCAGGACTGACCTTGAGGGAGGTACAAGTAGTTGTGAAAGGTAGTATTGGACTCGTACTAATAGAAGCACATGACATGTACCTAAGACAAGAGCAGACCCAGAAACTCAAAGGAGGCCTATGTAGAAGAATCCCCTTGAGTCCTATGCCGATTGTTTATATGTTGTGATTTTGGAGGATGGTGGTGATTACTCGAGGAGGTTTTCGCTCTGTGTCACACCCTCGAACCAGACGGCGGAAACGTCTGAGGGCTCGTGTGACTTAAATTGAATATCATCATAATGGACATACATGTATCATAACATAAACATCACCATGCATCAATATATTACAACTGACATTGTTCACATCAAGTACATTGTTTTAGTATTACAATCCATACATAAATTGTTTGATAGTTTTCAAAAGCAAAACACACTAAAATACATGGTACTTATTCCTCAGCTTACTTGTTACCTAAGAATACAAGTTATTTTGAAAAATGGTCAACATATGGAATGTTGGTGAGTTCATATGCAGGTTTGATATGAAAATGTTTTGTGTAGTTTGTGTTGGATATAGTGTCTAAGTCCATAACTATATTTGGTATGTACTTGACCCGACCCGGCATGGTCCATTTGGGTTGCACTTCACAGTTCACCCGAACAATTATGGATAATCTTTTGAGAATAGTATAAGTTATGATTTGTTAATATATTATAAGTTCTAATATATTAATATAAAATCATATTATTTAATTAGTGTTGGTCTATAATTAATCTAGAATTAATTTAAAGATCAAAAGTACGACTAATTAAATATGGGCTCTTGTATTTATATAGTGTGGGCTAATGCTTATTTGGAATGGGCTAGGCTTGCATGGAAAGTCCATGGATACTCCATGGAGCTTTAACCCATGGATCTCATGGAAATGAAAAGACATGGGTATTAGGGTTTACATGGATGTAACCCTAATCCACCACACTATATAAAGGAGGCTTTGGTTCTTGAAATCACACTAGTTGTGGTGAGTAAAGTAAGAGGGCCGATTTCAAGAAAGGTGATAACTATTCTCTCAAGGTTCCAAAGTTTTTTGTGATTTGTGATTTCCGTTTGAGGCATCCACACTATTGGTGCTAGGCTCTAAAACTCCAAGCAATCAACTACAACTACAAGTTAAGTAAATATACTATCTTTATATGATTCAAGTTCCCCATGCCATGCTAGATAGGATAAGAACCTTTGAAAAATAATTATTTGCATGTATCTTAGTCAAACATAGATCCAAGGTTTCTAGGGTTGCATCTACAACATAGGAGTCTTAGAATGCTCCAAACCCATTAGTGGTATCAGAGCCTAGGCTTGTTTATTTGATACTTGATGAAAATAGCTTAAAAATTGAATTTATTTGTTCACTGTCGTATGAACTCGCCGAGTCGATGGGGGACTCGACGAGTCCATGAAGAAATGCATGCTACTCGTCGAGTCTGTTCATGCACTCGACGAGTAGAGGCTGTAGTGTCCAATTTTTCGAGCTTTGCTGCTGGAAATGGACTAGAAACATTATCCTAAACTGTTTTGGTGTTATAAAACCTGTTTTAGATGGTGTCATGTTTATGCTAATCCATTTACAATGGCTATTATCAAAAATTACAAGTTTTATGAGTAATTTATGATTCTTGATATGTTCATATTCATGTTCTTGAACTTATGAAGATTAGATGATCATAGGAATTGTTTGTAACCTACTTGGTAGTTTAAATTCATGATCATTATGTGTTTTAATGGAGTCCATAACTTGTCCTCAAGTTATGGAAATCCAAAGCTCACACTTTAATAAAAAAAACCATTGAAAGAACACAAGAGTTGGAAAAATGAAAAGTCTTCATTTTAATACTCAATTAAATTCATAAGTTATAAGAAATGAAAAGTTTTGAAAGTTTAGAAAACTTGCCCTCAAGTTTTGGAATAAGTAAAGTCATGATTAAAACTTTAGTTCCAACCTTTAGAATTTCAAAAGTTAAAATTCACCCCTTATACTTTATAATATTATAAGTTAATAATATATATATATATATATATATATATATATATATATATATGTATGTATGTATGTATGTATGTATAAGATCAAGTCGTTGCCTATAAGGGGGGGTTTAAGGTTGTTGCCTATAAAATGGCAACTTAATGGGTGTCCACTCTCACCCACCGCTTCCTTGATCGGTGGAGGGGCGTTAGCCGAACGGGTACGACAAGGACTTGTAATTTCTCATTAAAAGTATAATGATACTACTAAAGTAACTAAACCTTATTAAATTCCCAATTTTAGTTATTTTAGGAAAATGTGAATAAGGTGCTAATCCATGAAATTACACTTTACACTTTGTTTAAGTCGTTAGTGGAGCGTGTGTGGTTAACCGGCACACTAACATGAACTTGACAAGGTAGGTAAAGGGTGACTTAATGTTTATCATAGTATCGATGGAGCGTCTGTGGTTAACCGGCACATCAATTGAGGGGTAATACATTAAGGGTACCAAGTAATTTGCATGGTTACTTCACACCTTGTTTTGTGATCTCGGCATCCCAGTCACAAAACTTGAAGGGCACACTCGAGATTGAAACATGCCATTGAAGAAAGTTCAATGAATCTCAAAGAATCTAGGAGTTTCTAAACCAATTAAAACCTAATTAAATATTTCATTTTTCATGGTGGAAATTGGTGAATCGTCATTCACCTACCTTCAAATATCTTATAGCTTAGATTACGGCATCCCTATTCTAAGTTATAAAATATTGTGTTGGGTCCTAGCCTTAATATTACATTTGGGTGTTATATTAAGGACTATCTCTATATCTAATCTAATCTATTCCCTCTTCTTTTCAGATGTCTTCCAATAACAATGCTTCTGGCTCAAACCCTACTAGCTCCTTCTCTCTCATGAATCTTTGTGGGAGAGTCATCTTTGATGGATCCAACTTTACAGATTGGATCAGAAACATCAGGATGGTCACTTGGTATGAGAACAAAGAATATGTTTTCGACAAGGAGCTGAAGGTACCCAAGTCAACTGCTACTCCTGAAGAGCTTGCTGAATATGAGGTACATGAAAGAGATGCTACAAAAGTGGCATGCATCATGATGGCCACCATGACAGCCGAGCTCCAAAAGTCCTATGAGGACTATTATCCTTTTGAGATGCACTAGGACTTGATGGACCTCTACCATCAAAGTGCTCGTCAAGAGTGATATAAAATAATCTCTTCTATGATAACAACACGAATGAAGGATGGTGAACCCATCACGGGCCACATGCAGAAAATGCTAAGGTATGTGGACCGTTTACTGAAGCTGAATGTGAACTTCCCCGAGGAGTTAACAATAGACATCATTTTGCACTCCTTACCATCGTGGTATGATCAATTCCACATGACATATCACATGAACAAAGAAGAAGTCACCCTCATCAAACTTCAAGGACTCTTGAAGACTGCCGAAAGTGGTCTAAAGGGTAAGTCGGTTGTTACTACTCCTACTCCTACTCCAACTGCGGCCAATGTCTTGGCAATCGGGCATGGAAAAGGGAAGAAGAGAAACAAGCCTCCTAAGGGTACCAAGGGTAAGACCCTTGAAGGCTCCTCTTCAAGCAAAACCAAGAAAGGTTTTGTCACTCCTTCTGCTAACCCTAATGAGTCTGAACGCTTCTATTGCCATGATAAGTCGCACTGTGATATGTGTATTTTTATATGTATTTTTATGCACTTTATCTTAATATTTTGGCCTTATTTATTCTCTTTTAGAACTAAAAAGTACTCATAATGCTTTGAATTATGTTTTGCAGCTATTCGTTGGCGATAAAGCACAAAAGAAAAGACTGAAGCGGAAACCGGACGTAGAAGCTAAAACAAATTAAAAATGCTGAAGGAGTGATTACACCCCGCGTCCATAGCGATTACACGCCGCGTAATGACCAATTTGAAGTACGCCCCGTGTACCTTAAGGGTACGCCCCGTGTACAGACTTGCCTCGGATATGTTCAATCGCATAATTAGCCTTAGTACGCCCCGCGTAATCCTACGTACGCCCAACGTACGTAAGTCGGCTACAAAGGCTATAAAAGTCGATTTTCAGCTAACCAGGAGGGGGATTCGACTTACAACTTAGTTTAGTCGATATTTAACTTCTGTTAAGCCGTTTTGAGGGTTTAGAAGGCGACCGGAAGGCCGTTAAGCTAACGGGAGCGGAGAACGAAAGGATTGGAGAGCGGATACATGTCGGTGATCATATGGGTTGTTAACGTGACCATGTTTAGCATTCCATTGTGTTACTATTCTGTATTTAGTTTCTGATTTGGGTGTAAAAACCTTTTACTTTGTGTTTATGATTGAATGAAGCTTTGATTATTAGACTAATTGCTATATTGAATTGTTTATTTATGTTTAATTTATCTTGCCAAGCTTGTTAAAAGATCCTTATGTGTTAATGATGATTATTTTCTGTTAATTGTCAAGTGAATTAAGTTGCATGAACATCTGCTTGATTTGCTTGTCTCTTATGATTTTTGATGACCATAGAGATTATAAGTCTAGAAATAACAAATGTGAAACTAGGATTAACTTGAGAATAAGAAAGTTAATGTGTGAGCCTTGTTTGATAACCATTAACAAGAGGTTAATTGAATGATTAATTTGATTGACTATATTTACAAGTCTTGCTTGATACGAACTGAACACTAGGAAGCATGTTAGTTTAACCAACTGATCACTGTTTAAATTGACTTGTTTGCTAAAGGATTAGTTATAGTGAACACGAATCTAATCATTTTAGGAATCGGTGAGCATGAATAAATGAATTTGTGTATGCAATTGTCTATGTTTTTAAGGTGTAATTTATCTAAACCAAAGTACCTGAAGAGATTTGCTTTCCTGTTAGTTTACCGAGAGTTGTTATTTGTTAGTTTTATTAAACCATTTTCTTTACTATTTTTGTGTGACCTGTAACCTATAACCAAATATATTAAATTAATCCACCGTTCCCTGTGATCGACACCCGACTTACCTAAGCTATACTGTAATCTGACTAGGTACACTGCCTATAAGTGCATAGATAGTCTAAAGTTTGTTAGGTTATAAATATTAAAATTAGTGGGTATTTTTGTGCACATCAAGTTTTTGGCGCCGTTGCCGGGGAACGGCATGTCATTAATTTAGTTTATTTGATTATTCGTTTTTAGTTAGTTTTTATTTTTAGTTTGATTTTCGTTGATATCATTTCACTTGTCGGGAAGGTTCTTGTTTTTATTTGCAGGAATTTGGGATTGTACACATTGCTTGACTTAACTTTTTGCATGGGTTTCGAGAATGAAAGCGATTAGGGAATTCTTGACCTGCTTAGTCTACTACTTTGTTGATTTGACCAACTCAATTCATAAGGCGTAGTATAGCAAGGCGTATTGTGGTGGTTAAGTGGAAGACCGAGCTCTTGTTGTTCTTGACTAGTTAGGTCACTTCTTGTTCCGCTTTTAGTTAAAGGTGCAAGGAAAACAGAGGAAATATTCTAACGGGTCCCGAAAGTCGGTATTTTCGCAAACCAATTCTTGCATGCAAAGGTTTTTAATCAATCATTGTCATTTGATCTTGACAAAGATAAGTGATTGTGACGTTTTTTTTTATTTTTTGATCACTCATCGTGAAGTCATTAGTTGCTGAATTGATTAAGAAATTAAAAAGAAAAAGAAATATAATAAGGTTTTAAAGTCCCTAGATTAAATAATTAAAAAGAAAAGGAAGTTAAATTAAAAAAGGAAAGTTTCATTTAACTTACGCCCTGCGTAAGTATGATTACGCCATGCTTAATGTGCCCGGATCGCGGATGGACATTTCAGGGGGTTGAGGTTACACCCCGCGTACCCTTGTGTTACGCCCCGCGTACATAAGCGACCAGGTATATCTCTTGACCCTTTGACTTCTCTGTTATTTTCAAACCCAATTCCTTTCTCGCATAAGCTGTGACGACAACTCTCTCCAAAACTTTCGATTGTGCTTCGTTCTTGTTAAATTCGACACTCAAGTAAGCTTTTTCGGTTACTCAATGTTTTAGATTTCTGTTTAATTTGATGACAAAACCTGCAAAATGCCTTTGCTCGCAAGCTAGGGTTTATATATTTCTCGGATTAGGGCCGATTTCGCACATGCATGTGTTGATTAGGGCTTGAATGGACCGATTTCGGTTAATAAACTAAACCCTAGGACCTAATTTGGTCTAATATCCGTCCCACACCCATCGATTTGAGCTTGGGGTCGCACGCCTCGCGTACCCCTGTTGACTTCTATCTTTTGACCACGCAAAGTTTAAAAAATTGATTGTGTTGTTGCCCTTGCTGCGTTATTTGGATATGGGTTATGATTTGGGAACAAGTAAAACTAACAGGGACAGATTCGTGAACCTAGACGTACGCCCAACGTACGCTGGACGTACGCCCCGCGTATATTCCAAGACCAGCACCAATTTTTTGGTTTAAATATTATTAATGCTATGATGTTTGGTTTGGTTTTGTGTTAATATGTGCAGATTATGGACCGAAGGACACAAAGAACCAACCCACCTGAGGATGTGACCGATCATCGTTTTTTGCAATTTCCGCAAACGCTGAACGATGCAACCCGGGCACGTTATGTTACCAACTTGAGCTTGCTTGTCACAAAGGAGATTGATATTGCACCATCATTTGATTGGGAATTGGCTACCAGGACTGGACTTGCTGCTTTGATCCAGGAATTTTTGCAATACACACACTCAAACGTGAGTGGTGTGGAATTGTTTGTGTGTCAGGGATGGGCGCGTTTGTTCAGGATCCAGGAGCCTGTATATCGGTAGTTTTTGCTGGAGTTCTACACTACAGTTTCCTATGATCCTAGGAAGGCACTCGATGACAGGACAACCTTTGCTTTCAGACTGGGAGGAGTGAGCCGGGAATGCAGTGTGATAGAGCTTGCGACTCGGGTTGGTATTTACACAGTCGATGAGACGAGGAGTGTCCACTTCCCGGCATTCCTTGCTGATTGTCTCATGGACCGGCCGGAAGACTATAACGAGAACACTTTTTGGGCCGAGATTACGGGAGGAGTTTATACACCATCTACCGCACGAGGGGGGATGATTCGGTCTACTACATACTGAATGTTGCACCGGTTGATTTCTATGTCTCTCACGCATCACAAGAATAGTGAGAGAGTGCCTTCGACGGACTTATATTTCCTATGGGCACTAGTTACTCCAGGGAGGCACCTGAACCTTCCAGTTGCGTTAGCTGCATATTTGGGACGGAGGGCCAGGGGACTTCGGGGGGATACCCCGATATGCGGAGGGCATTTTGTCATGCGGTTAGCTCGATCATATCAGTTGCTGACGCGTGAGATCACGAGATCGATGGTGTTTCACGACATAAGGCCGATGAGTCTTTAGTTGTTAGAGTCGATGCGTGTATTAGAGCGGGGTGGAGATGGTGTCTTGAGGGTTCGAGCAGATGATGTGGCGGATGAGGAGGGTGCCGCCGAGCCACAGCTGAGACGGGTCCAGCGGCGTAGACCTGCTCCTCGGGGAGCGCAGCAGGGACCTGAGCCAGAGATTGATATGCGCTACCTAGCTCAGGGCATTGACCACCTTAGCGAGTATGTTGCACATGTGGACAGGCAACAGCGGTGGTATGGGGATGCGTTGAACGCATTCTTTGCCCACCAGGGGTTTCAGTACTCGGTCCCCTACCCACCACCATTCCAGTCACGATTTGATGGGGCCGGTACTTCTGGGACACAGCCACATGATGATGGAGATGATGACTGATCCTTTTTATTTTGTTTATTTTTATTTTGTGTTATTTTTAGTTTAGTTTAGTTTTTTTTAGTATTTGGTATGTAATTAAACTTGGATTTAGTTTGTTTTACTTTTGTTTTCCATGTTGATGCTCTTTGGTTGTTTAGATTTCTGCAGAATTTTTGCCCTTAGAAAGCTGGCAGTAAGTTCAGCAGCTAGGTCCGACTGTTGCTAGAGAGAGCGGTTTGAGAGTTGAAGATTATAGTCAAGACCCACAATTTGTCATAAGTGTGGGGTGCATATTTATTTCATGAGCGATCATTTTGAAGATTGACATTTTTACGATGTTTTGACTCTTATGATATGGATGAGCAGTTCCCACACCATAGAGTTTTATTTCGACGCGGGGAAGACGTATCATCCCGGCTACCATGACATAGTTGACACTTTCCTATGTTGTGGGGGATTTTTCATCGCGAGAAGAGGATGTCATTCTTGACGAGACGACGTGGTCGACACTTTCCCACGTCATGGCTATTACACATTGCATTTGTTTGCAATCTTTTGCACCACATTTTTGAAGATGGCGGTCTTGATTTTATTTTTTGGCAAATTCAGAAGCAGCAGTTCCAGTTTTCAGTCTTTCAGTAATATTTGGAGCAACTTGTAGCAGCCCCATTCGATATCGCCACAACTACCCAGGGGAGTCTGTTTCTTTTTCTCCCTTTTTATGTTCTTAATTCGTTTTAGCATACCATGAGGGCATTGTATGAAATAAGTGTGGGGTAGGGGGTCGGTAAAAGTAAATTAAATTTAAAATTTTGAAAACTTGAAGTAATAGTTTAATTTAGAAAAATCTAGTGATAATTTAAATTTTGCTAATATTGTATGAAATGATCCGATGAGAACTCAAATGTTTAGTTGAGCCAATATACGTTATAGTGCATTTGTGGCTTCCCTTATTTTAGTGAAATCATGGAACAAAAACATAACCATGCTTGGTTTGAGGGATGCAATATGTTTAGCAGCCTAAACCTGAAATGTATCCAAGAAAATTATTATCATTAACCAATAAAGGTTGAGGTTGAGCGTCTCTGCCTAAGCATGTAGGTTTTGAGTGGAAAAAAAGTGAGTTACATGTGAAAAAAAGAGAGAGAGAGAATTACGAAAAAAGTTTGAAGAATTTTGGAGCAATTAAAGTGAAGATCAAAAGATCAAAATTCTGAAGAAATCCAAAAAGTTGAAGATACCAGAAATCAATTCAAATAAGGTGGTGAATTCAAAGAAATCAAAAATAAAATTATCAAGGAAGTGAAGAATTCCAAAAGAAGCTCCATAGTGGTATCGAAAAAAAAATTGTAATTCTAGATTATGTATGCTTAGGTTGCTCAACTAAAAATACCTTGAGGTTAGGAGGTTTTCTGAGGATGGATTCGGAGGGTTGCATAAACTGAGCATTGTTCGGAAAAAGTGGGCGAGTGTTTATGAAGATTGTGAGTATTTAAAATATGGGGGGGGGGTACTTTAGGAAAATTTTAGACACAAATGTATGCGTTGAGGTCTTGGCATAATGGCTGAGTTTTAAATGGATTGTTTAGTGCGATATTGGTAAACTAAATTAAAATTTGCTTAGGGGCAAGCAAAGGCTAAGTGTAGGGTATTTTGATATGTATTTTTATGCACTTTATCTTAATATTTTGGCCTTATTTATTCTCTTTTAGAACTAAAAAGTACTCATAATGCTTTGAATTATGTTTTGCAGCTATTCGTTTGCGATAAAGCACAAACGAAAAGACTGAAGCGGAAACCGGACGTAGAAGCTAAAACAAATTAAAAATGCTGAAGGAGTGATTACGCCCCGCGTCCATAGCGATTACGCGCCGCGTAACGAACAATTTGAAGTAAGCCCCACGTACCTTAAGGGTATGCCCCGCGTACAGACTTGCCTCGGATATGTTCAATCGCATAATTATCCTTAGTACGCCCCGCGTAATCCTACGTACACCCAGCGTACGTAAGTCGGCTACAAAGGCTATAAAAGTCGATTTTCAGCTAACCAGGAGGGGGATTCCACTTACAACTTAGTTTAGTCAATATTTAACTTCTGTTAAACCGTTTTGAGGGTTTAGAAGGCGGCCGAAAGGCCGTTAAGCTAACGGGAGCGGAGATCGGAAGGATTGGAGAGCGGATACATGTCGGTAATCATATGGGTTGTTAACGTGACCATGTTTAGCATTCCATTGTGTTACTATTCTGTATTTAGTTTCTGATTTGGGTGTAAAAACCTTTTACTTTGTGTTTATGATTGAATGAAGCTTTGATTATTAGACTAATTGCTATATTGAATTGTTTATTTATGTTTAATTTATCTTGCCAAGCTTGTTAAAAGATCCTTATGTGTTAATGATGATTATTTTCTGTTAATTGTCAAGTGAATTAAGTTGCATGAACATCTGCTTGATTTGCTTGTCTCTTATGATTTTTGATGACCATCGAGATTATAAGTCTAGAAATAACGAATGTGAAACTAGGATTAACTTGAGAATAAGAAAGTTAATGTGTGAGCCTTGTTTGATAACCATTAACAAGAGGTTAATTGAATGATTAATTTGATTAACTATATTTACAAGTCTTGCTTGATATAAACTGAACACTAGGAAGCATGTTAGTTTAACCAACTGATCACTGTTTAAATTGACTTGTTTGCTAAAGGATTAGTTATAGTGAACGCGAATCTAATCATTTTAGGAATCGGTGAGCATGAATAACTGAATTTGTGTATGCAATTGTCTATGTTTTTAAGGTGTAATTTATCTAAACCAAAGTACCTGAAGAGATTTGCTTTCCTGTTAGTTTACCGAGAGTTGTTATTTGTTAGTTTTATTAAACCATTTTCTTTACTATTTTTGTGTGACCTGTAACCTATAACCAAATATATTAAATTAATCCACCGTTCCCTGTGATCGACACCCGACTTACCTAAGCTATACTGTAATCTGACTAGGTACACTGCCTATAAGTGCATAGATAGTCTAAAGTTTGTTAGGTTATAAATATTAAAATTAGTGGGTACTTTTGTGCACATCACACTGGAAGCGAAACTGCCCAAAGTACCACCAAGATTTGAAGGATGGGAAAGTAAAACCCAACCATGCAGGTATACACACTATATTGTCTAATAACTCACCTCATTCTAAGTCTTGGGTCCTTGATACAGGTTTTGGTATTCACATATGTTGTGATTTGCAGGGACAAAGAAGAAGTGAGAATGTGGAGTAGGGAAAGATAAACTTGATCATGGGAAACAGGAAAGCTTCACCTGTCACCTAGATATGAGTTTATTCCTTAGTGCTAAATATTGGGTTTACATTAGATTTGAATAAATGTTATTATTCGCCAGAAATGGAAAGAAATGTTATTTCCTTTCATGCATTATATAAACAAGGTTTTACCTTTTATTTTGATAATAATATTGGTAGTATTGATGCTTTCTTTAATAATGTTCTTTATTTTAAAGCATTATCTTGTGATGGAGTGTATGAAACTGTATCTGTTGTAGATAATCTTGGAAATAATGTATTATGTATTGACTCTTCCACTAGCTTAGATAAAGCATCTTTATGGCATTGTCGTCTTGGACATGTAAGCAAGAAACGCATAGGCCAACTCCAAAAGGATGGAGTCTTGGAGTCATTTGACCTAAAGTCAGATGATAGTTGTGAATCTTGTTTGCTTGGTAAAATGACAAAGTCACCTTTTACTGGCTCTTGTGCTAAGGGTGAAGGTTTGTTGGACCTCATACACAGAGATGTGTGTGGACCCGTCAGAACCGCCACAAGAGATGCTAATCGGTTCTATGTGACTTTCACTGATGATTTTAGTAGATATGGATACGTCTACTTAATCAAGCATAAGTCAGTAACCTTTGAGAAATTCAAAGAGTTTAAGCAAGAAGTGGAGAATCAGTTGGGCAGGAATATTAAGATGCTTCGATCCGATCGTGGTGGTGAGTATCTTAGTACTGAGTTCCTTGACTATCTTAAGGAATGTGGGATTGTCTCACAATTGACATCTCCTAGGACGCCACATTTGAATGGTGTAGCTGAGAGGCGCAATCGGACCTTGTTGGACATGGTTCGTTCCATGATGAGTCGAGCTTCGCTACCAATCTCATTTTAGTGGTATGCCTTAGAGACTGCCGCCCATATCCTTAATCTATCCCTACAAAGAAAGTTGCCAAAACACCTCACAAGGTGTGGAGTGGAAAAGTTCCCAATCTAGACCACATCAAGATTTGGGTTTGCGAGGCTTTCGTGAGACGCGAGACTTACGATACGCTCGAACCCCGAAGTGAAAGGTGTATTTTCGTCGGCTACCCACAGAAATCCTTTGGCTATATATTCTATAGACCCAGTGATAATGTGGTCTTTGTAGCAAGAAGAGGATTCTTTCGAGAGAGAGAATTCATGAGCCAAGGAGACAGTGGGAGGCAAATTGACCTTGAGGAAATTAAAGAGTCAAGTGGTGAAGGAACCTCAAACCCTATCCCTCAACCTGAGGAGGAAACTTCTGTTGAGCCGACTGAAGAATCTATACCTCTGAGGCGTTCCACTAGAGTTAGGAATGCACCTGAGCATTATTATGGTTTCCATATTACCGCAGAAGGTGAAACACTTATCAGTGATAACACACTGGTAAATCTGGATGAGCCTAACAGCTACACGGAAGCCATGGCAAAAACCTGAGGCTGTTAAATGGAAAGAGGCTATGGATAGCGAGATACTGTCCATGTATGACAATCAAGTTTGGAACTTGGTTGACAGTGTACATGATCGTAAGATAGTTGGGTGCAAATGGATCTTCATGAAGAAGACCGACATGGACGGTAATGTACACACTTATAAGGCACGACTGGTTGCAAAGGGTTATAGTCAAACTCCGAGAGTTGATTATGATGAGACCTTTTCACCAGTGGCCAGGATTAAGTCTATTAGGGTTCTGTTAGCCATTGCTGCAATTCATGACTATGAAATATGGAAAATGGATGTTAAACCCGCTTTCCTTAATGGAAAGTTGGCTGAAGATGTTTACATGGTTCAGCCAGAGGGTTTTCTCAATTCAGAGTACCCCAATAGAGTGTGTAAACTCGAGAAATCCATTTATGGATTGAAACAGGCACCTCGCAGATGGAATCTTTGCTTCGATGAGAAAGTCAAAGAATTTGGTTTTTCAAGGAGTGAAGATGAATCTTGTGTCTATATAAGGCTAATGGGAGTATAGTGAGCTTTTTGGTACTGTATGTGGATGACATACTATTCATAGGAAATGACATCCCAACTCTGCAAGAAATAAGTCCTGGCTTGGGAAGTGTTTTGCTGTGAAGGACCTTGGAGAAGCTACCTATATCCTAGGGATAAGGATTTTGAGTAACAAGAGTAAAAGACTAATTGGACTTACTCAAAGCACCTATGCGGACAAAGTGTTGAAAAGGTTCAACATGAATAACTCCAAGAAAGGTGAGTTACCTATCCGGTGTAATGCCAGACTGAGTAAAACTCAGAGTCCAAGTACAGAGGCTGAGACAGCAGAAATTAGTCGAATACCTTATGTTTCAGCTGTAGGATCGATCATGTATGCTATGACGTGTACTCGACCTGATGTAGCCTTTGCTTTGAGCATGGTTAGCAGGTATCGGGGGAACCCTGGCAAGGCTCAGTGGACTGCGGTAAAGAATATTCTCAAGTACATGCGAAGGAATAAGGACTGGGTCCTTACCCTTGGTGGGAGTGATGACTTGAGAGTTGTCGGGTATAGTGATGCAAGCTTTCAGACTGACAGGGATAATTTCCGCCCTCATTCGGGATGGGTCTTTACCCTAAACGGAGGGGCAATTACTTGGAATAGTTCCAAGCAGGAGACAGTGGCTGATTCCACGTGCGAATCAGAGTATATAGCAGCAAGCGAGGCAGCAAAGGAGGCTATATGGCTAAAGAACTTCATCGGAGACCTTGGAGTTGTACCAGCTATAAAGGAGCCAATGGAGATTTTCTGTGACAACAATAGTGTTGTTCCCTTAGCTAAGGAACCAAGAGATCATGGGAGATCCAGACACATTGATAGAAAATATCACTTCATCAGACATGGAATAGAAGAAGGAAGCCTCATGGAAAAGAGGGTATCATCGGATGAGAACCCAGCAGATCCCCTCACGAAGGGAATGACTCGGGCTAAGCATCTCCAGCATGCTCGCAGCATAGGGCTGAAGGATGATATTAGTTTTAGTAGTTAGATAGTCCTGAAATTTGTAAAATGTAATGGACATTTGATGATAAATAAAAGCTGTTATTTATGGTAAAGTGTTGCTATCACTTTTCAATCGTTTACTATTATTTCTTTTGCATGTTTTGACTTCCAGAATAATTATGTTATGGTTTATATCATATTATTCAAACTCTCCACATTCAGTCATATGTTGGAAGTAGATATGAATCAAGACTCTCATGGGTTGGCTTGTAGAGGTCCAAGATGTTAGACAAAGCGGGGCTACAACACTCATGAGTGCTCATAAGTTCTGAGTATTGGATTCAACCCACACTCACTTGGATCACTTCATGGAATTTATCTCGAGTGATCGTGAGACGGTAATATCATATAAGTCTTCAAACCTAAAGATATGATTTGTTGCATATGAGTTGGTTATGCATTGATTGCACGAAAACGCATTGGTAACTCGATGTTATAAACCATGCTTTTGTGTGTAATTTAACAAGTAGTAGAGCAAACATATAAGTTGAAGTTTATCTATTCCTTCTAGGATTAGAAGCGATATCTGGGCCCCTCGATGATTTTGTTTTGACCTATGTACCGGGCCCGGTCAGAACTAAACTGATGTGTTCAGTTAAGTTCTATGCCCCAAATCGGAAATCGGGAAACAAATGTTGGACAATAAGCAAGACCATATTCCATGTATTTGTCGAGCTGATATCTAGAATAGAGGATTATATGCTCACTTATCTAAAATGGCGCTTCATAGTTTAAAGAGCTACGATTGCTGATCAGTTCCTGAAGTCATACTTGCAACTATAGTTATTAGACTTATCCAAGTGGGAGACTGTTGGATATAGTGTCTAAGTCCATAACTATATTTGGTATGTACTTGACCCAACCCGACATGGTCCATTTGGGTTGCACTTCACCCGAACAATTATGGATAATCTTTTGAGAATAGTATAAGTTATGATTTATTAATATATTATAAGTTCTAATATATTAATATAAAATAATATTATTTAATTAGTGTTGGTCTATAATTAATCTAGAATTAATTTAGAAATCAAAAGTATGACTAATTAAATATGGGCTCTTGTATTTATATAGTGTGGGCTAATGCTTATTTGGATACTCCATGGAGCTTTAACCCATGGATCTCATGGAAATGAAAATACATGGGTATTAGGATTTACATGGATGTAACCCTAATCCACCACACTATATAAAGGAGGCTTTGGTTCTTGAAATCACACTAGTTGTGGTGAGTAAAGTAAGAGGGCCGATTTCAAGAAAGGTGATTTCTATTTTATCAAAGTTCCAAGTTTGTAGTGATTTGTGATTTCCATTTGAGGCATCCACACAATTGGTGCTAGGGTCTAAAACTCCAAGCAATCAACTACAACTACAAGGTAAGTAATTCTACTAGCTTTAATTGATTCAAGTTCCCCATACCATGCTAGATAGGATAAGAACCTTGGAAAAATAATTATTTGCATGTATCTTAGTCAAACATAGATCCAAGGTTTCTAGGGTTGCATGTACACCATAGGAGTGTTACAATGCTCAAAACCAATCAGTTTGAACGAAAACAACCCAGAAAACCTGATATTTCTGAAAAGACCATCGTTTATAAAAAGGTGTGAGGATCTGTAAATATATGCATGATGATTTCAAAACATGTACAATTGAAAAACTTTGTATTAAACGTATAAGTGAATATGTTGAACTTCCCCGGAAAACCCGACGTTTCCAAAATAAAAATATCATATAACGGTTTGAATGGTTATCCATCATGTGAATGATTTTGAATTACCTTGATTACTTGATTTATATTGGATTTATTTATGTGAGTCGTTATAACCATGCATGATAATGACTAGTTCGCCTGTCTTGGCACTCTGGTGAACGATGGAATTGATCTTAAGATTTTGTCACCCTAGACTGGCCGAGTCTAACTGTAGCGAACAACTGAGGTGTGGGGGAGTCACCCCCATATAGATCTATACACAAACTCTCGCTCTTCCTCCAAGAGACTTTAATTATAACTACAGACTACGACCGACACACAATGGTGTCACCCGTTATTACTCACTAAATCCCAATTGACTTGATTACTATTGATTCTCGACCTGTATTTGCTTACTTGGACCTTACTAGCAGTACTAATAGGCCACTAAGGCCCAATAGCACTTAAAAGCCATTGAGGGTCCCTTAAATATGAAATTGGGTCGTAGGAGGCCCAATAACATTTATTACTATTCCTTGGACCCAAAATCATGTTAATTGGTCATAAAGGCCCAGCAAGCATGATTGGACTTTCAAGCCCAAGGTTTGGATTGTTTACTTGTTTTTAGGAATTGTATAATTGTTGGAAGGTTTGATTGGACGATTGTTATTTTGGATTGGCACGAGGCCGCTCGGTTGTTGTTAACGATTCTTGGAATTATACATATATTCATCTTCAAGAGTTGTAATTTTGTATTTTTGACTCAAATATCTTGATAGTAAAAGAATTGACTAAAAGGTTGGTTTGACCCATTTCAGCCCTTCTTTAATAAAGATGACGATTTTAGTCCTTTTTATATAAAAAAAGACATTTTAAGTCCTTAAATCATTTTATTGACACATTTGACCTATAGACTTACTCAATTGATATTTTTAGCCCAAAAATTATTCTTTGACAGTTTCAACCCTTCCAGAAAAGTGTTTTTCGGTTAAAGCCCAAACTTTTGCAACTTTTACAATTTTGGCCCAAAATCCAAAAACTTTACATTTTTGATCCTTTTTAGTAAAGAAATGCATTTTAACCCTTGAAATAATTTTGTTTACCTTTTTATCCCCTGTTTTGAGGAATTTTTCATTTTAGACCTTTGAAAATCAGATTTTTCGCAACTTTGGGCTTAATGGGCCGAAAAGCCCAAAAATTGGCCCATTGAGCTATTATTTACATTTCAAGTCCTTTGAAGAGCATAATTTTCACAAAAACATTTATTTTAACTGTTTTGACTCTTTTTACTATCAAGAAAACCGTGAATGGCAACTTTTCACCCAACTTTTGTATATTTGACAATTTAAGCCCCAAAATTTGTTTTATGTTACAATATGTCTATTTTAAATCTTAGAGGGTATTTTTCTTGACTTGTTTAGTGTGGTATACCTTATATCTTGTTTGTTTTCCTTCTTATGTCATAGATCTCGAGATTTCTTTCTCTTTTTGTTGCATATTTACCGCATAAACACTTACAATCACACATACATGCATAAAATCATACACAACACACACATACTCATGGATCTACACATTTTACTTGTATTCTCCCCCATAAAACTTGTAAAAACCGAAAAAGACGGGTTTGAACTCACCTTGAGGTTTGGATTTGGTTTTGATGAAGATTTGAGAGAAGATTTCGGCCTAACAAGCTTCTTTAGAAGTCCTTGGGCTTAGATTGTTTCTAAGGAGTATGATCATGAAGTGGAATGAATTAAAAGATGATTTTTGATGAGGTATAGAAGTTAAACTTTGTATTTAAGTAAGAACTTACCAAGACTTGTAACTTGAAGTGATTTTTGAATGAAAAACTCCTTGGAATGCTTTTAATTCTCGAAAATTTGGATGAAAAGGAGAAGAGAGTTCTTATGTGTTTGAGAGAGGTTTTTGAGAGTGTGTGTGTGTGTGTGTTTTTCCTTGGTTTTCTCGGCCGAAGAAGAAAAGAGAGGGGAGAAGAGAGATATAAGGATGTGATGGATGCATGGGAACATGAGATGGTTGCATGGAAGACCAAAATATATTAAGGAGGTGGCTAACCCTCCTTATTTCATCAATTTTCATTTTTTTTCTTCTTCTTGGGCCGAGAAAGGGATAAGAGAGAAAAAGATTTGGGACCTGAATGCTTTAGCCCATATTATGACCCACTTAGATGATTTTTTTGGCCCAATTGGTCTTTGGAGAGGGTTCATGGCTCTAAATAAATCAAGTATAAGTTTTTATGGCCCATTAGGGCTAATTAGGTTAGTTATGGCCCAATAAGGTCCATTAACGTATTTTATCTCTTTCTAGGCCCAATATGGCCCAAAAAAATAAAATAAATGGAAATGGGTCCAGTTAGAACTCATTTAAGAGTTCTAAGCCCAAAATAGTCGAATTGGAAGCTTATTGGCCCATTAGGCCCAATAAGGATGTCCTAGTCCAAAATGGACTTAAACCGGGATCTCTAGGGTTTCCAATTCTTTGTTGACTATTTGATGTGCTTGTATAAAGTGTTTGATGGAAGCTTTGTTGTTATTGAATAAGCATCATACATGCTTTCACATTTTTGGTTCACATTTGTTATCATTGTTGTTGTTACAAAACATCAAAATTCCTAGTTTTGACATCATCCCCCCGTTAGAGGTAATTTCGTCCGAAATTTCTTTTGAAAGCTAGATTTGAGAATGCGAGAATAGGTGAGGGTACTTCTGCTTCATCTGGTCTTCGAATTCCCATGTGAATTCTGGCCCACGCCTCGCGTTCCGCCGTACCTTCAAAATCGGAATGCGACTTTGCTTAGTACGCTTCAGCTCCCTATCCATGATTTCGACTAGTTCTTCGAAGTACAGGATATTCTCGTTGATTTCTATTTCTTCAAGGGGAATGACGATGGTTTTGTCGGATAAACACTTTTTCAAATTGGAAACATGGAACACAGGGTGTACACTACTGAGCCCAACGGGTAGCTGCAGTCTATACGCCACTGGAAAGATTCGGGCAAGAATCTCAAAAGGTCCGATATATTGTGGATTCAATTTTCCTCATTTTCCAAAACGAATAGCCCCTTTCCAGGGAGAGACTTTTAATAGTACCTGATCCCCGACTTGAAACTCCAAGGGCTTCCGCCGCTTGTCAGCGTAGTTCTTCTGTCGGTCGCGTGATGCTTGTAGTTGAGCTCTGATTTGAACTATCTTTTCCGTCGTTTCACGTATGATCTCTGCTCCCGTTAATGCTCCGCCTGATGTCAGTTATCTCGCTAGCTGGGTGTCACCTACCTCAGCCCAGCACAATGGTGATCTACATTTTCGTCCATACAATGCCTCGAAAGGAGCAACTTTGATGCTCGTGTGATAACTGTTGTTGTACGAGAATTCGATTAAGGGTAAGTGGGTACCCCACAACTTTCCAAAGTATATCACACACGCACGAAGCATGTCTTCAAGTGTCTGAATGCTTTTTTCACTTTGACCATCCGTTTGCAGATGATATGCAGTGCTCATGTCGAGATGTGTTCCCAGTGCTTTCTGAAGTGATTTCCAAAAGCGTGAAGTGAATCTACTATCTCTATCCGAGATGATAGATACTGGCACTCCGTGAAGTCTCACAATTTCCGTGATGTATATCCTTGTCAACCTCTCCATCTTGTAGGATTCTTTTAGTGGCAAGAAATGGGCGGATTTCGTCAATCTATCGACTATTACCCATATGGTGTCCAATCCATCTGTTGACTTGGGTAATTTGGTCACAAAGTCCATAGTAATCCTTTCCCATTTCCACTTAGGAATTACTAGTTGCTGTAATAGTCCCGAGGGCTTCTGATATTCCAGCTTCAGTTTAGCGCAAGTAAGGCATTTGCTAACATAGGTGGCAATCTCTGCCTTCATGTTGGGCCACCAATAATGTTTCTTAATGTCCAAGTACATTTTATCTGAACCCGGATGGATGGTGTATCGTTTCTTGTGGGCTTCATTCATGACTACCTCTCTGAATCCCCCATGTTTAGGGACCCAAATGCGGTTCATGAAATAATATGCTCCGTCCTCTTTCACTTCTAGATTCTTTTCCATTCCACGTAACGCTTCGCTCGTTCTATTTTTCGCCTTCATGGCATCCGACTGGGTTGTTCTGATTTACGAGGTCAGGTGGGATTGGATAGTTATTGAGAGAGTTGTCACACGACGATTCGAGTATTCTTTCCTACTCAAGGCATCAGCTACCACGTTAGCCTTTCCTGGGTGGTACTTGATTTCACACTCATAATTGTTTAGTATCTCAACCCATCTTCGTTGCCTCATGTTCAACTTTTTTTGATTTAGGATGTGTTGGAGGCTCTTGTGGTCCGTGAAAATGGTGCACTTTGTACCATAAAGGTAGTGCCTCCATATTTTCAAGGCGAAGACCACAACTCCCAATTCCAAATCGTGGGTTGTGTAATTCACCTCACGTGTCTTTAGTTGTCGAGATGCATACGCTATAACCTTCCCACGCTGCATAAGTACGCAACCTAGACCCTGATTTGACGCATCGCAGTAAACTACAAAGTCCTATGTTCCTTCTGGTAGTGATAGTATTGGTTCACTACAGAGTGCTTGCTTCAGATTTTGGAATGCAACTTCTTTCTTATATGTCCATTCAAAGGGAACACCCTTTTGTGTAAGCATGGTAAGTGGCTTGGCTGTCTTAGAGAAGTTCTAGATGAATATCCTATAATAGCCTGCGAGGCCTAAAAATTAGCGAATTTATGTGGGTTTCCTTGGGATTGTCCATCCTTCGATGGCTTTGACCTTAGAAGGATCCACATGTATCCCTTCTTAACTAACAACATGACCCAAAAAGTTCACACTATGGAGTCAGAACTCACACTTCGAGAGTTTTGCGTATAACTTTTCAGTTTGCAGGGTTTCTAGGATTTGTCGGAGGTGTTGGCCATGCTCCTCTTCGCTTCGAGAGTAAACTAGAATGTCGTCAATGAAAACGGTGACAAAGTTGTCAAGGAATGGTCGGCATATTCGACTCATTAGGTCCATGAATGCGGCAGGGGCATTCGTTAGACCGAAGGGCATTACAACAAATTTATAATGTCCATAACGAGTTCGAAAAGCGGTTTTGGGGATGTCCTCTTCTCGGACTTTGAGTTGATGGTACCCAGATCGTAGATGTATCTTAGAGAAATAGCTTGCGCCTTGAAGTTGGTCAAATAGATCTTCGATTCGTGGGAGTGGATAGCAATTTTTGACAGTGAGCTTATTTAGTTCCCTGTAGTCAATGCACATCCTAAAAGATCCGTCTTTCTTCTTAACAAAGAGAACTGGAGCTCCCCATGGTGAGAAACTGGGTCGGATGAATCCTTTGTCCAAAAGTTCACTGAGTTGGCTGGACAATTCTTGCATCTCCACAGGAGCCAATATGTAAGGCGATTTGGCAATGGGAGTAGCTCCTGGCACAAGATCAATTCGAAACTCGACTTGTCTTTCTAAGGGTATCCCCGGAAGATCTTCAGGAAAGACATCTAGGAACTCAGAAGCTATTGGAATGTCTTGAATGTTGACCTCTTCCTTGGATTTATCCACTATATGAGCCAGAAACGTCAAGTCCTTCTTTTGCAGATACTTCTATGCCTTAATGCACAAGATAAGACGAAGGTTTGTGCTAGGTTTGTCTCCGTATATAATTAGGGTTTCGCGATTCGGAAGGTGAAGGCGAACGGCTTTCTCGTGACACATAATCTCAGCATGGTGGGGGCTTAACCAATCCATGCCAATAATCACATAAAAACTCCTAATGGAAACAGGCATTAAGTTTATTCGAAAGACGTGTTGGTTTAAGGCTAGGGTACATCCGATATAGATTTTCCCAGTGGATTCTATTTTCCCATTGGCCATTTCCACCGTAAAGGTTTCATTAAGCTTCTGGGGTTGTTGTTTTAACAAGTGTTTAAATTTATTGCTCACAAAGCTTCGTTCTGCTCTGGTATCAAATAGGATGCATGCATAAGTGTGGGTTAGGGGAAACGTACCGGTGACAACAGCGGGATCCTGAACCGCTTCTCCCTGACCCATGGTCAGCACTCTTCATGTTCCTCCATTCTCATGGTTGTTGTTGTTGTTGGGGCAGTTTCGACGGAAATGCCCAGTCTTTCCACATCCATAGCAGGTGTGGATCGGTCATGCATTGTTGCCGTTGTTGTTAGTGTTGTTGTTGTTGTTGTTGTGGTTGTTACTGTTGTTGTTTCCTTGCTGTTGATTCTGGGGAGGATAGGTCCTGCAATATTTATCTGTGTGACCCTTTCGATTGCAGCTAGTGCGATGCATCTCTCTGCATTCTCCATTATGATGGAGACTGCACTTGTTGCACTTTGGAAGAGTTCCAGAATACTGCCAAGGAGCACTTGGAGCAGATGAGACTGGAGCATGTGGTGCGGAGGGAACTTGGGTGGTTGCAACATTGGTTGTCACTATTTGTTGCTTCTTGGACAATTCCGAGCCTTGACGTCCCTTCCTCTTGTTGTTCTTTCCCTTCTTGTTGTCACTCTCCTTCTTGCCTTTAGTCTCCACCGGCTTCTCACCCTTCTTTTGGTGGTCGTACAGTTTCTTGACCAATCTCTTGGCACTGTCGAAAGTTTCTTGACCAATCTATGATTTAACTATTGAACATATAACTTTGAATTGCAAACAAGAACCCTAGAGGAGAGAGGCTAATTTCAAAATTAACAAACTAGGGTTTAAGAGTTACATACTTTTCAATTGTTATAGTAAATAATTGATAATCCTCTTGATCTTCTTGGAAGCTTAGCACCACAAATGTAATGCCTCTAATGGAATCACACCCAAGAACTAGCAAGAAGGAAACTAGAAGGAGAGAGAGGGAGGGAGTATGCAATTCTCGGCCTAGGGTTTCTTCAAAAGAAGGAGTGCCCAAAATGTGAACCAGGAAGCTCCTTATATAGCTGAGGGATCTAGGGTTTAGGGAAAAACCCTAAAGCTCCTTGCTTAGGGCCTAAGCAAACCCCAAGGGCCTTATCCAAGCCCCCATGGACGAAATCATTAGGGTTTCCCCAATAGATTTCGTCCACCCCCTTCCAAGGAGGTTCTGGAGCCTTCCACTCAACTATTAGATAATTGCAAACTAGTCCCTACACTTTATAATTAATATTTTTAACCCCAAAATTAATTCTGATTAATTTCTGGCTAACTATTAATTAAACATAATGATTCCTAATTAATATTTTAATCTTTTAACATATTAATAAATCATTTATATTAATTTATTAATCTTATAATAAATTAATATCTCTCCTTTCATAATTTCCTTGTCCGGTTGCTAGGTTTGAGGGCAACCCAAAAGGACTGTACTGCTATGAATTCAAGTACATACCAATTATAGTTATGGGCTTAGACACCTAATCCAACAGTCTCCCACTTGGATAAGTTTGTAACTATAATTGCTAGTATGACTTCTAAATTTGACCAGCAAATTGTAGCTTCCAAAAGCTGCTCTCGAACTCTGAACCAGTAAGTTACGTGTCCTAAGATAAGTGATCACATGACCCTTCGTTCTACAAGATATCCCTAGACATAAGACATGGAATACAATCAATCTCTTTGTCCAGAATCTATGTTTCCCGATTTTTGATTTGTGATGATATAGGACTTCTAATCGAACACATCAAGTTAGTCCTGGTTGGGCCCAACACAAAAGTCAACACATAATCATCGAGGGGCCCACAGATATCGCTTTTCCCGTTAGGGAAAAAGGAACGAATAAACATTGACTCATATGCTTGTATCTTTTACTCATCAAACCATACATGACAATACGTTTTATAAAACCAAGTTACTGATGCGTTTTCGTATCACCAATGTATAGCCGACTTGCAAACTACAACTTTTATATCTCTGTTTCAAGATCATAGATATTATCGTCTCAGTATTACTCGTGATGAATTCCTAGAAGTAATACTCTGAGCGTGGGTTTATCTAATACTCAAATCTCACTCTCTGAGTACTCATGAACATTGCAGCAATTCTATTGCTATGTCTATCCTTAGACAATCTGCAATCCAATTCATGACACTCTTAATTCACTACTTACTTCCAAAAGTACGAGCGACTGTGGAGTTTGAACAATCATATTATTCGGGATGTAAAACATGCAAAATATGGAACATAATAATAAACAATTGACACAGGGCAGTAAACAAACTAATAAATAATACTTTATTATTTAATCACCAAAAGTCAATTACATTTACTTTGTAACAAGTTTCTAAACTAGACTAATCTAACCAGTAAAACTAATATCATCTTTCAGCCCTATGCTTCGAGCATGCTGAATATGCTTAGCCTTACTCAGACCCTTTGTGAGGGGGTCTGTTGGGTTATCTTCAGATGATACCCTCTTTACAACAAGATGGCCTTCTTCTACTCTATGCCTGATGAAATGGTACTTTCTATCGATATTTCTGGTTTTACCATGGTCTCTGGGTTCCTTAGTTAAGGCAACCGCTCCCTCATTATCGCAGAATAGTTCCATAGGCTCCTGGATGGTTGGAACATCTCCGAGATCCCCGATGAAGTTCCTTAACCAAGATGCTTCTTTAGACGCTTCACTCGCTGCTATGTACTTTGATTCACAAGTAGAATCAGCCACCGTAACTTGCTTGGAACTTTTCCAAGTAACTGCTCCTCCATTCAGTAGAAATACCTAGCCAGATTGAGAATGGAAGTTATCTCTATCCGTTTGAAAGCTGGCATCACTGTAACCATCTACTCTCAAAGTATCATTGCCACCAAGTATAAGGACCCAGACCTTTGTCCTCCACAAATACTTGAGTATATTCTTTACTACTATCCAATGAGCTCTACCCGGGTTTCCCTGATAGCGACTGAACATACTCAAAGCAAAGGCTACATCAGGACGAGTACATGTCATAGCGTACATGATTGATCCAACAACGGAAGCATAAGGTACACGACTCATGTCATCTATTTCCTCATCTGTACTAGGTCATTGAGTCTTACTCAATTTTGTGTTGCTCTGGATAGGTAGCTCTCCCTTCTTGGAATTTTCCATACTAAACCTCTTTAGTACCTTATCCAAGTATGTGCTCTGACTAAGTCCAATTAGTCTCTTCTTTCTATCTCTCAATATCCTAATCCCAAGAATATAAGCAGCTTCTGTAAGGTCTTTCATGGCAAAACACTTTCCAAGCCAAGACTTAACCTCGTTCAAGGTTGGAATGTCGTTACCAATGAGTAATATGTCATCGACATATAACACCAAAAAAGTTACTATACTCCCACTAGCCTTGATATACACACAAAACTCATCTTCACTTCTAGAGAAACCAAACTCTTTGACTTTCTCATGGAAGCAAAGATTCCAGCTGTGAGATGCTTGTTTCAATCCATAAATGGATTTCTCAAGCTTACATACTCTATTGGGAAACTTTGCATCGACAAAAACCTCTGGCTGATTCATGTAAACATCCTCAGCCAGCTTCTCGTTAAGGAAAGCAGTCTTGACATCCATCTACCAGATTTCATAGTCATTAAAGGCAGCTATGGCGAGCAATATCCTGATAGATTTAATCTTGGCTACTAGCGAGAATGTTTCATCATAGTCAACCCCTGTGGTTTGTGTGAAACCTTTCGCAACCAGTCTAGCCTTGAATATGTGTACATTCCCATCCATGTTTGTCTTTTTCTTGAAGATCCATTTTCACCCAACTGTCTTACGACCCGGTGCATTATCAACCGAATTCCTAACTTTGTTGTCATACATGGACTTTATCTCGTTGTCCATTTCCTCTTTCCACATGGAAGCCTTTGGACCTGCCATTGCTTCCTTATAAGATATTGGTTCATCTAAATTCACCAGTATCCTATCACTGATGAATGTGTCACCGTCTGAAGTAATATGAAAACCATACAACTCAGGTGGCACACTCACCCTAGTGGATCTTCGAAGAGGTAATGATTTATCAACTGGTTCAATAGGAACTGTTTCCTCTGGTTGAATGCTAGTGTCATCTAAGGTTCCTTCATTAGTTGACTCTTGAGTCTCTTCAAGGTCAATGGTACTCCCACTGTCCTCTTTGAATATGAGCTCTCTTTCTAGAAAGACTCCTCTTTGAGCTACAAACACCACGTTCTCACTAGGTCTATAGAACAAATATCCAAAAGACTGTTTGGGTAACCAATGAAAACACATTTCTCACTTCTTGCTGCTAGCTTGTCGTGAGTCTCTCGTCTTACGAAAGCCTCACAACCCCAGACTTTAATATGTGCTAATGAGGGAACTTTCCCTGTCCACATTTCGTGAGGTGTTTTGGCAACCTTCTTTGTTGGGACAAGATTTAGGATGTGGGCGGCTATTTCTAAGGCATAGCCCCAGAAATGAATTGGAAGTGGAGCACGACTCATCATAGAACGAACCATGTCTAACAAGGTTCGATTACGCCTCTCGGCCACACCATTTAACTGTGGTGTCCTAGGAGGAGTCAATTGTGAGACTGTCCCACATTCCTTTAGATAGTTGTTGAACTCAATGCTAAGATACTCTCCGCCTCTATCAGATCTAAGTATCTTTATTTTCCTGCCTAATTGATTTTCGACCTCATGTTTAAACTCTTTGAACTTTTCAAAGGTTTCTGACTTATGTTTGATTAAATATACATAACCATATCTACTATAATCATCAGTGAAAGTCACATAAAATCGATTAGCATCTCTTGTGGTTGATCTGAAGGGCCCACATACATCTGTGTGTATGAGATCCAACAGACCTTCACCTCTTTCACAAGACCCTGTGAATGGTGATTTTGTCATCTTTCCCAAAAGACAAGATTCACACAGATCATCTGATTTTAGGTCAAATGATTCCTACACTCCATCCTTTTGGAGTTGGACTATGCGTTTCTTGTTAATGTGTCCAAGACAACAATTCCACAAGCATGCCTTGTCTACACTATTAGACAAGTCAATATTAAACACACTATTTCGTAAGCTATCAACACAAGTCACTGTTTCATCCACACCATCACAAGGTAAAGCTTCAAACAGAAAAACACCATTCTTATAAACAGAAATTGAACCATTCAAATCATTAAAATAATATTTAAAACCTTGTCTAAACCATTCATGAAATGAAATAATGTTTCTCGTCATCTCAGACGAATAGCAATAATTCAATAAGTCTAATCTAACATCATTACTAAGAAAAAGTTGATAAAAACCGATCTTGGTCACTAGTGAAGACTTCTTGTTTCCCATGATCAAGTTTATCCTTCCTCGTTCTATCTCCTCACTTTCCTTTAGCCCCTGCAAATCAGAGCAGATGTGAAAACCACATCCTGTATCAAGGACCCATGAATGAGAAGATAATTAGTTATTAGAAGAAATAGTGTAAATACCTGCCGAAGATGGCTTCACTTTGCCATCTTTGATATCCTGCAGATATTGTGGGCAGGTTCTCTTCCAATGCCCTTTTTGATTGAAATAAAAGCAAATAGCTTCCTTTGGATCAGAAACATGGGGAATGGAAGCATTGGGCTTAGCCTTTGGCCACCGCTAGATGACCCGACTTGGACCTTTGCCTTCCAGTTTTGCTTAGGAGGACCTTTCCTCTTTTTCCCATTTCCCTGTCCAATAGCTAGAACAAGAGCACTTGCAGGAGTGGAGGCTATACTTTTACCCTTCATCCCTGCTTCAGCAGTCTGCAACAAGTTGTGCAATTGGGCCAGTGTCTGCTCAGTGTTGTTCAAATGGTAAGTTAAGATAAACTGACCATAACAATCAGGCAATGAGTTTAAGACCATGTCAATGGCCAATTCCTCATCAAAATGAATGTTGAGTTTGACCAAACGCTCTATGTAGCGTTGCATTCTTTGCACATGAGATACAACCGAATCCTCCTCTTTCATCTTGCAAGCGATGAGTGACTTGACTACTTCAAACTTTTCTTGACGAGCTCGCTTATGGTACTTTTCCATAAGGTCCTTTTTCATCTCAAATGGCCATTAGTCCTCATAGTACCTTTGCAGTTCTGGGGACATGGTTGCGACCATGATGCATGCCACCTTGGTAGCATCATCATAGTGCTTCTTGTAGGCAGCGTACTCTTCAGGAATGGCTTTGGACTCATCAAGCTCTTTGAGCTCCTTTTCAAGGACATATTCTTTGTCCTCGAATCGAAGCGCCATCTTGATGTTATGCATCCAATCATTATAGTTAGAGCCATCCATAACAACTTTGGAGCAAATGTTAAGTAAAGAGAAGTTGTGGTTGGAGGATGAAGCAGAAGTGTTTCCATGAGTAGACATCTGAAAAAAAAAAGATAGTTTTAGTTAGATTTCAAGACACCTCAATATAATAACCCAAAGATATCATATCAAGGTTAGGATCCAACTATGAAGATTTAAAACTTAGAAATGGGATGCCGAGATCCAAGTTTAAATTTCATAAAGGTAGGTGAATGACGATTCACCAATTCCACCATTAGACGAAATAAACGAAGTGAAATTCCTAATTCATTTGAGATACATTGAAACTATTCAATAGCATGTTTTATTCTCGGATTATGCTCTACTATTTGTGACTGGGATACCAAGGGTCACAAACTAGATGTGAATAACCATGCAAATATGCTTGGTAACCTTATTATGTTTATCATTAGCTATTGATGTGCTGGTAAATCACACACGCTCCATCAAAATGATAATTATAAGATACCCATTACTACTCTTTATTAGTGCCTATTAGTGTGTCGATGATCCACACACGCTCCACCAACGACCAATAAAGCATAATGTGCAATTTCATGGATTAGCATACTTTTCACATTTTTCCTAAAGTAACTAGAGTTGGGATTTTTGTAAAATAATGTTCTAGTACTTTCTTTAATAACATTATACTTTTAATGAGATGTAGTTGTCCTATCAAATCCGTTCTGCTAACGACCCTCCACTAATCAAGGAAGCGGTGGGTGAGAGTGGACACCCATTCAACTACCATTTTATAGGCAGTTTCCTTATACCCCCGTTATAGATTAGCTTCGTGAATGAGGCATACTAGCAATTTGACTGACCATAGTCTTATACATATATAATATTTAACTTTTAATTATAATATATATAAGGTGTGTTTTAAACTTTTAAAACTTTAGGGTTTATATATAAATTTCGAAAATTAAGATATTAATTTCAAATTTAAAAATAAACCAAATAACTAGATTTAATATTTATCTATTAATTAACTTTTAATTAATTAATTAAATCTTCTAAGGATTATCTAATTAAATTAAACAATTAATTTAATCCTAATCCATATCCCTTCTAGATTTCGAAAATATGGGGATAAGATAATTCCTTATTTTTCTCAATTATCCAATAAGGCAACTATTATCCAAAACAAAGAAACCCTAAAAAGGGTAGCATATTTCGAAATTTCAAGGGGAGGAGGCTAGGGTTTTCAAAACCCTAACCCTAATTTCGATTAGGGTTCATGGAGGCTAGGGTTTTCGAAAACCCTTAGCACCAGAACCCTAAAATCGAAAATTTTGGCCTTTTAGGGTTTAATAGTTATAAATCCTAATTTGCAATTCAACTATTATAGCAATTCAATTTAAAACAACAATGTCTCTGATACCACTGATGGTTTTTAGGTAAAACAAATAAACTAGAAAACAATTCCTAAAGTTCACATGCAACCTACTTTGGATCTATGTTTTAACTATTGAACATATAACTTTGAATTGCAAACAAGAACCTAGAGGAGAGAGGCTAATTTCGAAATTAACAAACTAGGGTTTAAGAGTTACATACCTTTCAATTGTTATAGTAAATAATTGATAATCCTCTTGATCTTCTTGGAAGCTTAGCACCACAAATGTAATGCCTCTAATGGAATCACACCCAAGAACTAGCAAGAAGGAAACTAGAAGGGGAGAGAGGTAGGGAGTATGCAATTCTCGGCCTAGGGTTTCTTCAAAAGAAGGAGTGCCCAAAATGTGAACCAGGAGGCTCCTTATATAGCTGAGGGATCTAGGGTTTAGGGAAAAACCCTAAAGCTCCTTGCTTAGGGCCTTATCCAAGCCCCCATGGACGAAATCATTAGGGTTTCCCCTATAGATTTCGTCCACCCCCTTCCAAGGAGGTTCTGGAGCCTTCCACTCAACTATTAGATAATTGCAAACTAGTCCTTGCACTTTATAATTAATACTTTTAAACCCAAAATTAATTCTGATTAATTTCTGGCTAACTATTAATTAAACATAATGATTCCTAATTAATATATTAATCTTTTAACATGTTAATAAATCATTTATATTAATTTATTAATCTTATATTAAATTAATATCTATCCTTTCATAATTTCCTTGTCCGGTTGCTAGGTTTGAGGGCAACCCAAAAGGACTGTGTTGCTATGAATTCAAGTACATACCAATTATAGTTATGGGCTTAGACACCTAATCCAACAAGTAGAACACATAAAATTTTCCATTAATATTATCCGCACTTTGATACATGAAAATTTGCTCGAAAGACCATACATAAGTGGTGCAAGTTCGGCAACGTAACGACTCTATAAGTAGTGTAATCACTTAAGCATAGATTCGATGGTACATAGCATAGATCATAGTAATAGTAGGGTAAGTCTACTCCTAACACTCTATGGAGTTCCCTATGACTGCAGCAAGGTCATATACTAAAGTGTTGTGCCAACAACTGGGGCCATCTCAGTCATTTCTCCAATGACTTCATCCCTCTCCTGCTCAGCTTGCACTGCTTGTGCTTCCATGGCGAATAGTTGTTGCCGCAGAGCAATAATCTCAGCATCTGGAGATCGATTCTCCCTTGCGGGATTCCCTGGTTGTCACACCCCAAAACCGAGAACGGCGGAAACGTTCTGGGGCGAAGGACGTCATCTAATGTATCACAACAATGTAAAGTAGTAAACAAGCAACAACATCATCCATTGCATTAATAGTATAATTTTAATTACAAGTGTGTTCTTTCATAGTATAAGACAACATAATAACTAATCAAAATGAAAGAGGAGTCTTGATTTCTCCGTCTTCACAAAACCTGGTCGTCGTACCTGTCTATTTGTGACCTGAGAATACAAGTTATTTTGAAAGCGAGTATCAGCAATAAAGCTGGTGAACTCATAAGTATAAATGTGTCTTTGATTCATAAATACTATAAAGTAAAGACTGGTGAACATTTGGAGAAAAGTAGGAAAATTGTTTGTAAGTAATTGTAAACGTTTGAAAACCCTAGAAAATCCTATATTTCCTACCAATATAATAGTAGTCTTCTACCAAGACTCGACTGTTTTGTAAGTAATTGTAAACGTTTGAAAACCATACAAAATCCTATATTTCCTACTAGTATAAAAGTAGTCTTCTACCAAGACCCGACTTTTTGTAAGTAATTATAAACGTTTGAAAACTATAGAAAATCCCATATTTTCTACTAGTAAAAAAGTAGTCTTCTACCAAGACCCGATTGTTTTGTAAGTAAGCATCACTGTAAATGTGACAATTTTTCCCTGTTTAACTATTATTATAAAATTATAGTCTACCTCGTCGTTTATGCATATGAGTCGCAATATAAGGTAATGAGGAAAATAGTCTATCTATATGAAATATGTTCTACCTCGTCGTTCATGTGAATGTGTCACAAAATAAAGGAAGGAGAATAATATAATAACTAAAGATGTATCCTTCTGCATTAAGATATTCACGGCATGGAAACTCGCCAAACAGTACAACCGTGGACACCCATCGATGCTCCTTTTCCCTACTGTAGCTAACAGCTTTGGGTGTGGAATGGTAACTCCCGAAACATTTTTAACAAATCCTATGAAATAGTATCTATTAAACGTATTAATGTAGACGTATTCATGTAAGTGTATCTCTGTAAACGTATTCATGTAAGCGTATCTAAGTACAAGTACTCATGTAAGCGTATCTATGTAAACGTATTCATGTAACATGTAATGTATTAGTATAGACTCATGAATGAACTGACTCTTGTGTGATTCCTTGTACTTGGAATTGTTAAGTAGTATCTCCTAACTATACCTATTATAGTTACTAGTAATGTACGAGTATAACCGGAAGTACACCTTTGCTACCCAAAGGTACTGAACTGACTAATGGAACCTTTATACCTATATATGTATACATGATATATAAATAATATTTAGATGACAATCGGACGAGCAACCGAAACCCTAAGGCCACATCCCAACGAGGAAAAGGAAATAAAGCGAGCTAACCGTCCTAAGTCCTTTAAACCAAACTTATATAGCTATACATATATGGGCATGCATTTGACAATATAAAAGCGTAAAAGAAGTTTTTTAAAACCTGTGAAAAGTTTAATACGAAGAAACGATGACCTGATGTCAATTTATAAAACGATTGAAAGTATTTTGTTTGATAAGACAGTTTAAGTATAAGGAAAACCTTTGTTTGAAAATACCTTTGTAACAGAGTTTGAAAGGAAACTTACAGTGTGTAAGACAGTTTGATAAAGAGTTTTAAACATGTAAAAATGTTTAAGAAAGTCATTTGAAGAAATCTATTTGGTAAAACAGTTAACGTATAGTAAATCCATTTCCATGCTAGTTATTAATCACATGTGATGATATAATAACTAAACCTGATTCAACTTGTATCCCCCTCCCCCCATAAAGCATTTATAAACATTTAAAAGCATTTAAAAGTTTAATTAAGGGGTATGAACTCACATATCACTTGATAGATTGAAGAAGGTGAGACTAAAGTCGAGCAGAACTTCAACTGGAAAGAAGTCGATTTCGCGGAAATCTCGGGACTTCGGGACTTGCGTCGTGTGTTGGAGGTGTTACCGGGGCTTCGGGGTAGTTTAGAGGGGCTTAATAGGGTGTATAAGTAGGAGAAATGATAGAAATGAACAACCAAAGGCGCCTGCCCTCGATTCCTATTTATAGGGTGAATTTTGGGTCTCACGTCGTGAGTTTTTCATAACTCACGTCATGAGTCAGCTCCGATTCACTCATGGCATGCATCACACATCAAGTGGCTCTGGAAGGGTCATTCAAGGGGCTCACGTCGTGAGTTCTGACATAGAGTCGGGATTCGAGCCCCAAACTTCAGAAATTTATAACTTTCGCATCTAAGCTCCGTTTTCGACGTTCTTTATATGCACGCGTAGGTGAGATTATGCTCTACAACTCTCATTTAGACTCCGTTATCTAATTTTGACTTTATTTTTAATATATTATTAATATATTATCTTTATATTATTTTTAGTAGGCCGGGACACGAAAACTCCGTCATAAATCCATAACTTCTTCATCTGATGTCTGTTTTCGTCAGACTTTTTACCGTTGCGCTACTATTGTTGAGACCTTCGATTCTCATTTAGTTTTTGTCGGATAAAAGTCTCTCGATCTTTATTTTGAGTTTTTAGCTGTCTACTACTATATCCGTAACTTAGAAAAATCATAACTTCCTCATACGAAGTCAGATTTGGACGTTCTTTTTATGTACGTTTACGGTTTAATGATATCCAAAACTTTCATTAAGATACCTAAGGCTAAAAATTATTGTATTGAAACTTTGCGTTTTACGTCTATCAGTGTTGCCGGTTTTTGCTACGAATCTTAGATTGGTCATAACTTCTTCGTTATAACTCGGATTATAGTGCTCTTTATATGTATGAAAACCTTGATACGATTATTACCACTTTATTTAACCCAAATAAGATTTTAGGAAAGTTAAATTTTTACCTAAATTTGACTAGTGTTACATTACATTGTCTCGAAATATCGGGTTGTCACACTGGTGGGGTGGGGTAGTCCTGCTGCGCCTCGGTGACAGGTGATGTGCCAGAGTCCTCGCCGGAGTCTTGTTCTTCCTCCATGTCGTCATCGGTCCCATCAAACTCGTAGTTTGAGTCCGTGTACTCATCAGGCCCTACATCGTGTGCTCCCCCTGTTCTCCCTCAGGCTCATCTTTGATCATCCCGTGAGCCACTAAGACCTGATTAAACTGAATGCCTTGGTGCTCCCCTTCCATGGTGACTGAGAGGAGGTATACGAATAAACTATCATTACTCCTAAGACGTTTTAATTATTGTATAAATTGAGTTGATGTTCAAGAATCATATGATAGAATTGACTTAATTGCGTGATGCCTTATATTCTAGTGGAACTTGATGTTATGTATTACTTAGAATTGATATCGGCTCAGTTAATTGCTACATGTATGCTTTCAAAGTTGTATATAATTAGGATTGTATAGCCCTAGAATGATCGATTTGGACTCATTCCCTGTTCTTTTTTTGGTTGTGGTCTTCGACTAGAATCATCATTTGACAGTATATATGATCTTATTTTGTGTATAACTTGCATTCATAAGGCAACCATCGGTGTTGATTGACATTCTTGGAATTACGAGTTGTGGGAGTTGAGACTTCCTAGGAGAGTCTAGAATATGTATGCTCTATAGCATAGGATTGGTATGTGGTTTTAGTATGGTGACTTAGAGGAATCAGGACTGACGTTGAGGGAGGTACAGGTAGGTGTGAAAGGTAGTATTGGGCTCGTACTAATAGAAGCACAGGACATGTACCTGAGATAAGAGCAAACCCAGAAACTCAATGGAGGCCTATGTAGAAGAATCCCCTCGAGTCCTATGCCGATTGTTTATATGTCGTGAGTTTGGAGGATGGTGGTGATTACTCGAGGAGGTTTTCGCTTTGTCTCACACCCCCGAACCAAAAGGCGGAAACATCCGAGGGCTCGTGTGACTTAAATTGAATATCATCACAACGAATATACATGAATCATAACATAAACATCACCATGCATCAATATATTACAACTGACATTGTTCACATCAAGTACATTGTTTTAATATTACAATCCATACAAAAATTGTTTGATAGTTTTCAAAAGCAAAACACACTAACATACTTGGTACTTATTCCTCAACTTACCTGTTACCTGAGATTACAGGTTATTTTGAAAAATGGTCAACATATGGAATGTTGGTGAGTTCATAAGCAGGTTTGATATGAAAATGTTTTGTGTAGTTTGAACAAAAACAACCCTGAAAATCCGATATTTTCTTAAAAGACCATTATTTATAAAAAGGTGTGAAGATCCGTAAATATAAGCATGATGATTTCAAAACATGTACAATTGAAAAACTTTGTATTAAACGTACAAGTGAACATGTTGAACTTCCCCAGAAAACCCAATGTTTTCCAAAATAAAAATATTATATAACGGTTTGAATGGTTATCCATCACGTGAATGATTTTGAATTACCTTGATTACTTTATTTATATTGGATTTATTTATGTGAGTCGTTATAACCATGCATGATAATGACTAGTTCGCTTGTCTTGGCACTCTGGTGAACGATGGAATTGATCTTAAGATTTTGTCACCCTAGACTGGCCGAGTCTAACTGTAGCGAACAGCTGAGGTGTGGGGGAGTCACCCCCATATAGATCTATACACAAACTCTCGCTCTTCCTCCAAGAGACTTTAATTATAACTACAGACTACGACCGACACACAATGATGTCACCCGTTATTACTCACTAAATCCCAATTGACTTGATTACTATTGATTCTCAACCTGTATTTGCTTACTTGGACCTTACTAGCAGTACTAATGGGCCACTAAGGCCCAATAGCACTTAAAAGCCATTGAGGGTCCCTTAAATATGAAATTGGGTCGTAGGAGGCCCAATAACATTTATTACTATTCCTTGGACCCAAAATCATGTTAATGGGTCATAAAGGCCCAGCAAGCATGATTGGACTTTCAAGCCCACGGTTTGGATTGTTTACTTGTTTTTAGGAATTGTATAATTGTTGGAAGGTTTGATTGGACGATTGTTATTTTGGATTGGCACGAGGCCGCTCGGTTGTTGTTAACGATTCTTGGAATTATACATATATTCATCTTCAAGAGTTGTAATTTTGTATTTTTGACTCAAATATCTTGATAGTAAAAGAATTGACTAAAAGGTTGGTTTGACCCATTTCAGCCCTTCTTTAATAAAGATGACGATTTTAGTCCTTTTTATATAAAAAAAGACATTTTAAGTCCTTAAATCATTTTCTTGACACATTTGACCTATAGACTTACTCAATTGATATTTTTAGCCCAAAAATTATTCTTTGACAGTTTCAACCCTTCCAGAAAAGTGTTTTTCGGTTAAAGCCCAAACTTTTGCAACTTTTACAATTTTGGCCCAAAATCCAAAAACTTTACATTTTTGATCCTTTTTAGTAAAGAAATGCATTTTAACCCTTGAAATAATTTTGTTTACCTTTTTATCCCCTGTTTTGAGGAATTTTTCATTTTAGCCCTTCAAAAATCAGATTTTTCGCAACTTTGGGCTTAATGGGCCGAAAAGCCCAAAAATTGGCCCATTGAGCTATTATTTACATTTCAAGTCCTTTGAAGAGTATAATTTTCACAAAAACATTTATTTTAACTGTTTTGACTCTTTTGACTATCAAGAAAACCGTGAATGGCAACTTTTCACCCAACTTTTATATATTTGACAATTTAAGCCCCAAAATTTGTTTTATGTTACAATATGTCTATTTTAAATCTTAGAGGGTATTTTTCTTGACTTTTTTAGTGTGGTATACCTTATATCTTGTTTGTTTTCCTTCTTATGTCATAGATCTCGAGATTTCTTTCTCTTTTTGTTGCATATTTACCGCATAAACACTTACAATCACACATACATGCATAAAATCATACACAGCACACACATACTCATGGATCTACACATTTTACTTGTATTCTCCCCCATAAAACTTGTAAAAACCGAAAAAGATGGGTGTGAAATCACCTTGAGGTTTGGATTTGGTTTTGATGAAGATTTGAGAGAAGATTTCGGCCTAACAAGCTTCTTTAGAAGTCCTTGGGCTTAGATTGTTTCTAAGGAGTATGATCATGAAGTGGAATGAATTAAAAGATGATTTTTGATGAGGTATTGAAGTTAAACTTTGGATTTAAGTAAGAACTTACCAAGACTTGTAACTTGAAGTGATTTTTGAATGAAAAACTCCTTGGAATGCTTTTAATTCTCGAAAATTTGGATGAAAAGGAGAAGAGAGTTCTTATGTGTTTGAGAGAGGTTTTTGAGAGTGTGTGTGTGTGTGTTTTTCCTTGGTGTTCTCGGCCGAAGAAGAAAAGAGAGGGGAGAAGAGAGATATAAGGATGTGATGGATGCATGGGAACATGAAATGGTTGCATGGAAGACCAAAATATAATAAGGAGGTGGCTAACCCTCCTTATTTCATCAATTTCCATTTTTTTTCTTCTTCTTGGGCCGAGAAAGGGATAAGAGTGAAAAAGATTTGGGATTTGAATGCTTTAGCCCATATTATGATCCACTTAGTTGATTTTTTTGGCCCAATTGGTCTTTGGAGAGGGTTCACGGCCCAAAATAAATCAAGTATAAGTTTTTATGGCCCATTAGGGCTAATTAGGTTAGTTATGGACCACTAAGGTCCATTAAGGTATTTTATTTCATTCTAGGCCCAATATGGCCCAAAATATTAAAATAAATGGAAGTGGGTCCAATTAGAGCCTATTTAAGAGTTCTAAGCCCAAGATAGTCGAATTGGAAGCTTCTTGGCCCATTAGGCCCAATAAGGAAGTCCTAGTCCAAAATGGACTTAAACCGGGATTTCTAAGGTTTCCAATTCTTTGTTGACTATTTGATGTGCTTGTATAAAGTGTTTGATGGAAGTTTTGTTGTTATTGAATAAGCATCATACATGCTTTCACATTTGTTATCATTGTTGTTGTTACAAAACGTCAAAATTCCTAGTTATGACACTCTGGTTCTGTTTCAGGTTCTAGCTCCAACATAAAACCGATTGATGAGCATCTACACGAGTTTATTTCGGCTAAGGTTACTCGCGGTATCATGGATGCTACTCCTGTGTTGTTTGGTTCCATCAAGGATGGGATTTTGGACCTGATGGATGAGAGGCTCAGGACCTTTCGAGTTGAGATTATTGTCGATCAGATAAGAGCTCGAGATCCCTTATTCTGGGAGTTCAAGGCATGTAGAGCTCCTGAGTTCTTTAGGGCTAAGGACCACATCACAAGCCGACACTAGATTGCTAACAAGGAGAATGCTCAATGGACAAGTTTTTTTCCTGAGGGAGCAAATGTGGGATTTGCATCCTGCCTGCTAAGCGACCGAGCACGAGACTGGTGGGAGGAGGTTAGCCGAGCAGTAGGGTCAACGGTAGAGGCAGTCATAGTCTGGGAGGATTTTCTCCAAAGATTCTAGAGGGAGTTTCCACCAACTATTGACGTGTGGCAACTAGAGATGGAGTTCTAGGACCTTTTCCAAACTACTGAGACTGTGACGGAGATTACCGCTAAATTTGGGGAGATGGATTTGTTGGTATTGTAGTACGTTGCGGATGAGGATATTAGGAAGACGAGATAGCATGACATGTTGAGAGAGGATATTAGGGAGTTCATGAGCTTTTCGAGGTGCAAGACCTTGAATGATATGATCGAGAAGGTCTGTGAGCGGGAGATTGAGTTGGAGCTTCGGTCGAAGCGGAAGCCAAAGCAGGTACATACAATGGTAGGTCAAGCTAAGAGGCTCGAGACTTATGTTTCATGTGACAGAGGCCCACAAGGCTGTAGTCGCTGCGGTAAATGCGGCTAGCCGCATGGTGGGGCATGTCGTGTGTCAGGTTTAGTATGTTTTGGCTGTGATCAGCCATGCCACGTGGGTAGGGACTACCCCATCAGTGTTGTAATTTGCTATCATTGCAATCAGACCGACCATAAATAGGCCGATTGTCCGAGATTTTCAGGGGAAGCCATGGCGGTGCCTGCACCAGCCACAACGAGGATTACTGATGGCCGATAAGGCAAGGCAGAGGCTCCTATAGATAAGATCAGGGAATTTTAGCTGACCACCGATGAGGCCCATGTAGTGTCGGATGTGGTTATTAGGACCTTTTTGGTGAATAGTATGACCGCTCATGTCCTGTTTGATTCGGTTGCTACCCGATTCTTTGTATCTTTGCACTAAGCAAGAAGTTTTGTGATACTCCCAGGACTTTGGATTCCCTACTTGAGATTGATATTGTGGATGACCGTATTGTGAGTGCTTTGAGGATTTATCACGGGTGTGTCCTGAATCTATTTAGTGAGAGATACTCAATTTTTTTGGTGCCAGCTCACTTGAAAGGATCGAAGGTTATCATCAAGATGGAATGGTTGGGCCCTAATGGGGCCATGATTGATTACGACTGGGAGCTGGTGAGAGTTCGAACCCCAAGTAACGGAGATCTTGTTATTACTGGAAAGAGAGCTTCTTATGGACTCACTATCTGTTTAGCTATGAAAGCCAGGAGATATCTACATCAGGGTTGTTCCGGGTTCCTAACTTATGTTACAGACACTAGAGTTGAGGGCATGACGGAGTTGAGTGGGGTGAGCATTGTTTGGGATTTCCCTAACGTGTTTTCTTGGGGACTTACCAGGAGTGCCTAAAAACAGACAGTTTGGGTTTTGTATTGATATGGTTCCTGATGCGGCTCCGATAGCCAATGTGTTGTATTGCATAGCACCACCAGAGATGTCGAAGTTGCCTACGTAGCTTCAGGAACTACTAGACAAGAATTTTATTCGTCCAAGCAGCTCTCTACAGGGAGCACTGGTTCTATTTGTGAAGAATAAGAACGGTTCAAATAGAATGTGCATTAATTATCAGGAGTTGAATAAGCTAACAGTGAAGAACCGTTACCCACTTCTGAGGGTTGACGATTTGTTTGATCAGCTTCAGGGTGTATCTTGGTGTTCCAAGATTGATTTGTGATCTGGGTACCATCAGATGAGGGTCAAGGATGATGATGTACAAAAGACAACCTTCAGGACTCGGTATAGCCATTACGAGTTTGTGGTGATGCCATTTGGGATCACCAATGCACCAACAGCGTTCATGGATCTCATGAATCGAGTCTGCAGGCCGATACTGGATCAGTCTATGATTGTATTTATTGATGATATTTTTGGCTACTCTAAGACCAAGGATTAGAACGAGAAAATTTTGTGAGAGGTGTTGGAGACCCTGAGGAGGGAGAGGCTTTATGCCAAATTCTCCAAGTGTGAGTTCTGTTTGCGCGAGGTGCAGTTCCTGGGGCACATCATCACCAAAAGGGTATCATGGTCAACCCGGCCAAAATCGAGGCCATGATTTGATGGGAGGTTTCGAGGACCGCATGTGAAATACAGAGTTTCTTAGGCCTCATAGGGTATTATCATACATTTATCTAGGATTTTTCTATGATTGGAGTGCCCTTTACCCATTTGACAACAAAGAATGTGACTTTTCGGTTGGGGCCTGATCAACAGTTGGCTTCTGAGACTCTGAGGTAGATATTGTGTGAGGTCCTGATTCTCACGCTTCCTAAGGTTTTTGATGATTTTGTGGTTAATTGTGACACCTATATCTTGGGTTTGGGAGTTGTTCTTATGTAGAAGGTTCACGTGATTGCTTACTCTCCGAGGCATCTGAAGCCTCATGAGGCGAACTACCTTACGCATGATTTGGAGTTGGCGGCTGTGGTTTTTACCCTCAAGATTTGGAGACACTATATGTATGGGGTTCGGTGTACTATCTACACTAACCACAAGATTTTGAGGTGTTTGATGGACCATCCGAATCTTAATATTCGGAAGCGGAGATGGTTGAATGTGGTAAATGATTAAGATTGTGAGATCCTATACCACCCTGGGAAGGCCAATGTGGTGGCCGATGCTTTGAGCCGCAAAGTTGTGAGTTCTTCTATCAGGGATATCTGCTTGAGGATGATTGTCACTTCGCCTTTGTTGAAAAATGAGAATTGGAAGGCCGAGCGGATCAGGGGACAGATTCCCATATTTTTTAGAGACAGTTGGGGATTGTTGACTCGTTATAGTAGAGTTTGGGTTCCGGCATCAGGTGGGGTTAGACAGACAGTTCTGGAGGAGGTGCGTAGGTCAAAGTTTTCTATCCATCCGGAGGCCACGAAGATGTATAGGGATATGAGGTTGAGCTATTGGTGGCCCTATATGAACAAGGAGATAGCTTGGTTCGTTGAGTGGTGCTTGACTTGTAGAAAAGTCAAGGGAGAGCATTAGAGACCCCATGAAAAGATGCATCCCTTACCTATTCCCATGTGGGAGTGGGAAGAGATTACCATGGATTTCATTAAAAAATTTCCAAGGACGACATCTAGTGTTGATTTTATATGGGTCATTGTTGATAGATTAACCAACAGTACGCATTTCATACCAATTTCCGAGAGCATATCCGAAGAGAAGTTAGCTGATATCTGCGTTCGGGAGGTGATAGTTCGACACGGGGTGCCAGTTTTGGTGGTTTCAGACTAGGACGTTTGTTTCACCTCCGGGTTTTGGATGAAGTTTCATGAGGAGTTGGGTACCCAGCTGCATTTCAGTACAACATACCATCCCCAAAATGACGGCCAAAATAAGCGAACGATTCAGATGCTCGAAGATATGCTCCGGGCTTGTGTGCTTGATTTTGGAGAGAGTTGGGATACTTACCTTCCACTTCCAGAGTTCTCCTACAACAACATTTATCATGCTAGTATTGACCGACTGCCATTTGAGATGTTGTATAGAAGAAGGTGAAGGACCCCAATTTGTCAGGGGGAGGTAGGGCATCAAATCATGGGGAGTACAAAGGTTGTACTCAAGACTACTGATTTGATTCACCATGTGCGTGACATGTTGTGATTTGTGCAAATCCTATAGAAGAGTTATGAAGATCGGCAACGTTCGAACCTCAAGTTTCAAGTAGGAGACTTGGTGCTTCTGAAGGTATCAACTTGGAAAGGTGTCATCCGATTTCGTGTCACACCCCCAAACCGAAACGGCGGAAACGTTAGGGGGCCGAGGACGTCATGCCCAATATCACAACAATTGTACAATAGTAATCAAAGAAACAACAACCATTTCATTGATAACATATAGTTTACATTGTAATTGTTTTACATAAGTTTAACTTTCAAAAGCAAACAACAAAACTAAGACTTGGCACTATGACGCTCCTTCTTCTCGAAACCAATATGCATACTTGACTTACTAATTTCCTGAGAATACAAGTAGTTTGAAAGAGTATCAGCATTAAAGTTGGTGAGTGCATAAGTATTTTAGTTGTAAAAGAGATACGTCCTTTTATTCTTTGGAAAAATGAATTGTTGCCTTAGAGTCTTAAGACCAAGTTATATTTGTGTTTCTCATGTTATTAAAGAACGCTTCAAAATTCGAAAGACTAGTAAGCAAAATATGCTTCTGGTGCGATTTCTCGGTGTGTACCTGTTAGTAAAGTGTTTAGATCGAACGGATCCACTACGTGTTTACTAAGACGCTATTTTCGTAAGTAAATCTCCATATTTAAAATAGTATTTTTAGTTTTGTACGTGCATAAAACCCCTTTTTGTGTGGTTCTTAAGTCTTTAATGTTTCTAGAAAATCCTATATTTTCCATAAAGTGTGTTATAGCCTTTATTGAACCAAGGCCGAAATATGTAAGTCTAAGCACCAAACTTAGTTTACAAGTGTGTAGTTTTACTATTAAGAAAACTAGTTTGAAGATGTCCTCACTTTGCCAGTGATGATGCTTAACCTGGTAGATTCTGTATTTTCAAAAGGATAGTTTGTAGTCTTTAATGTATTAAGACTTCACTTTTGTAAGTAAATTTCCGTACTTAAAATAGTATACATGGTTTTAAATGTGCATAAAATTCCTTTTGGTGTGTCTATGTGTGTGTGTGGTTCTTAAATCTCCGTAAAATTTTTGTTTCGTTAATACCCCATGTGAGTTGTTATAACCATGCTAAAACTCGAAGACCTTGGAATCGACGCTCTTCAGGCATCGGAATTGTTATGACACTTGTCACCACAGACCTGCCGGTCTAGTTGTTGCAAGCAACTTAGGTGCGGGTTTGTCAGACCCAATATAGATCTATACACAACTATCACGCTCTCCCTACAAGAGATTCTGATTATAACTACAGGACTTTTATGTGGTACTTAGGTGTACCCCGAAGGAGAATACCTCACAAATTTATTCATTAACAAGTTTACGTATTAAGCAACCAAAATCCCTTTTTGTTTTCCTTTTTGTGTAGGTAAATGTGACTAACAAACTATACCAATTATAGTTTAACATGAATGTTTTGTTATGATGTAAAACCTTTATAGTTATTATTTTTATTCCTTAGTGAAATAAAATGGCAATAAAATACTAACTATACTTAACCCTAGTATTACGTAATTTTCTCGACATGTTACAAAGTGTGAATAACTCTTAAACTTGTTTTTGGTAATTTTACTCTCTATTATCCCTATTTTATAATATTTAAAGAAGAATCATCATAAGTCGAAAACCGAGTCCGTAAACTCTGAGAGTTTGGAAACAGATTCTACTATGTTCATAAAAATTCTTATAATTTTTGGTGGTCTCAAACCAGTGTGAAAATGTTCATTTTCACAAACTGGTCCGAATACGTTGCTACAGTGACAGGCAGTTTTGTAAAAATCACTATACATTGTAGAAAAATCGTAAGGAGATGTGTAAGTAGTCACTTTAAAGGTATAAACCTGAAATACTTGCATATTAAACAGTTTTAAAAAATATTAAGTTTAAGTTGCGTAAAACAGTTTGTGGACAGGTCACAACTTTTATGTTGTAAGCTGTCAAGTTAAGTTTCAAATATGTTTTGGTGTTTTAACATCTATCCCCCCCCCTGAAAACTAAAGAAAACAGGAAAAATGTAGGGGGATGAACTCACCTTGAGTAATTCTTGGAAGAGTGGAAGGTCGAAGACGAGGAGTATCAAGTCAAGAACACTTGATGAACACGTGAAAGTTTGGATGATCCTAAGAACAATTTTTGGTGTTAAAATGGGTGTAGATGATTCAAGGATGTTATGAAAACACGGAATAACACTTGAGTTTAGAGGAAATAATTACCAAAAAGTGAAGTAATAGCTCAAGAACACTTCCAAAATGAGGCTGGAAGTAGAGAGAAAAAGAGGCTCTTTTGAAAGTTTGAGAAGTGTATAAGTGCTTGATTTGATCAAAGTGAACAAAGAAATCCTCTAGGGATTTCTTTATATAGAGGTCGTTGGAGCAAGTGGCAAGGTTGAAATGATGTTTACCTTCGTTTGTGTGATGTGGATAAGGTTGGGCTAATGAGAGGATGACACATGGAAGGCAAGTGGGCACACTTGACACACTTGTGAGGTAAATATCCTCTTAATATAAAATAATGATTTTTAATTAATAAATCCTTGATAAATAAATAAAATATGAGTTTTGGGGTTAAAAATGGTAAAAATATGAATTTGGTGAAAAAATTCAGCAAAAAACGGGCTTAGGAGGCGAAAGTAGTCGAAAACAGGGCATTATGGACCGAACCTGTGAGGTTCGGCTCTAAGGAAGTGAGAACCGAGAGAATGGAAAGAAGGAACCGAGAGGAGTAAGGACCGAAGGTGCGAAGGGAAGGGACCGAAGGTCCGAGGTCTCGGTCTGCTGAGCTTCGGTCCGAGATGCATGTTGGCTTCTTGCAAGTTCGGTCCTGAGGAGGGTTCGCTTCTGACATGTTCGGCTCTAACAGGAGGGTTTTGGCTCCCAGGAGGTTCGGCTCCTTAGAGGTTCGGTTCCTAAGAGGGGTTTCGCATCCTAAGAAGGGTTTCAGCTCTAATTAGCTATTTTTCACGAAATCTTTCCGTTTTGCATAATTTTTGACTGAGTTAAGGGTTGGGATGACCAGGACGACTATAAAAAGTTTGAGAGAGATTTTGGGAGAGATTTCACATACTTGGAGAGATTTGGGAGAGATTTCACATGCTTGGAGAGATTTGGGAGAGATTTCACATACTTGGAGAGATTTGGGAGAGATTTCACATAATTGGAGAGATTTGGGAGAGATTTCACATAATTGGAGAGATTTGGGAGAAATTTCACATACTTGGAGAGATTTGGGAGAGATTTCACATAATTAGAGAGATTTCACATATTGAAGAGATTTTGGAGAGATTTCACATACTTGGAGAGATTTGGGAGATTTTCATTTTAGCCATTATTATTGTATCACCTCGCAATGCAAGGTTTGTGGATCCTGTTATACTTCGTTTATGATTATTTTAAGTCGCCAAAAGGGTCGATAATCGTGTTTTGATGCGTTTAACTCCCTTCTTAGGGTTTTTACAATGTTAACACTTAGAATATCTAAAACACTTGAATCCTTGACATACAAATGCACATTTTATACATACAATAACTTTTGGCATACAACTACTAATTAAGTTTGACCGGTTTGATGAGTTGATTTGGCTTTGACTTTGACTTGTTGACTTTTAATTTGACGGTTGTCACATTTTGAAAGCGAGGCAAGCTGGGCCCCATATTCATTGGACCTTTTAGGATTTTGAGCTAGGTAGGGAAAGTTGCATACCGGCTGGATTTGCCTGATGTGCTCATCCAGATCCATAACACCTTCCATGTGTCTCAGTTTTAGAAGTGTGTGGCCGATGAGTCCGCAGTTGTTCCTCTTGATGATATTCAGGTTGATGATCTCCTTAATTATATGGAGACCGGTGGCGATCTCAGATCAAAAGACGAAGTCTATGCATAACAAAGAAGTGTCCCTGGTCAAGGTCTAGTGGCAACATCGCAAGGGTTTCGAATGGACATGGGAGCCTGAGGTGGAGATGCGAGAGCACTACCCCAATTTATTTGCGACAGTAGACTTTGAGGATGAAGTATAATTCAAATGGGGAGATTTGTAACATCTAATTTTTAGGTATTCGCTTTCGACCCTTGAGTTAAGATTTGTTTGCAAGATTAGTCCATAATGGCATTTTCGTAATTTTGGCCATTCCTTGCGTTCACTGGTCACAACTTTTCTGTTGTAAGCTGTCAAGTTAAGTTTCAAATATGTTTTGGTGTTTTAACTTGCATTCCCCCTGAAAATTAAAAAAAAAACTGGGAAAATGTAGGGGTATGAACTCACCTTCAGTGATTCTTGGAAGAGTGGAAGGTCGAAGACGAGGAGTATCAAGTCAAAAACACTTGATGAACACATGAAAGTTTGGACGATCCTAAGAATGATTTTTGGTGTTAAAATGGGTGTAGATGATTCAAGGATGTTATGAAAACATGGAATAAAACCTTAGTTTAGAGGAAATACTTACCAAAAAGTGAAGTAATAGCTCAAGAACACTTCCAAAAACTGGCTGGAAGTAGAGAGAAAAAGAGGCTATTTTGAAAGTTTGAGAAGTGTATAAGTGTTTGATTTGATCATAGTGAACAAAGAAATCCTCTAGGGATTTCTTTATATAGAGGTTGTTGGAGAAAGTAGCAAGGTTGAAATGATGTTCACCTTGGTTTGTGTGATGTGGATAAGGTTGGGCTAATGAGAGGATGACACATGGAACGTCCGAGGTCTCGGTCTGCTGAGCTTCGGTCCGAGATGCATGTTGGCTTCTTGCAAGTTCGGTCCTGAGGAGGGTTCGCTTCTGACATGTGCGGCTCTGGCAGGAGGGTTTCAGCTCCTAAGAGGTTCGGCTCCTAAGAGGTTCAGTTCCTAAGAGGGGTTTCTGTTCCTAAGAAGGGTTTCGGCTCTAATTAGCTGTTTTTCGAGAAATCTTTCCATTTTGCATGATTTTTGACCGACTTAAGGGTCGGGATGACCCGGATACCTATAAAATTTTTGAGAGAGATTTCACATACTTGGAGAGATTTGGGAGAGATTCCACATGCTTGGAGAGATTAGGGAGAGATTTCATATACATGGAGAGATTTCACATACTTGGAGAGATTCGGGAGAGATTCCACATGCTTGGAGAGATTTGGGAGAGATTTCATATACATGGAGAGATTTCACATACTTGGAGAGATTTGGGAGAGATTTCACATACTTGGAGAGATTTGGGAGAGATTTCACATACTTGGAGAGATTTGGTAGAGATTTCACATACTTGGAGAGATTTGAGAGAGATTTCATTTTAGCCATTATTATTGTATCACCTCGCAATGCAAGGTTTGTGGACCCTGTTATACTTCATTTATGATTATTTTAAGTCCCAAAAAGGGTCGATAGTCGTGTTTTGATGCGTTTAACTCCCTTCTTAGGGTTTTTACATTGTTAACACTTAGAATATCTAAAACACTTGAATCCTTGACATACAAATGCACATTTTATACATAGAATAACTTTTGGCATACAAGTACTAATTAAGTTTGACCGGTTTGACATGTTGATTTTGACTTTGACTTTAACTTGTTGACTTCGACTTGTTGACTTTTAATTTGAGGGTTGTCACATTATCCCCCCGTTAGAAAGAATTTTGTCCCGAAATTAGTATTTTTAGTGGGACCTCAAGGGGTGGGGAATAGATGTGGGTACCTTTGCTTCATTTGATCCTCACGTTCCCATGTAAATTCGGGTCCTCTCTTGGCATTCTAGCGGGCCTTTACGATGGGAATGCGGCTTTGATTCGTCGTTTCGACCTCTCGATCCGTGATTTCAATAGGTTCCTCTATGAAGTGGAGGTTCTCGTTGATCTCAATTTCGACAAGGGGAATGAGAAGGGTTTCATCGGACAAAAATTTCTTCAAATTAGACACATGAAAGGTAGGACGAACGTTGTTAAGTTCCTATGGTAATTGAAGCTCGTATGCTACCGGGCCAATCCTGGCAAGGATTTTGAACGGCCCGATATACCTTGGATTTAAGTTTCCCACGTTTTTCCAAAACGTATCACTCCTTTCTAAGGCGAGACTTTCAACGGTACTTGATTCCTAACTTGGAATTTCCAAGGGCTTCCTTCTTTTATCGTATAATTCTTTTGTTGGTCCGAGAAATTTTCAGTCGTTCTTGAGTTTGGACGATTCTTTCTATCGTTTACCTTATGATCTCAAGGCCGGTGAGAGTGCGGTTAGGAACTGGCCTCTCAACTAGTTGCGTATCGCCCACCTCAGCCCAGTACGGAGGTGATCTGCACTTACGGCTGTAGAGGGCTTTGAACGGAGCAACCTTGTTGTTAGTATGATAACTATTATTGTATGATAATTCGATAAGGAGTAAGTGATCATCCTATGCTTTACCAAATTCTATCACACAAGCTCTTCAGCATGTCTTCCTATGTTTGAATGTTCCTTGGTCTTTGTCCTTCAGTCTGTGAGTGGTAGGCTGTACACATGTCCAAATCTAGTTCCAACAGGTTCGTGTAGCGACTGTTGGAACTGTGATGTAAATCTACTAACCCTATCGGAGATGGTGGATATCGGCACTCCGGGTAGTCGTATAATTTTTCCTTAATGTATGCCCTTGTCAGTTTCTCCATTTTGTTTGTCTCTTTTACTCGTAGGAGGCCTGCGTTTTTGGTTAATCTATCAATGATTACCTTAATGGTGTCGAGTCCATCCGTACTCCTGGCGGCTACGTCCTGAAGTCGTGGTAGGTTCTTATACTTGGTTCCGTTATCATCACTTAGCATATTCAAGTCGTATATAGTTAAGATCGGTTAGATTGTAAGCTGGGTGATTCTGCCCCAAGTCCATAACCAAACACGGAACAGGAGATAGGACGGAATCACACATCCAAAATCTGTAGGATCTTAATTTTATACCACCCTGATACATCCCCCAAGTGGTGATACTTTAATCCGTAGGGTCCACCTGTCGCTACCCTCGAAGTTGACTTGCTATACGTGTGGTACACTTGGAAGGTTTGTTGAGAAAAACTATGAAAAGTGTGGTACTCCATACACGAGTACTTCGAAGGTTTGAGGCAGGCGATGATTCTGGGGTTTGTGTCGGGTTCACTGCTATGGATGACGAGGGCTTTGTTAGTTTGCTAGTTAAGGCGAATATTAATTCCGTAGAACACACAATTGGTATGGTGAGGATCAAGCCAATTGCGTTTGAATGATGACGTCGGTATCTCTTAGATATTAACTCGATCTGGAAGGAGTGTTTGTTAGAAGGTAATGCCTCCCTGGTATATGTTCTTGGTGTTTTCATTTTTTTCCCTTTTTTTCCTTTTGTTATTACTACTACAAACATTTGTATATTGCCTCTTAGTGAGTATTGTGAGTTTTTGAGAAGTTCAAAATGATGCCCTTTTTAGAATAGAATCCTTATCAGGTGTATTTATTATTACTTGGGGTATACCAGTCACGCATAATTAAGATTTGAAACACCGTCGACTGAGCGATGCTGCCCTAATTCCACAACCAGACAAGGAACAGGAAATAAGGCGGAATCACTCACTCTAAGTCTACAAATCTTACTTATAGATGACTCTGAGGTATACGCTAAATCGTACTAGCTCACATGTGAGGGTCCTTATCTTTCATATAGACGATTGGGTTTATTTGGACGAGAGAATTCTTTATGAGTTTTTGTCTTAAATGCCGAAATTTTTAGAGTAAAATTTGATGTTAAATTATCGTTGCTAGGATACGTACCAAAAGTTCTAGTAGAGTTCCTTTTTGTTTTGCCATGTTCTGTTGCTAGACACCTCCTACTCCCCCATCATTCTTCTTTGTTGGACAATCTCTCTTGAAATGCCCTATTTTACCACACGCATGACATATCTGACTTGTACTAGCATCGGCGTTTGAAGTGAAGTGTTGGGCTGGGTTTCTACAAAAAGGGAAGGTATGCCCAATGCTATTGCACCCGATGCAACGCAGCACTCGGCAGGGTCCGGTATGATGGTAGTTGCACTTGTTGCAGTTTGGAAGCTTTCCAGCATATTGGCGCACTGGCGTTGGTGCTGGCGTAGTAGATGTTGTGGTTGTAGGGGTTGCCGCAGTTTGCTGCCTCCTGGAAAATTTTGGGGATACTCCGCTCTTCTTTTCGTTCCCTAACTTTTGTTTATTGACCTTAGGTTTGTGAGTTGAAGGATTCTTATAGGTAGGTACTTGTCGATTGCCGTGGTTGTTACTACGGTTTGAATTGCGTACACCACTCCCATTTTCACTAGTGTTACTTGTATTGAGATGTGCCATAACGGCGGACACGGCGGCTGAAACCGCAACTTGAAAGGTAGCAGAGTTTATCTGCAGGAATGGTGTTTCTTTGGTTGGCTGGTTATTTACGTGCGGAGGCATGTTGTTGTTGCAATGTATGAAATAAACTGGTAAATAACAATAGTTATTTCTAGGTTTCGCTCATTTATTTAAATACGCGCATAAATTTCTTGTTTCGATATACGATATTTTAAGGTCTCATTCTACATTCCCATGATGTACTTGTGGTAGAGAAAAGAAATAGGTATTTTATCTAGAATCTAGTTTGACCAAAATCGAGTATCGATACTTATTTTTCAAGAGGGTCGATTTTTATGGTTCTGGAAGGGAGTATTTCCTTTCTTTCGATTCTTTCTCAGAATCCTCCTTGTGAACCCTTATTCTAGTTCTATCTCGACTCTTCTGTTGACTGCTTGTTCTATCTAGTCGTGTTGGTTGCACGAGAATGAAAATGTCTAATGAATCTATGCGCTTAGTTAAAATATTAAAATTTTTATAGTGATCCTCACTGGGTCCTCCTATAATTACCTAGTGTATGCTAATTATACACAACCAAGATTAAATAGACCTTCGAATAAGTGATCCTACTCTAAGTCCACAACCAAACAAGGAACATGAAGTAGAGTGAAGATCACAGATTCTAAGTCTATAAAATCTCAATTATATATAACTCTGAGAGTATACACTCCAAAATCATAAACCATCCAGTCAGGGTCTTATTAGTTTTCATATAAGTTAGTTATAGAACCTCAAATACTCCCATAGTATTTTAGTTGTATGATGGATTCTTGAGCTTCTTGATATGCGAAGCTGATGAGTTTTTAGATTTGTTGCATATTGCATGGTTTCATAAAATACTCCTATAATGTTTTAAATCTTTATGTTCGATTTTAGTATTCCTTTATGTAGTATTGGTAAGTTTTAGTTCCATTGACACACCACTATCACTCCTAAACACATGTTTGTCGTATCTTGAATAAATATAGTTGATCAGGCTATATTTATCCCAGATATGATTACATAACTGTCTAGGTTGGACTGTAGTGTCCAACCTCTAAATACTTTTGTTTTGTTCTTCTTGTTATACTTGCTCTAGTATGTACATATATAAATAAATATATGCGTGTATGTATACTTTCGTAAAAATATTGTTATATTTTAAAAGTATAATTTTAGTCAGAGCACTTTGGCCCCATTGTATTTATAGTTGTATATCTTTTCTAGGTTGATATACTTAGTTCACTATAAACAATGCTCTGATACCAATCTGTAACACCCCCAAACCGGAACGGCGGAAACATTTGGAGGCGGAGGACGTCATGCCCAACATCAAAACAATTGTACAATAGTAATCAAAGCAACAACAACCATTTCATTGATAACATATACTTTACATTATAATTGTTTTACATAAGTTTAACTTTCAAAAGCAAACAACAAAACTAAGACTTGGCACTATGATGCTCCGTCTTCTCGAAACCTGTATGCATACTTGACTTACTAATTTCCTAAGAATACAAGTAGTTTGAAAGAGTATCAACATTAAAGCTGGTGAGTGCATAAGTATTTTTGTTGTAAAAGAGATACGTCCTTTTATTCTTTGGAAAAATGAATTGTTGCCTTAGAGTCTTAAGGCCAAGTTATATTTGTGTTTCTCATGTTATTAAAGAACGCTTCAAAATTCGAAAGACTAGTAAGCAAAATACGCTCGTGGTGCGATTTCTCGGTGTGTACCTATTAGTAAAGTTTTTAGATCGAATGGATCCACTACGTGGTTACTAAGACGCTATTTTCGTAAGTAAATCTCCATACTTAAAATAGTAGATGTAGTTTTGTACGTGCATAAAACCCCTTTTTGTGTGGTTCGTAAGTCCCTAATGTTTCCAGAAAAGCCTATATTTTCCATAAAGTGTGTTATAGCCTTTATTGAACCAAGGTTGAAATATGTAAGTATAAGCACCATACTTAGTTTACAAGTGTGTAGTTTTGCTATTAAGAAAACTAGTTTGAAGATGTCCTCACTTTGCCAGTGATGACGCTTAACCTGGTAGATTTTGTATTTTCAAAAGGATAGTTTGTAGTCTTTAATGTATTAAGACTCCACTTTTGTAAGTAAATTACCGTACTTAAAATAGTATACATGGTTTTAAATGTGCATAAAACTCCTTTGGGTGTGTGTGTATGTGTGTATGGTTCTTAAGTCACCGTAAACTTTATGTTTTGTTAATACCCCATGTGAGTTGTTATAACCATGCTAAAACTCAAAGACCTCGTACTCGACGCTCTTCAGGCATCGGAATTGTTATGACACTTGTCACCACAGACCTGCCGGTCTAGCTGTTGCAAGCAACTTAGGTGCGGGTTTGTCAGACCCAATATAAATCTATACACAACTATCACGCTCTCCCTACAAGAGATTCTGATTATAACTACAGGAATTTTATGTGGTACTTAGGAGTACCCCGAAGGAGAATACCTCACAAATTTATTCATTAACAAGTTTACGTATTAAGCAACCAAAATCCCTTTTTGTTTGTAAAATTATGTGTTTTCCTTTTTGTGTAGGTAAATGTGACTAACAAACTATACCTATTATAGTTTAGCATGAATGTTTTGTTATGATGTAAAACCTTTATAGTTATGATTTTTATTCCTTAGTGAAATAAAATGGCAATAAAATACAAGTATACTTAACCCTAGTATTACGTAATTTGCTCGAATGTTACAAAGTGTGAATAACTCTTAAACTTGTTTTTGGTAATTTTACTCTCTATTATCCCTATTTTATAATATTTAAAGAAGAATCATCATAAGTCGAAAACCGAGTCCGTAAACTCTGAGAGTTTGGAAACAGATTCTACTATGTTCATAAAAATTCTTATAATTTTTGGTGGTCTCAAACCAGTGTGAAAACGTTCATTTTCACAAACTGGTCCGAATACGTTGCTACAGTGACAGGCAATTTTGTAAAAATCACTATACATTGTAGAAAAATCGTAAGGAGATGTGTAAGTAGTCACTTTAAAGGTATAAACCTGAAATATTTGCATATTAAACAGTTTTAAAAAATATTAAGTTTAAGTTGCGTAAAACAGTTTGTGGACAGGTCACAACTTTTATGTTGTAAGCTGTCAAGTTAAGTTTCAAATATGTTTTGGTGTTTTAACATGTATTCCCCCCCCCCCCCCCCCCTGAAAACTAAAGAAAACAGGAAAAATCTAGGGGGATGAACTCACCTTGAGTAATTCTTGGAAGAGTGGAAGGTCGAAGACGAGGAGTATCAAGTCAAGAACACTTGATGAACACATGAAAGTTTGGATGATCCTAAGAACGATTTTTCGTGTTAAAATGGGTGTATATGATTCAAAGATGTTATGAAAACATGGAATAAAACTTTAGTTTAGAGTAAATACTTACCAAAAAGTGAAGTAATAGCTCAAGAACACTTCCAAAAAGTGGTTGGAAGTAGAGAGAAAAAGAGGCTCTTTTGAAATTTTGAGAAGTGTATAAGTGTTTGATTTGATCAAAGTGAACAAAGAAATCCTCTAGGGATTTCTTTATATAGAGGTCGTTGGAGCAAGTGGCAAGGTTGAAATGATGTTTACCTTCGTTTGTGTGATGTGGATAAGGTTGGGCTAATGAGAGGATGACACATGGAAGGCAAGTGGGCACACTTGACACACTTGTGAGGTAAATATCCTCTTAATATAAAATAATGATTTTTAATTAATAAATCCTTGATAAATAAATAAAATATGAGTTCTGGGGGTTAAAAATGGTAAAAATATGAAATTGGTGAAAAAATCCCGTAAAAAACGGGCTTAGGAGGCGAAAGTAGTCGAAAACAGGGCATTATGGACCGAACCTGCGAGGTTCGGCTCTAAGGAAGTGAGAACCGAGAGAAGGGAAAGAAGGAACTGAGAGGAGGAGTAAGGACCGAAGGTGCGAAGGGGAGGGACCGAAGGTCCGAGGTCTCGGTCTGCTGAGCTTCGGTCCGAGATGCATGTTGGCTTCTTGCAAGTTCGGTCCTGAGGAGGGTTCGCTTTTGACATGTTCGGCTCCGACATGAGGGTTTTGGCTTTTAAGAGGTTCGACTCCTAAGATGATCGGTTCCTAAGAGGGGTTTCGCTTCCTAAGAAGGGTTTCGGCTCTAATTAGCTATTTTTCAAGAAATCTTTCCATTTTGCGTGATTTTTGACTGAGTTAAGGGTCGGGATGACTAGGATGACTATAAAAAGTTTGAGAGAGATTTTGGGAGAGATTTCACATACATGGAGAGATTTGGGAGAGATTTCATGCTTGGAGAGATTTGGGAGAGATTTCACATATTTGGAGAGATTTCACATAATTGGAGAGATTTGGGAGAGATTTCACATATTTTGAGAGATTTCACATACTTGGAGAGATTTCACATACTTAGAGAGATTTGGCAGAGATTTCACATAATTGGAGAGATTTAGGAGAGATTTCACATACTTGGAGAGATTTGGGAGAGTTTTCACATACTTGGAGAGATTTGGGAGAGATTTCACATACTTGGAGAGATTTGGGAGAGATTTCACATACTTAGAGAGATTTGGGAGAGATTTCACATACTTGGAGAGATTTGGGAGAGATTTCACATACTTGGATAGATTTGGGAAAGATTTAACATACTTGAAGAGATTTGGGAGATAATTCATTTTAGCCATTATTATTGTATCACCTCGCAATGCAAGGTTTGTAGACCCCGTTATACTTCGTTTATGATTATTTTGAGTCCCCAAAAGGCTCCATAGTCGTGTTTTGATGCGTTGAACTCCCTTCGTAGGGTTTTTACATTATTAACACTTAGAATATCTGAAACACTTGAATCCTTGACATACAAATGCACATTTTATACATAGAATAACTTTTGGCATACAAGTACTAATTATGTTTGACCGGTTTAACGAGTTAATTTGGCTTTGACTTTGACTTTTTGACTTTTAATTTGACGGTTGTCACATTTTGAAAGCGGGGCAAGCTGGGCCCCATATTCATTGGACCTTTTAGGATTTTGAGCTAGGTAGGCAAAGTTGCATATCGGCTGGATTTGCCTGATGTGCTCATCCAGATCCATAACACCTTCCATGTGTCTCAGTTTTAGAAGTGTGTGGCCGATGAGTTTGCAGTTGTTCCTCTTGATGATATTCAGGTTGATGATCGCCTTAATTATATGGAGACCGGTGGCGATCTCAGATCAGAAGACGAAGTCTATCCATAACAAAGAAGTGTCCCTGGTCAAGGTCTAGTGGCAACATCGTAAGGGTTCTGAATGGACATGGGAGCCTGAGGTGGAGATGCGAGAGCACTACCCCAATTTATTTGCGACAGTAGACTTTGAGGATGAAGTATAGTTCAAATGGGGTGATTTGTAACATCTAATTTTTAGGTATTCGCTTTTGAACCTTGAGTTAAGATTTGTTTGCAAGATTGGTCCCCAATGACATTTTCGTAATTTTGGCCATTCCTTGCGTACACTGGGCGTATTCTTATTATGCAGGGCGTACGTAGCTAGGGTGCAAACCCTAATTTTTAAGGTTTGGACCCTATTTATGCACCTTTATGGTCTCATGCACCCTCTTATCTTCATCACTTTTCCTTATTTTGAAAACCTAAAGTGTGTGAGTGGATTGTGAATCTTGAAGATCCTTTTTGGTGTCATTTTAGAGTTTTTGGAGTAGAAGGCAGAACCTTGAGGGTGTGGTGTTTCACTCAAGGCATTGGATCGAGCATCTACTTACCTTGGTGCATCTTTTGGTGGTAAAAAGCTTCAACCATGATGTATATTTCTTTTGGATCTAGTTTTAGCTCAAAGTTGTCACCTTTTTGTCCCAAAATTGATCTTTGTGAGTAGGAGATACTCCAAGACGTTTGAGTTATCCTTTAAGATGTTTTAGGGTGTGTTAAGTCATAAAAATGTGTTCTTGGTCATTAGTTTCTTCACATGCATGAGCAAGGTTGTCTTAATGGGTAAAGAAGCTAGGGTTTTTGGACATAAGGTTTTAATAGACATGATAAACAATAAAGTTGAAAACTTTATGGTTAAGGACATCTTCTTGAGGCTAGGTCAAGATTTTTGACATAAGTGCTTAACGATTAAGAATTTAATGGTTACAGTGGTGATCATCCGCGTACACTAGGCGTACCAAGGGGTACAAAGCGTATACGTTGTTAGCTCCCGGACATTGGTCAATCATGTAATACGGCCCGTGTACGTAACGAGTGCGTCGAACATACTCACTGAGTCAACTCGGTTGACTTAGTTGACTTTGACTTGGATTTTGATTAAGGATTGACCTAGGGCTATTTTAGGTATTTTGATATGTATGTTGTGTTTGTGTCACTGGATTTATTAAGGTGACTAGTAGAGTTGATCTCGGAGTGGTGTGTTATTTAGTTTACTCATCTGTCTGTGAGGTAAGGTTTCTCACTATGTCCATAGGTCGAAGCCACCAATGCCGACCCAATACTCAAATACTCAGAATGATAGTTACTATGTGGTTTATATGTGACTGTATGTTGGGTTGAAATATACCCCAGGGAGGGGGGCCACTATAGTATATTTGGGTTGAAATAGACCCAGGGTGGGGCCCACTACAGTATGTTCGGGTTGAAATAGACCCCTAGGCGAGGCCCCTTGGCGAGGCCTATATATGTTGATCGGGTTGTAATATACCCTAGGGCGGGTCCCATATATGTATATTGGATTGGATTATACCCAAGGGTTAAGCCCAGTTGTATGATTGGTATGTGGTAAATTAGGGAACTCACTAAGTTTTGTGCTTATCAAGGTTCTAAATAGCGTGAGGCGTGGCGTGGCGGCAAGGCCAAGCCTCAAGCTAAACGAGCCATGGCGAGCCATGACGTTTTTCAAGGCGTGATGTAACACGGCGATTTTGTATTAATTTAAAATTAAATTACCACATAAATATAAATTTATATTAAATATAACTACTTTTTAGAAGTGTTAGATCAATAACTAATAACAAAGAGTTAACAAAAACCACAATACTTGTATCTCCGATTTGAAAAGACATAAAAAAGAGCAAAAAACTATGTCTCAAACGAAAAAAACACGTGCCATGGCATGCCATATCACGCCTTGCCATGCGTCACGCCTAACATCAACGTTATGAAACTTTTCGTAATGGCGAAGCCACGCCTCACGCCATGGCGCACCTTGGCGCGCGCCATGGCGCGCCTTTTAGAACACTGCTGCTTATAGTTTATATGTATGGTTTTAGGTACTTCTCGTTTAAAAGGGAAGGGCTCGGCGTGATGGCGCAACATCCTCCCCTCGTGATTTCCGCATTTAAGATAATTATACTCTGATGTTTTGAATATTATGACTCGGTGTTGATTTTGAACAATTAATGAATGATATGATAGACTTTAAATGAAAATTTTATCACCGTTTTTGGGACGTTACAATCTAACTATCTAGGCACCTGTAACGCCGAAATTTTTCAAAACAAAATTTTCATTTAAAATTACTTTTCTCTTTAATACTTTTCATAAAAATCCCATTTTGTAAAAATTACAATACATGACTCTTTTGTTCAATCAATCAATAAACCATGATCTTCAAAACAACTGCTTCCTCTGGTGTGTACAATCGAGCCAGTGCCATCCTGTGATCCGGAGAAAACCTGAAACACATAACACAAAACATTATAAGCACGAAGCTTAGTGAGTTATTCAAAATACCACTCTAACACATATTAGCCACTCAAGGCTATAACTCTGTTGACCTTCTAGTCAGTGTGTCTCAGTGGGACCCTCCAGTTCCAACTCTCGGTAGGCCCTCTAGCCCTAACTTTATGGACCCAAGGGTCCTAACTCTGAGAACTCTGAATCACATATCACAGTAAATCTCAACACATAAACAACATACAAATACTCTGGCACATAATTCTAAAAATACCACATATAACCTATATTAGCCACTCGAGGCTATAACTCTATGGGCCCTTGGGCCCTAACTCAGCGGACCCTCTGGTCCTAGCTCTGTGGACCATCCGGTCCTCACTCTGATATACACACAACATAAATCACATAGAAATAATGAAGTGCCATACATCACATCGATAGCATATAATATCTCTATCACATAACTATGTTACCACTCTAGGTAAAGCATAGTGAGAAGACTCACCTGCTACTGCCGACTGAAGAACAGTCCACGCTACTCCGACCAGCGTCTCGAACTCCACCTACTGAATCACCAAAACCAATAATCACTAATAACAACCAAAATACTCCTGGAAGTCAACTGGTCAACTATTGGTCAAAGTCAAAGTCCTCAGTCAAAGTCAACCCTCCTGGTTGACCCTACTCGCCGAGTCACCCCGAGACTCGCCGAGTCCCACAACTCTGAGTCCCCTCGCACTCAACTCACCGAGTCCTCCCTTGACTCGCCGATTCACGGCTCAACCAGAAGAAGGTTAGGACCTCACGACCAGACTCGCCAAGTCCAAGGCTATCTTCAACCAACTCGTCGAGTTGTTCTTTCAACTCGCCGAGTTCCTGCCCATCTTCAAGCAACTCGCCGAGTACACCTTTGTGACTCGCGAGTACCTCTAGATCTTAATCCATACAAAAGCTTTCCAGGCCATGCAAATGATCCAAACCATAGATCTACCCTTCTACAACCCATCAATCACGTAAAGTGGCAAACTTTACGTGAATCCAAAGAGATATATGCATATAACACTCTAGGATTAGGGTTTGGGACAAGATGGCTTCACCAATCACTCAAGAATAGGGACTTTAATGCACTCTAGACCTTCTCCATTCCAGATCTGAGGTAGCAACCTCAGATCTAACCTCCAACTCAAAACACCACATGCTATCTTTTCCAAAAACCTCAAAATGAAGAATAAAAGCCAGAGCAACGAAATAATACCTCAAAATGAAACTCCAACAGAAGAGAAATCCGAATCCTAGCAAAGCCCCTTGCTCCAAGCCTCTTAATTGTCCAAGATCTCTTCCAAAATCTCTTCTCCAAGGTTCAAATGCTCTCATACCACTCACAAACGCTCCCTAGGGTTTTCTGGACTTCAAGAGAGGGTAAAGAGGCTGGGAAGAGGGTATAATGTCCTTTATATAGGGCTCATCCTCCGAAATTAGGGTTTTCTCCACACAGCACCAACTCGCCGAGTCCAGCCGCCGACTCGCCGAGTTGGCCACTTAACACGCGACCAGAATCGCGACCCTACTCGCCGAGTCCACCCATGGAATCGCCGAGTTGCTCTTTCACATTTACACTTTGAACCCTAAATTTGCACTCCCAAACTCGGGATGTTACAATTCTCCCCTACTTAAATTAGGCTTCATCCTCAAAGCATGAGGCACAAAACTCTAGAACTACTCTCGCAATGCACCTCCTGGCATTAACCAGACCAGGTTCCTTCAAACATTGTTACCAAACCCCTATAAGGTCTGACTCCTTCTCACAGAGTCGCGGCAATAGAATCGAGTCGGCCATCGGCTTCTTTCTCTGATTACAACCCTTATTAGCCAAATGATCACCCAATGATACTTTCATCACTCCAAATCACAACAATCATTAAGCCCTTACCAAGCTCGATATCACCCCGAACCACCGGATCTTGAACCGGTGCCGACTGCTGGGACTTATCCCGCTTCCTTTCGGAATCTAACTCTTTTCCTTCCGCTGACAGGATGACACACCTTGCAGCCCTTGAGCAACTCCCATGAGCTCTCCATCGAAATCACATACACATGTTGAGCCTGCTCTACATCCTTGGTTTGGAAAAACCCGACACACTGACGATACCAACAGACGTCCCCAGGATGAATTACCACTATAAACATAACCTCCAGATCACAACCATACTTAAATCCAAGGCTCTATTCTTGCATCTCCTTCCGAACTCCTCTGGTTCTAAACCACCGGAGATTCTTCCGCAACCTCAACAGACACCCAACTCGGATGTGCTTCCATACCACTGGCACAGACACAGTGTTCAACCACCATACTCCAAATCATCCATTCTCACTACTGCTTTCACTTCCGTGAACCAACACTCCCTCCCGGGGTTACATACCTTTCTCTTTTCTTACCCAAGGAAATCCACTTGTCAACCTTGCCACTACTCCATGTATCGCACATGTTCTGGATCTGCTCGTAAGGACTCTCGGGTCCATTCGCTACCTCACCCCAGCAAATGGGGAGGGGTCTGACACCTCCTCCTATACAACAGCTCAAAAGGTGGCATACCAATGCTCGAATGATGGCTATTGTATAGAAAACTCGGCCAAGAGCAAATACGTGTCCCAACTCCCTCCGAAATTAAAACACATGCCCGAAGCATGTCCTCGAGCGTCTGAATTGTCCGCTCGCTCTGAAGTGTCCTCAGATATCCCCATGAAAAACTCTAGCTCATTTCTCATATCCCACTTCGATACTGAGTACCAGTTCAGCTTTTGATTCCATAGCTGAACCCCCAAATATCACCTATAACGTGATCCAAAATATCTCACTAGCTTCCTCCCCGTGACCACAATCCCGGCCCAGTGACTCACAAGTCACAAAATTCTCTTTTCCTCATACGAAAATACAATCCAACCGAGGATCGACTCAACTCTGACCCCCAGTTCCACCCTTGGTTCTACCACCAGGCTCCAAAACTCTATACTAAGGCTGCTCAAGCCTACAACTCTTCTGCATCAAACACTGATAGGGGAACACCCCAACATCACACTCTCTTGCCGTCTAGTGAGTATTACGGCTCCCTGAAATAACACGACGGCCTCTGACTAGTGAGTACTACGGCTCCCCGTAGCACCACAACACCAACTGTCAAGTGGGTACTATAGCTCCCCGTAGTACCACGACTCCCTCTCTCTGACTTGTGAATACTACGGCTCCCCGTAGCATCACAACACCCTCTGACTAGTGAATACTACGGCTCCCCATAGCTTCACCCCATACTCTCAACTCATCCCAACGCCACACTATGTCCACTCACTCATGCCCGTAGACTATCATAGATAGCTACATACACTTGTCCCACATATGCATCACAGACTCTGGCAACAACCACTATAACAAAATTACTTACCTCTGCGGAGATCCATCTTCTAAAATAATCCCTCTTGTTGTCAATACTCGAAGGGCTCCCACTGGAACCGTAGATACATGATATACCACTGGTCGTCTCAAACTCAAGGCTCTAAATAACTCCGAAATCGGGACATTATTCCCGGTCAACACGGATCACCACTACGGACATCACGATATCCTGCCTCAAACACTGCTCTCCTACTCCCAGCACCATACAGATACAACAATTCATTTCCTCTAAACTCCATAAATAATTCTCCATTTCCCAGTGTGCACCCTCAGTGTACCCGAACACTCAATTGGAAACAAAGAAAGCGCTAACGCTTCAGAATACGCTGGTGATCCTCTGAAACCCTTTTCCCCTACTGCTCAAAATCCATGCAAGAAATACACACACTGGCCTGGAAATTGGTCGCTCGATAATCCCCTATCCATCCAAAAAGGGATATATGCAATCCATACTTCGAACCAGAAGTTCTTGACTGCCCGTACCACCATTATGAGTCTTCCCCTTGAAACGGCCCTGGTCACCACCAGATTCCTGTATCCAACCCCTTGCACAATCTCTGGTTCCCTCAATAAAATACCCAGTTCTCCCCCACTTAGAGATCAAGAAACTTCAAATACCCTAAATCTCCGAAGAAATCCTCAGGGATTCTCATCGCGACTGTCTCTAGCCATTCGAAGCCTCATACCATTCCAATACCGAATACCTCAACTGTCCAGTAAGATCACTGACTCTTAGACTGAAACCATAATTCAACGTAATCCTCACCCTCGACTACTCTACCCAAGTTCCATAACTTGAATCCTCACAAGAACTGGGACTCCACTCCCATACTCAATATCCATCATAGACAGAAAAGCCGCCGCCCTGATATACTCAACTGGATTGCCCACTGATACTACTACCACATACCCTACTATACTCAAATAGGGTGCAACGTGGTCCTTGACCACCTCAGTCCCAACCGACTACATGCCCACGATATATCCTTACCTCGCGGAAGACATGCTGCCTTATACACTGGAGGAAAATCGACATAAATGTCAATCCGCAGGGTTTTACTCCTAAAACCCCAAACTGAAATCTCACACCTCTTATGTTTCTCACTAGAAACGGAAATAGCACCACTTAGATCACAGAAGGTGACATCTCTTCTATCGGATGGTTACTCAACTCAGGCTGTAATCCTCTATAACTGTCATCTCTACTCCTTCCTGAGTCTTGCAACTCCAATTGTCATCTCATCAGCAATCCCTCGGGGCTAATTCTATTTCCTCATTAAGGGATACCTCACTAAAACTCATCCATCATGGCCCTCTAGCCCCATACTCTTTCACCTCCAATCTCGGTCTAACCAATCACCACGGGTAACTGGTAGAACCAATAACACTATTGTCACGGGTCAAGGTACTCGAACCACAACATCACCTCTCGATCTGATGCAAATCATGGTATTCAAACCACGGAACCACCACTCAATCAGCTACCAATCATGGAACCCGATCCATGACATTACTCCCCAATCTGCTCCGATGTATGGTACTCGAACCATAACATCACTCCTCAGTCTGCCACTTAGAACCTTCATAATACTCCCTGTATCGAGTATGGGTCCTCTGCTTTCGGTAGTACGGGCCCATACTACCTGCCACATCTACCCATACTCTCCACACGGACCATTCCAGAGTCCCTAAGTAGTTGCTCAACCTTCTCGTTCACTAATTCTGCCACACGTGCTTACTCCTCAGCGAAATGCTCTACTCCGCCAGCGTACTCATCTGGCTAAGGTCACTCCCACTTCTCCGCCATCAGCTGTTGAAGAGCTCCTAATGATGCTAGCCATCTACCTCCTGAATATCGTCATATTGACTTGGTAGATGACTCCCATCATCGAGAGTTCCACAAAGCACGAAGCAAGCAGCATTCGGGCATCGAAGAATACATAGAACTCACCCTGGGTGATGACTCCGCCTGCTCTGCTCATTCTCAAAAGCACCACAATACTCATCTAGGCGTCTCTCCTAGGTTACTCCTCTACTCAAATCCCCTAAGAGGATTCCAACTGAATACTCTCACTTATACTCAAAAGCACAACACATATAACAGCAACTCCTAGGCTAAGGCATCACAAATCAGGCCACTCTAGTCCTAAGATATGAAATACCTAGCATGCCTCTAGCATGCATAATATCTCATAAAATGTATCATAAATATCTCATAACACAAAACTAAGGGTATTTTGGGAAATCACCGTTCGGGCTCTGGCTAATTGTACACACTGCTCTTTCTCGCTTTCTCTTTGAACTCTTATTCACTTTTAGAATTTCATTTCTTTGAAAACTTTTCTTACTTCCTCAGTTTGAGTTCAGATTTACCCGAAGGTGCATCCGAATCCCTCAAACCAAGGCTCTGATACCAACTTGTAACACCAAAATTTTTCAAAACAAATTTTTCATTTAAAATTACTTTTCTCTTTAATACTTTTCATAAAAATCCCATTTTGTAAAAATTACAATACATGACTCTTTTGTTCAATCAATCAATAAACCAGGATCTTCAAAACAACCGCTTCCTCTGGTGTGTACAATCGAGCCGGTGTCGTCCCGTGATCCGGAGAAAACCTGAAACACATAACACAAAACACTGTAAGTACGAAGCTTAGTGAGTTCCCCAAAATACCACTCTAACACATATTAGCCACTCAAGGCTATAACTTTGTTGACCTTCTAGTCAGTGTGTCTCAGTGGGACCCTCCAGTCCCAACTCTTGGTGGGTCCTCTGGCCCTAACTCTATGGACCCTAGGGTCCTAACTCCGAGAACTCTGAATCACATATCACAATAAATCTCAACACATAAACAACATACAAATACTCTGGCACATAATTCTAAAAATACCACATATAACCTATATTAGTCACTCGAGGCTATAACGTTATGGGCCCTTGGGCCCTAACTCTGCGGACCCTCTGGTCCTAGCTCTGTGGACCTTCCGGTCCTCACTCTGATATATACACAACATAAATCACATAGAAATAATGCAGTGCCACACATCACATAGATAGCATATAATATCTCTATCACATAACTATGTTATCACTCTAGGTAAAGCATAGTGAGAAGACTCACCTGCTACTGCCGACTGAAGAACAGTCCACACTGCTCTGACCAGCATCACGAACTCCACCTACTGAATCACCGAAACCAGTAATCACTAATAACAACCAAAATACTCCTGAAGGTCAACTGGTCAACTCTTGGTCAAATTCAAAGTCCTCAGTCAAAGTCAACCCTCCTAGTTGACCCTACTCGCCGAGTCCTACAACTCTGAGTCCCCTCGCACTCAACTCACCGAGTCCTCCCTTGACTCACCAATTCACGGCTCAACCAGAAGAAGGTTAGGACCTCACGACCAGACTCGCCGAGTCCAAGGCTATCTTTAACCAACTCGCCGAGTTGTTCTTCCAACTCGCCGAGTTCTTGCCCATCTTCAAGCAACTCGCCGAGTACACCTTTGTGACTCGCTGAGTACCTCTAGATCTTAATCCATACAGAAGCTTTCCAGGCCATGCAAATGATCCAAACCATAGATCTACCCTTCTACAACCCATCCATCATGTAAAGTGGCAAACTTTACGTGAATCCAAAGAGATATAAGCATATAACACTCTAGGGTTAGGTTTTGGGACAAGATGGCTTCACCAATCACTCAAGAACAGGGAATTTAATGCACTCTAGACCTTCTCCATTCCAGATCTGAGGTAGCAACCTCAGATCTAACCTCCAACTCAAAACACCACATGCTATCTTTTCCAAAAACCTCAAAATGAAGAATAAAAGCCCAAGCAACGAAATAATACCTCAAAAGGAAACTCCAACAGAAGAGAAATCTAAATCCTAGCAAAGCCCTTTGCTCCAAGCCTCTTAATTCTCCAAGATCTCTTCCAAAATCTCTTCTCCAAGGTTAAAATGCTCTCAAACCACTCACAAATGCTCCCTAGCGTTTTCTGGACTTCAAGAAAGGGTAAAGAGGGTGGGGAGAGGGTATAATGTCCTTTATATAGGGCTCATCCTCCGAAATTAGGGTTTTCTCCACAAAACACCAACTCGTCGAGTCCAGCCGCCGACTCGCCGAGTTGGCCACTTAACACGTGACCAGAATCGCGACCCTACTCGCCGAGTTGCTCTTTCACATTTACACTTTGAACCCTGAATTTGAACTCCTGAACTCAGGATGTTACAGCACCTCACTGATCAATAAAGTTGCCAACTTTATTGAATCTAACCACACAAAACATCATGAACATGAAGAAGAAGCACGATAACCTAGATCTATAAGAGGCTAACCAACAAGATCAAAAAAAGGAAACTCACAAAGGTCCAGAAGTTGCTTAAATGAAATCTCTAAGCTTGCGAAGAGGTTCTCTACACCACAAGGGTCTTATTCTTCCTTCGAAATGCACCAAATTACCAAAGGTAAGCTCAAATATGGAGGAGAGGTTATTAGGGTTTTATCCAAGCTTCTTGGAGGTGATGGAGGCTCAAAATGATACCCTAATCCTGAGGTTAAAGGCTTAAATATGGAGGAAAACTTAAAATTATGGGCTTGGGCCGAAACAATCGCCACTTCGTCACCGTTCACTCACCTCCTCATAGGAAGAATCAAGAGGACACAATCATTTCAGCCTTGTCGCGTCATGGCCATCCTTGCGCCACGTCATGGCAAAGAGTTTTTGCCAAAAACTCCATTTTTGATCCTGTTAAGTCTTTACATAAACCATTCTAAGAAATGGTTGTTAAAATTCTTCCCCCCCCCCCAAAAAAAAATTAGATTTTCTGCTTGAAATTCGTCCTTACAACTTACTCTATAGCATAATTCAATACCATCTGAACTACCTAAGTCCGATACAAGGCTAAAAAATCACCTCGCATAGACGATCACCTTCTGGCACCGCCACTAAACCAAAACTTAGCAGAAATCACAGGTCCTGAAGAAAAAACGAATATCGACATGCCACACTTAACCAATAAAGAGAAGCACTAACTACTTTACCTGAAATCTAAAAACTCTATACTATACCCAACTTCCATACGGACAAAATCACTTGAACCATACCTATGATGACCGCAATCCACAATCGGAATTGACCAAAACCTCCCTGACCTTGCATCGTCTTACTAATAACAGGAAACCATAATCCATGACTATCCGTAAATGTTGGTAATCTTGCACTCGAATACGATGATGACTTCAAACATGAGCCCTAAAAATTGGAGCTACACCAAGATATTCATCAAATCCTGCTGACGGAGGAATTCGAAGATTCGATATGTCCAAGATCTTCCTAGTTCCTGTTAGGTCTAATAAAGGGTTGTGTCAAATGTATGTTATTATGGTTTTCTTAGTCTGAAATGGGCATGTCCATGTTCAGTTTTAGTCTCTAAATAATCTCTATAAATAGCATGCATGTACCTTTAGGGTTACAACTTTTGAACTCTCACAGAAAAGTTCTGTTTTTAAGAACTCTTCTAGAGCTATGATAAATATAATCATTCCACACACTTTTGATCATTATTGTTTCATATCATTTATTCATCTCATTAATATAGAATCTATCGATCATTATTGTTCCCACCATTGGTATCAGAGTAGGAGATAGTGTAATTAATTCTCTATTCTTCTGACGAGTATTGGATTTTGTATTAAGGTTTTACGATTTTCATAGATATGTTCTTGTTGTCTCAATCGTCTCAATCGATTGTAAATTCCAGATCCAGATCTCTAGTTTACCCTTGAAATCGATTCTAGTTTACACATCTGGCTCTATATTTTTCTTTTGTTTATTTCTTGTTATTATGGCTCACGGTGATCTTCATTCTCTTTCTTTCAATGTCCCTAGTAACATTGGTTCATCTACAAGGATTCATATCCTTTTCCAGAAGACTATGAGTTTTGGGCGCTTCACTTCAAAGATTATAGATTGGGAATCGAAGAACATGGATCTACAATATGGCATGCAATAATAGAAGAACCATACACGTATTCGATAATGAAGAAAGAAGTCAAAATCCCGAAGGATTATGATGCAATCATTGCAGACAGCCCTGAAACTGATGAGAAGATCAATCTAATGTGCAACCTAAAAGCAATGAGAATTATTCGATTTGCTCTTATTCCTGACACATTCCGTCTTGTTAGTACATGTGATACAGCTAAAGGAATTTGGAATATAATAAAGGAATTGTATTAAGGTGATGATGACTTGCAACATTCTGTGCAGACGACTCTTTTGTTGAAATTTGGTTCTTTTGTGCAAAAACCGGATGAGAACTTAGAAAAGATAGCCAATTGCTTCAATCACCTGTTAAGCAGAATGCTTAAATACAATCTTGAGTGACGAGATAATGAACAGAAGGTCATGTTTATGAATGGTCTCAGATCCGAATGGAATGCTATAGTTTCCACTGTTAAAGCACACAGACAATTCAAAAGCTATTCGTTGGCAAAACTCTTGGGTATTCTGAAGTCTCACGAAGATGAGGTTACTAAGGAAGCAAAACTTGCCTCTAGTGTGGCGCTCGTTGCTAAACATAAGAAGTCAACAGTTGATGATTTTGAATCTGACTTTTCGGATGATGAACTCTCAAAAGAAGACAAGGTGTTGATGGTGTCAAACCGAAAGAAATTCTTTAAGAAGAATTTATCTCGATTAAGAAACAAATACAAGCAGGGAAACTCAAGTTCCGAAAAGCCAAGAGAGGAGGGTTTTAAGAACTCTCAGAATGACGAGGAAAAGAAGGAAAAGAAACTACTAGGCGATTCTGGTTACAACTGTAACTATTGTCATGGCAAGAATCATTTTACGAAAGAATGCATGTTGTTAAGACAGAATGAGAAGAAGGAGAATGTTAAAGATGAAGCTTACTACGCTCAGAAGATAGAAGAGCTTCGGAAGAAAAATTCATCGGCTACGAAACCGGTGCTAATAGTGCAAGAGGAAAGTGACGATGGTAGAGTTAAAGTGTGGTCTACAGACTTTGAGGACAATGAGGTAAGGAAACCAAACCATGGCAGGTGTTTTGTGGTGAAGTCTAAGAAGGAAGGTTATGCAGCAAGTGCTTGATGGTTCATTGTGGCAATTCAAAACCAAGGGGATATGCGACTGATGGTGGAAAAGCATCAGAGAGTTGTTTTGTTGCAAAAACTGTTACGGATCAAGTGAAGGAGTGCGTGAAGGTGGTCGATAAGGTACATTCAATTCTTAAATCATTTAATATTCATTCATCACGTTATGATTCTAAATTAAAAGATTTACGTTATACGATTTCTGATTTTAGTGACAGCTTAAAAAGAACTCGTATAAGTAATTCTAATATGAATGGTTAACTTTTAAGAATGACGAGAGAAGAATAAAAATAGAAGAATCGGAAGTAGAGCTTACTAGATCAAGAGATGATATTATTATTCTTAAGAGAGACAATAGAGTAACTGTTGAAACAGAGAAATTTTTTTTGTTTGATCACTAAACGTTTATATTTTAATATTACTTAGCTTCATTTGGATTGTGAAATTGGTAAAGGTTTGCATAAAATGATTTTACCTTTTATTGAATTAAAAGAAGATGAAATTGATGTTGAATGCTATAAATGTGAATCAATTGTTTCTTTAGATGATGTTTCAGATTCTTATAGGGTTGGACTTGAGAAAATAGAAGAATATATCCAGTCCAAAGAACATAAAAACATGTTGAAAAAGGTTTTAACTGAAAAGGATAAAAAAGAAATCAAGTTAAGTGATATGCAGAAATATGACTTAGTATGCAAGAAATTGAATTTAGAAAATACTCTTGATTCTGAGAATATTTCTGAATTCGATGAAAGTAAAATGAGTGAAATATCCGTAGAGGATAAAATTCATTGTTTTGCTTTTGTACAAAATTATGATGAACCAAAGAAAAATTTAATTTCTAAAAACTCAATCGAATTTGTTCGAGTTTTTGAAAATAAAAGTTCAAAAGTTTTGAAAGAAGAAGCAACTGTTTTTCCTAAAGTACAAACTGTTCCGAATCAAGTTTTTGTAAAGAAAGGACTGAATGAAAATGATACTTCTGAATTAACGTCATTGGTCGCTGATGATAATGCGAAAGGGTGTGATGATAGTATCAGAGCATAAGTCCCAAAATCTCTACTACGAAAAATCATAGTGTGATGTGATGCAATCATGCCGACCCCTTTCTCTTCGAGTTGGTAGTACCTAAAACATAAACTGAAACTGTAAGCACAAAGCTTAGTGAGTTCCCCCACCATTCCACATACAAAACAAACATATTGTCAAACATATCCGGGTTCTGGCTTACCCCTTCGATCTATTTCAACCGGATACTATCGAGCATATATGGGTGTTCAACCTGCCCCTTTGGTCTATTTCAACTGGATAATGTCGAGCATATATGGGTGCTCGACTTGCCCCTTCGGTCTATTTCAACCGGACACCGGGTCTATTTCACCATCTACCACTACCACATAATATCACACATAATTCACAGAATCATCAAACAATACATACACAACCGATAATTATCACAAAGACAATCATTATGCTATATCATAACTAGTGGGCCGGCATTGGTGCCTTCAATCCACGAATTCTACGAAAGGAGACTCGCATCAAACTGTGGGTGCAAATTGTACTCAGCGAATGACCCGTGAACTCTTCTCCCTATCTCACAACATAAATTGGATTACATTATGATTCCAAGATCCAAACCTTAATTCATGTCCTATTGGGCCTCTTCCTCCCAAGGCCCAATTTCAAAACTGCGCAAAGTGTGTCCAAGCCCAATCAAATAAATTCTAAAGCCCGAAGCTAAAGGACCATTCATGTAATTCACTCTATTTATAAGTCAATTAGACACAAGTCAGACACGAAAGCGGATGAAGTTATTTAATAACAAAGATTAAGTAGAAAATCCCAGTTTTGCTTCCACTAGTTTTGGTAAACTCTTTTTTAAACTCTTCTTCAGATTTAGTGTTTTTGATCTCAGAAAGAAAATGGTGAAGGATCGGAAGGTTGGTGTGGCGATGGATTTCTCCAAGAGCAGCAAGGCTGCTTTGCAATGGGCAATCGATAACTTAGCTGACAAAGGTGATACGTTCTACATCATCCATATAAAATCTCCTTCCAGTGATGAATCCCGTAACAAACTCTGGACCACATCTGGCTCTCGTAAGATCCGATCCATCATTTGCTCATTCTATTATTTGTATTTTGTTTGTAAACGGCGGATTGATTTATTTTTCTGTGGGAGATCACTGATTAGCCTTGATTCCGTTGGTCGAGTTCCGTGAGCCGGAAGTGATGGCCAAGTACGACGTGAAGACGGATATTGATGTTCTTGACATGCTTGACACCGGAGCTAGACAAAAAGAGGTTTTCACTTTGCATCATCTTCGATCCTCATTCAAACATTTCGTTTTTCTCGATTCAAACTTTTGATCTAGATTTATAGATTTCCAGTTCAATATAACTTTAATATGAAACTTATTTTATCAGATCCAAACCGGATGCCAAGTCCGATGAACTTCATAGTTCACCAAATTCGTTTGACTGTTGGCATCGAATTTAAACTCAGGCTTTTAGATCATTTGTATCAAACTTCAACCATTTGTTTGAAACTTCCACAGTCTAATGCTCCATAATAAATGGTTTATCCTTTAGGCTTTAGTTTATATTTCGTAATCGGAAGCTAATTATTTACTTCGAATTTTAATCAAACTAATATGATCCGAGTTAGAAGTTGTGTAAGAAGTGATTGATAAGAACAAAATCATGAAATTTATGACATTAATTTGGCCGGGTTGATCAAATTCCTTGACTAAATTATTTGTAATATGTTCGCGATTAGATTCATGTCGTGACCAAATTGTATTGGGGAGATGCAAGGGAGAAGCTGATTCAAGGGATTGAAGATCTAAAGCTGGATACATTGGTCATGGGAAGCAGAGGACTCACTGCTCTTCAGAGGTACCTTCCTATTTCTTGTCTAATTCTTTAATGCATCTACATATATTTGAAAAGAAAAAAACTGGCATATATTTCCGCTTTGGTATTTTTTTTGTTTTTTATTTCATAACAATGTATTGTAAGCCAATATATTTTTTTGAAAAAAATAATATATTGAAAATAATTAATTTAAATACCTTATCTATACAACCTTTGAATGAGAATATATCCACAATAATGATGGTCAAACATAGATATTAATCCTTTCTAGATATGTACAACGCCATGTTTAAAGATATATATTTTTATTCAATAAATTTAACATTTTTCTAATTTTTAAATGATGAAAGTTGAGGATATAAAAAGTTAAAAACCACAGAGAGCATAATTCGGCGTATTTATAGATATAATATTTTAAGTGGATATCCATTTAACCCGGTAGAAATAAATAATAATGTAATTCGGGGTTTTATTGTTCGGAATTACCACATCTATAAACACTCACTATATTCAACTAAAAGAAATACATCAAATTTATAGACTATTATGAAATATAACATTTGTGCCGTGTACGATTGTTGTATTGCAGGATAATATTGGGAAGTGTGACAAACTATTTGATCACTAATGCACCTTGTCCCGTCACCATTGTCAAAGACAAGCACTAATCTTGTTAATTAATAGTATCAATAACGTATGCATGGAGTATTAGTACCCCATGTCCATGCTTTCCTTTAATCTTCAATCACTTTCTTTTTAATTTTAATCTCTACGTTATGTAGTGTGGCATGTAAAACCAAAACATAATATATATCATTATTCAACTTGTTTTTAAAGATCATAATCTAGTTACAAACCCAGTAGACAGGAAGATATATGTGTGAAATTAATACATTGTGTATTCATATGCCTTAAAAACGAGCAACGTTGAATACTTTTGAGGATATGTAGATGGTGATTATTAGTGATGTATGGATTTCTGTTGGGATTCAGCAAAAAAAAAATTAAACATCTTCATACAAACAAACAATAAAAGGCTTTGGTAAAAGCATGGAATAAACTTCCGAAAAATAATAATCGAAAAAAAAATATTATAAAACGGAACATTGTATTTAATGTGGTTTAGTCGATGTAACCTATGTCCATAGGCGAACGAGTGAGAAAATTTTATTAAACTTTCAAAACAATTACAATCACTCACCAAAGAGTGCACCACACTTAACTCTCAAACAAAAAAAGAATCTCTTTCACTAACAAACTACTCCAAAAAAAATATGCTCTCAACCTCAAAATGATTGCTCTCTTGAAATCTATGTATATTAACACACACTATACACTCGCACATATTGATCTACATTATACACTCACACATGTTGATAAAGAGGGAGTGATTATTTATCGGCAAGCGTTGATACCTTAATTCTAATGGGTCAAGTATATCCATAATTTAGCCATAAATGGAATCAACCAATCACAAAACGTCATACAGTTGTTTCAAGAATGTTCAACCTTGAGGGTTGTGCATGGCCACCTGCCATGCATATTGGAGTGCTTTTACCATGAATGGGGCACATTATTCCTGCATGGAACATTTTATTTCTCTTGCCATCATTTTCTATTCGTAGCAATGCTTTCAGATGTCTTTCAATACTTTCTAATTCCAAGCAACGCTTTCTATTGTTTGCCAGCGCTTTTTGACATTCAAATGAGAACAATTATAAAGTTGAGAATACGAGAACAAATCTGAGCCACTTAATTTTTTAATTAAAATAATAAAATAATGATCATATAAATCAAAAAACAATTTAAAATAATAAGAAAAACTCACTAACCAAATCACCTATTACCCAACCAACACCACTAATGGTGTACCCGTGCCAGTAATCCAACCAAGCCCAATACCGGTCCGCACCCACCAAGTCGGCTAAACAAAATCAAAAACTTACAAATATAACTCATCATGAGCGAATCTCGGACAAGGTGATCATACATAAATTGTAACGCCTGTGTTTCCGGGCTTGCCATTTTTAGCAATGTAATAGTCTAGGTTAACCTTTGTAACCCGTTTTGAAAATAATAAGATTGTATTATTTGAGTATTATGTGTTTTGTGCTTAATTGCTTAATTATGTGGTTTGATTAATTAAGAATAAAAATAAGCGTCAAAATTTAAGTGTAAAATAAATTTAATATCTTTGAATAATGTTGTAGTAGTTGAAACGAGGTTTCCGAATATACATAGAATGCCCAAATCTGACTTCGTATGAGAAAGTTATGATTTATCGAAGTTTCGGCTTAGCGGTGTGCAGCCCGAAATACTCGATTTGAGATCGAGCAGTTTTTAGCCGAAGCAATCTAAACGAGGATCAAAGGTCTCGTTGTTGGTATCAAAGCGATAAAAAGTTAGGCGAGAACGGACGTCAAACGAAGAAGTTATGAATTTATAACGAAGTTTTTCTGTCGCGGCCTATTAAAAATAAATAATAAAAATAAAGTCGAAATTAGCCGACGGAATCTAAACGAAAGTTGTAGAGCGTAGTCTCACCTTCGCGTGGATATAAAGAACGTTGAAAACGGAGTTCGTATGAAGAAGATATGAATTTCCGAAGTTTATTAAATAATTTGTATTTATTTTTAATCTTTAATTCGGAAGCATTATCCGAAGGAGTCACCAGTCTGATCCGAGGTACGCCCCGCGTACTCGTGTATGCCCCGCGTACTCCGAAGGTGTCGACACTCGCAGCAAGTGGCTCGGATGACGCATGCAATGACGATTTCGGAAGCAGTACGCGCCGCGTACTGCAGTACGCCCCGCGTACTCCGAGGCTCCAGCCTCCTATAAATAGGATCCGAAGGCAGCCGAGTCTTTTGCTTATTTTCTCTCTTCTCTCTCCCGTTTTGCATCGTTTTGCATGCCAGAAATATCCCGAAGCCCCAGTATCATACTCGAGCCCCGAGACAAGTCCCGAGATCCCGAAGATCCCGAGAAGTGCGGTTCCCGAGCCGAAGCTCTGCCCGCGAGAAGTTCGATTTTTGTGAAGATCTTTCAGATCTGCTGAGGATTACTACTTCTGCAAGTCATAGTGCTGTCCGATCATCTTCTGATCAGGTGAGTGTATACTACCTTTCATAAACACGATAATAATACAAGTTTGGTTCGAGTGTATTAAGTATATTGTTGTTTATAAGTGTGAGTGTGTAGTTACCTTCTTCCAACACATTATTATAAAGTATTATATATAAAATACGTGCTATGTGTATATATTTTGTTGTTATATGTGTGAATGTATATTCACTCTCTTCTATCTCATAGATCTGAGTTATTCTCTATGAAATATGTGTTATGTGTGTGTGTGCCTCATCTGTTATGTGAAATATGTGTTGATCAAAGCATGCTATACAGGTTTTTATCTATGTATAAAAATGTATATCTTTATCTACTAATATGTTAGGTAGAACATGGGTAGATAGTTGGTGTGTAATAAACAGATGAGAGGCCTCGTTGTTGTTTGATTTAGTCATCTAGCGGAGTTTAGATGACGACCACGGGCTATTCTAGACAGTCTTGTGGAAACATTAGCAGGTTCGCCACCTGTAGGTGTTAATGAACTTGGGTGTTCATTCATTGTACTCCATCTCCGTCATGGTTGCCTTATTTGACTTATATTGTTGAGGTACCCCCGAAGCATGTGTTGTCGCCCCGATGAAATATTCTTAGACTAGGTCCCTTATGTTAGTTGTTTTAGGAACATAAAGTGAGAATAACGGGAATGGGTAATTGGGTTATTGTTGGTTGGTGGAAATTAAATATGATTATTTATTGTGGGTTGAAAACCCTATATGCTCACCAGGCTCCCAAGCCTGACCCACTCAGTTTTATTTGTATTACAGGAAGTGGCGCGAGGGCATGAGATGGATGAACCATCAATTGTTTTGTTTACAAGTCTGTATATGTATATATTTGTTGAATGACTTGTAATGTTATCGTTTATGCTTATTGGTCTGTATCGGAACATGACACCCCGAGTTTTGATTATATAATGAAAAATACATTTCTTTTATGAAATGCTTTGGTAAACATTGTTTTATCATGTTTTGTTTTTGGGAACAAATTCTGCAACTCTTTCAAATCAAAAGGATTTACTCTGAAAATATTTTAAAAGCATAAATGAAAAACGGTCTTTTCTGGCCAAGATTTTGGGGATGTCACATAAATTCCCGAACCAACAAGGGACAGGTCGATCACAACTAAATCCGTGAGACATCACTAATATCATAACGATAAAAGATGGCATGCGAAACACATCCCAGGGTTCATGCAAAAGGAACATCCGGAGCAATAAATTAATAAAAGAATGACAAAAGGTGTAACTCCTCATTAACCGGACAATAACAAAAGACCGGTCACAACCTTATACCAAAAGGTTTGGAGAATCCTATAAATACTCTTAGTGGAACGGTGGAAAGGTATGAATTAAAGAGGAAGTATCATAAGTAATCCATAGCAATATATACATTTGCCATCTAACTTAGGCATCAGAGAGCAATACCGGTGTCCAACCCTCGGTATGACTTTTTAACCTAGTAGTTGCTTATCTTATGCAGTGTGACTTCTCGGATGCTGATTAGACGAAGTCCAAGACAATACGACGCAGACACCCAAAACCATTTACTATATAAGATAATACGACCTATGCAATATGACCACGACCCGACCAGGGAAAATCAAATTTCACCACGTGGGGAGAATGACGCCACTACATGTCTACACAATATGTTTAACATATAGCAAAGTCATATCTCCCAGCGCCATAGAGACGAACTGATACTCATATACAAGCACATACATGACATAGGTATTCACCTATACAACGAAAGCTCAACCGAGATCATGTATGAACATTGTTTTGTAAGAAACTAACAGTGCAAATAAAGAAAAATCTCAAACAACCAGCAGGGCATTTAATGAGCTCCACGGGACATTTAGTATGACCTATAGGAATATTATCAGTCCCGTTGAATTTAAGAGACCAGTTAACACAAGCCAAAAATACGCAGATGTTAGATTTCACAATCATACAGTCGTTATCATTATAAAACATCATATTTGGGAGGAGTGTCATGAAGAAATTTGAAACCATTGTATCAATGATTCACAGTTTAATTTGGTTCAAGATACCAAGCGGTTATGCGAAAATCTATAGCAAGCCCTTAGGAACATCCATGGCAACATTTATAACAGATGGAGCAGACATAACAACGTCAGGGTTACAACTAACACAAGTCGGAACAAAGGAAGTTGTAATAAATGACAGATACCTAGAACAAGGAATACGGATTGGGGAAGGATTACCTAATACGCTAAGAGAGGATTAACAAAGTTGTTAAAAGAAAGTATTGATGTATTTTCTTGACAGTCATCCAACATGACCGATATACTAAGGGTACAAATCGAACATAAACTAAATGACATCCCAGGAAACAAACCAATTCGTCAAAAGAAAGAGGGCGGTCCAAAGATAGAAATAAAGCAATAAACGATGAAGTAGACAAGCTAGTCAGTGCGTAGATAGTAAGAGAATCACTTTTCCCGTCTTAGTTAGCAAATCTGGTATTGGTCATGAAAGAAGATGGACAGTGGATGATATGTGTCGATTTCACAAACTTAAATAAAGCATGCCCAAAATATTGCTACCTATTGTCGTAGATAAATGAAAAGATAGAGTCTTTGCATGGACACAAATGGAAGAGTTTATTGGATGCTAACAAAGGGTGCCACCAGATACACATGCATAAAGGAGATGAGGAGAAAACCTCCTTTAATATGGACAGAGGAACATTTTGCTATACAAAAATGTCGTTTGGACTAAAAAATGCAGGAATGACATACCAAAGGCTAGCAGAAAAAGTCTTCAAGCCACAAGTGAGCAGGAATATTGAAGTGTATGTCGACGACATGATCATCAAAAGTCGGGATGACGACCATTTTTTAAAAGACATAGCGAAAACTTTTGCAAACCTAAGGGTAGTGAACATGAAATTAAACCCAGAGAAATGTATGTTTTGAACAGAAGAATGAAAATTCCTAAGACATGTCACTATGAAGGAAGGGATAAGGGTAAACCCAAGGAAGATATAATCATTAATAAAAACACATCACTGAAAATGGTAAAAGAAGTACAAGCACTAAACGAAAAATTAGTGGCACTGGGACGATTCTTATCTAAATTTGCAGAAAATACACTACTATTCTATAAAATGCTAAAGAGACTATTAGGAAAAAAAAAAGGATTTTCGGTGGACAAAGGAAGCGAAGAGTGTGTTTCAGAAAGTCAAAGTAACATTAACAGAATTGTCTACTTTAACATCACAAATCTAAGGAGAATTTTTGACAATGTACTTAACAGCATCAAAGATGGCAGCAAGTGCAATATTGGTAGCCAGCAGGGACGAAAAACAAGTACCTACATACTTTGTGAGTCACATATTACAAGGAGCGTAAATCAGATATTCAGATATGGAAAAGTTAGCACTGTCCTTTTGAATGTTGCCATAAGACTGAAGGGGTGTTTCTTAGCACATACTATAGAAGTCCTAAGGAATGTCCCACGACGACAAATGTTACTTAAGCCAGAAAAGTCAGGACGAATAGCTAAGCGCGCCATGGAATTGGGAGAACATGAAATCGTTTTCAAACCTTAAACTAGTATCAAGGAACAAGCATTGGAAAATTTATTGTTGAAATAGTATGTCATAGGGAGGTAGCAAAAGTAAGGGAAATAGAAACTAAAGAAGCAAACATGGAGCATACATGAAACGAGCAGTAAAAGTTACACACCGATGGATCTTCCACTATTGAAGGGGCAGGGGCTAGCCCGATAATGACAAGCCCAAAAAGAGAGGAAATAAATATGCACTAAGGTTCGACTTCCTGGCATCGAATAACGAATTAGAGTATGAAGCACTTATCTCTTGATTACAGCTAGTTATCAAAGTGGTTTACCAACAAATGCACGCATTCATAGACTAAATAGTTGTGCAAACCAAATTAACGGGTTATATAGAATCCGAGGAAAAAATCTTGCACAGTACGCAGACAAAGTAAAGGAATTAACAAAGCAATTTGTAAATTTCAAATTAAAACACATACCAAGATCGAAGAATAAGAGAGAAGGTGCATTAAGCAAATTAGCATCATCGACATTTCCTCATCTAACCAAGAAAGTGTTAGTGGAAATAATGCAAGTAAAAGAAATCGATGAAACATTGACGGTATCAATGGTAGAAGAGCAAAACGACTAGAGGAAACCAATAATGGAATATTTGTTAGAAGGGAAATTACCGCAAGATCACAAACAAGCCAGAAAATTGTGAACCAAAGCACGATCTTTTGTAATGCATAATTATATATTATGCAATAGATGATACGTGGCACCTCGCCTACGTTGTATGAATGGAAAGGAGGCAGAATACCTCACAAGAGAAATGCATGAAGGTGTCGCAAGGGCACATGAGGGTGCCCGAACAATAGTAAGAAAGATAGCAAGGGTTGGGTACTACTGGTTGTCCATGTACCAAGATATAGAAGACATAATCTATAAATTTGATAAATATCATAATCATGCGCCGATACAAAGAAAATCAGCTATGCCCATGATTAGCATCAGTAGCCCATGAACTTTTGCTCAATGGGGCATCAACATAGTGGGGTCTTTCCCAGAAGCACTAGGAAAAGTGAAGTTCCTGGTAGTAGATATAGACTACTTCACAAAATGGGTGGAGGTCGATCCTCTTGTGATGATAATCGAACAAAATATTATAAAATTCTTTTGGAAACAAATCATTTTCTGATTCGGGATACTCCAAACACTCATTTCAGATAATGGAACTCAATAGGCAAATAACCCCTTCTGGGAATGGTGTGAACACCTCATGATAAATCAGAACTACTTCCATGGCACATCTAGAAGCAAATTATCAAATGGAGGTTACAAACAGAGCGATAGTGCACGGTCTGGTGACAAGATTGGACATAGCTAAAGTAAGATGGGTTGACGAATTGCCAAATATGTTATGGGCATACCGAACCACAGCACGTACTGCGACGAAGGAGACACGTCCAGCTTATTTTATGGATCAGAAGCAGTGCTACCAATAGAATTAATCGCTTTAACAAACCGAACAGTGAAGTTTGACAATCCAGACAATAGTGAAGATTTGCGAGCAAACTTAGAATTATCCATGGAACGAAGAGAGATAGCAGCAATATGGCAATAGAATTATAAGAAATAGACAAAATGTAACAACGTAAATTTTAAAACAATTTTTCGTTTTTCAAACACAATAAAACTCATATAATATTCTCAAAATCTCATGTGTATCCAATGTCATCACAATAAAACATATCCCAGAATCTCAAAAATATAATCCTATGCCACTGTGTACAAATCATGTCGGTGCCTTCCCGCGATCCCGAGAACAACCTGAAACACATAACACATAACACATAACATGGTAAGCACGAAGCTTAGTGAGTTCCCCAAAATACCACACACAACACATATTTGCCAGTCGAGGCTCTAACTCTGTTTGACCCTCTGGTCAATGTGTCTTAGTGGGACCCTCCAGTCCCATAACTCTATGGACCCTCCCGGTCCTAACTCTGTGGACCTCCTGGTCCTAACTCTGTAAACTCTGAAACATACATAGCATAAATCACATAGAAATAATGCAGTGTATCACATCATATAAATGGCATAAAAAATACTCTGTCACATAGCTCTAATTACCACTCTAGGTAAAGTATAGTGAGAAGACTCAACTGGGAAGCCAGCAAATAACAGTCTCGTACTCGGAAATCTTGAACTAGCCTCCGCCTATCACATAGGATAAATATCTCTAATTAATGCTCTATTAACACTCGCCTATTCCAAAGGCTACCCGCTTTCTCTGTCTAACTCTTGAAGTGGATAAAAGGTCATCCTACCTCTCCATGGTTTCCATTACTCACGTTGACTAAACCCCAAATTCAACAGAAGTCAACTCAAGTCAATAGTCCATGTTTGACCTGACTCGTCGAGTGCACTCATGCAACTCGTCGAGTCCCCTCATTTCCTCAGAAGTCTCAAGAAAGTCCAGCTCAGCTCGTCGAGTTGACCCCTAACTCGCCGAGTTATCGCATGAACAAACTCATCGGGACAAACCCTAACCGACTCGTCGAGTCAGACCATGGACTCGGCGAGTCCCTTCGATCAGATTCCTTATTCCAACAATTTATGGCAGATCCATCATCTCAAACACTAGATCTACCATCCTAAGGTTCGATTGACACGTAAAGCTGCAAGCTTTACGTTTAAACATGGCATATAGGGATCATAATGCCAATATAACTCTAACAAGGATGATTAACCAAAGTAACTCTTATATGGATAAATAAAGTTATCATCTTTAGACTCTCTAGACCTCACAGAGTCCAGATCTGAAATCTAGACCTCAAAAGGGACCTTATGCATTCAAAGTCCCAACAATGGTGGAAGAAACCCTAATCTTCCATACCAACAAGATCTAAGCAAAATAACAAGAAATGTGCAAGCTTTTACCTCTTACTCAAGCCCTTGCGCGGAGGTACACTAGATCTACTGATTCTCTAGCTTCCTTGTTGGATGATCTCCTCTTCTCCTCAAGAGATGCACTAGTCTACTCCAAGTTTTAGCTTCCAAGACTCTCCTAGCTCTCTATGCACGTTTAGGGTTTTCTCTCAAGGGAGGGTAGCCGCAAATGAGTCTATAAGTGCCTTTAAATAGGTCCCAAACCCGCAAAATTAGGATTTCTCTGCCCAGTACCTACTCGGCGAGTCCCACCTTTGACTCGTCGAGTCCATTCATTAAATTCACGCGAGCAACTCGATTTGACTCGGCGAGTTGGACCCTCAACTCGTCGAGTCTCTCCTTCAATATCAAGATTAACATACACAATGATATCCTTGAAAATCTGGACGTTACACAAAAAGCCACTATAATCAATGTGTGAAGGGAATATTTTTCAAGACAGGCGAGCAAGTATTAAGAAACAATGAAGAAAGCAGGCAAGAGCCGTAAGGTACACTAAGACCAATATGAGAAGACCCGTATAGAATTCAAGAGGCGAATAGAGACGATCATACATTTTACAAAAAAGGAAGGAGAGACAATACCAAGGTCGTGGCATGTAAAAACCTAAGAAAGTTCTAAGTTTAAACAAACGAGGAAACGAAGTAAAGGTATAATGATATTGGTCGGTGGGATAAGGGGAACAACTGCTACCACAATCTATATTTTCAACTAAATAAAACGAGGGACAATTAGTAAATTCCAAGAATATGCTTATTCTTCAAAACATGTAGCTCGGTCAGCCGACTAAACATTCAAGTAAAGTCTGAGTACCATACTCTGACCTAGGTTACATGCTTAGCCGAAGAATGTACTTATTCTTCAAAACATATAGCTCGGTCAGCCGACTACACATCCAAATAATGGTCGAGTTTCATACTCTGACCTAGGCTACCTATTTGCCCAAGATAATACTTATTCTTAAAAACATATAGCTCGGGCAACCGACTACACATTCAAATAAAGATCAAGTACCATACACCGACCTAGGCTACCTGCTTAGCCTAAGAATATACTTATTCTTTAAAACATATAGCCTAGTCAGTCGACTACACATCCAAATAAAGGTCGAGTGCCATACTTCGATCTAACCTACTTGCTTAGCCCAAGAATATACTTATTTTTCAAAACATGTAGCTCGGTCAGCTAATTACACATTCAAATAAAGGTTGAGTAACATACTTCGACCTAGGCTACCTGCTTAGCCGAAGAATATGCTTGTTATTCAAAAGATGTAGCTCAGTCAACCGATTACAAATTCACATAAAGGTCGAGTATCATACTCCAACCTAGGCTACTTGCTTAGCCCAAGAATATACTTATTCTTCAAAACATGTAGCGTGGTCAGCCAAATACACATCTAAATAAAGGTCGAGTACCATATTCTGACCTAGGCTATCTGCTTAGCCCAAGAATATACTTATTATTCAAAACATGTAGCTCAGTCAACCCACTACACATTCTAATAATGGTCGAGTACCATATTCTGAATTAGGCTACCTACTTAGCCCAAGGATATACTTTTTCTTTAGAAAATGTAGCTCGACCAACTGACTACACACACACACATAAAGTTCGAGTACCATACTCCGACCTATGTTACCTTCTTAGCCGAATAATATACTTGTTCTTTAAAACGTATACCCCAGAGAGCTGAGTACACATCAACATAAAGGTCTTCCACGACACTCCAACCTAGGCTACCCATTTAGCTTGGGAATAAGGTTATTCCTTCAACAAGGTAACATGGTTAACCAATTATACTTATCATAAAGATATTAGGATGCATGATTAGTTTACAGACGCATTTTTCCAAAAATATGACCAAATTAGACAATTACTCAATGCGTAAAAACCACCACATCCAGACCACATGTGTATGTGGCAATATGATTTTTTTTAGATAAACCCATTGCTAAGATAACAGATTTTCAAAATAACAATACAAAGCACAAGCTTCACATTACTGAGTACTAAACAATGAAGAAACTGTAGGGATTTGAGCACTATAACACTCTTATGGTGCACATACAACCCTAGATGCTTTGGATCTAAGTTTTCTCTAATTATACATGCAATTTCAATTTTCCAAAGCATACACACTAACTACCATGCAATTGAAAATATACAACATAAAACCAAGTTAGATGAATACCTCTTGATGTAGCTTGTGGTTCTTGGCCTTTAAAAGCTTTATCACCTTAAATGTGATGCCTCTAATGTGTCACAAACACCAAATGCAAGAGGAGGCTTATGAGAGAGAGGATATGTAACACCAAAATTGGTTATGGTTCTTCTTTAGAATGCATGGGGTCGAGTTTAGGGGTTAAGGGGTTGCTTTTATAGTGTGGCAAAGACTAGGGTTTCTTCCATGCAAACCCTAATTCATCATGGCCCTTCATATTTCTTAGGCCCTATGGGTTAAACCTTCATAGACTATCATATAGGTTTAGCCCATCCCTAATCAACCATGGATAATTAGCCCAAACTATAAGTATTACTGATTTACCTAATCAGTCCCCGTAAATTTAATTAGTCTCTTTTGATCACAAAATTAATTCCAAATTAATTCTCGATCAATACTAATTAAATAAAATGATTTCTCAATTAACATATTATACTTATAATATATTAATAAATCACAAGTAACCTCTTTCTCAGAAGTTCATCCTATTAAATTGCTCCGGTGAAGGCAACCCAAAAGGACCATGCTACTATCGAGTCAAGTACATGCCAATTATAGTTATGGGCTTAGACACCTAATCCAACAGTCTCCCACTTGGATAAGTCTCATAACTATAACTACCAATGCAACTTCAAAATCCGATTAGCAATCGTAGCTCTCAAAATCCGTTGTCGAACTCTGACCTAGTCAGTGACGCATCCTTTAGATAAGGGGTCATATAATCCTCTGTTCTTCAAGATATCATGTGGAAAAATACATGGAACATAGTCATACTTATTGTCCAGTAGTTTGTTTCCCGATTTTCAATTTGTTTGACATAGAAATTAATTGAACACATCAATTGAGTCATGGCCGGGACCGACACAGAAGCCAAAACAAAATCATCGAGGGGCCCAAGATATCACTTTTAATCCTCTTAGGATAAAATGAACAAATAAACTTTAACTTATATGCTTGTACAAAATACTTGTTAAATCATACACAACAATACATTTTATAACATCAATGCACAACCAACTCGTAGTCAACAACTCATATATCTTGGTTTAAAGACTATATGATATTATCATCTCACAATCGCTCGTGATAAATTCCATGAAGTGATTCATTTGAGCGTGGGTTAAATCCAATGCCCAAATCTTATTTTAAGAGCACTCATGAATGTTGTAGCATACATTTGCTATGTCTAACACCTTAAACAATCTACAAGCCAATTCATGATAGTCTAGCCTCATAACCTACTCCCAAAGTATGATCGACTGTGGATAATTTGAATAATCTTATTATTCTGGAAGTCAAAACATGCAAAAGTGAAACAATAGTAAACAATTGACACACGATAGTAACTTTACTTATAAATAAAACTCCTTTTATTCAATCATCAAATGTCAATTACATTTTAGCTATTACAAGTTTCTAAATATATATCTAATCACTAAAACTAATATTATCCTTCAGCCCAATACTCTTAGCATGCTACAAGTGCTTAACCCTACTCAGTCCCTTCGTAAGGGGATTTGTTGGGTTATCCTCTGACGATACCCACTTTACTACGAGGAGTCCTTCTTCTACTCGATGTCTTATGAAGTGATATTTTCTGTCAGTATGCCTGGATCTTCCATGATCTCTCGGTTCCTTGGTTAAGGCGACCACTCCTTCGTTATCGCAGAAAATCTACACCTACTCCTTTATGAATGGTACAACTCCAAGGTTTTCGATGAAGTTTTTCAATCATATCAGCTCCTTCGATGCTTTGCTCGTTGCTATGTACTATGATTCGCATGTTGAATCAGGTAGAGTCTCCTGCTTGGAACTTTTCCATGTTACTGCTCCTCCATTTAGGGTAAACCCAACCTGACTGAGAGCATAAATTATCTCTGTCGGTTTGAAAGCTAGCATCACAATACTCTATCACTCTCAAGTCATCACTCCCACCGAGGATAAGGACCCAGTCCTTAGTCCTCTGCAGGTACTTAAGAATGTTCTTTACTGCAGTCCAGTGAGCTCTACCAGGGTTCCCTTGATATCAATTAACCATGCTCAAAGAAAAAGCCACATCAAGGCGAGTACATGACATAGCGTACATGATTAAGCCAATAGCGGAGGCATATGGCACTTGACTCTTATCCACTATCTTTTCATCAGTTCTCGGACTCTGAGCTTTGCTCAGTTTGGTATTGCTCTGGATGGGCAATTCACCTTTCTTGGAATTCTCCATGTTGAAATGTTTCAACATCTTATCCAAGTAGGTACTTTGACTAAGTCATATTAGTCTTTTACTCATGTTTCTCAATATCCTTATCCCTAGAATATAGGCAGCTTCCCCAAGGTCCTTCATAGCAAAACACTTCCCAAGCCAGGACTTAACCTCCTGCAAGGGTGGGATGTCATTTCCTATGAGAAGTATGTCATCTACACAACACTAGAAAGCTAACTATACTCCCACTAGCTTTGACATATACACATGAATCATCCTCGCTTCTCGAAAAACCAAACTCTTTGACTTTCTCATCGAAACAAAGATTCCATCTGCAAGATGCATGTTTCAATCCATAAATGGAATTCTCAAGCTAGCACACTCTATTATGATACTTTGCATTGACAAAACCCTCTGGCTGACTCATATAAACATCCTCAGCCAACTTTCCATTAAGGAAAGCAGTTTTGACATCCATTTGCTATATTTTATAATCATGAAATGCAGCTATGGCAAGCACAACCCTTATAGATTTAATCTTCGCTACTGGAGAGAAGGTCTCATCATAGTCAACTCCATGAGTTTGACTAAAGCCCTTCGCAACCAATCGTAACTTATATGTGTGTACTTTCCCATCCATTTCGGTCTTCTTCTTGAAGATCCATTTGCACCCAACATTCTTACGACCTAGTACATTGTCAACCAAGTTCCAAAATTTGATTGTCATACATGGACTGAATCTTTTTGTCTATAGCCTCTTTCCATTTGCAGACCCGAGGCTTGCCATGGCTTCCTTGTAGTTGTTAGGTTCATCCAAATTTATCAATGTACTATCACTAATAAACGTATCACCTTCAGCTGTTATATGAAGACCATATAACACAGGTGGAACACTAAATCTACCGGAACGCCTCAAAGGTAAGGACTCGCCACGTGGTTCAACATGAGTTTCCTCCTCAGGTTGAGCACTAGTGTTTAAGTTTCCTTCATCACTTAACTCTTGAAGCTCTTCAAGGTCAATTTGCCTCCCACTGTCCTCTTAGAATATGAGTTCTCTCTCTCTCTCTCTCTCTCTCTCGGAAAACCCCTCTCCTCGCAACGAAGACAACATTGTCACTCGATCTATAAAAGAAATACCCAAAGGACTTCTGCGGGTAGCCGTTGACTTTTTACTTCAGATCCAATGTTTTATTTGCTTCATATCTAGCGGAGAGAGGTAGTCTAGGAAGACGAAGAAGATAGGCGAACGGAGGTGTTTTCCGATGAGTGAGTGAGAGAGAGAGAGAGAGAGAGAGAGAAATGAAGGGAGGTGGTGACGAATAAATCTAAAGAGAGTAAAAAGGTCATGATTTTGTGGTTACTGCGATGGTCTGATAATCAAGACTATGATAAAAAAAATGGTAGAGAGAGGGAGAAAGGTAGAGGAAAAAAATAGAGTAAATTACACGAATGGCCCTATGGTTTAGGGTAATTTGTGATTTTGGTCCCTAACTTATTTTTTTAACTCGGAAGGTCCCTATTGTTTGTTTTTGTTACACGCTTGGTCCCTGTCTTACCTAAAAAAAAACTATTTTGCTCTTAATTTTTTAGAATATTTAAATAAACACACCCCAAACCCAACCCCCTCACCTTACCTTACCTATCCCACAATTTTTTCCTATTTAAATAATAGTCATTTTAGGTAAGGCATAGACCAATTACGTAACAAAAACAAACAGTAGGGACCAAGCGTGTATCAAAAACAAACAATAAGACTTTCCGAGTTAAAAAAATAAGTTAGGTACCAAGCGCGTAAATTACCCCAAACCATAGGGACCATTCGTGTAATTTACTCGAAAAAATATTTATAAGATAGATAGGTGGGGTATAAGTGGGGTAAGTTTTTTAATTTATATAAATATTAGTTAAAAAAATTAGTGTCAACATTTATTTTCACGTTATGAAACTCAATAATTTTTCTCATTTGAAAATATATATATATATATATATATATATATATATATATATATATATATATATATATATATATATATATATATATATATATATATATATATATATATATATGCCATTTTATTTTGTTTGTTTGGCTTTCATTATTTTGTTATAGTTGTAGGAAAAGAATTATTTGTAAATCCTTATTTTATTTTGTGAATTTTTTAAATGTTTAGTTATGTAATAATGTACACTAACATGAAAAAACAATATATTATTGACAAAATTCTTTAGTAATACTCCCTCCGTCCCAATATTATAGTCCATCTTTCCTTTTTGGTTTGTCCCAAAATAATAGTCCATTTCTAAAAATAAATAACATTTTTACCAAAATACCCCCTCATTATTACTTAACCAACTAAACATTTAATTGAACATTAAATGAAAAGTAAGGACAAAACTGTCATTTTATTATATAAAGTTAGTGGTAATTAATGCTTTTCTTAATCTGTGTGTTTTTTGTCTGTGGACAATAATATTGGGACGGAGGGAGTAGTTGTTATGTTAGGTAATTATACATGAAATTTTTATCAAATTGCAATACTCGTGTTCCATCCATTAATCCATATATCATAATATCTAGAATATCTTGTTAGTTTTAAGCATGTACTTCAATAATATTGAATATTTTTTTGAACAGTTGATATAAGGTTGTCAAGATCAGTATCCTATGTAGGAATGTTTTCAGGTTGGTAAGATCGGGATCGAGATCCTAAGATCCAACAAAATAAATCATAATTTAATTTATAATTTTAAAACATGAAAAATATTTAAAACATTTGATTTTTCGTTCAAAAGTTATAAAAAACTTTCAAATATTAGTCATAAGTCACAACACAAAATTATAAACGGTAAATTGGTAAAGGGTAAAAAGACATAAAATGATAAAAAAGTCATTTGCAAAAATAAAAAAAAATAAAAAAATCAAGGGAAGGTAGGATCAGATCGGATCCCGATCCTACGATTTTACGATCGTACCTGCGATCTTACCTCAAATACGATCCGTTTACGATCCGCCTCGTTTTTCATATTTAGGATCGTAGGATCGTACAATCCTACAATAAGGATGACGATTTTAACAACCATGGGTTAATGAATGGTTAAAAGTTTAATTTATCAAGTTAGCTAATCCATCTATGTCCGAATTTGAACTAAGATCTTTCATTCTAAGAGGCTTTTATCTCTACCAAATAAGCAATCCCACATTTGACTCATAATATTGAATACATATTTGATAGAAGTAAATTGATAAACAAATATAAATATATTATTTAATGTTAGTTTTTCATTTAAATCGAAAGACTGTATTAAAATATGGTTTCTTTTTTAAAATTTCATACTTCATACAACATGTTTTTGATATTTTTTGGTAGGCGAATATAATTTAGTTAAAGTTAAAAAAAAAAAGAAAAAAGTATAGAAAAGTTTGTTTTATCCAAAATTGCATAAAAATTCGATACGAGGTTTTTAATATAGAACCATTATTAAGAAACTAAGAAATCAATCTTGAACATTAGAAATTATAACAATTAAATGTCAAGGAAATGGTTGTAGATTTGTAACATCGGGTTATACCAAAAAACTCATTTCGTTTTTTTGTTTAATTTTGTTTAGACCATGTTATTTATCGAAAAAAAAAAACAATTATACAAAAATTCATAAATTTTTATTATTTTTTCATAGACATTCATATTGATATATATAAAAAAAACTCACATTGTTTGTTTTTTTAATATTTAAGTTTAGTTTTTTATCCAAGAAAAACTAAATATACCAAAATTCTTAATTTTTTATGCTTTATAAAAAGATATCAAATTGATATAAATAAATATTTCTTTTCGCCTTGATCTAGTCGGATTCACACTATGAATCTGAATTGTAAATAATTCATTTTTTAGCATACACAATGTGAATCTGACTTACTATTTCAACTCTTTGATCATTCACAAATTAATTTAGTGAAATTTACTTATGAATCAAAATATATTTCCTTGTAATTATAATATTTTAACGATTTGTTTAATCGTAACTTAGTTTTGTAAAATTCACAAGTGAATTTATTCATATTATTAATCTGAACTGTATATAATTTAGTTTTTAATATTCATAATGTGAACCTCGCTTACTATTTCAACTATTTGATCATTCATAAATAAATTTAGTGAAATTCACATATGAATCAAAGTAAATTTCCATTTAATTTTATAATATTTTAAAGTTTTAATTACTTCTAAATTAGTTTTATAAAATTCATAAGTGAATTTATTACACTGTGAATCCAAAGTTCTAAACTATATATAATCATGTTTTAAGAATTCATAATATGAGTCCGATTTATTATTCTTCTCATTGTGAATTTTGAACTCTCAGTTTTCAGCAATCACAAAATGAATTTGAGCTAAAATTTAGAATTTTTTTTTTCATACATCAATTTGAATGCCTATTTAAAGAGTACAAAAACTTATGAAATTTCATATATTTATTTTATTTTTTTGATAAAAAATAAACCTGAATATTAATAAAAACAAAACAGAGTGAATTTTTTTTTTCTGAAAATTAGTTTTATAAATTTCGCAAATGAATTTATTCACATCATGAATATGAATGGTACATAATTCAGTTTTCAACATTCACAATCTGAATCTGACTTACTATTATTCATACTGTGAATCTGAATTGTATATAATTCAGTTTTCAATATTCACGAAGTGAATCTGAGCTGAAATTTCTAAAAAAAAATAGTTTTTAACATTAATATGAATCTATATTTAAAGTATACAAAAAATACGAATCTTGATATATTTATTTTTTTTTCGATAAAAAATAAACCTTAACCTAAATAAAATAAAATAAAATAAAACGCTTGTTTTTTTTAAGTTCGTTTTATATATATTAATATGAATCTTTATTTAAAGATGACGAAAAATTATGAATAGTTGTATATCCATTTTTTTTTATAAAAAACACGGTCTTAAAAAGGTAAAACTAAAAAACGAAGTGAGTTTTTTTTTGTATAATCTGGTGCATGCTTGTCCAATATACTTATCTACAATTCTTTTCTTAGTCGTTGATCGTTTTATATTCCAATGTTTTGAATTTATTTCTTGGTTTTTTGAATAATAATAATTTTTTATTGATCTTTTTCGTTGATCTTAGTTCAAATTCTTGACGAATGTCTTTTTGCTAAAATGTTTATTCTTATAATTTAATGTGTCATTTACTATAAATTTATAGTACATACCGCTTAAAAAAGTAAATATGTGAACATCAACATTAAAAATAACAACAATACGAGGATCTTATTGGAACCGGACGGGGATATATATGTCTATAATCACACTTTAAAATAAGGTAAAACGATTATGTTATATGTAAACATTGTGAATTTTATTAATGATTGGTAAATAACAAAATGAATGGGATCATAAAAAAACACACAATTTTGCAATTACTTTATAATTAATACTAGGTGTGAGACCCGTGCACTACACGGGTTTATTAAAAATAAAATTTTAATATCAATATTTAAACATTAAATTTAATATCAATATTTAATATCAATATCAATTTTAGAGCTCTCATTAGTTATGACATTTATTACATTATAAATATATCAATTTTTTTCAAGGAAATATTTACTTCTCTCAATATTGTAACCGAAAAAAGTTGTGATATGTAAGCAAATCAGAAAATTACATGTGGAATTAAATAAATTCTAAAAATCTATTAAAATGTCATGTGTCCAAATTAATGAGGACATGACATGTGGCAGAAAATGAGTTTTATTTATTAGTATAGATAAGTGTAGCGGAAAAAATATAAGTATATAATAATAATAATAATAATAATAATAATATAATAAGGTCTATTTATCTTACAAACACAAATAATCATGACTGGTTGTTGAGAATGGACCATTCATACATTCGTTTTAGTTAGAACGGCCACCACTACAAGCTGCTGGATACGAAAACCACCAGCCTTAATGATATGTGTAGGGTAGTGGCAAATTTGGTTGGTTGTTCGAATTGTATATATTTTGTATTGCGCAAATGGATTCGGTTAGCTTGATTTAATTTACTTTTTTTTTAATGAATAACAAAAAAATATATTAACAGTCGATTGTTTAGTGGTAAGAGACGACACTTTTAAATAAAAGGTTATGAGTTGATGTCTCACTAAAAAAGACGTATGAGATTTAAAAATAGGTTAATTTGTCGTTTTAAAAAGAAAAACATTATATAAAAAAATTTAGAAAGATGTATGTATTAAATACATAATTTTAGTTTGACCTAATGGACCCATTTGAGCTTTGGCTCATAATCTAACTAAAGTTTTGATTTCACTCATTATCGAATTTGGATTACTCCTTTATAACCAACTTTTAAGTCATTTTTACTATTTGTCGGAAACAATGCATTTCAAACTTAAAACGTTATGTTTCAAACATTGAAGTGTTATAAGACTATTGAGTGTGATATATTACAATTCCTTATATAACATTTCACACATGACTAGTATTTCAAACTAAGTTTAAGGGTTTTTAATGAATTTTAAACTTAAAACAGTAGGTTTCAAACATTGAGTGTTATAAGACTACTGAGTATGATATTATACAATTCCTTATTTCCTTATATGACATTTCAGACATGGCTAATATTTCAAACTAATTTTTACGGTTTTTAATGTATATGTGTTTAGGTTTTTACATATTAACTTAGCATACAAATGTATTGCTAAAAATGAGTTCATATAAGTAGATTTTTGCACTCCCTTTTTGTACCTCGGGGTAGTGAGAGCAATGACCATGATTGAGAATTGTATCATCGTTTTTTCTTCAAGGAAGAGGCTAAATAAAATTAACTTGAATTCGGGACCACTGTTCGAAATATTAGTGAAACATTAGATTATTATTCTATGTTTCCTTTTTGTGAAAAATACCAATTGAAATTGATAAGTTTTCAAATACAAGAGGCTAGGTAAACTATCTAATTAAATGATATTTAACATGTTTTTCATTTCTTCTCGAGAATCAAGTCGACTGTTTCATTGCAAAATTATGCTCAATTTCATATGTGCCAATTCCACCAACACCTTTTCATTAGTTGGGGAAGAATTTGCCCAAATTAGATCTTTTGAGGAACATATCAAGATATAATTTTATTTGGTTAGACAATATGTAGTTGGTAAACAAGGTAGATTTTTGAGTCCTTTTTGTATCGGATGTTTGTAAGATTGAATCGATGGTGTTATGCAGTATATAGTGGCTTCCAAAGTAAGGTTATAACTGAATCATATTTGTTTTTTTTTTCAACTTCATGGGAAAACGTTATATTATGCTCATGAATTTGATATCCGAAAAAACAAATGTTGGAAATGTTGTTTTAGGAGACATATGTTGGAAAGTTTGGCTAGGCTATGCCAAGCAGTGCCAACTCAATGTGCATGGTTAGACCATGTTGCTTATAATAAATGGGTAAGGACATGATTTTTGGGATCTGTGATAATGCATTATCAAGAGATAAATGAAATTTACCAATAATGATGTTCATTAAGTTTTCCATTGCATGATGCAATAATGGTATTTTCAACGACGGGATGATGGAGGTAGGTACATTAACATATATAATTAAAATTTACTTTTGGATAACTAAAATGTAGGGTATGTTCGGCAAAACTAACAATAGCGGGTAACAATTAGCATGTAGCAAGTAACTGGTAGTGTTTGATTTTGAGCATTTTTGTGACAACCTATAAAATTGTAGATGTCGAATAGTGTTGTGAGGTGTCGAATGTCTTTGTTATTTGATAGTTTGTAATGTTATTATAAAGGCGCTTTTAGTTTCGAAACTTTCATGTAATGTCCCTTATATTTTTTGTATGCTTTCATGTTTCCTATAAATAGGGAGGTGTACTAGAGATAAGAACTTTTGTGATTTTGTCTAAGAACTCTTTGTACACTTGAAAGAATAATCGAGCCAAACAGACTTTACTTAGATCTCGTATTCATCATTCTTACTTTACTCTGATTTTGTAATTCATTCTCGATTTCATTACAACTACATTTGGTATTAGAGCAGGATTCATACAAAATTATTCTGATTTTCTAAGTTTTTGCAAAAGTTTTGAGTCTCGTTCAGATTTCAATTTTCCGCTCTTTTGCTTCAGAAAATCATCTTAGATATTCTGTTGCGAGTCAATTCTGCATCCTAGTTGTAAAATCGAGTGTTCGATTGGTGAATTCTAAGTGTTTTAGCTTTTTGATTTCAATTCGATTTGAGCTTTTCTCAAAATTTTCTGTACAACAATGGCGAACTTCAGCATGAACACAATGACGTCTTACTCTCATCTCCTTGGTTCATCAACGAAGATTCCGATGCTGATTCCTGAATACTATGATCAGTGGGATGATCGAATGGAGGATTACTTGAACGAATTGATGAAGTACTGTGGACATGTATTCTCGGTGATGTTCGTCCTCCTACTGTGTGTTCAGAGTACTGGAACTTCCTCTAACAATCAAAATGTCAATGATCAGACTAAAAGATTATTGAAGAATGAAAAGAAGTGTATGAGAGAACTCATAGGTGCTCTTCCTCCTGTTGTTTACAACCACGTGTGTAGTTGTAAGACTGCAAAAGAGATTTGGATACTTTGAAAGAAAAGTATCAAGGAAGCGAAAAGACAAAGATCAGTACTGTTAAGAAATGTTTGTTTGAATTAAGAGAATTCAAGCAGAAGGAAGAATAGACCATTGAATCATATTATGATTGTTTGAACGAACTAATCTTCAAATGTAACCGATATGGGGTTATTCGATCAACAATGGAGTTCAATCTCACATTCATCATGGGTCTTCGAAAGGAATGGAGAAATGTGAGCCTTTTGATAAAGACACAACAAAGCTTTAATTATTTCTCTCTGAATAATCTTTACAATGTGATGAAAGCACATGAGTCCGAAATGTAAGAAATTGTTGGGAATCGAAGATTAGTATAAGTGATCCACTTGCACTTGTTTCAAAAGTTACTGGAAGGGAAGTTGAGAAAGAGGTTGCTGAAAAGGAAAATTTTGAGGATGAAGGTCAAATCGTCAACTTTGATGACGAAGCTGTTGCATTTTACTTAAACAATCGAATAAAGAAAATTTTTAAGAAGCCTTTTAATGCAAAGTCAAAAACAAGTGAAGTGAAGGGAAGTTTTGCTGGAAAGTCTGGGAGTGAATAGAAGAAGGTTGAGAAAAAGGAGATTCGTGATGAGGAAGAGAAGAAAGAGAAAAAGCCGAAAGGTGATTCTGGATTCGACTGCCATTACTATAATGGGGCGAATCATATGGTCAGTGATTGTATGCTACGAAAGCATGAAGAGAAGAAGAACAAGGTTAAATATGAAGCTTATTACGTTGAAAGGTTGGAAGAGGTGCGTGCAAAGACGAAGGGATTGTCTTTGGTGACTAAAGGTGTGTATGAAGAAGATGGAACATACTAGATTTGGTCATCTAGTTCTGACGATGAAGAGATGCGAGAACCTACACATGGTGCTATGTTCGCGATGCATGAGGAAGAGAAAATAATTGGTAAATGCTTTGTCTTCATACAAAGCACCATTGACTTCTCAGGTACGTTCTCTTTTATAATCTTTTAATATTCCCTCTAGTGCATATGATTCGATTCTATCTGAGTTTGATGCAATCATTATTTATGTTAATGATCTACTTATTTCTGATACAATGATGCTAAGAAGTCGAACACACAACTCTTAGAAACTCAGAGGATGTTGGAATCGAAGAAAGTGAAAATAGAATATTTAGATATGCAAATAATGAATCTGATGTGTGATAGGGAGGGTTTGAGTGTTGATGCTAAATTGTTGTTAAAACAAAGAAATATCTACTGTAACTCAGCCAGACATTTATATGGTAAATTGACAGCATTATATCATTCATCGGATATTCGCAAAGACCAACATAGAAAACTTTTTCCCTCTTTAGCATTCGAAAGGGAGAAAATTGACTATATTTCCTATGATTGTGAAAAGACAATTGCTAAATTCGATAGGGTTCTAGATAATAAATATGCATATGGTATAGTGAAATTTGATGAATGTCTGGATGCTGATGAATTAGTTGATATTGTAAATGAGACCTTGACCAAAAATGAACAAATAAAGATTTTGAAAAGAACTGAGAATTCAAAATTTGACTCTCAAACCAATTTTGATGATATCGAAGATGATTCTGATGATATTAGTGAAATTCAAGAGGATGAAGTTATTGATTATTCTCAGTTTTCTGTCATTAATGTCACTTCAATGGCGAAAGGCAAAGAAAAATGTAATGATTCTACGGTTAAAGTTGACACTGCTCTACCCTCAACTTCGAAAGTTTTTGAACTTGATCATGTGACTGTCGAAGATAGTCAAACAAATAGTAATGATGTTCCGAAAGAAACAACAATTCCAAGGGTTGTAGTTGATCAAGCTTTTGAGGGCATTGAGAAATTCGACACAATTATGAAGGAAAAAAGTTCTCATTACCTTGAGACAAATACAGTTGTGTATCCAAATTTTAAATGCTCAGATGAAGTTATCTTTCCAAATCAGGTTTTTGTCATAACAGGGAATAGTGATAAAATTAAACCTAAGTTTAATAAAATGGTTGAAGAAGATAACAAGAAAGTGTCAAAAGAAGGATTTTTCTCAAACCAAAGTACTGTTGAAAACATTTTAGCGAAGAATTCTTATACTTTTCAAAGACAAAAACCAAAACGAGTTTGGCTTGAAAAATCTGAAAATTCAAAAGATGTTTCAAAACCAATTGACATTGTTTCACGAAGTCAAAATTAACTCTCAAGAGTTTAAGGAACAAATTGAAAAGATTTCGAAAGAAAGTGGCATTTCAAAAAGACAAGCAAGAAAGAAAGTTCTTTGGCAAACTGTTGAGTTTCGAAAGAAAACAAATGTTATGCTAAATAAATCATCTGAACAAAAAAAGTCTAAATCGATTCAGACTTCTTCTCAAATGGAAGTTGAAAATAAGAAAAATCCCAATCTAAAACAAAAAGTTTTGTTTTCACATAAATCACAAAATGATTTTTCAAAGCCTAAAACTCAAGAGTCCAAAACAATTCCCAAACAAAAGGTCAAACATCAACTTCAAAGATGTTTACAAATCATCATACAACAAGGAATTTCAATTCAAATCAACAATCAAGGTTGTCACAAAATCATTTTTCAAGACAATACCGATTTTTGAATAATCCAAACAATGTTCAAAATTGTTTTTATTCTCAAAAGAAACCGGTGTTTTCAAATCAAAAGTTTGATAAATTCCATTCTAAAAGAAATATGACTTTCACACCAAAACAACCAAATTTTCCTAATCCTCCTACGAAACAATTTTCCAAAGTTTTGTATGTCAAAGGCAAGTCGGAAGTGAAAAACATTAACCATTGGCTCGAAGGAAAAGGGAAATCATTTCAATCAGGGAAGTATTCACAACAACAAATCAAGGATGCTTATGAAAAATATCTGAATGAATCTTCGAATGGAAGTTCTTCATCAAAGGAATCGAATCCTTCAGTCAAACAATGGAGAGCTATTCCGAAAGCAATGGATACTAAGAAATGAAATGAGAAGCAAAAGGCGAAAGTTAGTGAAAACTCTAAACCAGTGCATGATTACATTTCTGTGTCTTTGACTAATGAAATCAACTTAATTGATAGTCTCAAATCTAAAGTTTGTAATTGGATCATAGGATCTTCTTTTCACAATGCTTTTCAATCTAATTACCAAAGGCCCAAATAGCCATGGGGACCTAAATTCTTTCATTGATTGCAGGTTTTGTGTGATGAGCAATATGATGACAAATGTTGTATTGATAGTGGTTGCTCTCGCCACATGAATGGAAAGAAAGAAAATTTGTGTGATTCTCAAAGTCTACATAATGTTGGAGTGGTGAAGTTTGGTAACAATAACAAGTGTCAAGTCAAAGGATATGGAAAAGGTACAAATAGGAAATTCACAGTCAACAGAGCAGCTTATGCCAAAGGTCTTCAACATAACTTGATAAGTATTTCGTAACTTATGGGCACTAGTAATCAAGTGGTGTTTAATGAAGAAGGAAGTGTGATTTGGAACATAGACACAAGGAAAGTATTGCTCAAATCAAAACGAAAAGGAGATATGTTTACTCTCGATATCAAACCAATTGTTGGGATTCCCTCGGTGTGATTTCTTTCGAAATCCTTATCTGATGTTAGTTGGCTCTGGCATCGAAGACTTTCTCATTTAAATTTTCGAAATCTGAATAAATTGGTGATAAATGATCTAGTTACAGGTTTACCTGTGTTAAAATTTGATAATGATACTTTATGTGCAGCTTACGAACAAGGAAAGAAACATAGACAAGGTCGTCCGATTATCATTGACTCAAAGATTGTTGAACCTTTGGAACTTCTTCACATTGATCTTTGTGGACCCTCGACTATTAAGACTCTCAACAAGATAAGATACATATTGGTCATTGTTGATGATTTTTCAAGGTTTATTTGGGTATATTTACTAAGATTGACATCTGAAACTGCTCAAGCAATGGTCGACTTCATCAAGCATATTGAACTAAGTTTGAAGAAAAAGGTTCGAAAGATCAAGAGTAACAATGAATCCGAATTTAAGAATAATGTTCTTGATTAGTTTTTAACTGACAAATGAATTTTGCATAATTTCTCTTAACCTTACACTCCTTAACATAATGGTGTGGTAGAAAGGAGAAATCGTTCACTTTACGAATCTACAAGAACAATGCTCACGTATGCGAATCTTCCGCAATATCTATAACATCCATGAAAATTTAAAACTTTTTAAATATCCAGAATGCCATTAATTATTACAAAGTGTTTTCAAAATAGTTTCATATCAGAGTTCCCAGAAATCATAGTCATAAATCGAGGAAGTGTACGGTCACGCCTTCGCCTTCATGCGGTCAGCCGCTGTACCTGAAACAATAATTGATAAATGTAAGCTTGAAGGCTTAGCGAGTTACCCCCAAATACCCTTGCATGCAACAACACACATACACTAACAAACAACATACTATGGGTCTAGTCAACCATCGAGTTGGAATACCCCAGGCCCTCAACCATCGGGTTGGAATGCCAACATACTATGGGTCCAGTCAACCATCGGGTTGGAATACCCCAGGCCCTCAACCATCGGGTTGGAATGCCAACATACTATGGGTCCAGTCAACCATCGGGTTGGAATACCCCAGGCGCTCAACCATTGGGTTGGAATGCTTATATACTACAAGTCCAATCATCCTCAGTATGGAATACTCTCGGCCCATAACTACTAGGTTGGAATGCCCATCTAATACGAGCCCGATCATCCTCGGGATGGAATACTCTCGGCCCATAACCATCGGGTTGCAATGCCCATAACCAATCAAACATGTGCACCTATATCAGATAATCAAATAACAATCTATAAAGACAACATACTAGGGTCCTATCATCCTCGAGATGGAATACCCTCAACTACCAATCAATCATGTGCACATATAATAGGTAATCTCCTACCAACATTTAGACAGTCAGACCAAACTACAGGTCACTAAGCATAACCATCCTATCTACCAGGATATCGATCTAACATATTATAACCGCAACTAATCCGAATAATAAATCAAAGGGTCGGCCTTGGTGCCTTAGACCCTTGGGCATAGTGATGTGTCACACCCCCAAACCAGAACGGAGGAATCGTTCGAGGGCGGATGACTTCATGTAGTATCGTAACAGTTGAATACATAGTAAACAAAGTAAAACAACCATCATATATATTATTGAAACGTTACATTGTTGAGTGATACTTGTTTCAAAACAAATTACAATATGATGACAAATTGAATTTTAAACCGACACCTTAGCGTCACTTCTCCAAAAGCTGAAGTTTACCTGTATTACTAAATCCCTGAGAAATACAAGTAGATTTGAAAGAGTAGATCAGCATTTAATCTGGTGAGTTCATAAGTATTTAATGTCAATGTTTGTATAAATTTGAATGAAATTATTTGTAGATGTTTGAAAACTCCTAGAAAATCCCATATTTCCTACTAGTATAAAAGTAGTCTTCTACCAAGACCCGACTGTTTTGAATGTTTGCTTCTAGAAATCCAATATTTTTCCATAAGTGTGTGGTAATTTTAAAGTTCCAAAACTGTAATGCAATAGTGCTTTTCATGCCTAGAATAGTAGATTTATGTATGTATAAAATCACTAATGCATTTGATAACCCCGTAAATCAATGTGTTTTTAATACTCCATGTGAGTTTTATAACCATGCTATTAAACCAGACTGCCTGTAACAGCATTCTTCAGGTGTTGGAATGCTATGACGTTTGTCACCCCAGACCTGCCAGTCTAATTGTAGCTAACAGTTTAGGTGCGGGGTTGTCAGTCCCGTATAGGTCTATACACAAGTATCACGCTCTCCCTACAAGAGATTATAGTATATAATACAGGACTTTAACTGCATACTTGAAAGTACGTGAAGTTGAATGTCTGACAAAACTTAGTATCAAATAGATTTACATATGAAAAGTCCATTCGTTCTTGTATACGAAAGTATTTCCTTGATATAGTACTTATAGTATGTAAAATCTCATGAATATCTAGTAAACTATACCTATTATAGTTTTTCCAAAAGTGTGATTCGTTAGTATGATAAACCCTAGTGTAGTGTCGACTTTGTATGTAAAGTATAACATTTGTAATAACATTATTGAACATTTTTACTCAAAAAAATAAAGCATTTGATAGCTATATAACAACATGTTTTATTCCAAAAAGACAAGTGTTATCGTGATATATTGTATGAGAATGTTTTCATATGACAGTTATAAATCACATATGATTTATTATATAACAAAAGTATAGCAAAAGATTGATGTTTTTCACACGAGGATAACCGTGTGTGTACTTGTATCCCCCCCCCTAAAAGTGTATAAAAGCATTTACAAAACATTTGAAAACATAGTTATAGGGGTATGAACTCACTTGATAGTTTGAAGAAGGTGAGATGAAAACCGAGCAGAACTTCGACTTGAGAAAGTTGATTTCTCGGGAATATCGGGAGTGTAAAACCTTCCTTCTAAACTTGGATGTGAAGACCGGGGCTTCGAGATGGCTTCGAGGGTTTAAACGCAGAGCTTTGGCACGAGAAAGAAGAGAATTGAGCAATGAAACCCGAAACCCTTTGAGCTCTATTTATAGCCCGATTTTTGGGTCCCACGTCGTGGCAAAAGGGTTGCCCATGTCGTGGAGTCGATCCTATCCCCTTCCAGGGACGAGACGTCTGCTGCCAAGCCTAAAAACCCATCAGTCATGGTTCCCACGTCGTGACCATCTGTGCCACGTCATGGCCAGCCTGACAACCTCGGATTTTGTGTCTCGAACTTGTAAAATCCGTAACTTCTGCATACAAGCTCTGTTTTCGACGTTCTATATATGCACGCATAGGTGAGAATATGCTCTACAACTCTCATTTAGATTTCGTCGGCTAATTTTGAATTTATTTTTAATTAATTATTTTTAACAGGCCGGGACACAAAAACTCCGTCATAAATCCATAACTTCTTCATCCGACGTCCGTTTTCGTCAGACTTTTTACCGTTGCACTACTATTGTTGAGATCTTTGATTCTCATTTAGGTTGTTTCGGCCAAAAGTCTCTCGATCTCTATTTCGAGATTTTAGCTGTCTACTGCTATATCCGAAAATTGGAAAAATCATAACTTCCTTATACGAAGTCAGACTTGGACGTTCTTTTCATGTACGTTTATGGTTTAATGATATCTACAATTTTCATTTAGATACATAAGGCTAAAAATTATTGCATCGAAACTTCGCGTTTTATGTTTAACCGTGTTGACGGTTTTGCTGTGAATCTTAGGTTGGTCATAACTTCTTCGTTATAAGTCGGATTTTAGTGTTCTTTATATTTCTGAAACCCTTGACACGATATCTATCATTTATAAAATCCAGTATAGACTTTTGAACATTTTATTTTTGACGATAATTTCATTATATCCAAAAGAGATTACAATTCTTGAATTTTTAGGTCATTCCATTGATTCGAAATATCGGGTTGTCACATCTTCCCCTCGTAAGAGGGAATTTTGTCCCGAAATTAAATGTAAGGTAAATATTTGTGGATTAGAGAATGAGATGCAGGTACTTTTGTTTCATCTGATCTTCACACTCCTAAGTATATTTAGGTCCCCGCTTTGCATTCCAGCGGACCTTCACAATGGGTATGTGACTTTGTTTTGTTCTTTTAATTTCCCTATCCATGACCTCAATTGGTTCCTCTATAAAGTGGAGACTCTTGTTGATTTCGATTTCGTCTAGAGGGACGACAAGGGTCTCATCGGACAAACATTTCTTCAAGTTTGACACATGAAAGGTAGGATGTACGTTATTGAGTTCACGAGGTAGATTGAGTTTGTAAGCTACAGGGCTGATTCTTGCGAGAATTTCGAAAGGCCCTACGTATTTGGATTTAACTTTTCACGCTTTCTGAAGCATATCACGCCCTTTTAAGGTGAGACTTTCGAAAGAACACGGTCTCCCACCTGGAATTCCAAAAGTTTCTTTTTTTTGTCAGCATAGCTTTTCTGTCGGTCTCTAGAGGCTTTCAATCATTCACGAGTCTGAATGATTTTCTCTGTCGTTTCCCAAATGATCTCTGGACCTTCGGAGCAATTTCCACTGCCCCTAACTCCAGATTGTGTGTTGTATATTTGGCTTCGAGTTTCTTAAGTTGACGGAATGCATAGGCAATGACCTTACCTCGTTGCATCAGAATACAACCGAGCCCTTGATTGGATGCATCGCAGTAGACGACGAAGTCTTCTATTCCTTCTGGAAGGGATAGTATCGGTGCGATGCATAAGACTCACTTCAATGTTTGGAACGCTTTCTCTTGCTTCTTTTCCTAGTCAAGGGCCACGCCCTTCTGGGTCGAAGTCATATGAGGCTTTACGATTCGAGAGAAGTTCTGAAAGAACCTATGATAGTAGCCAGCGAGACCTAGAAATTTACAAATTTCTGTAGGTGTCTTCGGAGCTGACCAGTTCTCAATGGACTTGATTTTGGAAGTGTCCTCATGAATTCCCTCTTCACTAAAAACGTGACCCAGGAATTCGACTCTTCGAATCCAAAACTCGCATTTAGAGAACTTCGCGCAGAGCTTCTGTGATCGCAATGGTTCCAAGACCTGACGTAGATGCTTACTATGCTCTTCCTTACTACGAGAGTAGATAAGTATGACATCTATGAAGACAATGACGAACTGATCCAAGTAAGGATGACCTACCCTATTCATTAAGTCCATGAATACTACGGGCGCTTTGGTCAATCCGAATGGCATCACTACAAACTCGTAGTGTCCATAACGAGTTCGGAAGGCTGTTCTTTTTGGAGCATCCTCCCCTAACACTCATAATTGGTGATACCCGGATCTCAAATCTATCTTTGAAAAGTAATTCGCCCCTTGCAATTGGTCAAACAAATCGTCTATGCGAGGCAGTGGGTAACGATTCTTAACGGTAAACTTGTTGAGCTCCCTGTAGTCGATGCACATACAAAATGATCTGTCTTTCTTCTTGACGAACAAGACTGGTTCTCTCCAGGGTGAGAACATCGGTCTTATAAAGCCCTTCCTGAGCAGTTCGTTAAGTTGACCGAATAGTTCTTGCATCTCAGTTGGTGTTAGACGATAAGGCGATTTGGCTACTGGGGTAGCCCCTGTAATTAAGTCGATTCTGAACTCGAATTTGACATTGAGGAGGTAATCCTGGAAGTTCTTCTGGAAAGATGTTGGAAAGATCTAATAGAAAGTACGATTACCCATGAAGTAAGGAAAAGGATAGGTACTTTTGTTCTATATGTATCTCTTGTCCCGATCGGCGGGGAGGGCACTTGTTTGGCTCTTAAGTTTATCCGTATGGCAGCATGATCACTCGTAGTCTTGAGCAGTCTCCGTCCTAAAGTTCATGTTAGAAGTCATATTTGTTTCATCAATCACAACTTTGCGTATACGATTCGTATATAATTAAGATTGAAAAGGCGGTCGAATAAATGATTCTTCCCTAAGCTCACATCCAAACAAGGAAAAGATGTTAAAGCAGAATCATCAATTCTAAGCCTGTAGACCCTTGATTATATACCACTATTGCATATACATTCCTCAGCGATAGATTAACCGTATGGGCCTTCGGATTGAACTTGACGTACTGTACGAGTGGTATTTCGGGGAGGTTTGCTGAGGTTTCTTCGGGAAGGATATGAAACATAAGATACTCAACGCATGAGTACTTCGGAGTTCTGGTATGATGGTTTTGCTTAAAAGGTGATTACGGGGAAAAGAATTTTAGAACGACACTGGCATTCTGAGGGTCGAATTGGCTCAAGTTACATGATAATGTCAGACTACTCGGAATAAAAAGGCGTTAGACTTGGTCATAAAGGTGTTACAAAAACATAATGGTGCAACTTTGACAGAGTTTCAGTACTTTAGTTTTTATCTACAAGACTACTGATGCGAACAAGGTATACTACAAAAAGCAAGTACACGCAGCACGAGAGTTCCTTGACTGACGGGATCTCGCAAAAGATATGACTCGAGTTGCACTAGTTTTTAACAGTTTATAAGTCTACTATAACGAAATGCCCTAACACTTCAACGTGGGTCCGGAGTGGTCTCTCTTGTCGCAGTGATCCTTAGTATCTTCCCGTCTGCGCCAGAGTTATTTGTTATTGGACAATCCTTCTTGAGATGTCCTACCTCACCGCATAAATGTCATATCTGGCTTGCACCAGCATCGGTGGTGGAAGTGATGTGTCGGGTCGGAGTGATGTGGACACGAGCACTTTCGTTGTTCCTCCTTTTTGGATAATCCCTATAATAGTGTTCGGCTTCACCACAACTATAGCAACCATGGCTGGCTCTGATGCCATTGATTTAGGAGGTAGTTCGTGTCGGTGTTCTACAGATATGAGCAGTGTGCCCCATTTTGTTGCAATCTCTACATTGCAATTCATGGCAAACTTCGTTATGATGAAAGTTACACTTTGGGAGTGTTCCCTCATATCGTTTGATCGGTGCTGAAGTGGCAGGGGGTCGCCACTTGTTGTTGTTGCATGGCAAGTCTTTGAAATCGCTTGCGCTCCTTTTGGGATTGATGCTTTCGTTTCTTAAACTCAGAGTTGTGGCTTTGGGTGTTTGTGACTGTTATCATTTGTTGATTTCCCGGGTTGTTACAACGATTTGAATTGTCAACTCCGTTTCCATCTTTGTTCGCGTTACTAGCGTGAAATTGTGCTAGGACAGCTGTCACGGCGATTGTTACGGCGGCTTGGAAGGTTGTGACGTCTATATGAAGGATCGGGGTTTCGTCGTTTGACTGACTATTTCTGGATGACAACATAATTCTGTTATATGACAAGAAAAGGAGTTCGTGAGCGATTATGGTCGGTCCCAGATGTATTCTACTTGTTCATGTAAAGGTATATTTTTCGTTTTGTTAATCTGTTCTCGGCGGTTTGACCTACATCCCTATGATGCAGTACTAGTAAAGAGTTGAAGTAAGTTCGTAGAATGGTCACTAGACGAATGCATTTTTGAACTAGGCTATCATTGGTTGGTTTATAACATGATCCAACCTTCGACAAGAATTGGAAGTGATCCTTGAGCTAATTTACCACAGCTCAATAATTTGACAAAAGCGAGGTTTAGGTAGAATTCTAACGATAATAGAATGAAAGTATTTGAACAAGGATTGTCATAGAAATTAGCCAACTATCAATATCATTGATATTTAAGATGTAATAAGTTTGGGAAAAATGACCTTGGAGTAGGTCTTACATCATAGCCGAAGTAGAAAAGTTTTGACAGCATAAAGGCCTAACTAAAAGTACTTACAGTACATGGATAGTTATTTACAAAAGTGCTACTTGGAGCATAGATAGGAAGACTATTCCTTAAACCAAGGAAAGAAAGGTAGAATATCTCCTACTGGTGACGGTTATCCCTCGGGTGAACACTTAGTTCAGCCAGCTGACGCTCCACATCGAGCAGGTGCCTTTCGTACACCCTTTGGCGTACTTGGAGCTCTATGACTTCAGCTTGAGTTTCAGCTAGCTCTTGCTGCAGGGTCTCGTGGTCTTCCTTAGATATTTCGCAAGCATCTTCCATATGAATGGTGCGGATGGTATGCATTCTCGCATTGGTGTTAACTTCCGTGATTCGATGGAGAGTTGTCCCGCCCTGAATTTCGTTTCGGGCAACTCTGCGGAACAAGATTGGCAAGACTTTGTCTGTCGAGCCCCCTTCACTCAAGTCATAAAAGCTTCGGTCTCCATTGAATGGCATGGGCTGATCCTGATCTTGGCTCCATGTTTCCAAGCTTTCCACCCAAGAAGGCGTCAGGCCTTGAAAAGTCGGGCGAGGGTTAGGATTTGGGACTGGAGCCACTAGGGGAAGATTCTCAACTTCTAGCTCGAGATCAAGATCCTCTAGAAGGTCTTCCGCCAGATCATCATCTAAGGGAAGTTCAGGTTCTGCTTCTGGTTTTGCATTTAGCCCTCCTCCATTCTCTTGGCCGGGAATGTAAGGGTCGTCGGGGAGGTGGAATTCAACCATTTATCTAGACGAGATATGAGGGTAAGAAATTTATCTAACAATTCCTAAATGCAGCGATAAACAAATAAAAAGTTTCTATAAGGGAAGTTTACTGCTACTCCTAAGAAGTTTGTTCTTTGAATGAATAGTGTCTAAAACACTCCCATAGTATTTTAATTTATACTTTGTTCTCATGATCTTCTGTATATGAAGATGTATAATTTGGTAAGTTTTAGGTTTGTTGCAAGACCCCAATCGCTCCCTGACACACGTTCACCGTATCTCAAATAAATATAGTTGATCAGGCTATATTTATCCCAGATACGATTACATAACTGCCGAGGTTTGACTGTTGTGTCCAACCATTAAATACTTTTGTTTTGTCCTAGTGACACTGATTTTAGTATGAATGCAAGTATGTATACTTGGTTACATATTTTAGTATTTAAAGTATAAACTCTTGATCAGAGTATTTTAAATCCCGTTGTGTTTATAGTCTGTATATCTTTTATGGGTTGATACACTCGATTCACAATAAACAATGCTCTGATATCAATCTGACAAATTGAATTTTAAACCGACACCTTAGCGTCACTTCTCCAAAAGCTGAAGTTTACCTGTATTACTGGATCCCTGAGAAATACAAGTAGATTTGAAAGAGTAGATCAGCATTTAATCTGGTGAGTTCATAAGTATTTAATGTCAATATTTGTATAAATTTGAATGAAATTATTTGTAGATGTTTGAAAACTCCTAGAAAATCCCATATTTCCTACTAGTATAAAAGTAGTCTTCTACCAAGACCCGACTGTTTTGAATGTTTGCTTCTAGAAATCCAATATTTTTCCATAAGTGTGTGGTAGTTTAAAAGTTCCAAAACTGTAATGCAATAGTGCTTTTCATGCCTAGAATAGTAGATTATATGTATGTATAAAATCACTAAGTCATTTGATAACCCCGTAAATCAACATGTTTTTAATACTCCATGTGAGTTTTATAACCATGCTTTTGACCCAGACTGCCTGTAACAACGTGTTACATCCCCAAAATCTCGACCAGAAAAGACAGATTTTCATTTATGCTTTTAAAATAATTTCAAAGTAAATCCTTTTGATTTGAAAGAGTTGCGGAATTTGTTCCCAAAAACAAAACGTAATAAAATAATATTTACCAAAGCATTTCATAAAGAAATGTATTTTCATCATATAATCAAAACTCGGGATGTAAACAAAACAACTTGATGATTCATCCATCCATAAAGCATAAACGATAACATTACAAGTCATTCAACAAATATATACATATACAACTTGTAAACAAAACAACTTGATGATTCATCCATCTTATGCCCTTGCGCCACTTCCTGTAATACAAATAAACTGAGTGGGTCAGGCTTGGGAGCCTGGTGAGCATATAGGGTTTTCAACCCACAATAAATGATTATATTTAATTCCACCAACCAACAATAACCCAATTACCCATTCCCGTTATTCTCACTTTACGTCCCTAAAACAACTAACACAAGGGACCTAGTCTTAGAATATTTCATCGGGGCGACAACACATGTATTCGGGGGTTTCCCGGCAATATATGTGAAATAAGGCAACCATGAGGGGGATGGAGTACATCGAATGAACACCCAAGTTCATTAACACCTACAGGTGGTGAACCTGCTAGCGTTCCACAGGACTGTCTACAAAAGTTTGTGGTCGTCATCTAAACTCCGCTATATGACTGAATCAAAAACAACATTGAGGCCTCTCATCTGTTTATCACATGTCAACTATCTACTAATGTTCTACCCACCATATTAGTAGATAAAAATATATATTTTTATACATAGTTTAAAACCAGTATAGTATGTTCAATCAATACATATTCCACATAACAGATGAGGCACACACACAAAACACGTATTTCATATAGAATAAATCAGATCTATGAGATAGAAGAAAGTGAATATACATTCACACATATAACAACAAAATATACACATAACATGTATTTTATATAAATTACTTCATAATTATGCGTTAGAAGAAAGTAACCACACACTCACTTGATCAGAAGACGATCAGACAGCACTACGGCTTGTAGAAGTAGTATTCTTCGGTAGATCTGGAAGATCTTCACAAAAACCGGACTCCTCGCGGGCAGAGCTTCGGCTCGGGAATTGCACTTCTTGGGATCTTCGGGACTTCGGGACTTGCTTTGGGGCTCGGGAATGATACCGGGGCTCCGGGACAATTCTTGCACGAAAAACGATGCAAAAACGCGAGAGAAAGGGAAGAAATGAGCAAAGAACTCGGCTGCCTTTGACATCCTTTTATAGGGGGCTGGAACTTCGATTTACGCTGGGCGTAATGAGGATAGGATCATTGACTCCCCCCCTTCGGATAATATCAGTATTTTATATTTAAATTAAATATCGAAAATATTTAATAAACTTCAAAAATTCATATCTTCCTCATACGAACTCTGTTTTCGACGTTCTTTATATCCCTGCGTAGGTGAGACTACGCTCTACAACTTTCGTTTAGAGTCCGTCGGCTAATTTTGATTTATCTTTATTATTTATTTTTAGTAGGCCGGGATAGGAAAACTCCGTTATAAATTCATAACTTCTTCATCCGACGTCTGTTTTCGCCTATCTTTTTATCGTTTCACTAAAATTAACGAGATCTTCGATTCTCGTTTAGATTGTTTCGGCTAAAAACCGCTTGGTCTCAAATCGAGTATTCGGGTTGCATACTGCTAACTCGAAACTTAGAAAAATCATAACTTCCTTATACGAAGTCAGATTTGGGCGTTCTTTTTATGCACGCTCTCGGTTTAACGAACTTTACGACTTTCATTTAGATCACTAAGGCTAAATATTGCTTTAACGTAAATTTCACTTTTTACGTCATTCAGCATTGCCGGTTCTGTCGCGAAACTTTGACAGGTCATAACTTCTTCGTTATAACTCAGATTTCGACATTCTTTATATCTTCGGAATCCTTGTTCCGACCACTACATCTTTATGCAAATATATCGGGCTTATCTCACAATTTAAATTTGACGCTTATTTTATTCTTAATTCATTAAATTATAATAATTAAGAAAATAAACACATAATTCACATAATACTCAAATATTTCATCATTAATACTTCAAAAAGAGTTACAAGGGTTAACCTAGACTATTACATCAAGGATAATGCCTAGCCTGGAAACGCGGGCGTTACACAACGTTCTTCAGGCGTTGGAATTTTATGACGTTTGTCACCCCAGACCTGCCGGTCTAACTGTAGCTATCAGTTTATGTGTGGGGCTGTCAATCCCGTATAGGTCTATACATAAGTATCACGCTCTCCCTACAAGAGATTATAGTATATAATACAGGACTTTAACTGCATACTTGAAAGTACGTGAAGTTGAATGTCTCACAAAACTTAGTATCAAATAGATTTACATATGAAAAGTCCATTCGTTCTTGTATATGAAAGTATTTCATTGATATAGTGCTTGGGAATATGGAATTTTTTCCATAGGTGGAAGTTATTCTTTGAATCTGTGTAAGAGTAAAAAAGAAAAGCTTAATGCAAAGAAGGATGTTCAAAGGAATGTACTTTGAATTTGAGACTTCATTTCCATGGAATTGCTTTCATTTGAATACTCTGTAATGTCTGTTGCCGAGTCTTTGTGACTTTTGTGCATAGTCATTGCATATGAGTTTAGAATCTAACAGATTACAGTAAATAGCAATAGTTTGGTATTCTTACATTTACAAAAGGGATTGGGATTGTGAAATCAGCATCTTTGGAGTCGTTTTCAATTGATCTATTTCACAAAAGAAAGGACCATAGGTAAACATAGTATGCATACGTGGTGCATGGCATGACTTTTGTTTCAATTCAAGTATTAAGTTGATCAATCGAAACAACGAATAATGAGTAATCAATATGGTGCTTATATAAAAGGGTTTTTATTTACACTCAAAGTGTTGAGGCCATACAAGATTAGTATTATTTATGTGTTTCACTTTGCATGTTTTGACTTCCAGAATAATTAGATCATTCTTCCCGAATGATTAAGTTATTCAAACCATCCACAGTCAGTCATATGTTGGAAGTAGATATGAATCAGGACTGTCATGAATTTGGATTGTATGATTTGTCTAATGTGCATTAGACATAGCAATGGTTGCTGCAACAATCATGAGTAATCATAAGGCCTGAGTATTGGATTCAAACCACGCTCATTTGGATTCACTTCATGTATTTTATCACAAGTGAATCGTGAGACGATACTATCTTATATTCTTCAAACCTAGAGATATGAATTGTTGACTACGAGTTGGTTATACATTGATTGCACGAAAACGCATTGGTAACTCGATGTTATAAATCGTGCCTTTGTGTATGATTCAACAAGTCGTCAGTACAAGCATATGATTTGAAGTTTATCCATTCCTTTTACCCTTAATGGGATAAAAGCGACATCTGTGGGCCCCTCGATAATTAAGTGATGGCACCCCTAAGTGCTTGGCCAAGCCTGGACTGATTTGATTTGTTCAATTCGTCGGTCATCATAAATTGGAAGTCGGGAAACAACAAATGGACAGAGAGAATCCATGTCTCAGTCCATAGGATATCTAGAATGGAGGAATATATGATCACTTATCTAATGGACGCGTCATTGATTTGTTCAGAGTTCAGCAACAACTTTTAAGAGCTACAATTGTTGGTCGGGTTGTGAAGGCTTACTTGCAATAATAGTTATTAGACTTATCCAAGTAGGAGAGTGTAGGATTAGTGTCTAAGTCCATAACTATAATTGGTATATACTTGACCCGACCCGACATGGTCCATTATGGTTGCATGGCATCATGCATTTGGATAGACTAAAATGAGAGAAATAACACTTAAGGTGTAACATCCCAAAAATACAAGCCAAAAATTTCATTTTTAAATACGTCATTATAAAACCAACAGTGTAATAAAACATTTGTAATATCATGTCATGTCAAAACGAAAGTAGAAATAATCAAACATGTTATCATAAAAAAATATCAGAGTGTAATCCCAAAGATCTCATGTGCGGAAAACCATAGTGTGATGCGCTGCGATCAAGCCAGCTCCTTTCCTATAAACACGAAGTACCTGAAACCAAAACTGAAAACCGTAAGCACGAAGCTTAGCGAGTTCCCCCATCATACCACATACCATATGATCATATAACATACATATACTGTCAGGCATATCTGGGTGCCCGACCTACCCCTTCGGTCCTCTCGACCGGATACTGCCTAACATATCTGGGTGCTAGCCTCCCCTTTGGTCCTCTCGACCGGATACTGCCTAGCATACCTGGGTGTTGGGCTCCCCTTCGGTCCTCTCGACCGGATACTGCCTAGCATATCTAGGTGCTGGCCTCCCCTTCGGTATCTTTCAACTGGTAACCGAGGACTATTTCACCCCTAACACTACCACATAAAAGCATAGCATAAACACATAAGTCATATACTGCCTAACATATGTGGGTGCTGGCCTACCCCTTCGGTCCTGTCGACCGGTAAGTGGGGACTATTTCACCCCTACTACTATCACATAATATCATATCAGATATATCATAATCTGTCTAGCATAGTTGGGTACCAATCTACCCTTTCGACCCTATCGACCGGTAACCGGGGACTATTTCACCCCCTACTACCACTATCACATAACATGATATCATGCTAGCACATAAACATAACATGTAGTAGCAAACATAGACAATTATCACAAAGACAATCATCTAACAACAACTCCTACTGGTGGGCCGACATTGTGGCCGTAGACCCACCGCTACTGGAAGGTAACTCACCTCACATTGCTGAAGTCCCGTAGACACAATCCCACACTGCTGAAGTCCCACAGACTCAACCCCAGCTGTTGGATGACAAATTCCCGATCTGTCAATATCAAAACATCGCCCAATTAATAATTGGGTCCCACTACATAACCAAAAACACTTACTTTGGATAATTACATTACCCCAAGCTTGGCTTATTCAAGCCTAAGGCCCAATCCGTAGGCCCGAAGTCAACTAGGAAATCAAAGCCCAACACATGGCCCAATTTTCCAAATTGGGCCTAGGCCTATACATGGTCTCATTCCTAGGCCCAACATCATATAATCATTAAGGCCCAAACTATGGCTCATCTATGGCCCAATTTTCCAAATTGGGCCCAAGCCCCTTACATGGGCCTTACCCTAGGCCCATTAAATTATTATCTAATTGCCTGACTTTGGATGGCCCGTTAATAACCCGATCATCAAGGCCCAATAGAAAGGCCCAATGATAAACCCAAGTGAAATTAGGGTTTCACATAAAATGATGATTAGGGTTAAGTTTCCTACTTAACCCATTAAGGACTTAATCCATTAAGTCCATTATCGCTTAGATTAATCTTTGCCAAAGTCTATTATTCATTATCTCAAGGTATTAAATAATTCTTGTGTGTGACCCGAATAATTCTTAAAGTTAGGGTTTTATTGGCATTAGGGTTTTCCAATCCAAATATTAGCCCATTTATCAATTTGTTGGCCTTTTATGTCAATTAGGGCTTTATTGGGCCTATTAAGCCCACTAAAATATTATTAAGCCCATTAGGGTTTTATTGGGTCCATTAGAGACCATTAAGCTTCATTGGGCCCATTAGAGCTCCTTTGAGCCCATTAGGGTTTCAAGCACCCCTCCCAAACGAATCAAATCACAAGGCAACCACACCGCCACCCGACATGGCGGCCGGTGGCGGCAGCCACCACCCTAAGGTGGTGGTTTTGATTTTCCTTTCATTATTCCAGTTTTGAATTACATTTACAAGGATAAATCTCAAATGCACACACACACCTACTAACACACACACAAAAACATGGCGGTTCATGGCGGCAGCCACCACCTCACGGTGGTGGCGGTCATTTCTTGTGGTTTCCAGTCAAGCACACACACACACACACCAACCAACAACCTTTGCTCAGAAAACGAACCCAACAGTCACCTATGGTGGGTGGCGTCGACGTCAGCACCCTAACGGCAACAATGGCGTGAGATCGATGGTGATAGGTGTGACAACCCAAAATTTCCATTCTGAACAAACCATATCAAGCCAATAGAGGTTAGGACAGTTTCAGTGAAATTCTAGACTTCGGGTATAAGTTTGAGTACTTCAGGGTTTACATTTCAAGAAATATCAGGAGAGTGGATGCACTAGGGTTTTGTGCAACACTGTTATTCCAACAATCTGTTATATTAGAAATCATTTCGGGAATAAAAATATTTTCTGCCAAAAATATCTCAAGACTATAAATAGAATTCTAAACCAATTTCATTAATTATTCGCATTTTCAACTAGAGAAAAGCCATTTTCTCTCTCACGGATCTTTGGGTTTTTATCCCAAATCGTGAGTACCCCTCTCTAGTAGTGTTATATAGCTTTAAATGTGTTCATAACATAGATTACATAGCTAAATCACTAGATTTAGGAGTTTACTCCCCAAGGTGTTCTTGGGCGGTAAACTCCCGAAACAATGCCTAGCCTTTCCCCCGCGATATACTACTGCCTTAGGCTTGTTTATAAGTGTATTTGGGACATGAAAACATCAAAGAAACACATATGTATGGGAGTTCACGGCCCAAGAGGATCTTGGACTGTGAACTCCAAAAACTTGGACAAAAGGGTGCTTTTAAGTCACCTAAAGCCTTAGACAATTACTAGGAATTACTCCTACATAAATCAAGGACATTAAACCATCAAAAACACCTTCCAAAGTGAGTTTACGACCATGACATGGTTCTTGGGCCGTAAACATTATTAAAGGGCACCAAAGTGCGTCAATGGCCTTTATATGCTTGGAATAAAAGTCTAGAACCTATACCACTTGTGCAAGAGACTTGAAAGCATCAAAAACACCCATTCTTAAGAGTTTACGGCCGCAAACTCTAAAGGAAATGGCCTTAGGGCCGTAAACTCCTCAAAGGGGTGTTTCTATCCCTTAAACCCTTCCAAGAATTGAACCACCAAGTTGGAATAATTCTAGGGATCATTTAGAACTTCAAAACACAAAATACCACCAAGCTTGGGAGTTTACGGCCGTAAACTCAAGAGTTTACAACCATAAACTCCATGGGTGATGCTATATGGAGAGTAAACTCAAGTATAGGGTCCTTTGGAACCCTAAACCCAAGTACCTTGTCCCACAATAGCTTAGATGAAATCCTTAGGGCTTAAAACACTTATATAAAGTGTTTATTATGTTCTAGGATGTCTTAACATTATCAATTAGTAATTTGAGACTAATTGAGTGCATATATGTGTGATTATATGTTCATTAGGATCGTAGTGTGTGTACAAGTCCTCACTTGACACCTAACAATCCTACACTGTGCGGTTCATCCAAATCACCATCTACATGTGAGTTCATACCCCTTAATCAATGTTTTAAATTATTTTAAATGCTTTAATGGGGGGGGGGAGGGAATACAAGTAGAAAACAGTATGTTATTAAATCAACCTTATGTATTTTATAACTGTGTTTTCACTCAGTAGATTTCACATATTTCAAAAAGTGACACATGAAATGGTTTTCTATCTTAAAATACCTTGATAACAAAAGTATTAGTTTTGAAATGTTTATTAAAATGACATCAAGTCACTCTTAATTATTGTTCAAAACTCCTAGATATCTTGCAAAACCATTATTTTTACCTTCTTGAACCAAACTATACTTATACACATATGTTCATATATATGTTAGAGATTATAGTTTTCACCCTTCATTTAGTTTCCAACACTCTTGGGTAGTAAGAGTGTATAAACCTACTTGAACAACCAATTACCTTTCAGTTAACTATCATAGGGATAGTTAGAAGATATCAAACATTATTCATATTACAAGGAATCACACAGAAGTCAGTTCATTCATGAGTCTATACCAGTACACTTACATATGCTTACATGATACATGAGTACATTTACCTAGGATTACATGATACATGAGTACGTTTACATAGATACATTTATCTGAATACGCTTACATGAATACCATACATGAGTACTATTACTTAGATACATTATCATGTATTCACTTACCTGGATACCTGTACCTAGAGTTATTAGGAAGATTTATTCGTACCTTCTGTGTAAATTTTCCTGCCTATCCCTGTTCGATGGGATGTCTAGACGGGACTAACCATTCCGGAACCCAACTGTTAGTAACACTGGGTGATGAACATCTACGGATGTCTAAGGTTATCACTTATATTAGGAAGATTTATTCGTACCTTCTGTGTAAATTTTCCTGCCTATCTCTGTTCGACGGGATGTCTAGACGGGACTAACCATTCCGGAACCCAGCTGTTAGCAACACTGGGTGATGAACATCTACGGATGTCTAAGGTTGTTACTTATATTAGTAGTCAGTAACGGGACTAACCATCCCTCCATCCTGCTGTTGCAACAGTGGATGAGATGAAAATCTTCGGATGATTATTAGGTTAACGCTTGTATTAAGAGTCGGCCACGGGACTAACCCTTCCTCCAACCTACTGCTGCTACAGAGGACAATTGGACAATCTTTGGATGTTCATTAGGTTATACATGTCTCTTATTGCGATGGTGTGTTAGTCCTAGTAACCAGGGATAACACTTACATGGTTATATTTTTCCTATTTACTTTATTTTGTGATATATTCACATAAACGATGAGTTAGACTAAGTACTTTTAGTACTAGTCAATAGAAAGGAAAAACTATCATTTTACTTACAGAACATTAGGGTCTTGGTAGAAGACTATCATATCATTTTCCTATTTTACTTTATTTTGTGATATATTCACATAAACGATGAGTTAGACTAAGTACTTTTAGTACTAGTCAATAGAAAGGAAAAACTATCATTTTACTTACAAAACGTTTAGGTCTTGGTAGAAGACTATCATATCGTTTTCCTACTTTACTTTATTTTGTGATATATTCACATAAACGATGAGTTAGACTAAGTACTCTTAGTACTAGTCAATGGAAAGGAAAACCTATCATTTTACTTACAAAACGTTTAGGTCTTGGTAGAAGACTGTCATATCATTTTCCTATTTTACTTTATTTTGTGATATATTCACATAAACGATGAGTTAGACTAAGTACTCTTAGTACTAGTCAATAGAAAGGAAAACCTATCATTTTACTTTGTCATAACAAAACATTCGGGTCTTGGTAGAAGACCACATTTCATACTCATATCAACTGTTCTATTTAAGGATTTATACGACATTCTTAACAGCATTCCAAAACAGGACAATAACACATAAATACTTATGAATTCACCAGCTTTAAAGCTGATACTCGCTTTCAAAATAACTTGTATTCTCAGGTCATCAGTTAGACAGGTGAAATGGCCATGTTTTTGAGAAGATGGAGCACAGACAAGATTCGCCTTATTTTGATTATTCATTTTATTGTCGTACATTATGAAAGAACACACATGTATTAAAACTTTACTTTTAATTCAATGGATGATGTTGTTGCTTGTTTACTACTTTACACTGTTATGATACTTCACATGACGTCCTCCACCCCGGAACGTTTCCGCCGTTCTTGGTTTTGGGGTGTGACAATAGGCAACATTTGCGATAACATCCACCACTTCACGGTGGTGGCGAGTCTCCCTGATTCCTGCCCAACAGCTTGCGTCCAAAAATCATCTAGCCGTCGCGAGCTCGACCTGTTACGTACTCCGGTAACAGCCACTTCTCGTGGTGGTGTAAGGCAATCGGGAAATAGCACCAGCCACGATAGAATAAATCCCGATGACGAGATGGTCTTCAACAAGAACGACAATGGCATGACTTCAGAAAATGGAACAGCATCATGGTGAGGCTTCGGTGGTCGGAGAAAAGGTATGAGAAGAATGGCGACGATGGAGCACAATATGGAACGAACCCCCGAAATTCGACGTTCCTCACCCATGCATCCGCGTCCAAGGCCCCAACTCCGGTGGTACCCTTCTAGCTGTTCACGATGTCCGATGGTGGCGGTACGATGACTGGCGGCGCCTGAGTTGGAAAGGGGGGGGGGGGTATAAGGGTGGCGGCTGTTAGAAGAGTTAGGGTTAGGGTTTACGTAACCGATACTTAGCTTATATACCCGCTGTCATGTAATCTTATTGCCATAATGGAAAAAACAGTCCCCTTCTATAAAATTATTTCTAGCTATGATCCAAAATTTACCATTTGACCCCCTGCCCCTTAAATCCTTTGCAATTGAAGTCCGAATTTTACCCTTTTAGCCCTCAACATTATAATTCTTTACAAATTAGGTTTAATATTCACTAAACAACCCCTTAGCCCCTAAAATCTTTTCAAATGAAGTCCCAGAAATTACCACTTAGTCCCTGCCTTCATAAATATTTACGAATCCGATCCGAAACTTACACTTTCAGCCCCCGACTTCTAAAATTATGACAATTAGCTCCTCAAAATCATCCTTATATATATATATATATATATGTGTGTGTGTGTGTGTGTGTGTATTATTTATTTTAGGGCTACCATTCGTTTATTTATTTATTTATTTATTTAATAAATAAACGGGGCTTTACAACTCTCCCCCACTTAAATTAGATTTCATCCTCGAAATCATTCCTTACCAATACTTACATACCAAGACACTCTAGTAACATAGTCATCTTCCTGGGCACACCCTAGCCTTCCGAGGGTAGCCGTGACCAATCTTCGCAAAGCCCTACAATATGTAGGTGAAGGAATTCATTGCAACCAGACCACATGTAATCTATCCGAAATCTGCTATCTCGAGATGGTTTGACTCCCTGACAGACCACTCATACTAAATCATTATCGATGAATCTAGTCTGTTCATCCCTTAACTGACTACTTAACTTCTAATAACATGTGGTTCTCGCCATAAACCTAGGTGACAACCCCAATTACCTCTGCAGATCACTTATTCTCGGCTAAGGCTTAGCTAATCCCGATGTGGGTGACTTGTCACTCCCCAATAAACCAGCTATTCTGTACGCATATGCAACTCAAACACACATATTATTACTGCCCAAACGTTGAAACTGCTCGAACACTGAACCACCTGAAGCAGTATACGCTGCTACATAGCTGCTTACCAAAAGCTACCATGACCTCCTGGGTCTTAATTCACTTGCCAATCCTCTGAAATACTGGGTTTCCACCCGACTGCAGAGCCAAAGGACTCCCTACTTATTTGCCTCACACGACTTCTGAGCGAAATCCTTCTCTGGAACTAGTTGCCACTAGTTATCATGCCACTGTGACTCTACTACTTTCTGATCTAAACGATCGGGTCCATGCGTTGGATCCTGTCATCATCAAATCCAAGACTAAAAGTGATCTCTACCTAACCAATGGTAGCCTTACATCACCAATGCCCTTACGCAGTCCATTACTTCCTTGATCTCATAACTGTAGTGGCGTTCCTACAGTCTTATCATTGGCTCAACCAGATCTAATCCATCTAGGTAATTTCGAAATACAATCTGTGGACTTCCTTATCTTCACTGCTGCACCCAAACTGGTGGGTACTATTGTTCCTCCCGCATTCTAACAACGCGCTTATGCCATCTATCAACCTAGTGAATGCTACAGCTACACCCGCAGACTTACAACACTCTATCACTATCTAGTTGTTAGTGAATGTTACGGCTACACCAGTAGAATTACAACACTCTCTATACTATCTGACTGCTAGTGAATGCTACGGCTACCCCCGTAGTCTTACAACACTTTCCTAACCGAGTCGAACACGCACTCGACCTAACCCTCAACTGAACTCGATTCCTAACCAGAACTCTAACCTGGTTCCCGAAACCTGCTATCACGTGACCCCATTGTATCAGCACCGTACCCATGCCCATGATCAAAGCGTCACAGCAAACCACGAAATCATCTACACCCTCTGGCAAGGTGAGAATCAGTGCCTCGCACAATCGATGTATGTGAGTCTCGAAGGCTTCCTGCTGCTCAGGCCCCCAACGAAGGGTTACCGACTTCTTGGTCAGTCGAGTCAAAGGAACCTCAATCTCGGAGAAGTCTCGTATAAATCTCTGGTAATAACCCGCTATACCCAAGGAATTTCGAATCTCAGATGGAGACCTCGGAATCTCCCATTGCATCACGACCTCTATCTTGGCCAAATCAACTAGAATACCCTTCTGGTTGACAAGGTGGCCAAGAGATTGCACCTTGCGCAACCAGAACTCACAATTGGAGAACTTTATAAAAAGTCTCACCCCCACTTAGACTCGACTAAGTCTTTACATTACATGAGAATTGAAGGATTTCCAATCCTTCTCGCTTTCTAATATCTCACTGATGACATCCTGTGCCTGCCAATGCTAGCGCTTAATCGCTGATTAAACCTTGAGATCTCCCATCCTCGGAAATCTCGATGAGTACTCTTGAAATCTGATCCAGTCTGACACCTCAATTCATCTCCCAGGCTGACCACTGAAGACCTTAATCTTCACTCTGGCTGATGAATCCTCGTTCTCATTTCCAATCTTGCAGTACCACTAAACTCTGACCGAACACAGCCCATGCGAAAATACAATTCTCTTGATCATGCTATGACCAACCACTTTTGCATCTAACACCTGCGACTAACATTATCCTTTTCCTATCACCAGTTCTGTCCTAGCAATGGTAGTGCCTTGAACTCCAAAGTTCATCCATAAACAATTACCGACCATACCTGAACAATGATAGAACCTCTGAACGCTGACTTCATTGGAGAACAATCACTCCAACCCTGATCGAGTATCCTCTGAATAATACTCCTGCATAGATCCCGACAAAGATCCAAAATAATAACGGTATGCGCGGAACCCACTCCGCAAGATGCATCCCTCTTTGGGTTCATCAAGGACCTTTCGGCATGCAGGATGGCATATATGATCCTTGGTAACCCAAACTCTAGCAGAAAACCGACCCGAGATCTGACTTATCCAAACTCACTCACAATTCCAAAGCGATATGTATTCCAAACATCCACCTAATATCATAGAAGATGACATACCCGCAACATCTGGAGGAATACTGACCCCCTTTTGCTGATATGACCAATCCTGCTACCCTGTAGCAGCCTAAACCCTTGGAGTGACAAACTCCCTTGTGTACTTTCTCGTATGCGCTGCACTGACTCAGGCCCTGCTGGCCTTTCACCTGATGATCAGAAGTCATGGGTCTCTTCCCGAGACCCCTACTATACGCACCTGGCACACACCTCTCATTCCAGGGTGCTCCCAAATCGATCCTGCATCTGCAACTCTTGGAAATCATATCCTTCAGGGTCTGACACCCTGTCATGCTCACTAGCTCGCTTGCCAATGGCTAAGCTGCAACAACTGGAACATCCTCTGTCCCCAAACTGGGTCACAAACTTTTCCCCGAAGCTTCTTAGATTCTCCAAGACTCTTACTGATTCGAGTATGGATCCTGTGCTTTCAGTAGTACGGGCCCAATACTACCTTCCACACCTATCCATACTTTCCTCAGCAATCCTCCCGAATCCTCTAAGTCGCTTCCTCAAACTGGTACACCCAAGTCTAACTGAGCCTCGCTAATAACTCACCGAAATATATCCTAGGCTTCCCTAGGTTCCGAACTCACCCAGTCCTCAGCTGCTGAAAGATTCCCAGTAATGTCAACTAGCTACCTCATGAATATAGCCACATGCAACAGAGATCAAATAATCCTTCAAGTAACAGACTCATCCCTATAACGGTTAGACTCAAACGAGAGCTGCGCAATAGGGTCAAATCTATCACTCTGAGATTATCCAGCCTGTGCCACTTATGACTTAGCAAATTCGCTTAATAGCTAACTCACATTACTAAGAGTCCCACAAAGCACAAAGCAAGAACCATTCAGACAATGGAAAATCTAACCATCATATTCCAATCAAATCATTCTATCCTCTAATCATGAATCTATACATGCAATTCAAAGGCTCATACAATCAGGCATAACCTAAACAGGCTATCCTATCACTGACTGATTAGTACTGGCATGCAAGTCTACAAGCACATACAATAGGCATATAAGGCATCCTCCTAGATCCTTAGCCCTAATCTAGCATGAAGTTCTCATAATCATATCATATCATAAAATATCATAACATGTATGGGTATCTTAGGGAAAACTTACTTGAGCTCGGCTGATTGCACGCATCACACGCCTTATTCTTTTCAAATTCATTTTCCTCTTTTCAAACTTCTTTTTATAAAATGATTTTACTTTTGAAAATTTTCATACCAAGTCCTTAGTTTGAGTTCAGACACACCCGAGAGTGTGGGCTGAATCTCTCAAACCAAGGCTCTGATACCAACTTGTAACATCCCAAAAATACAGGCCAAAAATTTCATTTTTAAACACGTCATTATAAAACCAACAGTGTAATAAAACATTCGTAATATCATGTCATGTCAAAACCAAAGTATAAATAATCAAACATGTTATCATAAAATAATATTAGAGTGTAATCCCAAAGATCTCATGTGCGGAAAACCATAGTGTGATGCACTGCGATCAAGCCGGCTCCTTTCCTTTAAACACAAAGTACCTGAAACCAAAACTGAAAACCGTAAGCACGAAGCTTAGTGAGTTCCCTCATCATACCACATACCATACGATCATATAACATACATATACTGTCAGGCATATCTGGGTGCCCGACCTACCCCTTCGGTCCTCTCGACCGGATACTGCCTAGCATATCTGGGTGCTGGCCTCCCCTTTGGTCCTCTCGACCGGATACTGCCTAGCATACCTGGGTGTTGGGCTCCCCTTCGGTCCTCTCGACCGGATACTGCCTAACATATCTGGGCGCTGGCCTCCCCTTCAGTATCTTTCAACTGGTAACCATGGACTATTTCACCCCCTAACACTACCACATAAAAGCATAGCATAAACACATAAGTCATATACTGCCTAACATATCTGGGTGCTGGCCTACCCTTTCAGTCTTGTCAACCGGTAAGTGGGGACTATTTCACCCCCTACTACTACCACATAATATCATATCACATATATCATAATCTGTCTAGCATAGTTGGGTACCAATCTACCCCTTCGGCCCTATCGACCGGTAACCGGGGACTATTTCACCCCCCTACTACCACTATCACATAACATCATATCATGCTAGCACATAAACATAACAGGTAGTAGCAAACATAGACAATTATCACAAAGACAATCATCTAACAACAACTCCTACTGGTGGGCCGACATTGTGGTCGTAGACCCACCGCTACTGGAAGGTAACTCACCTCACACTGTTGAAGTCCCATAGACACAATCCCACACTGCTGAAGTCCCGCAGACTCAACCCCAGCTGCTGGATGACAAATTCCCGATCTGTCAATATCAAAACATCACCCAATTAATAATTGGGTCCCACTACACAACCAAAAAAACTTACTTTGGATAATTACATTACCCCAAGCTTGGCTTATTCAAGCCCAAGGCCCAATCCGTAGGCCCGAAGTCAACTAGGAAATCAAAGCCCAACACATGGCCCAATTTTCCAAATTAGGCCTAGGCCTATACATGGTTTCATTCCAAGGCCCAACATCATATAATCATTAAGGCCCAAACTATGGCCCATCTATGGAAAATTGGGCCCAATCCCCTTACATGGGCCTTACCCTAGGCCCATTAAATTATTCTAGTCTAATTGCTTGACTTTGGATGGCCCGTTAATAACCCGATCATCAAGGCCCAATAGAAAGGCCCAATGATAAACCCAAGTGAAATTAGGGTTTCACATAAAATGATGATTAGGGTTAAGTTTCCTACTTAACCCATTAAGGACTTAATCCATTAAGTCCATTATCGCTTAGATTAATCTTTGCCAAAGTCTATTATTTAATATCTCAAGTTATTAAATAATTCTTGTGTGTGACCCGAATATTTCTTAAAGTTAGGGTTTTATTGGCATTAGGGTTTTCTAATCCAAATATTAGTCCATTTATCAATTTGTTGGCCTTTTATGTCAATTAGGGCTTTATTGGGCCTATTAAGCCCACTAAAATATTATTAAGCCCATTAGGGTTTTATTGGGTCCATTAGAGACCATTAAGCTTCATTGGGCCCATTAGAGCTCCTTTGAGCCCATTAGGGTTTCAAGCACCCCTCCCAAACGAATCAAATCACAAGGCAACCACACCGCCACCCGACATGGCGGCCGGTGGCGGCAGCCACCACCCTAAGGTGGTGGTTTTGATTTTCCTTTCATTATTCCAGTTTTGAATTACATTTACAAGGCTAGATTTCAAATGCACACACACACCTACTAACACACACAAAAACACGACGGTTCATGGCGGCAGCCACCACCTCACGGCGGTGGCGGTGATTTCTTGTGGTTTCCAGTCAAGCACACACACACACTAACCAGCAACCTTTGCTCAGAAAACGAACCCAACACCCACCTATGGTGGGTGGCGACGGCGGCAACACCCTAACGACAACAGTGGCGTGAGATCGATGGTGATATGAAGCATTTGCGATAACAGCCACCACTTCACGGTGGTGGCGAGTCTCCCTGATTCCTGCCCAACAGCTCGCGTCCAAAAATCACCAAGCCGTCGCGAGCTCGACCTGTTACGTACTCCGGTAACAACCACTTCTCGTGGTGGTGTAAGGCAGTCGGGAAATAGCACCAACCATGATAGAATAAATCCCGATGACGAGATGGTCTTCAACAAGAACGACAGCGGGGCGACTTCAGAAAATGGAACAACATCGTGGTGAGGCTTCGATGGTCGGAGAAAAGGTAGGAGAAGAATGGCGATGATGGAGCACAATAAGGAACGAACCCCCGACATCCGACGTTCCTCACCCATGCATCCACGTCCAAGGCTCCAACTCCGGTGGTACCCTTCTAGTTGTTCACGACGTCCGATGGTGGCGGTACGATGACTGGCGGCGCCTGAGGTGGAAAGGGGGGGGGGGGGGGTATAAGGGTGGCGGCTGTTAGAAGAGTTAGCGTTAGGGTTTAGGTAACCGATACTTAGCTTATATACCCGCTGTCATGTAATCTTATTTCCATAATGGAAAAAACAGTCCCCTTCTATAAAATTATTTCCAGCTATGATCCAAAATTTATCATTTGTCTCCCCGCCCCTTAAATCCTTTGCAATTAAAGTCCGAATTTTACCCTTTTAGCCCTCAGCATTATAATTCTTTACAAATTAGGTTTAATATTCACTAAACAACCCCTTAGCCCCCAAAATCTTTTCAAATGAAGTCCCAGAAATTACCACTTAGTCCCTGCCTTCATAAATATTTACAAATCTGATCCGAAACTTACACTTTCAGCCCCCGACTTCTAAAATTATGACAATTAGCTCCTCAAAATCATCCTTATATATATATATATATATATATATATATATATATATATATATATATATATATATATATATATATATTAGGGCTACCATTCGTTCATTAATTAATTAATTAATTTAATAAATAAACGGGGCTTTACATAAGGTTTATTAATATATTATCAGTTCTAATATATTGATAAGATTATTTAATTAGTATTGATCAAGAATTAATATATAATTAATTAAGTGATAAAAAAGAAGACTAATTAAATATATGAGTTGATTATGTAAATCATCCGTACTTGTATAGTGGGCTAAGACTCCATGGATTATCAAGTTGGGCTAAAACCCATAGGATACTCCATGGATGCTCCATGGTGTATTTGAACCCATGAACCCAAGGAAATGGAAAGCCATGACAATTAAGGTTTACCCTAATTGTGACTAACTATATAATGATCTTATTATTGAAGAAATTGAACACTAGTGAAACAAGTAAGGGCAAACCGATTTTAGAAGTGTTCTACTTTCTCTCAAGTTATTCCAAATGTTCATGGTGTTGTGTGAACCATTTGAGGTGTCACATTTGAGGCACTAGGCTCTTGAGCTCCATGGAATCAAGCACCAAACAAGAGGTATGTAATTCTACTAGAATTTATATTATGTGTAATTTATATTATGCTAGTTAGAACAATACCCTGGAAAATTGATATTTGCATGTATAATAGAGAAAACATAGATCCAAGGTATTTAGGGTTGCATGTACACCATATGAGTGTTAGATTGCTCAAAACGCAACAAAAGGGGGTCGAGGCTGCCATCTTTTTCACACCGAAAATCTTCTTTTTCTCTCACTAGTTTCTCTCTCTACCACTCCTAACCTCCCTTAAACCCTAGGGAACCCCCTAGCACCTGAAGGAAGCCCCGAGGCTCCCGAATTCCCGAGAAAAAAAAGGGTCTTTCGGTTTGGAAACGCTGCTCCAAGCGAAGCCTGATTTTCTATAAAACTCGTTGTAAGTAAGCTACGCCTACGCTATTTTTAATATAGCTTCTAATTAATTATAGTAACATTATTAGGAACTTAAAATAGTTATTTAGGCTATTATTATGAGTTATATAAGAGTGTTGTTTAACGCTTATATAATAGTAATAATAGCTAGACTATTAATTAGTTGCGGTTAACGTTAGACTAAACCCTAGTGGTATTGATACTAGGTTTTGTCAAGGGAAAATTGTTTTGAGATAACGAAGTGTTGTCCGAGTACCGAATCACCACCGTAACAAGTAAGTGCATAGTTAGTTTCATCTTACACATAGATATGAAGTATTTTATATAAATTACGTGTTGTGTGTGCATATTAACTGTATACTTGCTATCTATGCTGGATGAATGATTTTATATATGTTTTAAATGATTTAAACTGTATATGTATTTTATATCTACAAAACGTGTTGGGTAAAACATGGATAGATGTAATAGTTGTTGTGTGACAAAATAAAATAATGAGAGGCCTCGTTATCGATGTTATTGATGATCCATTCATCTAGCGGAGTATAGATGACAACCATGGAGTATTCCAGACAGTCCAGTGGAACGCTAGCAGGCTCACAACCTGTACGTGTTTATTTGAACTGTGTGCTCACCAGTAGTACTCCATCCCCCACATGGTTGCCTTATTTGACATGAATTGCTGAGGAACCCCCGAAGCATGTGTTGTCACCCCGATGAAAATCCTTAGGCTAGGTCCCTTATGTTAGATGTTTTAGGGACGTAAAGTGAGGTTAACGGGAACGGGTAATCGGGTTTGTTTGGTTGATGAAAATAATAAATTTATTTATTGTGGGTTGAAAACCCTATGTGCTCACCAGGCTCCCAAGCCTGACCCACTTAGTGTCTTGTATTACAGGTAGTGGCGCATGAGCATAGATGTTGGGATGAGAGATAAGGGATTATAGGCCTGTAAATATGAAATAATGTAGTAAGGCTTATGTTGTACTGTTTATGCTTTTGATCTGTATCGGACATGACATCCCGAGTCTTTTAATGAAATACATTTCTATGGAAATTCTTTGATAAATCTTTATCATATTTTGTTTTGGGAACGAATTCCGCAACTCTTTTATTTAAAATGTTACTCTGATTTTTAAACAAAGCATAAACAAATTGGTCTTTTCTGGCCGTGAAAATAGGGATGTCACATAATGGCCCAAAAATCATAAGGCTAATGGCCCAAAACCCTTCTAGCACAAAAGCGGCCCAAACCAAGAAAGTCAACCAAGGTCAAAGCTAATGTGTATGCCCGACGTACTCAGCTTACGCCCCCATACTCCCTCGATGGCCATTACGCGCATCGTATGAGCTGGGTACGCCCTGTGTATGACACAACGGATCACCTTCACCCTCAAGTGCTTAAACGATTAATACATCACGTCTAAGTCTCAAATCTGGTACCTAATGATGTCCTAACATGTAAAGTTGGCAACTTTACTCCCATGCATGACTTAATGGGACCCAAAACTCAAAGAGAACCATAATAAGGATCCTAACACATGCATAGACCGATATACCTCATAAACACTGCATATCCTAACATATGCATAGACCAATATAACTCATAAAGATTGTATTTTTATGGACAAGGGACCTCAAAGGTGCTAAGAACTATCAGCTATGGCTTCTAGAGTGGACCATACTCTAACATATTAAAGGACCCAAAAAATGCACAAATGGAGCCCTAACTTGGATCTAGCATAAGGAAACATCAAGTTGAGAGCATTATACTCAAATAGCTTGCAAATATGATTATGATGTTGGATCTATAAGCTCAAGCCACTCCAAAGCAACCTCCAAGAGTTCTTCTTCCTTCAAATCACTAAAAACACCACCAAAACTCACTTCCAAGCTCAAATCTCACAAATGTCAATTAGGGTATCGATCTTAGTGTATAGATAGGTGGAGGCTGGTCATTAAGAGGTCCAAGGGTGTCATAAGTTGTTTAAATAGGGCACAAATTCTAAAAATTAGGGTTTTCCCATGCATAGCATACGCCCTACGTACTCCCACGTACGTTTAGCATACATGGGTGTTTCCACGTTAATTCTTCAAGCCAGTACGCCTAACGTACTCGGCTAGGGCTAAAATGAGAAGAATTTACAATAAGGGTTAAAAAGGTACATACAGCTAAATCTCGAATGTTACACCATCTGACGAATATGACTTGTAAAATGTCCTGTTTTATAATTGTTTGTAAGCACTTAGACTATGTTTAACACATTAGTTAAAAAAACTGACTCATAGCTGAAAGCATGGCCGACCCATGGGCCTGGTCAAGTTGGGCGACTGCCTCGGGCACCCAAACGCCAAAGGGCCCCCATTTTATATTTGTTATATTCGTTATATAATAGCAACACATTAGAGAATGAGAAAAACTAGATTAACTAGAAATCTTGAATCTTAAATAAGAAATAGAAGAATGACAATCAACTATTGCATCTAGAGTGACGTCATTTGAATTTTCCATAGAATCTATTATTGAAGAGTCACGACGCCTTCTTATAATGTCTTTATCTCGAATGACCCCATTTTTCATTTTGCCCAGGGTCTCAAATTGTCTTGGACCGAAAATGGCTAAAAGTTAGCTTATAGAAATTATGTCTAGTAAAAATTAGATGACAAACTATTTGATATATATATATATATATATATATATATATATATATATATATATATATATATATATATATATATATATATATATATATATATATATATATTGACAAATATGTTTTTTTATAATAATATTTCAAATTTCTAAATAAAAAACTTCTAAAAACTAATATAAATAGCTTTTTAAAAAGCAAGTTTGTAAGTTTATTTTTTAATTTGCTAAAGATAGCAACTTAAAACAAAAACTCAAAAAAAAAAAAAAAAAAAAAAAAAAAAAAAAAAAAAAAAAAGCGGCACACCAAACACATAATCTAGATAACCAAATAACTTCATTTAATCTTGGATATTAATTTTTTATTTTCCTTGATTTATTAAAATGATTAGGTTATATTTTAAACTTTGTAGTATAACCAATAATTATTGAAAGAGTGATTTAAAATAAACCTCCCCATCCCCAACTACACATATGTACCCTAAAAAAGTCTACCCACATTTGTTTTTGAAATATGACGAATTTTTTGGGTCTAATTGTTAAGATGCCGTTTGCCATTTTTATATATGTAATTATGTATGCATGAACATATACATACCTGATACCTGTATTTATGAATTACGTATATATGTGTATTTAAAATGGATGCAAGCCCACTACTTTGTTCAATATTCACGATTATGTATACACCCTGATGGCCTGATCCAATAAAACAATCTATTTTATAAAAAAATAAAATATTCTTCTATTTTTTTTTCTATCAAATTTTTTATAATTATGACATTTATAATATTTAATAAAATTAATTAATTTTTATTATACTCGTCATCATTTAAAAATGATAAGAGGACGGTTAGGAAGAATTGATAGAAGGATATTTAGTTTTTCATTTTATAGTTACACTCACACAGGGACAATTATATTGTTTGATAAATTGATATATATATATATATATATATATATATATATATATATATATATATATATATATATATATATATATATATATATATATATATATATATATATGGACAATTATATAGAATAAGATATTTAATCTTTTTTTGACTTTAGAGATAAAATCGCAGGTTATGAAACAAATTCGTTGGAAAATAAATTTGAAAAAAAAATTATTTCTTTTATAATTTTTTTTTCTATTTTCTACAACAATTTTTTATAAAAGGTAGTGATTTTTAATTTTGTAAATTGAAAAAAAAAAGATTAGATATCTAAAAGTATTTTTTCTATATTTTTAGGATTTTTTTTAGCTTTATGCATTTTTTATTGATCTTTCATATATATATATATATATATATATATATATATATATATATATATATATATAGAGAGAGAGAGAGAGAGAGAGAGAGAGAGAGAGAGAGAGAGAGAGAGAGTGTGAGAGTGGGAAAATCCATAGAAAATGCATAAACCTAAAGAAACCACAAAAAACCCTAAAAATGTATAAAAAAATACTTTTAGGTATCTAATATTGTTTTGACTTTACAAACATAAAAACCACTACTTTTTTTTAATAAAATTGTTGAAAAAAAATTAGTAACTTTTTTTTTCATTTTTTTTTTCCAACAAATATGTTATAAAACCTATGATTTTTTGTCCTATAAAGTAAAAAAAATATTAGATATCTTAAATTATTATTTTTTGTATGTATTAGTATTGATTTTCTAGGTTTTAGGGTTTCAAAACTTTATGCATTTTCTATTGATTTGCAATATATATATATATATATATATATATATATATATATATATATATATATATATATATATATATATATATATATATATATATTCAAGTAGGTTAATACAAAAACATAAATACTTTGCGAAAATGCAAAAACAAATTTTAGCTTATAAAAATCAAACAAAGTTACTTTAGAAATCAAATTTATTAGCAATAAATTAAAAATAATAAGTTTACATCAGAGGGTGTTATGATAATATAGATTTAAAAGTGGTTTTAACAACCGTTTTTTTTTTTCACGTCGTTAACCATTTTTTAATTTACGTTTTCATAATAAAAAAGTCAAAAACATGCTTTGCAAATATGAAACAATTTCTCATATATCAACGATTATCATCATCTAGTTCATAATTTGGATGAATTATTGTCCAAAATATAAGGTTGAGGTGACACAATCTCATAGGTTTTACTTGTTTTCACGTTTTCGTATATTATTTATATTTTCTCATGAGCCCTTATATATATATATATATATATATATATATATATATATATATATATATATATATATATATATATATATATATATATATATAAGTTCAATTGAGAAAATAAAAAAGGTTGAGAATGAGAGAATCGTTCTCAGCCACTCATTTATTTTTGCCGCAAAAGCCTTTGTTGTACCGTAGAAATAAGGAATACACATGTGTTTCCAACAAAACATGTTTCCTTAAACTATATTAATCACTACCTTAATATATACAAAAACATAGTTTTTTTAATTTTTAAGAAACTATTTATATCGAAAAATGATTTTAAATATACCAAAATTCATTATTTTTTATTCTCTACAAATAGACATCCATAATGATATATTTTTAAGATACAATAAAAAACTTATTTATTTTTTTTTATATTTTCAGCTATCGTTATTCATAAATGAATAAAAATGCATCAGATTTTTTCTACAGTACATTCGTTATTCACTTATGAATAAAAATATATAATTAATTTTTTTTTACAGTTTAAGTATCATTTATACTACTTATTCATATATGAATAACAAATTAACTGTAACAAAAATCAGATAAATGTTTTATTCATATATGAATATAAAATATGACAACAACTAATACACGTTTTATTCATATATAAATATAATATATGATGAAAGATGATGTAAAAAATATATTTTAAGTAAAAGAATTTTATTGCGTGTCATATTCATATATGAACGATACTTAAACTATAAAAAAAGTTAGACATACGTTTTATTCATAAGTAAATAACGAATATACTGTAATAAAAATCTGATAGATTTTTTTATTCACTTATGAATAACGAAAGCTGAAACTCAAAATTTTTTATTTTATTTTATCTTAAAAGTATATCAATATATAAAAAATAAAAAATTATGAATTTTGATATATTTAAAATAATTTTTCGATAATAATGACTTTCTAAAAATAAAAAAAACGAAAAAAAAAATATATTTTTATGTATATTAAGGTAATGATTAACATAGTTTAAGGAAACATATTTGGTTGGAAAACACATGGTTATCCATTATCCATTTCCGACGGTACGCCTTAGTGTTTTGCGGCAAAATAAATGTGTGGCTGAGAAGGATTCCTCCATTCTCAACCTTTTTTTTTCTCAATTGAACCCTCCTATATATATATATATATATATATATATATATATATATATATATATATATATATATATATATATATATATATATATATATATATATATATATCACTTGAGATTAGTATTTGTGTTCTTATACTAAAAGTATTTTGTATTGTAAATTTCGTTTCCTCCATCACAGTAATATATATATATATATATATATATATATATATATATATATATATATATATATATATATATATATATATATATATATATATATATATATATATATATATAAAGTAATTTTGCTTTAATCAAATATACTAATATGCCTTTTGTATAAGACTTGATTGGAGTGACAAATAATCTTTAGTATGGTTGAGGTGACCACAAATTTGGTAGTTCCTTGCCTACCACTCCAATTAAATTAAACATGAATAATGCTTTAACTTTTTACTAATCCTTTTTATTGAAAAACAGTAATGTTTTATAAGATTAAATACAAAAAATAATAACTTAATTTATATTAATTCTATATCTAATGTATCTTTAACACAAATAATTGCATACTCGTATTTTCGTATATTTTTCTTCAATACAGACCATTAATTCTATATTAACTTCCAAATATTGATATAAGTCAACAACACAAATACTAAAAATTAACATAAAAGTATATTATTGTTTTGCATTAAATAAATAATCATCATGTCACCATAACAATGACTCTAAGATAGCATGTTCTAATCTTAAGGGGATTCAATAAGAGATAACCATGCAACCTGTTTTGGTGTCTTAGCATTTTGACATAGCCTTTCCCGGTTTCCCCATATTCCCAATAAATCGGGAAAGAAACCCATTTGCATGAAATAAATTACATTATTGCTATATACATTAATATTTTAAATAAAATATTATTTTGCATGAAATATATATACATTATTGCTATGCTATAATGCTATTTATATTTATATGTTACTCGCATAAGTTCTAAATAGCATAGTATTTTGCCAAGTTAATATATAATTCAATGAAATATAATAACATTAAAACTTCTATTGAATTGATTCCCATTCTTGTGATTACGTGCTATGAGGAGACAAGTGTTCTTGGCGTCATCATGTTGTGTCCATGGCATGCATATGAATAGCATCCCCACCCTTGTGCGAAAGTGAAATTACCTAGTTGCCCTCTATTAAGTACCCTCCACAATATAGCATTTCTAGTGAAAATAAATGATGTTTAATGGCACAAAGTGATTTCGAACTTTAAACTGTAAACAAGAAATATACTTTTTTGAAATTTTTAATAGTGGTTTTAAAACTTTATAGAATTTAGATTTAAAACAAAAGGAATAACGTTCAGGGTAATTTGGTCATTTTATTAATCATAAAGATAGTCTCATAATTACCAATTTAGCATATTGCATCCCTAATAACACGCTCCCTTGACATTACTTTGAGAACAAAATTTCAAATTATCACACATAATTATGCAAACCAAACGAACCCAACCAGGAGGCGCCTTGTTCAAGCAAACACAAAGAAACCCTCTCTATGAATTCATTGTATATAACAAAAACCCAAACATCGGTTAAAGCTCCAACAGCCAAGAAGAAGCTGACAAGATCAACCAAACCCAGATAACCTGTTGTTTAATTTGCAGTATTGATTCTTAGTCGGAGGTTGGTTTTCCAAAAAAAATGGATATTACATTGCAAGGATTCGGCATGGTAGTGAATAATTCTGCGTATGATGATGATTCACCTTGTATTGTTGTTGATTGTGGGAGGAAATCAGAGGAGGAAGGTGGGAAGAAAGATATAAGGGGTTGTTTGGATACATGTGAAGAAGAAGAAGAGTTTGGTGGAAATACTAGCTCAAGCTCTGATTTCACGACGTTATTTGAAACTTCTTTAAATGAACAGCATATCACTAGCTTTGAAGACTCATCTTCTCCTTCTTCCAAGGATGTAAACATCTTGAATCATGAGGTCGAAGCCCCACATTGTACCGATTCTGATAGTTCTGTGCAACCCCTTTTGGGTCAAAGAAATTTAGGGAAACAAGGGCCAACACCACTCTCAGGTACTGTTTTTACCAATTTGTTTGTTCTAATTTCTGATTCAGAACCAAAAAATTATGCCAAATGATCACGGTGTTTCTCCTTTCGGTTCATAACTTAGTGTTTTATCTTTCAGTTTGATGATTCTTATGTTTATCTTTGACATGGGGTTTCAGTTAGTTGTTTGGTTGTGATTATATTTAGGGTCAAATAATTAGCAATTGGTGATTTTCTCCTAGTTTGATCTGTAATCGTTCATCTTTGATTTGGGGTTTTTGATAGAGATTGAAATGATGAAAGAAAGATTCTCGAAATTGTTACTTGGAGAAGACATGTCTGGTTGTGGGAATGGTGTTTGTACAGCTTTGGCCATCTCGAACGCAATTACAAATCTTTGTGGTAAAACCAATATCGAATTCAGCCGTATATTATTACAACACCTTCGATATCCATTGATTTCTCTATGTTTTTCTTGAAATTTCAGCCACACTTTTTGGACAAATATGGAGGCTTGAACCTCTACGCGCTGAGAAAAAAACAATGTGGCGAAGAGAAATTGAATGGCTTCTTTGTGTTAGTGATTACATCGTTGAGTTGATCCCATCTTGGCAAACTTATCCAGATGGAAGCAAGCTTGAGGTGAAATAAAAATATTTTTATTATTTTTAATAATCTTTTAAAAGTTCTAATGTTTCGATATTGATTGTTAGGTCATGACTAGCAGACCCAGGTCCGATCTTTATGTTAACCTTCCAGCTCTTCGTAAATTAGACAACATGCTTCTCGTGAGATTTTCAACTCTTTTTTCTTTGTAATTCTTTTTTTTTTTTTTTTTAAATATGAAGTTGAAATGAAATGAATTTTGATTGTTACAGGAGATATTGGACAGTTTTGAAAAAATGGAGTTCTGGTATGTTGACCAAGGCATTCAAGCTCTTGAAACAGATGGTTCCTCGTCTTTGTGTAAAGTGGTCCCACGCCAAAAAGAAAAATGGTGGCTCCCGGTCCCACGGGTCCCTACTGGCGGTCTCTGTGAGACCGCCAGAAAAAATCTGCAAAGCAAACGCGATTCCACAAATCAGATACTAAAAGCCGCAATGGCTATCAATAGTATCACTTTAGCAGATATCGATGTTCCCGAATCATATTTGGAATCACTTCCCAAGGTATATATATATCAGATAATCAGATATTTGATTAATAGTCAGACAAACAGTCTTTTAAACATCTTGAAAATGAAATTTATTATTTTTGTTTGCAGAATGCGAAGGGTAGTTTAGGCGATATTATTTATCGATATATTTCATCGGAACAATTTTCACCCGAGTGTTTGTTGGAGTGTCTTGATTTATCATCGGAGCATCAAGCTCTTGAGACAGCGAACCGTGTGGAGGCTTCCATTTACATATGGAGACGAAAAAACAACAACACGAAACCTTTAAACAACATTGTGAGTAGGTCCTTTTCAAGGTCATCATGGGACAAAGTTAAGGATTTGGTTGCTGATGCGGATAAAAGGGAAACATTAGCGGATAGAGCTGAAAACCTCTTGCTTTGTTTAAAACAAAGGTTCCCTGCCCTTCCTCAAACCACTTTGGACATGAGTAAAATCCAATATAACAAGGTATATATTTATATCTTCAAGTTAAACACAAATGGCCTTTTTTTTAACATTTAAATTGTTTGTGTACAATATCAGCTAGACACAGTCTCATCCATCTGTCTCTTTCTATGTTAAAAAGGTTGCTTTAGATATCTAACTAGCACAAATGTTGTAAATTTTTATATAAGTAGTTTCATATTGTTATTAAATTTATAGTTTCGTGTATGTATTTTAGGATGTTGGAAAATCCATCTTGGAGAGCTACTCAAGAGTGTTGGAGAGCCTAGCATTCAATATAACAGCTCGAATTGATGATTTACTTTACGTGGATGACTTGGCAAGACATTCGGATAAATTCTCATCAATTTCTAACCGTGAAATCGTTTCCAAAACAATCATTGGAAAACCATACACACTTCACACAGTTACCACTCCTTATAGAACCACTTTCACCACACCGAGTCTTTCACCTTCACATATAAATAGTCCAAAGAAAATTATGACCGATTATTTGACCATTGACCAAAAAGGTAAGCACTATGCGGGTCACGTTGCAAGGTCAAACTCATTTTCGGGTAGGACTCGAGGAGCGTTACAGAAGATGGGACTTTCGGGGTCTAATGGCTCGGTTGGGTTGAGTTGAGTTGACTCGGATGGGTTTGGATGAGTTTGATGTTTGTAGATGGGTGAATCAGAGTCTATATATGGATATGTTTAAGCTTTAAAGTGTAGGTAGGTGATGGCATTTGTACATCTCGGTTTTGTCCTATTGAGTAACGAGTCTTGGTTCAGTTGACTCGGGCCTTTGGAAGGACTGTGTAGTAGTGAAGTTGTGTAAATAAATGCCAATTTTTGTTTTCCACAAATAAGATAATTTTCTGAAAGGGAATAAGATAAAATATGATATCCAATTATTATTATATATATGAACCAACTCGTATATTTATACTTTGTATCATCATATAAATTGAAATGTTTTATTTGTATAATCATATAACTAAGATAGCATATACCAGATAAAAACATTTTAAAAAAATTATATTAGAACAAATATAACAATAATTTTTAAATAAAACCAATTATGATATTATAAACTTGTAAATACACCCCAGACGATTTGCCTGTTTAATATTTTATTTGTAGTTGGCTTTCTAAATTTCACTAATTTAATATCAATTTACCAAATGTAGCAGTGTAACTAGGGGTGAACAAACCGTTTTTTTTTTTCAAACCGAATCAGTTCAGTAAACTGGTTCGGTTCAGATTCGTGAATAGTAAAACCGGTTCAGCCATAAAGCGGTTCGGTTCAAACCGGTTGCATCATAGATCGAACCTATCTAAACTGGTTACACCGGTTCTAAACCGGTTCAATCGGTTCTAAACCGGTTCGATCGGTTTGACTACCGGTTCATGGTTATTAAACTGGTTCTAAACCGGTTTCAATATCTAAAATCTCGAACGGGTGCAAACCGGTGGTTCGGTTCTTGAATCAGTTCGGTTCATAGTGGACCGGTTTACCAGTTCAGTGACCGGTTCGGATCCTGAACAGGTTTTTTTGTTCAAGCCTAAGTTTAACTCGAGTATATTTTATTTGTAGCACAGGTATATTTTGGGCTGGCGCATCTTAGCTGAAGGGCAAGCCTTTTGGGCTTTTGAGGAATGTTTGATTTTAGGTTCTTTACAGTTTGCTTATATACAAATTCTTGTAAAACATTATTTTCATAAAACCGAACAAATACCCTCTCGTTCGATGAAAGTTTTGTAACTTACCTATTATAATAGATCATAACTCAAACTATCATAGATATATCAACTTCTTAGGTCACGTTCACGGATTGAAATTAGAAGATGAAATTTAAACTTACAAATCTCATTTGGATATTGAAAATTTAAAACCAATCACATCCAATTATAACCTGAAGTCTAATATGCGTCATATATATTGTCAGGATCTAGTCAGGATTTTAAAGAAAATCTTGACCATGTATTTCGTAAAGGCTAAGAACGTCAAACGTCGTTTTTGGATATGGCACAATCACGTTTGTGTATGTCCGAAGAAGATAGTGAAGACTCGATGATATTATCTTGTGCGATGAACATCAACGGGAAGTAATCTAGGTGAGTTTTTTTTTCTTATTTTTCTATTTTTTATTTTTTGTATTCCTATATAAAATTAAACTCGTTTTTAGTTTTTTTTTTTTAATTTGTTTTTTTTTTTTTTTATCTTTTTAGCTAAAGTTTCTTCTATTTTTTGTAGTTTTATGAATTGAAAGTCGTTCAAGTTTCACAGTATATGGACATTTGTTTTTTAGTACGGCAGAGTTAGTGGTTAGCAATTAGTACACGAAAGTAGTTAGGATCACGAAACCATCAATGCCCGCAATAGAACTTGAAACCTTTAATTTAAAAGACAAAATATCTACCAAATGGGCTAGTCCCAGATTGACGGACTTTAGAAGTCATTAATAATAAGAGAATATTATTTTATATTATATCATTTTTAATCATAATTTTGTAGATCATATCATTTTGTAGATCATAATATAGTTAACTAAATCAAGTTTTTGTTCACAAAAACATTTTGGATTATTACATATTTTTTTAATAATATAATGTTAAATCACAAAAAATGCGATTAAAGATAATAATATTTTTTTGATAATAATAAAATAAAAATCATAAATATATTGAATAATAAAATTTTTGTATCATAATATTTTAAATCATCTAATATCATAGTTTTTCTATTTTTAAATGCAATCTTCTAAAATAAAATATGAAAACAATATACCTACTTTTTTTTCAAATAGTAAATAATATAACATATTTTTTAAAAAGATTTATGATTTGTAGAAAAAAAACCTCACAGTTTTTATAATAAAAACTTGGATTCCTTGTAAAAAAACTTGTCTCTCATTAACAACATTGTTTGATTTTTCTTTGCCAACTCATTAAATTGTTTGATTTTTCTTTGCCAACTCATTAAATTGGTAAGAGAAATAACTTCTTTACTTGCTTTATGAATTTAGAGACAAAAGAATTTCATTATATTTTTTTATAAAATTTATTATTTCTTTAAATTACAATGAGAATCCTTAAAAGTATATTTTTAAAAAAAATTTGGTAACTTACTAGTCTTGTAAATAGAAAGATCCTTTAGAATTTTATGATTTTTGGCGATTCTTTTAAGGTTTTTTATAAAATAAAAAAATAAAAAAAATTATATATTTTTTAAAATTGTCATGATTATGTTGATTTTGTAAAAAAGTAAGTTTTAAAAAATTTGGTTTTTTAATTTTTATTTTACAAAGAAAAAGAAAGTTATTGCAAAAAACTAAGTAGGAAAAAAATCAACCATAAATCTACTCTAATAAATGAAGGTTTTTATTTATTTTTATTTTTTTATTATTATTTTTTTTTTTGTCATTTGTCACATTCTCATTCATTTTGCCAAATGTCATTTTGTGGTTATTTTCAATTAATTTTTATTACAAATGTCATTTTATGGTTTTCACTTTTATTAATTTAACATAGTATTTAAATCCAATAATCAATGCATATTAATTTTTTTAATGAACTTTCATTTTAATTTCAAATCAGTAAATTAAAAATTCATTAATTTCTTTATTTATTTATCTAAATTATTTATTTAAATTTAGAGAAAAAAACACTTTAATTTTTATAATTCAATATTTTTCTCATTTTCTTATAAATTCAAACTTATCAAATGTTTAAAATTTTATATTTATTTTTTTTCTTTTGAATAAACTCATGTAATAAATGGGTCTCATACCTAGTATATATGATAACAAGTGAAGAGTGATCAAACGTTTTCGTGTAATTTTCAGGCGCGTCCAAGCATGTTTCTGCTATTACCAAACACATCAACTGACAATATTTTGTTACTACACAAATAGTAGCCTATTTTATGAATTATACATACTACCTTTTATAATAAATACCAACTAACCAATTTCACTAATAAACAATAAATATTTAACTTTACAATACCCGTTTTTTGAGACTTTTAATATGGGGATAATATCATAATAACCCTTAAGTTTTTCAGAAATTTACGGTTTTACCCTTTGACAGAATTTATGTTGACACGTGGACAATGAGTTGGATGGATTGACAAGACACGTGGACAATGAGTTGGATGAATCGGTGACATGACAGAGATTTTCTCTTTTCCTTCATTATAAAACTTATAAGGAAAATGGGGTGGAGGGAATCGAACCTACCACCTCCAACTCACAATGCAAGGAACAAACCACTAAGCTGCAACATAATTTATAATTATACACTTATAATAATAATAATAATAATAATAATAATAATAATAATAATAATAATAATAATAATAATAATAATAATTACTATTATTATTATTGTGTTTTAGATTGTTTCAGTAATACAGAATATATATTACGTTTTCGTGTAATTTTCAGGCGCGTCCAAACGTGTTCCTGCTATTACCAAACACATCAATTGACAATATTTTGTTATTACACAAATAGTAGCCTATTTTATGAATTATACATACTACCTTTTATAATAAATACCAATTAACCAATTTCACTAATAAACAACGAATATTTAACTTTAAGATACTCACCGTTTTTTGAGACTTTTAATATGGGGATAATGTCATAAAAACCCTTAAGTTTTTCAGGAATTTGCGGTTTTACCTTTTGATAGAATTTATGTTGACACGTGGACAATGAGTTGGATGGATTGGCAAGACACATGGACAATGAGTTGGTTGGACTCGGTGACATGGCAGAGATTTGCTCTTTTACTTCATTATAAAACTTATAAGGAAAATGGGGTGGAGGGATTCAAGCCTACCACCTCCAACTCACAAACCAAGGAACAAACCACTAAGCTGCAACATAATTTATAATTACACACTTATATAATAATAATAATAATAATAATAATAATAATAATTATTATTATTATTATTATTATTATTATTATTATTATTATTGTGTTTTAAATTGTTTCAATAACATACAATATATATTACGTTTTCGTGTAATTTTCAGACGCATCAAAACGTGTTCCTGCTATTACCAAACACATCAATTGACAATATTTTGCTATTACACAAATAGTAGCCTATTTTATGAATTATACATACTATCTTTTATAATAAATACCAACTAACCAATTTCACTAATAAACAATGAATATTTAACTTTACAATACTCACCGTTTTTTGAGATTTTTAATATGGGGATAATGTCATAAAACCCTTAAGTTTTTCAGGAATTTACGGTTTTACCCTTTGACAGAATTTATGTTGACATGTGGACAATAAGTTGGATGGATTGGCAAGACACGTGGACAATGAGTTGGATGGAATCGGTGACATGGCAGAGATTTGCTCTTTTACTTCATTATAAAACTTACTTCGTTATAAAACTTATAAGGAAATTGGGGTGAAGGGGATTCGAACCTATCACCTCCAACTCACAAAGCAAGGAACAAATCACTAAGCTGCAACATAATTTATAATTATACACTTATAAATAATAATAATAATAATAATAATAATAATAATAATAATAATAATAATAATTATTATTATTATTATTATTATTATTATTATTATTATTGTGTTTTAAACTGGCATGATTATGCTGGCTTTGTAAAAAATCAAAATTTAAAAAAATGGTTTTTCAATTTATATTTAAAAAAAAAGTTATTGTAAAAACTAAATAGAAACTAAAAATAAAAAATCTCAACCACAAATATATACGATGCCAAATGTCAACGTGAGGAGTGTTCAAGCGTTTTTGTGCAATTTTTAGGTGGCGTCCAAGCGCATTCCTTCTATTAGGCCTTATGGTATGGAGGGATGCTCACACGTGAAGAGCTGAGCTGGCGAATATTTACGCATGTAAACACCGCCCCATGGGCTCATAGTTGTGGTGTGGAGTGTACAACTCTAGGGTTATCACGACCAATGAGATTTGTTTCTTCCAAACGGTAACAAAAATGGTTATTGTTCTTGAAGGAAGCTGCCATAAATCTTATTTGTGCTCGCCGGAAAAAGAAATTGAAGCTTGCAAACAAGAAAGATGAAGAAGAAGAAAAGAGGAGGCTGCGATGTTTGGATGACATTCAAGGACACATAAAAGGTTGGGCTTAGATAACTTTAAGGAAGTATATTTTTAGTGGACTATTTTTTTGTGGGTTAAAATTGGTTTTGGTAAAATGTATGTTGAATTTTAAAAATATTATTTTTATTTAAGTTAATGTTTTTTCTATTTATAAAATATTTATGTATGTTTAATAATTGTGTTTTTATTTAATATAATGTCAAAAAAAAGATAAATAATATGGAGTGATAACCGTTTTCAATGGCTAATGAACATTAATGAATATTTAATGGATGTGATGTGGCGTATAAGTGATCACTTTTCTAGTGAACATCTTGTGACTATACCCCATACCCTTTACCAAACGCATCAACCGACAATATTTTGTTATTACACAAATAATACCCAATTTTATGAACTATACGTACAATCTTTTATAATAAATATCAATTTCACCAATATTATCAATAAACAATGAATATTTTACCTTGTAATACTCATCGTTTTTCAAGTCTGCACTCAATCATATATATATATATATATATATATATATATATATATATATATATATATATATATATATATATATATATATATATATATATATATATATATATATATATATATATATATATATACTACTTTACTTTATAATGTATATATAATATAGTTTTAACGGTTTTTAAAACCAAATCCTTAAAAAGAATGAGGTTACATATCAACCCTTAGTTTAATTAGATGGTATAAATTATTATATAGTTGTGATCCATGTTAAGATTCAAATCAATCAAAAAAAAATATACACATTATAAAATACAAGAATTGAATACTCGTATGCCTATCCTAAAACAATATATCTATTTTATAATGCATATATAATAGAATTTCAAAAGTTTTTATGATTAAAGTCTTAAAAACAAAGAGGTTAATTACATATGAACCCTCAAATTTAATTAGATGATATAAATTATTATACAATTATGATCCATATAGATAGATTTAAGCCGATTAAAAAGAAACATACACACTATAAAATATAGGAATTGAGTACGTAGGCGTATACATATTCTAAAATAATACATCTCTATCTCTAAACTCTTTTCATTCTACCACTTTATGTCTCCCGACCACTATATAGGAAAACCCTAAAATCCATAGCTTCATTCTATAGCCACCGCCTTCATCACCTTTGTTTGTTACCTTTGCAGTCACCATTAATACCATGACGACCTCTACCACACTTCGCCTCCAATACCATCGGAAGAATACTCGCCAATAACACCAGCGATAACATCACCACCACCATAAAATACTTACACAATACTAACCACCGTTACCACCACCCACCATCTTCTTTATATCTATAAACCACCCTAAATCTAAACACTTCCCTCAAAGAAGTTGTCATATGTGCCACCATTTCCATTCAATGTTGCTCCTACCTTCTCGATATTAGTTTGTTATGAAGAAAAGAGATTGGTTTCTCATTCCGAGTTATATATTTTTGGAGATCTGTGTCTTTTGTTCCCTTCACCACCAACGACATCTCCATTACTCACGACCACTTGTACACATGCAAAACTTGATCTAAACCACGCAGGCCCGGTTTTAAAGGGGGGGGGGGGGGGGCAAGAGGGGCAGCCGCACAGGGCCCCGAAAAAATTAGGGCCCGAGTTTTAATTAAATTATATATTTAATAACTAAATATATATATATATGAATTTATTCAAGATATTACATAAGATTTGTGTAGCCCAATTGGCAAAGATGTCTCCCTATTTAAAAGTAGCGCGGGTTCAAATCTTCTCGACTTCATTTCCACCTTTTAAATTAGAGTTAAACATTTGCCCATTTCCTTTTGCTATCTATTTCATAAACAACCCCTCCTTGTAATAGGTTTAACAAATCAGTTTTCACAAGTTACATAATTAGCCCTTAAACTTTTTATAAAATTCCATATGTTCATTTTTAATAAATTTATTTACTTTTAAGTTACAATTCACCTTCTTAAGTTTGTTTTCCTTATATATTAAAAAAAATTCTATTTAGGGCCCTATTTTTCTTCTTAGCACATGCCACTTAAAATCTACCAGCCGACCCTGAAACCATGATGTCATTAGTGTCCTTACTCTCTATGCCCTTCCCCATCACCCCCGAATAGGATAATTTCAAGATCTTGCATATCTGTATTTTCAGATCTAGAAGTTTTCGTATGGATAAGAACTTCAAGTTATATAAATCTTTCAATTTTTTTTCTAGATTTTACAACCGATCTTTATGTATTGATTATTCGAATCGAAACGTTTTGTGTTATATCTTAGTGTGAGTTTGCTTAACTATTTGTGTGATTGGTTTGTGGCGCACGTGTGTGTTTTGTTTACTTTATTCAACACATAAAACTACATCTCTTACGAATACGAGACATAGAGTATTAAAGATTTGTTTGTTAATATAATTTGTTTTGTTTATATTATTATTTTATATATTAGTATAATTTGTTTTTTTAGTAAAAGCCTTATTTAAACTATTTTTTATTTGCTAATATATCTAAAAGTATTTACTCATCATCAAATATGTAATGCCCAAAGCCATTACACTAAGCATAATTGTGGGTCACACTGAGTGTAGCTCATTAAAAGTGATCGCATGTTCTTTTGTGTATGTTGGGCGTACATATGAGTATGCTTAGTGTACACATGCAGAGTGCAAAACATTAAATTTTAGGGTTTGGACCCTATTTAAATACATTATGACTTCAAGGTCTCTCTCATCACCAACCTCCATTATCCTAAAGTAGTCCCCTAAAAACCTAGCCTTTTTTTGTGATATCCTTGAGCTTTTAGGTGATTTAGTGTTTTTTTGGTGCTTATTGAAGAAGAATTCGTTGGAGAAGTGTTGAATTGTTTGGAGCTTGTAGATCCAGACTTTATTCATCTTTATCATCCTTCTGGAGGTATAAGGTCTTAACCTTTATGGTTCATTGCTTAGATCTAGTTTTGCTTAGGGTTTTGGCATATTTTGGTCCCTTAGGTTGATTCTTGTGAGTAAAAGCTACTCCAAAAGTTTGGGTTGACATTTCTTGATGTTTATGAGGTCCCCTGAGCAAAAAAATAGTATATTGATGGCTTTGATTCAACCATGCATGAATTCTTGGTTTTAGACCTCTTTGAGCCATGCAAAGGCATCAAGTTGATGAATTTATCAGTTAAGACATTATCAAGAGCTAGATCTGTGATTTAGACGACTAGACTTTAGGTATTAAGTGCTTAATATGGACTTTTGGGCATTAGGGGAGTACTTTAGGTAGCGTGTTCAACCTCGATTTCCTTATCTGTTTAGTCTAGTATGTTGGGCGTAATAGGGTGGTATGATTGGCGTATTCACCAGAAGGGCTTTTGGGCTATTTTTGGGCCTTGGGTCATATTGGGTTTTGGGCCATAATTGTTGGTCCAAGTATGAAAGGGTGAAATGGTCTTCTACCCTTATTATGATGGATTATGATTTGGACTTTTATGTGTGGGTTATTACCCTAAAGAGTAATTAGGGTTAGTTTGAATGTTTTCAGTTCGAGGAGCTATCGTAGCAGCAGCTTGTGTCTATGACTGTTTATCATTAGATTGAGGTGAGTCTTCTCACAGGGTTTGGCGGGTCGAAGGAACCAATGCCAGCCCATTTGATTTATGTTTATAGGATGCTATCTGTCTGTGTGAATCTTAAATGTATTGAATGTGATTGTATGTGTACCGGGCGAGTCCCGATGGATGTCAAGTGGGGCCTGATGCATATTAGGCAGGGCCCATCGCAAGTTACTGACAGATTTGTACCGAGCGGGGCCTGATGGTTGTTAGGCATGGCCTACTGTATGTATGGTATGTGGTATTTTGGAAACTCAAAGATTTATGCTTATAGTTTAAGTTTATGATTCAGGTACTTCCGATTTGAAAGGGGAAGGGCATGGCCTGATCGCAACGCATCCACCTGTGTCCAATATTTTATGATTTTGGGATTGTACTCAGATAACTATTTTCACATTGACAGAATTATGATGGCTTGACATGAATATCTTATGATTTTGGTTGAATTAAAAATGAAATATTTTACTTATGATTTTTGGGATGTTACAAGTTGGTAATAGAGTCTTAGTTTGAGGGATTTGAACACACTCTTGGGTGTATCTAAACTCAAACTAAGGACTTGGTAAGTTTTTCACAATAGAAATGATTTGATAAAGAGATTTCTACTAGAAATAAGGTGTGTGATACATGAATTTGGAAGAGCTCAAGTAAGTGTTCCCAAAATACCCATACATGTTTGTTAATTCAGTATGTGAATATGTGAATGGCATGCTAGATTAGGCCCAAGGATCTACTCATAATTGTATGATAGGATAGATGCCTTTGTATGCTTACTGTATGAGCCTCAAGAACAACATGCTAGTTAGATCACATATGATATGTTAGGATGGCCTATTAGGCAGTGCTTTGGATAGAAATCAATGCTTGAATGCTACTTGCTTTATGCTTTTAGGAACCACGTCTAATACTAGTTAACTATCCAACGAATACGCTAGGATACATTGTGACAACCCGATATTTCAACTCTTTGTAACGACCAAAATGGGTCAAGTATTGTAACCACTTCTGAATAATAAAAAGTTACTTTCATAATAAAATGTATAAATAAGTTCTACTTAAATTCCTTCTATGATTAAATGTCTTTGAACCATGATCGTACGTGAAAAGAACACCCAAATCCGACTTCATATAGCGAAGTTATGATTTTTCCAAGTTCGACTTAGCAACAGACAGCTAAAAACTCGAATCGGAAATCGAGCGACTTTTGGCCGGAATGACCTAAACGAGAATCGAAGGTCTCGACAATGGTATTCCAGCGGTAAAAAGTCTGGCAAAAACCGACATCAGATAAAGAAGTTATGAATTTTCTAAGAAATTCCTTAAACACGATGGATTTTTTTATAAATAATAAAAAAAAATAATTTTGGAATTTGCCGACGGAGTCTAAACGAAAGTTGTAGAGCGTAGTCTCACCTACGCGAGGATATAAAGACCATCGAAAACGGAGTTCGTATGAAGAAGATATGAATTTTTGAAGTTTATTAAATAAATTAATTATTTATTTAATTCAAAATTCGGATATTATCCGAAGGGGAGTCAGCATCCTCCTCCGAGGTACGCGCTGCGTACCCCTGTACGCCCCGCGTAACCGAGAGGATTGGCCTCTGATCGTCCACGTCGCGCTATCCGAAGAAACCGACCCATCCGACCCGTCCGAAGCCCCGACCCGTCCGACCCGACGTCCCATCCGACCCGGCGTCCCATCCGACCCGCGTACCCAGCAACCCGTCCCATCCGAACCGAGGCAGTCGAGGCTTTGGTCATGCATGACGTACGCGTACGCGCTGCGTACGAGCGTACGCCCCGCGTACCGAGGCAGACCAGCCTTACTATAAATAGGATGCGAGGGTTTCCAAAGAAAGGGTTCATTTCTCTTCTCTCTCTCTCAACTTTGCCTCGTTTTCCGTGTCCGTTCAAACCCGAAGCTCTGGTCTTTTTGGCTCAAGTCCCGAAGGTCGATTTTACTCCCGAGATTCCCGAGAATCCAGAGGAAAATCCGTTTCCCGAGACGAAACTCTGCCCGGTTTTCCATCTCGCTATCTCCAAAACTTTCAAGTGAGTTTCATACCCCTTAATCAACCTTTTTAATTATTCTAAATACTTTTATATGCTTTCAAGGGGGGATTACAAGTAAAACACACGAGTATTATCGTGTGTTACATAAAGAAACTCTTTTATATACTGTTATATATTCAAATCACATGCGATTTATAAACATTTAAAGGAACTTTTATATATATATAACATATGTCACAATAGCATTTTACCTTTTAAAATATAATGTTGTTGTAATGCATGTATAAACTAAACTGTTCTTAGATTTTTCTTGTCTATCCTAGACTCTACACCAAAAATCTATACTTTCATAAACAAGTGATTCCTTTTCTCAATATTTCTAAACAAACAAGACACGCTTTTTGGAAACTATAATAGGTATAGTTTTACGAACAGATTTCTAACTCTTATGTACTAGAAACACATATTTCAAGAAGTTTACTTTCGTATACAAGAACAAACGTAACATTTTAACAAGTAGATCTGTTTTTATACCACGGATTTGTGAGACACTAACTTCATGTACGTTCGAGTACACATTTCAAGTCCTGTATTATATACCAGAATCCCTTGGAGGGGGAGCATGGTGTTTGTGTATAGATCTATACGGGCTTGACAACCCGCACCCTGACTGTTAGCTGCAGTCCACCGTTTGGGGTGACAAACGTCATAACATTCCAACGCCTGAAGAACGTTGTGTATAGGCATTCAGAGTCAATAGTATGGTTATAAAACTCACAAGGGGTATCAAAAATGCATTGATTTACAAGGTTTTCAAACTCATTGGTTATTTTACATTTACATACATTTTGGAAACAAACATTTGTATTGAGTGAAGGCTACTTTTATACTAGTAGAAAATATAGGATTTTCTAAACACAAACAAACAAAGATAAAACATTTCATTTCATTCAAACATTTTCACTTAAATACTTATGGAATTCACCAGCATAAATGCTGATCTACTCTTTCAAAATTACTTGTATGTCCCAGGAAATCAGTAATTTCAGGTATTCATTTCGCTTTTGATGAAGGGATGCTGCGGCGCTAGTTTAATCTCGTATTTTTGACATCATATTGTAATTGAGTTTTGAACATGTAACTTTTGACAAATGTAAACTTTCAATTATATATATGATGGTTGTATTGCTTTCTTTACTATGTATTCATTTGTTACGCTACCACATGAAGTCATCCGCCCCCGAACGTTTCCGCCGTTCAGGTTTGGGGGTGTGACAGATTGGTATCAGAGCAATGTTTATAGTGAACTAAGTATATCGAACCACATAAGATATACAAACTATAAATTCTTAAGGGACTAATACTCTCTGACAAAACAAATTTTCTTTTTACACTTAAGCAGCATTTCGTTCAACTTAATTTGATAATTCATTTAAGTACAATTACATGCATACCACAAACTATTTTCATGTTATACAACTATACAAATATTTAGACAAGTTGACACTACGATTGAGACTCGATATATGTAATCAGATTTTGGACAAATATAGCGTGATCAACTATATTTGCCCAAGATTGGACCAACGCATATCGAGGAATGATCTTAGTAAGCAACAAGTCAAAACTTACCAAACCATTACAAGAATCAAACACAAGAACTTAAATACTATAGGAGTATTTGCTATCTAAACTAGTTAAACTTACATGTTTTACATGTTCCGACTTTACTCAATTCTTATAACCCTATTTCTCGTACAGTCAAATGGCTGGATTTCACCACCCTGGCGACCCCTACTTTCCCAACCAAGGCAACGGAGGATGGATCGAAGATGATCCCGAAGAGGACGAGGAACCCATAGAAGTGGGTGATGACTCCGGTACCGACTCAGAGCCGGAAGTTATCGATCCACCACCCATTCAGCCTCCCGTCTTCGTAAGGAACTTTCAAGGACCGACTCCCGTCTGGGGAAGTCACCTCCACCATTGGAGCCAACAGCAAAACCTACGCCCTCCCTACGACATCTGCCGGGACTTCTATGATGTCCGTGGTGGAGGTTCGGCTGATCGAGCACTCCCGGTAATGGTGGGTAAGTTAGCCAATCAGTCCTATCAGTCTGGAGTACAAGCTAGTCGACTCCGGGATATCAACGTGGAAGTGCAGGTTCACACTTCTGACATCCATAGGCTGGACAAGATGCAAGACAACGCCCAATTCCAAGCTGAAGCGTTTCAAGCGCAAATGATTGCATCCCTCACGAACTAAGGGAACAACAAGCCGCTTTCGATAGGTGTCTAATGGAGTCAAAGCAATCAGATACGGAGTCAAGCTCCAAGCGCAACCTTCGACGCAAGTAGTGCTTGTCTAGGACTCAAATTTTGTTATAGCTTACGACCTCGGCTAAAAGTCTTTAAATTTCTCGAACTTTGTAATCGGAGACCCTTATAGGGGTCAAATTTTCATGATCGTTGTAACAACTTTTATATTAATATAAGTGGCACTATTACTACTATGTTGAGTATTTCGAACCTTGAATGGTCTTTGTGAACCCAAATACTTGTTTCATACCTTCAGTCTTACAAATAACTTTCATTCTTCAATTTAAAACTCATACTATCATCTGTTGTTGAACTATAGCGATATAGTTCATGAGACACATACATTTTCCATTCTATGAAATTCTTATCCTTGTCTTTTCAATCTATAGTTGAAGGATGCCTCCGCGTAGGAATCCGAGGCGAAACAACGGTGAGGAAGCACCTATACCACCACCACCTCCACCACCCCAATTTGATGTTGTAATGTTTCAAGCAGCAGTCACCGCAGCGGTGGCAGCTGCCATGTCACAGATCAATAACTCAAGTGCTAATGGCTCGGGATCTGGCACACACCCATCCAACCATGGCGAGAGTCATGGGCCACCTCGAGAATGCACCTATAAGGACTTCACTAATGCCAAGCCCCGGATGTTTTATGGTACTGGTGGTGTGATGGCCCTGAGGCAGTGGATTGAAAGGACGGAGGCAGTCTTTGAAATCTGCTCCTGCCCCGAGCACAGCAATGTCAAATTTGCAACTTTCACCCTTCTCGATAAAGCTTTAACTTGGTGGAATGGCCACGTTAAAGTACTTACCCTAATCGTGGCAAACTCCATAAGCTGGGAGAGCTTGAAGGCCATGATGATGAGAGAATACTGCCCACGGGGAGAAATTCAAAAGCTTGAACACGAGCTATGGACTCTCGGAATGGTGGGTACCGACATCGCTACTTATACCAACAGATTCTGCGAACTGACAATCCTTTGTCCAGATATGATTGCTCCCGAGAGCAAGAAGATAGAAAGGTACATCTGGGGACTAACGCCCCAAATGCGATCAAGCGTGTTAGCTTCTAAACCTGACACCTTTGAAAGTGCTAAGGAACTGGCACAATCTCTGATCGACTACGGAGGTCATCAGAACTCAACCACTTCTGCACCAGCACCACATAAAGGAAACAACAACAACAACAACTACAACAACAACAACAACAACAACAACAATGGCAGGAAGAGAGCGTGGATTAAAGGGAAGGGTGGGTCTTCCCAAGAATCCGCAAAGAAACAACTGGTGTCAGTAAATGCTGCCATTGTACCTGCTACAGCCCCTATAAATACCTACCCAACAAAGCCTTATATAGGCAACCTCCCAAAATGCACCAAATGCAATTACCACCACCATGGACCTTGTCGAGATATGCAGTGCGCCAACTGCAGCAGGAAAGGACACATAGCCCGTTTCTGCAAGGAACCCGCAAAGCTGATCACTCAAGTTCCCGGTGCGGGTGTAGGGCAGGCTTGCTACGGTTGTGGCGAGGTGGGCCACTACAAGAGAAACTGTCCTAAGGCAGCAGGCACCGGAGGTGTAGGATGAGTTTTGGCAATAGGCCACGATGAAGTTGTAGCTGACCCAACTATAGTTGCTGGTACGTTCCTTCTTGAGAATTCATACGCATGCATATTATTCGATAGTGGAGCGGAGAGAAGCTTCGTGAGTCAAAACTTTATTCATTTACTTAAACCTAAACCTAGCAAGTTAGAAAAATCATTCACTGTAGAGATGGCCAATGGAAAAACCGAAAACACAAATTGCATATACATGGGCTGTACGTTATCATTAGACGGCCATTCTTTCCCAATCAATCTCATGTCGGTTCAAATTAAAAGTTTCGACGTCATAGTCGGCATGGATTGGTTGAGTCTTCTTCGCGCCGACATCATGTGCTTTGAGAAAACAGTTCGTCTTAACCTCCCTAACAACGAAACATTAGTTATCTACGGCGACAAATCTAGTGCAAACCTTCGCATCATTTCGTGCATCCAAGCTCGAAAGTGCTTGCGGAAGGATTGTCGAGCATTCCTAGCGCACATCGTCGATACAAGTCAAGAACTGAAGGACATCAAGAGCATCTCGGTAGTACGCGACTTTCCCGATATCTTTCCAGAAGAACTACCAGGATTACCACCGCAACGCCAAGTCGAGTTTAGAATCGACTTAATTCCAGGAGCTACCCCAGTAGCGAAGTCGCCTTATCGTCTTGCACCAGCAGAGATGCAGGAACTTTCCAATCAACTTAATGAACTCCTTCACAAAGGATTCATAAGACCAAGTTTCTCACCTTCGGGAGCACCGGTCTTGTTTGTAAAGAAGAAAGACGGATCGTTCCGTATGTGCATCGACTACAGAGAGCTGAACAAACTTACTGTCAAGAACCGCTATCCTCTACCCCGTATCGACGACCTATTCGATCAACTTCAAGGAGCGAACTACTTCTCCAAAATAGACCTGCGATCCGGATATCACCAATTACGAGTTCTAGAGGGGGACATTCCAAAGACAGCCTTCCGAACTCGTTATGGACACTATGAATTCGTGGTGATGCCGTTCGGATTAACCAATGCACCAGCAGTATTTATGGACCTAATGAATAGGGTATGCCGCCCTTACTTGGATCAGTTCGTCATCGTCTTTATCGATGATATACTTATCTACTCTCGAAGTGAGGAAGAGCATAGTCAACACCTACGAAAAGTCCTAGAAACACTGCGAACGGAGAAACTCTATGCGAAGTTCTCTAAATGCGAATTTTGGATTCGAAGAGTCGAATTTTTAGGTCACGTTGTTAGCGAGGAAGGTATACACGTGGACCCCTCCAAAATTAAGGCTATTGAGAACTGGTTGGCACCAAAGACACCTACAGAAATTCGTCAATTTCTAGGTCTAGCTGGCTACTATCGCAGATTCATAAAGAACTTTTCGAGCATTGCGAAACCTCTTACTTCATTAACCCAGAAAGGTGTGGCCTTTGACTGGGAAGCGAAACAAGAGAAGGCATTCCAGACACTAAAGCAGGCCTTGTGCACCGCACCGATACTATCCCTCCCCGAAGGGATAGAAGACTTCGTAGTGTATTGCGATGCTTCAAATCAAGGACTTGGTTGTGTTCTTATGCAGAGAGGGAAGGTTATCGCTTATGCCTCCCGACAGCTTAAGACACACGAAGTGAACTATACGACACACGACCTCGAGTTAGGAGCAGTGGTGTTTGCTCTGAAGATCTGGAGGCACTACTTATACGGAACAAAGAGTACTATTTTCACCGATCATAAGAGCCTTCAACACATTTTCGATCAGAAGGAACTCAACATGCGCCAACGACGATGGGTCGAATTACTAAATGACTACGAATGCGAAATTCGTTATCATCCTGGCAAGGCCAACGTAGTAGCCGACGCCCTCAGTCGAAAGGAATACACTGGTCGGAGGGTCAAATCTCTGAGCATGACTATCCATTCCTACTTGTCACACCCCCAAACCAGAACGGCGGAATCGTTCGGGGGCGGAGGACATCATATTCAGTATCATAACAGTTCATAGAAAGGAAAGTACACACCACCATAATATAAATATGTTTGAAAAGTTTACATGATTGTAGGTGTTACATGTTTGCAAAAGAAATCAAATATAAAATGGTGATCCAAAATATGTTACTAACGCCAGTGCGTTAGTCTTCAGAAGTAGTTGCTACCTGGCTAGCGGTTTCCTGTGAATATAAGTTATTTCAAAGAAAAAGTGTCAACATTTAAGTTGGTGAGTTCATAAGTAGTGTTTTGAGAAGATGTATGCCATTCGAAAGTGTTTGCATGTTTTCCAGAAAAAAAAACCTTATTTTCCTATAAAAGTATGAAATGCATATGAATGCTTGTGATGTGGATTACAACTAATTGTACCGAGAAAATCCCTTATTTTCCTATTAGTTGTTTGGTTTGTATACAGGAAAAACCCTTATTTTCCTGACATAACTGGCAGTCTTTAAGACCGAAAATCGCAAGCAAGCGACGTGCTTGTAAGTCGTGTCATAGTTTTACATAGTAAAGCTATACGAAAATCGCCCTTATTAAATGAAGAATAGTTTTAATGACTACTTGTTCATAAAAGCATAATACCATAATAATTGTATATCCGATGAGTTTTATAACCATACTAAACATAATATGCCTGTAGCGACGTTCTTCAGGCGTCGTAGCGTTATGACAACTGTCACCCCAAAAGACGGACTGTAGCTAACAGTCAGGGCGCGGGATCATGACTTCCCGTATAGATCTATACACATTTGACACGTTCTCCGAACGGGAGACTCTGGTTATAGACAGGACTTGTAGCATTATTTTCTAATAAAGAAAGTAACGTTTGAAGATATACACGACTCATGGATTCTCAACTAAGTCCGTAATAAGGTAGTAGTTTGTATGCAAAATTTAACCTCTTTCACAATGTTTGACAAAGCATAAATCATAAGTTCTTTTAAATGCATAAAATGACTTAGTAAAGAATGTTACCCTTGATATGATGTTTTTGTATGTAAACGTATAAATAAAACATATTTCTATTTATAAACATATTATATCCCAAGAGGGTAAAGCTGTGTTGTGAGGGGTTTTGTATCATAATAACTTCACAAGATAGTTAAAACAACAGTATGAAAAGTATATCAAAAGGTTAATGTTTCACACGATTTTAGCCATGTGTTTACTTGTATTCCTCCCCAAAAAGAGTATAAAACATTTAAAATGTATTTAAAGAGTGTTCGAAGGGGATATGAACTCACTTGATAGTTTGAAGATTGTGAGGTGGAAAACCGGGCAGAGTTTCGTCTCGGGAAACTGATTTTTCTTGGGATTCTCGGGAATCTCGGGAGTAGAATCGGCCTTCGGGACTTGAGCCAAAAAGACCAGGGCTTCGGGTTTGAACGGACACGGAAAACGAGGAAATGCTGAGAGAGAGAGAAGAGAAATGAACACTTTCTTTGGAAACCCTCGCATTCTATTTATAGGAAGGCTGGTCTGCCTCGGTACGCGGGGCGTATGCTCGTACGCGCTGCGTACGCGTACGTCATGCATGACCGAAGCCTCGACTGCCTCGGTTCGGATGGGACGGGTTCTTGGGTTCTCGGGTCGGATGGGACGGGTTGCTGGGGAGGTGGGTCGGATGGGACGTCGGGTCGGACGGGTCGGCTTCCTCGGATAAGGCGACGTGGACGATCCGAGGCCAATCCTCTCGGTTACGCGGGGCGTACAGGAGTACGCAGCGCGTACTTCGGAGAAGGACGCTGACTCCTCTTCGGATAATATCCGAATTTTGATTTAAATAAATAATTAATTTATTTAATAAACTTCAAAAATCCATATCTTCTTCATACGAACTCCGTTTTCGATGGTCTTTATATCCACGCGTAGGTGAGACTACGATCTACAACTTTCGTTTAGACTCCGTTGGCAAATTCCAAAATTATTATTTTTTTTATTTATTTTATAACTAATCGTTTTTAAGGAATTTCTTTGAAAAATCATAACTTCCTCATGCGAAGTCAGATTTGGACGTTCTTTATATATTTGGAACCTTTAAGATGATATCTACCACATAGCGTATTCCAAATCAGAGCTTTTGAATAATTCATTTATCGATGATATTCCCATTACATTCAAAAGGGGTTACAAGACTCGGTTTATAATGCCTGGAAATAACGGGTTGTTACATCATCCCCCCGTTAGAGGGAATTTCGTCCCGAAATTTAATACAAGGTAAGAGTTTTAGGGGCTGAGGAAGAGATGCGGATACTTCTGTAGCATTTGGTCTTCCCGTTCCCATGTGAATTCGGGTCCTCTCTTAGCATTCCATCGAACTTTTACTATTGGAATGCGACTCTGCTTGGTCCTTTTAACCTCCCTATCCATGATCTCGACAGGTTCTTCCACAAAGTTAAGATTTTCGTTTAACGCGATTTCATCGAGTGGAATTACAAGTGTTTCGTCGGATAAACACTTTTTCAGGTTCGACACGTGGAATACTGGATGCACTTTGTTAAGCTCGATTGGAAGTTGGAGTTTGTAGGCCACTGGACCAACTCTCGAAATGATTTCGAAGGGTCCAATGTACCTGGGATTTAGCTTTCCACGCTTCCCAAAGCGTATCATGCCTTTCCAGGGTGAGACCTTCAGTAGCACACGGTCGCCAATCTGGAATTCCAAGGGTTTACGTCTCCTGTCGGCATAGCTCTTTTGCCTATCCCTTGAGGACTTTAGTCGTTCTCGTATTTGCACGATCTTTTCGGTAGTTTCTCTGATGATCTCTGGACCAGTAAGGGTGCTTTTAGTGACTAGACCTTTTGCCAATTGGGTGTCGCCCACTTCCGTCCAGCACAGGGGTGATCTGCACTTACGGCCGTAAAGGGCTTCGAACGGAGCGGTCTTGATACTAGTATGATAACTATTGTTATAAGAGAACTCGATCAAAGGCAAGTGAATATCCCATGCCTTGCCAAAGTCGATTACACATGCTCGCAACATGTCTTCCAAGGTTTGGATCGTCCTCTCACTCTGTCCGTCAGTCTGAGGGTGGTATGCTGTACTCATGTCCAACCTTGTTCCCATGGATTTTTGCAGTGATTGCCAAAATCTGGAAGTGAACCTGCTGTCTCTATCTGAGATGATGGACATTGGTACTCCATGAAGTCGTACGATCTCCCGGATGTAGGTTCTTGATAGTTTTTCCATCCTATCGGTTTCCTTGATAGGTAAGAAATGGGCTGACTTGGTTAATCTGTCGACGATTACCCAAATAGTATCTTGGCCACTCTGAGTTTTGGGCAGTTTGGTTATGAAGTCCATGGAAATCTGCTCCCATTTCCACTCAGGTATTTCAGGTTGTTGGAGTAGGCCTGAGGGTTTTTGGTGTTCTATTTTTATTTTGGCGCAAGTTAAACACTTGCCCACGTACGTAGCGATCTCCGCTTTCATGTTTGGCCACCAGTAGAGTTGCTTGAGATCTAGATACATCTTGTCTGACCCTGGGTGTACGGAGTATGGGGTCCTGTGTGCCTCGCTCATAACTACCTCTCTGAATCCCCCAAACTTTGGTGTCCAGATCCGGTTCATGAGGTAGCGTGCTCCGTCACTCTTGATTTCTAAGTTCTTGTCCATTCCCCTAAGGGCCTCACCTGCCACGTTTTCGGGTTTCAAGGCCTCTAATTGAGTTTCCTTGATTTGCGTTGATAGGTGCGAATGGATCGACATAGCTAATGACTTCACTCTCCGGCCTGAGTACTCCTTTCGACTAAGGGCATCGGCTACGACGTTTGCCTTTCCCGGATGATAGCGAATATCGCATTCGTAATCACTGAGTAGCTCGACCCATCGCCGTTGTCTCATGTTGAGCTCCTTCTGATCGAAAATGTGTTGTAAGCTCTTGTGGTCGGTAAAGATAGTGCTCTTCGTTCCATACAAGTAATGTCTCCAGATCTTCAGAGCAAACACTACTGCTCCTAGTTCAAGATCGTGGGTCGTGTAGTTAACCTCATGTGTTTTCAACTGTCTCGAGGCGTAGGCGATGACCTTACCTCGCTGCATCAGAACACATCCGAGTCCTTGGTTTGATGCATCGCAATAAACTACGAAGTCTTCTATTCCTTCGGGAAGGGATAGTATTGGTGCGGTGCACAAGGCTCGTTTGAGCGTTTGGAACGCTCTTTCTTGTTTCTCTTCCCAGTCAAAGGCTACACCTTTCTGGGTTAGGGTTGTAAGAGGCTTCGCTATTCGTGAGAAGTTCTGAATGAACCTGCGGTAGTAGCCAGCGAGACCTAGAAATTGGCGAATTTCTGTAGGAGTCTTCGGTGCTGACCAGTTCTCAATGGCCTTAATTTTGGCTGGGTCCACGTGGATTCCCTCTTCGCTTACCACGTGTCCTAAGAATTCGACTCTTCGGATCCAAAATTCACATTTCGAGAACTTCGCATAAAGTTTCTCTTCTTGTTTCTTATCCACAGCACAGGCTAGGACGGCGTGGTGCCTCCTGTGTAGGTACTTCTGAGTGTTGTTGCAAAAGGTGTGTCGGGGGATTGTGTCCGGTTTGTCGTTATAGACAACAATGGTTCTATTACTCGATGGGTTTAGGCGAATGGACTTTTCGTAATATATGATATCGGTATGGTGAGGAAACTAACTAATACGTTGTTAAAATGAAAATGTCGTAAATTTTTATTGTGACCGGTTTTAGGATGATTTGAATGAATTGGTTGATTTAGTGTTAGAGTGCACCCTATGTACACGTCTCTAGTGCTTTTGATTATTCCAATTCTACTGTAAATATTTCGTTTAAGTTTTTGAGGTTTTTGGTTGAGAAATTGATTAAATCTACGACTCACAATACTCCTCTCCGCATTGCTATTATATAGTATCCATGCATATGTGCTATCGGGAATGAACGTACCGGAATCTCAGCGGGGTCTATTACTGCTTTCCCACGCTCTGTTGCTAAAACACTTCCGATGCTCTTGACATCTTTGTTTTTAGTCTCCGGGAACTCCTTTATGAAATGCCCTACTTCTGCACATCTGTAGCAAGTCCGACTCATCCCAGCTTTTGTGTTCTGGTTGGTCTGTTGAGCCAGCACCCTACAGAACTTTGTGGTATGCCCCTTTTTCATTATAGTTTCTTGCAATGCATTTCCCTGCACTTTCCTTTGTGATGAAAGCTACACTTGGTGCATTTTGGCAGGTTTCCAACATATGGTCTTGTTGGCACTGAGGTAGTAGGGATGGTGGTGGTATGGAATGTCACTGTTTGTTGTACAAGTTGAGGTATCGTGGATTGGTGAATAATAAAATCCAACCACTGAAAGAGACTTGGAAATGTCTCCGTATCTAACTTGCTATGGTCCAATTACTTAACTAAAGCAGGTTTCAGATAGACTCCAATGAGAGTATGATAAGAGTACTTGAATGATGGAAATGACACAAAAGTTAGCCGGCGGTCAATATCTTGGATATTTACGGCGTAAAAGTTCAGGAAAATGGCCTTGTAAAGGTCTTACATCATATACACAGGAGATAGTTCCTGACAGTATAAAGACCTAACTAAAGTACTTACGGTACAAGATAATTTCATAGAAAATGCCACATCAGGCATAGACAGAAGAATACGATTCCTCTTTTTGTAAGGGAAATAAAGTAAAACGTCTACTACTGGTGACGGTAATTCCTCTGGTGAATTCTTAGTTCAACCAATTGACGTTCCATGTCAAGTAGGTGTCTCTATTACACCCTCTGGCGTACTTGGAGCTCTATGACTTTGGCTCGGGTTTTCAGCTAGTGTTTGCAGCAGGTTCTCATGGTTTCTTTCTGATCTCTTGTGAGCATCTTCTAGATGAGTGGTGTGGAGGGTATTCATTCTTGCATCGGTGACAACTTCGGCAATCTGGTTGTCAAGGGGATGGAGCCCAACTATGATTTCTATGCGAGAATTTAGGGTAAGTGAATAATTATTAGACGAACTATCTAGATAATTATTTAGAAAAACCCTTATTAGTTACATCGCTATTTGTGAAGTGCATACCAGCTATGTGTAATCTAAACAGGATAGACCTTCGAATAAGTGACCTTATTTCCAAATTCACACAGAATAGAGGTAAGGCAACATTATCACTGATTCTAAGTCTATAACATCCTAATTACATGTAGCCATAGTGTATCCACTTAGCAACTATCAACTTAGTAATGAGGATCCTGTTTTAAATTCTCAAGTATAAAGTACTTATAGTAACACCAAATACTCCTATAGTATTTTAATTTTTATGTTATGTTCTATTGTTCTCATTGTGGTAGGGTTGGTAAGATTTTAGCATTGCTGCGACTACACACTTAAACTTAGGCACATGTTAGTCAACCCTTGGATAATATAGGCGATCAGGCTATATCTTCCCAGTTTTGACCATATGTCTCTAAGCCCACTTGTGTTGCCCAACAATCGTAAGTCTTTTGTACTGTCCTAGTGACACTGATTTTAGTATGAATGCAGCACGTATACTTACTTAAATATTTTATTATTTAAAGTATAAACTCTAAATCAGAGTATTTTTTTAATCCCATTGTATTTATAGTTAGTATATCTTTTATGGGTTGATATACTCAATTCACTATAAACAATGCTCTGATACCAATCTGTCACACCCCCAAACCAGAACGGCGGAATCGTTCGGGGGCGGAGGACATCATATTCAGTATCATAACAGTTCATAGAAAGGAAAGTACACACCACCATAATATAAATATGTTTGAAAAGTTTACATGATTGTAGGTGTTACATGTTTGCAAAAGAAATCAAATATAAAATGGTGATCCAAAATATGTTACTAACGCCAGTGCGTTAGTCTTCAGAAGTAGTTGCTACCTGGCTAGCGGTTTCCTGTGAATATAAGTTATTTCAAAGAAAAAGTGTCAACATTTAAGTTGGTGAGTTCATAAGTAGTGTTTTGAGAAGATGTATGCCATTCGAAAGTGTTTGCATGTTTTCCAGAAAAAAAAAACCTTATTTTCCTATAAAAGTATGAAATGCATATGAATGCTTGTGATGTGGATTACAACTAATTGTACCGAGAAAATCCCTTATTTTCCTATTAGTTGTTTGGTTTGTATACAGGAAAAACCCTTATTTTCCTGACATAACTGGCAGTCTTTAAGACCGAAAATCGCAAGCAAGCGACGTGCTTGTAAGTCGTGTCATAGTTTTACATAGTAAAGCTATACGAAAATCGCCCTTATTAAATGAAGAATAGTTTTAATGACTACTTGTTCATAAAAGCATAATACCATAATAATTGTATATCCGATGAGTTTTATAACCATACTAAACATAATATGTCTGTAGCGACGTTCTTCAGGCGTCGTAGCGTTATGACAACTGTCACCCCAAAAGACGGACTGTAGCTAACAGTCAGGGCGCGGGATCATGACTTCCTGTATAGATCTATACACATTTGACACGTTCTCCGAACGGGAGACTCTGGTTATAGACAGGACTTGTAGCATTATTTTCTAATAAAGAAAGTAACGTTTGAAGATATACACGACTCATGGATTCTCAACTAAGTCCGTAATAAGGTAGTAGTTTGTATGCAAAATTTAACCTCTTTCACAATGTTTGACAAAGCATAAATCATAAGTTCTTTTAAATGCATAAAATGACTTAGTAAAGAATGTTACCCTTGATATGATGTTTTTGTATGTAAGCGTATAAATAAAACATATTTCTATTTATAAACATATTATATCCCAAGAGGGTAAAGCTGTGTTGTGAGGGGTTTTGTATCATAATAACTTCACAAGATAGTTAAAACAACAGTATGAAAAGTATATCAAAAGGTTAATGTTTCACACGATTTTAGCCATGTGTTTACTTGTATTCCTCCCCAAAAAGAGTATAAAACATTTAAAATGTATTTAAAGAGTGTTCGAAGGGGATATGAACTCACTTGATAGTTTGAAGATTGTGAGGTGGAAAACCGGGCAGAGTTTCGTCTCGGGAAACTGATTTTTCTTGGGATTCTCGGGAATCTCGGGAGTAGAATCGGCCTTCGGGACTTGAGCCAAAAAGACCAGGGCTTCGGGTTTGAACGGACACGGAAAACGAGGAAATGCTGAGAGAGAGAGAAGAGAAATGAACACTTTCTTTGGAAACCCTCGCATTCTATTTATAGGAAGGCTGGTCTGCCTCGGTACGCGGGGCGTACGCTCGTACGCGCTGCGTACGCGTACGTCATGCATGACCGAAGCCTCGACTGCCTCGGTTCGGATGGGACGGGTTCTTGGGTTCTCGGGTCGGATGGGACGGGTTGCTGGGGAGGTGGGTCGGATGGGACGCCGGGTCGGATGGGACGTCGGGTCGGACGGGTCGGACGGGTCGGCTTCCTCGGATAAGGCGACGTGGACGATCCGAGGCCAATCCTCTCGGTTACGCGGGGCGTACAGGAGTACGCAGCGCGTACTTCGGAGAAGGACGCTGACTCCTCTTCGGATAATATCCGAATTTTGATTTAAATAAATAATTAATTTATTTAATAAACTTCAAAAATCCATATCTTCTTCATACGAACTCCGTTTTCGATGGTCTTTATATCCACGCGTAGGTGAGACTACGATCTACAACTTTCGTTTAGACTCCGTTGGCAAATTCCAAAATTATTATTTTTTTTATTTATTTTATAACTAATCGTTTTTAAGGAATTTCTTTGAAAAATCATAACTTCCTCATGCGAAGTCAGATTTGGACGTTCTTTATATATTTGGAACCTTTAAGATGATATCTACCACATAGCGTATTCCAAATCAGAGCTTTTGAATAATTCATTTATCGATGATATTCCCATTACATTCAAAAGGGGTTACAAGACTCGGTTTATAATGCCTGGAAATAACGGGTTGTTACACTACTTATCCACACAAATTAAGGAAGCACAAATGGAAGCTTTGCAACCTGAAAATGTGGCGGGTGAATCCCTGCGAGGAATGGAGAAGAATTTAGAAGTCAAGGGTGGCGGAGTCTACTATCTCATGGACCGAATCTGGACCCCAAATCATGGTGGTTTCAGAAACGTAGTCATGACCGAGGCTCACAACTCAAGATATTCCGTTCACCCGGGTTCAGATAAAATGTATCTGGATCTTAAGAATCTGTACTGGTGGCCTAACATGAAAGCAGAAATTGCTACCTTCGTGAGTAAATGTCTTACTTGCGCTAAGGTTAAGGTCGAGTATCAGAAACCGTCAGGACTACTACAACAACCAGAGATACCGGAATGGAAATGGGAGCAGATTACTATGGACTTCATAACCAAGTTACCCAAGACGACGTGGACTCGATACCATATGGGTCATTGTCGACAGATTGACCAAATCCGCACATTTCCTACCCATCAAGGAGACTGACAAAATGGAGAAGCTTACAAGAACTTACTTAAGAGAAGTAGTGCGACTGCATGGTGTTCCGATATCCATTATCTCCGATCGAGATAGTAGATTCACTTCAAGGTTCTGGCAGTCACTACAAAGTTCCCTGGGAACTAGGCTGGACATGAGTACAGCCTACCACCCACAGACAGACGGACAAAGTGAGAGAACAATACAAAATTTAGAAGACATGCTGAGAGCCTGCGTGATTGACTTTGGAAAGGCATGGGATATTCATTTACCCCTTGTCGAATTTTCATACAACAATAGTTATCATACAAGCATAAAGGCTGCTCCGTTTGAAGCCCTCTATGGTCGAAAGTGCAGATCCCCTCTGTGCTGGACTGAAGTTGGCGATACCCAGTTAGCTAGAGGAAGAGTTCCTGAAAGCACTCTCACCGGTCCGGAGATCATACGTGAAACAACAGAGAAGATCGTTCAGATTCGTGAACGATTGAAAGCCTCAAGAGACCGACAGAAAAGCTACGCTGACCAAAGGAGGAAACCTTTGGAATTCCAGGTAGGAGACCACGTCTTATTAAAGGTCTCACTGTGGAAGGGTTTAATACGATTTGGAAAGCGTGGGAAACTAAATCCAAGATACATAGGGCCTTTCGAGATTCTTGCCAGAATCGGCCCTGTGGCTTACAAGCTTAACCTACCGCGCGAACTTAGTAACATCCATCCAACCTTCCACGTCTCAAACTTGAAAAAGTGTCTGTCCGACAAGACTCTTGTTATTCCACTCGACGAGATTGAGATCAACGAGAGCCTCAACTTTGTGGAAGAAACAGTAGAAATCATGGACTGAGAGGTCAAACAAACAAAACAAAGTCGCATACCCATCGTGAAGGTTCGCTGGAACGCCAAGCGGGGACCCGAATTCACATGGGAACGCGAAGATCAGATGAAACAAAAGTACCCTCATCTCTTTCATGTTCACTAGTATCTTTACTACTTTAAATTTCGGGACGAAATTCTCTCTAACGGGGGGATGATGTGACAACCCGATATTTCAACTCTTTGTAACGACCAAAATGGGTCAAGTATTGTAACCACTTCTGAATAATAAAAAGTTACTTTCATAATAAAATGTATAAATAAGTTCTACTTAAATTCCTTCTATGATTAAATGTCTTTGAACCATGATCATACGTGAAAAGAACGCCCAAATCCGACTTCATATAGCGAAGTTATGATTTTTCCAAGTTCGGCTTAGCAACAGACAGCTAAAAACTCGAATCGGAAATCGAGCGACTTTTGGCCGGAATGACCTAAACGAGAATCGAAGGTCTCGACAATGGTATTCCAGCGGTAAAAAGTCTGGCAAAAACCGACATCAGATAAAGAAGTTATGAATTTTCTAAGAAATTCCTTAAACACAATGGATTTTTTATAAATAATAAAAAAAATAATTTTGGAATTTGCCGACGGAGTCTAAACGAAAGTTGTAGAGCGTAGTCTCACCTACGCGAGGATATAAAGACCATCGAAAACGGAGTTCGTATGAAGAAGATATGAATTTTTGAAGTTTATTAAATAAATTAATTATTTATTTAATTCAAAATTCGGATATTATCCGAAGGGGAGTCAGCATCCTCCTCCGAGGTACGCGCTGCGTACCCCTGTACGCCCCGCGTAACCGAGAGGATTGGCCTCTGATCGTCCACGTCGCGCTATCCGAAGAAACCGACCCATCCGACCCGTCCGAAGCCCCGACCCGTCCGACCCGATGTCCCATCCGACCCGGCGTCCCATCCGACCCGCGTACCCAGCAACCCGTCCCAACCGAACCGAGGCAGTCGAGGCTTCGGTCATGCATGACGTACGCGTACGCGCTGCGTACGAGCGTACGCCCCGCGTACCGAGGCAGACCAGCCTTACTATAAATAGGATGCGAGGGTTTCCAAAGAAAGGGTTCATTTCTCTTCTCTCTCTCTCAACTTTGCCTCGTTTTCCGTGTCCGTTCAAACCCGAAGCTCTGGTCTTTTTGGCTCAAGTCCCGAAGGTCGATTTTACTCCCGAGATTCCCGAGAATCCAGAGGAAAATCCGTTTCCCGAGACGAAACTCTGCCCGGTTTTCCATCTCGCTATCTCCAAAACTTTCAAGTGAGTTTCATACCCCTTAATCAACCTTTTTAATTATTCTAAATACTTTTATATGCTTTCAAGGGGGGGATTACAAGTAAAACACACGAGTATTATCGTGTGTTACATAAAGAAACTCTTTTATATACTGTTATATATTCAAATCACATGCGATTTATAAACATTTAAAGGAACTTTTATATATATATATATATATATATATATATATATATATATATATATATATATATATAACATATGTCACAATAGCATTTTACCTTTTAAAATATAATGTTGTTGTAATGCATGTATAAACTAAACTGTTCTTAGATTTTTCTTGTCTATCCTAGACTCTACACCAAAAATCTATACTTTCATAAACAAGTGATTCCTTTTCTCAATATTTCTAAACAAACAAGACACACTTTTTGGAAACTATAATAGGTATAGTTTTACGAACAGATTTCTAACTCTTATGTACTAGAAACACATATTTCAAGAAGTTTACTTTCGTATACAAGAACAAACGTAACATTTTAACAAGTAGATCTGTTTTTATACCACGGATTTGTGAGACACTAACTTCATGTACGTTCGAGTACACATTTCAAGTCCTGTATTATATACCAGAATCCCTTGGAGGGGGAGCATGGTGTTTGTGTATAGATCTATACGGGCTTGACAACCCGCGCCCTGACTGTTAGCTGCAGTCCACCGTTTGGGGTGACAAACGTCATAACATTCCAACGCCTGAAGAACGTTGTGTATAGGCATTCAGAGTCAATAGTATGGTTATAAAACTCACAAGGGGTATCAAAAATGCATTGATTTACAAGGTTTTCAAACTCATTGGTTATTTTACATTTACATACATTTTGGAAACAAACATTTGTATTGAGTGAAGGCTACTTTTATACTAGTAGAAAATATAGGATTTTCTAAACACAAACAAACAAAGATAAAACATTTCATTTCATTCAAACATTTTCACTTAAATACTTATGGAATTCACCAGCATAAATGCTGATCTACTCTTTCAAAATTACTTGTATGTCCCAGGAAATCAGTAATTTCAGGTATTCATTTCGCTTTTGATGAAGGGATGCTGCGGCGCTAGTTTAATCTCGTATTTTTGACATCATATTGTAATTGAGTTTTGAACATGTAACTTTTGACAAATGTAAACTTTCAATTATATATATGATGGTTGTATTGCTTTCTTTACTATGTATTCATTTGTTACGCTACCACATGAAGTCATCCGCCCCCGAACGTTTCCGCCGTTCAGGTTTGGGGGTGTGACATACATGTTAAAGAAATTAGATAATTTTAAAAGGTTAGGTTTAACCAATGGACTCTTGTTTGAGTCCAACCGTTGTTTTGTGAGACCTTGCAGTCAAAGAATTATCTAGTGTATGTTGCATGTAATTATATTCGTAAGGTAGTTAGCAGGTATTAGTGGGGGTTTCTTCTGCAGCTGAAGGTGGAGAGTGGCAGGAAGGGAATCCTAGGAATCATGTTAGCATCAGCAGATGTGTGGTTTATTAGGATTGTAGAATGTTGGAATTTAGGGAGTCACTTAAGGGAATTAGGACGACTCTTGAGGAAAGTACAGATAGGTATGGAAGGTAGTATTGGGCTCGTACTGCTGGAAGGACAAGATACGTACTCGATTCAAGGGAGTCATGAGGATACTAAGGGACCAGATCAATGTGATATTATTCAAGTGTTTTATGATGGTTTTCATTGTTTATTTTCAATATGGTGGTCATTCGAGGTGGTTTTAAGTCTAGGTGAGGGATCGGGTTCAAGCTCTGGAGCCAAACCCTTGGATGATCAGATGTGGGAGTTCATTTCATCTGAGATTACCCGCAACATACTGGACCAGACTCCTGTGATATTTGGTTGATCAATGAGAGCATTATGGAGTTGATGGATGAGCTTCTAGGCTTATTCCGTTTAAGATGGCGGCTTTGGTGGATCTACGCTCTCTGGTCTTTTGAGAGTTTTGTGCATGTGGGGCTCCTAAGCTCTTCGGAATGTAGGACCCCATTGCTAGCAGACAGTGGTTGGCAGACATCAGGAACGACTTCTGGACTAGCTTTGGCCTTGAGAGATTAAAGGTTAGATTTGCATCCTAGCTTTTGAAAGACTGAGCCCATGATTGGTGGGAGGAGGTAGACTATATGTTAGGAGGCGAAGCTATTGAGATGATATCTTGGGATGAATATGTTACGCGATTTAGGGTTGATTTTGTGCCTGTGGTTGATGTTCAATAGTTGGAGAGGAAGTTTTAGGACCTTCACCAGACAACCAAGACCATGACAGAGATTACCGCCATGTTCCGTGAGAGGACCTTGTTGGTTCCGTGGTATGTGGAGGACAAGGAGATGAAGAAGGTCCGAAACCATGATATGTTAAAGAATTAGATACGGGAGTTTATGATTATGTCTAGCTGCAAGACATTGGATGGCATGATAGCTCGGGGTCACAATTGGGATATTGGTTTGGAGACAGTGAGGAAGAGGAAGTCGGTTCAGGCTCAGGTATCTAAGGGCTCAGGATGAGGTCGATACGGCCAGTGCGGCTGGACGTATAAGGGAGCTTGTAGAGCGGGTGGTTCTGGCTGCTTTAAGTGCGGCAAAAATGGTCACTTTAGTAGGGGTTGTACTCTCACCACCACCACCCAAGTATCAAGACTTATTTTCTTATATTGCAATAAGAGGGGCCACAAGAAGGTTAATTTTCTGAGTTTTGCAAAAGGGGGAGCGGTTATGGCACCCCTCCAACAACTTTGAGGATCACCGACGGACGTTAGGGCAAGGTGGAGGTGATAGTGGTGAGGAGCTGAGCTTTCCAACTGAAAGTTGAGGAGGCTCGCGCAATGCCATATATGGTTACGGGTATGTATTTTCTCCCGATTTCTTTTATTGCTTTGATGTTTCTGCTCATTATGACATTATATATATATATATATATATATATATATATATATATATATATATATATATATATATATATATATATATATGATTGATGTTATATAGGGATGTTCGTAGTGAACGGTGTTCCAACTTTAGTTCTGTTTGATTTGGGCGCCACCTAATTGTTTGTATCTATTGTGCTTAGCAAGAGATTTGGTGACGCTCTAGGGGAGCTTGATTATCTGTTAGAGGTAGAGATTGCCGATGATCGTCTAGTTCGGGTATCGAGGGTTCATTAGGGTTGTGTTTTGGAGTTATTTGGTGAGTGGTATCTGATTGATTTGGTTCTTATTACTTTGTGCAAGTGTAATGACAGGATGGATTGGTTGAGCCCTAATGGAGCGATGATTGATTGCGGGCACCATAGTTTGGGTTCGAACCCTAAGTAAGGGAGAACTAGTTATTCATGACAACGGTGATATACGTGGACCGGCTCTCTGTTCAACTGCGAGAGCTAATATATATATATATATATATATATATATATATATATATATATATATAGTAGGGTTCTTCTGGTTTTGTGGCTTACGTATTGGATACCAGGGAGGAGAAAATAGGAAGATTGATGATGTGTTGGTTGTTCGAGAGTATTTAGATATGTTCCCGTAGGACTTACATGAGAGTGCCTCCAGAGAGGCAGGTAGAGTTTTGCATTGATTTGGTCCTAGGTGTGGCTCCGATAGCCAAGGAATATTATCTGTTGGCACCGCCGGAGATGTAGGAGTTGTCTACATAGCTACAAGAGCTGTTAGACAAGGGATTTATAAGACTGAGTAGTTCACCCCTGCTAGCCCCGGTTTTGTTTGTGAAGCATGGCTCCCACAGGATGTGCATCGATTATCGGGAGACGGACAAGCTAATGGTGAATAACCGTTATCCACTTCCAAGGATTGATGATTTTTTCGATCAGATTCATGGTGCGTCTTGGTTTTCCAAAATTGATCTATGTTCAGGCTACTATCAGATGAGGTTCCGAGATAAGGATGTGTAGAAGACGACCTCCAGGACCTTTTATGGTCATTAGAAGTCTATAATGATTCCTTTGGGGCTCACCAATGCACCAACAACGTTCATGGATCTCTTGAACCAGGTTTGCAGACTGATGATGGATCGGTCAATTATTATGTTCATTGATGATATCTTGGTTTATTCTAAGACCAAGGATTAACGTGATGATCATCTGCAGGAGGTTTTGGAGACTTTGAGAAGGGAGAGGCTATATGCCAAATTCTCCAAGTCCGAGTTCTAGTTGCGTGAGGTGTAGTTGTTGGTGCATCTTGTCAACCAGAAGGGTATATTGGTCGATCCTGCCAAGATTGAGGGTGTGATGCAGTCGGAGGTTCCGAGGTCTACATCCAAGATTTTAAGTTTTCTTTGTTTATCCGGGTATTACCAGAGGTTTATTGATAATTTCTCCAGGATTGTAGTTCCATTGACCATGTTGACGAAGAAGTCTGCTACATTCCGTTAGGGGCCCGAGAAGCATGCATCGTTTGAGACTTTGAGACAGAATTTATGTGAGGCACCGATATTGACCCAACCAGATGATGGGTTTTGGTCATAAGACATCCTATGTGCTCATACAAACCCTAATGCTTGCATCTAGGTTTCTCTATTGTACATGCTTTGAATCCAAGACTATAAACCCTAATTCTAGCATTCAAGTAATCATATTAACATGAGAATAGGTTTAAGATGTTACCTTGATTGTTATGTAGCAATAACAATCCCAAATCTCCTTGTATTGACTTTAGAAAGCTGAGAGTCACAAGTGTCACTCCTGTAATGGTTCACAAACACCATAAGCAAGAGGATGAAGAGGAGAGAGGATGGAGGCTACCAACATCGTGTGAAAACCCTAGCAAGAAGCTTAGCCACGTTTTTGGTCATTAAGGGATCTATATATAGTGAGGCAATTAGGGTTATCTAACAAGGAAACCCTAATTTGGATGCTTAAGCCTTAAGCAACCCATGGAGCCCTTTCCATAAGGCCTTGGACGATTTCATATGGGCTTCCCCAATAGAATTCGTCCACCTTATAATAAAAGGCAATCCATGGCCCAAATTGCAATTATCTTATAATTACAATTCCAGTCCCTTAAGTTTAATTAATCTCTTTTAGTCACAAAACTAATTACCAATTAATTCTTGACTAATATTAATTAAACAATATGATTTCTCCTTTAATATATTATTCTCATAATATATTAATAAATCATATTTAATCCTTTCTCTCCATAATTCATCCTATCAAGTTGCTTTGGTGAAGGCAACCCAAAAGGACCATGCACCATCGGGTCAAGTACATACCAAAATAGTTATGGACTTAGACACTAATCCAACAGTCTCCCACTTGGATCAGTCTAATAACTATTCTGCGTATGAATTCAGATCCTGATCTGCAATCGTAGCTTTCCAAAGCCACTGTCAACTCTGATCCTATCAGATACGCGTGTCCTTAGATAAGGGATCATATATTCCTCCATTCTAGATATCATATGAGATATGATTTCAAATCATTCTCTTTGTACTATATCTCGATTCCGATTTATGACGACTGACTAATTGAACAAATCAAATTAGCCCTAGCCCGACCGAGCATTTACGTTTGTCATCACTAAATCATCGAGGGGCCCAAAGATATCGCTTTTATCCTACTTTGGATAAAAGGAACGGATAAACTTTGATACAATGCTTGCTTGCACTCACTAACCAAATCACACACAACAATATGTTTTATAACACCAAGTTACTAGTGCGTTTATATATTATCAATGTGCAACCGATTCGCAAGATACAACTCACACATCTCGGTTTCAAGAATATAAGATGTTATCGTCTCACTAATCACCCGTGATACAATTCATGGAGCGATCCGAGTGAGCGTGGGTTTAATCCAATGCTCAAATTCATATTCATAAGCACTCATGAACATTGCAACAAACATTTGCTTATGTCTAATGCTCTTTAGACAATTTACACACCAATTCACGACAGTCTTCATTCATATCTACTTCCAACATATGAACGACTGTGGCCCGTTTGAATAATTCGATTATTCTTAATAAACTCAATTACTCTGGAAGTCAAAACATGCAAATGTGAAACACAAGAATAATACTAATCCCATATGGCCTCAAACCTTTGAGTATAAATAAAACTCCTTTTATTTATCACCATATCGATTACTCATTATTTGTCGTTTCAGGTAATCAACTTCTTACTTGAATTATTACACTTGTCCCATGCTCCTAGCATGCACACAATGTTTACCTATGGTTCTTACTTTGTGAAATAGATCAAATTGAACACATTTCCAATCTTTCTCATTTCACAACTCCAAATCCTTTTCCATAAGTGAAAGAATATCAAATCCTTGCTACTTATAGAATATGCTAGATTCTAACATTCTATGCAACTATCCTTTCGTAATGTCACTGCACCAAAGTCACAAAGACTATTGCCAATGATATTACAAATTTCTCTATCGGAGATTGTTACAAGACAATTCCTTAGATATGATGTCTCTCACTCAAAGTACATTCCTTTGAACATCCTTTTGCATAAAAGTTTCTAATCTAGTCATAGATTTTCAATATTCAATTCCCAATATGGACACGCTTCCATATTTTCCATATGACAACTCATTCTTAATAGAATCTTATCTATTCGTAATGGTGTCGATATGGTCCATCCAATATGGAAAAATTTCCACATTTTCCATATGACAACTCATTCTTAATAGAATCTTTTCTATTCATAATAATGTTCATATGGTCCATTCAATACCATGCTTCCAACTACTCACAAGCAACCAATCCTCGTCAAACTTTGGATTGTCCTTTGATAGTTGTTTAATTATTTTAGTCAAAACCGATTCTAGTCCCTTTTCCCTCTAAATGCGCTCGACATTTGGAAAATTTTTTAGAATGGTCAAACATTAAAGCATTTGCAATCGATCTTATACCCGAAGCGTATGGGACACGACGCATAATGTTTTATTTGCTATGTTCTCAAATTTCGAATTGTGAAGAGGAATGCCGTAATCATAATCGAAATTTTAAGAACACACTATGTACCCTTGACTAAATTTATTAACATTTCTCAACCTAATCCTTTAGATTTGAAATGAAGCATAATATTCTCTCCCTTAATTATAGCAAAACAACTATTCCATCCTTACAACTTTGCAAAGAATGACTCTTGTTTTCTATAATTAATATTGCCAACTTTCAATACTTTCCTTAATAATCATACAACCATAACATTTATGCTCCCACTATCATGATGATTATTATAAACATAACACTTATGCTCCCACTAGCTTTGATATGTATTCATAAACATCTTAACTTTCAGAAAAACAATGCTTATTGAATTTCTTAAGTTCAAGTTTCTAATACTTAGTGCTTTGATGATCTTTTATCAAGGCTTCTTGAACTTATACACCTTTGCCTTAGATAGTTTATATGTGTGTGTGTAAACAATTGCCAAACCTCACAATTCAAATTATGGAAAGGGATACCGTAACCATAATCGAATTCGAGAATGCAATTTTACAATCACTATCTTCTTAAAATCTTTCTTAGTGAAAGCATTTCCTCACAATCATTTTCATGAAGGCGGGAATCTTATGACACTTAGACTTAAACGGTGTATTTGTTCCTATCCATGTGAATTTGTCAAAACCAAAGTTTACGACAAATTCAAACTCATATGGATCAAACTTTCTTAATCTTGATTTCTTGCCTTATGGTAGCACAACTGCCCACCATGTCTTCCAAGTAGTTAAGCAGCTCACCCTTTCCTATCAATGTACCTTTCATTGATTAAGGTGCTTTGCCTTTTATGCGTTCAAAATGAGAACTCATAGAACTCACATGCATAATTAACTCAATTGGAATAGCACAAAAACAAAATACTGTCAACACGATAGGTTGTAAACCTCAACTCGTGTGCTAGTGATGATCGATAAGGTTTATTTGATTTGTTCTTGAAACCTTTCAAGACCATTAAGACTCCAACTGACTCCTTTACATATAAGATTCTCTTGTCAAAACATTTCTTGACAAACAAATATTCAAGAGTTATTGTAGCTTTTATCAAAACTCTTCATAAATTGGTCCTAGTTGGTCTTTGTCTTATCCACGACATCACAACTTTCCACATTTGATGAATGTTATAAACCTTCTTAATACTTTTCCACTCAATGTCACAATCTTAACTCTAAGACTTGTTTTGGAACGAAGTATGATTGACTTCTTGATTTAACCATTTCTTCAATTCTCGATTCCTCTTCTTAAACATACAATTATACTAAGACTCACTTAGAGGATCAATTGAGATATGGTTCTTAATCATTAAGACGTATCATAAAGCATAAAAGGTACTCTCCCTTCTTCTTAGAATGGAGAAACTTTTATCTTTCTGCCTACTTGATTCTTCTTATTTGTTCTACTATTGATTTAAACCTTTTTAATCAATTCTGAATTACACTTAATCTTATAAGTGTAATCATATTTACTAAACCTTTAGTAAATCATGACGGATATCATTGTTACTCTTATGTTGGACTTGATCAACACACAACTTTGTGTACTCGATCTCCTAGTCCTTCACTTGACACTTTGTCAATGAATTAGTCTAATTTCCAAATATGAAATTTTTCATTCATCGTGCAACCAAGTTGCGTGATTCCAAATTTCTGTCCAATTGAAACTTTGGGCGATGAGAAATTCTCCCTATTTGGTAAATTTTCGACTTTCCATAAATAACATAATAAGAACCAAATCCATTATAGAAACATTTTAACATCAATTTTTCATACACGCCATTGCAAGGATAAATAAATAAAATTTAAAATCAAAATTTATTTTATTGCGGAAAAATTTGTCCTTACAATGCAATTCATTGAAAAACTTATGCTAATACATCTTTCTTAGCAATCTAACTCTAACTCTAAGTAGTAGCTCAAGAATCTAATCTTCGAGAAATGCGATCAAAATCCATTCCTTCACGGTTAGATTCTACTCACTTCTTCCCTTAAGCTTCCTTTCTTTTCTTCGACCCTTCAAAACATCAATTGTAATCTTATTACATTATGTATTAAGAATCTAGAATAGAAGCTTAAAAGAGTTAGTTAATGGATTTTACCTATATTAGAGCCATACGTTTCGACTGTCCCATCTCTTAGATCTCTTAGGTAAATGGGGCAGCTTCGTCTCCAATGCCCTTTCTCTTGGCAATAAAAGCAAATTGACTCTTTTGGAACATGACATGGAACTAATTCAGACATTTCCTTTCTCTTATGATTAAACTTTTCGATCATAGCATGTTTTTCGTTGCCATTATCTATATCCATAGAGGTCTTGAAGGCAGATTCACCAATCAACTTTGCTTTTCCATTGCGCCAAAACATTTCTGATTCAGTAGAAATAAGCATATAGGTGAGATCTATAAGGGTCACGTCGCGGTTCATCATAGAGTACTCTCTTACGAACTCACTATACGAGTTAGGAAGTTACCGAAGAACCCAATCAACAGCTATTTCCTCACAGACAACGGATCCCAACATTCTTAACCTATCAATGTGTGACTTCATCCCTAGGACGTGTGCACACACCGGCTTTCCTTCTTTATGTTTACTTGCGAAAAGGGCTTGAGTGATCTTGAACTTTTCAAGCCTTTGAACGAGTGGGTTAGGGAGAATAATTGGAGGAGGTGGAGGAAGTGAAGCATGATCTCTTGTTCCTCGATCGAATCGTGGAATATCATCTTCATGTGGAATGCTTGTTCCACGGGATTTGGGAAGACCATAGTTGTCAAACTTTGACATCTACAAAACGGGAGAAAATGAATTCAAGTTAGTTGATTGATTGAATCCTTAGAAATCACCCAAATGAGACACTAAGGCTAGGACCCAACACAATATTCTACAACTCAGGAGAGGGATGCCGTAACCCTAATTGTAGAATATTTGAAGGTAAGTGAATGACGATTCACTAATTTCCACCACGAAAAAAGAATTTAAGTTTTAAATCTATGAAAACTCCTAGATCCTTTGAGATTCATTGAACTTTCAATTGCATGTTTAAATCTCGATATGCCCCTCTTGTTTGTGACTAGGATGCCGAGGATCACAAAGCGGGTGTGAATAACCATGCAAACTTACATGGTGCCCTCACATGTTACAGTCACCTATTCGATGTGTCGGTAAACCACGCACGCTTCACCGAACTATGACAAAGATTGGGTCACCCTTTGCTACCTTTGCTTAGAACCATTTAGTGTGCCGGTAAACCACACACGCTCCACTAACGTCTTTGCAAGGGCATAAAGTGTAATTTCATGGAATTGCATCAATTCACTTTTTCCTAAGTAACTAAGATTGAGAATTTTATGAAAACATTTAGTTACTTTAATAATTCATTATACTTATAATGGAAGGTTTCGTCCTATCCTACCCGTTCGGCTAACGACCCTCCACTAGTTAAGAGTGCGGTGGGTAAGAGTGGATACCCATTCAATCGCCATTTTATAGTCAATTTCCTTAAACACACTTTATAGACCAGCTTCGTGAATGAGGCCTACTAACGGTAAGACTGACTTTTACTCATACATATATATAATATTAGACTTTTAATGTTATATATATAGTATAGGGTGTATTTTACACTTTTAAAATACTAGGTGGTTTAATTTAACAATTATACTTTTAATTTAATTAAATTGTTAACCTAAACTTTTATGGATTTATTAAACATCTTTTAATTATACACCTTAATTAATTAATAAAACCATAAGGGAGTGATTTGAACTTTTCAAAACATTACTAGGGTTTTAGAATCTAACATTCCTAATTAAACTTTTAATCAACTTTTAAATTCCAAAACTTGAGGGCAAGTTTTGAAACATTTCAAAACATTAGGGTTTAGAATTTAAATATACATCAAAATTAAACTATTAATCAAAATTTAAATTCCAAAACTTGAGGGCAAGTTTTGAAACCTTTTTCAAAACATTAGGGTTTTAACTATTTAAATTTCAAAACAACAAAACTTTTGGGTTCAAATTTAAACTATAAAACCTAAAGGGGAAAATATGAAACTTTTCATAACACAAGGATCAAATAACAAATAATCTAAATTAACAAGTAATCACATAATTATCCATATTTGATTTATTTAATGATTTCTTGCAAAACAATTTATCAATATAGTCAAAATAATTAATCAATTATCACATAAGGAAACAATTATCTTATTAATTGATAAAATCTTCAATTAGATCAAGAATCTAGTCAAATATATCATAAAATCGGATTTATATTGATCTAATGTGATAAGGTAACTATCCCAAAGCAAAAACAGCAAGAAATCCCGAGATATACTCCATCTGACGAGTTGACTCGTCGAGTCAGGCTTGGACTCGTCGAGTCTGCATGGACTCGGCGAGTTCAGCTATGGACTCGGCGAGTCCAACCTCCAGAAACCAAAAAAACGAATTTTTCATACATATCAAGCATCAATACAATAGAAACCAGTCTAGGCTCTGATACCACTGATGGGTTTTGGTCATAAGACATCCTATGTGCTCATACAAACCCTAATGCTTGGATCTAGGTTTCTCTATTGTACATGCTTTGAATCCAAGACTATAAACCCTAATTCTAGCATTCAAGTAATCATATCAACATGATAATAGGTTTAAGATGTTACCTTGATTGTTATGTAGCAATAACAATCCCAAATCTCCTTGTATTGACTTTAGAAAGCTGAGAGTCACAAGTGTCACTCCTGTAATGGTTCACAAACACCATAAGCAAGAGGATGAAGAGGAGAGAGGATGGAGGCTACCAAAACCGTGTGAAAACCCTAGCATGAAGCTTAGCCACGTTTTTGGTCATTAAGGGATCTATATATAGTGAGGCAATTAGGGTTATCTAACAAGGAAACCCTAATGTGGATGCTTAAGCCCTAAGCAACCCATGGAGCCCTTTCCATAAGGCCTTGGACGATTTCATATGGGCTTCCCCCATAGAATTCGTCCACCTTATAATAAAAGGCAATCCATGGCCCAAATTGCAATTATCTTATAATTACAATTCCAGCCCCTTAAGTTTAATTAATCTCTTTTAGTCACAAAACTAATTACCAATTAATTCTTGACTAATATTAATTAAACAATATGATTTCTCCTTTAATATATTATTCTCATAATATATTAATAAATCATATTTAATCCTTTCTCTCCATAATTCATCCTATCAAGTTGCTTTGGTGAAGGCAACCCAAAAGGACCATGCACCATCGGGTCAAGTACATACCAAAATAGTTATGGACTTAGACACTAATCCAACACCAGATGGTGTAGATGATTCTGTGGTGTACTGTGATGCGTCAATTTTGGGATTGGGTGCATTTTTGATGCAAAGGGGTTGTGTGATAGCTTATGCTTCGAGGCAGTTGAAGCTTAATGAGGAGAATTATCTCACTCCTGATTTGGAGGTGGGGGGAGTAGTATTATCCCTTAAGATTTGGCGTCATTACTTGTATGGGGTTCATTGTATCATTTACATGGACCACAAGAGTTTGAGGTATCTGATGGATTGGCCAAATCTGAACATGAGGCAATGCAAGTGGGTTGATGTGGTGAAGGATTATGATTGTGATATCCTTTATCACCTTGGGAAAGCCAATGTGGTGGCCTTTGATCTTAGATGCAAGAAGGATGGTACACCGATCAAGGATGTATGTTTGAGGATGTCGGTGATTACCCCAATCTTGGATGAGATTCGAGAGGCTCAGGTCGAGGATATGAAAGAGGAGCACCAAAAGAGTGAGCTCATAGTGGGTCAGGTGTCCTCTTTTGATTATGATATCCATGGATTATTGACCCTTCATCTAAGAGTTTGGGCTCCATACTTCGGGGGTAAGCGACAGATTTTGATGGAGGAGGCGCATAAGTCGAGGTTTTCTATTCATCTAGGAGCAACGAAGATGTATAGAGACCTCTGAATTGATTATTTGTGGCCCTGCATGAAGTGGGATGTGGCCTGGTATGTGGAGAAGTGATTGACTTGTTGTAAAGTCAAGGCCAAACATCAGCGACCTCATGAGAAGATGGAGTTGTTGGGTGTTCGCGTTTAGAAATGGGAGTAGATTACGATGGATTTTATCATGAAGCTACGACGGACCACGCGAGGGGTATATATTCAATTCGGGTCATCATGGTTCGATTGACCAAGAGTGCACATTTCATTCCTATTCAAGAGAGCATCTCTGCAGACTATCCAGACCTTGGAAGATATTCTACGGGCATGTGTATTGGATATTGGTGGTAGCTGGGATACGTATCTCCCATTGGCTGGGTTTTCTTACAAAAACAACTACCATGCTAGTATTTATCGACCCCCTTTTGAGATTATCTATGAGAGGAAGTGTCAGACCCCGATTTGCTGGTGTGAGGTCGGTCAACAAGTTATGGGTAGCACGTAGGTGGTGCTCCGAACAACCGAGTTGATCCAGCAGGTGCACGGGAGATTGCAGACCGCACAGAAAAGTTATGTTGATATACTCCAGTCAGATTTGGAGTTCCAGGTTGGGGATATGGTACTTATGAAGGTGTCACCTTGGAAAGGTGTCATCCAGTTCAGGAAGCGGGGTAAGCTAGGCCCCAGATACATCGGTCCTTTCAGGTTTATTCCCCGGGTGGGCAGGGTTGAGTATCGTTTGAAGCTACCCGAGGAGCTCAGTCAGATCGACAACACTTTTCATGTCTCTCTAGTACACTTCATATTTTTTTTCGTTTTGCCCTTTTGTTTTTATAAGTGTTGCAAATATTGGCCTAGGCGGCCGATTAATCGGCGCCTAGGCGGTTGGCGGTCCTCCACCGTCGACGTTTATAGCTAATCGGACCCTATTATCGGACGTGGTCAAAATCGGTCAAAGACGGAGATTATCGAGTCTAGGTGGGCCTAGGCGCCCTAATCGGTAAAAAAAACCTTTAAGGGAAAAAGTTTCAAATTGTTAGATTTGCTGTTAGGGTTCTTCTCACTCCATCGCATTCATTTCTTTTCTTTTTTGAAATTCTCTCTGTAGTCTGAAGGAATGAAAGAAAGCATGAACTGATGCTTCTAAAACGATGCCATATTCTTCTTCGATACCATCTGTCCCTCCTCCGACACCGTCTTTTTCTTCCATTCATGTCATCACAGTCCGCCAGTCGTCATCCTCAAAGCTAAACCAGTCTTTGCCTTTTGAAGCTTCAACAACAGTCGCCGCCTCTTGTGTTTTATATAGCAATAATCAGGATCGAATCATCAATCATGGAATTCCCACATATCCACAGCCTCCTGCTATTGAATTCCCTTAACATTCACAAAGTTCTAAATGCAGTAGACAACAGGTTGTAGGTCCACATCTCTTCCCGATGCTATTGGAACCCATTGTTCATAACACTTTTTTCTCCCCATTTTATGCAGACTTGGATCCATATGCAATTGTTGGTTATTTAGATCTGATGTATTAGTGATCAAAAGGGTTTTTGTAATCATAGTATCATGTTATAATGGTATATTTATTATTTTTAGTAACTTTTTAATAGATATAATGTTATATTCTTAGGATTAATGCTTTATTTATTAATTTTTTAATAATTAATGGTCCCCGATTAATCCCCGCCTAGCCGATTAATCCATTGACCCCAGTCCACCGCCGAGCGATTTCTGCAACCTTGGTTTTTATATAACGTTTTGTCTAGTTTACATGGTTTTTATTTTATGTTTATTTGATTTGATAATTAATTTAAATAATTAAATAATGCATTATTATCATTCTTTGAAAGTGTTCATATAATTTATTTGTAACGTCCCAAAAAATAATATGTAAAAATTTCATTTTTTTTAAAACCAACAAAAATATCATTCATTCATTTCAAAACCCATCAAAATGTGATAATGTATAAAATAGTTACCAGAGTACAAATCATGCCATAAAATGTGGAATGCTGGTGGATGCAGCGCAATCATGCCAGACCCTTCCCTTTCGAACTGGGAGTACCTGAATCCATAAACATAAAAATATAAGCACAAAGCTTAGTGAGTTCCCCCAAAATACCCCATACCATACATACATAACAGTTGAAAACTAAACTGAGTCTATTTCACCCCCTTCAGTTTATTTCAACCACTATTGGGTCTATTTCACCCCCTTTGGTAATTTTCAACCGGTACTAGGTCTATTTCACCCCCTTCGGTATCTTTTAACCGACACGGGGTCTATTTCACCCCCTCGGTATCTTTTAACTGGTACTGGGTCTATTTCACCCCCTTCAGTATCTTTCAACTGGTATTGGGTCTATTTCACCCTACAACTAAGCATACAATCATATCAACAAGAGTCAAAATGACAACAAGCACATACATGCATAATCAGCAAGTGTCACAAAACCATCTATCATCCTACAAACATAATCCAGTGGGCCGGCATTAGTGTCTTCGACCCACGAGTATAGTAAAGAGACTCACCTAACAAATAATGATCAACTGTTACTACTCCTACTGCCATGAATACAAAGGTTATAAGCCACCAACACAGTTATACAAGGTACAACCTTAGCTTCCCTTCCAAACTACACGGTTGACCAAAAATCAAGGCAAGTCAAAAGTCAAAATCAATGGTCAATGTTGACCCTCCACGTCGTGGCCATCCTTGGCTATGTCATGGCCTTCAAATGACAAAACGTATGCGTTTTACCTAGTCGCCATGTCGTGACAATCTAGGCCATGTCGTGGACACTGGAATCAGAGTGTCTTAATGGGTTAAGCCGAATCCTTCAATCCCAGAGGTTCCACAGTCCAGATCTGATCATTTCTAATGTCCAAATGGATAAAGTTTCCACCTTTATCCCTTGAGACCCACCAAGAGGTTTAGATCTCAAGTCTTAGATATAAAAGGCTAAAAATGGAAAGGACTTATTCAAGAAGCACTTAATCCCTTATGTTTCAAGCCCATTTGCTCCATAAGAGCTTATGAAACTAAAACCATCCTAAAGATTAGTGCTTTTCAGACATGCATGTCCAATTAATGTCTTGGACTCAACTTAGGCCAAAATGGGGGTTTATGGCCAAAATCTCATGCATGGATCAAACAGCCCACCAAACTTCATATCCAAATCGTGAAATACATCAAATTATCCAAAGATTCATAAAGTTGATACCTTTTTGAAATCTAACCATCTCATATAACAAGATCAAGAATAAAATTGGACAAAATATAAGATCTAGCACTCTATAAAAAAAGGTGGAAGCTTGAACACTTACAAGGGTCCAAAATTGATCTAGGAAGGGAGATATGGACTCGCTTGTTGATTCTTGGCTTACTCCTTCTTGATTCTTCCTTCAAGACCTCTCAAAAGCACTCAAGAAAGCTTCAATAATGGAGGAAAGGAGTTAGGTTTTTCTTTTGGATAAAAGAGGGTGGTGGAGGATGAGGGTGAGCAAACCCTAGCCTGCTCATTCCTTTAAATAGGGTGCAAACCCCAAAAATTTTGGGTTTAAGACGTCAGCGGCAGCCACGACGTGGCCTTCGTTGCCATGTCGGGCGAGTCAAAAGTGACCCGCGACCAAAAGTAGCTCGCCATGCCGTGACGATCATCCCTACGTCATGGCGATCCCAAAAGTCCAAAATTTAACTTAAAACAAAATATACCTCAAAAAGACTGGATGTTATAATTCTCCCCCACCCGAATCTGACTTTGTGCTACCACTAACTCGCTGACCTACCTCACCCCCAACAAATTAGAGTCCGACACTTCCTCCTGTAGAGCATATCAAGAGGAGGTCGATTAATATTGGTGTCATAGCTGTTGTTGTAAGAAAACTCAGCCAATGGGAGATACGCATCCCATCTACCTTTGAAATCCAACACACAGGCTCGAAGCCTATCCTCCAAAGTCTGGATAGGCCGATCACTCTGACCATCGGTTTGTGGATGAAAATCTTGATGGAGTGAAGATATGTACCAAAATCCTCATAAAATCTTTTCCAAAATCTGGAAGTGAAGCGTACATCCCGATTTGAGACCACTGATACCCATACCCCATCACTCGCCACAACCTCTCGGATATAAATGTATGCCAACTTCTCTGCGGATTTTCTCTCCTAAATGGGAATAAAATGCACACTCTTAGTCAATCGATCCACGATGACCCAAATTGAATCCACCCCCATTATTTCTGTGGCAACTTCATGATGAAGTCCATCGGGACCTCTTCCGATTTCCAAACGGGAATACCCAACGAATCCATTTTTTCATGAGGTCGCTGATGCTTGACCTTGATCTTTCTACAAGTCAAGTACCTCTATACGTACCAAGCCACACCCCACATCTTGGAGGGCCACCAATAATCGGGTTTGAGATCTCTGTACATTTTCTTCGCACCCGGACGAATGGAAAATCTCGACTTATGTGCCTCTTCCATTAGTACCTATTGTACACCACCCTAATATAGAACCCAAATCCTCCAATGTAAGGTCAATAGTCCCATACTATTGTAATTGAAAGAGGACATCCACCTACAATGCGCTCACTCTTGCGGTGTTCCTCTTTCATGGACTCGACTTGAGCCTCGTGAATCCACTCCAATAATGTGGTAATCACCATCATCCTCAAACATAGATCTCAAATAGGTTCACTCATCACCTTGTGAATGAGCGTGTCATCCTCCACATTGGCCTTTACTGGTTGATAAAGGATCTCTCAATCATAATTCTTCACTACATCCAACCACGCGTGCTGCCTCATATTTAGATGTGGCTGATCCATCAAGTACCTCAAGCTCTTGTGATCCGTGTAAATGGTACACATGACCCTATAGTGGTAATGTAGCCAAATATGGAGGGTGAAAACCACCGCCCCAACTCCAAATCATGAGTGGGATAGTTCGCCTCATGAGGCTTCAGCTGCCTTGAAGTGTAAGAAAAAACCCGACCCCTTTACATCGGTACCACACCTAAAAATGTGATCGACACATCATAGCATACCATGAAATCATCCACACCCGCTGGAAGAGTAAAAATAGAAGCCTCACACAACCTCTATCTCAAAGTATCAAATGTCGCATGTTGAAACATAAAAGTGACCCTCTTAAACTTAAAAGAGATCCGAAGCTGCTTTCAGCAACCGCAGTCAATCTCAACACCGCAATCAAGATCAGCAACCGCAGTCATCAATTCTTAGTTTTTGTCTTTTATTTGTTTTTCTATGAGTACTTTTCTTTATCCAACGTGCCGTGCGTGGAAACTCTTAACAGATTAGACTGTTTGTAATCTTCGAGTCTCTATAAATATAGTTCTCTCTTTCTCAATGACAATACACCTCTTACACATCTTGAATCTTATCACTCATCTTACTCTCTTCTTACTTATCACGTGAATATAATTGTAACTGTTTGAAATCTCTCTTCGGAACAAGTTTTTCTAGACTTAATCATTAGGTTTGATCTCACTTACTAACTTGGTCTGATTGCATTCCTTGTTAAGAATCAACTTAAGTGTATACTTGATATAATACTTGTTGTCTTTTATATTTCCTTATATTTCCGCATCTAACCTTCTAACTTCCTAACTCTAACTTATTATTATTGTTGAGCTTTAATGATCCTTTGAGTTAAACGTTATTCCGCATTATCACTTGTTATATCGTTTTTTCAAGTGTGACTCAAGTTTTTCTCTCAACATCGCCTCCTATTCAGGCCCCCAACGGAAACTAACTATCTTCTTCATCATGTTGGTCAATGGAACTGCGATCATAGAGAATTTCTCGATGAATCTATGATAATACCTTGCTAAACCCAAGAAGCCCCGAATCTCAGATGGAGACTTCGGAATCTCCCATTGCATGAAGACCTCAATCTTGGCGAATCAACTAATATCCCCTTCTCATTAACATGGAGCCCCAAAAACTGAACCTCATGCAACTAGAACTCGCACTTAGCATAAAGCCTCTCATTCCTCAAAGTCTCCAGAACCTCTCGCAGATGATCCTCATGCTGCTTCTTTGTCTTAAAATAGAATAATATATCATCAATAAATACAATAACAGATGTATCCAACATCGGTTTACACATACGTTTCATAAGATCCATGAATGCGGCTGGGCATTGGTGAGCCTAAAAGGCGTCACCACAAACTCGTAATGACCATAATGAGTCCTAAAAGCAGTCTTATGGATATCCTCATCTCTTACTCTCATTTGGTGGTAGCCTGAATTCATATCGATCTTGGAGAACCAAGACACACCATGTAACTGGACGCATAAATCATCAATCCTCGGAAGTGGATAACGGTTCTTCACCGTTAGCTTGTTCAGCTACCAATAATTGATGCACATCCTGTGGAATCCGTCCTTCTTCTTCACAAAAAAAATCGATGCTCCCCAAGGAAAACTACTCGGTCTGATAAATTGCTTGTCTAACAGCTTCTGCAACAATGTAGACAACTCATGCATGTACGACGATGATAACTGATAAGGTGCCTTGGTGTGACAACCTGATATTTCAACTCTATGTAATGACCTAAAAAGTCAAGTATTGTAACCACTTTTGTGATAACGAAATTTACTTCGAAAATAAAATGTACAAAAAGTTTCTATTTAATTACCTACTATGTTTGATGTCATTAAACCGTGATCGTACGTAAAAAGAACGCCCAAATCCGACTTCGTATGTTGAAGTTATGATTTTTCCAAGTTCGGCTTAGCGACAGACAGCTAAAAACTCGAATCGGAGATCGAGCGACTTTTGGCCGGAATGACTTAAATGAGAATCGAAGGTCTCGACAATGGTATTTCAGCGGTAAAAAGTCTGGCAAAAATAGACGTCAGATAAACAAGTTATGAATTTCTAACGAAATTTTCTTAACACGACCTTTTAAAAATAAATAATAAAAATAATTTCATTATTTGCCGACGGAATCTAAACGAAAGTTGTAGAGCGTAGTCTCACCTACGTGTGGATATAAAGAACATCGAAAACAAAGTTCGTATGAAGAAGACATGAATTTTAGAAGTTTATTAAATAAATAAAATATAAATTTTATTATTTAACCTTGGTATTATCCGAAGGCGAGTCATTAGATAGGGCCGAGTTACGCCCAGCGTACTCAAGGCCTAGGCCTCGGATCGTCCACGTCTCGCCCTATGCGAGGCTATGCCCCGTCTCATCCGGAGTCCGAAGCAGTCGAGGATGCGCTCATGCGTGATGCACGCATACGCCCAGCATACCGAGGCGGTTCCCACCCCCTATAAAAGGGATGCGAGGGTTCCGAAGAAAAGGGCCATTCTCTCTCATTTCTCTTGCGTTGTTGCCTCGTTTTCTGTGCCCGTGCTAACCCGAAGCCCCGGTTACTTTGCTCAAGTCCCAAAGGTCGTTTGTACTCCTGATATTCCCGAGAATCCCGAGAAAATCTGCTTTCCCGAGAAGAAATTCTGCCCGGTTTTCATCTCGCCTTTCTTCGATCTTTCAAGTGAGTTCATACCCTTTAATTAACCTTTTAAATATTCTATAAATGCTTTTATATGCTTTCAAAGGGGGGGGGGGGAATACAAGTAAAACACTCGATTATTATCGTGTGTTATATAAAGTTTTATTATACACTTTTATTCAACAGAATCATATGTGATTTATAAACTTTATAGGGAACTTTCGTATGTAAAATATATCACGATAACATTATATCTTTTGAAATGAAAAATGTTGTTATATATGTATAAATTAAACACTCTGCTTAGATTGCATGTATATGTGTCCGACTTAGGCACTATGAAAATTTATACTTTCATAACAAGTGATTCATTTTCTAGGGATTTCTAAACAAACGGGACACAATTTTAGAAAGCTATAATAGGTATAGCTTTACGAGAACATTACTAACGTTTACATACTAGAAACACGATTTTCAAGAAGTCACTTTCACATACAAGAACAAACGAACATTTTAACACGTAAATCTGTTTTTTTATTGTAAGTTTTGTGAGACATTAACTTCACGTACATTCGAGTACACATTTCAAGTCCTGTATTATATACCAAAATCCCATGGAGGGGGAGCTTGGTGTTTGTGTATAGATCTATACGGGCTTGACAACCCCGCGCCCTGACTGTTAGCTACAGTCCACCACTTGGGGTGACAAACGTCAGAACATTCTAACGCCTGAAGAACGTTATGTATAGACAGTCCGAGTCAATAGCATGGTTATAAAACTCACATGGGGTATTAAAAATACATTGATTTACGAGATTTTTCAAACATATTGGATATTTTATACGTACATACATTTTCTCGAAACAAACATTAGTCTTTACAGAAGGCTACATTTATGCTAGTAGAAAATATGGGATTTTCTAGGAACAAACAAACAAAAAACAAAATATTTCATTTCATACAAACATTGTCATTTAATACTTATGAAACTCACCTGCTTAAATGCTGATCTACTCTTTCAAAATTACTTGTATGTCCCAGGGATTCAGTAATTACAGGTAACAAACAACTTTTGAAGAAGGGACGCTGCATCGTTAGCTTAAATTCATATTTTGGCATCATATTGTAATTGGTTTTGAACATGTACCTTTTAACCATGTAAACTTTCAATTATATATATGATGGTTGTATTGCTTTCTTTACTATGTATTCATCTGTTATGCTACCACATGAAGTCATCCGCCCTCGAACGTTTCCGCCGTTCTGGTTTGGGGGTGTGACAGATTGGTATCAGAGCAATGTTTATAGTGAACTAAGTATATCGAACCACATAAGATATACAAACTATAAATGCTTAAGGGACTAATACTCTCTGATAATTTTTTTTTTTTACGCCTAAGCCGCGTTTCGTTTAACTTATAATGTTAGTTCATTTAAGTACAAATACGTGCATACAACAAACTTATTTTCATGATTATATCTATACAAGAAGTATTTAGACAAGTTGGACACTACGATTAAGACTCGATATATGTAATCAGATTTGGGACAAATATAGCATGATCAACTATATTTGTCCGAGATCGGACCAATATATATCGAGGATTGATCGTAGTAAGCAACAAGTCAAAACTTACCAAAACAGCACGAGAATCAAACGCACGAATTTAAATACTATAGGGGTATTTATTACTTAGAATAACTTAACATACCTGTTTAGTCTTACATGTTCCAAAATTATTCGATTCTTATAACCCTATTCTCGTACAGTCAAATGGCTGGATTTCATCACCCCGGCGACCCCTACTATCCCAACCAAGGCAACGGGGGATGGATCGAAGAGGATCCCGAGGAGGACGAAGAACCCATAGAATTGGATGATGACTCCGGTACCGACTCAGAGCCGGAAGTGATCAACCCACCACCCGCACAAACTCCCGTCTTCGTAAGGAACTTTCAAGGACCGACTCCTGTATGGGGAAGTCACCTCCACCATTGGAGCCAACAACAAAACCTATGCCCTCCTTACGACATGTGCCGAGACTTCTACGATGTCCGCAGCAGAGGTTCGGCAGATCGGGCACTCCCAGTAATGGTGGGCAAACTAGCCAACCAATCCTACCAATCCGGAGTTCAAGCTAGCCGGATTCAGTAAGTCAACGTGGAAGTACAGGTTCACACTTCCGACATCCGTAGGCTGGACAGAGCTTAGGACAATGCCCAACTCCAAACTGATGCATTCCAAGCACAAATGATTGCAGCCCTCGCCGAATTGAGGGAACAACAAGCCGCCTTCGATAGGCGTCTTATGGAATCGAAGCAATCGGATGCGGAGTCAAGCTCCAAGCGCAACCTACGTCGCAAGTAGTGCTTGCCAAAGTCTCAAATTTTGTTATAACTTAGGACCTCGGCTAAAAGTTTTTTAATTTTTCCTTAAACTTTGTAACTGGAGACCCTTATAGGGGTCAAATTTTCGTGATCATTGTATCAACTATTATATTAATATAAGTGGCACTATTATTACTACGTGGAGTATTTCATTCAATCCTTAAAAAGTTATGGAAAAACCAAATGCTTGTTTCATAATTTCAGTCTTACAAATAACTTTCATTATTCTATTTTGAGACTCATACTATCATTTGTTGTTGGGCTATAGCAATTTAGTTCATGAGACACATTCATTTTCTATGCTATGGAATTCTTATCTTTGTCTTTTCAACCTATAGTTGAAGGATGCCTCCGCGTAGAAACCCGAGACGAAACAACGGTGGGGAAGCACCTCTACCACCGCCACCTCCACCTCCTCAATTTGATGCTGTCATGTTCCAAGCAGCAGTCACCGCAGCTGTAGCAGCTGCCATGTCACAAATCAATAACTCGGATACTACTGGTTCGGGAACTGGCACACATCCATCCAACCATGGCGAGAGTCATGGGTAACCCCGGGAGTGCACCTATAAAGATTTTACTAATGCCAAACCCCGAATGTTTAATGGAACTGGTGGTGTGATGACTCTGAGGCAGTGGATCGAAAGGACAGAATCAGTCTTTGAAATCTGCTCCTGTCCCGAGCACAGCAAAGTCAAGTTTGCAGCCTTCACACTTACTGATAGAGCTTTAACTTGGTGGAATGGCCACGTTAAGGTACTTACCCTGATAGTGGCAAATTCCAGAACATGAGAGAGCTTAAAAATCACACTGATGAGAGAATACTGTCCACGAGGAGAGATTCAAAAACTCGAGCACGAACTCTGGACTCTTGGAATGATTGGTACCAACATAGCAACTTATACCAATAGATTCTGCGATCTGGCAATCCTTTGCCCCAGATATGATTGCTCCTGAGAGCAAGAAAATAGAGAGATACATTTGGGGACTGTCGCCCCAAATTCAGTCAAGCGTGTTAGCTTCAAAACCTGACACTTTTGAAAGTGCCAAGGAACTGGCACAATCTCTTGTTGATTACGGAAGTCATCAGAACTCAACGGTTTCTACACCAGAACCACAAAAGGGAAACAACAACAACAATAACAGGAAGAGAGTATGAAATAAAGGGAAGGGTGGGTCTTCCCAAGAATCCGCGAAGAAACAACAACTGGTTTCAGTGAATGCTACTATTGTACCTACTACTGTTCCTACAAATCCCTGCCTAACAAAGCCTTATGGGGGTAACCTTCCAAAGTGCACCAAATGCACTTATCACCATCATGGACCTTGTCGGGAAATGCAGTGCTCCAACTGCAACAGAAAGGGACACACTGTCCGTTTCTACAAGGATCCCGCAAAGCCGATCACTCAAGTTCCCAATGCAGGTGTAGGCCAAACTTGCTACGGTTGTGGCGAGGTGGGCCACTACAAGAGAAACTGCCCAAAGGCAGCAAATACCGACGGGGTGGGACGAGTTTTGGCTATAGGCCACGATGAAGCCGTAGCTGATTCGACTGTAGTTGCTGGTACGTTCCTTCTCGATAATTCATATGCATACATATTATTCGATAGTGGAGCAGAGAGAAGCTTCGTGAGTCAAAACTTTATTCACTTACTTAAACATAAACCTAGCAAGTTAGAAAAATCATTCACTGTAGAGATGGCAAATGGAAAATCAGAAAACACTAACTGCATATACATGGACTGTACGTTAACTTTAGATAGTCATTCTATCCCAATCAACCTCATGCTGGTCCAAATTAAAAGTTTCGACGTCATAGTCGGCATGGATTGGTTAAGTCTTCTTCGCGCCAACATGATGTGCTTTGAGAAAGCAGTTCGTCTTAGTCTTCCTAACGAAGAAACATTGGTGATTTACGGAGACAAATCAAGTACAAACCTTTGCATCATTTCGTGCATCCGAGCTCGAAAGTGTTTGCGAAAGGATTATCATGCATTTCTTGCACACATCGTCGATACGAGTCAGGAAGTAAAGGATATTAGGAGCATTCCAGTAGTACGCGACTTTCCCGATATCTTCCCAGAAGAACTACCGGGATTACCACCACAACGCCAAGTCGAGTTCAGAATCGACTTAGTTCCAGGGGCTACCCCAGTAGCGAAATCGCCTTATTGCCTAGCACCAGCAGAGATGCAAGAACTTTCCAGTTAGCTTAACGAACTCCATCAAAAAGGATTTATTAGACCAAGTTTCTCACCTTGGGGAGCACCGGTCTTGTTTGTGAAGAAGAAAGACGAATCGTTCTGCATGTGCATCGACTACAGAGAACTAAACAAACTTACGGTAAAAAATCGTTATCCTCTACCCCGCATTGATGACCTATTTGATCAACTTCAAGGAGCAAACTACTTCTCGAAGATAGATCTACGATCCGGATATCACCAATTACGAGTACTAGAGGGGGATATTCCCAAGACAGCCTTCAGAACCTGTTATGGACACTACGAATTTGTAGTAATGCCGTTTGGATTAACCAACGCACCAGCAGTATTCATGGACTTGATGAATAGGGTGTGCCGTCCTTACTTGGATCAGTTCGTCATCGTCTTCATCGATGATATACTTATCTACTCCCGGAGTAAGGAAGAGCATAGTCAGCACCTACGAAAAGTCTTAGAAACATTGCGATCGGAGAAGCTCTATGCGAAGTTCTCTAAATGCGAATTTTGGATTCGAAGAGTCGAATTTTTGGGTCACGTTGTTAGCGAGATGGGGATACACGTTGACCCCTCCAAAATTAAGGCCATTGAGAACTGGTTGGAACCAAAGACACCTACATAGATTCGTCAATTTCTAGGTCTCGTGGGCTACTATCACAGATTCATAAAGAACTTCTCTAGCATTGCGAAACCTCTTACTACATTAACCCAGAAAGGCATGGCCTTTGACTGGGAAGCGAAACAAGAGAAGGCGTTCCAAACACTGAAACAGGCCTCGTGCACCGCACCGATACTATCCCTTCTTAAAGGCATAGAAGATTTTGTAGTGTATTGCGATGCATCAAACCAATGAATTGGTTGTGTTCTTATGCAGAGAGGGAAGGTTATTGCTTATGCCTCCCGACAGCTTAAGACACACGAAGTGAACTATACGACACACGATCTTGAGCTAGGAGCAGTAGTATTTGCTCTGAAGATCTGGAGACACTACTTGTATGGAACAAAGAGTACTATTTTCACCGATGACAAGAGCCTTCAACACATTTTTGATCAGAAGGAGCTCAACATGCGACAACGACGATGGATTGAGTTACTCAATGACTACAAATGCGAAATTTGTTATCATCCTGGCAAGGCCAACGTAGTAGCTGAGGCCCTCAGTCAAAAAGAATACACTGGGCGGAGAGTCAAATCTCTGACTATGACTATCCATTCCCTCTAATCCACACAAGTTGAGGAGGCTCAACTGGAAGCATTACAACCTGAAAATGTGGCGGGTGAATCCCTGAGAGGAATGGAAAAGAATCTAGAAATCAAGGGTGGCGGAGCGGATTATCTCATGGATCGAATTTCGACACCGAAACATGGTGGTTTTAGAGACTAGTCATGATCGAAGCACACAACACGAGATATTCCGTTCACCCAGGTTCAGATAAAATGTATCTGGATCTTAAGAAACGGTACTGGTGGCCTAACATGAAAGCAGAAATTGCTACCTTCGTAAGTAAATGCCTTACTTGCGCTAAGGTTAAGGTCGAGTATCAGAAACCGTCAGGATTACTGCAACAGCCGGAGATACCGGAATGGAAATGGGAACGGATTACTATGGACTTCATAACCAAGTTGCCTAAGACGACGGGTACAGCCTACCACCCACAAACAGACGGGCAAAGTGAGAGAACAATACAAACGTTGGAAGATATGTTGAGAGCCTGTGTGATTGAATTTGGAAAGGCATGGGATATCCATTTACCCCTTGTTGAATTTTCATACAACAATAGTTATCATACAAGCATAAAGGCTGCTCCGTTTGAAGCCCTCTATGGTCGAAAGTGCAGGTCCCCTCTGTGCTGGACTGAAGTTGGCGACACCCAGTTAGCTAAAGGACGAGTTCCCGAAAGAACTCTCACCGGTCCGGAAATCATACGAGAAACGACAGAGAAGATCATTCAAATTCGTGAACAGCTGAAAGCCTCTAGAGACCGACAGAAAAGCTACGCTGACCAAAGGAGGAAACCTTTGGAATTCCAGGTAGGAGACCACGTTTTATTGAAGGTCTCACCATGGAAGGGCTTAATACGCTTTGGAAAGCGTGGGAAACTAAATCCAAGATACGTAGGGCTTTCGAGATTCTTGCCAGAATCGGCCCTGTGGCTTACAAGCTTAATCTACCGCATGAACTTAGTAACATACATCCAACCTTCCATGTCTCGAACTTGAAAAAGTGTCTGTCCGATGAGACTGTTGTTATTCCACTCGACGAGATCAAGATCAACGAGAGCCTCAACTTTGTGGAAGAACTGGTAGAAATCATGGACCAAGAGGTCAAACAAACGAAACAAAGTCGCATACCCATCGTGAAGGTTCACTGGAACGCCAAGCGAGGACCTGAATTCACATGGGAACGCGAAGATCAGATGAAACAAAAGTAACCTCATTTTTTTCTCTGATTCACTAGTATCTTTACTACTTTAAATTTCGGGACGAAATTCCCTCTAACGGGGGGATGATGTGATAACCCGATATTTCAATTCTATGTAATGACCTAAAAAGTCAAGTATTGTAACCACTTTTGTGATAATGAAATTTACTTCGAAAATAAAATGTCCAAAAAGTTTCTATTTAATTACCTACAATGTTTGATGTCATTAAACTGTGATCGTACGTAAAAAGAACGCCCAAATCCGACTTCGTATGTTGAAGTTATGATTTTTCCAAGTTCGGCTTAGTGACAGACAGCTAAAAACTCGAATCGGAGATCGAGCGACTTTTGGCCAGAATGACCTAAATGAGAATCGAAGGTCTCGACAATGGTATTTCAGCGGTAAAACGTCTAGCAAAAACAGACGTCAGATAAACAAGTTATGAATTTCTAACGAAATTTTCTTAACGCGACCTTTTAAAAATTAATAATAAAAATAATTTCATTATTTGCCGACGGAATCTAAACGAAAGTTGTAGAGCGTAGTCTCACCTACATGTGGATATAAAGAACATCGAAAACGAAGTTCGTATTAAGAAGACATGAATTTTAGAAGTTTATTAAATAAATAAAATATAAATTTTATTATTAACCTTGGTATTATCCGAAGGCGAGTCATCAGATAGGGCCGAGTTACGCCCAACGTAAGCTCGTACGCCCAGCGTACTCAAGGCCTAGGCCTCGGATCGTCCATGTCTCGCCCTATGCGAGGCTATGCCCCATCCCATCCGGAGTCCGAAGCAGTCGAGGATGCGCTCATGCGTGACGCACGCGTACGCCTAGCGTACCGAGGCGGTTCCCACCCCCTATAAAAGGGATGCGAGGGTTCCGAAGAAAAGGGTCATTCTCTCTCATTTCTCTTGCGTTGTTGCCTCGTTTTTCGTGCCCGTGCTAACCCGAAGCCCCGGTCACTTTGCTCAAGTCCCGAAGGTCGTTTGTACTCCCGAGATTCCCGAGAATCCCGAGAGAATCCTCTTTCCCGAGAAGAAATTCTGCCCGGTTTTCATCTCGCCTTTCTTCGATCTTTCAAGTGAGTTCATACCCCTTAATTAACCTTTTAAATATTCTATAAATGCTTTTATATGCTTTCAAAGGGGGGGGGGGGGGGGAATACAAGTAAAACACTCGATTATTATCGTGTGTTATATAAAGTTTTAATATACACTTTTATTCAATAGAATCATATGTGATTTATAAACTTTATAGGGAACTTTCGTATGTAAAATATATCACGATAAAATTATATCTTTTGAAATGAAAAATGTTGTTATATATGTATAAATTAAACACTCTGCTTAGATTGCATGTATATGTGTCCGACTTAGGCACTATGAAAATTTATACTTTCATAACAAGTGATTCATTTTCTAGGGATTTCTAAACAAACGGGACACAATTTTAGAAAGCTATAATAGGTATAGCTTTACGAGAACATTACTAACGTTTACATACTAGAAACACGATTTTCAAGAAGTCACTTTCACATACAAGAACAAACGAACATTTTAACACGTAAATATGTTTTTTTATACTAAGTTTTGTGAGACATTAACTTCACGTACGTTCGAGTACACATTTCAAGTCCTATATTATATACCAAAATCCCTTGGAGGGGGAGCCTGGTGTTTGTGTATAGATCTATATGGGCTTGACAACCCCGCGCCCTGACTGTTAGCTACAGTCCACCACTTGGGGTGACAAACGTCAGAACATTCTAACGCCTGAAGAACGTTGTGTATAGACAGTCCGAGTCAATAGCATGGTTATAAAACTCACATGGGGTATTAAAAATACATTGATTTACGAGGTTTTTCAAACATATTGGATATTTTATACGTACATACATTTTCTAGAAACAAACATTAGTCTTTACAGAAGGCTACATTTATGCTAGTAGAAAATATGGGATTTTCTAGGAACAAACAAACAAAAACAAAATATTTCATTTCATACAAACATTGTCATTTAATACTTATGAAACTCACCTGCTTAAATGCTTATCTACTCTTTCAAAATTACTTGTATGTCCCAGGGATTCAGTAATTACAGGTAACAAACAACTTTTGAAGAAGGGACGCTGCGTTGTCAGCTTAAATTCATATTTTGGCATCATATTGTAATTGGTTTTGAACATGTACCTTTTAACCATCTAAACTTTCAATTATATATATGATGGTTGTATTGCTTTCTTTACTATGTATTCATTTGTTATGCTACCACATGAAGTCATCCGCCCCCGAATGTTTCCGCCGTTCTGGTTTGGGGGTGTGACACTTGGCTATCAGAGCCGCACCTAGTGCCTTGGCTAGACAACTCCGCATTATCACTTATTCTATCGTTTGTTCAAGTGTGGATCAAGTTTTTCTCTCAACAATTGGTATTAGAGCCAAAGTGGTTGCTTTTTGAAGCAAAACTCTGATTTTCAAAAGGCCTTCTATACCACTGAAGCTCATTTCTAAAAAAACAACAACAAAATTTTTCCAAACAAGGAAATATGGCACAAGCATTATCTCTCAATGTTTCCAACAGTGTTGGTGGTTCTAATAGAGCCCCAATATTGGTGGCAAATGTATATCATCATTAGTCTCAGAGGATGGAAAGATACTTAAGGAGACTTGGAAGAGATGTATGGCGATCCATAGAGGAAGGGCCACATGTCCCTGTTCTTACTCCAGTTCAAACCGATGGCGCAACATCCAGACTAGGAGGAGGTCAACCAGCCATGAATCGTCCCACCAAAGACGATTTCGATAAAATGGAAAATGATGTTGTTGCTTTCTATGAAATCTCTTGAAGAGTTGCTCATGACAACTTCGATATTATCATAAACTACAAATCAGCAAAAGAGATTTGGGATGTTCTCAAAAACTTATATGAGGGCACAAAACAAGCTCCAAATAAGAAGCTTACAACCGCTCTCAATGTGTTCAATAATTTCAAAGCTCATACTGGCGAAAGTTTGGAAGACTCCTTCAAAAGGTTCAACCTGATTGTCACTAAGTTATCTAATGCTGGCACGGTCCGAAGTAACCATGAGACAAATCTTCAGTGTCTCAATGGTTTGGGAAGACACTGGACAACTGCTAAGATGATAGTCCAAGGAGATAGAAAGATCCATTCTTTATCTCTCTACAAGCTCTATGGTGAACTACAAGCACAAGAATCCACTGTACTCAAAGAATGTGCTGACTTCGGAGGACCATTGGCTCTTATAGCACAAGCTCCACATACTCAATCTTACTCTCCCTCATATGAGAATCCTCTGCGGTCATATAAAGCTGACTCAGATTATGATGACGAAAAGTAATTTTAGAATGCTATAGCTCTTGTTAGCAAACAGTTCAACCGGCTACCACCTCCCTCTTTTCGTAACAATCAGCAGTTCAACAAACCTCCATTCAACCACAACTTCAATAATCACTCTCGATATCCCAAAAATCCTCACCCACTACCGCAATCTCAGACCACTCAACCCAAAGAGGCACCGAAGCCCATCAATCCAACTGACTCTGGTACCTCATCAGAAGATAAAAGTAATGTCGTAATCTGTCACAAGTGTAACAAGGAGAATCACTTTGCAAAGGATTGAAAAGCCGATGTAGTGAAAGATAGAGCATTTTACCTTAGAATGGCTCAAGAATTGGTAGAAAAGGAAAAAAGCAAGGGCATACGTAGCCCATGTAAAGAGGGACCATCAAGTTTGGTCATCCGGAGATGAAGATGAAAACATCAGCAACGTCATGGGTAAAGCCAAGACTTGCATGCTGGAAAATGCGGATGATGATGGGTCTACAAACCTGGAAAAGAACTACTGCTACATAGCAAATGATGGGACTCTAAGCATCGTCGAACAGGTAAAACTCATGATCCAAACTCTAAATTATAGCATGCATGACTGTCAACCATTCATAGACAATCTTAATGACACATGTGCTGCTGTCCTTACAGAAAATAACAAAGATTTAGATGAGAAGAACTTAGCGTCCCAAGAGATGTTTCATGTAAGAGGACGACTGGATAACAAAAGACTCAAAGTAGCTATGTTAGAATAGGACTTAGAGTTAGAGAAAGATGCATGAATGTTAAGTGAAACACAATTAGAAATAACTTTGAACCAAAGAGATTTAGCTCAGAGTGAGAATGTACGATTAAATCTTTTAATAGAAAAACTGTTCAATGAAAGTGAAGCTATTTAAAATCTTGTGAACAATGGAACCATAGATAACACCTATAATTGGGGTTGCTCCAATGGGTACAATACCGCAAAGGACTCATCACCATGGTTTAACAAGGACCGTCGCTATGTCCCTCCGGACTGAGAGTTCCATTATCCTGTCAATAGCAAAACCTTCACTGAGGACATCAAACCGCACTTCGGTCGCCTTCATGATCTAAGAAATAATTGTGTCATAGTGGAAATTCTCCCCGAATCCATAGATCACACCTCTGATCAAAAACCTGTCTTTGACACAATTAATACCAACTCTCAAGTATCATGTGTTTGTGATGAAGAAATTCTTATGGAAGATCCAGTAGATTTCACAAACTTTACTTCACTGCCTTCGGATCGCAGTATCGCCAACTGTAGTCCTACACCTCAGTCTGATCAACCGTCCATCATAAAGTGCCCAAAAATCAGTCTTATTCTGTGGGAGTCCAATCATCCTTATCGCAGTCCCCAGTCAAAATTTCAGTAACTCTTCAGCCAATCCATCACGACCTGCTCATAAACAACTTTGAATACGGTCAATGTTCACAGAATCCTGAACCATCCAGCTCGGATGAGTCAAGTCCTCGTTTTAAAAAAGAATCGAAGGATGCAAAGAAACCGCAATTGAATTTCAATGACTGCGATACACCAAAAACTTTAGCAAAAATGGCTTTTAAAAGGGAACTCCAGTTCTGTAACAAAAGGAAGAAAAGTTTTTCGAAAAAACAAGTCGATATTTCAAATTCCAAGAGTGTAGAAAAACCAGTTTTTTCAAACTGTCTTTCAAAATCTTGACTTTCAGAACATCAAGCAAAAAAGAATGTACAGTTTCTCAAACTTTTTCAAAGAAATCTGACAAAACCCAAAAGCAAGTGAAGTCTTTTGGAAGCAATGATTTTATAATCTATTCCTTAGACCACCCAAAATGGAAAGGAATCTTGCCTACACCAACCCACCTCATATCACGTCAGTCTCTTGCAATGACACATCCTAGGAAACAGTCTCGTGCACACACTGTAACAAGTCACTCCGACTCAAAAGGAAAAGGCACAACTATCAGATCTCATCATCAGACCGATCCTAAAAATAATCCCACATCTTTCGGACCACTGACTAAAAACAATGTCAGGACAAGTGCTAAAAGGCGTTCATCTGTTTTTCATTAAAAGGGGATTTCTCGAGCCCAACCTCGTATTTTTCAAAGATACTGTACTTGTCAAAACTCACATACTTTTCAGAAACCTCGTATCTATCATAAACCTCATAACTTTTCAAAATCTCCAAAAACTCACAAGTACCCAGGTCTAGGACTCAAAATTGACACTAAACCTGTCCTGACAACTTCGACTCATGCATCCATTAAAAATTCATCTGTAGCCCCGGGCTCCAAGCTTGTTGGGATGTCCAAACTAACCGTGTAATTCTCAGGTATTGTGCAAGGAGGAACAAGAAGAGGAATGGTTAATTGATAGTGCATGCTCCTTGTACATGACCGGAAGGTTAGTATACCTTCGGGACTTCAGGCTAATCAGCAATGGTGGAAATGTCACCTTCGATAACAACGCAAATGGGATAATCCGAGGTTATGGTGTTCTTACTACGGGAAACTTCTCCATTTAAAAGGTTTCTTACGTAGAGAGCCTTAAACACAATCTCATCAGTGTAGGCCAACTATGTAAAGTAGGCCACAGTTTTGAGTTTGAGAATGAGTACTGGTACATAATGACAAGTGATAGAAGCACCTGTTTGATTAAATCCAAGTTTGAAGGAACCATGTATCCTCTGGACGTTTCTTTGATCATCGGGAAACCGTAACTATGCTTTCTATCCAAAGCAGTATCTGAAGTCAGCTGGCTATGGCAGCGCAAGCTAGCTCATCTTAATTTCAGATACATCAACAATATAGTCACCGGAGAACTTTTTCGAGGTCTCCCAATTATGAAATTCAGCAATGATACACTTTGTCTTTCCTGTGAATGTGGCAAGCAATCTAAAGCAAGTCACCCATTGATTCTTCAATTTCTAAACCACTGGTACTTCTGCACATTGATCTTTGCGGTCCATCTACCATAGCCAGTCTCCATAAAAAATACATACTGGTTATAGTTGATGACTTCACTCGTTTCACTTGGGTCTTCTTCCTGAGACTCAAATCTGAAACTCCGTATATACAGATCAATTTTATCTAAGAAATTGAACTTCAGATCAAATTACCAGTGCGTCGCATCGGCAGTGATAATGGAACTGAATTTACCAATCACATCTTAAACAGTTTCTTGGTTTCAAAGGGTATTAGTCACAACTTCTCATCTCCTTACACACCGTAGTTGAATGGACTAGTAGAGCGAAGAAATCGAACTTTGGTAGAAGTAGCCAGATCTATGCTTAACTTCGCACACTTTCCTCTCTATTTCTGGGCTGAAGCAGTGGCCATAGCATGCTTTGTTCAGAACTGAAGCATTGTTTGCAAGCATCTCAGTAAAACTCCGTATGCGGGCCTTAACAACTGCAAACCGAATGTCCAATTCTTCCACATCCTTGGGTGTAGATGTTTTGTGATCAACTACAGAGATCATCTTAACAAGTTCGCACCGAAGTCTGATGAAGGCATCTTCCTTGGCTACTCAACAAACAAAGTAGCTTATAGGGTTCTCATTACACGCACAAGACTAATAATCGAAAGCTTCAATGTCAAATTCGATGATTATTACGTCCACAACATCGCTCCATCAACCGAAACCAAAGCAATCCTAGAAAGTGATATTCCTGCCGCTTCGGGTCCATTAAACATAATTGAAGTTAACTATGATGATCTCTTTGACCCTGTAGAGACCACTAAATTATCCGAAGTTCTTATGTCCTTAGAAGCTCAACAACAACATGCCGATGTATCTGGTCCATCTGTATGCAATAAAGTATCACTCGATACTTCCACCTCGCTAGTTGAGGGGGAAAGCTCCACTCGGATCAATTAACAACCATCGAGGTTCCAATACTTAATGATGAAGCTCCAGTCCCTATCTGCAGAGGATCTCTACTCTCAAATTTTTCTTCTGAATCAGATGACAAAAATATAGAGAACATTGACACAAGAACTGAACCAAGGATTATCACACTTTCAACAATCCAGGGGGAACCTTCTCAGGTTCAAGGGGAACTCCCATCCGCAATCCAGGGGGAACCTCAATCATTTGATCAAGAAAACTCTAATCCCACCTTTCCAAATCAAGACAATTCAGCGGGCTGCTCACATGTCTAGGGGGAACTACCGTTCCCAACCGCAGAATCGTCAGATATTAAAGACATCCCATCCACCACAGCTGCTGATCATCTTCAACCTCCTCTACACGTATGGACGAAGGATCACCCACCATTTCAAATCATTGGAAACCCATAAGCATGTATCCAAACTCGATCCTCACAAGATTTATCTGATCATTGTCACTATGCAATATTTATGTCTCCAGTCGAGCCCCGAACCATCAAAGAAGCATTAATGGACCCCGATTGGATTATATCAATGCAAGAGGAACTGGAAGAGTTTAAACAGAACAAAGTGTGGCAACTTGTTCTGAAGCCAAAAGGTCACACCATTGTTGGTACCAGATGGGTGTACAAGAACAAATTGGATGAATCTGGTGCGGTAGTCCTGAACAAAGCGAGACTAGTCGCTAAGGGGTATAGTCAACTTGAAGGTGTTAGTTATGATGAAACATACGCCCCGGTAGCTCGAATGGAAGTCATCCACATTTTCTTAGCATACGCAACTCACAAGAACATTAAAGTACATCAAATGGATGTGAAGAGTTCTTTTCTCAATGGTGAATTGAAAAAGGTTGTTTATCTTCAGCAACCTCCAGGCTTCAAATGTCGTGGATTCCCAGATCACTGTTATAAGCTTGAAAAAGCGGTCTACGGTCTAAAGCAAGCACCAAGAGCGTGGTACGAGACTCTTTCTGAATTTCCTGTCTCGTATGGATACAAAAGAGGAGTGATTGATCCCGCTTTATTTAGAAAGGCACATGGTAATCACGTTATGCTTGTACAAATATATGTGGATGATATCATTTTCAGATCAACGAATCAGGGGATGGTTGATGAATTTGCAAAGCTCATGAACAACAAGTTCCAAATAAGCATGAATAGAGAGATTAATTTATTTCTAGGACTTCAAGTAAAACAAGTCCCTCAAGGGATATTCATCCATCAGGAGAAATACACCACTGAACTTCTGAAGAAATACTCAATGGACAACTGCTCCTCGGCCAAGGTCCCAATGGTCTTCGAAATTTAAGATTTCTGTTGATCCTTCCGGAGAATCAGTGGATTACAAAAATTATAGAGGAATAATTGGTTCGTTGATGTACCTCACTGCAAGCCGACCAGACATTGTCTTTGCAACCGGAGTATGCGCAAGATACCAAGCCGATCCGAAAATGTCTCATATGACCACAGCCAAGCAGATTCTTAGATACTTGAAGGGAAGTAAATCTCTAGGTCTCTAGTATCCTGCAAGGAACGATTTCAGCCTACAAGCATTCACATATGTGGATCACGCTGGATGTAGATTGGATCGAAAAATCACTTCTGGTGGATGCCAATTTCTTGGTGGAAGACTCGTCAGCTGGTCATCAAGAAAACAGAGCTGTGTTTCACTGTCTACCGCAGAACCTGAATATGTTGCAGCAGCCAGCTGTTGCTCACAAGTCTTATGGATGAAAACACAACTTATGGACTACGAATATAGAATGTTGCGGATACCGATTTACTGTGACTCAGAGAGTGCCATAGCGATTTCTCATAATCCTATTCACCGCTCTAAGACGAAGCATATTGAACTACGATACCACTTCATTAAAGATCACATCCTGAAAGGTAACATTGAACTAATTTTTGTTCATACTCATGAAGAGATTGCTTATGTGTTCGCAAAGGCACTTGAGTCTACAAAACTCAATAGTTTCTTACAAATTTTAGGAATGATGAATCCAGACCCACAATTCTTCTTGAATTGATAGGTATCGCAGACCACTGTTGGTCGCCATTGCGTTCCTAACTAAATATATCTATCTTATATAGTTTCAGTGTATTTTGTATACTGCAATACATTTTATGTATCGCAATATACCATAGATACCACAACCATATATCATACCTATATTTCAAGGGTCCTTTGTTAATTGTTATTTATGATCATGTTCAAGTGTTCTTCTCAGTTTCTTTTACCATAGTTATCTAACCAGTCATCCGCAATGAGCAATGAAGTCTTAATCCACAATGAGCAATGAAGTCTTCATCCGTAATGAAGACTCAAACTGCAATCATAGTGATGGGACTTTCAACTACTTCATAAATTCTTGAAACATTGTGTGATATTTAATGATCCTTCATTAAATAAGAAAAACATTCGCATAAATATTCGTTTTGTAGCATATGATCGTTTCAGTTCTTCTTTTCAAATAAACCTTTTGTCAGACCTATTTTAGGTGTGATGCCAAAATAAAATAGTTTCCAATAAAATAAATCCTTTTAGAAAATCTTTTCCTTAAACTGTCTTTTCCACTTACCCCCGAAAATGTCACATCCGTTCCAAATTCCACCATTATTTAACAGGTTATCGCCCCTCACCACATGTTCTTCAAACATGGGGTATTGGGCCTGACATTTCATTAAATGCCATTTTTGAAAATAACAAAAAAAACTATTAGTTAAATATTTTGTGGCTGATAATGATTTCCTTAATAAAAAAAAACTGAAAGGTTTTTATCCTTAACCACTTTTCTTTAGGGTTAAAACAATAAATATTTGAAATCCGCCACTATAAAAATCCTCTTTTTCTCACCAAGAAAGTTTTACGCTTTCTGATCTCTCAAAGACGAACAACTTCTCTTTTTCCTTCTTGCACTTAAAGTTTTCCTACAAGTTCTTCAACTTTTCAAAATGATGAAATCAGGACTCTCAAAAGAACCATCAAAAGCATTATCCTCTGCTCAACCAATTGGTTCTGATTCCATCACACGGAACCAATCGCCTTTAATTGCATCTAGAAATTTTATGGCAATTTTCGATGATCATCCTTCCTACAATGACTCGATTCGTCTCATGATCAAGTTCATCTCCAATCATCCACTCTTTGGTCCTTTCGACGCATTTACTGATGTGGTTCCCATCTCCACATTGTTCAAATGTGCATTCTCAACCTATAACCTTATTGATAATCTTCAAGAAGTTCATCTGAACTTGATGGATGACTCTTTGGTCATCTTGACCAAAGACAAGTTTCTTACTACAATCAACCTCCTGGTGCATCCCTCAACAAAGTTCTTTTCCCCAAGTGTCACAGATATCACCTCCACACTGTATCAAATGGGATACCAAAAGCAGATCAAAGGTATTGGAGAATTCAAGAAAACCCAACGGCTTGTGGTATGACAATTTGTGTGCTATTTCGTGATCCGCAGTCTGTCTGGACGAACCGAAGGCACAGACAACATGAGCCTCAAACTACTTGAGATAGTATGGAGCATCTTCACGGGTCATGATGTCAACTATGGTCAAATACTATGGGATGATTTTCTCTAGTACATCCCTAAGGAGACTCCAAAGGAAAATCCAACCGAGTTGACTTTTGCAAGGTTTTGGGCGCTGTGCATTTCAGATCTTCATTCAGACGCCAACATCAGTATGGGCAATGACATCTACTTTTTTTTTCACACGCAATCTCAAAAGGTACGCTCCTTCTAAAGATCAATCTATCTTTGGACCAATCAGACATTTACCCATTCATATCTTGACTATAGTTGGACTTGAGACCCAAATAGTCACATATCATATTGAGGCTACGGAAAGTATTGACCCATACCTTTCTACCCCACCTATCCCAAGTCAGAACATATTCGCCTCCACCGCACCCACTCAACCAGAGCAATCCATAGCTCCATCTTCTACCACTTTATCTCATCTACCCTTAGCTCAAAGGCAAAAGAAGTTAGCCTCAGCCAAGCAAGACCCCCGCAACAAGGAAAGAACACAAGAAACAGGTGAAACCCCCAATAAATTTAAAGAATCCAAGAAAGCTAAAGCTCCCAAGGGAGCAGAACCCTCTAAGAAGCAAAAAATCCCACAGGTTGTCTCATCAGATGATGACTCCGAGTCCAATCAATCTTCTGATGATTCTGATCTCGACTCTGCTCCTATCACCATTCTCAAGAAAAGGAAAACCAAATCCACTGGCCAAATGCGTGACCGGACTGATACCTTAGCCTCTCAAAAGGCTCCGGTAGTCATTGGGGTCCCCGCAGACCCATTTGCTACTACCCTATCTAGCTACTCGAACACAACAAGTGTGCACGTTTCATCTCAAAATGGAGACTCTCCCCCAACTAGATCCCAAGAGGATCTAACTGGTTCTTCTCGCTCTAAGGTCTCCAGGGCTTCCAGACTTCATTTCTTTCAAGAATCGGACTTGCGCTGCATTTTAGACGTTGTAATCTAAACACTTAATAGACTTACCCAACCGCATGGCGATTCTTCAGCCCATGCCAAAACGGAGCCAAGGCCAAACTTGACCACGGGTCAAGGAGACCAAGGAAGCTCCGGAAATCCTACTCGGCTTACATCGTTTCTAGGTGGTTTAAGAACAGTGAGCACAAATTTGCAAGGATCTATGAACCCGAGGGACACCTCGGTGCGTTATCAAGGATTTGACGGTGATGATTCTAATGATTCTTTGAGACATTACAAATCAGTCTCAGAATCCAAAGTTCAGAAGTATGCCGCTTTCTGTAGGGCATTTCAAGCGAGAAAGGATCAACAAACTATGCAGCTTCAACAGAAGAAGCAGGAAAATCAGACGTTGCCAAATACTGGGCCGACACCATAAATAATGCCAATACGGTTGCAACAATTCTAAAGGTCCAGAACTGGATGGGCGAAATGGCTGAGATCATCCACAAAGCTCAGTCCAATCCAGATGGTGTAGGTTCATCCAGAACTCCTCCAACAACTGCTGATAATAACTCTCAAGAAGATGGAACCGCAATTGAAGTCAGTTCTGCACCAACCTTTGGCTTCGATGACTTCGACATGAATGAGGTCAATCAACCAGAACAGTCAGACGATGTCATGATGATTTTCGATGAAGAAGAAGAGTCAAGCGGATCTCAGTATTCCACTTCTAAGCCCAAGGAGAAGAAGAAGAAAAAGAAGCAAGCTGTTTCCAGAAAGGAATTCATGTCTCTATAAGACAAAGTAGATCAGATTCTTACTGCTGTCAAATCTCCCCAACCACAATCTGAGGACTTGCCTGGCCTGCAGTCTCTCATCGACCGCAATGAAAGACTGGAAGCTAGAGAGTGTCTTGCTGCAGAACACATCTCTCTCAAAGTGGAAATGGGCATCCGAGCCCTGGATAACAACCGCAAAGCTGATCATCAACACTTCATCTCCACTGCTGAAAAAATTATCTCTGAAGTATCCTCCATCAAATCTGATCTTCAGAACATCATTTCGGATCAATCCTCTCAGTCCCAGAAAGTTGTTGAAGAAACGCACAATGCGTATGAATCTGCAATTTTGGTCCTACAGACAACCATCAACAACCTCCGTAGGTCACTACCCTCCAACTTTCACGGTCCTGAAATCCTGCACCTCACCAAGGAGATTCACTGATTGCTCTTTAACCTCATGATCGAAAACAACCAACAACTTACTGATGCACTAAAGGCTCAATTTGATGAAGTATGTGGAAAATTGATGGCCTTAGGCAATGGCTTGAGGAAGTACCAATTGCTCCTTCCTCAAGAGGGGGAAGTGAAGACCAAACCTCGGATCGAATCTCTCATCAGCATTCTCACCCGCACTCTCCCATCAAGTCTAAAGAACCAACTCCTCAACGTTCACCGCAACCATCTCCACAAAAGAAAACACCAGTTCTCTCTCCTCATAAGAGTCCAAGTCATCAGTCTCCACCGCAACAAACACCAATTCAAGAACCTCATCCTTCTCCAGAGCGACCCGGGACTCCCCCTCATTTCAAGAACTTAGCTTCTTACATGTCATTAGAACACTCAGTCGACTCTCTCGGAACCAAACAAAAGAAAGCTGATTGGAGATCAACCAAATACGCTGAGTTGATCTGGAGGGAAAATGGAGTTGATATCACAATGTATGAATCCCTCATCAACTCCTGGGTCAATCCGCATAGAAGATTACTGGATGACGACTACAAGCCTTACCTCATGTAACATACACGTTCAGTTATCGTGTAATGTAAATTATAAAAGTGAATAATATTATGAAAAATTATGTTAATTTGAATGTTGAGTTCTAACATATGATTTTCACTAGAAATGAAGTAAAACTATGCTTAGAATATTCAGAAAGTATTAGAAGTCTTATGACATTCCAATCAAATGTCAAATGGTGAAATTTAACGAAAATATCAAATTTGAAATAAGTAAAATTTTATTATTGAAATTTGTAGATAATCTCATTAGAAACATGTAGGTGAAAACCTCATTGAAATCTGAGTTATAACGAAGAAGTAATGACCAATCGAAAATCCGCGACAAAACCGGCACGTCGTCGAATGATGTAAAAAGTGAGTTTTTGATAAACTACTTTTTAGCCTTAGTGATCTAAATTAATGTCTTAGTATCTATTAAACCGAGAATTTTCATAAAAAGAACGCCAAAATCTGACTTCGTATCAGGAAGTTTTGATTTTTCTAAGATTCAGCTTAGCAGTAGACAGCTAAAAACTCGAATTTTAGATCGAGTGATTTTTAGCCGCAGCAACCTAAACGAGAATTGAAGATCTCATCAATAGTAGTACAACGGTAAAAAATCGGACGAAAACGGATGTCAGATGAAGAAGTTATGAATTTTTAACGGATTTTCCTGTCCCGGTCTGTTAAAAATAATAATATTAAAAATAAAGTCAAAATTAGCTGACGAAGTCTAAACGAAAGTTGTAGAGCATAATTTGCCTTACGCGTGTATATAAAGAACGTCAAAAACGGAGCTCGTATGCAAAAGTTATGGATTTTATAAGTTTTTGGAACAAAAATCGAGAATAATTGCGAAATCCGAGAAAAATCGCATGGCCTGAGTTCGGCCACGTCACCCTCGCTCCTCACGCGACACATATCCGATGCGAGCCACGTTAGGCGCACCCCATGTCCGATGTCGATGACTTAGCCGAAGACCATCCGACGCGTGTGCACCCCCGTGTCCGAAGCAACTGTGTCATCCGAGACGCTGGACCAATCCGAAGCGCACACCTGTTCCGACCCTCGCATCCAAGCCTCGCCTTCTGCCACGTGTACCGAGCCTCGCAGCCACCTGCCCTCTTCTTCTTGCTTCTGATATGAGGCTCGCACCTATATAAAGGGTGCGAGACCTCCCGGTTTTTGTTGGAATTTATGCCACTTTGCACCCCTAATTTCATATTTGAGCTACTTCCACTTCCCCCCGAAGCCCCGATATCAATTTTAGCACCCGAAACACGTCCCAAAGTGCCTGGAGACCCCGAGAAATTTATCTTTTTGGTTTGAAGCTCAACCTTTGCAAAGCCCGCATTTCAATATATCTCCTGATTTTTATAGAAGAAAGTTATTTATAGTAACGAAGTGCTGCCCAAATGACTATTTTAACCCCCGGTTATTTCACGGGGAGTTTAATATATAGGAACAATTGTATGTTATGTGTTATATGTGCTATGTGTTTTTCAGTGTTATTATTCCGGGTTATTTTCCCGTGTTATTTTTATTCGCTATTTTTAATAGCAAAGTAATACCTTTGACCATGTGATCAGTGAAAGGACTTAGATTCACATTGGTACTGGTATGTAGCCTCTGGCCATGTAGAACATGTCTCCGTAAGAGAAGGATTTCTATTCTATGGTATTGGCAGAAGGTTAGACAGGGCTATAAGCCTGAAATCTACCAAAATGTTAATCCAAAGTTGATGTCTTCTGTTCCATTTGGGCCAAAGCTTTATTGATGTATATCAAGTATGGAAATTGTTATGTCTCATTGATTATATATCTTTGAATCAAATCAATGATTGATATGGAAAGTTTGTCACATGATTCACATATTTCTTTGTTGTTCCTTGTTCCTCTTTGCTTCTGGCATATTGAAGTATATATATGGCATAACGTTATATTGTATCTATTATTGAACTCACTAAGCATCACCTCTTACCCTCTCAATGTTTAACAAATTGCAGGAGATAAGCATCCAATATAGTTATATACCGATAGAAGATTTTTGAATAGTTTGAAACTATTGTATTGATAGAAGATTTTTGAATAGTTTGAAACTATTGTATTTTGTTCTCCCATATGTATAAAACTATAGAATCCTGGGAAGTTATGTAATATATATAACACTTTGAAATAGTCGGTTTGTATCCAGTAGTTTGTAATCACTTTATCAATATGAAATATTGTTTTTATGAACATGCATGTAGCATGCTTCGGAGTAGCAATTTTCAAGTATGAAAGTGTGGGTCTTTCAATCATGGCATCAAAGCAGTAGTTTAGGTGAACTAAATTCCACGAATTGATATTTAGACTTAAACTATTGGAAGTTCAATATATGAATGGATTCATTGTAAGTATATGGATATAAACCATAGGAAATATTTAAGTAAAAGTATTAGGTAATGATAAACCCTAATGTTCTAAAATACAATGTTACTCCATATTGCAGAGCAATGGCTCAACAGGTTAGTAGCCATACCCCTAAGGTTGGTGGAGGTCCTCAACCCGAGGAAGTGAATACTCCAGTATCTCGTCATGAGGAGTAAATTTTGGGTAAACTTATCGGTGTTAGTCGACAGACTCTCGAAGAACACAAAAAGAATGGTGATAAAGGAAAAGAGAAAGCCACTAGAGAATCTTCAAATGGGGAGGTGAAGCATCCCTCGTTCAAATATTTCAAGAGTAGTGGTGCTATAGACTTTTCCGGTGTTCATAATCCCATTGTTGTTCTTACCTTGATCCAGAACACAAAGAAAGTGTTTCGTATTTCTCAGGTGGATAATGAAGACAAGGCTAATTATGCTTCTGTAATACTCATCGGAGAAGCCTTGGTCTGTTGGGAAGCAACATATGAAGCTCTCAACGGGTTAGACCAGGAGAATTTATCATGGGAAATGTTCAAAACTCATTTTATAGAGAAGTATTGTCCTCTAGACATGAGGAGGAGATTGGAGAAGGAATTCCTCGAGTTTAAACAGGGAGGAATGACTGTGAATGAGTATGAAACTCAGTTTAATCAAAGAGCAAGGTTTGCTACAAAGTATATTCTAACTGAAGATGGAAAATTCAGTTATTCATGGAGGGACTACGACATGAAATCCACGATTTCGTTTCCAATCGAGAAGTTCTGTCATTCGATAAAGTCGTTGAGTATACTCGAGGACACGAGCATGAATTAGAAATACATGGTGCCACTTTTACTGTTCTGAAGCATCCGTATACTGAAAGAACTGTTCATGTTCCTTCTTTTCTACTAGCTCAATCCGTTCGGACTGAACCTGGTAATCAAGTGCAAACTCAAAATGCCTCTCGCGGACACGGTAGATCACAATCTTTTTCTATTCAATCGCCTTCGTGTCGTGTTTATGGAAGGAATCATCGGGCCAATGCAAAATAGACAAGGAATCCATTGTCTGTTATGGATGTGGAGAAAAGGGTCATATAAAGCCAGCTTGCCCAAGAAAGGATGTTACTTGCTATGCATGTGGTATTACTGGCCACAAGAAGCGTTTTTGCCCTACTCTTACTAGTCAGATGACGAGAAGTCAAGCTTTTGTTCAACAGCCAGCGAGAAGCCAAGCCCCTGTTCAACAATCAAAGGGTACTCCAACTAAAAAGGAGGAGGTGCCAAAAGCTAAGGTTCGTGCATTCCAGATTACCTCAGAGGAGGCACGCGAGGACCCAAATATTGTGACAGGTACATTTCTTGTCAACTCTAGACCTGCTCACATCTTATTTGATTCTGGTGCCTCATATTCTTTTGTTTCTTATGAATTTGTGCATTCCTTTCAAATTGCTTGCTATATACTCGCACAACCATTTCACGTAGATACTGCGGGAAGTATATCATTACTTGTTGATAAAGTCTATAGGGATTGTGTTATAGAAATTAAAGGATATAATTTTCTTGCTAACCTGATCCCTATCTCCTTTCACAACTTTGATATTATTCTCGGTATGGATTGGTTATCAAAGAACCACGCAGAACTCTTGTGTTATGAAAAGATAGTACGCATTCCTATTGAAGGGGAGAATCCTATCTATGTCTACGGTGAACAAAGAATCTTAAAAATAATCTCTTTCCTCAAAGCTCGTAAATTCATATCGAAAGGGTGTTCTATCTATCTGGCCTACACAGTTGATGTCTCAAAAGAGGAGAAGAAAACGGTAAATGATGTTCCCGTTGTTAATGAATATCCTGATGTTTTCCCCGATGACTTGCCTGGACTTCCTTCAGACAGGCAAGTAGAATTCTGAATTGACCTAGTGCCTGGTGCTGCTCCGATTGCAAAGACTCCTTATCGTCTTGCGCCAACAGAGATGAAAGAAATGATGATCCAACTGCAGGAATTACTTGACAAAGGCTTTATCCAACCGAGTACCTCTCCCTGGGGTGCTCCGGTATTGTTTTTCAAGAAGAAGTACGGATCAAGGCGGATGTGCATTGATTATCGTGAGTTGAATAAGGTGACTATCAAGAACAAGTACCCACTACCTCGCATTGATGATTTATTTGATCAACTTCAAGGTGTTAGCTATTTCTCGAAGATTGATTTAAGATCTGGCTATCATCAGTTGAAATTTCACGATCAGGATGTACCAAAGACTGCTTTTCATACTCGATATGGGAATTATGAATTCCTTGTTATGCCGTTTGGTTTAACAAATGCTCATGCTATATTTATGGATATGATGAATCGGGTATGCCGCCCAATGCTCAATAAATCTGTCATCGTATTCATTAACGATATTCTTATCTATTCCAAGTATGAAGCTGATCATGCCATTCATATTCGTGCGGTATTGGAACTTCTTCGAAAGGAGAAACTATATGCTAAATTCTCAAAATGTGAATTTTGGCTTCGTCAAGTTCAATTTCTCGGCCATGTGATTTCTAGTGACGGTGTATCCGTAGATCCTATCAAAATCAAAGCTATTCAAAATTGGGAAGTGCCCCGTAATGCTTCCAAAATTCGTAGTTTCTTGGGTCTCGCTGGATATTATCGGAGATTCATTAAAGACTTTTCTCGTACAACCGTACCTCTCACAAGTGTTACATGGAAGGAAGTGAAGTTCAAATGGGGTGAAGCCCAAGAAAAAGCTTTCTCAACTTTAAAAGATCTTTTAACTCATGCTCCAATCTTATCACTCCCAGAAGGTGATGATGATTTCTCCGTATATAGCGATGCTTCAATATTGGGACTCAGTTGTGTGTTGATGCGACGTGGTAAAGTGATAGCATATGCCTCAACACAACTGAAAGATTATGAAAAGAATTATCCCACTCAAGATCTCGAACTCGCTGCAGTGGTATTCTCCTTAAAGCCTTGGAGGCATTATCTTTTTGGTACAAAATTCCAATTATTTACCGACCACAAAAGTCTCAAGTACATATTCAGTAAGCAAACTTTGAATATGAGACAACAACGAGCCATGGAGCTGATCAAAGATTATGACTGTGAAATCTTATATCATCCTGGAAAAGCCAACGTACTTTCCAATGCACTTAGCAGAAAGGTTTATAGTAATAGTATGTGTTATGTTATTACTCATACTATAGTAAAATTCACTATTTTAGATGAACTAGAGAAATGGCAAGAAGTCTTAGTGTTCCTGTATGGAAATGGGAAGAACTGTCCATGGATTTTATTACCAAATTGCCAAAGACTGCTAGATAGCACGATAGCATTTGGGTAATCGTCGACCACCTGACTACAAGTGCTCATTTTCTTGCCATGCGTGAAACGGCTCCAATGGAGAAATACGTACAAGTATACTAGGATGAAATTGTTGCAAGACATGGTGTGCCACTAAAGATCATTTCTGATCGTGATACTCACTTCACTTCTCACTTTTGGGCAAGTATGCAACGTGAATTGGGATCTCGAGTTTCTCTCAGCACAGCTTATCATCCCCAGACAGATGGTCAGACGGAGAAAAAAATCTAAACAGTAGAAGATATGCTTCGTGCATGTGTCTTGGAGTTTGGTGGTAACTTGGATAAATACTTACCTCTTGTCGAATTTTCGTATAATAACAGTTACCACGCTTTAATCAAAATGGCACCATATGAAGCATTATATGGTTGCAAATGTCGTACGCCATTATGTTGGCGAGACATAGGACAGGAGATCCTTGGAGGCCCTGAAATGAGTCAAGACACCACCGACAAGATTCAAATTGCACGGGAAAGAATGAAAGCAGCCCAGGATCGACAAAAATCCTATACAGAAAAGAGGAGATGACCCATAGAATTCTAAGTGGGTGATTTTGTAATGCTAAAAGTATCCTCGTGGAAAGGCAATATGCGATTTGGGAAGAAAGGAAAACTAAGACCTAGATTTGTTGGTCCTTTCAAAATCATCTAGAGAATTGGTAAACAAGCATACCGCTTGGAATTGCCAGAAGATTTGGAAGGTATTCATGATGTGTTTCATGTGAGATATCTGCGCAAATGCTTGAGCATCAATGATGAGACAGTTCCATTATCCGAGGTGAAAGTGGATAATAAGTTAAGATATGTAGAAGAGTCTGAAGAGATCGTGAATAAAAGAAAAACTTATCTACGTAATAAAGAAGTAGATTTGGTGCTTGTCAAGTGGAAACACCATCAAGGCCCAAACTACACTTGGGAAAATAAGAATGAGATAAGATCAAAATATCCCCATTTATTTTAATCGATGTAATTTCGGGGACGAAATCCTAAAAAGGAGGAGGTATTTGTAATATATACGTTCAGTTATCGTGTATTGTAAATTATAAAATTGAATAATATTACGAAATATTATGTGAATTTGAATGTTGAGTTCTAATAGATGGTTTTTACTAGAAAAATGAAGTAAAACTATGCTTAGAATCATTCAGAAAGTATTGGAAGTCTTATGAGATTCCAATCAAATGTCAAATGGTGAAATTTAACGAAAGTATAAAATTTGAAAGAAGTAACATTTTCTTATTGAAAGTTTTAGATAATCTCATTAGAAACATGTAGGCGAAAACCTCATCGAAATCCGAGTTACAACGAAGAAATTATGACCAATCGAAAATCCGCGACAAAACCGACACAGTTCCGAATGACGTAAAAAGTGAGTTTTTATTAAACTATTTTTTAGCCTTAGTGATCTAAACGAAAGTCGTAGTATTTGTTAAACCGAGAATTTTCATAAAAAGGATGCCAAAATATGACTTCGAGAATAATTGCGAAATTCGAGAAAATTGCATGGCCTGAGTTCGGCCACGTCACCCTCGCTCCTCATGCAAGACGTATCCGATGCGAGCCACATCAGGCGCGCCCCATGTCCGAAGTCGATGACTCAGCCGAAGACCATCCGACGCGTGTGCACCCCCGTGTCCAATGCAGCTGTGTCATCCGAGACGCTGGACCAATCCGAAGCGCACACCTGTTCCGACCCTCGCATCCAAGCCTCGCCTTCTGCCACGTGTACCGAGCCTCGCAGCCACCTGCCCTCTTCTTCTTGCTTCTGATATGAGGCTCGCACCTATATAAAGGGTGCGAGACCTCCCGGTTTTTGTTGGAATTTATGCCACTTTGCACCCCTAATTTCATATTTGAGCTACTTCCACTTCCCCCCGAAGCCCCGATATCAATTTTAGCACCCGAAACACGTCCCAAAGTGCCTGGAGACCCCGAGAAATTTATCTTTTTGGTTTGAAGCTCAACCTTTGCAAAGCCCGCATTTCAATATATCTCCTGATTTTTATAGAAGAAAGTTATTTATAGTAACGAAGTGCTGCCCAAATGACTATTTTAACCCCCGGTTATTTCACGGGGAGTTTAATATATAGGAACAATTGTATGTTATGTCTTATATGTGCTATGTGTTTTTCAGTGTTATTATTCCGGGTTATTTTCCCGTGTTATTTTTATTCGCTATTTTTAATAGCAAAGTAATACCTTTGACCATGTGATCAGTGAAAGGACTTAGATTCACATTGGTACTGGTATGTAGCCTCTGGCCATGTAGAACATGTCTCCGTAAGAGAAGGATTTCTATTCTATGGTATTGGCAGAAGGTTAGACAGGGCTATAAGCCTGAAATCTACCAAAATGTTAATCCAAAGTTGATGTCTTCTGTTCCATTTGGGCCAAAGCTTTATTGATGTATATCAAGTATGGAAATTGTTATGTCTCATTGATTATATATCTTTGAATCAAATCAATGATTGATATGGAAAGTTTGTCACATGATTCACATATTTCTTTGTTGTTCCTTGTTCCTCTTTGCTTCTGGCATATTGAAGTATATATATGGCATAACGTTATATTGTATCTATTATTGAACTCACTAAGCATCACCTCTTACCCTCTCAATGTTTAACAAATTGCAGGAGATAAGCATCCAATATAGTTATATACCGATAGAAGATTTTTGAATAGTTTGAAACTATTGTATTGATAGAAGATTTTTGAATAGTTTGAAACTATTGTATTTTGTTCTCCCATATGTATAAAACTATAGAATCCTGGGAAGTTATGTAATATATATAACACTTTGAAATAGTCGGTTTGTATCCAGTAGTTTGTAATCACTTTATCAATATGAAATATTGTTTTTATGAATATGCATGTAGCATGTTTCGGAGTAACAATTTTCAAGTATGAAAGTGTGGGTCTTTCACCTCACATACGCAGAACCTCCTCATGACAGTTATTGGGATATCCCCATCTCTCCAAATGCAAAATACTTCACAGTATTTGAATCATTTGACCGCAGTCTTCCCGATGACAAAAGGTTACCCCTAGAGTTTGAGAGACTCAACAGATTTCATGCCAAGCATGGCTCTTCTATTGAGAAAATTTGGTCGAATGATAGGCCCACCGCCGTCAAAAACTACAAACCTAGAAAATTCATGAACGAAGAGTTCATTCAATACACTCTCACCAGAATAAACTCAGACTACATCCGAATCCAAGCTGCTTTCCTTTGCATGAAGCCGGAGGAAATCTTCCTGATTGCAAAGGTTTTTCAGAACAAGACTGTAAAACACCCAAAAATGCATATTGCGTATGAAAGGGCCTGCACCTTTCTAAAAACGACTGTGTGCGAATTTGCAAGGATTCATGCGGACATCCACCCGACACTTGCTCAGAAGTTCAACCTTCCTCCTTTTGAACAAACTTCAGTCCTGAATGAAGGATTTCAAGAAAGATCCCTTGGAGCAACGAACTTCCCAGATCTTGGAGTCATTTTCAAACGCAAGAATGATGAAACAAAATATTTCATCCCAATGACTGCCATGAACCGCATGACCCGAAAGCAATTGGAGGTCAATCAGACTATAGTTAACAAATCAAAACACACAACCGCTGAAGTAAAGTTTGAAATCTCAAGGAGAATCACATGGCTCAAGGAAGTCAGGAAGTTCTAGTGGATTCTCATCAAGTTCCTCAAGCTCAACACTTGAAAGAAAAGTTGAAGAGGTCACTTAGGGGAAATTGTTGAGACATAAAAGCGACCCTCTTAAACTTAAAAGAGATCCGAAGCTGCTTTCAGCAACCACAGTCAATCTCAACACCGTAATCAAGATCAGCAACTGCAGTCATCAATTCTTAGTTTTAGTCTTTTATCTGTTTTTCTATGAGTACTTTTCTTTATCCAATGTGCCCTACGTGGCAACTCTTAACAGATTAGACTATTCGTAATCTTCGAGTCTCTATAAATAGAGTTCTCTCTTTCTCAATGAAAATACACCTCTTACGCATCTTGAATATTATCACTCATCTTACTCTCTTCTTACTTATCACGCGAATATAATCGTAACTGTTTGTAATCTCTCTTCGGAGCAAGTCTTTCTAGACTTAATCACTAAGTTTGATCTCACTTACTAACTTGGTCTGATTGCATTCCTTGTTAAGAATCAACTTAAGTGTATACTTGATATAATACTTGTTGTCTTTTATATTTCCTTATATTTCCGCATCTAACCTTCTAACTTCCTAACTCTAACTTATTATTATTGTTGAGCTTTAATGATCCTTTGAGTTAAACGTTATTTCGCATGATCACTTGTTATATCGTTTGTTCAAGTGTGACTCAAGTTTTTCTCTCAACATTGCCTCCTACTCAGGCCCCCTACGGAAACTAACTGTCTTCTTCATCATCTTGGTCAATGGAACTGCTATCATAGATAATTTCTCGGTGAATCTATGAGAATACCTAGCTAAACCCAAGAAGCCCCAAATCTCAGATGGAGACTTCGGAATCTCCCATTGCGTGACGACCTCAATCTTGGGGAATCAACTAATATCCCCTTCTCATTAACAAGGAGCCCCAAAAACTGAACCTCGTGCAACTAGAACTCGCACTTAGCATAAAGCCTCTCATTCCTCAAAGTCTCCAGAACCTCTCGCAGATGATCCTCATGCTGCTTCTTTGTCTTAAAATAGAATAATATATCATCAATAAATACAATAACAGACGTATCCAACATCGGTTTACACATACGTTTCATAAGATCCATGAATGTGGCTGGGCATTGGTGAGCCTAAAAGGCGTCACCACGAACTCGTAATGACCATAATGAGTCCTAAAAGCAGTCTTCTGGATATCCTCATCTCTTACTCTCATTTGGTGGTAGCCTGAATTCATATCGATCTTGGAGAACCAAGACACACCATGTAACTGGACGTATAAATCATCAATCCTCGGAAGTGGATAACGGTTCTTCACCGTTAGCTTGTTCAGCTACCAATAATTGATGCACATCCTGTGGAATCCGTCCTTCTTCTTCACAAAAAAAAATCGATGCTCCCCAAGGAAAACTACTTGGTCTGATAAATTGCTTGTCTAACAGCTTCTACAGCTGTGTAGACAACTCATGCATCTACGACGATGATAACCGATAAGGTGCCTTGGCTATCAGAGCCACACCTACTACCAGATCAATATGGAACTCCATATGCCTCTATAGAGGCACTCCAGGAAAGTCCTCCAGGAATACATTTGAATACTCTCAAACTATCGACGCATACCCAATCATCCTCTTTCTCTCAATATTGGTGTCCAGTACATAAACAAAAAAACCCGAACATCCATGTTGAAGATATCTCCTAGTTCTCGCTATTGAACAAAGAGCTGGTCTGCATTGAGCACCCTCGCACTGAATAACAAGTTCTCCCCCATTTGGTGTTCGAACCCAAACTAACTGGTGCCTACAACCAATCATCTCCCCTTTATGGCTCAACCAGTCTATCCCTACAATGGCCTTGATCTCGCATAGAGGAATAGGAATCAAATCAATCAGGTATCTCTCTCGAAATAGCTCAAGAGTAAAACTCTGGTGAACCCTCGATACACTTACTGAATAATCATCGTCTATGTCCACATCCAAAGGATAATCCAACTCTCAAGGAGCATCATCAAATCTCTTTCTGAGTGCTAGAGATACAAACGATCGGGTAGCGCCTGAATAAAAAAGAACTAGTGCACGAAATGTGTTCACTAAGACCATCCCTAAACATTACAACATGAAACGTAAGCATAAACAATAATGAAAACGAATAAATATAAGGAAAACATACTCGTAACCATTTCAAGAGTCGCACACACCTTCTCAGCCGTTAGCTAAAAAGCCATGCTCTTCACTAAATGCGCCGCCTGCTTGCCTTCCCAACCATTTCAAGGGTGCTACAACCGCTCCTACTGTCAAACTTGGGTAATCGGACTTCTTGTGGCCCCTCAGATTTTCATGAAAGCAAATCAGACTCGAAGCATGGGTGGTGACGGTGGTAGCGCAGTCCCTACCGCAGTGCCCTGTCTTGACGAATATATACTAGCCTGAACCACTCGCCATGAAAACCCCATCATGCATCATGTCACACTATCCCCAACGGCTCCGACCCTGCTGGCCCCTCGATCTAGAATAAAAAACCTTGGGTTCCTTCACTGAACCCCCAGTCGTCTGCACCTGCTTTGTCTTCCTCATTCCGTTGTGCTCCAAATCGATTTCTCGTTCCCGGTCCCTGGATATCAAGTCCTCCAATGTTGGACATGCTGAATAGATAACAAACTCCCTGGTATCTGATCTCACCATGGCGTGGTATCGCGTCTAATTCATCTCCTCCTCTGTAACATATTGGGGTACCAATAAAGCTCTCTCTCGAAACTTGGTGGTGATCTCCACCACGGTCTCAGTCTTGTGACGCTTATCCTGGAACTCCCTTGCCAACTGTTGCACCTCAACATCCAGTGAAAACTTTGCTTAGAACTGAGTCAGAAAATTCGACCAGGTCATGGCCTCAATGACTGGTGATCCCAAAGCATAACCAACCTCTTCCCACCAGTACCGGGCTCGTTCCCTTAGAAAGCCTACAACGAATCTCACCTTGGGCCCCTTGGGGTAGAAGCTAGTTATCTAAGCACACTCCATATCTGATATCCATCATCTGGCGGTAATGAAGTTCTTAGCCTCAAAGAAGTTTGGTGCCCTACATCACCTAAAGTCCTTGAAGGAGAGAGTGCGGGCCCCATACTAACTAGTAGCTAGCTTGGCTCTAAAGGCCTAGAAACGATCCTCCATCAACTCAATGATACCCTCCTTGATCGAATGGAACATCACCGAGGTTGCATTAAGGATGCCTCTCGTAATCTCAGATGCGATGAACTCGCGTAACACTTCATCAATTGGTTTGGTACCCATTCTCAAACCCGATCTAGATCCTGAACCACGTGCTCTGGCACATGTCATCACCATGTTGAAACACAATACATAAACAATTTGTACACGAACGAAGAGGTGCACACTCCCGAAGTTACTTGAAATCATCAAGACCTTCTTTGTCTCGGGTATAGATACTGTGTTTTCAGTAGTACGAGTCAAATACTACATTCCACACCTATCTATATCTTCCTCAATAACTGTCTTAAATCCTCCAAGTCACTTTGGTACTGTTAATTACTTCACTCGTACTATAGAGCGCCCTACACGCTAAGACATATCCTTGGATTCCCTTTTCCCATCACCCTCTGCCATCAACTGCAAAAGAGACTCCCTCCATAACCTTCTAACTACCTCACGAATACAGTTACATGTTATCAACATTAGATAATTTTTTGAATAATAAATCCCACCCTATAACGATTGAACTCAAATAAGAGCTGTGCAATATTGTGGACTCTAACCTTCAAAAATTATCTTATCCCCATTACATGTAATTTAACGCATTCGCTTAGTAATTAGCCGACACCAGTGCAGTCCTTAGAGGCACAAAGCAAGCATCGTTTGAGCATTAGGTTATATACCAATGTACTACCTAATTAGTTTATCTTATCTATCCATCAAAAATGTATACTAGCATGCAGTTCTAAATGCGCATACAATCGGCATACAAGGCATCTCTCCTAGCATCCTACCATGCAATTATGAGCAGATCTTTAGCCCTAATCTAGCATGCTATACACATATACGTATACTAAAACTATAAACATGTATAGGTATTTTGGGAAATACTTACTTTAGCTTGGCTGATTGCATGCATCACACCCCTTTCTTTATATAAATTTGTTTAGAAAATCCATTTTATTTCAAAGAGATTACAAATTCCTTAGTTTGTGTTCAAACACACTCGAGAGTGTACCCAAATCCCTCAAACCAAAACTCTGATACCAACTTGTAACGTCCCAAAAATTACTTTGTAAAAATTTCATTAACATAAACATCATTCATTCATTTCAAAACCCATAAAAATGGGATAATATATTACATAGTTATCAAAGTACAAATCATGTCATAAAATGTGGAATGATGGTGGATGCGATGTGATCATGTTGGGCCCTTCCCTTTCGAACTGGAAGTACCTGAAATCATAAACATAAAAGTGTAAGAACAAAGCTTAGTGAGTTCCCCTAAAACACCCCATACCATACATATATAATAGTTCAAAACTAAATTGGGTCTATTTCACCCCCTTTGGTATATTTCAACCAGTACTGGGTCTACTTCACCCCCTTTGGTAATGTTCAACCACTGGGTCTATTTCACCCCTTCGGTAACTTTCAACCAACACTGGGTCTATTTTACGCCTTTTGATATCTTTCAACCGATACTAGGAATATTTCACCCTCTTCTGTATGTTTCAATCGGTACTGGGTCTATTTCACCCCCTTCGGTATCTTTCAATCGATACTGGGTCTATTTCACCCCATTCGGTATCTTTCAATCGATATTGGGTCTATTTCACCCCATACAACTAAGCATACAGACATATCATCAAGATTCATAAAGACAACAAGCACAAATAGACATAATCAAAAAGTGTCACAAAGACAACTATCATCCTAAATACATAATCCACTGGGCTAGTATTGTTGCCTTCGACCCATGAGTATAGTGAAGAGACTCACCTAAAAAATGATGATCATTGCTACTGCTCCTACTGCTCCGATTACAGAGGCTACAAGCCACCTTTACAATCATTTTTTAAAACTTTCAACTTAAAAAAAGAGGTATTTATTGGGAGGTTCGTGGCTGTGGAAAGTTGTATAGGTGAAAAGAACAATTTGATCAATGTTTTCTCAAAGAAGCCAAGAGTTGAACAATCAGAAAGGTGGAGAGCCAAATTCCACAAAGTTGGTTTGCAATATGATCGGGAAATGATCAGAATATTCCCCAGGGCAAAGCAGTCATTCGGGCAGTCGGAAATTGGGATACATTGTTTGGACAAACAAGAAAGAGGTCTAGCTTGCTAAGCTTAAACCATCATCGTAGAAGTAACTGAATTGATGACTGCCCATTTTTAGGTCTAAAAGCCCGACATTAGGAATGAAATCATTGAAGGCAAGACCATTGATTGGAAAAATCTAGATCTGAATCTCTCAGCCTGGCTTCTAACAATGTTAAAATCCCCTAGCAGCACCCCAATTACCTGGTCTAGATGAAATCAGGTTAGTGGGATGAGCCCAAATGAGTTTTTTCGCAGAGGCAACCTGAGGCACGTACATGTTGACAAAAATGGTTTCACCAATAGGCCCATTCTAATATCCAATAATCGCCAAAAAAGTATATGTTTTCAATATAAGTGATTTTTTGAAGTTGATGATTATGATTATCCCATAAACCAACGAGAACACCTGATTTTAGTATCGTCAACACACTCAAAATCGAAATCACAATTCCCCTACACCAATTTTAAGTCGAAAGAGGAAAAGAAGGAAAGTTGGGTTTCCTGGATACCACAAAAAGAAAGATTAAATTCCCTCCTTAATCTACAAATCCATTCGAGTTTATGGGCTCCCCCATTCCCCTGATATTGAGCGAAAGAGCATTCATTGGATACCAATTTGACTACCATCGCCACAAAGAGCCTTCTCAAGATGCATGTTGCCCCCTTCAAGTTGGAACCATAATTGAGCTCCAATTGTGACTGTATTGTTGAGATCTGAGGACGAGGATGTTTGAGGGCACGTCATATTTTTGTTAAGGTCAATAGAGGGGGAAGATACGACTTCTTTTCTTTTTGGTCCAACGTTGTTTGAGATCCGAGTCATCTAAAGCGAAATATGGGTGGATGCCATCATTTACCGAAGATGGGATGGAATTAGGCTCAAAGTGAATTGGGTTGTTGGGTTTTGAGTGAGAAATAGATTCTAGATTAGCATTTAGACCACCTTGGATATTAATAGGAGTAGATGGGGAATTAAATAAGCAATCAATCAGACATGCCAAACTAGGTGACTCCTCGACTTCTGCCTTTTTTTGATGCAGAGAATCTTCAATCACCGAGGTTGACGAGTTGGTTAGAGCTCCTCCTTGAGGAAAGAAAATCCCACCGGCGGTGGAATTTTACTATCTTCAGGACCTAAGTTTTCATTCACCCACGTATCAGAGAAGTCGTCTCTGTCGTCCTCGTCGCCTTTTGATTATGAATATTTTGTCGAAGTAAAGGGTTTGAAAGGGAACCTATAATCGTCAACCTAAAAGACTCCAATCTGGACACATGAACCATCAAGATTAGCCATGATCTCCTCGTTACTTTTTGTACATGAGCCAGTAAGAATGTAGAGTTTCCGTGCGAGATGTCATTGTTGCTACAGAAGGACTTTGAATGAACAAGGATCTTCCTAAAATTATTAGCAATTATGTCAAAATTGGCTTCTTCCCTGGAGGAGATAGGAAGACAGGTAATTTTAATCCAAGCGATTATTTCAAAACGGACAATATTCTTTCTGGCGAGATCCAACCGATTCAACCACTTTGACCGGTGGTTTTTGTTTGCCTTGAACACCTCAAAGACCCTCCCCATTAATAATTTCAAGGCAACAAACACTCCACCAAAATATTTTATTTCAAAAATATCATTTCCCTCCATAGCATTGGCCGATGGAAAGTTACAAATAGTATCAAAGTCCCTCACCTCACCAATGGCTACCACGTTGCTTAACCAGGTCGAGTTTTGGTTAATGGTTTTTAGTGGAATTTTGACAGAGGGAGACAAATATGAATTACCTTTCATAACATCTACGAACAACCTAGAGTCCCTCATTGCAGGGGGGGAAGGTGGGACTTAATTAGGGTAGGGGCAGTTTAGAGACAGGGGTGTTTTAAAGCATTCGCAGCTATCTTCCGGCCATCGATCAACATCCCATTTAGCATATTCACCATCTCTTCAGCGTTCCTGACGTTGGAGTTGTTCACAAATGCGAAGAAGGATCCACCGGCATCCCTCCTACCGGCGATATAGACATCCACGAGGCGTCCAAAGGTCATTCCTCCTAGCATCTTTGGGGATGTTTGAGATATAGAAAGAAATAATCTCCTTGTTGTTGTTAGCGGATGATGGCCGCTGGCGCCTAACTTCGCACTAATCACCGCTCTTGGAAGATTCACCAACTATGAGTACGCCTTCCAAAGTACTCCCTCCGTCCCAAAATTATAGTCCATCTTTCCTTTTTGGTTTGTCCTAAATTAATAGTCCACTTCTAAAAATAAATAACATTTTTACCAAAATACCCCTTCATTATAAGTTAACAAACTAAACATTTAATGGAACATTAAATGCAAAGTAAGGACAAAACTGTCATTTTATTAAATAAAGTTAATGGTAATTAATGCTTTTCTTAATTTGTGTGTTTTTTGTCTGTGGACAATAATATTGGGACGGAGGGAGTATCTATGTATAAATACATGTTTCTTATTTTTCTTTTCAACGGTGGATACATGATAATTATTTTAATCTTTAACATTCTTAGCCAATTAAACATAAACATAAAATAATCTTATTTTGGATAATATAAATTTGGTTTATTTTGTTTTTAAATATATAACAACCACAATGGGCCCAAAAACTTGTTTTTTTAAATATTGTTAATTTTTCAATCATATCATTTTTTTTTTCAGTTTTATAATTTGCACACCCCTACCAACTAATCATATATTAATAATTCAACAATTGATGACACCTAAGAGAAATATCATTAATTTCTTAAATCAGATGATTGTTTCGATATTTTTTTTTTCCGATTTTATTTGTTACACACCCTACCAGTTAATCATATACTAACAACATGAGCAATAGATGGCACCCAACATAAAACTATTCACCACCTAACGTATTACATGTTTATCCAACTACCTATAAACTATCCAATGCACATAACTATTTGGTACTAAACAGTCTGCCAAAAGATCAAAATGAATGATATGGAACTAAAAGAAAACCAATGGCCGTATGGAAACTGTCCATCAAAAAAAGCTATTTGGCAACACAGCATCGTGCGAGTATCCCACTAGTATATATATATATATATATATATATATATATATATATATATATATATATATATATATATATATATTAGAGAGAGATGAATGTTCTTTTGAGAACTTAAAGATTTGTGAGAACTCAATAACTCTTAATCTGCTCAACATTTTTCGAAACTAATATCACCAATCCGCTCGAAATGTAGCGTCTAAGTTAGATCCATGCTAAAAAAGATTGGACGAACTTTTTTTTTAAATGCACATATATGGACATTTGAATACACATCAAATGTGCATGTATGCTCATTTAGTTTTTTGTGTTATTTTTGACGTTTTACAGTTGCAATTCTTTTTAAACGTTGACATTAGAGCACCATCGTTGTGTTGGTTTTGATTTTTTTTTGAAGAAAATACAAAATATGCATTTATACACATATATGCACATTCAAATGTGCATACATGCACATTTCAAAAACACAAAGTCGTCAAATAAGTTGCTAGATGAGTTGAGTTTAATCTATAACACTTTCCTTTTGTCTCATTTATGGAAGTGTGGATGAGACATCGATGATTCTTTTGAAGTACTTTTAGATTAATGGGCAGCTCAATTAAGTTAATAAGTTGATTTCCATCCTTGAGAGAAAGGCAAATATTTTTTGCAACAAATAGATCAGGATTGTGAAATTCAAGTTGCAGCATCGAAAGTGTTCGGAATAGACTTGATAACCAGAGGCGGAGATCAAGCATATCTTCCAAAACTGCTCACTATCGGAGACTTTGAGGACGTAGTCTTATTTCATGTGGGTGAGAGTTGTAACATCCTGTTTTTTCTAGAGGGTTGTGATGTGTATTGATCTTGTTTAAATCCTAGGGTGTCACTTGGAGTCTAGGTTGTGTTTTGAGGTGAGTCTCTCACTACATGATATTAGTGTTATACGTCCTTTACTTTATATTCTGCGTGCTTGTAGAAGGTATGTGGGTAGTACTAGGCTATGTTATTGTCTAGTAGGGGTACGATATTGGTCCAATGTATTGAGCAATATGTGTAATGTATTCGATGAATGTAAAGAGGAATACATGTAGGATATTGGTTCGTCGTACTGATCTTTATAGAAGGGTTCGACGTACCGAGCAAAGGGGAATAATTAGCTGACATATCCTGAGTTTGTGTATACTTGTTTATGATTTGTTCTTAGACTTGCTTGTATGGTTACATTTTGATTGTATCTTTATCTTAGAGGTAGAATATGTGTAATCGATATGTTGTGTATGTGTTAGAATTCATTAAGCTCTGTGCTTACTCTTTCCCTTAAAACCATTATTGCTGGATCATCATATACGAAGGATGGGATGGCGTGACAGTACACACTGACGTGGCTTTGTTAGGATGAACATTTTATTTGACCCTTGATTATTCATGTTTCTGCTAGTTTGAATTTTTAGTATGACCTTTGTTTAAATACTTCTAAGCTGTGAAATTTATTTTTAAAACCAAATATGTTGGTATTACTGGTGTTTTTGATTTAATAAATATTGTTTTAAAAAGTTCAAATTCATTATAATTTTTTGGACATTACAAGTTGGTATCAGAGCATAATTTGATAGAATCAGCCTCATTTTTGTGATTTATGAACTCAAGTTTGTGGCTTGAGAGTTATTTTTAAAGAAGATTTTGTTATCAACAAAAGAAAAGGCTTAGAAAAGGTGATCGAAGGCACAGTGCATACAATTAGTCGTTGCTAGAGGAAAAAGGTGAAATACTTAGTATTATTTATTGCTTTCTAGGACATAAGACATTATGTATGTTAGATTTCTTGTTAGATTGATTATTGATTGATTTGTGCTACCTGAAATGTATATTGATATTAACTAACTGTTAAGTGAATGCTTTAGGATTGTATGCCCCTATAATTAGATAGTATCAAATTCTTTGGTTTAGCCTATTATGCAACTCTCGTTTAAGTCTAACCATTGTAGTGCAAGATCTCTCAGTCGAAGGACTACTTAATTCTAGTTGCATGTAATTATTATTCATAATATTTTTAGTTCATATATATAGAAGTTTCTTCCTCAACAGACTAACATGGTGGGGTGGGATTCTTAACAACCTAATAAAAGTGATACAATATGTTAGTACTGGCATATGTGTGAGAATTATTGATGAGAATTGACTTGTATACTTCACCATGCATCTCAAAATGGGCATGTATAGGTGTAGAAGATAGTAGTCAAGCTCCTACCATGGAAAGCACAAGATTAATGCTCAAGTCGCAAAATGTCGTGGGGAATCCAAGAACCTGAGCAAGTAGTTAGTATAATTTATTGTGTGATAATTAATAGTTGTAATCATTATCCATTCCATTGAGAATGGTGAGCACGGGATCTACTAAGTTCGGTTAGGGTTTTAGGTTGAGTGCCCAAGGAATACATAGTTGGATAGTGGCAAAGATGTCACAGGAAATAGGGGAGTCGATCCCATGTATGTTCACCGGGATCAGAGTTGAGTTGGCACACATGACGGACGAGAGAGGATTGCAACCTTACTAGTTATATTATTAGGTACCCTCCTATTTAACCATTTAACTTCCTTAACATTATTTGATAGTGGGGCTACCCTCTCTTTTGTGTCTCATGGTTTTAGTGAGCAACTAGCTGTGATGTTGATAGTTTAGGTCACCCTCTTATGATTGAGGTTGCCAATGATAGGCGATGATGGTTACCTCATTTTACTGAGATAGTACCTTGGAGGCTTGGAGTTATGTGGTGAGTGGTTATCGATTGACTTGATCCTGATAGTGATGTGGGAACTGTGTAACAGCTCGACCCCAGCCAGGGGGCTCTGCCCCTTGGACCCCGCCAGGGTCTGCCGCCCCTTGGACCCTGCTCCCAGGGGCGCTGCCCCTGGACCCCCGTTCGTTCGCCCCTAAATGACAGTGTACTTTGAAAACTTGATCAAACTAAAACAAGTGTGTACTCCACACCTTCCTTACTTGTTTAATATTTATCAAGATCACATTTGGTCAACAAAGTAATCCCATTACACTTAAATAATATTGATGACAACAAATCACCAACAAGTACAACCAAAGCGATAAGTGGAATTCCATATCAATTTGGTTTCGGGAGTTACAATATGGAGTTATATACGCAATTATAAGATGTAACGCATGTAAGTTAGGGCTAGACATTTTAAGGATTATAAATTATAAATATTTGTTTTATCGAGCAATTAAATCCTCGAATAGGATAATCGTAAATAAATAAGAATTGTTCGTACGCGATACGACTTATATAAATTATATGTATATATATTGTGTACATGTTTTATGGACAAATATTATGGGCTTATAATATTTGTATAAAACACTATTATAAATTTAATGAATAAAGTTAAATAAAGTGTAAAAATAAAAGATTATGTAGCATAAATAATCTTAACAAAAGTTGTAGTAATCGTGATGACGATTATGTGGGTATAAAGAACACTCAAATCTGACTTCGTATGAGGAAGTTATGATTTTTTGAAGTTACACATCCAGCCTTATACGACAAAGTATGTCATAAAATATGAATTATATATAGGTTGCTTATTAGTCTACGTGGTCAAAACGAAAGTCTTAGTAATCCTAATTACGAAAGCGTGCATACAAAGATTTCCTAAATCTGACTTCGTATGAAAAAGTTATGAATTTCGAACTTTCTGTGCGACACAATATAACATGTGCTACAAACAAATTGAAATGAAAATTAGTTGATTGTTAGCCAAAACAATCTGAACAAAAGTCGGAGTTGTCATAAATACAAAACCGTCGATATGGAAAACGTCGAGAATGGAGTTAGTATGACGAAGTTGTGATTTGTTCACGATCTTTTATAGTGTAATCATCATAGATTGTAAATTAAAAATAGACTAAGATAGATGCAGAAGTCTAAAGTAAATTTGTTGTACTCATTGATATGAACGCGTGGATATAAATAATCTTGAAAATGGAGCTCGTATGCGAGAATTATAATTTTTTGAATATTATGAAATATACACCGGAAGTGATGACGTAGCCTAACAAGAGAGCGCCTTCGAGTTGTCAATTATATCCTTTATTACGACCCAATTCTTGAAATTTGGGACATAGGTATTTAATTAGTTCAGAGATGGTTTGATCCTCTTTTTTTTTCTTGAACCAAGAGATCCATGAATCGGGATCCTGATGCATATAGATACAAATGGTCCACTAGGAGCAAGAATTTCCAGGAACATTTCGTTTCAAAGCAAAAGATCCATTTTCAAGTAGTCTTCGATCGATTACGTATTACTCAATATTCGATTGCTTAGTATGATGTTATTGACAAAAAAGATTTGTCTAAGCCACTTCGTTTGTTTTTCTCCAAGTTGCTTCTTTTTTTTTTGTCTAACTCCCTTCCTTTTTTGTTTGTTAGTTTCAGGAATATCCCCATTCATAGGTTCGAGATATACATCTATGAATTGAAAGGCCCGAATGATCCATAGTTTCTAGAATCAATAGTTCTTCAAATCATTCATTTGAAAAAAAATTGAAATCCTTCTTATTGGATGATCATGAGACTTGCAAAAAGTCTAAATTCTTGATCAATGGAGGAACAATATCACCATTTTTGTTCAATAAGATACCAAAATGGATGATTGACTCATTCCATACTAGAAATAATCGCAGGAAATACTTACGTGGCAGTGGCGGCAGCTTCATCTCCTAACTGACCAAGCGTTGTGGCTCAGCAAAACCGTGACACGTTGCACCGTCAAGAATCTGGCACATCGCCTAGGCGCGACGCACTTTCGTCTCCTGGCAGCTTATAAATAGTGGACGAAAATGGCTCATTTGCTCACATTCTTAGTCCAAATATCTCTATCAAACTCTCTCCCAAAACTCTAGGATCCAATTTCTGAGTCTGGAGTATTTTAGTGAGGCGATGTGGTGTCGGAAATCCCAACAAAATGAAAAATCTAGATTCGGAGTGCTGTTCGCGACTTCCCAAAGTTTTATCAAAATTTTCTGTGAGTTAAGTTACATTTGCTATGCTTTAAGTGTAACTTATATTTATATTCATAGCCATTATTATGAATTTATAAATAAGATTTATCAGTGATTCCAGTCAAAATACTGACGGATCTACTTACGCGAGTGAGGTCTAGGTTAAAGTAGCTTTTACAAGCAGTATATTCTGTACACCAAATGGATCATACCACCAATATGATTCTGGTTGGTTGTATCTTATTTGATAGAACTTTTAGTACTTCTTGGAATTATTGAAGAATCTAGAAATAATTTATAAGCTTATAATTACGAACGAATATTGAAGCTTAGTAATATTCGTATTTGGGTTGTTTAAAAAGGATAAATCAAATAATTAGCCAATGACTATATTATGGACTAGATCTAAGCTTTGGAGCTCTTGGAATCGAAGAAAGCAACTTCAGGTACTAAGTTGTTGAAACTCGGGCAAATACAGCGTGTTTGCAAGCAAACACGACATCTTTTCAAGCAAACGTGGCATGTTTGCAAGCCAACACAACGTATTGGGATTTTCCTGACTGTTTGGATGATGTCGGAATACGGCGTGGACAAGTGGCAACACAACGTGTTTGGTCAACATGGGCTGTTGACTTTGACTTTGACCAATAAGTTTGGCTAGGGTTGACCATGGATTATGTTTGGGCTTTAGGGTAAGGCCCATGTAAGGGGTTTGGGCCCAATTTTGAAAATTAGGCCAAGTATGAGCTTCAAATGATTATTTGGTTTTGGGCCTTTTTAGATTTCTAGTTTGGGCATTAATCTTGGGCCAAACTAGATGTGGGGTAAAATGGTCTTTTTACCCCAAGAATAGATTGTTGGACTTATGGTTATGGATTGGGACCTCGATGTTGATTGGGTCTTGCTTTGATCTTGACATTTCGGGGATCTGTCAGCCAACATCTATGGATTTTTCTATTCGATCCAGCAGTATGAGGTGAGTCTCCTCACAGTTTCTAGTGGGTCGAAGGCACTAATGCCGCCCCAGGATATGTTATGATTTGTATGTTTTTTATCTTCATGAATTTTTCATGTGTTATGTATTTATGTATGTGGGGTACGTCCCGATGCCAGGTTGGGCCTGATAAGTATATTGTATGATAGTTATATGTATGTGTTTTTATGATTACTGGGTACATCCTGATGTTGGGCGGGGTCTGATGCCCATTCGGTATGCTATGTATCTTTGTGACTATTGCATATGTTACGTATTGATATCTTTATATGTTTTATATGTATACTGGGTGGGGCCCGACGACTTACAAATCTGTATACCGAGCAGGGCTCAATGTCGGGCGAGGCCCAATGCCGGGGCAGGCCAGATGACAGGGCGGGGCCTATTATGTGTTTATTTGTATGTATGGTATGTGGTAGCATGGGGAACTCACTAAGATTTGTGCTTTCAGTTTTCAGTGTATGTTTCAGGTACAACGATTTTCAAATGGAAGAGCTCAGAATGATTGTAGAGCACACATCTTATGTTTCTACGTTCTGTGACTTAATTTGATTTAATGATGTTTTGATAAATATTATTCACCTTGATTTTATGGAATTAATATGTATTAATGATTTATTAAACTAAAAACGAAAAATTTATGTCATTATTTTTGAAACGTTACAAGTTGGTATCAGAGCCTTGGTTTGAGGGATTCAGACATACTATCGGGTGTGTCTGAACTCACACTGAGGATTTGGTAAATTTTTCAAAAAGAAAAGTATTTTTAAGAAACGAGTTTCTTAGATAAAAAGGGTGTGGTGCGTGCAATCAGCTGGGCTCAAGTAAGTTCCTCCCAAAATACCCATACATGTTATTTGATATGATTCGATTTATGAAACTGTGAATCGCATGCTAGTTAGGGATAATGATTTGCTCAAGAATTTATGATAGGAGAGATGCCTTTATATGCCTGATTGTATGAGCTTTTAGAAATGCATGCTAGTATGATTTTGAGATAAGTGGATAGAATGGCATAATTAGCAAGTGTTGGTTGGATTTCCGCTGCGTGAATGTTGCTTGCTTTGTGCTTTGTGGGACTCTTAGTGATGTGAACCAGCTACGAAGTGAATATGTTAAGTTACATGTGACATAGGTTAAATAATATCAGAGTGATGGATTTGGCTCTATTGCGCAACTCTCATCTGATTCCAACTGTTCTAGGTCGAGTCTTTTATTAGAAGGATTATCTAATCTCCGTTGCGTGTGACTATATTCATGAGCTAGATAGTTGACATTGGTAAGAGTCTTCAGCAGCTAAGGGCTGGGTGAGGTCGGGAACTTAGGGGAGCCTAGGATGTGCTTCAGTGGGTTTAGTGGCGCGATTTTGTGAGCTTTTGGGGCATCAGTTAAGAAGGTGACTTAGAGGATTCAGGATGATTGTTGAGAAAATTATGGATAGGTGGGTAAGGTAGGATTGGGCCCTTTACTACTAAAAGCACAGGATCCATAATCGAATCAAGGAGAATCTTGGAGAATCTAGGAAGCCTGTGGGATGAGGATTCATGGTTATTTTCTGATCATGGGTATGATTGTTTTTCAGAATCGTGATGAGCACGAATGGGGAAAGTTCAGGGTTTGGTTCAGGCTCCGGTGGTGAGCCAGTTAGTGGAAGGAGTGCCATGGTTTTGAGTTCGCGTTTAGACATGCACAAAGATCCGACCCGATCCGATCCGATCCGGATCCGGATCCGATCCGGTTTGATTATGACATGCCCAATCCGATTCAGCATTTAATCCGAACCGGTTTCAAACCGGTTTTGACCGGATTTGACCGGTTTTCCGAGCCCTGCATCCGATTCGGTGTAATCCGATCCGGATCCGATCCGATCCGAAATCCGATCCGATTTTCTCTATTTTTTTTTTAAATACACATTTTTTGGACTTCAAATATAACACAAAATGCAACATGGGTACATTAAAATAGTTAAAACATACATCAAACATCGAATTAGAAAGAGTTTTTAAACTAGTTAAATAATAATAATAATAAAGTGGCGTTATAACATTTAGCCAAATGGAAATAGTTTTTGTGGTCTTCCACTTCGTGTTGCCTTCATTTAATTATTCTTCAACCGCCACGCAAGTAACTAGGGGTCTCATCAATGCCATATTCTTCATCCCCATCTTCATCTTCGACTTCATCGTCATCATTTTCGTCTTCCGGAGATGTTGATAAGCCTTGTGCATATTCTTCATCCATGATCACCGGTTCAACATTTTGTGATAGTGGGCCTTCTAGTGATGCCAAGTGTTGTATACGTTCCACAGAATCCAAGTAATCCTTCAAGCAAACGCAAACCTCTACCGCAACCGGGGTAAGATTCGTCCTCAACTTTGATAAAACTCTTCCACTAAAAGAAAAAGCGGATTCCGAAGCTACCGTGGAAGCTTGGACGGTTAGTAAATCACGGGCCATGACGGAGAGAATAGGACATTGTGCTTCCTTTTCTCTCCACCAAGCCAAAAGATCCAAATTTTTAAATTGTGGTGCACTCATGAATTTTAAAAAGTTTGAACCCATATAAATTCCAAGTTCGCTACTATGCGTTAATGTGCGTGCTCTTTTGTTTTGCTCCTCCAAAAGGTAGTTATAGAGGTCGATATGAAAATCCGTTCGACCCCCACCACTACCCGATGCACCGCTAGTAGAGTCGGTTACATTTGCAAAAGTGTTTGACATATTGCCATATTTTGTAGCGTAAATGTCAAACAAATTAGTAAAAGTATCATTAAAAATGTTTATTTGGTTACGGATGTAGTTTGAGTTATCTTTGTGCAAATTTAAAGACATAGCAATTTTGGTAATCAAAGCCTCTACCCCCGTAACATTGATACATGGGTTTAATGCTGCGGCGCAAGTAAAAAGTGGTGGCATTTCTTTGAAATATTTGACTAGTTTTTGTCTCATTGGTCTCGTAACCAAAACAAATATTTCACTTCTTTGTTCAAAACGTTCCAATTGTGCGGACATCAACCATAATTCATTTAGTAACAACGGACTTGTAGGGTAATACACACCCGATAGAAAAGTGGTTGATTGTTTAAAAACTTTTAACATTTCCACAAACTCTTCCATCAAATCCCAATCATAATCCGAAACCGGGTTTTTTCCTTTTGAAATTGTGTCGTAAAATAATTGCAAAGCGATTCTTTGACGTGTCAAACTTTCAAACATCATGCATGTTGAACTCCATCTAGTGTCACAATCCCAATGAGGACTATATGGAGTTACGTTAATGGAAATGGCAAACTTTCGATATTTTTCCATTGTAGCTTTATTTTTTCCAAAAACTCTAGTTAACACAGTTTTGAATTTTTCAATCGTCGAATCTATCATTTTTAAACCATCTTGTACCGCAAGATTAATAATGTGACAAACACATCTAGTATGAAAAAACGAGCCATCCAAAATAGGTTTATATTTTGCAATTAATCTTTTTGCCGCGGCGGTATTGTTATTTGCATTGTCAAACGAAATAGAGAAGATTTTGTCGCGTAAATTATAAGTCTCTATAACGCTTACTAAAATTGCAAATAATCTTGCCCCTGTGTGAGGATGCGCAAAAAGTTCAAAAGCAATAACTCGTTTGTTCATTACCCAAGTAGAGGGATCTATCCAATGTGCCGTGACACAAAGATAGCTTTTGGGACAACTACCGGCGGAGGACCAAACGTCACAGGTTAAAGAAACACCGGTTTTTATATTTAAAAATCCCAATTGCATATCTTTTTTGGCTATATCCCAATACTTTAAAGCATCACGTCTAAGAGAAGTGCGACTTACTTGCCGGTATTGCGGTTGCATTTTTTCCCGCAAAATCCTTGTTAATCGTGGGTTGTCGAAGTGGTTGAAAGGATAGCCCTCTTGAATCACGAACTTGCAAAAGCTTTCACGAAGGTCATCATTGTTGTAAATGAAGATCGACCCGTCGGGAGTAATATTTGGTTGACTTGGATCGCTTTGACCTTTTACAGTCGGACAAGTTTTTGTTGTATGACTCCTTAACGTGCTATTGCCATCTTTTCCCAAAAACATTCCGTACTTCTTGCATCTCGCTTTTTCCTTCCCGTTCGACAACAAACACAAATCGTAATGTTCCCACACTTCTTTACTCCGAGTGGTTGGTATGATTTTAACCACCGTTGCATCCGAATCTTGACCCGCGGTTGAATTTCTCGAGCTCATTTTTTTGAGTATTATGAGAATAAGTAGTAAATTTTTTGTGTAAAATTGAAATGTAGCAAATGAAAGGTATATATAGCTGTTTAGAAGTGCCAAAAAGTCAAAAAAAAAAAGTCAAAGTAGCCGTTTTTTTTAAGTTATAACGGCTAGTTTTAAAAAAAAAATAAATAAATAAATTCAAATTTTCCCGTTTTTTAACGGTAACAAAAAAAATCCGGTTTCAAACCGGTTTTGGATCCGGTTCGGTCAAAAGCCGGTTCTCGATCCGAGGGTCTAATCCGATTCGCCATCCGAAGTCTCGATTCGGTTTCAATCTGGTGGCCGGTTCAATCCGATCCGGTTCGGTCAAAACCGGTTTTGACCAAATCCGGTTTTCGGATCGGATCGGATCCTATAGCCCAAACCGGTTTTTGTGTGCATGTCTATTCGTGTTGGATTGTGGATATGGAAGGTGTTTTCCGCACTAGTCTGTACTTATAGGATCCAAGGTTCGGTTCACCTTGGATCTCTTGTATCGGGGGCAAGGAATTGTTGGGAATTGATTGCAAGATCTATCATGCTTTCTGAGTTAGAGACCATGTCTTGGGAGGAGTTTGTGACCTGGTTTAGGGCGGAGGTTATGCCAGCTATCGTAGTTTAGCCATTGGAAATTGAGATGGTGAGCGTGAAGGGATGCAAGATCCTGAACGATGTGGTTGCTGGAGTCCATAAGCGGGAGACTGAGTTCGAGCACCTCGGGAAGAGGAAGTCTGAGTAGATGTAGAACGTAGTGGGCCAGGCGAAGAGGCCTAGGACTCAGGATTCACCTTTGAGAGATCAGTAGGGCAAAGTCCGTTGTGCCAAGTCTGTGAGGACCCATGTTGGAGGTTGTTGGGAGACAGAAAGGAGATGTCTTATCTGCGGACAGATGGATCATATATGTTGGGTTTGCTCTCAGGAATTTTTTTTGATATGTTTTTGTTGCAACCAAGTGGGCCACAAGAAGGTCGACTGTCCGATGTTGAGGGACGGAGAAGTGAGTGCATATGCTCCAGTTGCTTTTAGGATCCCCATTGCACGTGAGGATGAGGCTGGAGCCCCAGCAGTGAGGGACTGAGTATTTGCAGTGTCAGCCAGGCGAGGCCAAGACTCCAACAGGGGATATTGCAGGTATGTCATCTTTGCTTTCTCTTGGGTAGTTTCCAGTATTTATGTTTCTTGGAATTTTGTATTGTTTGGGTAAGTTCATATTTAAGTTATTCTATATTATTGTTTCATCAAGATTTATTTTATGCTATTTGCTTGCTTTGGATCGTTAGTGGGTGGGTAAGGGTAGGTATCTTGTTATGCGGGTTTTAGAGTGTTCAGTCGTTCCGGTTCTTTATGGGGTTCAGTTCAGGGATATCGATTGGAAGATTTATGTTCAAGTCCAGCAGGATAGCTCTCCAGTTTAGTCATGAATCAGTGCTTTTAGCATTTGATTTCGTGGGGGTGACAGTTTTCCATGGAAGAACTATTGAGACACTACCGTTGCTAAGGTAGGAGCGGTAGTAGGAAGATGGTGGTATCAGTTTCATGAGTTGTTGGTCATTGGGAATGTTAGGGGAATTTTATATTTATAAGTCCCCAATCTACTTGTGTATCAATCAGATCCGTTTGATGGTGAGGAATCCCAATCAAAAGGATGATGCCAGATCAAAATAGTAGTGAAGGTGAAGAAGAATAACTTGAATCTATGATGTATTAATGATGAGAATGAAGTTACTTACAATAGATTCACACACACTCTCTTCTTCTCACTTGTTTCTCTCTCTAGAACACACCTTAGAAAACACACACTTAAGCTCCTTGTTTTCTTACACTCATATGCACTCCTCACCCTGTATATATGAGACATGAGCCGTGAACAGGTTCACGACCGTAAACTTAAACACAACCGTAAACACGTATATAACTGTAAACACTGAGTTGTTTACGGTCCTAGACATAAAAATACGTTTTCCTAGAAAAGTAAAGTATAAACTATATTTTTGACCCAACAATATTCGTATAAGTTGTAGATGGTTAAAATTCAATGGCTCCTTGTGAATGGAAGTTGGGGTGAAGATTCTTCAGTCAGGGCAAGGGTTGTGGTTTTTAGTCGCCAACACAAGCATTCAAGGAATTGGTTTGGTAACATGCGAAGTGATTTGGATCATCATACTGGGTAAGATTTCAATATTATTCTCCAAGACTTCAGGAGTTAGGCGATCTTTAAGATTGGCTAGTAATGGATTCCTAGTAATGTTGAATGCAGGTCATAGGCAGTTCATGTTATATGAGGATTGTTGGGTTGGGAATCCATCATATTGATGGGATTAGAGAGAGAGAGAGAGAGAGAGAGAGAGAGAGAGAGCTTATTCTAATCCAAGTGGGGGAGAATCGATCAAAATTCTGAGGGTTGGATCGGGTATGGAACTAGGGTAAGTTTTACAACCAGTTCAGGAGGGAGACGACCCAAGTGGCTGTTTAGAGTGAGGTTGTGTAAGTGGTAGTTCAGGAAACTTCCAACTATTTGTCGATGTCTCCTTTATTATGCATATAAGGCATGTGGTTGAGTCAGGATTGAGGACTTGGGAATTCGTAGTATGACCAACACACTAGATTGGATGCAGTTGAATGCATATTTTGACTCATGATGAGTGGGGTTGTGATGGTTTGTGTGAGGAAATACCATGGATGGTAACCATGGTTGGTTAGAAGTGTTGTGATACTACTATGGGATCGTAGCTTTCACCAGTTCTAGACTGAATATCGTTAGAGGTGGTAATGAGCGTAAAGGGGGAAATGGTCCGTGCCTTGAGCACACTGGTCAATATTGTCAAGGAGTATTGCCCTAGATTAGGGTGAGGACCATTGGGGTCCGAGGAGGAGTCGACCCTTTGTAGCTCCAGATGGGTGGGGCCCATGGGTGAGGCCCATGTAATTATGGCAATATAGGCGGTACCTAGTAGAGACTGTTGGATCAAGGTATTGGATCTTGAGTTGCAATATTAAGTTGGTGGTCAGTGCGTAACATAGAGGGGTTACAGGCGAGGTAGCCTTGTTATTTGGACTCTTGGGAACCTGGTGGTTGGAACAGGTGTGACACTGGTATTCTGAGCGATGGTTTGGGAACCTTTATATCCCGGTCTAGTAAGGGGTTGTTATGAATTGGAAGGTTTTGGGTGAAATGAAAGTGCAGATTCATGGATCTCGGGTTATGAGTTGAGTATCAGATCGGTTTTTGGGGAAGATCTCGAGTAGGAAATCGCAAGGATGAGTCTGAGTCTAACCGTTGCAAGGATGAGTCTTCTACTCAAAGGATTATCTGAGCCTTCTGTCACGAATAAGTGTTTTGCAACAATACATTCTATGTGATTCTGTTTTCTAGTGAGGGCCTCAAGTTGTCGGAAGTTGTGTAGTTAGTTGGGAGGTAAGTGGAATGGATTTAACAATGGATCAATACGGGCAGTCTGTCAGGGAGTCAGATCATCTTGAGACTTCAGATTTCGGGTTTCGGGTAACGTATAAGTTGTTTTTTGCAAGGGGGGTTAATGATTCATTCATCATCGGATTGGGAGAGTTCTACTAAGGATGGGTTCAGTAGCTTTGGAAAGGCCATTGTTTGTTCAGGGTTGTGGTTGCATTTTTCAGGCTGTCTGGCATTCTTGAGGATTGTAAGAAATGATTTTGCGGACGAAATCTAAATTAAGTAGGGGAGAGTTGTAACACCTAGAATTTTGAGGAGAAAATATTGAGAGAAAAGCCCCTTTTAGGGTTGGACAGGATGTGTTGGAGGAACCAACACGGCGTGTCTAGATTTGAAGAAACACGAAGATTAATGGACCAAAAGGGTGTGTTGTGGTATCTTAACACGGCTTGTTGGCAGCCGGGAAGAAAACCCATAATTTTAGGTTGTTGCACGCTATTTAAAGGACTTAAGTCCCCATGGTTGGCCTCCTTACCACCCTCCATTGTCACTTAAACCCTAATTCATCCCTTAAGCTTTCTTGGTAGTGCTCTTGAGCCTTGAGTAGATTCTTGTGGTTATTTTTCTTATTTCTAAAGGAAGCTTGAAGATTGAAGGTGCTTAGCTTGGTAGGAAGGTCATAGATCCAAAATCTCTCTACTTCTCACAGTCTCTTTGAGGTATCAAGTTCATACATTGGCTTGTAGATGTTTAGATCTCCTCATTTTGTGTTTGGTTGTGTTTTGGCCCCTTTTTTGGGTTGAAGAGTATGAGAGGTCGTTTTGGGGTTTGTTATTCCAGATCTGAGTTGCATTAGACCCCTTGAGCTTAAAGTTGCAAGCTTTTTGAGCAGAATCGGTCCCCTGCATGCATTAAGTTCCTTTTTAAGGTTAAGAACTTCATATAGGCATGCATAAACATAATGTTGGCAACTTTACGTGGTTTTCTAGCTCAAGGAGGGAAAATCTATGTTTTGAGGGTTATGTCTTCAAGGATTAATTGCTTATTGGTTAAGCCCTTGCACCACTAAGCATATTGGATTAAGTTTTGAACCTTTTGGGTAGTCCCAATGGATAAAGATGGAAACTTTATCCTCTTGGACCATGTTATGGACAAGATCTGAGTTTTGGAGCTCTTGGAAAGGAAGAAAGCAACTTAAGGTATTAAGTTGTTGAAAATCGGGCAAAACGGCGTGTTTTCAAGCCAACACGGTGTGTTTGATAGGATTTTCCCGACTATTTGGATGATGTCGGAACACAACGTGGCAAAATGGCAACACTGTGCTTGGTCAACATGGGCTGTTGACTTTGACTTTGACCAAGAAGTTTGGATAAGGTTGATCGTGGATTATGTTTCGGTTTTAGGGTAAGGCCCATGTAAGGGTTTTGGGCCCAATTTGGAAAATTGGGCCAAGTATTGTCTTTGAACGATTATTTGGTTATTGGCCTTTTTAGATATCTAGTTTGGGCATTAGTCTTAGGCCAGACTAGTTAAGGGGTAAATGATTTTTTACCTTAAGTATGGACTATTGGACTTATGGTTATGGATTGGGACAGCGATGTTGATTGAGTGTTGCTTTGATATTGATAGTTCAGGGATCTGTCAGCCAACAGCCAGGAATTTTGCTATTTGATTCAGCAGTATGGGGTAACTCTCATCAATGTGTCTAGCGGGTCGAAGGCACCAATGTCAGCCCATAATTTTTTATGTGGTGTATGCTTGTTGTCTTCATTACTCTTTCATGTGTTATGTGTTCATATATGTAGGGTATGTCCCAATGTCGGGCAGGGCCTAATGAGTATATTGTATGCTAGTTATATGTATGTGTTTTTATGATTACTGGGTACATATTAACGTCGGGTGGGGCCTGACTACCAAGGTTTTGAGTTCGCATTGGATTGAGGAGATGGAAAGTGTTTTCCAAACTAGTACCTACCCTATAGGAGCCAAGGTTCGGTTCACCTTGGATCTCTTGTATCTGGTGGCAAGGAGTTGTTGGGAATTGATTGCAGGATCTATCGATCTTTCTGAGTTGGAGACTATGTCTTGGGAGGAGTTTGTGACTCGGTTTAGGGCGGAGGTTACGCCAGCTATCATAGTTTAGCCATTGGCAATTAAGATGGTGAGCGTTTCGGGGTGCAGGATCCTGAACGATGTGGTTGCTGGAGCCCATAAGCAGGAGACTGAGTTAGAGCACCTCAAGAAGAGGAAGTCAAAGCAGATTCAGGATTCACCTTTCAGAGATCAGCAGGGCCAGGTATGTTGTGCCAATTATAAGAGGAACCATATTGGAGGTTTTTGGGAGACAGAAAGGAGTTGTCTTATCTGCGGACAGATGGGTCATATTACTTTGGTTTGCTCTCGGGAATTGTTTTCAATATGTTTTCGCTGCAACCAAGTGGGTCACAAGAAGGCCGATTGTCCGATGTTGAGGGACGGAGAAGTGAGTGCGTATGCTCCAGTTGCTTTTAGGATCTCCATTAGACGTGAGGATGAGGCTGGAGCCCCAACAGTGAGGGACTGAGTATTGCAGTGTCATTCAGGCGAGGCCAGGACTACAGTAGGGGATATTGCAGGTATGTCATCTTTGCTTTCTCTTAGGTAGTTGCTAGTATTTATGTTTCTTGGAATTTTGTATCAGTTAGGTAAGTTTCATCTTTGAGTTATTCTATGTTATTTTTTCATCAAGATTTATTATATGCGATTTGAATGCCTTGGATCATTAGTGGTCTATAAGGGGAGGTATCTTGTTAAGCGGGTTTCAGTGCGTTCGGTAGTTTCGGATCTTTGTGGGGTTTAGTTTAGGGATATCGATTTGAAGATTTAAGGTCATGTCTCGTAGGATAGCTCTACAGTTTAGTCTTGAATCAGTGGTTTTAGCATTTGATTTGGTGGGGGTGACAGTTGTCCATGGAAGAACTGTTGGGTTCAGACACTAACATTGCTAAGGTAGGAGCGGTAGTAGGAAGATGGTAGTATCAGTTTCATGAGTTGTTGGTGATTGGGAATGTCGGGAGAATTTTATATCAGCATACGTTGTAGATGGTTAGAATTTTGGGTCTCCTTTTGAAAGGAATTTGGGGTGAAGATTCGTCAGTCAGGGTAAGGGTTATGGTTTTTAGTCTCCAGCACAAGAATTCAAGGAATTGCTTTGGTATCATGGGAGGTGATTTGGATCATCAGGTTGGTTAGGATTTCAAGAGTATTCTCCAAGACTTCAGGAGTTGGGTGATCTTTGAGATTGGCTATTAACGGAACGCTAGTAATGCTAAGCGCAGGTCATAGGCGGTTCATGTTATTTGAGGATTGTCGGGTTGGGAATCCATTAGATTGATAGGATGAGAGAGAGAGAGAGAGAGAGAGAGAGCTTAGTCTAATCCAAGTGGTGGAGAATCGATCAGAATTTCGGGGGTAGGATCGGGTGTGGACCTAGGGTAAGTTTCACAGCCTGGTCATGAGGGAGATGACCCAAGTGGTTGTTTAGAGTGCGGTTGTGTAAGTGGGAGTTCAGGAAACTTCCAACTATTTATCGACGTCTCCTTTATTATGAATAGCATGAATGTGGTTGAGTAAGGATTGAGGACTTGGGAATTCGAAGTATGACCCGAACACTTAATTGGATGCGAATTCCGACTCATGATGAATGGGGTTTTGATGGTTTGTGTGAGGAATGACCATAGGTGCTAACCATGGTTGGTTAGAAGTGTTGTAAGACTATGATGGGATCGTAGAATTCAACTTTCGTTCGTGCCTTGATCACACTGGTCAGGATTGTCAATGAGTATTGCTCTAGATTAGGTTGAGGACCATTTGGTTCTGAGCCAGAGTCAGCCTTGTGTAGCTCTACATGGGTGGGACCCGTGGGTGAGGCCCATGTGATTATGGAAATATAGGCAGGACCTAGTAGATACCGTTGGGTCAAGGTATTTGATCTGGAGTTGCAAGATTAAGTAAGTGGTCAATGTGTAACGCAGAGGGGTTATAGGTGGGGTAGCCTTGTTATTTGGACTCTTAGGAACCTGGTGGTTGGACCAGGTGCAAGACTGGTATTCTAAGCAATGGTTTGGGAACCATTATATCCTGGTCCAATGAGGGGTTGTTGTGAATCGAAAGATTTTGGGTGAAATGCAAGTGCAAATTCGTGGATCCCGGGTTATGAGTTGAGTTTCAGATCGGTTTTCGGGGAAGATCTCGAGTGCGAAATCACAAGAGTTTATGTATAGGATTTTCTTTTCCATAGGATAAGAGTTGCGGTATCCATATGTCGGGACATAACTAAGGGTTCAAGGGTAAGGAATGGATACAGTTTCGATGGTCGATCAATGTCTATGAGACCGTGCATTGGATTGGTTCTATTTGTGAATGGCATCAAAATAGGTCAAGGTGGTATTATTGATTTGGATATGGTGTGTAGAGTCGGCTGTTATTCCAAGGATGTGATAGGTCACTTGCAGTTTTCATTAAATAATCTCTAAATAGATGATTTGACCCTGTTGTGTAACTCTCGTTTGAGTCTAACTGTTGCAAGGATGAGTCTTCTACTCGAAGGATTATCTGAGACTTCTATCAATAAAAGGTGTTATGCAGCAATAAATTGTATGTGATTCTATTTTCTAGTGAGGGCCTCGAGTTCTCAGGGGTTGTGTATTTAGTTGGGAGGTAAGTGGAATGGAGTTAGCAATGGATCACTAGGGGTGGTCTGTCAGGGAGTCAGACCATCTCGACACTTTAGATTTCAGGTTTCGGGTAAGGTAAGTGGTTTTCTGCAAGGGGTGTTAATGATTCATTCATCATCGGATTGGGAGAGTTCTGCTATGGATAGGTTTGGTAACTTTGGAAAGGCCGTTGTTTGTTCAGGGTTTTCGGGCTATCTGGCGTGCCTAAGGATGGTAAGAAATGATTTCAAGGACGAAATTTAATTTAAGTGGGGAAGTGTTGAAACACCAGGAATCTTAAGGATAAAATGTTGAAAAAAAGCCCCTTCTAGGGTTAGACACGGTGTGTTGGAGGAACTAACACGACGTGTCTAGATTTGAAGAAACACGAAGATTAATGGACCAACACGATGTGTTATTGTATCTTAACACAGCGTGTTGGCAGCTGGAAAGGAAAACCCTAATTTAAGGGTGTTGCACCCTGTTTAAAGGTCTTAAGTCCTCATGCATGGCCTCGTTACCAGCCTCCATTGTCACTTAAATCCTATTTCGTCCCTTCAGCTTTCTTAGTGGTGTTCTTGAGCCTTGAGTGGATTTGTGTGGTTATTTTTCTCATTCCTAAAGGAAGTTTGAATATTGAAGGTGCTTAGCATGGAAGGAAGGTCATAGATCCAGAATCTCTCCACTTCTTGCAGTCTCTTTGAGGTATCAAGTTCATACCTTGCCTTGTAGATGTTTAGATCTACCCATTTTGTGTTTTGTTGTGTTTTTGGCCCCTTTTTGGGTTGAAGAGTGTGAGAGGTCATTTTGGGGTTGTTATTCCATATCTGAGTTGTATTAGACCCCTTAAGCTTTAAGGTGCAAGCTTTTTGAGAAGAATTGGTCCCATGTATGCATTAAGTTCCTTTTTAAACTTAAGAGCTTCATTTAGACATGCATAAACGTAAAGTTGGCAACTTTACGTGGTTTTCTTGCTCAAGGAGGTAAGATCTATGTTTTGGGGGCTATGTTGTCAAGGATTAGGTGCTAATTGGTTAAGCCATTGTACTACTAAGCTTATTGGATTGAGTTTTGAACCTTTTGGGTAGGCCTAATGGTTAAAGTGTGAAACTTTATCCTCCTGGACCATGTTATGTACTAGATCTGGGCTTTAGAGCTCTTGAAATCGAAGAAAGCAACTTATAGTATTAAGCTATTGAAACTTGGGAAAACACGGCGTGTTGGCTGGGATTTTCCCGATTGTTTGGATGATGTCGGAACAAGGCGTGGCCAAGTGGCAACACGACGTGTTTGCTCAACATGGGTTGTTGACTTTGACTTTGACCAAGAAGTTTGGCTAGGGTTGACCGTGGATTATGTTTGGGCTTTAGGGTAAGGTTACCCCAGCTATCATAGTTCGGCCATTGGCAATTGAGATGGTGAGCGTGTCAGGGTGCAGGATCCTGAACGATGTGGTTGTTGGAGCCCGTAAGCAAGAGACTGAGTTGGAGCACCTCGGGAAGAGGAATTCAGAGAAGATTCAGACCGTTGTGGGCCAAGCGAAGAGGACCATGACTCAGGATTCACCTTTGGAAGATCAGTAGCGCCAGGGACGTAGTGCCAGGTCTGAGAGGACCTATGTTGGAGGCTGTCAGGAGACAGAAAGGAGATGTTGATGGGTTTTCAGCATAACAAAAATTCTTAAGTGTGCATGCAACCCTAATGCTTTATATCTCGGTTTTCTATAATTTAACATGCAAACTTGAACACAAAAGGAGAAACCCTAGGAAGTGACTACAATTTATGAAATTCATATAAAACTAGGGTTAGGTTACGTACCTTGATTGTTATATTGTAATAACAATGATTTACTTGTAGATCTTGAAGCTTGAGAACATAGTGTCACAAGTGTAACACCTCTAATGGCTCACAAACACACGATGCAAGAGAATGATAAGAGAGAGGAGGAGATCAAAATTTCGGCTACTGCTTCTTCCAAAGAGTGGTCGAAAATGATAGCCCTAAGGGTTCTATTTATAGTGCACCAAGGATGCTATGGATAATCCTAATCTCAAATATGGTAATTATCCACCTCCTTTGATTATACATATATGATAAGATATTCTAGAAACTATAGAATAATCTTACATATACACATTAAAAACTGTCCACCCTTCCCCTAGGAAGGTTCTGGACCCTTTTGTTCAACTATTGAACAATTACACTTTTAATTAATTCCTTTAATTTCAAATTAATTTATGATTAAATATTAATTAACAATATGATTACTAATTAATATATTATTTTCATAACATATTAATCAATCATTTATTCCAATTTATTAATCAATTAATAAATTCTTCCTCTTTCTCACTTAATCATCCTGTCTGGTTGCACGTGTGAAGGCAACCCAAAAGGACCATGTCACTATCAATTCAAGTATATACCAATTATAGCTATGGGCTTAGACACCTAATCCAACAGATGTCTCATCTAACGAGCAACAGATCTCGATCTCACTTTCTATGACACACACATTGTATCGTGTCGAACGCGAAACTTTATAAAAATATAACTTCTTCATACGAAATAAGATTTTAGCGTTCTTTAAACTCACAGTTTCGTAATTATGATTTCATTTAGATCTTTTATGCAAATAAGTTTTGATAAAAAAAAATATACTTTTATTGCTTAACGATAAACTTGATATTAAGATTTTCCTCAATTACTATGTATTCATATATTTGTTCACATAACATGTATATGATAATATTTACATAGTTCGTAGAGCATACGAAGAATAATTACCTTATCAGAGGATTTTAATTGTTCAATAAAATGTATTATTATTATTATATTGTAAACATCTAGCGAGCGTTATAATAACTAGACGAGCTATATATATATATATATATATATATATATATATATAATAAAGATTTCGTGGCAGCGCTTAGCACGGCGCAAGAGTATAGTTAATACGTAGTTTAGGTACACTCCCAAAATCGATTTAAAGTTGAAAGTTTAAAGCTATGGTTGGATGGATATCTCATACAACATTGTAGATCCTCATCAAGACGTCTTACATAACTGTCTATATGAATCTGAAAAGAAACAATCTCAAATACAATTATATTGAAATTAAAAGAGTGAAGCGTAAGATACTTCGTCATGAAGATTCATCATTATAGGTCGGAGTATTGCTAAAAACTAATTGGCTTTAGGAAGCATGAAACATCTCATTTAAATCTTGTTTAATTTAGCCTTATGATGAACTTTGTTTTCCCTTGTTTTATATATATATATATATATATATATATATATATATATATATATATATATATATATATATATATATATATATATATATATATATATATATATATATATATATATATATATAAAAGTGTTGCAGAAATCGGCCTAGGCGGCCGATTAATTGCCACCTAGGCGTTAGGCGGACGACCACCGATAAGGATTATTTTTAATCGATGTATGTAATCGGGGTTAGTCAAATTCGGTCCAAGCCGAGGCTAATCGGACCTAGGCGCCTTAATTAGTCAAATGCGGTCAACGAAAATTCAATACATTTTAGGGGCAAAATTGTCAAATTGAAATCATTTATTGCTAGGGTTCGTTCCTTCTTTTCGCATTCCATCTCCTACTGCCAACAAAATTCTCTCTCAGAGTCATGAACTAAAACATGAAATTCCCTCATCTTATCTTCGAATCACACTAGTACGTTGTTGGCTTCCAAGCTGGTGCGTCGAACATCCGCTCATTCTCATCCGATGCCATCAACTCCTCCAGAATCCCTCCGATACCAACCATCTTAATCCGTAAATGTTAGTTCATATCCTCATTGATTTGTAATCATCAGCACCATTGCCACTCTCACTACCTCTAACAACCCACCATCGACAATCTAACCATATATCACATAGATCTAACCACGACACTCACCGACGCTTTCATCTTCGCCAATCTCAAAAAAACTACAAAAAACCCCAAACCTACATCACCATATATCACCTAGATCTGACCACGACATTTGATGAAAAAGGTTTGATTTTTTTAGGTAGGAACCTGATTTTGTTTACTGTTTTAACAAAAACGAAATGAAAGTGATTTTTTTGTATTTTTAGGGAGTTACATGAATTTGATGTTGTTCAATTTTAATCTTTGTGTGTAGGTGTGGTTATATTTATTCGAATGTATCTATTTTAATCTGTATGTGTAGGTATGTATCAATA